>NC_056542.1:8536706-9805456 GCF_910596095.1 Thunnus maccoyii
CAATAAACTCTAAACCATTTTTTAATGCTAAAATAAGTTAACTCAAGTGACAAGTTAGCTCATGTCCTCTCCTTGTATTTTTGTTCTTTGGCTACGTTTGACCTTTTTCTCTCAAAAAAAATAATACAGATGAAAAGTTGGTGGAACACAAGTAATCAAAGAGAGCCATGAAATCAGAAACTTCTTATCAATATGTAAACACAACTCATCTTAAAGATATGCTATAAGTAAGACACCTGTAAAGAATCAGAGCTCTTCACATGGACAACATGACTGCATTAAGAGAGTGACTGGTACAGTACATCATATCATGTTGTCTTACACTCTGTGTGTACATCACCAAAGCCTTCAAGACATCAGTCTATCATCAGTAAAGTCACCAGCTCCTGCTTTTTTTTTTTTTCTGACAAACAGGAAAGACCTCGGTGCTTACGTTTTGGCTTTGTTTACACTCGAGCGTTCGCTTCTACAGCGAGATTTCCTCTAAAAATCACAGAAATTGCAGTTTCATCATTTCAGTGCTACTCAAGAGAAGGAATCCTCAAGTTTGTCTTGACCCACCCTGCCATCTGATTGATATTCAACATAAAAAAAAAAAAAAAAAGCAATCAAATGACTAAGACCCTGATGAACACAACAAGAACATTTACTTATCCTGAAACTGTTACTAATTAATTATCTCTGTTTCTACACTGGCGTGAATCCATAATGAATTGTGAGCAGATATGAGACAGAAATGGTATTATCCTAATAATCAAGGTCAATTTCTGAATAGAATATTATTTAAAGAACTGACTAAGCAGGCTCCTCTGTTTATTGTCCCAGTATAGTCCTATTATTGCTTTTTCATCCTAATATACATAGAAACTGATTTATTCATTAGGGGTTAGGTTATTACACATACAATTCATTGGAGTTTTTATTTGAGACTGGATTTATACAGTAGCGGCTTCATAAAGGATATTCATTATTACAGTTTATAGTAGTGTCTGGTTAATTTTTTTATCTATATATTTGGATGAAATACTAAGTTAATCAGTTTAAATAATATTTCTTAAATGTATGAATCTATCTAATATACTATTATAGTCAAAAGGATGATGGGACGCATATATAAAAGATTTACTCTCCCTAAAACTCAGAAACATTTTGAATTCCATATGCTAAAACATTGACAATGACACTTTGAGTCTGTAAAAATAATCAAAACCTCACTTTAAGCGGGCCTTTGTCTGGATGTCCGTAACTGATACACATACTGTATTTACATAGATGCTCAGAGTGCTTTCCCCATAAAGTACAATACTCATTAACTTATACAGCGTCTAAACAGGGAGAATCTCCAATAAGCCCTCTCTACATTAAACCAGTGCAAAACTCAAATCAAGTCATCAGCATTGACTAAATGGACGAGAGGTCTCCCAAATCACCACTAGTACTAGTATTAAGAATAACAAGAACCACCATAATACAAAAAAATGATAGGGAATCCTTATGTGCATGTCTTTTCAGATTCTATGAAATATATTTCACCATCAGTGGTCGGTTTGGTATTATTCAAATGCGCATGTTTTTGTAATAAGGTGCTTTACTCTACATTTTAAGTTAAGTGTTTGATGAGCCTAATTTCCTGAATCCCTCTACTCCCCACCCGAGCAATTTGATTCACATTCTTTACTCCAAAAATAAGTTCTTTAAAAAGTTGTTGTAAGGGGGCGGTACTATCAAAGGCCAAAGTTGCTACCTTGTATGCCAAGAGTAATGGCAGTTATGTTAATAAAAAATATTAAGGCAGTAAATTAAAACAACAAAAATACTAAGTTCAAAGAGCAGTGTTTAAAAACTGCCTTGAATTTCACGTTGAAAGCTTAGGCCAAACCACTGTGCAATTTCTCCATCCATAAAATGATAACTATTCTTCTACATCTGATAGAATTTAGGGTACTTTTTTTTGCGAGTACAGTGCTTTCCTCGCAGTCCACGTGTAATGTGAGTGGTCTGCTTTTGTACGTGTTATTTTTTTTTTTGTGTGGTTTTTTTTTTTTTAAAAAGGAGGAGCTTTTGTGTCCTTGAAGACACAATTTGTAATCAGTCAATTGTTTTTCCGAGACAGAAGCTGAGTTTAATTGTTCTCCAATACAACACAAGAGAGGCCTGCTGAATCACTGGTGTTCCCTGTCATCTCTACTGGCCCACATGTGACAACGACTCAAAACTTGCGGCAAGCCTTGAATGATCAGTAAGATTGGTAGATTTTTTTTTTTTTTTTTTTTTTTTAGAAGCATGCTTCTTTCTTTCTACAGCCAAAATGAATCCCCCCCTATCATTCAACAGCTTTAATCCCTACCCCATCCGCTCTCCTCTAGCCCTCTGAAATCCCCAGGCTGGGGCTAAGGCAGACGCAGAGGGTGTGTAATTTGATTCAGCATGAGTGCTGGTTAAATGGGGCGTTTCCTCTGCTTTCCTGTCAATTACAATTGTCTGATTTCATTCTGGAAGCTCAAAGCAAGGGGGTGGGGGGGGGGGCTGCCATTTGCTGAAGCCCGGGTGTCCATAGTGAAGGGGCAGCTGCAGGATGTCCCATACAGTAGTGAGCTGACATGGGGGTGGGTGGGTGGGGGGGGAGTTGGGAGGTAAAGAGGGGCGGGAGCTTTGTAGAAACTTCGATCTGCGCTGCCGCTGTCACACAAACAGAACCCCCGTCCAAATATCAGGGCGGTGCAGTTGGGGAGTGGAGGAGGAGGAGGAGGGTGGGGGGTGGGGGGGGGGGTTTAACGCTGCACCTCATGTGATAAGATCACACAATCTTTCTTTGTATGTAAACGTGCTCGTTTTTTCATTATCTGGAAAGAGTATACGGCAAATTGTGTGGCATAACGTTGAAAATAGGTAACTAGTGCATCTCCTGATAACTGTAGATAATTTATTTAGCTCCTAAGCCTCCCCTCATTTCACAGGCGCTGCCAAATTCGGCTAGTGTCTTTCAAATTTTGCGTGTGTGTGTGTGTGTGTATGTGTGTTTTGGGACAAAAGAGGCCCCCTCTCCCCAGTAGGGATAGCTCAGAGCAGCAGAAAAAGGAGAGGAAAGGGGGGGGAGGAAAGGGCAAGAGGGAGTGGAAGGAGGGGGTTCTGTTCGCCCAGCTGCATCCAGACCATCCAGCCCCCTCTGTGCTTGTAACAGTGGGGCGGGGCAGTAAGGGGCTCGCCGCAGGACCCTGTCTTTACCCCTCACACGGCTCCAGAGTCCCCCACACGGTCCGCACCTGGACCAACCCATTTGCCTAATTATCAATGAGTATATCCAGGCCGTGTCCGAGCACTCCGCAGCCCACGCCGCTACCGGGCCCAGACAATACGCCCCTCTCAGAGAGGCCTTCGAAAGCAAACGATCGAACTGTAAGCAGGGGGAGACATAAAAGCCACTCCCAAAGAAAAGAGAGAGAAAGAAAGGGGGCTAGGCGAGACCTCCAACTTGGGGTCACAGCCACAGTGTACCATGAAACACCTGCTCCTGTACAGCTTTGCTAATTACACAGAAGACAGCAGGCCCCTCGGAGCTCAAAACAGAACGCTGTTAGTATTGGAGACGTGAGTTAGGATGACTGATTTTTGGGACTCTGTATTTTACAGTGTCAACTATTTTAATTGTTCGTCTGCTGCTGATTCAGGAAACGTTTTTTACAGTTTTACTCGGCTTCTGTCCACAACGCTAATTCTCCTCCTTATTTACAGTGCACACCTCAGAGAAATGCTTGTCGACCGAAGCTCTTGTTTTGTCCTATATCGTTCAGCGACTGTGGCCAAACGACCACACAAGACAATAAAGCGCGGTTAAGGTGGCTTTGAAACAAGTCCATCGGGGAGACAGATATCGAGAACTAGCCAACTGGATGCATTCCAAGGCTTTCGGCCTCACAAATTAAATCAGTGCTTTAAGCCAACCGAGGAACCACATGCTTTTCAAGTGCCACGAGGAGCAAGCATTACTGAATCTTTTCAACAAACTGCAGTGACCAAGGTGTAATCAATGGCTACTGGAAAGAAAATGTACTTTATACAACTTTAATCTAGCTCTGTGAATAACGGTACCAATACGATTTTAACCAATTACTATAAATAAATGATGTAATGTCCTTTTTAGCATTAATGTGGTTTATAAGAATATAAGGTATAAGAGTGAAACGAGTGGCTGTTTTTTGTGTTTTCTTGTATCGATTACAAGGGTTTGACTGGAACCAATCTATCCACATTTTCTCTTTGCTAAAAATTAATATCTGTTTTGGACCAATTATATCAAACTACAATCACAGTAAAACTGAAATGTCTTAATTCACCTTCAAAATCAGCTCCCAAATTTTCTAGGTATGATTGACAATCCTATTTTAGACCCAAGATGATTGTATGGTGCGGTGCAATGAAATTTTTTATTTGATCCTTCTAATAACATTGACTTTCTAGGTTAGTCAGGTGCAGATTGGGTACCTCAACAATCATCTTCTTCCTTCCATATAAACCCACTTCATGGTAAAATAAAAAATTTGAATAATAAAATGTTCACATTACCGTCTACCTCTGCCTACACTGTGATTCATGAATGAAAAACAGCAGCAGTCAAAAAACTGAAAATGCAAGGTACTATACTTCTCTTATAAACAAAACTTTTATAAAATATATATGCATATATATATAAAAGAAAAACTTAAAAATATTTCTTATACTTTTTAGTAAAGCAAGCAGTGCCTTCTAAAATATCTGCTTGATTGTTTTTAAATTTTCTGAAAAACAAAAAAGTACTTGTGTATTATAATAATAATCATAATAACAGTAAATAATTATTGAACAAACACTGACAAAACTAATGATAAAAACTGATGTGGTTCCTTAAGAGAATATTCGGATGGCCTGTGTGACCTGGGTGTGGCACACTGGGCACTCCGGGTGGTTGAGCTCACAGATTCGGATGGCACACTCCATGCAGAAGAGGTTATGGCCACAGGGCACCAAGGCAGCCGTAACTTTGCTCTCAAAGCAGGTCATGCAGTCCCGCACAGTGGCCGGTGGCGAGTCCGGCACTGGCAGACGGCCTGGGAACCCCTCACCGGCCGAGGTGGGCTCACTGTGGGCGCGGCGGGCCTGGGCATGAGGTGAGCCGGCTACGGGCACAATGCTGGTGACTGAAGAGTTGTTGGTGCTTCCACCTCCGCAGGGTTCAGGTAAGCCTGGGGAGAGTCTGGTCAGAGGGAGTGGGAGGCCTCCAAAGCTCTTGGAACGCTGCTGGGCGTAGAAGGCCACCTGTTTGGGGTAGTCAGGATCACCCCAGCTCTGGGTACCCTCAGATCCAAAATAAGAGCAAGGCTTCTCTCCGGAGCTGGAGAAGTTGCCCTTGTTGTAGATTCCCCCTCCCTCGTTTCCTCCTCCCCCTCCAACCATGGCATCTGAGAAGTTCTGGCGGTAGCTGCTGGTGAGGGGCTTGCGTTGGCCCCCCTGCAGCCCCCACACCTGCTGTAGCCGGCTCTCCAGACCACCGCTGCTGCCTGCTGGGCTGCTTCCACCATTCGGCCCCAGACAGTCATTCTCATTATTGTGGTCATGCAGGCCTCCTGTTCGGAATGCGATGTGTGCTTCGATCTCCTCGCGGGCCCGCTCGGCGTTACTCGGTGACCCTGTGATTTCAAAGACAGGGTCGCGGTCTCGACTGGGGGTGACAATGTAGGTACAGGTTTGCTGCTGGATGCGTTTGATGGTAGAGCCTTTAGGCCCCACTACCAGCCCCACAACACGGTATGGCACTCTCACCTGAATGGTGGTCTGACCTGGCAAAGGTGTTGGCGGGGAGCCGCTAAAGGACACTCCCAGCTTGTTGCGGGATGCCCGAAGCATGGAGAAGTGCTCAGCAGCAGAGATGATTTCACGGCGGGCCAGTGCAACATCCTCCTTCCGGCCAGTGATTAAGAACACTGGCTCCTCTCCTCTAACAGGGGTTTTGATGTAGGTGTTGGTCTTGGCCCGCAGGGCTTTGATCTTGCAACCTGCAGAAAGACACCAACATGCATTTTAAAATAAGTCAGTATGATACATAACATGTCAATTTTGCGGTTCACAGATTAAAAAAGTTAAAAGGTTACAAGTGAGAGCACACTTTATCAACCTAAGCTGTTAGAAATCTACAACTCTCCTCTATTCAGTGTAAATTTAGATTTATTCACTGTTTATGATCATTTTAACTCGCAGGTTTTTGCTTGTAAAGGATACACAGAAGTATTACTATGATTTATGATGTTCCAAGCACTTAAGCATTAGCGTACTTATTTATTAGCTCTAAATTAGATACACAACTGACTAAGAGACACATGGATCATGCAGAGGTATTGGCCAGAGCAGATATGAGTGCTGTGGAGGGCTGAAGATCTACAGTAGATGCTATACATTTGCAGTATGTTGGTGAGCAATCACTACGTGACCTCTCCTTGAACTTACGAGACAATACAGACATACCACATATGCTTCGTTTTTCAGCCATTTATTGCTCTACGTCTGCCCTGTTTTTGATCAGTGTGTAATAGTTTACTCTATTAAGTGCTTTTAAGGCAGAGTCTTAATGTGAGAGAGTGCAGGTTAATGTTATTTCATGACAAATTACCTGACATTGTAATGGGACAGAACAGGATATACACTAAATCAGTAATTATTTAGGAGGATTGCCAGGTGCATTTGAGGCCAAAGGGAACGTGGTAAGAAAAGGCAGCAATTCTGTTTATTTTACACCCATGAAGACCATTAATCAGGTCAGTTTTCATTCAGATATTCAGCCAGTGTCCTCATTATTACTTTCACTTTTGATATTGACTGGTCCAACATGCCTTTCTTGTCTTGGCCATGCCTTGAAGAGGCCAGTGCGTCTCTTTGGACAAGCTAGAATCATCAGGCGTTTATTCAGTGAACAAATCTGAGCTCATCTTACCAGTCTCCAGCTGCTTCAGATCACACAGCACACTATTGCATTACCTATCTAAAAATCAAAGCAGCAGGTATCATAGGGGTTTAAAGACACTTTAAGTTGAAGACGAATGTCTCCCTAATGCTACAAAATAGGCCCACTTAGTTCAGGAACACTTACTCCTCAGGAGCCAGTGGCACGGACAGAGGGATAGTGATGCTCTGAAGGTTTAGTATTGCTCATGCTCTAAATCTGAAAATACCCTTTGTGGCCATTGCCTGGTATTAGGCTAATAAACCGATCCATGCCACAAAGGATCACAGAGCAATTGACAAATTCCTAGTCTCGAACTACGTTCAACCTTTTAATCAGTCCAAATTAATGTCTCAATTAAAGAATTATCTGTAAACAAAATAGGCAAAGATTAATTAATCGCAACCAGAAATTAAGGTCACTGGAGGCAAATTTATTTTCAACTGTTAAAACTGTGGTGTAAGAGGTGCCTGTGATTCAAAACAAAGCCACCCTTGATGTGAAGAGCACCAGAGGAAGGTGCAAGAGCATCCTCGGGAATCAACGCCTGTGACTCCTGACAGAAGAAAACAATCATATCTATCTCTTCTTCATCATCATAACAGGATGCTCTGTTTTTGCCGGATTCACCAGGCGGGCTGTGATGCACGGTCCTGAGAAGAAGGGGGTGTGTATGTAGTGCCAGCTAACGAAGGGCCTGAATCAAAAGCAGCTCATCTCAAATCCCCCCAAATCAGCACTTCTTCTTGGTCAAGGCAAAAGGGCCCTCTTGCTGCACTTGTGCTCACTGGATCCACCCTTTGGCTGTCTTCGGTTACCCCATTAAAATTCAAAACTTACACTTCAGAGTAAAAAACAGGAGCCGCAATGGGAGACAAGGGGCACTTAGCAGCAGAGACTAAATCCACATTACCGCAGCAGTGGAGCAAGGAGGGAAAGTAAAAGAAGACGTCTCAACTCCTCTGAACCCCCCTGTGACATTATTCGAGACCTGTTTGTTTTTGTTTAGTAAGATAAGTTAGGATTTGCTGTTGGTACCTCACCCACCCTGCACTCCTGCACTTCCCTCTCAGTCCATCCCCCCTATTTCTCCCTCTCCTGACTCAGACAACCATGTGGTATTGAGAGTGTGCAGTGAAGTGGGGCTCATGAGGAGCCCCTTGTGTTGAGCTCCAAGGCGTGACTCCCATTCAGCTTTTGGATGCTATACTGCCCATCCTTGTTTTTTTTTTTGTTTTTTTTTTTCCTGCTCCTCTCACCCATGGGTTCATCACAACAGTTAACAATGGGTGCAGCCACATAAACACCATCACCAAGCAGAAGAGAGAAGGACAACAACTTCGGTTGAAGCTCTTTTGCAGCTCCGTTGAACATAAATATGGAAATTGGACAAAGTGAAAAATCACCTCACAGCAGCTTTGTTGCAAATAAGCACAAACAAACTGAATATTGTGTTTTTAAGAAAAGGATCCCCACATCCTGGTGCAACTTCTCGCTGAGTCACCCTTTAAGACCATCCCGTGTGCAAAGCAGCAACACTGTCTTAATGCGCCCCTCCCCTTACACCCCACCCCCCCACTTTCACACCTTTGTTTGACAGCTGCTGTCATTCAACTTCAGGTCTTTGTTAAATTAAAAAAAAAACTCCAACTATAAGAAATAAGGACAGAATCTATAATGTGTCTGGAATTGAACTTTCCAACTCCCTCGTTTACAAAAAAAAAAAAAAAAAAACAACAAGGGGACCACGCTCCCTCGCTCTATTGTCCAATTGTGTCACTGGGGCAGTGCGCAACATAAACAACGAGCTGAATAAATTTGGGAAGAAGCTAAACATCTACCACCATTAAGCCCAAATGTCTAAATCTGCTTATTTTTCTTAGTGAGGAATTCAAAGTGAAAGACATTCCTCTCTCCACCAGCTGCACGTTGCCTTTTTGAACAGTCTGGCGCGTCTCAGACGACAAAGGAAGCAAGTGCTCTCCCTGCTCCAGTGTGTGTCTGTGCGCTGACATTGATGGCGTGGATGTAGAATAATTCGCCCAGGAGGGAACGGGGCTCTCTCTCTCTCTCTCTCTCTCTCTCTCTCTCCCTCTCTCTCTCTCTCTCTCTCTCTCTCTCATGCCTCTGTGCAAATTCACTCAAAAGCAAAATAAACACAAAGCGGCGAACGAGTTGTTTCAATGTATCGGTGTAACGATGAGTGCACGAGAACTTGCAACATTGTAGCAGAAAAAGTGGGAGGCTGATGTCTCGGGGGAGTACAAAAAAAACACGCGAGCACACACACACCACTCCCTTTTCTTTGTCAAATAACACCAGGTAACAGTTAGAGAACAAAAAACAAAGCACACAGGAAACCACGGCGGGGATAATGCAGCACTGTTAGTGGGATAAAAGCATAAGTTTGGAGGGAAATAATTTGCAAGCCAGCGGTTTACCTTGTCTCCCCACTATTTCGGCCACATGTTCAGAGCTGGGCACTGGGACGCATTCTGTTATGTTGCAGCCTCGTCCTTTGGTCTCACTTGAGGAGCTCTCATACAGGGCGCACAACTTGCTTTTCCCTTGCAGAATCGCCGTGTCCCCGCCACCTCCGATGCTATTCGTGTGGTTGTGGTGGTTGTTGTTATTGTTACTCCGGTCCTGTACTCCTGTTGTTGGGGCTCCGCCGCCGTCCTCGCCTTCCCCGAGCCCCAGCAGAGATAACTGGCCCAGCGCGACCCTGAGGGCACGGGAGTCGTCTTCCTCCTCATCGGGCGGCACAAGGAGACCTTCGCTTCCGAAGCCGGAGCCGGCCAGATCCCCGCCGTAGCCCCCATTTTTCTCCATGATCCCTGCTAGAACCAGCAGGCTAGGCATGGCTAACAAAAGAGTGTGTGAGACAAAGACAGGGAAAGAGACTGGAGAAACAGCACCCGTGCCGCCTCCTCCTCGCCCCCTCCTCCTTCCAATTCCCCCCTTTGCGCTAGTCCCTCCCATAGACCGGCCCCCTCTCTCTCTATCCGCCAGACTTTCAGTACAGTAGTCTCTCCCCGAGCTCTGGGCAAACGGGACACAAGGCCGTCTGCACGATAGATGGGGCTGGGCGATGTGTTGCTCCACCCAGTCTGGTTTACACAGCTCCCCTCCTCGCCGAGACAAAACGAGCCGCCCTCCCGTTGTACCATTCCGTCTCAGGTTCCCAAGCCTGTGGCATCTCACATCGAGCTACCTCCCGTCACCTATAGAAAAGAAGAAAAAATGCCTCACCGTTCACCTCCTGCACCGCGCTCGTATCCGTTAACGCAGTCTCGCTCGCAGCTCTAGAGCTGCAGCGTAGCCTGAAAACCGCATTTCGGCGACTTATGTAAGAATGGCCATCCAGGATGTAAACAGTTGTGTATCAAAAGGTGCAAGTGCAGTGCGCACATGGTCATCTAGTGGTGCTGCTGAAAAGATGATGTCAACTTTATCTTTAGTAGAAAAACCGAGCAGCTCCCGTGTATTTTGAGAGCAATGTGGACTATCTGACATGAATTTTGAGAGTAAAGGAGTTTGTGACATTTTTGGGGGGGTCCGCCCACCTCTATGTAGCCGTGCTTTGCGGCAGGTCACCGCGTTGTTGTCTCCGGCGCCGTTGCGCATGAGGATGTTATGTATAGGAGGGAGAGAGGGTGTCTGGGGTGGGGGGGGGGGGGGGGGGGGGGGCTGTAGCCTATACGAGGAGGAGAAGAGAAAGGGAGTTGTCAGACAGGCGTTGCAGACCCTATGCAGCGGGTGAACCATCAGAAAAGCCCTTGCACATTTCCCGTTAAAAAAAAAAAGAAGAAGAAGGGTGCAGCAGCCCCGGTGAACAAAGAACCGCGCCGTTCGTTTCGCGTACAGACTCCCCAAGATGTCCTCGACAGAAGCCACGCCTGACAGCATGGTTGTAGTATAACACAAAGACTCAAACTGCAGTTACAATAATACTATTAATAATTATTATATTACACAGACAACATATGTGGTCTGACTTTTTTCATTTTTGATCAGATTTTCATTGTTTCAAACAGGTATATGAAAGTACTTGTAAGTTGCATTTATTGTTATTAAAACCTTCAAATGTATATTTATCTACAATTAATAAATAAGATCAGTAATAACATATGAATATATTTATCATATGATATAGTTATTTTATTTCAGTGGTATAAATTATAATTACACTTGGGTCACCGCTATAAATAAGGTTTTGAGGAAATGTTGGACCTGGAGTAGATTTTGCCTCACAGCAACAACTGAAGTCCATGTTTTGAGCTTCCTCAAAGTGTCAGTCTAACTCAAGCTTGGCCTGTTGTTACCATCTGTGCATATGCACAGTGGGATGTACAGTGAGTATGTGTCCTGTCAGGCCCCCTGAATGACGAGGTAAACTCTGGGGATGTTTATTATGAGAAAACAGTAGATGCTCCGCCACTTCATTGTCCTCGTTATTTCTCCACCCCACTAAAAAAAAATAAAGACTTCTTCATATGTGTTTTAAATGACACAATGAAACACCAAAGTTGATGGGTTCGGCACCTGGAACAATAAAAATTGTCATAAATTGCTGTTAAATGAAATGTCTGTGAAATCTGTCAGTGTGTGTGTGCTTTGTGCTCCCAAGGGAGGTGTTGAATTCACTGTGAAGATTATTTGTGCATTTTAACCCCATCCATTAAATTCAATTTATTATTCTCCATGTGGTGTTTTCCCACACTAACTGGGTTACAACTTTAATAACAAAAACAAAAACACACACACAGTCTTCCATTTGAGCTTACGCGACAGACTGAGCATGGCATGTGACTTCTAGAGAGATTCGGCATGAATATTTTAGCATTTCCAGTCAGAACGCCTTCTGCCTTTTAATAACACATAGAATAGAGCAACAATATAATCACAAATTTCCAAACACCGGTCTGTAAATAGAAACAATATAACTGTTGTGATAAAAATGGTACCAGAACGATGGAGCATGTATATTTACATGCATAATCATAGTCTAGACGCGCTCTCTGGGTGCCAATCAGGACGGGGTTCGTTCCCCAAGGGCGTGTTGCAGATGAGAACTCACAGGGAGACTCCTGGTATGAGGCCAGGATTAAAACATCCCCCACTCTACCCAATAACATGGATAAAAAACAGCAGCAGGAGGAGAGCAGGATTGCGTGATGCATGAAGGACCAGAGGGTAGGCCCGGGGGGTCTGCCCCCAATCCCCACCCCACCCAGTGGAGAGGCCATAGGATTGGGTGGGAACATGGTTGGGATGGGGACAAGCACTACACAAGGGCCGGCCTCTCAGTGGTGCACCGAGCATGCCAGTGTGTCCAAGAGGTCGTCTGGCTCCATTAAAACGGGTCCGCCGGGAGCCGAGAGCCCCAATCAATAAAAAGCATGGATCTGGGATAGTGTTTCCCCCCTTTCACAAACCTCTTTCTCCCTTGATGTGTTAGTTTTGGTGTGGCTTGTTAGAGGCCTGATTGGTGATGCTGCTGTGCCACATAACCTCTGTGACCCTAAATAAACCTCCTCTGGCTTTGAGCAGGCCTACAGCTGCCTGATGTGGTCACTGCCTATAGCTGAAGGCTGCAATTGTCATTTGTGCTCTTATGTGTGCATGTGTGTGTGTGTGTGTGTTACAGGATACTTGTGAAATTCAGAGTGAGGTCATGTTACTTGCACATAAAAAACTCAATGATCTTGACCATCTGGTCGTCAGAGTGGTCCCCTTTCTCTTTTTTTTCCCCTGATGAAAGGCTGACTGGCATCTTTGGGGAGATGCTTTGGTTTACTGTGCCGCAGAGACACACACCACTCTCTTTGTCCAACAGCCCATGCAAATATTGCTTCCACCTATGGACAGTATCCGTCTTTCAAAAGGGGACAGGCTTAATAGGCTGTAAAGATATGTCTGAGAATCCCTAAAGGACGTCCCTTTGACTTCCATGGCCAGATGTCCTTTTCAAGACTTTTCTGGTGCCCCGCTGTCACTTGAATGAGGCTTCTGCGAGCACAAAGGGACATGTTGGCTAAGCACCACGTGCTGATACCACAGTGAACGGGCTCACAGGGATGATGTAAGACCTCATGCAAATGATACCACATCTTGTGCTCATAAGCTGACGAGAGCTCTGAAATCGATCAGCTGAACAAGTGAAACAGAAAATGCAGAGACCACTTTGTGTGTCTGAAAATAGAAACAATATGAATGTTTTAAAATACATTTTTTAAAATACTTGTATTTGTTTATTTGTTTCTCATTTGTGTTTGTTTTTATTTGTTGTAAGTTTTTTTTTTCCCCCCACTGTTTTCAAGGGAGAAATCGAAGGCAGCAGGAGACTGCACATAATGATACAATATCACAAACAAACCAAACAAAAAATTAAAATAGTTTAAGAAGACAGAGAAAATGTGGGATAGAGAGGCAGTAGTGGAATACAACGGAAAGGAAAGATCATCATCATACATAAAGCAACTGAATGTTTTTTGCAGTCACTTCAGAATCACCAGTATGTTTGTTTTTTTTCTGCAGGTCGACCAACATGCAAATACCCAGATAATGAGGCCCCTTCCTCCAAAACTCTGCTCCATCTTTGGTCAGCAAAAATAAGTACACCAAGCAAAAAGTGAAGCTCTATGTGCATGTTACTCACCTTTGTTTAAATGCTCTAAGACGAGGCTTAACATAGAGGCTCTCTGTGAAGGAATCAAATACTGCTGATGATTTTAGACAAAGTTTTAAATCCTATTGGGTATGCTTATTGGGTTTTTACAATGCTTGGGGATTTCCTCAGAGAGCAGTGTGATCCACAAGTACACTTGTTAGAAAACTACTGTGTGTCGGTGTGAGACGGCTAAAAGTGTTATCTTATCCTCAGTGCTGGCTGTTTATTAGGGCTGCAACTAGTGATTATTTACATTACCGATTAATCCGTCAATTAATTGTTGTTAGTGGTTCTAGAGATGGCAATTTCAGGCTGTTGGCAGTCGGTTTGTCCACCACTTTGGTCCAGACCAAATTATTTCAATGACTATCAGATGGATTGTCATGAAATTTTATACACGCATTCATGGTCCTCAGAGGATGAAGTTTAATGGCTTTAGTGATACCCTAACTTTCCCTAGCTTTTTAAAAGTTTCTCTTCAACAACTAATAGATTGATAGTTGTGAAATTTAGTACAGACATTCATGTCACCCTCAGGCTGAATTTTGAACTTTGGTGACCCCTGACTTTCCATCTAGCGTCAAAAGTAACTAATGACATTCCCATCAGCCTCAGTCCTAATTAGCAAATGTTAGCATGCTAACACGCTAAACTAAGATGGTGAGTATGGTAAACATTATATCCACAAAACATCAGCATGTTTGAATTGTCATTGTGAGCATATTAGCACGCTGATGTTAGCATTCAGCCTAAAGCACCACTGTGCCTGAGTACAGTCTTATAGAGTTGCTAGTATTGCTGTAGACTCTTAATTCTTCTTTTTCTAAATCTATTAATTGTTTAGTCTATTAAATGTGGACCAATAGTTAAAAATGTCAATCACAGATGTCGGAGCCTATAAGGTGACAACCTCAGATTGCTTGTCCTGTCCAAACAACAGTCCAAAACCCAAAGATATCAATAACCAGAGCACAGAAAGAAGGCAGCAAATTCTCACATCTGAGAAGTTAGAATCAGAAAATCTTTGCAAATTTGCTTGATAAAGCATTACTTGATTAAAAAATTATCACTGATCAATTTTCTATTGACTCTTTTATTCAGTTAATCAGCTAATTGTTTCAAAACCTCTGTTTATGTGAACGTGTTTGCAGCAAATCCTTCTGTGTGACAAACAGGTCGACACTTTTTCCATCTTTAAACTCTGTGAGCACACGAACACTCAGACAAATACATTCGCTCCTCACCTGCTGTGACATACGCACATGCATACAAAGCTGTTGACCCACACATACACCCTCTCTCGCCTCATCCTCTAACAACAAACACACAAACAGGGGTGTTGTGACTGGGGGAGCTGGTGTCAGCTGGGAATATGAGTCAGGTAGTATGACTTCATTGCTTTTTACGGGTATTAGGTCATCCCTCTCACTCTCTTTCCCTATTTCCAGACCCCTCCCCTCTCTGTCTCTCTAATCACATTGATGCTGTACAGTGACACGCCTAGTGATGAGTAAGGCTCACCTCACCGCTTGCTTCCCGTATGGTGGTGATCTCACACTCGTCACAGTCAGCTTTGAACTCAAAGAGTCCCGCTGCTCTTCACTTTCTTCTTGGCATCCTTTTCTCATTTTATTGAATGCCTTGCAGACAATGTAACAATCGATTGATTCAGATATTACTTTTTCGTTACACGATGAAAGATTGCATTTTTTAATCTGTAAAATGATTTCGACATGGGATCAGTATTGCACTGTAAAATTATTTCTTGGGTCTCATCCTCATGAAACATATTTTGTTTCTAAATTATGATGCCGCGTTAGAAATAAAAACTCACACACCTAAATGCACATGATGCAGTCCCTCATGCACTTAAAGATTTGTTGATTTCAAGGATGAAGTGTGAAGTAGAAAAGCTTTAACAGCCTCAGTGTCATTGTCAGACATGTATTATCAATGATGGAAAGTAATGGAGTACATTTACACAACCGCTGTACTTAGATACAAATAGAGGTTTACTGCTTTATTTCAGTATTTACATTTTATTTTATATTTTTTATTTTTTACATCTTAATACTCCTATTCCATTATATTTCAAAAAAATATTGTACATTTGACGTCTCTGCATTTATTTGCAGCTATAGTTACTTTGTATATTAAGATTTTATGTATAAAATATATGGTCACTTTAAAAATATGATGCATTTTTATAGATAAACTACACAACAGTACACAAAGTAATTAAAATGATCTACACTTCTACCAACTACAACATTAAAATTACACATAAATACGTATGTAATAGTAATACAATAATAAATTGCTCTGTAAGAGGCCATTCTGTATAATGAGTACTTTAATTTTTGATATTTTAAGTACATTTTGCTGCTTATACTTCAGTAGTAGTAGTAGTTTTGAGTACAGGGCTTTTTATTTAATGGCGTATATTTTACAACATGGTACTTTTACTTAAGTAAAGGGTATTCATATTTCTTCCACCACTGTTAATACATCGACTCTGCTACATTTCAGAGGGAAATACTATGCTTTTTACTTCATACATATATCTGACAGCTGCATTTAATAGTTACTTTTCAGATAAAGATTTAAAACATGTGATCAATTGCAAAGTTTGATGAATTGTTATCGATTTAACTGTCCAACAGCATATAAAGTACTTGAATTGTCGCTCTTGTTTTTAATACTGTGTGGCAAACTCAAAGACAATTTTGCACATTGTACATAATGAAGTTCCTAAAATATGAATAGCTTTTACTTCCAGGTTGACCAGCTGCAACATTAAAATGCTGTATCATGTTAATCCATTAGAGATAATAATCAAATAATATATCAGTATAATTCAGTATAATCATACTTTTATTTTAACTTTTACATTAATACTTAAAGTAAATTTAGATTATAGTACTTTTTTTTGAATTTGGCACTTGTATATGTCATTTAAATGTTTATATTGTGATACCGATGCTTTTATTTAAGGATCAGAATATTTCTTTCACCTCAATGTATCATCCAGGTGAATTTGAAGACTGATTTTTTTAAAACGACATCATCAACAACATCAGACAAATGTGCCCTCTGGTACTTCAGGTACTTTTTGCTGCGTTGGTTCCTCAAATGGGACATAGAGCATCTGTCCCATTTTAAAGGTTACAATTTTGTAGCAAAGCATCAAAGTATGTACACCTTAGTTGGATTATACAATCATTTCTTTGGAGTTACAGTTACTAATACTGCCCTGAAGGTGCAGTATTAGTACCACAGTTGGCTACAAGTATAATCACACATATATTGTCGGGCCTTGTTTTCATAGAGATCATGATGCCTCTGAGTGACCCACAGTCCTGTTCCATCATTTATGACTGTTATGAATGTAAACAAATCATTTACAGCTCTCTAACATAGGTCATGTAAAATTCATGTTGGGCTGTTACATAATGAGCATATCCACGTAGGGCTCTGTATAAAATATCTCCAGCAGCACACTCCAGTTGTTTTTAATTTGTGTTTTTGTTTGTATTTAGAATGAGTTTGGGATCACAGGGAATTAAAGTGACCGCGCCATTCAACTGGGCCATCTGTACAGCTTGATAGTAGCAGTCGTGCTGGTAGTTGCCTTGAGGAATAGTTGTATGACGTTCCCTGGCAGCCACTTTAATTAAATTATCAATTAATGTGAAACCCAGCTCAGGTCAGTATATCAATCATTGCAAAAGTGGGGTTACAGAGGCCCCTGAAGTCCCTCCAGGGGATCCCGAGTGAAATGAATACCACTGTTATTTCAGTCATTTCAAGCAACTGACTGACAAGTATATTGATAATAGTTGTGATAACAGGTATCTGAATTGTGATGTGAAATTACAACCATATTTTCTTCAGAAGACAAAAAATTAAATTATGATCTGTGACGAATCTGTTTTTTCTCTCTCTCCGGCCTTGAGATTACTCATACTCATATTTTATTTATTTTTTTTCCAAAATTTCACCTGCCTTCATTAGAAATCCTCAGCAGCTAAAAATAATCTCGATACGAAGCGAACCAAAGCATTAATTATGGTCGCCAGGTGGCGCCTATAGGCTGCATTGTAATTAGCAGAGATTGGCAGTCTAATCAAGTGTGTTGATTTGCAGGTGGCTGTTTGCTGCTGGCTCGACTCGGTGGAGTTCCCCCTTTGCAGTTTCTTCAAAGAAAACCGGACTCAGTGGATGATATAATGATTAACTGGACTGTCGACAGTTTGAAAGGTCAATAATGACCGTGGAAGAGGACACATGTTTCAAACGACTGCAGAAAAGCTTCATTTTTTTCGCCCCCAAAGAAAGCAGGTAAGAAGTTTGGTTTGTCGAGCAAGAATATGTCGCTGTGTAACGACCATGGAAGTGTTTGTATAGATTCTGTTGGGCTCTTCTTGTTTTTAAAGAAAGCAGCCAGGCAGGATGTTGAACTCTCTGACCTTTATGTTGACAGAAATAACCCGCAGGTTTTCATTCAGTGTGTCCGCCAGTGGATGGCGCTTCGTATCTTCTCTGTGCTTGTGAATGACGTGACGTGTGTCTCTGTGCAGCCAAACAGACAGCAGCGCAGGCAGGGGGCGCCAGAGAGGCGCAGTGTGAGAGCTGCAGAATCATTCATGAGGAAAGCAGACAGGGCCATACAGGGATATACACTCAATTTCCGGTTTACTAAGTGCACCCAGCTAAATATGATGAAATCCTGCCTCTATGAAAGTTAAAATCCTCAGCTCAGCAGAGGTGCTGAATCAACTTTATTGTCATTTTAGAGGCTTTAGTTTGTTTTGCTGTTAAATTGTATCCCTGTCCCCGTAGAGGTGTTTCTAATATTTTGTCCATCTCTTAAATATTAATGAGAATAGTTTGTACTAAGTATATAAATTAGGGATGCAATTTAAGATTATTGTCATTATCAATGAATATGCAGATTATTTTGTCTATGAATCGTTTTGTCATTAAAATATCAGAAAATAGAGAAAAATGCTCCAAGTGATGTTCAGATCCCCCCAAAATGACATTTACAATCATATATGACAAAGAAAAGCATTAAATATCACAATTGAAACATTAGAACGAACAAAAGTTTGGTGTTTTTTGCTTGGAAAATGGATGAAATTATTTATCAATTATCAAAATAGTTGCAGATAAATTTTCTGTCAATCGATTAAGCGATTCAGCTTTAGTCTGAGTCTCTGATTCCAGCTTCTAATGTGAATATTTGCTGATTTCCATTGGTTTTTTTTACGGTTTTAAAAGGAATATCTTTTTGAATATCTTATCATTTTTGACTGTTCTTTAGACAAAAAATAAAGAACCTTTAACTCTGGAAACCTGATGGACATTTTTATCACATTTTATCAACCAAATGAGTCGATTTAATCAAGAAAATAACCAACATATTTATCATCTTTGGCTCCAGAGGTGAGATTGTTAAACCACTGCATTTCCAGGGGCACACATAAGATTTTTAAACCGACCAAAGTCCCCATCCAACTCAGAAATGTATTTTTCGTCCTGTCACTTGACTTGGATGTTTGAGTTTCACTGTGCAGAGTTTAACACAAGACTGCCGTTTTCACATTTATCTGCTGAAGCTGGAAAGTTTCTCTGCGCTCACCTTCAATCTGAGTTTAAGACGTATGTACGTATACGAGCATGATTTGTGACATCACAACTAGTTTGGAGCCAGTTGTGGTCCAGTATGCAACTTATACAAGTATATACACTGAGAATGGACTTTTCAATATAAAAGACATCTTCTGTCAAGTAGTTTGACATTTGAGACTTGAAATTACAGATATGAGACAAATTATTATTTAGAGCAATTTTTTATGTCCTAAAAAATGTCTGGATGGGACCTTTTTAAGTGAAAGTTTAAATATTACGATGTGATAATACTTAATTACAAGCAGAAGTTGTACATTCAAAATGTTATTTCAGTAAAAAAAATAAATAAATAAATAAAATTTTCAGTAAAGTGTACTGTAAGAGTAAAAGAAAAGTACTCACCATGCAGGTAAAATGGGCTGTCAGTATTACATTATGATATATTATACAATTTTATTATTATTACTGATGCATTAACATGTACAAAACATTTTAATGACTTAGCTGAATGTGATGAAGCTAATATAAATACTGTTGGGTCGTTAAATTTATTTAAAATAATAAAGTAACTATGGCTATCAAATAAATGTAGAGGAGTAAAAAGTACAATACTTACAGATGTGGCCAAAAATATTGGTACCCTTCCACCTTTTTTAAAAAAGCTACATTTTCTCTGTATTAAGTTGAAACTGACAGAAGTATATGGTATCCATCATTCTTTATTTCACATTGAATATAGATGAAACTTTGCTTTTGATGTACAACTTAACATATTATTTAATACAATTAAACAAATGGAAATGGCATGGCCAAAAATATTTGTATCCTTAACTTAATATTTTGTAGCACAGCCTTTGGAGACAATAACTGCAGTCAAGCGCTTTCTGTATCTCTGAATAAGGTTTCTACACTTCTCCACTGGTAGTTCGGCCCACTCTTCTTGAGCAAAGTGCTCCAATTCTCTCAGGTTTGATGGGTGCTGTCTCCCAACTGCAAGTTTCAGCTCTCTCCACAGATGTTCAATGGGATTCATCAGGACACATTGCGGGCCACTTAAGAACGGTCCAATGTTTTCTTCTCATCCACTCTTGGGTGCTTTTTGATGTATGTTTGGCTGTGTGACTGGTAACTAAGACACAGGTTTCTGACACTGGGCTGTATGTTTCACTTCAAAATGCCTCGATAGTCTTCTGATTTCATTGTGTTGTGTTCAAAGTAACCCCAAAACATCACTGAGCCTCCTCGATGTTTCACAGAGGTAGGCATGGTGTTCTTTTCTTCGAAGGCTTCATTTTTTTCTTCTGTAAACATAGGGTTGGTGTGATTTACCAAAAAGCTCTAATTTTGTGTCATCTGTCCAAAGCACATTCTCCCAGAAGGAATTTGGCTTGTCAACATGCATTTTGGCAAAGTCCAGTCTGGCTTTTTTGTGTCTCCCTCTTAGAAGTGGGGTCTTCCTGGGTCTTCTACCATGGAGCCCATTTTCATTTCGGTAGCAACGGATGGTGCAACTTGAAACTATTCAACCTTGAACTTGAAGATCAGCTTAGATCTTTATTGAAGGTTTCCTTGGTTCTTTCTCGACCATTCGAACAATATTTCTGTTCAATCTCGGGCCAATTTTCCTCTTGCGACCATGTCCAGAGATGTTGGCTACAGTTTCATGGGCTTTAAACCTCTTATTAATATTGGCAACAGTGTTTACAGGCACCACAAGCTCTTTGGAAATGGTCTTGTAACCTTTACGTTGACCATTCTTGGCTATTACCTTTTTCTCTAATGTCTTCCGACCACTCTCTAGTTTTCCTTCTGTTTTCCATGTTCAATGTGAAGCACACAGTGGCACAAAACAGCAGAATGAGTAATTTTCTCCTTTTAAATTGGCTGCATGAGTGATTGTAAGATTGAAAACACCTGTGATACTAATTAAAACACAATAGTCTACTTGAAGTATCACTATAAATCAATGATTTCTTACAACAAAGGGTACCAATAATTTTGTCCAGGCTATTTTAGAATGTCTTTGTAGAATAAGCATGAATTTTTTTCACAACTTTTTGTTTTGTTCCATTGCAAATCAAACATAGACATGCATTGATAATAAAATATCTGTCAGGGCGAATGGTGCATTGTTTTAATAGAATGCAAGGGTACCAATAATTTTGGCCACGTCTGTAAGTAAAATGCTGAGGTATGTTGTTTTTCCACTGATCGCAGCCACACTCAGTATTTAGATTTTATAGAGACCACAGGAAATACAGAGTGGATGCGGCACTTGCAAAAAGGTGCTGGTGGAAACACCTGGCTCCAGAGGTGCACTATTCCCATGATCACATAATAGATGTTGTGACCCACAGTGGTTAAAGAATATTTAGCCTGGGTGTGAGTATTGTGTCCCGTCCAGCTTCCTCAATTTCCCTCTGGGACAGTTATTTCCTCATGTTGCTGATAGAAGTAAGGAGACAAGCTTCTGATCTTTTCTGATATGTGTTCTGACCCACCCAGGAAAAGAACAGTCCCTCATCAAAGATAACGCATTGTGTTGCTTGTCCCAACATGATAAATTCCACATTGTCAGCACATTGTGAAAAAGTATAAAGTGAATTTACATATGACTGAAGGCTGTCATGATCATTTTAAGAATGATTTGCATAGTAAGCAAAACAAAAGCTCATAAAGCAACAATTGTTTGACATGTTACAGAACATGCACTTTGTGCAGAAATGGACGGATCATCAAACTTAAGGAATCAAATGTAGGCACAGTCATATTTTTTTTTTTTTGTTGCTAGCCTTAACTACCCACCAAAGCATATCAGGCTCTTGTGCATTGGACAGAGATATGGTAGCAGCCTTTGCCGATGTGTGAACAATGGTCTCTTGAGCAACAGAGATAACAAGGTGAGATACTGCTATAGAGTTATAGCTGCTGCTGAGCTACAAATCAAACACAGATGTTTACTTGTTAACGTGTTTCTGAGTAACTGACTGTGGAGGTTTGTCAAAAGAAAGCTTAATGCTTTTGTGAACTATTAGATTATACAAATTAGTCACCATAGTGTCGCCACGTTATCTGAAAAGTAATCAAGGCAATGCTATACATCTGTAGAGGAAACGGAGAGAAGGCGATAAGGGAATGAGATGAAAAGGAGAAGCGTTTTTATGTCCTGCAGTGCATGTCAGCTGTTCCTCAGGTTTTGACACTTGAATATAAGGCCTGCTTCACTAGACCCTGTTTACAGTAGCCTACTTGCCTTTTTAAAAAAATTGTAAACATTTTTTTTCATGCTGAAATTCCTCTTGTGTCATTTCTCTTTTTCTCCCAGGACAGCAGTTAAGTCAATAACTCCTGGTGGAGAAATAAAAGCTCTAGGTTGCATAACGGACACGCCTTGTGTTCATTGCTGCCCACTCGGAATGCTGTGAGGGCAGAAAGAGAGAGAGAGAGAGAGAGAAAGACAGGGATTGAGGCGGTGACAGGAAGAAAGCTGGCTGCTAATGCACTGTTCAGTACTTGTCTCGTCTGGTGAGTTGCATCACAGTCTGTCATGCCTGCTCCTGTCTTTGCCCTTGATGAGTGCATCTGGGATCCAGACTCCTGCATACTGTTTGTAAGAGAGACAACTGAAGACTCGAGTGCATTGGTAGCAGTTTATTAGCAGTTCATGGTTTACCACTTAAATTTGCCACATAACGTCTTTTTAAGCAGCATCCAAATAATCTAATTTAATTTACCACCTTTTTATTTCAAAGTACAGACAAGTATGTTGGATATTCAGAGCAGAGATCCGACAGGTGTTAATACAAAACTGTGCAAATTACTGGAAATTTTACAGCTGAAAAGACTTGATTAATTCAGAAAATGTATTGGCATCCTTTTTTTTTGTTAATCAATACATTTTTTGTGATTTGCTGGTACAGTGCCAGCTTCTTTACTGGGACTGTTTTCTATTTTTCTCTGTTACATACCGCTGTAAATGAAATATCTTTGGGATGTGCACTGTTGGTCAAACAAAAGAAGCAATCTGAAGAAGTTGTCTAGGGCTCTGACATTTTATAAAAACACGATTATGAAACTGATAATGAAGTTAGTTAGTTGCAGCGCCAGAAAAAAGCCTTTTGTCTTGTCGTTTCAACTTTATGGTTTGTGAATAAAGTTCTTTGCCTTGCAGCTGAAATGTTTTGATCTGCTAGTCCTTTGCCCGTAGAAAAAGCTGCTAAAATTGCAAACTAACGAGTAGTGAGGTATAATGCGGGCATGACCTCATGTGCCATTAAGCAGAGTGTTGAAACCATGAGTCCTCTGTTGATGAGCCACTGGCAGATTGGTTCTATAATGTGGGGAAAAAACGTCAGGTATCATTCATTCATACTTCAGGGCTCTAGGTTACGTCATATCTGAGTATGCCTGTTTCAACTTGATAGCATTTGTGGTGAAATGTCATTATTGTTTAGGCAAACAGCACAAGAAAAGGAAAATAAGTATTAAGTCTGAGAAAAGCTTCTGAAGAGAGATGTTAGGGCTACCAGCCAAGTATTCTTGTCTTGGTGTGACCTCCATAGAAACACAAGGGCTGCAAAACCTGAAATGGGAGAGATGAAGAAAGAGAAAGCAAGGAGAGGTAGAGAGGAGGAGGAGGCTGCCCAAGTGAGCTGTTTGTAAGGGGGGCGTGTGACGCAGAGAGGGTTCAGACACTGACGGCTCCTTTCCACTGGAAGGCCACACTGAAGCCAGGATACTCCCTTAGCTACTGGGCCTGCCCCATGCCCAAAAACAGAGCTGCTGTCTTGCCCCTTGTTTAACCACATGCGCACACACAGACACACACACACACACATGAATAGACTAGCTTCCATTTCCATGGTGAGGAGATACATACACACACACACACACACACACACACACACAGGCACACACAGAAAATGTCTTTTTCCCCTGCATCAGAACTTGATTGGACCTGTGATGCCATTAACTCCACCCCGAGCAAATAAATAAGACCAGAATCAACTTGATGTTGAGAGTCAGACTTTTTAGACTTAGAAGATGGCTTGTGGGAATTATTCCATCATTTGCTGGGAATATAATATCAAAGGTTTGTGGACTTTTTCCTCCTCGGATTTGGTGGAGGACCGTGTTGACAGGATATTTTTCTGCCACGGATAACACCAGAACTCCACTATGAGGTGATGAATGATTTATATATACTTTTCTTATTTATCATGCTATGTGTGTTTGTGTGTGCCAAGGTTATCTTGTTCCCCATCTAAAGCGGTGAGGATTTTCTGTTTGCTCTATAAAATTAAAACAGAAATTCCTCTCCCGTTTATTTGCTACAGAGTAGGCTGTCAGAGGCATTTTCAACCAGAAAAGTGGGCTAAGAATGTATTCTGCATAGCAGCAAGGGCAGGGTGAGATCCACACATTCACACACTTTCACCCACCTGGGAGCTGTTGAGTATCATCAGTGTCACTGCGTTTTATTGACAGACCACTTGCACCAGTCGCTGAGGTCAGTCTGTCTGCGCCGGCTCTGTCTGAGTGAAATGAGAAAGGAAAAGATAGGGCAAGTGCAGGGAGAGATAAAGCTCAGCAGCTGCTCTGTCAGTGTATGCGCACACACAATCTGTCTAGCCTGACTCCTCCTCGCTGCCCCACCCTCCCCTCTCGTACTCCCACCCCCTCTCTCCCTCTTCAGCGGTAGGTACATGTGCAGTGAGCAACAGCTAGGAAAGCAGTTCAGGGCACGAGCCAAAGGCGCACACACCCACCAGAAGAGAGCAAGACTACATTATTCAGCGGATCCTCTTCTCTACGCTCTTCAGGGTACGGCACACACACTCATAGAAGCTCACACACACTCACAGCAGTAGATAAACTTCTAGAAAGGACCAGAACACTCTCTTTTACGTCAGAAGGCTACAGTTGAGAGGTTCTCCCACAACTGAGGTAAGGTTCAGAAAGTCTATTGAGATTTTTGTCTCCCTGTGAAAGTTTTTATGGATGGTTACACTGACAGACTGTGGTAGTGTTGTGCAAATGAAATGGTCATAATATAGTGCTTGTTTAACTTGTTCAGGCAAAGCTATTTTCCTTTTGGCAGGGAGTGGTGTGAAATAACTTAGTAACTTAAAAAGTTGTAGCTCATTTTAATGCAAGCTGTTGAAAAAGTGAAAAGTGGAACATCAGACAGACCTGTTAACGCTAAGCACATTTTGGGGAGCTTAAATTGATGCTTAATTTATTCAAAGTTAGTTGAGAGAGTACTTGTGACTGTATGGGTTGGCTCCTGTGGGCGTGTGCACGCATCATATGAATGCATGTGTGCGCCATCCCACCCACATGGGCGTGTGTGCGTGCACGTTTGGTGATGGGCGGTGAGGGGATGGATGGCAAAGTTTGGTGTGTCCACCCACTGCTGAACCAAAGTGGAGTAGGCTTTCCCGCCATTTGATGGGAAAGGGCTCTTTAGGTTGTAAGTGGAGCAGCTGCTGAGAAGTAAAGTAGTTCTTAAGTCACACCTGTTTGGCCACAGTTGCATATATGTTTATTGATATTGCCCGAGGCATCAAGGCTCTCCTTTTGAGTGATTTATGGGATTCATAGTTTGTAATGTTTGCTTACATTTGTAATGTTGGAGGCATATTCTGTTAAAACTTTAATAAATGCTTATTTTATTTTTTTTCTTTATATTCAAACATACCCTAAAATTTGACATCAGAAAATTCAGGATTGCATCTTCAGTGACAAATCCTTTTAACACAGTGCTTCCTTATTAATTTCACTGCTTCCACACATCTAAACAACCACAAAGCGAATATATGTACTTATCAGGGCATCCTGCAGTATTTGTTTATATTATGAGTCAACACTTTGGTATTTTGAACAGTGGCGGTGTGAGTGGTTGTGGGCGACGCTGATCAGTCACCGAGTAGAAGTAATTAGAAGCTTTTTTTTTTTGTGGTTTGGCTCCATTTTACCAAAAAGAGCAGAGACAGATTAAAATGTTTTTATTAATCTTGGTGTTCCTGGTTGCGGCTACATATTTTAAGAATAATTAAAAAACGTTTAATTACCTTTATGAGTAAGCTGAAGGTGGGAGTGGTGTTGTGGGAAATATGTTTGCTTAAGAGCGAACTGCTCAAACTACTGCATCAATTTAATGGAGCCAGAGGAGAGAACAGCAAAGTGTATGTTATTATAGTGTGTTACATAATGAAAATACCAGTGTGATTAAGGAGTGTTATAAGAAACAATAGAAGTGGGAATGATGGCAAGGAAAGGTCAGGGAAACTGTTAAACTGTCTTTTTATAAAATAATATTTTGTATCCAACTAACCTAAAGTTCTAAAAAACAAACATTTCTGTATATAAGCTGTGCTTCTTTTAACTTCACACAATGCAAATACAGTGGAGGAAAGCTATCGAATAAGGTTTTTCAAATGTGCTCACCGGCTATGGAAAAGTATCCTGGAGTACATGATTATACAGAACTTTGAGCAGACCCAGCACTGAAGGCTGGCTGCCCAGACAAGAATCAGGCTGATGCAAGACTGGAACATTTCTTCAGTGTAAACGCCATTATTAAAGTTTAATGTGTGATTAAGCCCATGATTTGGTGCACTGCGTTTCCAGGGAAGGCAGCCCAGATACTGTCGTTTTTTCTTCAACTCTCTTTTCTTTGTCTTCCTCCACCACAGCCATTGACTCACCCCCTCTGCACCTCTTGCTGAGCCATTATTACCATGGAAACCCCGAGCCAGAAACGCACCAGCCGTGGTGTCGCCTCCGTCTCCCCGGCCCGCATCACCAGGCTTCAGGAGAAGGAGGACCTTTGCAACCTCAATGACCGACTGGCTGTCTACATCGACAAGGTGCGCTCCCTGGAGGTGGAGAACGCCGGGCTGCGGCTGCGCATCACTGAGTCAGAGTCCTCGGTCAGCCGTGACCTGACGGGCATGAAGGTTGCCTATGAGACAGAGCTGGCCGATGCTCGTAAGACCCTGGACCAGGTGGCCAAGGAGCGAGCACGCCTGCAGCTGGAGCTGGGAAAGATCAGGGAGGAGCACAAGGAGCTCAAAGCCAGGTAGGAGGAGCATGTGGGAGGTGGAGTTTGAATGGGAGGGGCTTTGTTACAATCGTGATCTAACAAAGTGGCATATTTGTATATGTTATCACGTTTATATAACATATTATACATATAACAGGTAGTTAGTATTTATTTAGCATCTCTCAACTTTTCATTTCTGTTTAAGCATTGAAAAATGCACTTGAATACAACAGTATTCCATGCAGTTGTACTTCAAAGTCAGCAGAACCACCAGGAGGCATCCATTATTCTTCAAATTTAGTTGCGATATTGATGACAGAACATTCATTTGCTGGCGTCTTGTTCCTTTGTGGGGGAATTCCCGGCTACTTTGGCAAGTGATCCTACAGTAACTTGGGAACGTTGCTGCGCTCTGATGCATGAGACTTATTTTTACATTATAGGACAATAATGTTTTCCTCTGTGGCACAGTATGAAATGATAAGTCAGATAAATAATCCTTTTGAGAAGCAGAGTTAAGCTGATAAGATAAGAGCATATACTATATGTGACATCATTTATACAGTATTATTATGGCATTATGTTACGTCCCTGTACTGTGGCACATTAGCCAGCACAGATTTGTTCTTGCATTTGTGTTCTTTTTAAATTATTCCAGAGCCATCAGCCCTTCAGTCATGAGTTTGACATTTCCTCATTTTAATCATAATCTGTTTCCAAAACATCTCATAGCAGTAGTTAAGGAAGCACTGAACATGTGGATCTGAATGCTGGAATTTTACCTTTGAGCTGTTATGCCTCCAGCTCACACCTATTGTTGTTCACTATGACTGACATGGTGCAACAGCCTAATTTTCTACAAGGAATGTGGTGGGAAGTGACCCAACATTTGCAGATCACATTCCTGGTGATTACGTTTGGATGACTCGTCGGTTAGCCAGCACAGTTATGTCACTTTAAGCCTCTGGGGATGTTGGAAATGTCACACCTCCAGCCAAACACGCTCCACCTTAAACACACAGCCGGCTCTGTTAAGATAGAATTACTGCCTTAATGACAGAATATCTTTCATCACAGCGTTTGAGACAACTCTGGCTGGGGCTGCTTAAAGCCGTAAGTGATAACTTAGCAACAATATTGGCACTCTGGACAGAAGCTTAGAATTCACATCTGCAATCTGTTGCACTTGGATGTCAATAAACAATTGTGCTATTCCTGGTGCATCCAGATCACGGTGGATTGAGAAATATGTGGAGTGTATACATTCTAATAATCATATATTCATTATTAACAAAAATAAATTGTTGCCTACAAGTATACTATCAAATACGAGGTGATAAAAATGAATCTTTTACTAGGGGAAAGTCACATTGAAGTCATAAAAGTCACTTTGAGTTATAAACAAATATGGCACTGAAGGTGTGAGTGTGTGTGTGTGTGTGTGTGTGTGTGTGTGAGGGGATGGACGGTAGTAAATGATTGACTTTAGGTAGTGTGAGTTCATAGCTGTTACAGCAATCATATTACTTTCGCTATCTTTTTAAGACACTTCCAAAATGCATGCATTTCATCTCTCACCAGCAGATTGACACAGTTTGTTGACAGTGTTATCCTGAGCTGCGATTCCAACTACGTAGGTGAATTTCTGTGGAACAGACTACTGCCGACAGCCTCAGTCGGTGGTGGCATTCCAAAGAATGCGTCAATGTCTTGGCACCATTCAGCCGGGGTTAGAGGGGTTGGAGAAAATCAAACCACCAAACACAGGGCATTTGTGCTCTCGCAGTTCTACTGGTTTACTTAACATGTCAGACTACATGTGCTCCTTTAGAGTCTGCAGAGATACCCTCTTTAGAATATAGAAGAGCAACAGAATATAGAGATATAACATTCAACACATTCCTTTTAAAAAACAAAACAAACTGGATTTCAACAGTGTTTTCAGTCTTGAAACAGCAGTGGGAACATGTATGGCAGAGAGTGCTTCCCTCCGGTGAGCGCTATTGTGTTCTTGTCAGTAGGTTGACGTTTTTATCAAATCTGGACTATGAAACAGAGGGTGTGGCTCAGCGCTGCGTGTGAAAAAAAGATTCATTCAAATAGTAAAATTCAGCATGAAATCTGTCTTTGATGTGGACGTTTGTATCCCGCAGGCATTTCTTTGGGTGGGTTCATTGTGTCAGCAGTGACGATGTCCCGAGCCCATCAATTTATGATTTGTTCATTCGCTCTTACTGGATGTTGGTTGAGGGTGTTGACTTTATTGTGAGCTTCGGGTGAAAGGCGATGTGTAAATTCTAAGTGTTGAGACAATAGTATTATATTAAATTTTGCACTCATTGCCACAGTATCCCCTGTGTCACAGTTCTTCTTGTAATTCCCCAGCTAGAGAAGTAGCAACGGCTCCCACCGCAATATTGTTTTCCAAAGGAAGCCAATCTTTTGACGCATGTGTGGTGGAAAAGAATAACTCAGTCCAGACTGGGCCGGCTTTATCTGTTATACTTTAGTCGGCGTGTTTGGTGTTTGGTTGCCATGGTGCTCTGGGAGTCTTGGCACAGCCGTGTGACGGGGTGGTGACTCAGAGGTTTTTCATGGCCTCTCAAATGGGCTGACTGTGGACTCACTGTATCCCTCTGTAACGGGAAGTCATGTTTATTAATACACACTGACGGGCTGCTTTGACTGGCTGCTGGAGCTGAGTCTCAGGTGACGACAGCAGCAACAGACGGTGGTGCAGCAAACACGAGACTATGTCTCACAATATATTGACTTTTTCTTTGTGGTGTCTTTGGTTATTACTGCCAAGTTTGACAGAACACACAGCAACAGGTGGGGCCATAGGTGCGGTTCAGTTGACTGGACACACCTGTTTAGCCCAAAGGCATGACACTGCGTCTCTCCACACTCAAGTCTTTGTATGCATAACTACTACAGAGAACACATGCTCTCCCCCCTGAGGCAAAACCTCAAGCTGTTGGGCTACCATGCCAACCATTCTCCCTACAGCACTATCTGACTCATAAATAATTTAAAACTGTAGAAAAAAATACACATAAATTGCAAAAGCAGGTGTGAGTGGAATGTGGTCTTGTAAAAGGAAGTCTAAACTGGGTGCCAAATATACAATTTGGTTTAAAAAAGGAAAAAAAAGAAAAAAAATAGGTCAGAAAAGTGCTAAATATCATCCCCTGAGCTACAGCAGGAGCCACAGAACTGTGTTCACAGGTTTGTCTGCCTTGTTTAGTCATGTTTCCTTTAATACTGAAATAGTGAGGCTGTCTGGTGTCTCGTGCCCAGTCTAACCACCAGCTAAGCCGCCGGCTATGAAAGATGAGCCTTTGTGGGGGAACTGGCTCTTTAGTGTCACTAGCAGGACTCGTTCTCCACACCCTTCCTTTACGCTTAATCCCGGAAGATAAATGGATTTTCATGAGAACTTCATCCTACACATCTAGTTTTCATGGCAGTGTATTCTGTCTTTTACAATGACGTGCTCATATGTAAACTATATTAATGCAATAGGGATGTTTAATATTTCACTTTCATTAAGTTCGGGGACTAGACAGATTTTAAAAAATGGTCAATATCGATGCTGCAGAGGCAGAGATATCCAGACTACATTTCAAATTGAGCAACTTGATCATGTCTTTCACTCGCCCCGTCAACTCCTAAATGCCTACTTCTTACAAATACACCTCTTTTTAAACACACCCTGATGTCATTGTCAGGGGCTATTTTTTCAGACTGACAGAAAGCTCCCTCCTGAGCCACAGAAGACATTACACAGAGGTTTTCAAATGCTGAGTAGTACTTATGGTGAGTAAATTAAACTTTGTGTAAAATTAGTGGAGTTCTCCTTAAACATATTATCATCTCGGCCCGCATGTGTCTGTATACCTATTGCACAAGCTGTCTAAAATCAAAAGATAACACCCCTTATAATAGATACTGTAAAATACTGAAATCTGAACTGCTGCTTTTGGTCACAATTTTACAATAAAGATGAGACTCAACTGGAGGAGCCAACAGCCAAGCCCTTTTGCGGATGATCTACTTTGAATACATAAAAGCAGGGATTTATCTCAGCCCTGCTTTGCCCTGCCTGTCGGCACGATGCGTTTTAGGGTGTGGCAGCAGGTAGGTGAGGCTGTCAGATATTTTATCCCAGTCAGTCTGTTGGAACAATGTCTTTATAAGATAGATCTAATGATCGCTGTTGCAGACACAACGTGGCAGAACATGTTCTGGTGCAGCACAGAATTAAACTCAATATAATACAAAGATCCAGTAGATTTTGAATTGGAAAAGCAGGTTAGGCTTCAACAATGGGATTCTCAGTGGAGCGCTAAACCCAAAATCCAGTGAGCATGTTCCAAAAAAAATATGAAAAGGTAGCACATCTTAAATTTCCTAGTCAAGGAGGACTAAAAATACTAACATTTCACTTGTTTATTTGGCTCACGTCAAACGTTTCGGCACAGAGAATTTGAAGTAAATAGGTTCTAGTCAATTTTCTAATGCAACATTCATGGACTGCAATGTTGAACATTAGTTGTGGCATTCACAACTATCAGAGAACACAGCAGGAAGTGTCCTTATCATCATATTCCCAGCACATTGTTATTTCCTTGAGTTGGAATATTTTGCTTCTACCATTTGCTTTTGTTATGCGTATCTCTCATTAAAAATGACTCATGTGTTTTTGCAGTTTGGGAATGATGTCACTTATTTGTTTGTTTTGCTTATGATGATCAACCTCAATTCTCTTTGCATTTAGTTAAGTGTTCATTTCCCTATCAACTAAATTTCATCATAATAGCCCATTTAAATGTAAAGCTCTATTCTGACCTTTACATGTGACTATCCGGAGACTTAATTCTCCTCATACAGCATGTGACACATTTTTGTCATATAGAGCAACACAGTAGGAACTGGCTTTCATGGTACACAGAAAAAAAAAGACGTTGCATACTAAGCAACGCATACAGATACAATAAACAGAGGCGTTTAATTGTCGAACCAGCCTGTGTTCTGTGAGGAAAAATGGAAGGTGAAAGGAGAAGTGAGATGGAGATGTAGAGGTGGATGTCAGAAGTCTGACATTAGTCATAGCTTGAGTTTCAGTGAGTAAAGTTTCTATATTTATCATAAGGGAAATTTTAAACATGTCTCCAAGGTAACACATTATACATCCGTGCTACTATTGGGCCATGTTATGGATAACAGGTGGACTCATTCAAGCTGCAGATAAAACATTTATCTTCAAAGTCTCTTCCTAAAATGGACAAGAGCCGGCACTCCACTTCTGATGATGCCGTTAAGCCTCAAATGCAAATGCCTTTGCTGTTTTGTCTTTTTTTTTTTTTCTTTGAGTAGACTGGTGAACAGTCACATCATTATACTGTCTCTTTAGTTCATAAACGATTGGGAAAGTACCTCTGACTGCATTGACAGCTGTCAATATACAGTATTTAGTCAGCTCAGGCTACATGAAAAGTTTTAGTTTTGCTAAGAGACCCCTCATTGTAATTAACAAGAAACCAATTTGAAGTATATAACAAAAGAATTAATTCTAAAATAGAAATAAAATATATAAAATAAAAATATTATATTTAGAAAATTCCTGAAAAGAAGCAAAGTGATGTAAACCCAATTACTTCATTTTTAAAAATATATATATTTAAAATGCACAACATCTTGGTTGTTACAACAAAAAATGTCAATTTATTTGAAGGAACAAAATACAAGCAAAAAATGTTCTTTAGGTTCTGCAGATAAAATGTATGTTATAGCTACAGAATAAAATTATACTGTAAGAATCTTCCTCCTAACATCTAAAAGACTTAATTTTGCACACTTAATGAAGAATTAATGACTGTTACTGGGTCAGTGTAATTAATGGGACGAAAAATGAAGCTTGCCAGGTTGCTGTGAGCCTGATATATCATAGTTTATCAGTCAGAAATACTCCCCTCGCCTGGTATCTCTGGAGTACACAAAGCACTCATGACAGCTCAAAGTCTGACCACTTCATTCATGATTAACTGCATCATCGTAATAGTGTCAACATCCATAAGAAAACATCTGCGGTTTGCATTAATCCCTCAATGTCAACAATTGTTGCACAAATCGACCTTTTTTCGCTGCAGACATTTTGACTTGTCGAAGCAGGAAAAGCACAGGTGGAACTAATAACATTAACGAGGGCTCCACTTCATGTAAAGTGCCCTAGAAAGTCATGCTAGTGAGCCAGCATGAACAATGCCAGGACCCTGAAACCGGCATCATTAATGTTATTACACCTATGCTTCTCCTGTGAAAAAAAGGTCTATTTCTTTCTCAAAAGCATCTGCCTCATTGTCATTGCCATCTGCCCAACTCTAAATACGGACTAAAAATTAAAATTTGACAAATTGAAAGAAACAAACTGCATTTGCTTTCCAGAACATTAACGTTTCATAGATTAAATTAAAGCTCAGCATCATGAGCCCAAAACAGGCAGCAGACCACTGTCCACCAGCAGCGGGTGATGTCATCGTGCTACTATGCTACCACTATACTACATCTCATGTCGTTTGATCACAGTCACCTCTGTTCTTCTGGCTGCCTCAGGGGGGAAACCCTGTGTTCCCCTACGATGATCTCAGCTTGTATTATGTGACAGCCAGCAATTGTCTGTCACATTGAGTCACGCCAGGGCAGATAAGGGCTCAGAAAAGAGTGCATGATTTTGGGTGTCATCCAGCAGTCGAGTAAATTGGATCACATTGCTCTCACTAACATTGTCACGACATTGAAGGCACTCTCTCCGATGTCGAAGTGCTTTGCATATGAGAGTGATAAATAAGATGTCTAAATGATCTTAAAGGGATATATTAATCATTCTTGGGGGAGTTTTTCGTACTCAACACATTCCACGTTACACAGCAGCAGCAGCTGCAAAATTACCCACATTCAACCTGGAATACTGACAAAGCTAAAAAGTGATTGCATAAAAAGTAAAGGAGTAATTCACATGTTTTTTTTTTCCACAGTGTGAAAATATTAATATAGAAGAGCTACAACTAATTATTATTTTCATTAAGAATTTATCTATTGATTATTTTCTTGATTAATTCATTTTTGCCATTAAAAAGTCCAAAAAAATTTGCTCATCACATTTCCCAGAGGCCAAGGTTGTGTTTTTAAATAATACATCTTCACTTCTCATCTTCTACCGACCCATTTTTGGATGATCGGCTAATCGTTTCACCTGTAGAGCAGATTATTTTATTTTAAGAGCTGCTTATTTTTTGTCTGACCCTCACCTGCCTCTAATATAATTGACTTATTATGCAGAGGTTTTGTTGCTTAAGGGCACACAGTTTGTAGCTGCAGCATACAAAACACAAGCATGTCTTGTTTCTTGTTTGTTTCTTTGAGCGGACATCCTATAGATTTATAGTCTGTAGGTGCTATGAGGCCTAGTGAGAGTATGGATGGTCTGGTGACTATTTGTTCTCTTTGCCTCTAACAGAATACTTTGCAATGGCAAACAGATGTGGCAGGCCTGTAAATGTGCTGGATGGCTGCTGTGTGGAGCCAACTCTGTCGGTTTATTGGTGTGCGAGTAATGAGAGAGTTAGCCTTGGACTTCAGCGGACCAGAACTTGGTACCGAGTGGAGGTTTTGGCAGGCTGCTCTACTTGTGTGTGTGTGTGTGTGTGTGTGTGTGTGTGTGTGTGTGTGTGTGTGTGTGTGTTAGTGGAGTTTATAGAAGTAGAGTTTCCATAGAGCCCTGAGAGCTAGCCAAGCCCTCGATGACTCACTTGCACATGGACAGGGTAAATCACTTTAAGATGGTGGGACTCCACTTTTATTCTTTCTGACTCTCTCTCTCTCTCTCTCTCTCTCTCTCTCTCTCTCAGCATAAGGACCTTCATACTGGGAATTGGGCAAAGTGGGTGCACTGTAACCTCAACCATTCCCATTCCATCTGGTTAGTTATGTAACAATTGATCCATTTCCAGACCTGGAAATCAGTTTGAACTGAATAGGATGTTTGGAGTAGTTCTACTATATAATCTAAACAGAACACTGAGTTCGTAATGGAGCTCTTTCAACTTTCAATCAGTCCCTGACAGATGAGTCACATGTTCTGCATTAACTATTGCTCTTGTTTATTAGGAAAGAAAATGTGACGAGGAGCCAAGGTTTAACATCTTGATGTGATTCCTCATCAGTTATAGTAAAAATCTTTTGTTGTGATTGGAGACGCTGGCTACTATCTGAAAATTATCTTTTTAAATCTGTATCACCTGTATTTAGTATTTGAGGATTTGCACTGCTCTGCTATTTTACTGTTGTGTAAATGTCTTTTGTTATGGACTGTTGAAATTATGTTTTTCATCTTTTAAAACCTTTAAAGTCTTCCCACACGCACACTCTTCTGGCACAGCAAGTATTTGGAAAATAGTTTGTGTGTTTGTTTTTTTTTTTTTTACTTGTTGCCAGATGGGTGGGGTTTGCCACAGAGCAGGACACAGAGTGCCAGACTTTAGACAATCGCAGGAAAGCATGGAAAAGTCAGCGCAGCGTCATTTTCAGTGTTTTACAACTCGCCTGACACTAGGTGAATTGTCCATTTGTCCTGGACGTTTGGTGTTAGACCAAGTCTCTCTCTCTGTTATCTACCGCATACTCACCAGTGACCTCTCCTGTCTTTCCTGTACGTCGATGATCGATGCCAGTCCGTTCTGGCACTTCGCGTGAGAGAACCCAATCGTCAGGCTTGCCCCACGACCGCAACTTGGTTATACTCCAAGCACCAAATCCTTTTTCCCTCTGTAAGCTAGCGCAAGCAAAAGAATGCTGACCAAAACTTATCACAGTGTCATAAACTCCACATGGCTTTTGTTTAACATTTGCAGCACTCTGTTTCCTACCCCTGGAGTTTTCATTGTAACTCAGTGCAGCTGAAGAGAGTGCGGTGCCTCATGGGAGAGGAGGCCAGCACACAATCTGTTGTAACTATATGGAACATAAGTGAGGGTGGCGATACACCATCCAGTCTTCTTGTTAATGACAACGACAATGAAACTCTCCCAGCAATAGGATACAAATTGAGACACTCTGAATAATGTGAAATGGCAATTTAAGAAGTATAATTACAGGACGCTGTGTGTGAAATAGGCAAGAGTGCCACTTCTTATTGACACAAGCCTTTTGTGGCAGAAAGATATTCTTATGTATTTAAAGCAAAAGTGCTGAGGCGATGCAGTTCACCTGTTATCAAAAGGATGTTTTGAAAGTTTTTTAATGCCTGCAGGCTCACCAAGGTGTGAGTCAGCGGATATTTTGAGAGCTGATTAAGTCGTTCACTAGTAATGGATGTTGGTCAGGAAACAGGAAGTATACTGTAGTAACCATTAACATGAACGTCTTTTCAAAATTTATCAGTAATGTTCCTTATCTTCACTGCAGCGTTCTTGATAATTTAACAACACTGTATACTTGAAAAAATGAAAGAGTGAAACGGCTACTTCTGTGTCCTGTAGCTGCTCTTTATCATCATAGATAATCTGATTCAGTACCAATGAAAAGTAGCTTATAAACTAACACAAAGACCCGGCAACCAGCGTCTGACTCACTCTCTGGATGAATCAGCTAATCATACAGGGAAGAACAAGGGTTGTTTCATATGCCTTTGGGTAGACACACACACACACACACACACACACACTCTTTATACCAGCCATTATCAGTGGGCGGGACACCTTTCTACTTTTTCACTTATTAACTGACATAGTATTTGAGGAACTGTATTAAATGCAAATTTTTGCATGTTTGAATGGGACAGAGAGTGTACATGTAATTCTTTTCAGTTAACAGTCGAGTTTGTTTTGGTGACAGCTAAACAAAACCATGAGTTTGACATGAGAGAGCATCGCCTGTCCTCTCGGTCTCCCCCTCTCTCTCTCTCTGCGGTTTGTCTCGTCAGAAGTCGATTCCCTGAAACCTATCAGCCGCAGTCGGCATTCACTCTGCTTTAAGACGGGAAACACTAAGAACTCTGTTCCCGTCTGCCACATGTGGACGTGTACGGGTGGCCCCTGGCAAAGGCCACGTTGTTTCTGGTGATTTATCACACGCATATACACACACAATCCCGGTTATTGTGCTCTTCAACCCAGAAGAGACACATGAAATAGTCATGTGCCAGCCTGTAATGTTTATTTTACAGCATATTTTTTTGAGGAAATGGCACAACACATTTGGAAAAAGCACAGTTGACTTGATCTAGTAGGCCTAAATGTTTTTTTTTTGCATTATTGTTCTACAATCCGTGTTTGAGATTCTGATTGACAATTCGCGCGCATCTGTTTATCAAAGTGCATGTGTGCGGAATACTACTCATGTATATATTCATTTTGTTTGCAGCGATTCTTGGAGGTTGCCTACAAACTGAATACATATTTTATGGGTTTAAGTAGTGCAAAGTCACGACAAGAAAATTAATCAACAACTTTTATAATGGATTTAAAAAGTCATTTACAAGAAATAATGTCAAACATGTGCTCTTTCCAGTTCCTGAAATGTGAGCATTTTCTGCTTTTCTCTGTTTTATATCTTTGTAAATTAAATACATGCGGATATTGGACTGTTGGTTGCCCAATGAAGATTTTTTTTTTTAAAGTGAAAATAGCAAACATCCCACAGTTCTAACTTCTCATTTGTAAGGATTTGCAGCTTTTCTTTGTCTTATTTGATATTAAACTGAATATTTTTGGGGTTTTGGGCTGTTGGTCAGACATTTGAAGATGTCTCCTTGGGATTTAGGCGATTTTGATGGACATCTTTTACTATTTTCTGACATTTTAAAGACCAAGAAATGAATTAGTTAATCCAGAAAATAATTGTGAGATTAATCATTAATGAAAATAATCATTAGTTTCAGGCCTAAATTGAAGATGTCACCTTGGGCTCTGGGAAATGTGATGGATGTATAAACTAAATGATTAATCGATATATTAAAAAAAAAAAAAAAAAAGATTATTTGATGATGATGAATAATCGTTAATTGCAGTCCATTATCAAAGTGTTTTATTGTAATGGTCTGTTAACTTAGTGTTATAATGGACTCCAGCATATTTTGGTGCCATTGCTATTTCCGGGCCCCGGTGTTGACTAAGACCCCATTATTCAACAGCCTTCCTCTTAGTCACCTTTTCCCTCCAGTGTTCTCCACATAAAGCAGCTTTATGAATGGCGAAACTAAACATAGTGAATATAAAAAGGAGGAAAGGTGGGCTATAATTGGAGAAGGGAACATTTTAGACAATCTATAGGGAATTTGGGAGAACCCCCTTTTTTTCCTCTACGCAGTGTTTGAACAGTGACTCATCAGGAAACCCCACCCACACGTGTCCACACATGCCTACCAGACTGTGTGTGTGTGTGTGTGTGTGTGTGTGTGTGTGTGTGTGTGAGTGTGAGCACAAGGTTCATGTAGTAACATACCATATGGATCAATGGACACTTACACTGCTTGTCAAAGGAAATCTTTGAACAGTAATACAGGAAATGGACATGATGATGAATTGTTTGTTACCATAGCAGGCCGTTACAGAGGGTCACCGCTTTAAACACGCTGGCAAAGAAAACCTTGTAGAGTGAACTGAATGAGACACCCCCACACCCCCAATTCCTGCACAGTTTTAGCAGATGTGCCCTTGTGCAAAACACTGGAACCCCCTACTGCTGCAGGGGAGCTGCTCTGTGGTAAACAGTACGAGACTGCAGCTGTACTGGGCAGCTCCCAGGTGCTCGAATATGTGTGTATGTGTGTGTTTGTGTGCATGTAGGTATCTCAATCCCTTGCAGCTATTGTGCTTTTCCATGCAACTGCCATAAATAGGAATATTTTAGTCCTCTCTCCTTGTGAAATCAGTAACAATAATTGAGTAAAGGAATACTTCACAATGACAAATTGCAAAACAAACAAAACAAATCTCGCTTATCTCTAGAAGTAACTGGCCATGAACGTTTTATATGCTCAGGGTTTGCGATATCAGTCTGAGTACCAGAAAGGGTGTCCTTTTTACTGCGGATATTCCAGAGAGTAGGCTACGTGCAACAATTTTCACTTGAACTACTTTCTACAGGAAAAATTCTCCCTATGAAGCTGCTGACAGTGAGGTCTGGGAATTATCCAGACTAATGGTTACACTATTGAATTTTATAAAAATGCAGTTTTCCACTGCTGTGAGCACCACAAATTAAATTCCATTTACCCACATTGTACTGTAGTGGCAGTAGAAACTGACAATAATTTCAAAGCCTGGTCAAATAAGACCATTTATGTGTCTTTATGTCTAGATGCCACTAGAGGTAAGTGAGGAAATACATGATTTTTTTTTTTTTTTTTGGTTACTTGGGTGAGCTGACCTTTTTAAAGCTGATCAAGTGCAGCCAAGATTATGTCCTCATATTACGAGGAACAAACCGGAGTAAAAGCATGGATTTGGTTTGCAAAATAGGGAAAAAAGGGAGACACATCTGGCTACTCCAGTAGTGCAATGGTCAGATGATGAAGATCTACAGCCTGAAATGTTTTATGCTTAAGGTCCTGTTAAGTGGCCATGAATAAGATTCTGCAAGATCTACTGTAGTTGTTTCCAGAGTATTGTGTCGAAATAGTGTGAAGATAAAATTGTGAGATATAATAGATTATTTTTTCTTGCTTTCTAAATTTAAATATGCATCTGCTATAAAATTGCTAGAGTTATGTTTCAAATTGAGGTTTTGTTTTAGTTCCCAGTGCTGAATGACTACTTGGCATCAATGTTTCCAAGGTCTCTTTTGGCTGTGTGGCTGCAGTAATTCGTCTGCCATATCTTGTAGAAATTATAGGTTAGGAATCAGAAGTGTACAAAAAGCATACCGTCTCCGCCTTGAGATATTTTGAAAATCTGCACGGAAAAGTCTACACCTTTTTTTTTTTTTTTTTTTCTTTTTTTTAAAAATTCCATTGCGTCCACAGCGTGGTGGTGGAAAGGCATACTAGCAGGCCTAACGACAAGGCCTTGGTTGCCATGGCAAAGGCATAGCAAAACAGGAGGGGGAGAGTGGGCTTTTTTCTCTCTTTCACTCCATGAGGCGGGGTTCGTTTCTCGTTACTGGGGTGGACAAAGATAGCTGTGAGTCATCCTTGAGGCTGGGAGCCAAGCCAACACATTCCTCCTCCTCCTCCTCCTCCTCCTCAGATTTCTTGTCTCTACCCCCCCCCCCCCCCCCCCCCCCCCACCACCACCACCACCTCTCTCTCTTTCTCTTTTTGTCTCTTTCCTTTCCCATTTCCATTTTATACTCCCCCACCACCCTTTCCTGCTCTCCCCCATCTCACACTGTCTCTGTCCAATAGCTCCCATTTTGTCTCTGTGACTCAAAATGTGTCATTTACATATTTGCTCTGTAACAAAATGCCTTAAAAAGCTTAGATATTGCAGCTGAAAATGGTGGAATGATGTGCAAACCTTTATTATTTTTCTTTTTTTTTTTTTTTTTTCCAAGAGAGAGCAGACATTTGTGTGTGGGAGGAAAGAAGATATGACAAATAAAAAAAAAAAGTAGTCTACACTCAAAAAAACAAGAATAAAGCTTGCCAAAATTACATTTCTTGTTATGTTTTTAATTTCCTCCTTCAGTGCAGAATATAAAACGTGCAGCGCGGCCCTTGTGGCACAAAGGTCTTTTTCAGTTCGCAAGCTTGGAAACGAGCTCTGCTCCCTTGTTTTACTTGCAACAGATTTCCCTTTTCTTGATGAAACTGGCCTCGCTTTATTTACCTAATTTCCCAAATGTAATCAGCATTTGTTTGCACATCTGTTGGTTCTCAGCACCGAATTTGTTAGTCTCATACTGACTGTGTATTGTATTGTAAATATTAATGGTGTGAATCTTAACAATAACTGTAGAGTGTCTCCACTCATGTGCCCTGAGCGCAGGCTGAGAGACTTCAGAGCTTTGATGGAACAGAATATAAACATAATGTCTGGGGATATTTATGCTGAGGCTCTCTAATTACGCAATTCTTACAGAATTGTATAAACAGGTAGTCCCAAGCAAACGCCTTCACGAAGATCTCACACATACCCTGCATGGATTATGTAAATAGTATATGAGAACACACACGCGCAAGGACACACACACAGACAGTACTTGCCGCGATACACGTTTCATAACACATCAAGAGTTGATGTCATTCACACGTACAGTACACAGATGCACTTGATTTATACAGTTGCACACACAGTTATTGCAACACTCCCACACAATCATGCACAAATACACCTCTACACACACACACACACACACATAACCCATGGAAGTATACACACACACCCACACACAAGATTTTCCAGTGTCCTTCTATTGTCTTGCTATAGTGTTTTAAGTGTTTTAAGCCGACATCCAGGAACAGCATCCTGGAGGTGCCAGAAGCAAAGAAAACATGTCAAAGAGCAGATCAGTTAATTGTACGACTGTGTTGAACCGAAGCCCCTTCTTAACGGTCGTTGTTATAACTCGTGTTTGTGGATTACTTTGTCAGTGCAGTACAGTTGGGTTTAATTTATTATCATATATTAACAGCTTAATCAGCTTTTTAAATATTTAACAGACTAGGCGTGGAGATTTCATCCCAGGAGCCATCTCTCTGAGCCGGATTGCTCAGGGCTAAATGAACCTAAACTATCACTCTTTTCTCTTTATTTATATTTTAATTGTGCCATCAAATTTGACCCACACCCACCTTTTAATCAATATTTTACAAAAATAAATGTGATCAAATCAATTTTTCATTGGCTGGTGGTCAATTGATGCCAAACTGCTGTTGCTGCTATTGGAAAATTAAAATGCATTACTTTTAATTTATCACAGATTTCTTTGAAAACTCAACCTGCTAACAAAAAAGGGTGTAATATCTCTGTGTTGTTGAGACACGCTCACTACAGTTACAAAATCACTAAGCTTCTTTCTGGAAAGTAAATATTTTATGCTCCAGCATAGAGTTGGCTCATTCTTTCACCTATCTGAGGCTGGAACTATACTCCAAATTAAATTTTATTTGGTGTATTTGTATAAATTCTAGATTTGTGATCAAATTCAGACTCAAAAGCTGCAGTGTTTGCAGGATAGTCAGTTGATCTTGTCAAAAATCTTGCACAACCTTGTTCAAAGCCCCTGATATTTCTGTTTGACAGACACATAAGGACACTCCATATTAAATGTGATTTGGCAGTGTACTTCTCTTCCAATTACCCAAAGTGCTGCACAATGCTAAAGCTGTTGCGCATGACATAAAGAAATAAAATAAAGAGGTGCCCCTGAGAACTAATGATGTCAACAGCAATACTAACAACTACATTGGCACCCAGAGAATTTTTTTTCATTCACACTTTTCTACATTAAGGTCACAGGTCAGGTTGAGCTATAAAATAGTCCCTGTCCAGAACAGAAGCACTATGTCTTTACTCATTACACTGTACCTCTCTGCTCTACATATATTTCATTGTTTTTTTCTTATTCTTTTTTTTTACATTTGTTTCATCTCATTGGATTTTTACCAATGCTAACTGCATTGCTCTAAGGATGGCAGTATATGTTGGCTGGTCGGTCCACCACTTTGGTCCATACCATGGTTCCGAGAGGATAAATCCTACTGACTTTGGTGACCTTTCCTCTAGACCACGAGGTTGACGTTTGTTATTTAAAGTAGAATATCTAGAAGATATTGTAGAAGTAGAATTTCAGTTTGTCCAATACTGGTTTATGGCCCAAATACCTGCAAAACTAATGACATTCCCATCCAACTCAGATGTACTTTGTGTTTAATGCTAATTAGACGACGTTAGCTTGCTAATATTCTAAACTAAGGCATGAACATGGTAATATAGCTGCAACGATTAGTCGATTAATGGGTTAGTTGATCTGCAACTATTTTGATAATCAAACAATCGTTTTAATCATTTTAAAGTCAAAAATGCCAAATATTTGCTAGTTTCAGCTTCTCATATCAGAATCTGAATCTCCTTACTAGCCAAGTGTGTGAGCATACAAAGAATGTGTCATGGCATTTGCTCCCACAAACGCAACATAGAAGGATAAAAATAGATGTTGTGATTAGTAAGATATGATGAAATAAAGTAGTGCTAAAATTAAATGGAAAAATTTCAAATTTAAAAACTATTTACAGAATGGAATAATAATAGTTGTGAGATGGGATATACAACTTGAAATTAAATATTGACTGTACAAATTCAATATCATCATGTGGTGATTTAATGCTTTCTTTATCATTCATGATAGTAAACTGATTATCTTTGGGTTTGAAACTGTTGGTCGAACAAAAAAGAAGACATATTAAGCCGTCACCTGTCACTGGGAAATTATAGTGAGCATTTTTCACTATTTTCTAACATTTTATAGACATAATGACATGATTGGCAGATTGATCGATACTGAAAATAATCATTAGTTGCATTATACCTGCTAAACATCAGCATGTTAGCATTGTCATTGTGAGAACGTTAGCATACTGACGCTCAAAGCAACAGGCCTACGTACTACCTCACAGAGCTGCTGGCGTGGCTGTACACTGTAGAAAATGGCTCTTACTTTGCATGGCTATGGCATTTATTCGCTATGTAGTGTAATTAATACATCTCACAGGGGCCAGTTGTACTGAAGCCACAGTAGAATATGAAGTTTCCATTAAAAGCATTCATCAAATTGTTACACTGCATGCCATTCTGCTGTAAGGCACCCTCTCTGTCTCATATTTGTGTACGAAGAGAGAATACAAATAGTCAAGCAGCATGTCAATATAGCAAAGCCACTTCTGTCCATTAATTCACTGCTTGAGCTGATCCACTGGGCCCATTAAGTCTAATGAAAGTCACAGCAGCACCTTCACACACTCACAAGCATTCATCTGCCCACAGAATCAGACTGTTAAAATGTTTCATTGAAAAAATATTAACATCTAGACAAAGAGCTGCAGGAGTTGCAAGTAATGCTTATCTGGAGTTGTAAACAAATGTGAAAAATTGTGTGAGTGTACACATTGCTAATGCATTCACACTTTACAACCCAGTTTAATAAAAAAGAAAACATGTCTCTCTTTATATAATAATATAAAATCTTAATGACCACCATTGTGGTGAAAATGTTCCACAATAACAACAGCAGGCTCGGACAATGACTTATCATCACACCTAGAGTCGTATAAGCTTTAGGGAACATGGCCCAACCAGAAGTGGTTAAACTCTATTATACCGTTGTGGTCACTGTAAGATAATAGTCATTAAAACATTTTACAGCAGTAACCATGTGTCATTTTACCCTGGTTACTAATCTGCCTGTCTTGTAGGCGTCTTGACACTGATTGATGGCTGACATTTTCAAATACAGCCACCATGTTGCTGTAGGCACCGGTCTTTGTACGTTCAAGAATTCAGGGAATGTTTGTAGGTGTTAAAACTGTGTTTGTGTGTGTGTGTGTGTGTGTGTGTGTGTTCTTGACACATTGTGTATGTTTTTCTCTGTATATTTATAGCTTAAGCTCTCAAGCACTTGTACACCTGGATTGTAAAGAGCCACATTCTTGTCTTTTTTTATGAGTCAAAGTAAGTTTTACAACAAAAAAATCCTGTCTGTCCTCTCCAGCTCTGTGATCTGCTCTTCTTGGCATACCTCCAATGTATGTTAATTCATGTGTATGTTACAAATGTATATTTTGCCCTTGAGCAAGGCTTTTACTACCGGCTGTGAAACGGTAGAGGAGTGTAATTGGACTGGGCTACTTGTGAAGTTTATAAATATGAATTGGTGCTTTGCCCTAAAGGAATGCATGGACATCTGGTCATTTAGATTGGGTTAAGTGCTCTGGGAAAGGTCATTGTTGAGTGCCCAAAGAGTATATATACTTAGTTGTCAGTTTATTAGCTAGGCTGCGCAAAAAGTAATGCTGTCCAACACAGCAGCCAGCAATAGTATGTTGTCCATCACGTTGATATCAATGATGGTAGTCTAAATATTAGAAACACTACAATACAGTTCAACAGCACCGCAAACTTGCAGCCGTCAAAATGACCATAATATTTACTCAGCGCCTCTCCAAAACAGTTTCAGCAGAAAGTGAAAATAATGGTCATGAAGGCAGGATTTACTGTTTCAGCCATGTGTACCGAATAAACTGGTGACTCACTGTTAATAATCCACTGTTTCATTTGGAGAGCCTGTCTGTACGTGTGTGTAGATTCTCATGCAGGTGATTGATTTAGCATGTTGGTAACACTTTACTTTAAACCACCCCTTTTTAGCATTTATAAACAGAATATAAACAGTTCATTAATGGTTTATAACACTCTATAATAATGTTATAAGGAGATATAAGGACATTAAGTGTTTATTACCTGCAGTAGTTGTCAACAATTATAACCTCTCCCATGAAGACATATCCTCTAATGTTACAACCATGTTTTACTATATTGTCATTCATTATCTGTTTAGTTACCAGCCTCCAGTTATGGGTGCCCACAGGAGGAGCCATAGTTGTTGACAAATACATTAATAAACACTTACATGTGCAAACAATCACATTATAGTGTGTTATAAACCACTGATTAATTATACCGCTTTTAAGTGTTATCAAGATGTCCGTGCCTCCTTCCCAGAGCTTCTTGTACTGCATGTGTCTGTCTGTGTGTGTGTGTGTGTGTGTGTGTGTGTGTGTGTGTGTGTGTGTGTGTTTGTGTTGTATGTGTTGGCAACACATGATCTGATGCTTCTTTGATTTGGACTCCGTCAAACACTGGGCTGTCCCTCTTTATTTTTTAATATGAATAATGAGCAGTCTGGGAGGCATTTACATAATAACCCACTCGAGTTCTCAGAGCTTCATTGTACATCTGTAAAACATCAGTGAAATGTTTCCTCTGGATTTTATTTTAGACTTTTTCTGAACATAAAAGAGCCATTCATTTTTTTTGCTGTTTCTATCCCCCGAAACATGAATCCACAGAGTAGCTCTGCTGTTCCACTAGTTTGTCTCGTCTTTGTCCCGCCTGTTTTTCAAGAAGCAGAATTGAATTTTCGTGACCGATTGCTGAATGCAGTAATATATATCGATTGCTTGAAGTTAGTTTCACTTAAGATTCTTAGTTAATTGCTTGTGAATGGACTTGATGTTGGTTTTAAATCATCATTCTGCTGTCGAGTAACTTTAACTCTGGCACAAACACACTCCCAGCAAGTTAAAGTGCATTTGTAGGCCACTCTGGCTCCTCGTCCTTACACTGGCTGTCCGAACACCCGGCTGGCAGTGACCAGAGGACTGTGAGGTCTGCATCAGCAGCCTGGAAGCCATCTCCCCCAGCAGATGGCCATTATTAGTGACAATGAAGACTTGCCCACAAGGCTAAATAGAATAACAGGGAGCTCATTGGCTCTGCATGAACCACCTATACTGCTAACAATATATCTCCCTTTCTTTCTCTTCATCTTCTGCAGGGAATGTATTGTTTTTCCATGGGCATATCCAAGTTTTTGTTTTTGTTTTTTTTCTTCAACAAGTATCGGACCAAATCAGTTCCTGTAGAGATGTTAGAGGAGAGACGGTGCTCACATGACGAAGCATGTGTGCAACACACATGAATTCTCTTAATTCAACACAGGTCCCCTTGAGATAGAGCTTAATGGGCACTCATTCTGTACGGCAGGCTAATAACAGTACGTTAACGTTTTGGTCTGAGTTGTGTTGGCCTGAGTTCAGGTCACATCAACAGTGCACAACTGCTGCACTCACTACGCTGTACAATGGTAGTTTGTGTCCTGCACAGCCTCTGTCAGTGTAGTACATTTATCCACTGCTTATCAAGTTTCACTTTATGCAGAAAAATAGGAACATGTTCTTATTAATGTTAGTACATTCTGGGAGCTATATGTAAATAATGACTCAAAATTACCGCATGCTGATCAGTTGAAACACAAGGCATAGAGAATAAACCGTGTGATGTAATGGTCTCAGAAAATTATCCATAGCACATTAATCACTTGTAAAACATTATTACAGAAGTGGGTAATCGTAGGTTTATTGCTACTCAGCAGCATTTATCAGCTATAGCAGAGTTCTGGCAATCAAACTTTGGCATGAGTTTTTAAATTACACAGCTACAAAAAGGCCAAATGATCTGTGCCCAAACTGCAGAGGCAATAGTCAAAAAAGTGCAAAATTATTTGATATGCCACGGAGGTCAGTCTTGACAACCGTCACATATATCAAACAGACACACTGCATTGAGAGAGAGGAAGAGGCCACAAGTCAAAACTCACCAACAGGGACAGACGTATACAGCAGTGATTAGTGTGCATTGTTGATAATGACACATACGTTATTGAAGAATATGCAAACTTAACGTCTACATCTCGTCTGTCCGTGTCTTCACAGGAACAGTAAGAAGGAGTCTGACCTGGAGGCGGCTCTGGCCAGGCTGAGAGACCTGGAGGCCCTGCTCAACTCTAAAGATGCTTCTCTCACCACTGCCTTGGGGGAGAAGCGATCCCTGGAGGGTGAGGTGAAGGACCTCAAGGCCCAGCTGGCCAAGGTAAAAACAATTTTATTGGAACTAAAGGCTTTACATGGTTGTTTGTAGTAGAGCCTGACCGATATATCAGTCAGCCTGTATTATCAGATGATATCAGCCTATCACAGATATATCAGTGTTGGCATATATGTTGTCCAATATGCACCGATATTTTCCTTATTTTTTTAAAGTTATATAGGCAGCATTTTATGTATATTTGATCCTTTTTCTTAATTCAAGTTTAATATATACGTACATGTTTTTTTTTTGTTGTGTTTTTTATTTATAGTAATTTATAATTAAATTCCCCGTGAAGTTTACTGTTTCAGTGCAGTGATGTCATTTTATACAATAAAGTTTATTGTTAAACTGTGAAATATCATGCCTCCATTACATATCTTTGTAACAAGTGTTTGATAATCACATTTGAGGAATCATTGCAAAAAATGTGTGTTTATGTATATGTTCTGTATGTATAAGATTATCGACCGATATATTGATATTGGAATTTTTTTACTCCCTAATATCAGTATCAGCATCAGCCCCAAGAATCTAGTATAGGTCAGGCCCTAGTTTGTAGGCAGGAAGGGCACAAAAACCATGGAAAAATGTCAGACATCCATGCTTATTTATACCGTTGTGACACAACAAGTGCCTACTAAGATTAGAATCATTTCAGTTTATAGAGCACATCTTCCCCATGACACATCACTCTAAATTATAAACGGAAACAAAAGTGATGTGTTGTGGTCCTGCTGCTGTTTAGATCAACATTTTGTTAACCTCTAAAGACTTGCATTGGTTGCAATAGTCGAAAAAGTCTAAAGTCCTTGGTCGCCACCTGATAGAAAAGCAATCAGTAGTTGCACAAAACCCAGGATGCCTGACATTTGAATGATTGTCTTGGTGCAGATGCTTTCAGAACACAAATACCTTAATGGACGGAGTAATTCTATGTAAACCCTCCAGGCAGTTGATTATGAATGACGACAAGGTGGCGAGGAAGACAAGATTGCATTCTGTGTTGTTTGTTTTATCAATGAGTTTTACCATAAGACTGATGTGGATACAGTTGTGGCCTTGCTCCACCTACTGGCCAAACAGAGGAACAGGCGACATCAAAGAACATTTCTCTCATCTCTTCTCTCTCTCTCTCTCCATCTTCTCTTTCTCTCCCAGTTGGATGGTAACTTAACCGACGCCAAGAGGCAGCTGCAGGATGAGATGCTGAGGAGAGTGGACGCCGAGAACCGCCTGCAGACGGTGAAAGAGGAGCTGGAGTTCCAGAAGAACATCTACAACGAGGTCCAACTCTTCACCTTAGCCTTTTCGATTTCTATTTAGCTGCCAAGTCATCTGTCCTACTTTTCATCTTTTCCACAGGATATTGATTCGCTTCCAACCACCTACTTGTTTGTTTTGCATTCCCCCCTCTTCAGATCTGTCTCACAGATGCTCTTTTTTGCTTCTCACCTTTTATTTCATCTTTAGTTTCTTTTTACATAAAAATACCAAAGCACAGGAAAAGTAGAAATATTCACAAATTGTACACACATCTCAATGCTATAACGAAGGCACAATTTTAATTTCCAGTCGTAGTCAAGTCTGGACCAAAATTGGCAACAGGTGTGTTTTCCTAATTTAAACATAATGATTAGGAGTTGCTTAAAGGTCACCAGAGAAGTAGATTTCTACAGCAGGTTTCTACAGGTGGAATCCTTTAAATTGTGTATGTAGAGCCTTAAACACAAATGATTTTTGTAGTTATGGATAGCTAGATAAAGTTGTAATAAAGTAATAAAGATCTGAGAAAGCTAAATCAACTCCCAGTCACACTAGTTATGATACAAAGACAGAATCCAAGAAACTAAAAGCGCTCTTGAGACTGATAGTCATCACCAACTGGTGTTAAATGGGTTTCTCCAGCATCTCATGTTAGTCTTCCTCTCTCTGCCCGTATCTGTAGGAGCTGCGTGAGTCTAAGCGTCGGCACGAGTCTCGCGTGGTGGAGATTGACAGCGGACGGCAGCAGGAGTTTGAGAGCAAGCTGACCGAGGCCCTGGTTGAGCTGAGAGCCCAGCATGAGGATCAGGTCAGCCTGTACAAGGCAGAGCTGGAGAAGACTTACAACTCTAAGGTACATCTGGATGCTGCAGGAGACGCTGCTCTGTCGCCCTCTAGAGTCCAAGAATTGATTGTTACTCTGTGTAGCCATAGTAGTTCAACAGTGTCTGTGGTTGTTTTGTATTTGCAATTAGCTTTAATGAGCTCCCTCTTCACAATTCAGATAATGTACAATATTGATCTGTACCATTTAACAATCAGTGTCAATCATGTCTCTTGGCTTTATCTACATAGAGGAGGGAAATTTAATGGGTGTAACGATTGTCCTGTGTGAATTTTAATGAGGAATGTGGATAAACATCAGTTTTTGACATTGGAATTTACTTGTAAATGAAACCACAGCTCTTTGTCTTGAGAAAACCTAGTTTAGGAATTTCTGTTTTCATATTAGATAACTTAATAGGAAGGAGGCAACAAGCAAGAGAGTTGTTTTTTTTTATTGTGGTTTTTGGTCTTCAAAAGAGTTAAAGATTTCACTCACTAAATCCCCTGAAATACAGTGAACATGGTAATCTGTTTGTTTTTTTTGTCAAACAGCACAGTTAGCTGGTAGTTCAGATGGCTGATTGTACCATCTTTCTTTCTTTCTTTCTTTCTGTCAGTTGGAGAATGCCCGTCACTCAGCTAACAGGAACAGCCACTTGGTGGGTGCCGCCCATGAAGAGCTGCAGGAGACCCGTGTTCGACTGGAGGGCATGTCATCCCAGCTTAGCCAGCTGCAGAAACAGGTACACACACACACACACACACACAGAGTTACTGTCCATGCTGCTGTGTGACTGACTGATATTGACATGAATGCACAGTTTTAACAGACAATTAATTTAACGTGAAGCTTCACTTCACTAACCAGACAATTTAATTGGCCGGTCTTAATTGACTAACCTTTGTGTATTCTTTTCACATCAGCTGAATTTGAGCGAGGCCAAGGTGCGGGAGCTGGAGGAAATACTGGCGAGGGAGCGGGACCAGATGCGGCGACGGCTGGACGATAAAGAGCGGGAGATGGCTGAAATCCGAGCCCGCATGCAGCAGCAGCTGGACGAGTACCAGGAGCTGCTGGACATCAAGCTGGCCCTGGATATGGAGATTAATGCTTACAGGAAGCTGCTGGAGGGAGAAGAGGAGAGGTGAGATTGTTTTGTAAAACAGCCCAAAGATCATTGTAAAATATAGCCATCCTGAGACAGATGAAGGTCTACAGGTTGTTACAGGAAGAGAGTGATTACTAACAAGTAAATGAAGAATTGGTTGTAGGTTTAACCAGGCAAATACTGAATCTTCAGGAGGCAGTGCTCCAGGACGTGCATTTGCCTCATGTTCCTCATCACAGAGACATAATACAAACAATAATGACATTACTCTCTCTGTTGACTTTGAAAATTAAGGACAGATCAGCTGAAATTAGAAAAAACACGAATAAATACTTGAATCGCTATAACCCCGCATGCAGACTTTTCATCCCTGTCCGCATACTTTTGTGTACTTTCACTCTGAGGGGTTTTTCATGGTTTTTTGGCCCCCTAGCTCTAATAAAGGGAAATCTTAATGTTGCAGCGTGATTTTTGTAGATCTTATAATCTTTGCAGCCCTGACTTCAACCCCATCTAACACCTTTGGCATTAATTGTAACATGGATTGCAACCCAGGCCTTATCGCCAAACATCAGTGTTTGGATCTCACTAATTCTTTTCTGGCTGAACGGGAGCAAATCCCCTGCGGCCAGGTTCTAAAATCTGGTGGAAAGCGTTCACAGAAGAGTAGAGGCTGTTGTAGCAGTTACCATGTTTATGCCCGTGGTTTTGGAATGAGATAGTCAACAGTCACACTTGGGTGTAATATTCACATGTCCACATACTTTTGGCCATGACGTGTTGGACATGGTTCATGTTTGTTCTGTCACAAAACAACACGAACCAAGCATGTTTTCAGCTGCAAATATCTGCATAAAGGGTAAAGCTTGACTTTCTGTGTCCGTGCAGTCATAGTGGACTGGGATTCATTTTGTCATCTGCCCATGTGTGACACAGCCCACACCCAGGTGTCCGGTCTGGTTTACACCCAGTGTGGTATAAACAGACCCGTGTGCACATCTGTGTCCATTGTGAAGACTTGTAGAGACCTGTATTTTCTATGGTAAACTCATAAATATCAACAATTTGCGTAAAAGTTAAAAAAAAAAGACTTAGCACTCAGCATGCAGTGACGAGCAAGAGATGCTGGTGACATCGAGATAAACAAATAACAAGGTGATGTACCAAAGATTTGTGAAAGTAGCCGAAACTCAGCTCATAAAATATACGATCAAGGATTGTTTATTTCTGACAAGATCAATGTGTTTCGCCTCAGCATTTTATCATGCTCATGTTGAAGTTTGTAGCAATTCAATTTTAAAACGGGAAGCTGTATCCACATGTTACAACAGCTCCCATTGTCTATATCTATAATCTAAACCTCCCCATCTTCCCGCAGGCTGCGTCTGTCACCCAGCCCTCCGCCCACCAAGGTCACAGTGACACGGACCTCCGGCTCAGCTCACAGCCACACCAGCCGCCTCCTGCACTCCTCCACCGCCGCCTCCAGCAGCCGCAACTCCTCCGGCACGGGCAGCACCAAGAAGCGCCGCCTCAACGACAACGACAGCGAGACCTCCAGCCTCGCGGGGGGCACCGTGACCAAGACTCGCATTAGTCAGCACGCCTCAGCCAGCGGCCGCGTCACAGTGGACGAGGTTGACCTGGAGGGCAAGTACATCCGCCTCAGCAACAAGGCTGATGAGGTAACCGAGTCTATCGATCAGTTGGCTTTCCGAATGCTAAAATCTCTAAAATCTAGCTTGTGAATAATTTCGCAGCGCTGAGGCTGCACTCACAAAAGCGGTAATGACATACTGCTTCCTCTACAGTCTTTAAGTCTTTTAAAGATAAAAAATGACCACAGTCAAACAAATAGTTGATTTAACACACTCTGCTGTCCTGGATAAATAGTAATTTGTAAGAAATATACAATTGTATCATCAAAAATATAATTCTTACATTAACATGGTAATGATGTTACTTTTGACACCAAATAGAGTATGTATTCTAAGAAGGAAAGGCTTAATTATCTGTAGCTTCAGCCTGCACCTTTTCAGTCTGTAAAAATATTTTTTTCAGGCCGAAATGCATTTCTTTTTCATTTATTAAAAAATTCTCTTTTCCATCCTCCATCTCTCTTCCCATTTTTGTCATGTAGGACCAATCACTGGGCAACTGGCAGGTGAAGAGACAAATCGGAAATGCCAGCCCCATAGTCTACAAGTTTCCCCACAAGTTCACCCTGAAAGCTGGAGGAAACGTTACTGTAAGTTTTCTCGTTTTGCTGTTTTTGTTGGTCTTTCTTTTATTAATTTGACTGTTGTCACTCGCTTTTGTTCTTAAAATGTGGATTCTTATATCTCAGTAGCAGCTCAACAATTATTAGTCAACTACATGAGCGCTTGCCAACTCTGTGACCTTTGACCTTTTGTAGATCTGGGCTGCATCTGGCGGTGGAAGCCACAACCCCCCCACTGACCTGGTGTGGAAGAACCAGAACTCCTGGGGCAGCGGTGACCTCCTGCACACCATCCTCATCAGTGCCAACGGAGAGGTCTGACCTTACTTGTACTGTAGAGCCTGTCTTACATTTCTGTTTTGTTTTCAACCACAACAACTTAATCTATTTTTTATTTTATTCACCACCAGGAAATGGCCATGAGGAAAGTCACACGCACCCTTTTCCAGGATGATGAAGATGATGAAATGGTAAATTCCTCTTCTATTCAGACATGTCCTAAATAATCCAGTACCGTACATTATGCATCAGGAACACAACTCTCAGTCTAGTCCAGCAGCAGTGTTCAGTAACTCACCCTGTCGTGTGTCGCCCCCCGCAGGGAGCTCACAGCACGAGCGGTGCAGACAACGAGTACAACCTGCGGAGCCGCACGGTGATCTGCGACTCCTGCGGGCAGCCATCAGATCGCCAAGGCGGGTGCGGCAGCGGGGGTCTACCTGAAGGCCTTGTTGGACACTCCTTTTTCATGGGCACCAACGAGCCCAGACAGGTACTGAACATTTACTTTATTACAACACCAATGTCAGTAATCACGCAGCATAAAGCAGATCATTGTTTTTTTATTTTGTAACGAAATATTGATTCAAATCCAAGAATGCTGAGGCGACACTCCTCTGTTCTTGTGGAGAATGTCCTTCTTAAGGTATCGCTCGTGTAGAAACATTACAGTTTAACAAACAACACACAGCTTTATTTTTTCATTTGATTCAGCAACTTCTGCCCTGTAAAATGTTGGCACTGTTGGGTAATAAGCATCATCCTTGTGATATACCTCCCTTAGAGCTGAAATGGTTAATCGATTAATCGATTTAGTAAAAATGCCAAACATTCCCTAGTTCCAACCAGTCATTTGTGAGGATTTGCTGCTTTTCTTATTCTTCTGTGATGATAAATTAAATTTTTTTGGGATTTTGGACTGTTGGTTGAACAACACAGACAATTTGAGGGCATAACCTTGGATTTTAGGGAACTGTGACAGACGTTTTCACTGTTTTCTGGAATTTCAAAACGATTAATCGATTGATCGAGAGAGTAATCATCAGATTAATCAATAATGAAAATCATTGTTGTTTGCTTTGATTGGCTAAGTCAACATCTGATACGTCTTCTGCTTGGAGGCATATATTTTCTGGTTTTCATCCTCACTGTTTTGATTTTCAGCCACTGGAATGAACAAACGCAGGATGTGTAGAAAGCAGCGTAATTACTCGATGATATGAAACATCAGTCTGTTATTCAGAATTTACAGAACTCTGATCAGTCAAACCTGAGTTTTCAAAAGAATATAAAAATACACTTTTTTTGCAAACCGGCTCATATTATTGTTCAAATAAAGAAACATCACCTGTATTCATTGAGAAGCTGACAAAAAGCTGATAGTCAGTCAGCAATAAGAAATAAAAAGCAGATAGATTTTACTGAATTACACAATCAGGCTATTACAAAAGCAGCACAGTGCGCTTTTCTTGTGTGGTTATATTGCACTGCGGTTCACTGGAAAAACTATTACATAAAAAATCTAAAAAGAACAGCTAACCAGTAACCTCACTGTATTTCAGAAACAGCACTTTCTTTTTTCTTTTTTGGCAAATGTACTACTCATAGTCCTTGCTCACAAAAATCATCTCATTGTTAACCCTTTTTAGTGTTAATATCCTTCCAGTTTCTTATTTTTCTCCATGTTTAACGTTGCGCTTTTTCGTTTCTTCCTTCAGGGTCGTGTCAAGCCAGAGAACTGCTCCGTCATGTAAAACCAGACAGCACCTCGCCTGAACCCTCGACCTCCTCCTGTAGCCCACACAGGAGAATTATTTTCTACTGTTGGGATGTTTGTCTTTATTATTTTTTTTTTTATATATGATCTTGTCTTTTTTTTTTTGTATTCAATTAATCTGCAGGTTAGATTTGCTTCAAGGTTTGGCAATGGGCACAGGATTTTTGTATCCAGCTTTTGAGTTTGTATATTCAAGTTATTGCATGTGTGCTGTGCTAATGCTTGTGCTGTTTTCTGCTCTGCTTGCACACTCACTTTCTCACACACACACACAAACACACACGCACGGACACACACACACACGCACACACGGAGCTCCATTGACCAGTGCTTCTGCTTCAGTCCGAGCTGGGGTTTCACATTTAATGGCCAGGCTGTCAACACTCAACACGCACAGCTAGTGAACCCTGTCAGGAATAACTCTGGGTGGGGGAATCCATTCTACAGCCATACAGACAACAAGAAAATGAATCCTGTTGGGGTTTGATAATCATGTTTGTCGCCCATCAAATAGATCAAATCTTTATTTAAGATGTTGGAGATGTTTACAATTGAAATTAGTTTTCCTTGTTCTTTGGAACAGGGTTATGCTATCTTTATATGCTACAGAGAAAATAACCAAGATAGGTCTTTTTTTTTTTTTCCTGAAAAACTATGCTGGAAAATTCTCCAAAGAAAGCCAAAGTACTGTAAGCTCAGGGTGTTCAGCATGTTCTGTCCAGTCTCTTCACTTTAGCCTTATACAAAAAAAAAAGTGTTGAACATATTCTATGTGGATTTAGACGATAGGGTTTGGCAGCTGTGGCGCACACAGAGAAAATAATTATTTGAGATGAATATATTTTTTTCTTCGATCCACAGCTTGACCCCAGAGAAATGTATTTGGTTATGTTTTTGAACGTCTGCGGGAATAAGGAATTATTGTTTTGTTGGATAAGTTGAATGTACCCAGTCAAGAGAGTCACAAGTGTGTTTCTGCCAGATACGTACACTTAAATGTGTTGCTTTATTATTTTAGTAATTCCAAAGATGTATTTTCATGTTTTCTATAAGGGTTAGGTACTGTGTTTTAAGTCTTTACAGACAAGTTTGGTGCCATATATACAGTATTTATAAGATTTCTTAGCTATAAATCAACACTAATGGAGAACTGTTGCTGCTGTTTAAAGAGTCTAACAGTAGTTTTTGTTACATTTTTTAACAAGCTTTTTTACAGATTATAAATACAAATGTGCCTTCAGAGGACGTAAAAAACATCAACACTCAGTTTTTTTTTTTGCTCACATGCCTTGTATTGCAGCCTTGTGACTGTCAGACATCCCTTGATTTGTGTTGCCCCTAAAAAAACTGGTCATAAGGGCTTTTTTTTCTCCTTTCCTCTAAGCTTACTGGCTTTGCAAATCCCTAGCCATGATTTCGGGATCTGAGTGGGATTGCGGGGTTTGTGTACTTTTGTGACTTTGGCTTCATGCACTGCTTTTATTGAGTGTCTCACCAGTTATGCACAGCAGGTAGATTTGTACTCTAGTCTGGCAGCTTTAAATCATTTATACTCCAGAGAAAAGCATATCAAAGCATTTACGGAAAATACTTGATAGCTGTTTTTGTTTGTTTTTTTATTTTTTGTTTCTATTGTACTTAATAGAAAGTATTTCTGCCAAATTAGTCTTTTTTTTTTTGGCCTTTACATTTTGACATTGTGATCCCCAAAGTGCCTTAAAAAGTCCATGACAATCACTAGTTAGAGAAATGGCCAGTTGCTAATATTTAGAATTAACAAAGATATAGTTTTGTATGTATCTCATATGTACATGTACATTTATGAGACATGATTGCTGTATGTAATTGAGTTTTATATGCACAACTATTCACTAAATCATCCCACTTGTAACAGATAACTTAAAGGGTGTGGTCAGGGGCTTTACAGAGGCCTTTCTGACTGGCTAAAAAAGCAGAAAAACTACTTCCTGTACAACAGTTTTTCTTGCTTCAGTGTTTTCTTAAGAAATAGACAGCTGCTCTTTAACATTTGAACACAATGTTAGTTTAAGTCAATGAAGAAAGAAGACACAGATGTGTTGTATGTGGCAAAAATACTTGAAAGGCCTTTGTGAAATCTCAAAACCTCACTGTTAAAATCTTGATGGCTGCCTCATGAATCATCTTAAAGACTTGAGGATTTAAAATGTTACCCAAAGGGATTTCTTGTTGTGAGCTATTAATGCCAAAGTTGTAATTAGCTTGAAGTAGGATTTATGTCAGATCTATCACAACAATGCTATTAACTTTATGGAAAAGCCATGCATTCAGTCGATATAATGAATGTGTTTTTGTTTTTTTTGGTGCTTTTTTTCTTTTCTAAAATAATATGGAGTAAATTCTTTTTTTTCCAGTGTTTCATTGTCATAATTTCTTCTATTTAGTTCATTGAAAACCACTGATGAAAAATGCAGCCATTTTATTTACATATATACACAACATGTTTCCATGGTTACATTCAAATATGTATAGTCATATGTAAAAAGCTGAAGCTCTATCTAAACACTGCAGCATTTAAAGCACACTCAACATCCATTATGGTACACAAGATTTCTGCTGTCTAATGGGCAGGATAATGAACTTCACTTGGTCCAGATTTGATACAAAACAGAGTAAAGTATTTCTAAAATTACCTAAAACTAACGCAAGACCTTGGTTGACAACAAGACATGTAAATGTACAGTTATGAAAACATGACAAAGGTACATCTGCTTATTTTATCATCAGTTTTGGCAAAATTCCTAATCAGCCAAACAGTTTCTTACAGGAGTCGCTGTAGTCCACTGCTATTACATTCATAGTGCTGCTTTGATTTGGCTTGTAATTCCCAGTTTGATGATGGTTTATTTTTCACAACATACGCCAAGTTTGTGCTTACACTGACCTTTTGGTATCTATAAATGAGCAAATGTCTATGATCTTTGGTCACACAAACTTATCCCAACCACTTAAAAACATGTTCATCTTAAAATATTGGCAGTTCTACATTAGTGTGAGGATAACAATATATGCATATCTATATTTACAAAGTTTTCATCTGACAGCAGCAATAAGTGAATCAGATTTTTTTTTTTTAAACAAAAATGAGACACATGTATTCTTGGTGTCTCTAAATGCCACATTTGGAAAACATGATCACATGAATTATTGATGGTGAAGCAGTCTGACTTCTCCTGAATCCTGAATAACAGCAATAAAGAAACAACAGAGTGTAGAGAATGTTATTTGAAATAAAGAAAATTAATAATTTTATGGCAGGATTTTTTCAATGCTTTGTTTGCTGTTAACACATTAACTAAAATCTTTTCTTTTTTGGAAGTTGACATTGTTTTAGTCAAAGAGTCAATCAAAGCAAGTACATTAATACATCCAAAGCTGCCTGTTAAAAAAAGTGGATTTTGAAGATGTAATATACTTCAATTTAACCAAAGAAGCAAAATAAAAATGTAAACTATGTCTACATTAGTCATCTTTGACGATGAAGACGGAAACTTCTGACAAAAGGGGACCTTTAAACATGCAGAACAGCTGATCAGTAGCAAGCAAAATGTGTGGAAAACTACAATTACAGCATGTTTAGATGAGTTCAAACACATAAAAATTTCTCAAAATGCTCCCTTTAACTATGAAGTCTTTTTTTCCCACGGGAGGTGAATGCAGCAAAGCCCCACTGGCGTCGCCACAGCCCAACCTCCATCTCCGCAGCCCGTTGGCTCCCCAGTCTGGATGACAAGTCTGTCACGGTGAGATAAGTACCACTTTGGCCCACAGAGGGGCAGTGTTGAGTTGGAAGGGGGGACATCCACAGTAAACAATAGTTCCTCAGTGGGACAGACACCTCTGCTGCTGCTCTGTGGGTGGTCTGAGCTCTGACTGTCAGAGCAGAGCGTTAAGTTTGCTCTTTCTTTGCCAGCACAGGCCTAAAATCATCCTCAAAGTGAATGAGGAGGGGGGAAACTTGCTCTGCTAATGTGACTGTCACTGAGATGTTCTCCTAGGAGAGGGGGGTCGGCGGACCGGTGGCAAGTCGTAGTGTCCTGGAATGTGACTGTTCACAGGGAGGTCGTAGTGGCTCTGGGGATCTTCATGAGGAGCGTGACCAAGGGAACTCTGACGCTCTGGAGGGAAAAGATTAACAACACACAGTGATAAACAGACATAAGAGTGAGAGGTGATCTTTATAGCAGGGTTTCTGCAGGGTTCACCAAGTTCAATTTAAGTATATTTAACACATGTTTAATACCACATAGGCTAGAATGCAATTAATGCCCATTTCACAATCATAATGCCCAAAGTATTTAAGTATGATGGAAAACCAGCAGGGACATAATAATTTTAATAATTTTAATAATGTGATGTGGCCCTGAATAAACCCCAGAAAATTGATGGATGAATTAACCAATGAAATAAGATTAATTAATTTGTTAATTGAGATTTTTTCTAGAGCTGCAACAATTAGTTGATTAATCCATCGACAGAAAATCAAACGACAACTATTTTAATAATCAAATAACTTAAAAAATCATTAATATTTTGGGGTTATGTACTGTTTATTGGACAAAAGACATTTGTTGATTTAATCTTGTGCTGTCGCTACTGTGTTTACAATGTGTCTGCTGACTGAAACTCCACAAAATAGTGTCGAACAGCTTCCAGCTTGCGCAATCCACTGTCAAAACAATCCCATATTTAGTGTATTGGTCTCCCAACAGCCCACAATTACATACAAAGACATTCTATAACTGATATTGCGAAAAAAAAATAATCAGATGTTTGTACATGAAATTGAAGACTTAGAAGACTTGGTTTTGGTCTTGGCAATATGTTGACTTTTTAATATTTCCTGGTCAGCGATAGTATTCAGACTTCATTGCATTGGTTAGTTTGATGTTGCAGATTGGAAGATTAGAAGGATTCATTCGACTATACCTAACCAGTTTGCCTCCTGGAGCTCACTTTGCATATACAAATTCTACAAATTCGAACAGGCAAGGATGCATTACACAAACCTTGTACCCTTTATTAAATTACACAGGCAAAGCTGACTTAACATGTGTGTTTTTCTATCATTAACCACAATCTTCTATTCCAGTGCTTCCATTAAAGTCTATTATTGATGGAAGGGAGTGTGATTCTCTTCCTCTTTTCATCACTCAAAGTTTTCAAGTGTTATGCTGGTGATATTCTACTTCATTATAGGAAAAATACTTCCAAGGAAAACACTGATATCTCTGTTGAGCCAATATTTCCATTCATCTGGAAATTTGATTCTCCTGAACTTTGAACTCCTGAAATGACTGAACATTGATGTAGTACTGGTGTTGACACTATAATAAAATGCAGGGGTAATAAAAGAACATCCTGTGCCACCTTGAGTTTCCTCTCTCTTGCTCTCCCGCTTCCCTTCAGAGCTTCCTTGTAAACAGTTGTTTATTCACCAGGCTCTGCCTTGAGGAAGTCCATCCTCCCCATCTGTCACACAGGCCATGGGCACAAATCCTGTTCTCAAGTTTGACTGATCGAGACGTTTAAGAGACTAAATGAGTTTTTACTTTAGTGAATATTCTCAACCTTCTCCGATTGGCAGACATATGTGCGTAATCTGATTTTGATTAAGGGTAGATGCATTTTTTTAACATGCTCTGCTGTTACCCTAGTTGACCTTTAAGTCACAATTTTAAAACTCTTGGTTCTAATGAAACTCAGATGTACTTTATATTGTTTCTGATGGCTTGTTTAGTGTTGCTTTGTTTCACTTCATGTCATTTTCTCTTTCAAATTCATCCTCAGCAAGCTTATATTGTATTTTATGTGCTGCAGCCTGCGTTCTAACATTATAAAAACAACTTTCTGGTAGTACAAAAGTAAAACTCATCAGTATGTTAAACCTGTAGGAGGTCTGAAATGCTACTCACCTCTGCGTAAGGTAGCCGTGTTGAACGGGGGAGGGCTGATCTCGGTGTACGCTCTCTCTCTGGGCACAGCCGACTTCATCTCCATGTAGCTGCTCTCTGGGGGGCAGAAGGGCAGGCCGGGCAAGTCTTTGATGGTAGCGTAAGGATTCTCGCTGTTCAGAGAGCTGCTGCTCACAGCCACTGTGTCCTTCAGCTCTGTCACCACACAGAGTGCAAAAAGAAGAGAGAAGTTAAAACACATCTGAAGTACACATTGACAGTCAGAAAGCAGCACAGCGGGATCAAAGTGTACTACTACTAGTTCTGGTTCTAACTTTAAAGCATTCCAAGATTTTTTTATGTCTTTATGAGTTATGATTTCCCAAGACTGACTGAGGAAAGCTCAGTTTTAATACCTTTTCATTTTATGAGTTGAGACGTTTTAAAGAAAACCTGATGGAGAGTTAAATATCATGACCCGTGAATAATCCAAATCATTTTTATGGAACTCAAATGTTTGTGACATTTTTCAATACTCTATCTATTACTTTGGCTGGTTTCAAAGGTCACATTTGTCAACAAAAGGGATACTTGTCAGCTGTCGATAATGGTGAAAAACAAGAATAAGAGTCTTCAGCCACGCTTACAGCTCTCTGAGGCCTTAATTAGGCCCAGCTGTGCTTGGAGCTAAATGCTATCATGCTAATGTTTTGCAGGTATACTGTTTCCCACATTCATCACCTTAGTTTAGTGTGTTACCATGTGTTACAGCAGAGTTCTCTGGGAATGTCATTAGTTTTGCAGATGTTTAGTCATAAAGTATTGAACAAAATAAAATTTAGATGTGATGACGTGGCATAATGAAAAGTCTGGAGATCACCAAAGTGACTACAATATATCCTGTAGGGACAAGATTTCATGACTTGTTGAGATATTTCAGTCTGGACAAGAAGTGGACAGACTGACTGACAGTCCAGCATTGCCATCCATAAAACCATGCCACTAGCATGACTAACAGACAGAATTGGAGTCATGGGTACTTGCAAGGTAATGAGTGTTTGGGATTAAAATAATCATGGGTTATAGTCTGTATTAATTTGCTTTATAGGTGTACAACAAAAGAAAGATATGTGAAAAAGCTCCAAGTCTTTGCGTTACTGCACCTATACTTTTATGGTATCACCTTGTTGATGTAGTTTTGATATTCCTACTTCTCTCCATAAGAGCGTGATAAAAAAAAGGGTGAAAACAGGGTGATAAACTACCTTTGTTGTAATACTTTCCGAGGCTGGCACTGTAGCTGTAGCTCCGATCGATTCCAAAAGCTCCTGTAAACAATAAAAGACAAATCTTCTTATTTACGGCAAACTAATCAAAAGCAGATAAAATGATTTGGAGACATCGGCAATGCATTATTTGCTTTCTTTTTTATTATATCCTTATTGTTTTTATAGTCACATATTAAACGTGCATTGTTGACTAAAAGGATTTTCTGTCCAAAGGAGATGTAATGGTCGATAAACTTTCCTTTACACTGTATAAAAGAGTACTTTGTAAGTTTTCTTCTCAGCTTTTACTGCATGGCTCTGTTTTTAATTTCTCTAAATTTATGATCCTTCTGAGGTGAGAAGAATATTTTGTTATTATCTATACAGGTATTTTTACACTGAGACCACTGATAGCTGATATGCTCTTCCTTATTTAAGGTCTTCAAGAATTATTATTTTATTGTCAAACATATTAGTCAAATTCTCTGCTTTCTCTCCTGAAAGATTGTTCTGTCTGGGTGACAAAACTCAGATTATTACAGTATGGGACACTAAAGCTTTCCACTGATAATCACAATAAGGAACTACTTTTAGTTGTGTTAGCAGAAGGTTACATTAGCAGTAGCCTATGTTACACGTTGCAGGTTTTACAAATTATTTTTATATTGCTGTGGCCAGGAGGTCAGGAAACCAACTCCTTACTTTTATTAGCTTGTAAATGTTAATCCATTCATTTCACTTCACTCTACAGCTGCATGTTTCTCTGCAAAAGTGTGAATTAAATTTAATGTAACTGATCCTGAATCTTAGAGCCATCCAGACGGACCTGAGTCTTTGCGGGGCTCGTGGTGTTTCCAATCTGCAGGCAGAGTCGCGTTGCTCTCAACCCCAAACAGGCCCCGTCTCTCTCGCTCCATGTTTTTCACACTGCAGAACAGCTGGTTATTGGTGTTCTGCATGACAGAAAGAATAATAAACCAATCAGAAATCATCAATGCCAAGAAAATGCACCAAGTAAAAACATGCTTTTGGCATGGCGTAAGGGTAATTAAATGTAGCACTAGTTTATGGTAACATTAACAGCCCTGAATACATGGCCACCTCTTGCTCACTGGATAAATAGTATATAAATTGTATATTTGCACTTCAGTGTTGCATTTAGTATCAGATAATTAAAGTTGATGTTCACCTTGATGGTGCGATCGTGGTTGTTGGGCAGGTGCGGCAGTGGAGGCCTGTTTTGGCTCAGTGTGTGGTAGCTGGGGTTGGAGTAGTAGTGGTGGTAACTGTGAGGAACATCTGCGGACCAAGACAAACACATGGAATCATGTCTGCTGCAATTAAATTACCTCAAGGTTAATAAAATGCATCACTGGAACGCCCATTACAAGACCAAATCAGTGAGATACAACCAAAAACCACATTATACACAAACTCCAACAAAATATATTGATAATTTTGTTCAACAAGGCTACATATCCACTGTAGGAAGTGAACTGTAACCTAATGTTTACTGGTCAGCATTTAAAATGATTTCACTCTTTTTATATGCACACATTTACACGCTTTCCTGCAAAAGTAAAACAATCAGATTCATGAGAATTATGATCTCATGTTTGAGAAACACTACCACTAACAAAACCACTGACATGAGATACAATATAGGCTGTTGTCTTGGCCATGGGCTCACTTGTTATGACATCTCATTTGACAGTTATACATTAGAGCTGCAACGATTAGTCAAAAAATAATTGTTAGTTGTAGCTCTATTATATATAAAATAACTTAAATTATTGTCAGTTTTAAAATGCCAGACATTGCACCTTTAACCCCTTGAAGGCCCAATCCCAATGTCCCCCCTAAGGCCTAAGCCCTGAACCCTCATGAGAGAGAGAGGCTGCAAGGGCTCAAAGTGGTATAAATATCACGTGAACTCAACAACAGCAAAACATGTTACGTATGATTTTTTTTCTCATGTTTTAGCTACCCAACATTTTCTGATTGACTCTCGCTGCATTGTATGACCTGTCAGAAATATCCTCCGTACTGTACCTGGGACAGCATATTCAGAATTGACTGTGCGGCTGGTGGAAAAGGAGACAGTTGGTGTGTTGTTCTGCTTGTCCTTCTGCCTGCGGCGGTAGAGCAGCAGGAGAGCCAGCAGCAGGACCACCAGGATGACTAGCACAACGATGCCGCCAATGGCCCCCCACGATTCCCTCTCACCAGGCGGAAGAGGAACCATTACGCTGCCTGACTGCTCAGACGAGTCTGTCGAACAGGGGGTGAAAAGAGAACTCAAGAATAGAGACTAGAACAGCTTTTAATTAACTTTCAGCCTCTGGGGTGGGACAAGAGGAAGGAAATGGGTAATTCCGATCAATTGAATTCACAAATGGATTATCAAGGCAGTGGTATGAAGTTTTTAACCATCATTTTCAAGAAATAGACCGATCAAATGGATCCATTATCTCATCAAGTTTGCAGCACTTAAATCACAAAGAAGAGGCAGATTGCAGAGCAAAGTCAATGAAAGTCACTGTATTAGCTCCTATATTCATGGGAAAATCTGTTTGTATTTTTACCTTGTTTACAGTCATCTCCAGTTTCACACACACAGTCCCCAGTAAACCGGTCACAGATGGAGTTGGTCGGACAGGAGCAGGTCTGAGCACAGAATGCTCCAAAACGTCCTGGACTACATGCTGGAAAACATGTGGTAAATATAACATCCAGCATTATTTATGCTGCAAAGATAATACTGCTCCATTTGTGTGCTCATAATTCACCAGATTTGTATTCAGAATTTATCAGAATTTATGTCTAAAGATTTTATTCTGTTCCATTTTTCTCAAGAAATATTAAACTATAAATATGTTCAGCAAAGACAAAACACTCAAGAGGATGTTCAATACAACTGTCAGGACCTTGGTGATAACAGTCACTTTTGTGCTGATAATAGCAGTAAGTTAATAACACCACAGAGGCCTCTTGGATGTTATGGTGAAATTGCTGCAGAAATCAGCTGTACTCGTCTCGCTGCAGTCATATTTCATGTCAGTCAGTGAACAGCAATCACACTGCATTTACTAGAGATAAGGCACTTTTGTTGAATGCTATATAACATCACACTCACGTATGGAGCAGTCAGTAGCCGTCCAGCCAGGCAAACATTCACAGTGACCGTTCCGCTGGTCGCATGTGGAGTTGTTGGCACAGTTGACACACACTTCAGAGCAATGCTTGCCGTAATAGCCAGCTGGACAAACTGTAACACACACAATGCAACCTGTAAAATGACCTGCTCTAGATTATATGGTGACTAATGTAGAATATTCCTGTAACATTTTATCCCTGTTTGAAATCAGCAAAGCATACAGTAACTGCATTCAATTTGTACATGATTGTATAATTATTGATGTTAAATACCAACCTTGATCACAGTTGTGTCCAGTGTATCCAGGAAGGCAATCACACTCTCCTGTCACATGGTGGCAGCGGTATGACTGGCCACAGGACGGGCAGGACATACTACACTGGTCACCATACATCCCAGCTCTGCATTCTAGCAGACGAAGAGACAAAGAGTAAGCAAGTGCGGATGTTACACAGTAAATCAAGCGCAGCTCAGGGTTTGTTCTGATTAGATTTGAGTTGTGTGTTAGCTGTCCAATAACAACACTCACTGTTCTGACAGGTAACTCCCCAGTACCCCGGGCGACACACACATGCTCCAGTTTCCCTCAAGCATGTATCGCTGTTAGGGCAATGCTTGAAACAGGTCTGGTTACAGTGGCGCCCCCAGAGGCCCTCTGAGCATGGCTCACTGCAGCGGGGACCTGGAGGGAAAAATGTGAGTCCTGCTTTTAGTAAAAGTTAACCAGCATCAGCAATAAATGTATTCAGGTATCAAAAGAAAAATGGATCCTTTGAGAGTGTTAAATTTTTGATACATTAACCTGCAAATCAAATTTTATTGTTTTAATGTCCAAATGGAGCTAAATCTGACTTTTTAATTACTGTTGGGGAATTAAAACTGCATTAATGCAACATGTTGTTGTTGGGTGAAAACCTCCTACTTTGAATTTGGGGGTTTCTGCGGTTTGAGATCAGTAGAGGATTTACATGCTCCTTTACAGGATGATCAAGTACAGAAGAAAGAAGTAAGAACTGTAAAACTCTCACTATATAATGCCAAAAATACATTGTCAGCAAGATAAATCAAGACTGTTTTCCTGGCAACAGTGTCGTTTTATTACCTTATTTTATGTTAAATGAAACATTTGTGAATTAACTCATAACCACATCTATCACATAGCAGCAGTGGACTTCACAGTACATTATTTGCCCCTGAAATATCGAAATAATAAAGTCTCCCAAAATAGAAAATATTTAAGAAACATCTTAGAGTTGTACTTTGGTATATGACTTGATTACATGAACTTAGTTACTTTCATCCTCTGCATGAAAAATCCAACCCAGAGGACAAATGAAATAACCTGACGTGGCAGATGGTTTGTTACACAGAACCATCTGAGAGGTCGTCCTTGGAAACTGTTTGGAAAAGGGGAGGCACTTTAAAAAAATACTTTTGGATGAACCATCTGTCTATCACCATCTATCACTGTTTAACCTCAACCAATCAGATCAACGAACCATATGACGTAGTAGGAGAGCTGTTGTTGAAGCCAGTCAGGAGAAGAGCAAAAACATCTTTTCTATCGATAAAAGCCTTCAGTGCCTTACTTTGCTCTTCTTCCAATGGAGAAATACTCTCCAGTTCTGATATTACTGATGCTAAAGCAGCCTCTACGCTAACCTCTTTTGAAGCCGCCATTGTTGTTTAGAACAAATAGTCCCTTTCCGCTGTTGTCACATCTAAACCATGCCTGTAGCTGCCAGTAGCTCCTCATAGGATGCGTCGAACGCAAGCGCATGACTTGAAGCCTGACAAAATGGAATCTCATGTGATTTGTGACATTGCGAATCGAGCTGCCTTGCAAGGTAACAAATGATAAGCAAACATAGGCAATGTAAACAGGATAATATGAATTTGGTTGTTTCCTGCATCCATGAACACTTAAATATGACTAAAAAAGGGTCAAATTGATCACTGTGACGAGTTTCAAACTAAAATGTGAATGAAACCCGATAGCTGCGTAAAAGGTAGACCTTCAATTTAAAACTCAATGGCATATTTTAAAAAATGACAAGTCAAAATGACATGTCAAGTAGATTTGTAGATAATGGTCAAAAATATGCAAAACCATTGACTGTCCTTCAAGTCGGAGAACAGAGCAATCAGAATCAAAGACAGTGAGGATGGTTGAAAACCTGTGGCTCACTCAGCTTTGTTGGACCAGCCTTATCAGTGATATTGAAGCCAAGCTGGCAACGACACCGGGAGGACGTCATCACTTACCCCACCAGCCTGGCAGACAGTGGCACTCCCCAGTGGTAGCTTGGCAGGCATCGGCATGAACACAATCACACCTCTTCAGGCAGCCTGGCCCAAACGTGCCCATCTGCACATGTGAACAAATGCCAACGGGCAGAGAATTGTCAGGGGAATCTCTTCAACATTCAGCCAGCTCAGTCAGAGTCAGACAAAATACTACACTGGCAGTGTGTTGTAGTATAGACAGCCTGGCGGGTTGGCACAGCAAAGACAAGAGGAATACACATCCAAAAACACAGATTAAAGCATACAGAGTGTGAGGTAAGGGATGAAAAGCTGGACGACACTTTTACAGGCTGTCCAATCACAACTGACATGTTCTGTATAATTATCACCCTTATGATTTGTGTATTAGTTTTATCAAAGATAACACCTCATTTGTCTACTCAACTTGACATAGAATAAATATATGGTGCATTTTTCTTATCTTCTAGCGTTGGTATTATCTTACAAAGTGTCATGTATTTTTATGCAACGCTGTGGCTTAAGCCCAGGACATTTTTCGTAGCTTTGGGAGACAAACAAAGAGAATTAATGGGGGAATAACTCCATCCATATACATCAAAGTGACGCAAGTTTAATTAAATATACCTTTTTTTTTAGATTTTATTGGTGGTTGTCTGCATTTTGAAGATGACTGGCTGTAGGTAAGAGTTTACCCACCTTTTCATTTATGATATTCATAATCGTCTCTCCATGCAGAGTGATTTGTACTATGAGGGTTAATTATTATGTTTCTGAACATATAATGGATTTGAGTTTGGATATTCTGGTTTGTGATTATCTGATGGATCTTTAAGTATCACCTTGGAAACAAATAAATTAAGCTAAAAGGTCTTAATCAGGCACTCACTGGGCATGATTGGTCACAGCGCGCCCCCTGCCAGCCGGCTGTGCAGGTGCAGGATCCATCTGCAGGGTTACATTTTGCCCCGTTGGCACAGTGGCAGGTGGCATTGCAACCTGGGCCCCAGGTTCCCTCAGAGCAGGGGGCCGAACAGTCCAGCCCTCGCCAGCCTGCAGACATACGAAGGACCGTCAGCCATGTTAAACTGGTTACATGGTTGATAAAAGGTTAACAGGTCAAAATTTGACTTTCAGACACATTTCCTCTTCATCAGTGTCTGTCTCTGTGTAAACTTTTTACCCTCTTTGCAGAAGCACGTCCCATCGATCGGTGAGCAGTCGACAAAGTTCTCGCAGGAGCATTCAAGGGAGCAGTTCTTGCCGTAGGTGCCACTTTTGCATGGATTCTCACAGTGAACACCCTATAATAATAAAACATTAACTTTAATAATAAACCCTAGAAGGCAGGCTAGATGAGATATTGACATTACACATACAGTACAATTAAGAGGTTACATGTTAGATCTGAGAGCTATTATTTATCAAATCAAGACATACTCAAGGACTCACCGTAAACCCGGGGGCACAGTGGCACTGGCCGGTGGCACTATCACACACCCCTCCATTCACACACAGACACGGCTCCAGGCAGCCATGACCGTAGAAACCGTGAGCGCAGGTCTCATTACAGTACAGTCCTGCCCACCCTGGCTGGCATGTGCACTCTCCTTTCATTGGGTGGCAGCTGGTCAATGAAAACAGAAATTCATATGATATAATCACAGCAAAAACACAATGGAACTGCTGACTTTGCTTAAGAAACACACACACACACACAAAAGAACAAACGAAACAAGAAAATAACTCTCTACTACGATAAATTACATCTATAATTCATTTCTGTAAGCTGTGAACAATGTATTCTAATGGGTCTGTGGATATTTGTAGTGAGGGAGATATCAAGCCCTGTCTGAAAGAGGAAAGCCACCTGCAACTGCTGTCTTCAGCTGTTAACAGATCTCCTCCCAGTTGTTTTATGGACACATATGTACACAACGAGTTCATCAGGCCAACCAGGTGTTGTGGCCTTGAAAACATACTTGGACCTCACAAAATTGAGATTTATGCCTTATAGGATGTTTTTCTAATAATATGCTTCATGTTCAGAAGAGAAAAGTCTTCAAGGATGAGGACTAACTGATGACTTTGGCAATTATCTTGGGTAAATTTTCCCACCATCTACCCTAAACTCTGCTAAACAGGGGGACTGGGACTGGGGCCCATTTCACAAAAGCAATTTGCGAGCACTGCTTATGCTCAGATTGCAAATAGTGCCAGTGCCCCGTTTCATAAATGTTTGCCACCCACAAATCGCTGATGAATTTGTGTGTCCTACACTCCTCTCGCATCCTCATGAATGGGTCTGAAGTATGGTGTTTCTTTTGAATAGTTAAATGTGTCAAAATTAATGTAAATGATCTCGTGTTGCAAGTCATTTGGTGAGATGGGCCCCAGGCCTCCAAGGAGCTGTGAACTACGATCTATATGGGGATACCTGGCTAGCTATCTCATGAAAAATTGTGCCTCAGTAGCTCTGTTCATTGAAGTTTAATTAACTCGACCAATGAGATGATTAAATCCTGCCCCCAGATTAGCACTCACTGCCTCAGATAAATACTTCCATAGCTTAAATCTTCTCCAGACACCCACTCACCTGAGTGTGTGTTTGTCTTGACAGAGACATGTGCGCTCACAGTGCATGCCGTATTTGCCGTGAGCACACATCCTGTCTCTGCACTGTGGACCGCTGAAGCCCGGCTCACATAGGCAGCCTCCATCAATGTTGTAGCAGCGAGCGCCGTTAGCACAGTCACACACACCTTTACAGTCCTGACCGTACGTGCCCACAGCACACTCCTCATTACACCTGAGAGCAGAAAGCAGAAGGTTATATAGATACAGAGAAGAGCTGGACAAATAGGAAATAATGCAGGAGTCTGTTGTTGATTCGCTCATGAACCACAAACCAAATCTTAACGTCCATTTTGTATTGTGGGTAGCCAGTATAATGTTAGACATTAGGCTGTATTTGTCACTCATGTCTGATAAATAGTTTTTACATTTTTTAATGTCTTGCAGTTTTACATAAAGACACAATAGGGCTTAAATCGACAACTGTTTAAAGGAGGGAGAAGACTTTACCAGGCATCATGACATGAATGGGCCTATAGGAGGGCCCCAAGCACAAAGAAAAGCACATACAGGCACATAATCGACACTTTCACACATTACAACATACACACCTGTTACCAGTGAAACCTTTGGCACACTGACACTGTCCAGTTTCAGGGTCACATTTGCCCCTGTTGTGGCAGACACACTCGTCAGCACAGTTTGGTCCAAACTTTCCCTCTGGACAACGTTCTGTGCAAACTTCACCCTGCAGAAAGATAAGGAAAAGCACACCGAAAAGGGATAAAGACAAATGCAAATGACAGTAAATGCATCACTGCAAATACTGGAATGAGATGCCAACACAGCAACTTTTTTACAGTTAAAAATAATTGGTTTGCTAGGAGTACAATCATGACTTGTCTCACACATGTCTCCCAGAAACAAAGAATTTCTCATGATGAGTTTTTCACATTACTGGAAAAGCATCTCCATGTCTCCAGAGATGACAGGTTGCCTTCAAAATGTCTTTAGAAATAAGTAAGTGTTTTTAAAAAAAAAAGACTTCTTGTCCAAATTTGGGAGCCAGCTGGAATAAAACATATGAGCTAAGACTGAATTTAAAATCTGGCGACCTCCACAGATAACAGCAGAGTCAACATGGGCTTCAACTTGAAAACGTACCGTCCATCCAGGGGGGCAAGCGCAGATCCCTTTGCCCTTGCAGATACCACCGTTCTGGCAGGAGCATCGTGGCTGGCATTTCCTGAGACACGCCTTCTCACAGCTGGGGAAGAGGATGGAGTAGATGCTTAATAACAGTATAATAGACCACTTAGTCGAAAACAATCCACATGTCCAGGGACATTCCTGAGGAATTGAGTAAATGTTTTTGAACTGTTTTCAATGCTTTCATGAAATTAGGTATTAAAGCATCAGTACAAAGGCTGAGATATTGATGTCACTACTTCCATAGCTTAAAAAATTGGAAGTCATGTAACTCTACATCCACAATTGCTCCAAAAACGACCTTCTAGACAACAATTAACAATGCAAACAGCCCATCCTCCTAAACTACTCTGAAGGAAAGTAGTTAAAAAAAAGTAGATGGAAAAAGGAGAGAGCAAAAAAAAAAATATAAACAGTAGCTCCCTCATTACTAGACTTGGCATCATCGCTGCGATCCATGCTTTATGGAAGACATCAGCATGGTTGGAACGTGTCTTTGACCAATCAGATTTCTTGGCTGAAACTACGTGTTGTACAGTGTTGGGACATTATATTTTCTAATGCACTCTGGAGGTAAAATAACATGGATATACTTCAAATATACACAATTCATCAAGGAGTTTTATCTCATAATCACTGTTGCCAAGCCCCCTTTTTTATGTAGCCCAATGTGGTATGTTGTGTTTTCACATTGGCAGTATTAACAGTTTCCACTAATATCTAATGGGGAAGAATTTTCATTCCTTACTCATCCTCAGGGGCATCTGAAAAACAGGGCGTAACAGATGACTCATGTAGTATAACATACATAAGGGCCTTTTTTTTGCCATATTAAAATGTAATAGTAGGATTGGTGTCAGACAGACCTCCTGAGAAAATTAATGAAGATAATGATGATAATAATGATAAGGAAGAACTACATCAAGTGCCATATGATAGTTTCATATGAAATAATTAACAGCATCTCTTAGGTCTTAAAAATGTCTTATACCAAAAACAATAACACTTTTTAACAGATTACATTGTCAAATTTCCTAAGTATGTAACATGTGGTTTAAGCCCTCGCTCCACTCAGCAATGTGTTTTGCTTCATGTTCCTTCAGTCGGATGTTTGATCTTCACTGTGAATGATGTCTTTGCAGATGTTGACACTTGAAGGCTGTTTTCACATTCATCAGCTGAAGAAGGAAAGTTTCTCTGTGTTCATCAAAAACCTGAGTTAAAGGCTCTGAACATACTGTACACTAAAAATGGGCTTCTTAGTGAAGTAAGAGACATCCTGAATAAAGCAATTAAACAATAAAGCAATGAAAAACATTTGCATATTCTCAGATTCTGGATTTTTAGGTGTGTCTAAACTTTTGTACTGGTACTGTATATTTTCTGGAGGGAATCTTTAAACTCAGATTTAAGGTGAGGACAGAGAAACTGTCCCCCTTCTTCAGATGAATGTGAAAACAGTCTTTGAGTGTCAAACTCTGCACGTACATCATTCTGCACAGGTCAAACATTCAAGTGAAGTAACAAGAGGCAAAACACATTTTTGAGTAGATGGGGGCTTAAATGATTTTTACTTTATTCATATATTCAATAGTATTTTGGAATGCATGTCCTCAGATACTATTTGAAGATGTTTTTGGTAGCGCACTTACAAAGTCCCAGTGAATCCGTCCCGACACAAGCACTCTCCTGTTGCTTTATCACAGGATCCTCCAGTCCCACACTTGCACCTCTGCATGCAGCCCTTCCCGAAGGTGCCAGCTGGACAAGACTCTTCACAGTAGCGTCCTAAGTACCCGGGTGGACACTGACATGCCCCCTTGACAGGATCGCAGAGAGCTCCGTTCTCGCATTTGCACTGCTGACTGCAGCTGGGGCCCCACTGTTTGTCATTACAGGCTAAAAGGTAAAAGAACAATAATTCTTGAAAAAACAAAACAAATTACAACTTTAAAAGTTTTCTTTAGGTGATTTGCTTTGTTTTCTGGATTTCACACTTGCATAAGACATAAAATCACTTTTTAAAAACATGTTCCAAACATGATCCAGAACAGTTTTTTTTAAATCACCTTCCACATTTCTGCACTTAAACAGCTATGCACATTCACACCAGGGAGCTTCTTACTCTCACTGCCCACATTTTCCAGCGATTCAAACCAGTCAGCTTCCAGTAATACTGTGGGCCTGCTTCCCTAAACATTGAGTCAAACCTATTCCATGCGAGGAAATAAAAACACTTACGCAAAATAAGATTACGCATGATTACTCTAACTTGCATACAGTGCAAGTATGGCGATTGAGTCACTTTTGTTTTTTCTCATTCAATTTTCCTCCCATACACCATGGTGTACACTTACAGTAATACATGATGTCATGAAAAACAAATAAATAGAAAGAGATTCGATTAAATTTTGCAGCGTAGAGATGAAGAACAGAACACACGCAAGAGAGGAAGAGTGCTTAGGGGTACATAATGTCTCTTCCACACATTCATGTGGATCTCGCTCATGCTTCCACATCCAAATCTGCCCCTTTAGCTCAGGAGTGTTATATTACCAACAAAAAATTTCAAATTGGCAGGGAGATTTGCATGGAGCTCACAAGACGGACGAGTTTTAAATGGTTAATTTTACAGAAGCCTGAGGATTAGCTCTGGGGGTGGTTAGCGTGCAGTGGAGATTCGCACAAGGTTTGGATTTCAATTCATGATTAAGAGAGATCTCAGTCCACAGGGTCGCGTTATCATGTTATGAGAACCCAGATTGGTCATGCATGCATTCTTCAAATTTCTCATCAATAACTCCAACTGTCTTGGACATCATGGAGAAAATGTGATATCCGATAGGGCTGACATCACTGATGGATGGGCGTCAGTTATCTTCTCTCAAGCTAAAAATGGTTCCAACAATTTCATGATGATTTCTATGAATCATCTTTTTTTTTTAATGGTGAGCGACACATTTATGCACACAATCAACTGTTCACCAGAGCCTGAGATACACGTCATATGTGTCCCAGTTTTTCCCCCCTTACCTTTGCCTCTGCTGCACATATGTCTTGCCACAGCTTTGAAAAGCACAAGCACTGCTTTGACAACTACACAGAAGGTAGAGTAGAGCCAAATTTGGCTTGGAGCAAAGCACGCTGCCATGGACCGTAGTGTTTATTGCACTAACTCGGAGCAGGACCCTTGCCTCTTTTGTTTAAATGAATCATAACTTCACTTGTTCTTTGTGTGGGCATTGGAGAGAGGGTCTGCCGGACTGTGTCACGTTGAGTAATGAGAAACTCAGCTGCAGCAGCAATTTCAGTTTATACAGACATTCTCCAGGACAGCAGAGGAGATTTACTGAAGGGTCTACAGGGCTGATATGGCCAGTGGATGAGTGAATGGATAAAATTTACCAGATTGGATGTGTGATCTTTGAGCAACTGTGCTAAAACCATCTGGCAGAGTCTGAGCCCTCCACTGACCAATATCAAAACTCATCACATCTGTTTGTTTATCTGCATGTAAACATACATCTCCAAGTTCATGATTCCTCTAACAGTGCTGTTGAGTTTGTTTACCTTTATCAAATATGCTGACCTTGGCCTAAGTGTGTCCAACTTCATCATTGTAATGACGTAAGAGCAGAGATCAACCCAAAATTGCCAGAAGTTTGTCATTTGACAACAAAGGAGCATTCATGGCCAATTTTCCTTCAAAGTGTTTGCATATTTGTATGTTAGTTCAGAGACCTACAGCATGTTTTATTATTTATGTTTGATTATTTATCACAGTAACACAACAAATGTCAATCACCCTGAAGCACAAACCACAACAGAAAATTCATTAAACATGACATTTACACACAGTGACATTTTCAAAAACACAAGTTAGCCTGATCAGTTACAAAAATCCTGGATTTTGCGGTCAAAGAAAAGCCCCTGTTCCACAAACCATTGAAGTTTACTGAAGGTCTGTGTCTGTTACTGTAGCAACTGATGCCCTAAAATGAACCTGTTGTATGGAGGGTTCACTTGATTGTGACCCCTGAGCCCCAGGCTAGGTTTCAGGCTTCTAAATTTTAACTTCAATTCTCATCCATGGGGCTTAACAGGTGTTACCGATTTCCAACCAGAATGAAACACAGCATTTTGTTGCTTTTGTCAATTTGTTTTGTTAAATATCATCTGGATTTTTGTTGACGTTGCACTTACAGACCTCAATAATATTATCAGTTAACATCAGACATGTAATTATCAGTAAATTGCATTTAGCTGTATTTAAATTGTTAGAGTATATATAAATAATATTAGATTTAGAGATTTTGCTGCTGAGTTAACTAATAACTAAGAATTCAGTTTTTGAGATGGCATATTTGAGAGGTCAATGCCATCACAATATAGCTGGCATACTGTGGCATTTTAGAGCTTTTATTACAATTTACTATTGGGTATTTTTGGGTCATGTAAATTGTTGTACTGTTACAATTTTCAGACTATTTTCTTAGAGGTGTCCCTCAAGGATCAAATATAGGCCCCTTGCTATTTACTCTATACGCAATAAAACATATATTTATTTTCCAACTGAGCATTGTAATGTCCATTTTTATGCTGATGATACCATCTTGTATACTATTAGATCTGCTGCACACCAGGCCATCATCAGGTTATCCTTGTTCCTCGTACAATACTAACTCTACACTGGGGAAGAATGGTTTCCAGTACTTTGCACCTCACTACTGGGATGAACTGCAAAAACAACTAAAGTTTGCTTAAGTTTTAAAGTTCTACTTGCTGATATTTTGCTTAACGCAATGTTTTAATCAGCATGTCTGTGTGTGTGATGACCACTTGTGTGAACTTGTGTTGTGTGTTAATGTATAATTTGCTCTCAGGTTTCCGTTCAAAAGAGATCTTGATCTCAATGAGACTTCATGAATAAATTAAGTTTTACTAACTTTTAGCGACAGAGATATGAATACGTATCCACGCAGAGCATCGACAACACAACCTCTACAGTGATACAAACTAGTATCTGTGATATTGCAGGCATGTAAACACATTGATTGACACACACTTGAGAACTGGCAGCTCTTCACTGTTAATAAGGAATGCACACTGATATGGTGGGAAAATTCTTCTTTTTCCCCTGTGTATTGTCAAAGCAGTAGTTTAGGTTTTGCTTGTGTCCAAAATCCACATAATCTTCTGGACTTCTAACCGGACCTCACGGCTCATTTTTAGTTCCAGCTCTCTTGGTTCCTCTATCAAAATCTGCTATAAAACAAAGCTTACGTAAAGCAAACACTACTTTGACATGGCACTTTTTTAGCTCCCAATGAGCCACATTCCTCCCTCTCTCTTACTTCAATCATTACCGTTACCACTATATTCCTATTTTTCAGTCTCTTCTATCTCAACTCTCCCCCCTCCTCGCTTTCAGTCTCCTTCTTTCCTGTATATGGTGAAGAGTGTTGAGTACACTTCCCCCTCCTCTCTTCTAGTCTCCATATTCATGGGCAAACAGTCCTAAGAGTATTCAGTTTGAAAACCTCAGGCCCCTCTCCTCTTTCCCACAGTTAGATAGCTCAACACACAGGCATCCAGGAAGTGTTGGGTCTTATTCTGCCAAAAAGACTCCATTATAGGACAATACTGTGGAGCCAAGGCTGGAAAGAGAGAGAGAGGAGTGGAAGACAAGAAAAAGAGCAGAGAGAACGGGTGAAAACAAAGAAAGAAAAGAGAAAACTGAAGTGAGAGGTCGGGTAGAGAGGGAGTGTAAGGAGAGACGGAGAGAACTGCAAGAGTGAGAGTGGGGTAACATTTTCCATTTCCCTTTCCCATCATCCCCCTGTCAAGGCATCAACCACTACCCGTTAAAGCTAATTCCTTCTCTCTGTAGAGGAATAGGGGGAAAAATGAAGGAGGGTTGTGTACTTTTGACCCAGCTGAGCGCGATGAAACGGGCTGAAGGTAGTGGAAACTTCATTTCAGTGAGGGGAACAGCAGCCCAGTGAAATGTGGCTCTGGTTTCACACTCCACATTGTTTGGGCGATCAAGTTTAAGGAGATTTCATACAAACCAAACAGCGTTAGACTCACTGCTCTGAATTGGTGCCTTTAATTACTATTATATAACTATTTCTGCTGACTTTATTTTTGTAAAAAAAAAACATCAGTGAGTAGAAAGAGCAGATTTAATGTCTCTATCTTAACTCTTTTTAATGGACTATAGCTATTTTCAGTATATGAAACAGTATTTAACTCAAAACATATGCTCTTTCTTTTCTTTGTCAGAGGTTTTTATCTTTATTGCACTTGATTGTTTTATTCATACTTTAGAGCACTTTGCATAATTATGAGGAAAAGCTGTAATAAAAATGATGACTATTACTGTCAGTGAGAAGTAGAGGTGCAGCTCGGTGTCCTTCTGGACTAGTAAACTGGTTCCTGGACTGAGGCTGACATTAATGACTCATTGCTGTGGATGTGGTAATGTTCCCTTGCTGTTTCCATTGGAAAGGCCTCCTGTGTGTGTGATGGAGAGAAATATGTGAAGATCAGCCACTTGACTAATGTCCAGTTGTCATTTCCTGTTGTGTATGCAAAGTTTATTTGCATGTGTGTGTGTGTGCCTTGTTAAAAAGGAAAAGAAATAAGAAAGAGCAAAATATCACCAGGTTCTAAAAGGAAGGAGGAAAAGCAAACTGGAGAGACAGAGGATGAGGAAATGTCTGTAAGCGAGGGGAAAAAGGCTGCCTCATACCGCTGGAACAGTCGCTGCCCCGCCAGCCTCCCTCACACTGGCAACGGTCTGGAGCGACACATCGGCCATGAACACACTCCTTGGTGCAGCGAGCTGTTGATGAGAGACAGAATTTGTAACAGACCCGGCAAAACCTGCCAAATGTGTTCATTTCAACTGACCTAGATGCGTTTCCACATGAATAACTATGTAAAAAAAACATTTATTCATGCAAGGCATAGTGATCTTAGAACTGTCAATGTTTAGGCTGGGTCCCTTTTAAAAAAAATCTTTTTTCAGTAGGTTTGGTCAGGTTTGCATTTGTATTACTACCACATAGTAGTGGGAAAGCTTTTGGCTTTGTATTTTGCCTGCTGCCTGCTTGTGACTGCTTTCATTGAGCCTGCACATTGTATATGTCTAATTTCTGTTTTATTAATGTGTTTGTCCGTCCTTGTTACTTTTCTTATGATTTCATTTAACTGTAAACTGGATGCTGCTGTAAAAGTAGTTTTATGTCATATTTGTTCTTGTTACCTGTGTTTTTGCTGTTTTTTTGTTAATTTATTGTGGAACTGCAGTGTGGAGTCCAAAACAAATTCCCCCAAATAATGTATATCTTGAGGCTCAGCCAACCTGTATAGATAAAGGTTTAATAAATAAATAAATTGAATGAATTTTGACCTCTTTGCTCATGTGTTAAAGGTATACTATGCAGGAGTTTCCTAAAACAAAAATAATCTCTCTCAATCCTCACTTATGACCCACTAGAAGTGTGTGGTGATGTACCCCACCCTCTGCCTGTATTTTCTTATTTTCTTATTATTTTGCTGTGTTTGGGACACTTCTGGGTGTCAACCTTTGGGCAGTGGGCGTGTAGCTCCCAGCCAATAACAGCATACAGGGTGTAAGGGCGGGACTCTAAAAATGTAGTGACCAGTTTACATTGCTTTCTCTGCTCTCTGTCTCTGTGCCATGGATACATAAAGAGCTGCAGGTCTGTGTGTCTGCTTGACCGAGGGCAGGGCTGAGCTACACACACACACACAGAGCAGAGAGGCCATAGCAGACAGGATTCACACAAAATCTGGCAACGCAGCACCTTACCACAGGCTTAACCGTCGTGAAACAATCAGAAAATACCATTCTATTCAGCTGATTCACGGCTATGTTCTCGCCAGCGCTGCTCGCTCTCTTCATTCACTCTCTAGCTCACTTGACCACCACTGCTCTCTCTCTCTCCCTCTCTCTCGCTTAATCGTTGATCCGGGGAGGAGGGGCCATCTTCGAACGCTGTGCGTTTACAAACACCAACCAACAAATCCTGCATAGTATAACTTTAACTAGTTTTCAAATATGTGGAAGAACATCTGCTGTGTGTTTTTACCAAATCATATTTTGTTTGTTTTTTGTTTTGTTTCTTTTGGATTAGCTGAGCTATTATCTATCCAAGTACCATCTGGCAACTGCAGAAGTACCCCTGGTTGGGAATCACTGATATAGGACGTATAAAAATAGTATCACAGATGTCTATCAGACCAGTAAAAAAATTGATAACACAAACCCACTAGTTCTTTTCTGCAAGATAAAACACCAACTGAAATCTGAGTTTATTGACTTGGTTTCAATCACAACTTTTTTGTCATTTTCCTTTCAAATTACATAGATGTAAATGTGTTCATATTTGCTTTTTGTAACATTTCCAAGCAGTAACCATGTATGTCCTGTTAGTGTAATGTGTGTTTTTTTATGTTCTTTTAACTGTGAAGCACTTTTTATAAGAGCGCTACATTAATGGCTATTATTATTATTATTATTTAAGACCATGTGCCTCTTAAATCTATTTCAAAGCTGCACTTTTGAGTTTTTTTTTTTTATTCAATCAAAAATCCATTCAGCTGAATTGTATTCTTTCCCTGTAAATTTATTCCACCCATCATAAACAGTGCGTGAGCCAGCCTAACAGCTGGGCTCAACCGTATAATTGAAAGCACGGCACCAGTCTTAGATGCCATTCAAACTGTCAAGGAGCTTCCTCTTTTTAGAAAGCGAGTCTTTGAGTTGCGTTCGTGCCAGCATCATAAATGGTTCAGCTATTAATTATCTTAATTCATACATGCATTTATGACTGAGGACCAATAATTCTGCCAGAGATTTCTTCATCTTTGTTACACTAGACAAGTGTTTTCAAACCGCGTGCTACTGACGACCATGTGCTGTATATGCACATGTTTTTTTTTTCTTCCCATCCAAACACAAACAATAATTTCAATGATTATTTTCTCCTCTCTAGTTGAAGGTGTGGAGGCTGGAGATTTGGGGGATCTAAGAAAAGGCTAACATGTCATCAAATAAGGGAGGTAAATATAATTAAATCAAATTATACCTATTTAGAAAGTAAAACAAAAACACTGATATAAACACTGAGATATTTCAATTATAAAACTCAAAACATCCATCAATTAACTTCATCGTGGCTTTTTTGATGTCAGTCAGTAAAACCAAAGGCCTTTGTGTTTTGGCTACAAAAGAAAGTATCAGTATCACAGGAGACTGCCACAAAAGGTGGGTTAACAATAAGCAACCAAAAATGCATATTGTCTCTGCTTGGTGAAAAAAACCATTATCTCCAAAATGTCAGCTTTTCAGGCAACCTTGTTATTACCATCATGCGTTTCTGAAATTATCCAGCGATGTATGAGAAGGTTTGTAAATCGAAGGTAGAATTTTCTCAACCAATACGAGACTATGCATTGTTCCACTTTGTTTATAAGCATCACCGCTGACTATCAGCAATAACAGTGTGTCAGCTAACTGTTGACAGCTGCATGAGATTGGTTTTTATTTTTACTGCTGCACCCACACATTTATTGTTGAGTTTAACTGCCTAAAATTGACAATTAACTTTAAGGTAAAGTACTCCAGAGGACATATCATGCACGTTTCAACTCCTTATTTATCTTGTACTGGCCCTTTATTTAGCCCCTCAATTCAGCCTCTGTCTGAAACTGGCATTTTAGCTCCTGTCTCTTTAAGGTAGCTCCTCCTGATGAGACACTTTGTTTTGATCGGTTGGCTCCTGGGACCTGGCCCTCGGCAGACTTCCAGTTGCTCCAGAGGCTACGTAAACAAACAATAGCAGTTGGATTGCGCTTCTTTTCTGCATTCTTTACTTGTAATGGCGACTTCTTCAATACATCTGTACACCTCAAACTTTAAAGCTTTGACCATGTTTAACATAAACATCCGACACTTTAACAGTATATAAATGACAGAAAATCACAAAAAGCAGATTATGTCCCCTTTAAAAGTACTTAGAGTTAAGGTTTGAATTGGTATTAGGTATTCTGCTACAGAGCTTGGTTTGTTAGGATGATATATGATAATTTAGTCATCAAATCCATATGTAGAAATGTTTTTTCCCTGCAAACTGTTTTGATTTTGATTTATACATAGATCTACAAAACACACTGAATTCCAAGAATACCAAGTGAGAACACGTGTTTCCAACATGATCACAAGATGTTAAAAGACAGACACAAAACATGTAATGCAAAATTAAACAATAAAATCTTAAGATCCCAAATGATATCAGTAAAAACTAAACTCAAAAATGAATATCCATACCAAAACACCACAAATACAAGAAAAAACAACAACAATTTCATTAATAATAATCACCTTCCTCCAAAAATAAGCCCTGACCTGACCTCAAAGTACCTCTTCTTTTAGACAGCTTGGTTTCAACTTGATATAATTTTGTTTCTACATAATTTATTCCATGACTGCACACTGGCTCTGATGTTTTTGAAGGTCATAGTTATGTGTGAGTATTCAGGAACATAATGATGTTGTTCATATGATGTAGTGTCAACCCTCAGCCACACCTCTGAATTCATCACTAACAGATGATTTGTTGATTAAATAAAAGTCGTCGAAATTATGTGTAAATGAAATTATGAAAATTACCAACAAAGGAGTGTCTGGCTTTTCACACGACGACAGCAATACACAGTTTCGAGTTCAAAATTCCAGCCAGAGCAGCCAGTACATACAGTGCATTTTCAGCATGAGAAGCCTTGGGGAAAGCGAACCCATAATTTTGGTCATTCTTGTGTCATGCGCTACCCATATTGACTACAGTATGCACATTGCATGGAAAAAACAGCTTACTGTTAGTACAGAAATGTGATGATGTTATTCTCCTCAATATTGTTTCTCTTGCAAACCACAACCATAGAAAACATTTAGTTATTTTGCTTGAATACTGCTGAAAATATTCCTCCATCATCATTATATTCAAGCATCACCTTACTTTGTGGTGCTGGATCTATGGCTATTCTGTGCAATGCCAAATAATATGGTTTCAACATCTACACTAGAAATGGATTATTTTATATCTCCTAACAAAGAACCATGGAACCAGATTACTACAGTAAATGTGAAATGATCAGATAAAGCCTCGCAAGGACCTGCATCACTGTATATTTCATTATATTCGAAAAAATAAAATGTTTAAAGCCCAAATTGGCTCCTTCAGGTATCAAACAGACTCAGGTATGGCAAAAATACATATATGTAGTTTTTAAAAACTTTATTCCTTCAGTGAATTTTGAGATAGGTCTTTATAATTCTTTTTATGCACCGTTTTAGTTTGCAGTGTACTACTGATATTGTTTTGAGTCTGGCGTAGAGGAGTGTATCGGTCCTGTGGTTGTAGCCACACACACTTACAGTAAGTCTGTTTGATACTTCTCTACCTGACACAGATTTTCATTTGGGCTTTAAACATGGCACTTTTTTAATGTAATGAAAAATAAAATCTCAAAGGGAGTGTTGTCAACAGTGTTGTGAGTCCTATAGAGGCTCAAATCACAAGATGTGATTGTGTCTGAGTCTTATAAATAACATTACATGTAAACATACTGATTGACTCTGATTGCATTTATCGGACCTTTAAAATTATTTATGTTCGCGCCTTTGGATCGATTTAGTTTGGTATTAATTGAGGAAATGGTGTGTAAAACTCCCTTCTGGTTCCCCGCTGGCTGAGGACTGAAACTTGCCAAACTTGTCTTCTTCTTCACTGGTTCCAGCTCAACTTTCCAAATGTCTGTCTCAGTAACAATGACGAATGCAAATGAGAGGATTACTAAAATGTTGTTTTTTTAATAAAATGTTTCCACGTTTACTTACGGACACATTTGTCTCTGCTCTCGTAATAGCCTGGACAGCACTGGTATCTCTTGCGGTAGTCTGTCTTCACTGCTTGTCTGTAGGCCGTCTTGTAGGTAATCCTGAAAGAATAACACAGTAAATCCTCCGTTGGCAGGAACAGGAAGTCAGTCCTGCAAGGAAATGAGTCATCACGCTACTGGTACCTGTGGCGCGTGCATCTGTAGGAGGTCCGAGGGTCCGAGCAGGGCTCCTCTGTCACATGGTCATAAGGATGAGAGTAGGACTCTTTCACTGAGGTGGTGAAGCTGAGAAGCAGAACGACATACTCATCAAAGAAAAGATTTTTAAAGAAAATAGAATAGTTTTACTTTTGAAAAAAGACCATGTTATTGGCTTAGTCTTGTTCAAAATACCTCACACTCACATCAGCAATTATATTAGTTGTTTTATTCTTATTCTATCTGTTTATTAAGTGACACTTTCTTTGTTCACTTGTTAGGAATTCTGCAAATTCTGCATTTTAACATTATTAATTTTAAATGCAAAAAATTAGCTCAGATGACGCTACAAATCTTATCAATAATGCTACTGTCTCAGGCATCAAGAAAAAGATCTTCGACTTTATTATTTCTTGGATTTCAGTGAACTTGAACGCTATGCATTGATGTAAATATCCTACATACCTCAGGTTGGAAATTAGCACTAGGCACTTGCCAGTTGGCTTTGAATTTTGATTTTGGCTGGGATGATACTCTGATAGGCCCTTTGGTAGGTACCGGACCATGAATTTTTTTTCTTGAAAACCAATTTGGATGGCAAAAGGGCAAAAATAGATGGTGAAATTAGTTTTGAGACATTAGGTTATTTTCCAGTCTATTTGGAATGAGTCTTTAGCACAGTAATGCTGGGGTTTTTTTTTTTTTGGTCTTTTATGTGACAAATGAGGTCTTTGACCAACACTGACCCTCTTGAATCCTTTTAAAATTGTGCAAGCCACAACAACAGCATTTATTCGCTTCTCACAGTCAAAAAGGCCTCACCTCTCCCATAGGCTGCATACATTGGGGTCTCTCGGGTTCAGAGACCAGCACAGACCAATCAGGAGGCTAAGAAGCAGCAGGACAGCGGAGCTCTGCAGAGTCGGCATGGTCCTGAGGGAAAAGAGGACAGACATTTCCAGTGGGATGCAAAAAACCCAAACATATCAGCGAGGACAGCCAAAAAACAAATCTTGTTGTTATCAAGATCAATCAATCAATATCAAGGAGACGGACAAAATAAAAGCAACATTTGTACAATGCAATGCAAGCACGTTCTGCAACAAATACTGTACGTAGCTTATAATGTTTTGTTTATCCCAAAGAGGCATTGCTTTAACTCTGTCACCATTTCTGAGGCATTTTTGTAGTTTGTGGTGTTTTTTTGAATTGTGTCATTGAGTCCACCTCCTGTAGAAGCTCATTTATATAATTTTACATACCAGTCTGAAAAACAAAAATCCAAACATCTGCAGCATAAGTCATACATTTTTCAAGTTTTTTTTTTTTTGAGTGATGAATCTGCACAACTTTTACACACAGGAATAACTGTGTTCTGTGAGGAAAACATACAGTGGAAAATGTTGCACACAGATGGAAAATCTACAAAAAAAGTTCCATTCCTTCTCTCTGCTACGGATTTGCATTCATTGTTTTTGTTTTTCATTTACTATAATTAACGTTTAACAGTGTGGCAGAGAGAAAGATTAATTGAAAACTGGTTCTTGGTACCTATAAATCGCGGTTGAGATTTAGCCTCTGACTGTAAAAGAGTTCATTAAAGACTCAGCAGAGGTGAGGCAAAGAGCCAGATTTGAAGCATAACGCTGTCTGTTCCCCGCCGCGCTCCACACCATCCCAACACGGCACATAAAACACAGACAACAGGAGACAACCTGACAGCAGACGGGATAGATAGGCTAGAGTGAGAGTGTAAGAAAGAACCAGAGAGAGAGAGAGGGCTCAGAGTCAAGAAATGTGACTCCCATCTTCATCTTGACCTCTATCAATCAATGCTGCAGTGAAGCCTCCACACTCCTCTGCTGTCCCCTTCCACGCTCCAGCAGCATCTGGATCCGATCAGAGCGTAGGCCCGAGAGAGCGCCTCGGCACGGGGACCCTGTTAGGCTCTCAGGGAGCAAAAGGGAGATGATTTTTTCTCCTTTAAAAATATCCCTTGGAATTGGACAGAAGTTCAGCAGGCCAGTAGTGTAAGCCTTCTGGTAAAAGCATCGTGGGAATGTAACGGCATTTCTAGAGGACAGTGTGTATATATAAGATCTGTCAGGCCTGTTCCCGTCTGTTTTCTCAACAAATCCCTTCTGACAGAATTACTGTACCACAGCTTCTCATGTCATCTACACGTGGCCTTGGAGATATTTCTGATATGTTGAGACAGTGACATCGCAACCTCAGATCAAGATTATCGTCTTCAGTCAAGCGACTAATGTAAAAACATCCCAGAGTCGATATAACAAAAGAGGAAAGAGTGACACAAACAAGTCTCTCCTACTTTTAATCAACAAACTTTCATAAAATTTCTTAGAAATAAGTATGGACTCTCAAAACATAGATTGTCTCTTTTGTGAATTTTCACCTTGCTTTTGTCACATGAAAAGGTTAGTTAGGTTTAGGTGACTACAACTTGAGCGAGGATCAGAGTAAGATTTCAGCCAAGCTGAAGCCAACTTAATCAGTAAAAATGATTTGGACATTTGACCCTGGTTGCAGGCAGAGGTTTCCACTGCATCACTCCAATGTCAAACTATCATTTATTCATTATTATAATTCTAGCCCTGTCTCCTTCATGTCATGGATCATAAACTCTCAAACCTCTTTTGTAAATTGTACTGTCAATTTTCACCTATTGCTGCTTGAAAAGATGTGTTGCCACTAGGTTTACGCTACAAGAACTTAGGTAAGAATTAGCACAAGATATCCAGAAGATAAGAAACTCAAAACGAAATCTGTAGAATTTGGAGATATGACCTCGGTTGCTGGTAGAAGTTTCCACTGTGTCACTACACTGTCAAACTACTTTCTGGCCCTGTAACCTTCATGTCATCTGTTTTTGGCAGAGAAATTTATTTCTCTCATTCTTCTTGCACATATTTGCATTTTAAGTCACTGTACTCATTTTGGGAAATTTCCTGAGATGAGAAGATTTGCCTGTGGCTTGGAGAATGATGCATGCCTGTGATAGAGCCAAGGTCAGTGGTTCATTTCCCATCAGAGCCACACAAAATGTGTTCTTTATTGGGGAAGAATACAATGTAGAATAAGAGTTTTTTTGATGTGTTTGTGGCAGTGGCGTAGGCAGAAATTGAATTTTGGGTGGGCCAATACAAAAGTGGGTGGGCTATCTTTGCCCAGAAAAACTGACTTATGAAAAGTTAGAAGCAGAAAAAAACCAGACAAACTTAAAAATGAGTGACCAGTTTACTTTGCAATGTTCTGCATCACAAAGGCAACAGCAAAACACCGCCTATCCAACATGTTCAACCAACAAAGAATCAGTCTACAAAAGCTGTACACAACCATATAGACAAAAAGCATCTTTTATAGCCCATCCAGCCCAAAATACAGTATATTTGCACCAGCAAGACCGGCTGCACATCGTCTCTACAGTGCATGGCACTGTTAATTAACCATTTTATTGCACAAAGTGGCAACTAAACATAAACCGAGACAGCAGAGAAGGTGTTAACATAAGACAGAAATCGCACATGATACATATCCCCCATGCATTCATTCATTCAATAGCTTACAGCTATTTTGCTTCAGTACCGGTCAGCTCATGAAAAACCAAATCTGCACATTTTACAGAAAACTGCATCCTTACACTCTATTCCAACTTTCCATACCACACTGATGAGAATCACCTTAATTTTCCATCTTTGGCTGTGCTGGAAAATAACTACAAATTTAGTTGTGAATGTGGTTCATAAATTGCACATAAATTGGCGGGGTACCCATAGCCTTGAGAACATGATTTTAGTTGGGGGTGCTGAGGTGCTGACTATTGAACAACTCAAACAAAAAATGTTTATTTAATACTTGCAGCGATCCCACCACAGTGCATCTCCCCATTGAGAGAGACACTGTGCGCATTTACACAGCTGTGTAACTTCATTGATTATGTAAATCTCCTGACACGCCGACAGGATCCGTCAGGATCTAGTGTTAACTGATGTTCTGTGTTCCTCTACACATCCAAAAGATCACACACTAAGTCCAGGTTCGTTCAGTGAAATTGTTTGGAGTGAAGCAGTTTTCCTGATAAATCCTGAGCTCCATCAGAGCTGTCTAATAAATATTTCAGAAGCTAAAAGTTTACTTCTGTTTCCTCTGGAGAATTTCCCCTGTCCTGTCAAGTTGATAACTACAGTTTTTAGTAGTCAGGCTGCTAGAGACAATTCTAACTGGCACCACTATCTTTACAGGGAGTGGGCAGGGTCTATTTTTGCCAGACCGGCTTGCAGACAACAGAAAAAAAATAATTATTGCAACAACATAAATGGACCTATAGGCTGGCAGCCACCTGGAGGCTGCAGCTCCCCCAGCACCCCTACTTCCCGCGGCTATGAGTGAACCCGCATCAGTCTGACTGGAAGAAAGTGCTATGCCACCAGGGAGCAAGCAGCCTCCTTGTGGGCTGATGAATCTGGTGGACTCAGTCGATGGAGACGGTGGAGTTTCTTCTTCCTCAACTTTGATCAAATGACACATTGAAAACTTTGTTTAACCATACTTGTGGTGTTACTGTTAAATCGCCATGAAAAGTCAGCTAGTTGGCTGAAGGCAGCTCAGGAAGGTCTACGTGTCAGAACCAGAGCAACCAATTACATTCTGGAGACTTTCTACAACTATTTCAACAGTTCCTTTTAATCAGACGACAAATTCTCGTCAACAATAAATCAAGGTTATATTTAGTTATTTCCATATATCTGTTTTTTGTATTTAATGTTACAAAATGTATTTTGATCAAACTTGGCTGGATGGGCCGGTGAGTAATGTGGATGGGCTGGTGCTGCCCAGGCACATTATCAGCTATGCGCCTGGTTTGTAGGGGTTGTCCACCATAAACACCTCTGCGATCAATCAGACGCTCATTTAACAGATTTACATCTAACTCTGTCCAGTGGCTGGTTATCCCTGCTGGAGATTTGGCATGGTGAAGACTGCAGCATAAATCAATGCGAGTGTACAGATCTTCTGCTAGTGATAAACTGTCTCTTACTACTCTCCTACCCCAGTGTCAGGAGTTAATACACTCGCTGGCACAAACGCTAACGCCTAAGAAATCTGTGCCACAAAAACAGAATTTTATGAGAGCCGGCATATGGCTTTTATTAAGAGGAGTCATCAACTTCACCAGCCACTTCATTGGACTGGGGGTAAATATTTTTCATTACCTTCTTTTCATTTTAATTGTGCTTCATTAGAGAAAGGCTTCAAACCACATGGGAATTCTTAAATGCTGAGAAACAGAGCAGGCTGGGCTCCTTAACGAGTGCAGACAGAGTTGTTTTGAAGTTGAGCTCAGTCACTGTTTGCATTGCAAGTTTGGGTTACCTACAGTGTTAGGGAGGGGCGAGGGGGGGCAGGTAGTCGTCTGGAGCTCCAGGTGGTAGTATATGATCATCTGGAAACATGACTGTTTAAGGAGGCAGGCTAGCTTTTTAATGGAATAAAGGAGTGCAGGTAGTCTAAAACTGGAGAGTTTTACATGAAACTCTAACCATAACTGTGGACTGATTGATTGTTCCCCTTTCCTCCTTTGCACATAATGGCCTTCAACTCCAATACATTCAGCCCTAAGTTATCATAATTTCAATTTCAATGTATTTTATTTGAGAAGGAACAATGTACATTAATCAAGTTAGCCAAATGGCTAGTTATTATTGGCGGCCCCTTTGCCTGATAGAATAATAAAAATGATACAATATCTACAATATATATATATATATATATATATATATATATATATATACATACAAGAACCTTTTCACTTCGACAAGCTTGACTATGCAGCAGAAAAGAAGAAGCATGATGCCGCAAGAGTTTTTCTAATCACTTTTGATGTGTTCAGCTAACAGCTAATTGGCAGCAACATATGTACACCTCCACAGTTCACATCCACTGGTCAAAGAGGTAAAGTCTGGACCAAGATCAGTAAAAAAAACCCACAATAGTAGAGGCTGCTCCAACATATTTTTGGTCTTGTTCGTGATGAAAAAAACAGACAATCTCATCCAGCACACTGAAACTTTCATGTGGTTCTATAAACCAATAGAAAATAGGCAAACTACCACACACACCCATACACACGCAGGCGTACAGTACGTACATGTGCACGAACACTTACAAACACATAACGTGCGCATGCTTGCACATACACAGTCCCAACACCCACTACGGTTTCCAACTCTTTCAAGGACTGATCATGTGTTTTCATGTTCTAGAGACATTAAACACAAACATCAAATGAGTCCCATACGCTGACACAAGTTCAGAGAGAAACTATTTTTAGCGTCTGAGGACATTTTGCTAATTCACTGGGCTTCTCTTGGCCCATACTGTCAAGAGAAAAAGCAGGGGCCCAGGAGTACACACATCGTACCAACTGAGGAATGCTGTGAGCTGTTTAAGGGCCCCGCAAGGCTCTTTCCAGAACCGCACAGGGGCTTCAGTGAAAACAAAGCCCAAATGAAAACAGATGCACTGGTTTTATATTAATCTCGCTAGACACTCAAGTACCCATGTTATTACCATATTCCGTTTCAATCACGGGCCCATCAGGATGTGTAAGCGCTGACAACTGAAAAAATTATTTTGATTCGATTTCATGCAAGAGAGACATTTACTTGACAGGTCGGACTGGGTGTTCATATTAGTTCAACTGTAGTAACAGGGCCTCCTTTTCTAATGTGATTATCAAAAGCATAAAGGAACAACAACCTGTTAAAGAAGTAGTTTGACATTTTGAGAAACAGACTTACTTTCTGGAAGTTAGATGAGATGAGAATCAATACCACTCTCATATCTGTCCAATAAATATGACGTTGGAACCAGGAGATTGTTAGTTTAGCTTAGCATAAATACTGGAAACAGCTAGCATGGCTCTTTTGAAAGGTAACAAAATCTGCCAATCTGTAAGTCTACAGCTCAAAAACCAAAGTGTTAAAAACAATAATTTGTTGTTTTACAAGGGGTTGTGTGCTGGGCCATTTCTTGGCTGGATGCAGTGACTTCCTGAAGTCTTGTTGTCACTGTGAGGTTGCTATGCTAAGCTAAGCTAACTGGCTCCACCTTCATATTGAACAGAATAATATGAGAGTGGTATCAATCTTCTCATTTAATTCTCTCTAAGTATTTCCCAAAATGTATAACTACCTTTGTATAAAAACAAAGTTTAACCAGCAGTCATTTTCAGTTTTTCAACAACAAGGATAGCTAGATTTAGTATGGCTATGAGTCTGGAAACACATAAAATTACAAAAATGAACAACCACTTGCACTTGCATGAGTCATGGCAGTTTACACAATGAAAAAAAACATTTAATTTAAGATGTTTATAGTTGCAAGGCATTATCCCAGAGTAATGATGACTGACCAGTTACAGAATACTGTATATTAATTGTATTAAATGGAGTCAGCTATTAATATGAATAGGAACAACGCAAAAATAGATCATAGATCATGTATCAAATATTTTTAATTTTCATCACTTTTTGATCAAAATAATGGACATCTTCCATATAGCTTTTTTCTGGTGAAGTTTTATGCAAACCACATGGCATTGATCAAACTGTTGATTCAAACTGTGTGTTTCCCCGTTTCCTTTCCATCTAACCTCAGATTTCTGTCTCTCTATTTATTTCTATGCAGTTGCAGTGTTAATTGAGGTAGAAAATATTAGTCACTCACTGGAAGGGAACGTCACGGGGGAAAGAAAAATAAAATAGATGGAATAACATTTTCTCTGTAGTGCACAGGGAGTGAGGAGGGGTGTTAAGAGAGACAGAGTGAGACAGACAGAGACAGACAGACAGAGAAAGAGAAGATAAAAAACAATAAAACTACCTGGAATGGAACAAATGAGGAAATCAGATTCATATGCCAAAGTGATGCTATGAAAATAATTCCCAACGCACAAGTAAAACAAATAGACAAAGATGATAAAATAAGATATTTTAAGCACTGGAAAAAAGAAATCCAATCAATAAATAAACTAGAATGATATAATTTACTGGACAGCGAATTTCAATTAGCCCAAAATTTAACCCAAATGAAACATCCTATAAAAAGACGGCAAGAGAATTTGTAGACAGAAAATAATTTTCTCACAAGTTGTCCAAAATACAAAGAAATTAGAGAAGATTTCTTCCTCAAATTCAACCAGACAATCCCAGACTTTCTTACTCTCCCAAAAGACAGGCTAATTCAAACCCTTCTGGGGAAGTCAGCAGTAGAGTAGAACTCAGAATATCTTACCGCATGTCTCAAAGCAAGACATATTTCAATGTAAGATACTTTTTTTTCTTTTGTCTTTTATTTCATTTTATTATTGACTGTTTATATTCTATTTTTTCTATGTGACTTTTTTCTTTGACAACATGTTTGATACATAATGTCATGCCAATAAGGCCAATTAAATTGAAAAAAAAAGAAACTGAGAGAGAGAGAGAGAGAGAGAGAGAGAGAGAGAGAGAGAGAAGTCCATTTTCATGTCGTGTTGCTCTGACATGAGTCAGACAGAGAAACTACAGAATGCGTTTCCATCTTCCAGACTATCTTTTTCTTTGTTCAAAGCTGTATTTGCAATTCTCTTGGTGTTGCAGATTCCACCGTGCTCTTCCAGAATCAACAGCATAAAAATTTAAAAAATCCCTTTGTTCCTTACTCCAACCTTATTACACAGACTACCAAATGTTGCCTTTCAACATGGTGAAATACTGTAGACTTTCTGCTCCAGAGTTATGACACAGCCTGCAGGTGCAAAGCATTTTTGTGTGGCATAATATGACTCAAACTGCTGGTAATTTATGTCTTGTTTTGTGCTATCTTGGTAATAAGTAATTCTAATATCAGCATCACATCACCATTACAAGGTCTGATGTAAAAAAGTTCATAATAAGGTCATTTAAGGCTAACTTGACGATGATGGATGTAAAGTTAAAGCTGAAAGCTTGTTTTGTATTGAGAGTATTTTAATAGAAACCAAAAACTGTAAGTGGATACTGTTGTAAAGAGCTCATAGTATCCTGTTACCCCACTAGAACACTGCAACTACAACGCTCCCAGAATCCAGGCTTCCTTGTGGTTCCTAGAGTCTCCAAAAGTAGAATGGGAGGCAGAGCCTTCAACTATCAGGATCTTCATCTGTGGAATCATCTTCCAGTTTTGGTCTGGGAGACAGACACCCTCTCTACGTTTAAGAGTAGGCTTAAAATTTTCCTTTTTTGATAAAGCTTATAGTTAGGGCTGACTCAGGCTTGCCTTGGACCAGCCTTTAGTTGTTCTGCTAGAGGCCTAGACTGCTGGGGGACTTCCCATGATACACTGAGCTTCTCTCTCCTCCTCTCCCTCTCCATCTGCGTGCGTTACTAACTTGGCTTCTTCCCCGGAGTTTATGTGCTTTCTCGTCTTGCGGTTTTCTATGGATCGTGGTCATGGACTGCCTGCTGCCATGGTCCTGTTTGACGACCATGCCTAATATTATTACTATTAGTCATATTTCTATTATTATTATTATTATGGTTATTATTGTTGTTTTTATTATTGTTGTTGCTGTGCTTCTCTGTGTCTCTCTCTCCCCTCTCTCTCTCAACCCAACTGGTCAAGGCAGATGGCCGCCCACATTAAGCCCGGTTCTGTTCGAGGTTTCTTCCCGTTAAAGGGGAGTTTTTCCTTACCACCATCGCCAAGTGCTTGCTCATGGGGGAATGTTGGGTCTCTGTAAATTAAAGAGTATGGTCTAGACCTGCTCTATATGAAAAGTGACATGAGATAACTTTTGTTGCGATTTGGCGCTATATAAATAAAATTGACTTGACTTGTATATTCATTCAATTATAACTATTTTGAGAAAAAAAAATAGAGGATTACTTCTGGGAATACTTTTAAAATAAAATCAAGAAACTTGGAAGACTGTTTAAATGAAGGCAGATGTTCTTTATAAAATGTGGGTTTTAAACATGATATCAGGTTCCTGAACTTTGTCATTGCGGTGCAAATAAATAAAGTGAAAAATGACAAAGTCAAAGATGATAATCAGAATACATTTTTGATTTTTCTTTAGTCATTTGGATTACTGATTACTGTTTTAATAAGGTAATTAGTCACTGCAATGTAAGGCAGTTTCAAAATACAAGTAGCCTGCCCAACCCGCCAACATGCAACTGAACTTTAAGGAGTGATTTAATCGGCCAGTGTCTCCCAAAGGGAGGGATATGGAGTGGTTAAACTGTATTATAATGCCATTAAAACAATGAGAGAGCAGAAATGAAGAATTATTGCCCTTCTATCAGGCTTTACTCCCCAGTGCTCTGCCCACCTACAGTGAGCTGTGTACAAAGTAAAATCTCCTAAAATTTAGCTCCGTTAGACAAAATCTTAACAAACAAGGGTTTGTGGCTTGCTGCAGGCCCTTTAAGAAGGTCTTGACATGAAAATCGGAAACCAGTGCACTCTGCAGTTCTTTGAGCATTGTAAATTGGCAAAACCTCCAGCAGCAAACAAAGAAAAGGAGACCAAATGACAAAAATCAACTCAAATGTTTCCTGGCAACATGATGGTCACACTGCACATGATTAAAGCCTTGCTGTGCACCATTACACTTAAAAGTTGGCCTATAAAGTTGCGGTGTGTAAGGGGATTTAAATGATCACATTACGATTGTGATCATCACAGATATCAAAAAACACCGTCCACAGGAGAACGCAGCCCTCACTGAACAAAAGGTTTGCGTCGCAAATTTACAGTTGAGCTCTTAGAATAACAAATCTATAAAACTGCTTGAGGGCAGAAACTGACAAAAACTGCCAGTTGGAATAAATTACCCAGAGTCCTCCATGTGACACACCGACCGCAGCCACAGTCCCCTCTCCCCCTCCTCCCCATCCCACCCTCACATTAAGCCCGAGTTACTGTAAACCCATAATCCTTTGCATCTGGGTTCTTGTCTTGGAGCATTGGACGGGTTCGGCTGCAGTACCACAGTGAGGCTGGCATCAATCCCCAGTTGCCGCCATGCCCCATGTTGGGTGGGTGGTTTGTTTGAGAAGGGGGTGCAGGGACCCTTAACAACACACTGGGGACGTGGAGAAACAATTACATGCCACACCCAAAAATGTAATGTGAGAACACACGTTAAACTCCAGAAAAAACACACCCACAGATTACATGGTGTGCATCCCTTTTGCCACATTATCAACTATCCGGTGAAAAATCACAACGCCTACATCAACACGTTTCACTCGGTTTACAGTAAAGACATCATACGGTAAAAAGGTGGTATTCTGCCACAACAGCTGAACCCCCACACTGGAAAAAGCTTTTGAGTGGAAAACTCTTGGCAGCTCAAATGCACTTGACGGTTCTCGGGGGAGTTGCATGACAAAAGGATGATCTAGCGAGAGAGAAAGAGAAGGGGGGAGGCCTTGCAGAGATCTTGAAAGTCTGAAATTCTCTGAGTGAGCTCTGCAGTGTTTGCTATCTGCAGGACTGCTGCAAGAGAGCTGAGAATTCTTGAACTTTTGACCTTTGAACTTTAAGAAACGCTGCACACCTTTGCAGTTCTTTTGTCTCCTTTTTCAGACATTTATATTGTCTTAAGTCAGCAGATCTGCCCTACTGGAGTTTCCAGTAATCACATGGGAATAAATAACTTGGATCATCTTCATCAACATCTTCTTACCAACAGGCTCTTAAATGCAATGACAGATGCCCAGTGCTGCCTGCCAATCTGTCCTTGGGTTCGAGTCATTTTAAGGCTCTGTTAATTAGGAGAGCTGCAATGGAAAAACTAATGAAATCACCTTATGTCAACTCTATGTTATCTCTACAGCAATGTCAGGCCAGCTTTCATTTGGCAACCTCCGGCATTTTGGCCTGGGATACTTTATTTAACTGAGAAAAACAGGATATGTGTCCCGTCCTCATGGTCCCTCTTTACATTAGTTGTCTTTCATATCACTTCACTTCACTTCACTTCACTTCACTTCACTTCACATATATATAGTGTATAAGATTTATACTTTATAAAATGTATACCTACAAACCAAAGACCCTAAGGCTAGAGATCAAAAAACTTAATAACTTACAAATGAACTTAACCTACAAGAAAATGAAAGGAGATTCAAGACAATGTGATCTGAGAGGACCACACCTTTTCCTGTAGTGGTAAAGAGCTAACAGTTAGATAAGCTAGAGCTGTGTATGTGTGTGTGTGTGAGTGTTTGTGTTGGAGAGTACTGTTTTAAGTGAGGTCAGGAGGTACTGGAGCTCATTTCACAGCCTCTGTCCTTGCGGTGATGGAGAACAGAGCCCGTGGATAACAGTGGTTGGAGTGATAAGGTCACCATGGTAATCTTGTTGTTGTGCACCACATGAGGACATCAACATGAGGTCACCATAGAGCAGAGTGGACTAAGTGCCAAGCTGAGTGCCAGGCCAGCTGTGTATTGACTCCTATCTGCAACCAGTAGGAACTGCAACAACAGTGATAAAAACTTGTATACTTTTAGACAAACATCCTACAGAAATATCTAATGAAGAGTTTCTGTTTCAAAATACTTTTTGGTTTAAGAACAAGTTGTTTTTGTTTTAGCATCTGGAAAACATCCACTGAGAATTGACTAAGCTGGAAGCTGGATTTATTAGCAAATCTATGGGGAGTGGTTCAGATGACCAGTCAGAGCCATCTCCCAACTCGACCCGTATGAACCTCTACTTAAACCAAACACTGCAGATACAAAATTAAGTATTAAGCAACTGAATGGCCTATTGCTCACCTCAGAGTTATGCAAAAGACAATTTTGGTGGATAATGTAAGTGAAATTTGACTGTTTCCATATCAGCTGCCAATAGTTGTCAATAGTTTGAAGACCAAATGACATATTACTCCAATCAGGTACAAAAAACATTCACGCTTCCCACTAATGATGCCCCTGACCCAAACAAATGCTTACTGAGCCATGACAGACCACAGTAACCTGAGTTAAAATTAGTGGGCTGGCTTCTGTTTTGCTCTTTTAAAATGTAAGAAAAATTACTTGTGATACAGATAGTTTACAGTTAGCACTATGGACTAAGCGATACTGGATTTATGAGGCGAATACCAATATTGATATTTGAGAGTTTAAAAAATCTGAAAATGATATACATTTTCTTAACTTAAATAAACATTTTTGATAAGGTTCCCTTAAAGAAATGTACTGAGAATTACATTTTACAAAAAAATAAACTACTCTCTGGTGGAAAAACTATAGAATGGTAACACTGTTTCAAAACATATCTTTCTGTAGTTGTTATTCATCTGACATATACGCTGATACCAATATATCTGCAATGAGCAAATATTGGCTGTTACTGCATCTTTATCAATCGAACTCTCTCACTGAGCAGTTGCAAATGCTGATAGTGGTGGTGTTGGAGTTTATGCTCAGAGTTCAGCCAGACACTGAGATTTAAAAAAAAAAAACATTCATCACCTTGCAAAGTAATCACTGAGTAGTTGTTGGTTTGGTCAACAAACTGATCAACTTCCAGACATACAGTATGACAGTATGGCTATCTTCTTACTACTTTGTATTGCAAATATATTGTTGGATCTTTTAATACTCAAAAATAAATTCAACCAAATGACCACATGTTTAACAGCATGACTGCACAAATACATGCAGCAATGTTTAATGCCAATTGCTGCTGTCACAAAATAAAATGAAAACAAATGCTATAACTGCAATCCTTGGGGATGTTCATGAGATGAAAAAAAAAAAATAAATTATCCTTGTTTTCTTCTTCTATGAAATGTTTACTTTTTGCATACGCGTATGATCTGATGTGGTTTAAAGTGAAAGTGTTTTTCACTGAGCTGGGCTTCTTGCCAGTTGGAGGCCTTTGCTCTCCCTGATGCATTACTCTGACACGTTTGAGGCTCGTGCTCTCTAGTACGCAGACCCACAGTGCAAACTGCTGCCTGGTCCTCCGCACTCCAGACCAAAACCACAGGCAGGATGACTGTGGCTTCATTGGTCAGAGGAAGCAGAGGGGTCTACAAACAAACTCAAACAGTATGACACTGTGATGAATACAGGAGAATAAACAAAAACACAGACTTGCACACCTTGGATTGAAACCATGTCTGGTCTCTTAAAACAAGTCTAGTGTTATATCCAAACATTAGAGAGTGAAATGGTGGAAAACCCAAAATGGAGACCCTGGCTGAGGTTTTAGAAGGACATGACCGTACAGTGCTGTAATTATATGTGCTGTAATGCTCTGTGGATCATAATATGTGCAGAGACGCATAGAGTCCTTGTAAAAAACACAGCCTTTCCACAAACCATGACCAAAAAACATAGCTTTGTATTGTAAACTCACAGTAAGAACACAGGCAAAAAACCTCTTGGTCCACAACATTAGAAGACTGCATCTCATAAGAAACATAAGAAGTGTTTCAAAATTCACAGCATGTGGAATCACCAGAAAATAGCTTATTTCATGCAGGACGACACAAGTTGTTACATAAACCTCCACAGTGTGGCTTTATCACATAGTGACCGAATAGTATTCAAACTTGTTAATATGACTTATACTGTAATTAGCAGCAAATGAGCTTTTGACATGGCAGTCTTGTGACATGGTGGTGGACAACCGAAAAGATTACACACACTTCACTTGTGGAACCTTAAAAGGGAGACACATTCAGAAATATGACACAAGAAATCAGCACTTTGTGTTGCTAAAAGGAATTATTTTTTAAGTACCTAAGTACTTAAGAGATAATTCTTGTTTTTTACAATTTGGGTCTTATCTTCTTAGTACTTGCCATAATTTCTATGAGTTATGACAACATTGTACTCAACAAAGTACAGTAATTGCTGAGATCTGGGAACACCGACAACAAAGTCCAACAGAGTAAGAAACATGAGCGGTTAGGTTATGCGTTAGTGTAATTTATAACAACTTCTTTATTTGGAGGTAAAACCAACTGGAGCACCCATAATATCAGCGAATAACATCAGCACAGGAAAACTGTGATGGGACGAGAGGTCAAAGCTGTACCGAAAGGTTATTCTCTAAACTGTTACAACAAGTTCAAAATCCAAGTTGTAGTGAACTGAATTCACCCTTTAATGAAAAACACATCAACCACATAACGACACAAGAATTTCAAACGTATGTGTATCATGTTGCAACTATTTGAAAACATAATGATTCTATAAGCAGGGTATTTTTAATGGCTGTGATGCTTGATTAATCTGTTGGAATGTCCTTTGTGCCATTGTTTCAGCATGAATCACAGGCGGGTTGTTGATTCAGACACACACTTCCTCCTCATCTCTTCCTGTGCTTTACTGTCTAACTGCTTCTCCATGGCCTTTCAGGAAGCTTTCTATACTACATTCTGCCTATGAATGTTTTTGAGTCATTCAGTCTTGAATTTATGTCATTCTCTAACTTTATGATAAGGTTGTGATGTTTGTAATGTGACTAAATTAGGGCTATGACTGTGTTTTAGTACTTCCGCACAAATTTATCGAATAGTAATGGCATTTTTTAAACTTTGCCGTGCTGTCTTTTCATATGGTATGTGAGAAAGGCTCCCATTAAGGGCTGCTATTAACAATTATTTATTTATATTGCAGACTATTCTCTTGATTAATCTTGATTAATCAGGAAAATAGTGAAAAATGTTGGTCAAACTATCCCAGAGCCCAGCTGTGACAACCATCAAATGTCTTGTTTTGTCCAATCAACAGTCCAAAACCTAAAAAATTTAAATTTTCAGTCATATGAGACCAGGAAAAGCAAAAGATTCTCACATTTAAGGACCTGGCACCATCAGATTTTTGGCATTTTGCTTGGAAAAATTACCTGATTAATGATTAATCGATTATCAAAATAGTCAAAGTAGTCAACTAGTCGATTAATAGCTTAATCATTGCAGCTCTAGACTCACATTAAACTCACTTAGGAATTAGTTAATGTGCCAAAAAGTCAATGTTTTCCTGACTTAATGAAAAAATATGTTAAAAAATGAAAACTAAACATTTGATCTTGCCAGAGATGTCCATGTAGCTTTACTTTCGCAATGCAAAGTTAAAAAACACATCTTAACTTGAGTGTGTTCGGTAAAAAAACACACAATAAAGTTGTGAAATAAGAACTAGAATCAGTTACATTAAAAAAATCTTTTGTGTTTCTGGCAGCTTGTACGACAAAATATCTATAATGACTGGTAAGAGCTGCAGCTGCACAGTAACATTTTCCTGACATTGTAGTCTCTCCTTCAGCGTGTTAGTAACATGTAATTATGCTAAGCCATTGACCCCTCTGATGTTTTGGTCCAAATCCTTTGTAAAAATCAGTGCATCATCTCTACGCTCATTTCCCCACCATGACAAGCTAATTTCTTTAATCATAATGTCTTTCTCTTCGGTGAATATCGCCTCAAACACAAATTATTTCTGCCCTCCTCTCTCAGGGTCAGAAAGTTGTGGGAAATGCTGCTATAAAAAAGATTCATAAGGAATTTTAGTCACTGCATCGTTTGCTGATCTTCCCATGATAAAAACTATGCAAAGGCCAGCACTTATTCATCCATATTTAAGTACGCAGAGGTCCACCAACTTATACAAACTAGGACACTAGGGTTCAAGAGCCTTTGAAATCTTCAGAAGAGCTTAAGAAAACAGACACAACCTCCACTGAACTCTTATAACAATCCAACAATCACACACTGTTAATGTTAGTGTTGCCTTTGAGCAGAAAAACTCCTTTGTTAAGAAAAAAGTCTGTAATTATATATAAGAGGCAAGCAAAAGCTATTGCTTTGTTGCAAGACTATGTTTTCTTTCATCTATCTCTTATACTTATTATACTTACTGGATGTTGTCTTGACTGTTTGCTGACAAATTACTACAGTGTAGTACAGGTCCAGTACATCAATGTTTAATTTAATTGCAAACAATATGACACCCCACCTGTAGAAACCTCTGTATGCAATGAGGTCATGTACAGCTGATATCACAACATCTCTGTTCATCTGGAAGAAGCCAGAAAATCATCACTTTTTGCTAACAGAAACTACTAATGCTGCTAGTGTACTTGTGATTTAATCTCTGATTTTATTTATTTATTTATTTTTTTTAAGACAAAGGGACTCAAATCATTTCAAACCTGTCAGGAAGTGCAAGACTTAGTGTTTTTTAACCTGCGTTATTTAATCCCATTGAATCAGACTCTGGTACGTTTTACCCCTTGGTAAGATTTGTTTGGGAGGATCTGACCACAGCAATTGTGCTCGAGTCACAAACAAATTCTGGAGTTATTCAATTGCGGTGATAACGTGATCCGACCTCAATGAGGGAAATCAACAGTTGCTAGCAGCTAGTCAGAGAATGAGAGCTGAGGTCCGAACTGGTCTAGCAACAAAGTAAGTTGCCTTCTTGACAATCAGAATCTTCTTCCTGTGTTTATAGTGTCACTCCTGGCCCATACACATCTAACTAATGAGCAGAGTGAACATTCTCACATGGCTTTTAGTCATGCATTTTGGTTTGCTTAAATTTTTTGTGTGAAAATAAAAACAAACCAATGGGAAAACACAACAATTTTACCAACTCCTCCACTGATTCTAACCTCCTCTGTTCCACAGACCTCCGTTGTTGTCCAAAAACTATTAAAAACTCATCAATGAGCCACACTGTTGCACTGGGTGACATGTTCCACTGTAGTCCTGCTGCCATAGCTGTATTCACTCAAGCACCAAATGTGTATTAATCTGCAGCTATAAATAGCAAAATATTCCTGTTTGCGTAACATTTGCTAAAAACTACAGTGCCCAGCTGTTTTGGGAAATTACTGAGCCTTTTTTTAAAAAATATAACCATATATTTGTGAGCCATTTTTAAAGATTTACACCTTCAGTAGGAGCCACTGTGGTTGGAGCCACAGTGTAGGGGAGTCATGAAGTGAGACCCACTTACACATTGTTTTGTTTTTTTTCCTGCAATTTGATGACACCAGACTTATCCTAAAGCTGAAGAGAAATCCAGACAATATTTTACTAACACATAAATAACGATTTAGTCATTCTACGGTCATTTAATGACTGTCACTGGTGCAGAGATTTATTTATAATGGTGGTAGGGTGTCATATGTGCATTGTGCACATCTGGATTTACTTCAGCTACAGTGACAGATGCAAAAACACTCTTAATCTATTTCACAGCTTTGCCAAAGTTTACAGTCTATCCCTCACAGGCTGGTCGATCACTGGTGTGCAGTTCTACAATCGCTTGTTTTACTTGTAGTTTCTTACGAGGGGAAACAGGCGATCAGACTGCAGCCACTAAAGGGAAACGCTGCACCACTGCAGGCGGCCAAAACTGCCAAGTCATCACAAAACTCTGTATCGAACACTGACATAAACACAGATGTGCACACACAGACCCTGCCTGTTCCATGTACCTCAACACACAGAGGCACACCGCTCTCTTTTCTTTCCATTATGACTTTTGTTTTGGCTGAAGACCGTGCCGATTGCTTACTCTTGTGGTCTTAACCCTCGTGGTAGGGGAGCTGCTATCCAAACTCTGTTGGAGAGGTGTGAAATCAAACTCCATCTGCTTTGGCAAAGCTGACCATGAGCACAGAAGCTGAATGACCTACAGTCTGCAAATCCCAATTATAAACTTATCTCAACTCTGCGGATGCTGCACTTCATAAAAATGCTGTTTCTTCAAAAGAGTTTTTCTTTCTCTGAATTGAACAAGGCCTATTGTATAAAACAGTTGTAGCAATTCAGCGTTTTGTTTATGTTTTGGGTAAAATATGGGCTTCCTGGGCGGTCTATGACGACTTACAAGATTATACTGATCCCTCTAAATGTCTGCGGTGTCTGAATAATATCACAGGAAGCATCCTCCTTTACTGAGACACAAAGTTTAAGAACAACATATTTCATACTGTGGACAACGTTCCCATGCAACAGCTTTAATATGAGTCTTTAAGTCATGGCTGCATGAAAGAGAGAGCAATTTACAGTAACAGACTTTAACCACGCCGCATCTGGTTTTGATTAAGACAACACTTCTAATGTGACTGGATGGCTGACTTTTTTTTTTCTTTTTGCAGCTGCTACGATACAGCGAGCTGGAAACCATTTGAGCTGGTGTGGCTATCTTTTTTTCTGTTGTTGTTGATGATGTTTTTCTGCCATTTGTTTCCAGGATTAACCTATTGTACTATTTCCTCTCCAAGGAAAAATAATGTGACACCTGGGTGATTTACCAAAGACTCGAGTGTTGGTGCCTGCAGGGTGGCCATTAGCTACAGCCATTATGCAAGGAGAGTGGGAGCAGCACACTGGGAGACAGATGTGCATCTCAATTAATGCCATGTGGTCAAGAGTCTGCTGTATGTGAGGTACCTAGATAACCAGTAAGGTTTAATAACATTAACACAAGCAGCACCAAGAGTACCACCAATACAAGACAAGAGTTCAACAAAATAGTTTATCAGTTATTATCTCTATTGACTTCCCTTCTTTATCTCTTATTTCCAGGAAGTCCACCCAGGGCCAATAAATTCCTGAAAGTTAAACCCTATTGATTTACTGGCCTACCTCTGGTACATGGTGTGCTGCCTTTCTGGAGGACGAGGTGGAAACCTGCAACTTATTACAGTGATCATTTTAAAGCAGCTTTTTTTTTTTTACACATAGTACCAAAAGCTCCTTCTCCCTGCTTCTCTCCAGATGGGCCTCATCCTGCAAGCATCTGGAAGTTAAAGCCTTATTTTCTTCACTCAAAAACTCAGGCCACGTGTGCTACCCTGAAGGTGAACCCTCAGAGATGTTCCTTTACTTAGTCTGATTCTCTGCGCTTTTCCCAGCAGTGTCACTAGACTGAAACAGTTTCAAACCCCACAGGTGGTGCCATTAATTCACTTTGTTGGACGTTCTCGTGGCTAGTGAAAGATGAAAGTAGGCTCTGAAAAATCGAGTTAATAGAAAATGCTGTCATGGTCGTGTGCGTTGTGCAACACATTGGCCTCTGGGGGCTTTTTGGTATGACACCTGCAAATCTGCCTACCACAACAGGAAGACAAGGGGCAAGAGGGGACAAGAACCAGATACAGGCCACCACACAGGACATCCTCGGCAAACAGCACTGTGGGAGGGCAAACAGGGAGCGATGGGACTAGAGGCCTGTCATCTTGTTTAGGTATGATGTTCACGACTCGTGGAAACCAAGTGGAGGGGAAACTGTTAACACTTTTCTTTTTCTGGATGCCCAGAGGCAAACAGAAGCAGCAGGAAACACAGCAGGTCATCTGTGAGTCATGGAAGATTTTTTTTTTTTTTATCACAGTGAGGTTTCTTCGTGCTTTTCAAAAACTGCGGCAAATTAGTTTCAACTATATACCAATTAATGGGCAAGGAAGCAATTTTGCTGTTAACACATTACAAAACCAAAAGCTACCACAGAGTATCTTGACAGCACTTTATTGACAATGTCTTTGAAGATAACATGTTTTTCTCATTACTCTTTAATTGACTACAACTCCCTGGTTCATTATTATCTGTCTCCACCTAATAATTTCATCTCTCCAACTGAGTTTCTTTCAGTTTCTCTTCAATAGGGCAAAAGAAAAACAGAATCAAACCCTGTCCCCACAGTCCCTCAGGTCCACGCTCTCTCATCTGTCTTCACTCATCAGTGCAGAGCACCAGGGAAATGAAAGCTGGGACAAACAATAGCAAGCTGATAGGAAACATCTTGGGTGTACATCCAGGTCTGCATTTCAGCATTGTCTTCCTTTTGACATGTCAACAGAAGTGAGTTGGGAATAAAGTGAGGCGTGTAAAAGGAAAAGTCCTTGAATGATGCCATCAGACCTATACCCACTCTGCTACTCCCACTTTTTCCAACAGCTCACCCCTTTTGGCTTCTTAGTGCCCTTTTTCACAAAGAACCCTTTTTTCCAGAGAGAGTTTGTGTTGTTTTGAGTAATGGGGATGCTGACAAATAGTGATAATCTGTCATGCTGCCTTTCCTGAGCTCAGGTTTGTCTTTCAGAAGTGGCCTGGAAAATAGTATACAGAAAAAAGAAAATAAGTCCTCTCATAAAAGGCAAGATGGACGACTGGGAGAGTCATAGCTTAGCACAGCTGGTGGAATGGATCTGGGTTTGAGCTCAAGAAAAACAGTAAGAGTTCTAGCAGTTCATGTCCGCTTGGTGCCAAGCATGACATAAAGGCCATTTGTTTTTCACATGCAAAACTCACATCTTTTATGGCAAACTCATGATATTTCATGTCATAGCTGACTAAATAAACATTCTGCACTATATCTGCACAAATGATTTCATTTCAATCAAAAAAACATAAACATAAACATTACTCCATTTTCATCACAGAGATGGAAACAAAAAGCGAGAAGTCCTCTGGGCCTTGAATTTGGTGCTGTATTTCCTCTAATACTACATCTCAGGTTTCACTTGGTTCCAGTCATCCTGCATAGACACCACAGCGAGACATAGACATCAGTGAAAGCCCCTGAAAGCTTAATGAACAATGTCTCCACTGCTGCTCCACCCACTACCCCAAACGCCACCCACCAACCACCAACATAAGCAACTCCAGGAAAGACCCTCACCACAGTACAAGTAGTCTGTGGTCACTCCATCAGCCCGCTGCTGACTCCTCCTTCTGTTCCAGCCCCAAACCCCCCGACCTCTGCTTTTTTATGATTGGTTATTTGAGCCAGAGCCCAATGAAACTGTACGTGTTCCACAGCCAGAGCAGAGCGAGCGACCCAAAACCCCCGAGCTGGAGGGCTGCAGTCGAATCTGCTCCAAATTATTTGCACGGCTGCAGAGCACATGGGGTTGAAAGGCTTATATAAGCCTGTGGTAGGACCATCCAACCCGTGTCACCTTCTTTTAAATTCCCTGTGCTCTTTGTCTTTTTCATCAGAGACTATTTTAGCATCAAAAATATAAGCTTGGGGGGTGAACAAAGGTCATTTTTTACATCTACTTAACTTTCATTAGGAAAACTTTGCAATTGATGTATAAAAATGGGAGTGTGGGTCAAACAAACAGAATTTATGGTGACAATATGCACCTTTTACATATACTGTAGATAAAAGTAGATTTTCCTATTCTCTGTTGGTTATTGATGTTACATTGTGAAAAACCTATAAAAACAGCAAAGCAATGCCTGTTTAGTGCCAGACGTCACCATGAAACTAAAAAAACAAACTAAAACAAAACAAGTCTCTACAGCCATGATAATGATTCTGTGAGGCACAATTGTGCTTTAAGCTAAATGCCATCGTCCACACACCAACATGCCCACAATGACAATGCTAACAAAGTGACATTTAGCAGGTTTAATGCTTACCATGTTAAGCATCTAGTTTAGCGTGTCAGCATGCTAACATTTGCTAATTAGGACTAAACGCATAGTACGATTGATGATGATGTGAATGTCAGAAGTTTTGCAAATATTATTTGAAAATTAACCAAAATATTGGACAAATTGAAATTTTGTCCTGCGAATGGCCCTAGATGAAAGGTTAAGGAATTGCCGCAGTCATTATTCAATCTGAGGGGGACATGAGTGTGTGTACCCCATTTCAAGGAAACTTTCATTTCACTCAAAACCACAAAACTAAATTATCACCAAAGTCAGCAGGATTCATCCTCTGGGAACCATGTATGTACTGTACCAAATCCATCTTGTAGATGTTGAGATATTTCACTGGATAGGTGAAACATTTGAGCTGCTTGTGGTGCTAGATGAATAAATGGGGGATCAGCAAAGTCTTTAAGATTCATCCTCTGGGCACCATGGATATATGTACCAAATTTCCTGGCAATCCGTTCAGTATTTGTCAAGATATTTCACTAAAAAAAAGTCAGAGGATCACCAAAATCAGAGGGCTTCATCCTCTGGTCACCATGAATGTTTGTACAAAATATAATTCTGTATATTTCAGTCTGCACCAAAGTGGTGGATTGACTGACTGACTGATCCATAGAGCCTTGTCTCCAGTGTGGCTAAAAACAAGAATTGTGCAGATTACCATTTTAAAGTGCAAGACAATTCAAGTTACTTTGTAAACAGGTAATTCTATAGCAGAGTCCATGCTTTGATGGAAAACACAAACAAAGACCTCAGGCTCTCACTTAAATAGCACATGAATGGTGTGTGGCCATCGGGTATAAACTTGTCAAGAAAAGTTGTGGCTTTCAAAAGACAACATGCAGACACTCTGGGTGCCCTGTATGGTGTTTCAATAAATTTTAAAAACGTCCAGGCACAGGGGGATCGAATTAGCACAAATGACTCTTACCTCAGTTCTACTTTTTCAATTACTACCTCATCTCTTTGTGTCTCTGGCCAGTGTCATCTCCAACCAAAACATATCCAATAGCTTGCCTGAGACCGAGTCCTCTCCTGGACAAACAGATGGTAAGTCAGCCAGATCTTCAGCTGTCAGACAAGAGACGAATTTGTTGCTCGACCAGACAAAAAAAGAAAAAAAAATGGGTCACCATTATACCACTGATAGCTGAAACAGTCTGGAGGAGGGCAGATACATTTTCAAGTTGGGGGGGGGGGGGGGGGGGGGGGTGCTATGAGGATCCCATATGAGGACACTGAGGAAAAACAAAAATGGTCCACTTCAGGGAGATGCAGTTGTGTTACTTTTCACATGCAGAATTCAACTTTTAAACCGATATATGTAAATAATAGCAGATATAAAAAATGGCACAGTTCTTTTATGAATATTTGGACAAAGACAAAGGAAAGTTCAGTCTGCAGTCAGAGAAACTTTCTGGGGATTTTTGGTTGCCAGAGCAGATGCGAGGTCAGGAGTCCAGACCAGGTGGCTGAGATTTACTTTGATACTTAATCATATCTTGCCCTCCTTACAGATGTTTTGTGTAAAATGGTGCCAGGGTCTACTTAATCAAAAAGTCTTCATTCATAAGTCACAGACCACGAGTGCAAAAGTGCAAAAGTGCTGAATCTACATGCTGATTTTACAGCTCCACTGAGGAAAAGAACTGTTTCCAAAACAGTACGCGTCCATGTACAGCAGTTCATCATTTTATAGCTCTAAACTTCCAGATGATCTAGACTGTAAAAGTGTCAGTCAATTTGTTAACAAGTGACTATGAACAACCTGTGGAAGTGCTGTAGTTTGTCCTTAATTTGGTGCTACGTGTCTTTGTCCCCAAACTCTCTTATACTGGAGCAAAAAGATCTGCGTCATCACAAGAAAATAATCCATCAAATCAGTGCAAATGAGGACACAATCAGTGTCACAAACACATACACCAATGTGATGCTGTAGTTAATCATATTCCCTCTAATCAATCAACCCTTGCATATCAGAGTGCTGTAAACAACCATACTATTTTCAGTGTCACACAGTGTGCAGCCACACAAATGCACAATACTAGCACGACAGCATAACCAACCCACTGGCGCCTCTCACATCTGCAGAGAGAGAACAAAAAAACACTCCATATCCAACTGCTTCATCTGATTAACTTCATTGACAGGACACGAAAGTTGAGTCACACCATCACACACACAGGATGTCACACAGCTGTATGGGCTGCAGCCACCTTGCCGCCACGTTTCACTGGCTTGAGTCACAGCTCCTCTGTGACCCAGACACGGACCAAGAGGTGGATCCAGAACTTGGATTAAGTCTGAACGACTTAATGAAAATCAAACACAACAGAGGAGGAGGAGGAGGAGAGCACCGAGGAAACAGCAGACCTACTCCCAGCAACTTCCTCTGCAATGAATCAATAGAAGAAATATGCCAGTGGAGAGCAGCTTTCCTGCATCACGCTCTCTTAATAGTGGCTGGAGACGTTTTCAAAGGAGAACGAGGGATGCCAAAAAACCCGGTCAGAGTAGGATAAGTACAGCAAGTGCTTTAAGTGGTGACACAATGCCAGCATTTCACTTAAACAAGTGGCTTATTTTCACTCACTGATAAGCGTCGTTGATGTTATGTCCTTTTATGCTGACTAATAATAGTCTGTTGATGAACAAACAGATACAGGCTTTATTGTTATAGTGTGTTAGCTGGAGGTCTATTCACTTATAGAATAGATGAAAGAGGAATAAAGAACAAACACCAAACTGTGTTAAGAATCTGCCAAAAATGGTAATGAAATGTTATCTTTCATAACCAGTGGTGGAAAGTACATTTACTCAAGTGCTGTACCTAATCTTGAAATCTTGTATAGAGCTGCAACGACTAATCGATTAGTTTCCAACTATTAAATTAATCGGCAACTATTTTGATAACTGATTCATCGTTTGGTCCAAATTCTCTGATTTGAGCTTCTCAAATGTGAATATTTTCTAGTTTCTTTAGTCTTCTATGACGGTAAACTGAATATATTTGAGTTGTGGGAAAGCTGTTATGGACAAAACACGTTTGAGGACGTCATCTTGGGCTTTGAGAAACAGTGATCGACATTTTTCACCATTTTCTGACATTTTAATGAACCAAACAACTAATCAACTAATCTAGAAAATTAATTATTGACAGATTAGTCAATAATGAAAATAATCATTAGTTGCAGACCTAATCTTGTACTTTACACAAGTATTTCCATAAATACACCTACTCTAATACATGGAAAATGCAAATACTCTATTTTTTACTTTACTACATTTATTTTACAGGTATAGTTACTTTTTCCTTTGCAGAGTTTACATTCAAAACATATGATCAGCTCCTAAAATATGATATATGGCCCATATGTTACAGATCCAAGTACCCAGCAGTATATAGAGTAGTTCAAATTTGCTCCATTCAGACCAGCTGCAACATTTAAGTTCTGCTTGTTACTGAATCAGTAATGATTAGACAATATTATAATATACATTATAATATAACAGTATGACAGTATAAGAGTACTTGTACTTTTGATACTTTTGATACTCGTATGTATACTTGAAGTACATTTAGCTAATGATCCTACTTCGTCACTTTTACTTATGTAGGTCTACAATTATGAATGTAGAAATTTTACTTGTAATGATGAGTTACTTGTATAAAGGAGGGTTTTTTAGGGGGGTGGGGGGTGGGTGGGGGGGTGTTGTTGTTTTTGTTGCTGTTGTTTTTTACATTACAGTACTTAACATTGCAGTACTTTTACTCAAGTACTCAAGTACCTGAATACTTCCACCACAGTTCACAACTACACATGTGCAAGGTATCATCTTTTTAAAAACTTAAGAGAATGACCCGTGGTAGCTCCTATAGAGCCTTTACCTTTTAGAGGATGCCAAGTGAAATTTGCAGGGCTTTTTTTTGCAAGGGATTGCTCAAATGTGATTAATTTCATGTATTTTAGCGAATCAAGCCCATAACATCCATAAAAGTAACTTTAAACTCACACTAGATTACTACAGTTACAATGTCAGTCTCTATATGGGTAATTTAAGAATCTTACAGACATTTTTCGCAATGGTCTGATTTACATCTTTTACCATTTAGGGACTTTGGTACATGCCGCTCTATGTTTCCATAACAGCACATTCTCATAAAGTAGGTGACGCAAACAATTTAAAATAGTCGATTCTGTTAACCAATCACATTATAGTTGTCATAAAAATCTTTGGCTTTCAAACAAAGTAATAAAAGCTCCGTGATAGTTGTTTGTTTTTAATTTACTGACAACGTTTTACTCACCTTGCCGGTCAAGAACTCCCGGATTATTTGTCGTTCTAGTTTTGCAGTTAGTAACCAACTTCCCCGGACGAAAATGAGAAGAAATGCGTTTGTTTCAAGGGCTCACACACTTAGAAAAAAAAAAGTCTTCAAGCGGCATAAACATTTAGAAGAGGGTAAAGGGAGAGAAGGAGACCAGTCGCATCCATCGGGGGAGGGTCCTGAAGTAAAGCCAAAGAAACTGGAAAAACTGTGACAGCACTGGGGACTGCTAGAGGAGGGAGGAGGAGAGAAAGGAGAGATGGCGCAGAGAGGAGGTTTGGGGAGGTCTTGGGGGAGATTGAGAGTGTTGTTTTTGTCTTCAGCAGGCCTGCAGACCTTGATGTCAAAGTGTGTAGGAATTTTTAGAGGAAAAATAGTCCAGTGGGATGATGGAAAGCAGGAGAACTTTGTCTGACTCTTGCAGGTGGAAAGAAACAGCTCATTTTTATCGCCATGAACTGTAGATCGAAAAAATATGAAATTGTGGCCTGACGATGGTGCTAATAGATGGAAATAGGTTATTCTCCTCGGATCATGAATGTGCTCTTGCAGTTAAATGGCAATCTTTCTATTAGATTTCGATCATTCTTATATTACAAATTATTCCCCACAACAAGAAAAGTCAACCACAATTAGGATTCATTCTCTGTGAAGGTCTACAACAAATTTAAAGTAATAGTTTTATATTTTAGTAAATACATTTATTCTCTTTCTTGCAGGAGTTAGATGAGGAGTCTGATCAATATGATGCTGGATCCAACAGCAGATTAGTTTAGCTTAGTTTAGCATAACCTGACTCTGTCTGAAGCTGCACAGAGTCAGGTTATATAAGCTGGAACATGACCCACCATGAAACCAGAACTTGTTTTTACTCTTTGTACAGATTAAACAAATGAGATATGTGTTAATTCGTGAGCTTTAGAGGTGCTGGCTATAAGATTTTGTTACCAATTTGGACAGAGCCAGCTGTTTACAGCTGTTTCCAGTCTTTATGCTATAGCCTGGTGCACAACAGAGCACCTCTTAAAGTACCAGTGGGTAGGATTTAGTGGCATCTGGTGGTGTCGACGTTGCAGATTGCAACCAACTGAATACCTCCCCCTCCTCTTCCAAGCGTGTAGGAGAACCTATGGTGGCTGCAAAAGGCCCTCTCTACAGCCAGTGTTTGGTTTGTCCGTTCTGCGCTACTGTAGAAACATAGTGGTATAAAGGGCTAAAGTAACGAAAACATAATGATTCTTATTTTCATTGGATTATACACTAATTAAAACATATTTATGATTATTATATTCCATTTCTGTCCGTTCTGCTAGATGCCACTAAATTCTACACACTGGACCTTTGACGTCCCAGTTATGGGTGATGTGCATTATTGTTTCAGGTTGTAGGGGAGAAGCGGGAAGACCTGGGTAGCAATAGGGATCACGGGTGTTTTTATATTAAGGAGAAATGATTAACATATCAACAGCAAGAGCAGAAAACATCTCTGCCGCGATGTGCCAATTTGTCAAGATACAACTCAGAGATTAATTTTCATTGCTTTCCAGTCGATCCTTAGGTCTGGTCTCAGTGGCTCATTAAGATCCTTTGAGAAAAATTCAATCCCACTCAAAATACTCGCCTCTGTAGTAGACATTTCCAGACAGGTGATTTAGTTGTGATGGCTGGGGGACAGAGAAGACTCAACAAAGGGGTGGTACCTTCTCTGTTTGCCTGGAATGATTATACCATACCCGCACCAAGGCTTAATGTTTGGGAATGTCGTCTGAGATGCCCTTCCCCGGGCTCAGTAGTGTCTGACTCCGACTCCAAGATGGAAGTGCAAATAGCGCCTGATCATAATTACTGTGTTACTCCAACGACCTCAGTAATGGCAGATGAGTTGGCAAACGAGAACGAAGCATTTAAGAGAAAAATACATGAGCTACAAAACCAGCTTGAAACTTTACAGCTGCGGTCCCATTTTGGGCTGCAACATCTTGCAGGATCAGACGATGACATTCAGGGTTTTTTTTGGGTTTTTTAGCTCATAAAATATAATTTTTATTAGCATACTCTCGTGTGTATTTGTTGTAAGTTTGTTTTTTTTGTTCTTCTTCGTTTTTAAACACGTTTGGTCCATGTTTTTTTGGAATAGCCTTAAATTAACCCCCCCCCCCTCTCTCTCTTTCTCTCTCTCTCACTATGTATGTGTGCCTAGTCCTGTGTGTGTGTGTGTGTGTGTCAGTTTCAGTAATGTATAGTTAACAACCATAATCTAAAACAGTCTAAAGCGATTATCATTTCATTCTTAGATTTGCGTCACACAAGCATTTCCAGGCCTTTTGGCAACTGGTGGAGCCTGCTGTAAAATCTAAGATGGTGCGGATCACCAGTGCCAATGCTGCCTCTGCCAATAGCAATGAGCCAACTCAGAGCAACAGTAAGTTATGTAATCTGGGTCTGAAAAAACAAATGAAATTAAGGTCATGCTTAACACCGTGGATAGGTCTGATTTAAATGGTCTCTGCTTTATAAAACAGAAAGATAATGATGCAGTTGGAATATCTATCCAGGGCTGTCAAACTCATTCTATCATGGGCAGAGTATATACAGGTTTCTGGTTGAATTATGCTTTATAACAGGTGAGCTGGCTGAAGAGAGGAGCTAATTCATGAAATCAGCTGTTCATCGGTTCAATAGAGAGAGTAGAGTTGGAACAAAAACCTAAATACACTCGGCCAACAATGGGTTTGACAGCCCTGATCTATATCAAGGCAGTATATTTCATTATATTTTATACATTGCATAATTATGAGTTGTTCCTCCATTTGTAGAAATCTATGGATGCTTGACCTACTTCAGTGATTGCAGATTTTGTAAGTTGCTTTTCCAAAAGCATCCGCTAATTAACTAGTGTAAAATAATGAGTTGTGTGTAACAGCTATATCTAGGCCTAGACTGATGAGATTCATTTTGTCTGACTTTTTCACTTGTTTCACTAGTTTCTTGTATAAAGACAAATAGATTATTATCATTTACCTGACATGTCTTGACTACCAAATCCTGCAGTCCTCATCAGAGGTTTTGCTGAAGCTTCCTGTCAGCTGATTTATTTGGGCATGGTCGCCCTACTTAAACTTCAGCAACTAGTCTATTGCCTGTATGAGAGTCTATGTCGAGAGGTGTATCCAGAGGATTAAGGAGAGCAAACTCTTTGACAAAGTCATAACATTATCAGTGTGTGGAAGCTCTGATCAGCTGTTACAACTTAAAACATGAGCATAAACATAAACATGAACATGCTGTGTACAGTTTTACAGACGTTGCATTAGATGGTTTCTGGACTTTGAAGTTCATACTTTTCAAAAACATTTGGCACTGCAGGTGTTGCCTCACGCTACATTAATGTTAATTCTGGTCTGTAGTTTGTAAGAGCATCTATATTAAGTCTCTTGGGTTCTTAGTTAATGTTCGGTCAAATACCATCTTCTAAATATTTTTCTCATCATCTTCAGTCACCTTTTAAAAAGTTTTTACCTGCTAGAAAACCATATGGCCACCCTTTATGCATGCTGTGTTTCTCACATGTGCAGCCATGAGTAAATTCCCCATATTATCAAGTAGATTTTTTTTCCCCCAGGCGTGTTTGCATGAGCATATGAGCTACAATGGGTAGAGTACTCTCTGTGGTTGACCAAATTTCATTGCAGACTGCCAGGAGATATGTTAAAGCTCCCCTCCACACTTGGTTTAAGATGCTGTTTATACTCTGCTTTGAATAATAATGTGTGTCTGATCATTTTTTCCCACTAAAAAAACAGTTACCTTGTTAAATCATAAAAATGACATCTCTTCTTTCTCACTCACTGAAACATCCAGAATCTATAACTATACAAATATTTTTCATTTCAGGAGTTTAACTGCTGGACACAAGATGTCTCCTACGTCACTGTAAAGTCCATTCTCAGTGTTTGTGCACTGGAGGCTTCAAGTTTCCACACCACACTTGTGTAAACTGAATATTGGACAACGTCTGGCTCCAAACTTGTTATGATGTCACAAATCATGCTCATAGGTACACACCATTAATTCAGGTTTTTGGTGAGCACAGAGAAACTTTCCTCCTTCAGCTCATAAATGTGAACAGTTTTCTAGCGTCAAACTGCACATACATCATTCTGAACAGTGAAGCTCAAAGTTCCAACAAAAGAAACAAGAAGAAAAACATATTTTGGATCTAATGATTGACCAATATCAGTAGTATATTATTATTGTTACTTTTCTGCTTTTCCTTTTTTGGTTTTATCCATCATTTGATCAACAGTATACTTGACCAAAAGAATGTGGAGACCTGAATCTTATTCTAAAACCATGGGTAGTAATATGCTGCTTTAACAAGGTTTTGGAACCTGGCTGCAGGTATTTGCTCCCAATTACCCACAACAGCATCAGTGAGGTCAGGTACTGATATCACTTTTCCAATTCATCCCAAAGTGTTGGATGCGGTTGGAGTTGGGATTCTGTGCAGGCTAGTCAAGTTCCACACTTATGATTCAGTAAAACATTTCTATATGGATCTTTTGACATTGTCATATTGAAACAGCAAAGTTGGAAGCACAATATTGTCCTAAATATAATTCTACACTGTTAAGATTTTCCTTGCTTACAAAAAGCATCAATAGACCAAAAGTACCCAGAAGTGAGTAGCCAGGTGTGTCCACATACTTTTGGCCATGTAGTCTGTTTGTCTCACACATCTGCACACACACTCTTTCTCTCTCTCTCTGTCTCTCTCTCTCTCTCTCTCTCTCTCTCACACACACACACACACTTTATTGACAGCTGTGTAATAACCTCCTCTGAGCCAGCCTTTGCAGGCAGCAGTTGGAGGGTTTCCTCCCAAACAGTAGGCCAGCCATGATAACCAGCCTGTTCAGGACGGGTGTTTTCCCCCCCTGCTGAGTGCTGACACAGATAAACAACTCATGGATAGAGGTCTGGTGGAGCACACATCCTCACTGCACGGAAACCAAGAGGAGGGGGAAATAAAATTGTTTCCTGCAGGCCACATAGGGGCCGAGCAGCAGTCCCATACTGAGGACACTGAGAGGGAGAGTCATCATATTAGAGTCGCTTCCAGTTGTCCTGGTATGGTTAGAAAACTATTCATAGAGCAAAGTGGGTGCAACTTTCTGTTAAATCCAAACAAACATCATTCCTAACATTCAAATCTTGATTTCTCGATTCTGGAAACATGCCCTGTACACTGTCCACAGTATCTCTACTAATTTCAATTAGAAACAGTTGAATGTCAGATCCAGACAAGCAGATTCATGTAAATAACGAGTAATTGTGTTCATGAGCTTTTGGGAAAGCCTGTTGACAGACTAAGAGGTTCAAAATATTGTCTATTCTTAAAAAAAATAGTCTTTATTGGGTGTTCTGGAGACATTTAAAGAGAAATCAATAAAAATAAAAATGCACAATGTTTGCTTTTGGGTCTGTATTGTCTCATTGTACAGGAAGCAGAAAGCTTGAAACTGTTTTCACTCAGGTATGATTGTTTCTGAGGTAGTGTACTGGCCTTTTATTAGGATTTTTTAGTGGGAGATCCTGAGTCCTGCAAGCCATTTGTTGATAATCTGCCAGATATGTTGTGATCAGAGTGGAGGGCTGGCATTACATCAGTTGAACATCTGCATTCTGGTCCAGACCCGTACGTCTGTTGATGTAAAGAGCACTAAATGTTTGCACCTGGGGGGCTTTTGAAACAATCACTTGAATGCTCTATAGATATTTTCTTTGGCTTGAAATACTGCCATCTAGTGACTTCTTGGATATTAAAGGCTACTTATCCTCAGTCTTCAGGCACTTAAATGGTGCACTCAAACATTGTTCAACCCCACATAACTTTTAATTCTAGCGAAGATCCTATATCATATTTACTCATGTAATGACTATGTTGATTTTTATGTGATTTTATCTAACTTTATTTGAGTGCATTTGGGGTTTTTCCTCTTTCTGAGGTTTTGTGTATATTTTTATGTAGTGAGTCACATAAGCTCTTTTACCCATTTACAGTCACATAACAAAGAGGAACGTTTGGCCTCATGTACTACTGACCTATGACCTCTGTCTGCTGATCTTTACCTCTTATTGCTCATATATACAGTATATGGTCACTATTAGGCTGTGTGGATGGAATGGTCATACTGGTGTAATTATCAACTTCATGATTGAAGTTATGATCAAAAAGGGGGGAACGTTAGAGAAAGTTTCCATTCTGGTTTCCATTCCAACTGTACCCTGTTATCTACGCCTTTTATCTACAACATCCCCCCTGCATTCTTTAAAAACGACAGAGACACAGACCCTCATGCTTTCTCTCCAAGTGTTTGTCTTAACAGACCTCTGTTGACTAAACAGACCAGACCTCTATCTGTCATTTTTAATATCACACTTAATATAATTTCTTCAACACAAAGTTACCACATGTGTCAAGTTGTATTTTGGGTAAACTGAATAAAATGTTGCACAAGACGTCTAATATTTATAAATTAATATTTTAAATATTCACTCAGTGTAAACATCATAGCGTCAATGTGGAGTTGGAACAAGCTGATAAACAATAAATAAAACAGGGTAGAATAATGATTTTTCCTCAAAGCTACTTTAAAGGCACCAGAAGTGGGGAAAATGTCTTTATGCAATTTTATCTCTCTTTTTAAATTGAATCAGGCTCACAGCTGATAATGTTGCTCATTGCTCACTGTTTTTTATGCAGAATCATAAAAATCAAATGAAAATAAAAACTGATTGTTAAGGTGTTTAAAGAAGTGAATATTTATAAAAACATTCAAGTAATATCGACTTCTGAAAATCTTACAAACCTGTACTCATGCATGGATCCTTTGCACATACAATGCACTTTAATGTACAATCAGACTATCCACTACAAATTATGTTTATGTTCATATCTAATTTTGTATTTTGCATTTTTATCTTGTAAAATTATTGTTTAAAGTTATTATATTGTGCTTATAGTTTAAATTTTTATAGTTTTATATTTAATTCTCTGTTTCATTGTACAGTGCAACTGACTGTTCTCCGTGCATATGACAATAAAGATTTGATTTGAATTGGTTAAAACACAGACCATAAATCAAGAGTAACTGAGAATCATTACATGTGATAAATCAGCACAGCAGATGTGAATCCCACAATTAACCGCTCATTTTTCTTCCTCGTTTTTCAGTTAGTGAGGGTCATTCTTATTGTCTAAACTGAAAATAAAGCCATAAGCTCCCATTAAATTGTGCAGCAGACCAAACACATTTATTTTCAGATTAAACATAATGACAAGTCCGGCAGCATATTATCACAGAGCAAAAGGCTGACTGAGCTGCAACATATAATTCACAGCCTATTATAGTCTATTCTTCTTCTTTGTTTGTTTTTTCTTTATTTTTCTTTCATTTATATTCTTCTTTTATCAACAGTTCTATTCAGTAAAACGTATTTATTTTATTAACAGTAACAACAGCAGGTCGTCTTTTCGATTTCCTGCATAGTCGCTTGTTCCAGCTGGTGGCGGTAATGCACCTTTAACCTGGTTTGCGAACCACCAATAAACACTAAAGAAGAAGAACAACAACCCCAAAAACTGTGACGTATTTCCGGCATCATGTCAGCTTTCTACTGAAACCGCATGGCTATCAACACACATTACCACAATTAAATATATATATTCTCGAGTCTGGCGGTTTCAGTGATGAAGTTTGAGTGACAGAAGACGTCCAGAGGTATGTTTAGTTTTTATCTTTATTGTAGTAGTGTGGTGTTATCAAACGTTATCCGAGAAAAAGATGCAAAAAGTGTCGAAGTGTTGTCACGGGTCGTCAGATGGTCCTCACTACTCGCACACCTCAACTTACACGTAAAGTCCTAATACAGAGTAGCTGCAGAGGAGACTGGTATATAGTGGTCCAGGATTACTAAAGTACAACTTATCAGGAGTAGGTGCTTTATTTTTTAAAGTATAGGTTTTAAGGCGACGTTGCCTCCATTGTACCTGTAACCAAGCATTTGTTGTCTTGCACCTGAATAATTTTGCCTTGACATTTGGTCCCTCTTTTAAAGGACAGGCTCAAAATTTTTCAAATCTGTCTTAAAGCTATAACATGTAATTATTCCGCATTAAAATGTCTAAAAACAACTAGACCTACGTTATATATTTTATTGAGTTGTGTACTTAGGCTACATTTTCCCAAATGTTTCCAACAATTTTCAAACCTAGAGAAATCTGTAATTTTAATCAAAGTAACGGACCGTTTCATTTGGTCGCCTGTCAATGGCGTCATACCTCTCTACCAAAGAGTATAGTGCACAAGATGCATGCCTAGGCGTTGTGTTTGTTTGCTACAATGGCTTCTACCAAAGAGTAACTTACACACATACAAGGTAATTCATCGGCGTTGTGGTTGTTCAACAGAAACTGTTATAAATTGACTTTAATTCAGTTTTAAGCCACATCTCTGTGATAAATTTGGGCTGTTTTTAACTATATCTTTTAGCTGGATGAAAGATTTTAGTCATTGGACGTCTGGATCTCAAGTTATCAGAGAAATAAACTGTTGCAACTGCTGCAAATGTTGGCAGCATTAGCAGCAGCTTGGCTAACAGCCCCCCAGGAAGTCTAGTGCGAACATTGTTGGAAAAACATTGATTTTTTGGGGGGTGAAACAGCTTTAATTAGTATTTTTAACGATTTTAATCTGCGTGTACGTTTGTTTTTGGAGAGGAGGAGACCTCTGCGGATAATTCGGCTCCTGGTAGAAACCTGCCAAACATCTGGATCTACAGTTATAAGAGAAATAAACTGAACAAGTGTTAGCAGCAGCTCAGCTAACAGCCCGTACTAGACGTCCGCTGCTTTCCGAAGATTGTTGGAGAGACACTGATTTTTTTAGGTGAAACTGCTTTATTCAGTGTTTTTATCTGTAATCACCGGGTCCGTTTGTTTTGGAGAGGAGGAGACCTCTGTGGGTAATTCGGCTCCCGGTGAAAACAACCTGAACGATTAACACTGGAGTAATCCTATCGCTGGTAGGATCCTGTAAGCTGGTTGTTTAACAATGAAGACAACAACTCCCATGATCCCTTACTACTTCACACCGTCATCACATTCCGTCTTTTGTTATTGTTTTGATTGAGAGACCCCTAGCAGCTGAAATTACATATTGTGTGTTTAAAACAACAGTCTGGTGCCCAAATAAGCACTGAAATAGGTTTTCCAAGAAGTCCAAAAGCCGAAGAAATGCAGCAACATGTATCAACAACACTTTGTCCTAACAATCTTCAACATCAATCTTATCAGTAAGGTTAAAACACTATAAATAAGTTAGAGTCAATCTATAAAAACATTGTTCATGAGTTATATCTGATTTTAAAAATGCCATATACAGCATGCCACACATTGAAAGGTAGTACTGTGGTTTTTGCACAAAGATTTAAAAAAAAAAGATGAATCAGGTTTGTTACTTTTCAGGACTCAGTCTAATATTTCTTCAAACTGTCCTTTAAACAGATGGCAGAAGTTGTACAAGAGAAAAGTCGTGGCTTGAAATTTGCCGAGCAGCAACTCCTGCGTCACGGCTGGGAACAAGGTGAGATACTTGATCGATACGGACTTTCTGCAACAATCTGAACGCTGCAGCGTGACAGACTCTTGCAGGTTTCTTATTCAGTCCACTCTGTCCTCAGGTAAAGGACTGGGGCGAGCTGAGAACGGCATATCAGAAGCTATCAAGGTCAAAGTGAAATGTGACAAAGGAGGGGTGAGTGTGAGACGATACGCAGAGATTATTTGATTTTCTGCAGAATTTACTTTAATTTTAATTGATCCAAACAGTTTTTCTTGTGTAAGTTGATGTTTGTAGACTCATACTGTGTATTGCTTTTCTCTACCAGGTTGGTCATAAGGAAGGGGAGCAGTTCACCTTCCACTGGTGGGATCATGTCTTCAATAAGGCTTCCTCCAGTCTGCAGGTGGAGTCTGATCAGGTAGGGCTTACAGTACCTTTAAATGTCTGAACACACACTCAAAGACACTCAGAATCACCTGTACGCAACACAACATGATCAGGACATTTTATCCAAAGGTAAAGTTTCCATGTTTAAATAAAGATTTTTATGTGAGTTGTGTAAATTTGGATGCTTTTTTTCTGCAGTCACAGGGTAACTTATTTCAAAATGAGGAAATAATCACTTGTTATATTTGGTTTATTTATTACTCAACATTTGCTGAGGTCACTGGCTGACTCAGGACTGATAAAACTTCACCTCCTCCATGTGTGAAAGTGTTGTGTCATCGTGATAATGTTTTAAGGAGCAGTTTGTCACAGCTACAACTTTGAAGTGTACATGAAAGCTAAAGTTACAATTAAAATAACTTTTCGGTCACTTAAACAAAAAAAACATTTTTTTTAAATACTACAGATCACTTACATATTACACTGATTAGTTCCTCTTCTCTTCTTAATCAGTGTAATCAGCTGGTTTAGTCTTTGACGGAGGCTCAAGTGTTTGTTTTTTTGTTTTCTGTGTGATCCAGAATGGTATTACACTGAAGAAGACGGTGGAGGAAGATCAAGAAGATGGGATGATCTCCAATAAAAAGCCACGGAAGGCCACGCTGGCTAAAGCCAAACTTTATGGATGCTTTGTCAAGGTCATTATCTGTTTATTTGTTATTTCTTATGAAATTATAAAATTAGTTATTTTACCCGCTAAAAGTTCATATAAAAGACATTTCCTGCTGGCTGAGAATATTCTGTGGTGGTTGAATGTGAACAAGGTGACGGGGGTTATAAACAGCATTAAACTCGGAAGCTAATCAACAATTACAAATGAATGTACCACTCCAGTAAACTGTCATTAATGGTGAATTAAAGGAGAAACATATGGACATGTTGGATGTGAATACACCAACTGTTTGTTTCAGATCCTGCACCATCACAACAATCCTGTACATTTTTTTTTTGGATTTTAAAATTTGACTAATTCTGATCTGTTTCCTATTTCTACGCTCCTCTTTCAGTCGGCCACACTGCTGTCTGGTCAGGAGCAGCCGGAGCCAAAGTCTTCCAACTCTGATGACAGCAGTAGCTCAGATGAGGAGGAAGAGGACCAGAAACTGGATCTCTCCAGCACCACCAAGTAAGAACTTCATCTGATGCAGCTTTTCTTCATCAGATTCATAATTATTTTTCTCAAAAGCTGCGCAATATTTGATCAAAGTCGACATGACAACAGCTTCTTGATTTCATGCCATCCTTCCTCTTTCATTCCGTACAGCTAATAGTCTTTCTTTTCTTCCAATCAATCATCTTTTAATTACTTTATTATTCATCCTCTTTGATTTATTCCCAAAAGCACTTTTGTAGATACACTCAGCTTGTTGTACATTTTAAGTTGTTCATTAATATTCTACAGCCTTTCTGATGCTGATCTGATGAAGGCTTGTGGAGGAAGAACGGCTCACAAGTAAGTTAATCCATACAGTTCAACAAAGCATGACTGCTAATTCCCATATTAAAGTATAAGGCTGCTCACAAACAAAAACATAGTTTTAGTTAAATTAAAAAGGAAAAAGTAAAGTTTGTCATATTTCAGAAGAAACAGAGTTAAAGAGAACAGGATGTAATCTTCATTGCTACTGTTGTTTTTTTCTAGAGGAGCCAGGCATGGCTTGACTATGAGCGCCAAGTTAGCCAGGCTGGAGCAGCAGGAGGCTGAGTTCATGGCTAAGTATGGCAAAAAGAGCCAACCAGCAAGTGATTCACCAGTTTGTGTTTCACCGTCCTCCCAGTCAGCTGACCAGAGAGCGGAGCAGCAGGAGGATATGACAGAGAAGTGTAAAAAGATGAAGAAGAAGAAGAAGAAATCCACTGTGAGCATTGAGTTAAATGGTGATGTAGCGTCTGAAAGCTCTGAAACAGATGTTAAGCCCAAAAAGAAGAAGAAGAAGAAAAGGAAAGCCAACGAGGACACAGAGGAAACAACTGATGCAGTTCCCGCTGTGGAGGAAGTGATCTGTGTAGAAAACGGTGAAGCGGACCATACTCAAAAAACAAAAAAGAGAAAACATAAAAAGAAGGAAAACAAAGCAGAGCAGAACGGAGAAGAACCTTTACCAGAGAGTACTGCTGAGCTTCACACTGACACTAAAGTGAAGAAGAAGAAAAAGAAATCCTCCAAACATCACAGTGAGGAAATGGAGAGTAATGATACAGAATCCAGCCCATCAGAGCCGGTCCAGGACTCTGTTTCAAAAACCAAAAAGAAAAAAGCTGCAGTTGTTTTGGACGAAGCAGAAGTTATAGAGGAAGATTTTCCAGTAAAGCAGAAACGGAAAAAGTGTAAAAAGGACAAAGAGTTTATAGGTGACAATAAAAACGAAGAGGAGCTTCCTCCAAAGAAGAAAAAGAAAAAGTCCAAAGAGTAGTTTTTCATAAAAACATGCTTTGGACATTGATAAGCAGATTTATGGTAGCTGATTGTGGAAGTGAATCAGCTCTGGTGCGTATGTGCCAAACATAGACTGTATGGAGACTCTGCTCTTTGATTTAACAAGCTTGTAAATTTATTTAGATGTTTTCTATCGATTGGAAAGTACTTTAATATCAGTAATTCAGACCAGTAACTCAATAATGACATCCAGCAGTTGTGCCTCTTCTGCCTATTAAACATTTTCATCTTGTATGGAACAGATGACTAGATTATTTTATTCAATCAATATTTACTGTAAGCTGTTAAAGCTGTTGCAGATTTCAAGGTCAATTTGATTGTTTATTCCATTGCTGGTGATACAGATATTTTAAGATTGTTGATTGTATACAAGATGAAATAAGTTGTATCAGTCAGTTCATCTTTTAGTTTGATGTTAATCCACACAGTGCAACAGCGAGAAGCGTTAGACGGTGATAGACAGATGGTTCATCCGATCACCTGCCAAGTATTTTTTGAAAGTGCCTGTCGTTTTCTAAACAGTTTCTGAAGATGACTTCTCAGATGGTTCTGTGTAACAAACCATCTGAGTACACAAACCCAGCTTTTCTGAACTGACACAAGAAATCAAGTCGATGTTGGCAAATTATTAAAGCTGGAGCCAGTTAATACAAAGTTGCCTGTATTGACCACTTCAAGTAAACTTGATGCATTTTAGAGGACAATTAATATAAAATGTCAATAATTCAGTGTACTTTCTGCATCATGAGCAACTCTTTTTAATCTTGACAACTGTGCTGTGTTTTTACTGCAAGGATGTAAGACATGCAAATTAAATGATGACACATCAAACTGCAGCTGTGTGATGATATCAGATTTACAGATTTAATTTTTTTATTCTTACTTTTTCCGAGTTATTTACAAAAAGTATTCCAGCATACAGGAAAAAGAACTTAAGAAGTTTAGTACATATAATATTTCTGCTCACCAAACCCATCCTTCCCTTTCTCCTAAAAGGAAACTAATCAGCCATACACAGAAATAATACAGCTCATTCACATGATCTAAAATTCCTGCACGTCAGGGGAACAATAAATCTCTTCACATTGCTCCTCCAGTGACCCAATAATATGTATAAAGCATAGAAAGTGTCCATACATCCTCAGTTTTCTGGTTCTAAAAAATTACAGATTCACTCAAGTTTGAATTGAAACATGATATTTTTAAACCACCTGACCACCATTACAATTGGATTTTGGATTTTTCCAGTTAATTAAACTATATGACGACCTAACACATTAATAAAATCAACATCATTGTAAATATATGTAGACTGGGCAGTATTCTCTGACTTTTTCATTGAAAATACCTGTTAAAAGGATTTGGTTAGTATGTTGTAAGTATTTCTCAGGGATATTAAGACCAAACACCAGAAGTTATGCAGACCAGGGCACAGCTAAATTAAAGTAGCTGGGCAAGTTTTGCATCTGTCATATGATACATTTTTTATAATTTGGTTTCATTAACTTAATGCAGTGTCTTTGGATGAGCGTGTGTCTGCTACAGAGAGAGGAGATACATACTTGTTCAAGGATTTCATTCAAAGTTCGAGGCCCCACCTCTTGTTCCCTCTGTGTTTTAAGTACAGGGATCATACCTATAGTTTCTGTATTAAATGATAAAATGTCAGTAGGAGTATTTGGGGGCTTTTATAGATAGGTGGAAAGTTATTCGTTTGTATGAAAGTACACTTTTTCATTTTTCTCAGCTGTAAATATTGGACAACGTGACTGTGGGGTAGATTATATTATATTGCTTGTTGTGCAAAGAATGCAAAAACTCCATCTGTATATAAAGATCCTCAGCAAACTGAATCCCATTTCTATGCCAGCAGAAAGGCCAATGCAGGGGTAAAAACAGATTTCAGATAAGATAAAGATAATATCGATATTATGTGATTATTTAAAAGTTCTTAAACTTAAGTGCTTTTTTAATTTTCTGCATGAGAAGATTTAGTGAGTAGTGAAGTGGGCAAGTGAAACTTCCCTGAACAAAGAATGGTTTAAAGAAGAAGTGACATTATTTAAACATCTACAGCTGTTTTAGCTAGTTGAGGATGAACATCACTACTCAAAGTGCTACTAAAAATATTCTTAATACAACAATGTGAACATGTCAGATGTGAAGCTGCTGCTTATAGCTCTGCCCTTTGGCAGTTTCATTAGTTCAGATTACTCTTATACCCATTAAATGCCAAATACTTTTCTGTGCTATAGCTCCACATTTTAAATATAGATGATTACCTCTGATCCCTCTGTCTCTCTTTTTCACAAATAATAACTTTCCTATACTTGAAAATCAGCTTCCTCTAAGCGTCTTTGTAAGATAACTAAATGGAGAAATCATGATGTTGGGGAGGAAGAACAGAAGGTCAACAGTTTGACTCAACAGCTTACGACAGACTTGACTTAAACTAAATGTTACTGGATGTAAAATTACCGTTCAGCTGAATGGCAACACAGACTGGTTTAACTTCCAGCCTAATATAAAAGAGTGGTCGCTCAGAGACACTGTGCATGCGAGAGAAGAAGGTATTATGGAGCATAAAAAGTGAAATAAAAATGTCAATGAGCTTAAAAAGTGGACCAGGGACTTTTTTTGCAGAACAACTCTTGGCACACTCTGTCATTATGTAACACCAGCTGCGCAAAAACAGAAGTTTCCGCCCTTGTGTACACAACATGCAGACGGTTGGTTCTCAGTTTTGTCATCATTTCTTGAGATTATATATTTCATACCTTCAGTCAAGTTAGCTAAATATCCAGAAAGACACCTGACACTGTAGGTGACAAAATACACAACAACTAAAATAGTGAAACACTTAATCATCCTGAGGCCATTTCAGGAATATTATTAATATACTATTGTTTTATATTTTTATGGGTCAATCGTTTTGTTTTGCAATCGACAAAAGCATAGAAGAAGAATATGTTCAGAAAACAAAGACAGTTATGACTGATTAGACCATATCAGCATGTCCATTTCACAGATGAATTTGTTCTCCATTAGACAGTTTGCTGGGTCCCAGTTGGCTGTAACATTCCTCTCAGGTATCATCAGTGCACATTGACCATGATCACCAAGGTTCTCCTTCATCCAGTACCTTGAAACGCCGAACATAGATATGACTGTTTTTAAAGCGGAAAAAACTGGATAGGATACAAATATAATGAGATATAAAACTCCATCAGCGTCAGCGTCATAACATCGGGGTGATGAGGTTGAGGTAAATTCTACTTAAAGAGAAAAAGGCTTTCTTACTTTAGAGTGTCACTACGTCCGTCAACCCAGAGCCAGTTGTCATCATTTTCACGTAACCCGATCCAGTATCCGTGCTCTTTGTCGTAGTAGCACTTGATGTGTTTACTGATGAATTCCTGTAAATGACACCATTTTAATGCATTTTAATCAACTTAAGATTGTAATATAAATTCATTTTTTTGATTTTGTACTCAGCTCTTTAACTCCATTGCAATCTCTGAATTTCGGATTAGTTACTGTGGTTCTCAAAGCTCACCTGTTCTTGTAGACTATCAATAACAACCAGATCTGAATCGTTGTTTTTGCAGTACGTTTGGCTGGCTCTCCGTGTCTTCCAAGGATCAGGTTCATTGTAGAACAGGTAGCACTTCTTCTGGAACAGAATCCAGCCTGTTTTACATGGTTGACACTCTGCATTCATGACAGATTATGAAGTTGAAGATTAGAATCAAAGTTATTTTAAATGCCAAATGAAGAGAAGTCGCAAAAGAGACAACATTACATATATACAGTAAAAAAGTACAACTAAATGTTTTTTCTTTTTTGGGTGTAGGAATACACATTACAAGTGCCACATGTTACATTTAAATATCAAAAAAACATTAACAATTTAAGTCTGAGACATTAATATTGTTGAGTAGCACTCACTTTTTTCAGGGCAGTATTCCTCTAGTGGAAAGGTTTTAAATTTCCGGATGACTCCCAATGTCATGTTGAGGTTGTCTCTGTCTCTTCTCATTTCCTCCGTCTTGTTCTCTAAGATGCTTCTCTGCATGATCAGCTGCTGATTTTCTGCTGAGAGGTTGCTGAGGTTTGCTTTCTGTTCGTTCATTACCCCGCTCACTATAGTGAGAGTGGTGAGATGGACACACCGATCAGTAGATTAGTAGTAGCATTTGGTTTTTATCAGAGAAGCATTATTTTCCATTAGCACAGCACAGTTTCCTCCTGATTATCTGCCTAACCTTGCTTTTGATGTTATTGTTATGTGGTAGCCTGACAGAAGGACCATTTTAAAAACACTCCAGCACCTACAAAATGGATAGTCGGCTGCCAGATAGAATTGCATCCACGGGTTTGCAAGTATGTTGTCAGAAAATAAACGAGCAGATGTAGATTTGTGAAAAGAAAAGACTAAATACAGATGCTTCAATAGCCAAGTGTTAACCCTTTGATGACAAAGTGTCCCTGAACGTAACAACAGGTAGAGCTTTTGACAGTCTCTCCACTGCTGCATGATAATGCATTGTTGTCACTGTGATTATCTGTTTTAAGCAACTTTCAAGCCTCTGCAAGTTGATTTTAATTGTGTCCTGAAATTAAAACTAAACAAATCACTTCCTGGAAATCAATATAAAAACTTCTGAAAATGGTCTAGAATAATGTAGCAATCCTAAAGTAAAGTAGTTTACACATAACTTTCAGTTAACAAACTAAAACATACAGTCCTTTAATATTAATATATTATATTAATATATTATATTCAATGGGCCTATATATTTTTAAATTGAGTTTTCATTACTTTTACAGCAATATATATCAATACTGTCCATGAAAACCACAGAGCACTGAAGTCAAGCGTCAAACACAAGAAGCAAATGCACACTTACACAAGGAAAACATTTTTAAAAATTAAGAAATAGACCAAGATTTAAAAAAAATAACATAACAAATAATATTTATATACATTATTTTTTAAATTATATTTAAAGATGGATGAAACCAACAAAAAACAAAAAGTAAACCAGTCAAAAAGACAAAAAAAAACTTAAGACTGATGCCTAAATGGCAGCAGGCAAGCAGAGTTCAGAGAAAGCTGAACTCACATTACATTAACAACATCTCTTCCTATTTTTATCCTTTGGTAAGAAACATTACAGACTGACCTGGTCAGTCTAAATCTGTTTAATGCTGCTGTAATTATTCATTGAAATTTACTCAGTGGATTGAAACTCACGGTAGATGACGACACGGATGAAACCCAAAAGAAGGACACAAAGTATCCCCAAACACACAGCCAACAGACAAAAGTGCTGAGAGTGTGCAGCTGCTTCACCATCTGCTTGTACTGAGAAAACACATATTCAAGTCACAATTGTAATCATAACTCATTGTCATTTTGTCAAAAAAATGGTAATAAAATGTAAAAATGATCTGATAATACCACAGTGTGCCTGTTTTTACAAACAACTGTGACAATTATGACCAGTATACATTCTGACGTAGGATACATTTATAGAATTATTGATGTTTTTAAGGTGTATTAGAACCACCAATATTCAAGTTAGATGATGTAAAAAGGCTCCAAACAGGATTAGAAAAAGGATATTGATCGTTATTTGGTTTTATTTTCTTTATAATGCACTTTGTAATGATTTTTTATCCTCATAATGATAATTTCTCATCATCATGAAGTGAATTTGTGCTCTTTCCATAAGTAAAACATATGATATGGTTTATATGTTGTACAATGATCAAGATGAAATTAAGACTCTTGACAGATTTATTACTTACTTGGTGCAGAAGTTGCAGGAACTTTAGGTTTTACCTCAGAATAAATTACCAGCTCCTCTTTTTTCTCTGGATGACAGCAACAAGAACATGGAGAAATTATTAGAGGAGTACAGAGTGGTGAAATGATTATGGATTTTTTAAACCTTCTGGTGCCACGTGAAATAATCGTTTTTCTCCATTGATTTGATGCACTTTAGTCAACTGTGTAATAAGACTGCAAATGCAGTAATGCAGTGATCACGTGCATTAATTTAACTTTTAAAAAAGTACTCCACCAATTTAGCACTGCTAAGATATAACATTCACTCATGACGGACAGCTTTGGGGGTTTTTTAAGTATCAAAATTTATGCAGCACTACCAGACACATTTTTTTTTATTTTAGCCATTCTTCCTCCAGTGCCAGTGCCACATTACCAAGGAGCCAACGCGACTACCAACAGCTCAGTTGGAGATTCAGGTGTGTTACGTTAGTAGCGGCTAATGTAGCCTCGTCTCAATCAGAGATGAGGAGCGGGCTACGGGGGTCTGGTAACCTCACCTCTTTCTGACTCCACACCCCCAGAATTTTTTCATTTTTAATCTTTTAGTCTTCAGCCTTAACTGACGCTGACTCAAGTGACATCACTTGGGGTCATCTATCAGATTTCGCACAGCTCTCTCTGGAGCCATAAAAGATTTTACTCAACTTTTCTCACATGTGCAGTAATACTCCCCAAGACCTGTAAACAGACTTTGATGCATACAATCAGTGGAGTTCTTTAATAAATTCCTGTTCTCTATACACAGTTCCCTTTCCTTCTCACACTGTTAACACACAGACAGGATGGTTGGTACAACATGTAACACAAATGCAAAACCACATTGTGAGAACATGCAGAGGAACAAAACTTTTGACTTAGAATTAAGTCACATATAAGTGACACAGGGAAGAGAGAGGGGGAAATGAAGCTGTGATGTAAGGGTGTGTGAAAGACGGGAAATCAAAAAAGGTGTCTGAACAGGGTACAAGTGTAAGCGTGATGTGGATTAAAATCTATGACCTGATGTAAATAACAGTTATAGACAGTTATAAGCTGTAAACAACCAAAAATATGTAGTTATTTATATTTTCATATTTTTTTTATCATAACTAAATGACTGCATGTGTGCATGTGTGAATGTATTTTTTGATTCTGTGTCGAAAAACAAAGTAATTTTTCCTTCTGCTGTCTTGAGTGAGAAGTTTTTTTTTTTGTTCCAGCATTTCTGTTCCGATGCCAATACGTGATGTTAGTGATCGTATGGGGAGTTTTGAGAACAAAACTTTTGGAGTACGTATTTGCTGTTTTGCAGACTAGAACACAGTTTCTGTGTTTGTATCATCTATTCTCAAAATGAACCTTTTGTTTTGTAACAATGCATCAAAACAACGGGGAAAAACTGTAATTACTTGGAAATTGTAATATGGAAAAAAAAGTATATATCATGACAGGGAAATTTAGCAAACAAGATAAACAACACATTTTTTAATATTTGTGATTCTTACACACATAACCCTTAGAAAGATATTAAATAGTCTCAAAGAACCTCTTGTAGACATTTTGAATTCCAGTGATGTTTGATTTGAATAAAGCAGTAATCACTTACCTTTTGGAGGTGGATGACCATTTTTGAAAACCACTGTAGAATAATTGATCTCTTCCTCCATCCTTAAAAGTCACCGTACTTGCTTAAGTGCAGACAAAAAGAGCAGACATTGATAGAGACCGCTGCTGACTATTAAGGTGTGACTGAACAAACTTTAACTTCCCCTAATTATTCTTAACCTTCTGAGTTTGTATTATGAAACATTTTGTTTTGGGATCTCTTCATACGGTGATGTGCGAGATCTGACGTGTGGTCATTAGTTACACAAGATATGTGTAATATGTGTTGGCCATTGTCTGTTCTCTGAAATATGTCTACCTCTGTAACAAACAAACGTACACATGGATGGAAGAAGTTGACACATTTAAAAGTGAACTGATACTGAAATCAAATTTATCAAACAGGTTTATTGGGGGAAGTTTCATTGAGAGGAAGTCTCTCTTTTGCGGGAAAGAGAATGTGAATGTGAACATCCTGATCACATTCACTCAGTTACACACATCCAACGCCCGTAAGCTTCCTGGTACAACCCCAGTCTGACCTGCCAGTCACTGAGCAGCTCTAGTGGAGCAGTCAGTGTTGAGGGTCTTGCTCAGGGGGGTACAAGCACTGCTTTTTCACTTTCCCCACCCAGATTTATCCTGATTTATTGAACTGATGACCTTCCAGTCACAAACTGGCCTCTCTAACCTTTAGGCCACCACTGCCCCCCCCTCTCCTGACCTGTCATCTTTATTTCTGGTGGGTTAATTCCCATCTGAATTTCTCAATGATGACCAGTCCGGTTGTAATACACAAAATGATGCAATAGTGACGACACACTGTCCTCACTATTGCAAGACTGATGAAAGTCTGAATCATCTGTACATACCATGCTATTAAACAATAAGGCCAGCAATAATTTATATTTTTGTTATTTTTAATAAATCCCATTAAAATGAAAAGACTGACAATAAAAAACAACAACGAACCTACATCACAATACTTTCTGACTTCCCTATTCTGTCTGTTGTTCCTACTGAAGACGTAAATCTTTAAAAACAGGTCACAAATATATGTTTTCATTTTAAAAAAAGGTTAAATTATTTCCTAAAATAGCTGGGCACTGTAGCTTTTAGCAAACCTGACTGAAACCTAAAAGTAGAGCATTTGTTGGAACGATTTTCAGCCACAGATTTGGTGCTTAATAAACAGTGAACATTTCCGGCAGTGAGATGGTGTGCGTAGGATTGACCCATGTTCCTCCTTAAGAAGGAACATGTCACCCAGTGCAACAGCGTGGCTCATTGATGTGTTTTTAATTTGGACAACAATGCAGCTCCATAGCTCAGAGGAATAAGATTGTTGGTTTTGGTCTTTTCATGGGAAGAAAAATAAAATCACCAGACTTATTCTTTAAATTGATCCTCTCACCAATCTCCTGTCATACAATACAGTATTTCAGAATGAGAATCAGCTTTATTGGCCAAGTATGTTTACACATACAAGGAATTTGACTCTGGTTTCTAGTGGCTCTCGATGCACTTACACACAACAGTGTTCAGGAAGATACACATGGACATACAACCAAAACAAAGACAACGCTGAACAAAGATAAGTAAAACGTTTGTGGAGTGAAGTGTCTAATATTCAACAGTTCCTCCTTGGTGAATTTAATTAGAAAAAGAGTGCTGAAGACTGAACTAATTAAACAAAAAAAAGAGAGAGTGCAACACCAAGGCAGCCATCCATGGTACCAATTTTGAGTAATAATTTATATCTCCAACAAGGAATATAAACAGATTATAACATCTACTCAGCACAACATAAAGAGAGAGTCTTTGTTGTCCCAGGAGAGTGGGAAATATGTTCACAGCCTGCACATGTTCATGTCTCACAAGAAAAATACACAAATGCACACCAAAAAATACATTAGACATATGCTCATATATACAAATACACATTCATGCCCCGACCTGTGTCCCCACATATACTTACATAATAATACATTTCATTTATAGAGCACTTTTTAAGATACTCAAAGACACTTTACACAATAATTTAAAAAGATCCTAGGTAACTAAAAACACACTAAAACCAAATAGACAATAGATAGATAGATAGATAGATAGATAGATAGATAAATAGATAGATAGATAGATAGATAGATAGATAAATATTGTGTTAATGCAACGGATTCCTAATCAGGTTTGATCAAGGCTCTTGTTTCACAGATCCTGCGGTTCCTCATGCTACAGCCTGCTGTGTTCCAGTTGGCCAGTGGATCTGCACGAGGCAGAGTTAGAGCACAGGGACCTTCGTAGCCAATTTGTTGTGTTATCCAGTACCTAGTGAAGAAAAAAGTGACATGATATCAATCTGTGTCTCTTAACTAAAGTTAATAGTTTGACATTTTGGGAACACTTATTTGTGTTGTTGCTCAGAGACTCTATGTTCCAAATGTTGCCTTTTTCAGTCAATAATAAAAAAGACTATGGGAGCTATAATCCAGCGTGCGAACACTCCACTTTTTTTCCTTCAAGATCAAAAACACTTTTAAGTCTGTCTGTTAAAGATGAAGCTATTGAACACCCAGCAGCTGGTTAGCTTAGCTTAGCTTAGCATGGTATGAAGACTCGAAGCAGGTGAAAATAGCTAACCTGACTGTGAACCAAGGTAATAAGCACCTCTAAAGCTCACTAATTAAAGGGGACATATTCTTTTGTGGTTTTCTGTTATTTAAACACTGTTAAGAAGTCAGATATATATGTTAAACATGGTCAAGTTCCAAAATTTGAGGTGAACATATGTAGAAATGCTCCCCTGCAAGTCAAAAGCCAGGGCTTCAGCCTGCTCTGAACGCTTCGTTTGCAACGTTTTTTGCCAACGAGCTGACTTCGGCTCGTCGTGCATGCCCATAAACGATTTCTGTTCCATGGTCTCGGTTACTAAGGTTGTTGCTAAGGTTTTTTCATGTGTTGCGTGTGCTGTGCTGTCATATTTTGGATCGGATTCCTGCTCGAACATGTACAAATGTATTTGAGAAGTTGACATTTCAAGTAAAGGACGAGAAAAAGTAGTGAAATACTACTACTGTAGTGTGTTTCATGGTTTGTTGATGTAGCCTCAGCAGCCGGCAGATATCAGCTAAAACGGCCTGTTTCAGACAGAGGCTGAAGTGAGGGGCTGCATATGGGGCCAGTAATAAATAAGGAGTTTATTGAAATGTAAGATTGTAAAAGATTTTCCAGTAGAGCCCCAGAATATAAATATGTATCTGGAAATGTGCATAATATTTCCTCTTTAACATGTTTGGTTGGAGTTTGGAGTCATCCCCAGAAAGTCACTGCTCATGGCAAAGAAATAGTTCTGCACATCACCCCCTGTAAAACCGTAAATTGCCATTTTTACACTTACTTACTCCTTTTTTGTAAGGAGTCAACAAACAAGATATAACATGCTAATTAGTGAGATTTAGAGGTGGTGGTAGGCAGATTTTCTTATCTTTGGACAGAGACAGATTAGCCATTTCCCCTTGTTTTCAGTCTTCATGCCAGCTGCTGGTTGTAGCCTCATATATAGACATCTTTTCATCTACTTCAACTTTCAACTATTGGCCAGAGGCATATATCCCAAAATATCAAAGTTTAATGCTAATGTCTACTGTACGGTTAGTGTGTCTTCTGGTGACTTTGTTCTGTATGAGCTTGACGTAATGTGTGCGTATTTATATTGTGTCACACTGTGAGCTGTCAATATGTCTCAGTACAGGTCAAGTTTGTGTCAGGTTTGTGTGGTGTAATGATAGAATAATGTATCTAAATAACGATGGTCATGATTCATTGAGGTTAAAATGGTACATGTGGCAACTTTTGAGTGATTATGTGTGTGTGTGTGTGTGTGTGTGTGTGTTTGTGCACTTACATCACAGTGGAGTTACTTCCGTCTACCCACGTCCATGTGTTCATTGTATTCATCTTGCGCAAGCCAATCCAATAGCCATGCTTTTCATCTTCGTAGTATTTGGTGTGGTTATTGATGAATTCCTAATTTGAAACACAACTCTTAATTATAAAGAAGAAGTACTCTCTCTGTCTGTGATATAATAATTTTGAATCCAAGTAGCAGTGAATCTTTGGTGGGATTTCAATTTTTGGTTTTAGTCCCCATATTTGTTCCTGTTTTAGTCAAGTATGCGCTTCTACTGCAGGTTACAATGCAGATATCTTTTTGTTTCATGTGTTTACACATCTGGACACCACATATCTCCATCTCTATCTTCATAGATAGAGATGGAGATGCTCTTAAGATTTGTTTGAGTATTAAAGTACAAATTAAATCAATTTAAATCATAAAATCAGTCTTGCCTGTTCCTCCTGACTTCCAATCACCACCAGATCTGCATTCATTTCTTTGCACTGATCACGACTTCTCTCCCAATCACTCCAATAATAGTAATAATAATCTGCTGTAAACAGGTAACAGTGCGACTGAAACAGCACCCAGCCGTCCAGACAAGGTTTACACACTGTTAAACAAGAATGAGACAACAAATTCACAATCATAATCACAAAGGTTATTAGTTTAGATTTGATTAGATTCAACTTCATTGTCATTACATTCAGTAAGAACCAGTACTTTCTATTATATATAGAAAGTAAATTAAAGAAAATATATATTTATATATATTTATATATATTTTCTACATGTCCTTTTGATAATAAAGACTTTTCTTGATGTATCCCTTTGTTTAACCAGGCATGGCCACTGAAAGTTCAAGCTGTGGAAGATGAATCATGACATTAAACAATGTTCAAGAGCAAAAATAAAATTACATCAAATTTGTAGTAAAATGGCAACATGTGCAAATTAGGAGCTCTCAACTTTTCTGTTTGCTTCTGTCTTTTATTGAATTTAAATTTTGGACTATATATTCATATCTTGCACTGTAATGCTGTAATTCTCCTGTTTTATTCTATTTTACCTTATTTTATCTTCTATTTTATTTGACTCCTTTCATCTTTTTATATTGCATTGTGTTTCTTTTCTTAATGTCTTTCATGTTTTATGTGAAGCACTTTGAATGGCCTTGTTGTTGTAAGGTGCTGTAGAAATAAACTTGCCTTGCCTCAGTGGATCAGTAGAGCAACAAGAGTGGTGACTGAACAGATGCTATTTAACATCTTTTTTTTGCATTTTTTTGCATGACGTATACCACGTTTTCACCTTTTTGTGGGCAGTGGGTATTCACTGGAAAGTTCTCATATTCAAGGATGACTCCGATGGTCCAGTTGAGTCCGTCTCTCTCTCTGGTCAGCTCCTGTGTCCTTCTCTCCAGGTCTGTCCGCAGCTGCACAGTCTGTGCTGTTAAGTTGGTGTTTTCTCTCTTCTGCTGTGAGATGACTGTTAAGACTGTGGTCAGGGAAGAAACCGTTACTGTTGCGCTCACATGTTACTATCAAACTGCCTTGAAAGTCCTTGAAAACAGATTGACAGACGGATAAAACTTACAGTGGATGCTGAGAGCGATGATGACTGACACCAAAATGACACAAATAATGGCCAAAGCTGCTGCCACCAGTTTCAGAGGAGTATGGAGTGGTGCTTCCTTTTTATTTCCTACTGAAAAAAACAACTGTTTATAATACTATTTTTAGCAGGTTATATTATATTATATATTTTGAGCATCTTTTTTATCATGATAAACCACAAATAACCTGGTATGACAGGATTTGTATCCCATGCTAGCTCATCGGTCTTCACCTCATCATAGATTACTTCCAGGTCACTGGGTTTCTCTGCAAAAAAAGCAAAAGAGCATCAAGGAAATTGAAACTTTAAAGTAACACTCTCAAAGAGCTCTGTTTCATTTTCTTTGGCAGCACTTATGGCAATAAGCGGCAATTGCAGGTGTTTTTTTGGACCTCACTTCCTGGAGATCCAAACAGTGTCGACTGTGTGACATCAGTAAGCATTTACTCGCAACGCTAGCAGAGACCAGAAAAAACAGCATGTCGTTTCGCAGGTGAGTTGAAGAGTGAGTTTGTTGTGTTAGCTCCACCTAACCTCTCTGGCAGATCAACCACTGCTGGGTGATGGAAAATGCGTCACTAACTGTGTGCCACTTGTGATTTTTCCCTGGGAATGTCGCCACCGACACCCAGTTCGTAATACTCATAATACTGCAAATGCAAGGGCTTCCATCAGTGGGCCATAGGCTCAATTGCCATTGTGTTACCTCATTTGGTGATAGATAGTGACTGAACAGACATTTATTTAAATGAAAATCTTTGAGATTATTACTTAAAGTCCTAAGACTTGTGACTTCCTTGTCTGTTGTGTGGCACTTCTACTCGCAACAAGAGCAATGTTTGCTTTCTGTTGTGATTTACTGTACTGACAGTAAAACCTGATGTTTAACATAATAATGAATATACAGTATATATGCCTTCAGATAACACTATGGCTACTCTGGAATATGTCACAGTCATGTCATGCCTTCTGTGTTTTACCAATTAACCATGGAAATAAGAAAAATATGCTAAATACTGTAGAGCCATGAGGTAGAAAGCAAATTACTCTTTCGCAACAGTTTTGCAAGGTTTTGTCAGGCCATTTAAAACACGTCAATCATGGATCTTGCAGCAATAAAACTCATTGCATCATCAGAATATTCATATTGAATATTCAATCAATGTAAACATCATACGTCAACGTTAATGAAGTCATACAGTGGGAAAAGATTTTTCTGAATTCATAGAAACTTGAGGGTAAAAGATTTAACACATTTTTATGCAAATACTGCATTTTTTAAAACTCAGACAGCAACTACTTTTAGACTTTTATTCTAAAGTATGCCAGTGATGGAAGCAGAATTCAGATATTTAGTTAGAGAAAAGTAGTAATACCACAACATAAAAATATTCCATTACCGATAAAAATCTTGCATCCAAAATCTTAATCAAGCACAAGCCTGTTCAGCAAAATGTACTTAAAGTATCAAAAGTAAAAGTACTCAATATGGAGCAGAATGACCCCCGTCAGTGTTCAATTATTATATATTAAGTTAATTTATGATTATTTCTGATGCATTGCTGAAGAATTTCAGTGTTCTTGGCATGGTATGAGTAGTTTAATGTAGAACAATGGATCATATTTCATGAAGAGGTCATATGTTTGAATGTAAAATATTAATCTACAAATAGTGACTATATCAAATAAATGTAGTGGAGTAAACATGTAAACACGTAAACCTTAATTCGTACTTAAGTAACTATCAAAAGCTCAGTGAGACTCCTCTGGGTTCAGGTCAGCTGACTGTATAGATACATCATCGAAGCACAACTAATAATTCAGGCTGAGCTGTAAAAAAAAAAAAAGGAGTACTCACCAGATGTAAAAATATCAGTCTTGAATGTCACCGACACATAATTCAGTTCTTCCTCCATCATTTTCATTTCAGTTTTTCATTAACAGCATTCACAGGAACAAAACCTCAAACCACTGCGGCTTTAACACGTGTCACTGTGGATAGTCAGTGTTCAGAGTCAGTGAAACCCAGCATGAGTGATCAGCAGTTCTTCTTTTGATGAAATGTTGTAAGACGGGCATGTTGCGAACTTTCAATGTTCTTGACAGGAAAATGGTGGGCAGAGGGGAAGTTACATATAAAGCCAAGCCATCACAGCTCTTATTATCATGTGTATAAAAAAAAGAAGAAGTTGAAAACGCATTTTTTAACAGAGCTAACAATGAAATAATCTCTTTGTTATGATTGCTTAAAAAAAAAATGCTTTACCAAAGTAGATCTTACTTAGCTTGATATTTATCATTGGTTTGGCTTTAATGTGCCACCCTGTTGTTTCTGTATTAATATGACTCAGGGGATAACCTGTCTGTCATGTTTTATGTAAAAATAATAGATTAGTGTGGTGGCACCTTCATGGCCTTCTGAACTGATGAAATATCACTTAAGACTTAAAGTTTTAGTCACTTGTTAACCTTTTGTTTTTGTTCCATCTTCATTTCAGATAAATCTTTGCATGTAATGTGAGAGAAAACACATCAGTTTGATTACAGTTTTACTAAACAGACTTATCACAAACTTTCCTTTACAGTTGAACGGCCCTGATGTTCACTGTAGTGGAGTAAAAAAAACCAAAACAAAACATGTACCAACACAGGGTTTTTCCACATTCATGACTCATGATTTAACACATCTCGGACCCGGTTTCTCAATCTTATTTTGGACTATATAAATAAAATTGTCTTGACTTGAATGATGTTATTCTTAAAAGTTGATAATGCAAAAATAAATAGACAGAACATTTTTGAAATTATATGATGTAACACCAGATGGCGACAAACAGTTCGCTCACTAAATATACTGTTGAGGAAACAAAAATAAGAAACAGGTTTATTGCAAAGTAGGTTTGTGCATGTAAGGAATTTGCCCTGATGTTGTGGTGCAGAACAATAAAAAAATAGAAGGTAATAGAAAACTACGTATACAAAGTAAGAGAAAAAACAACAACCACAAAGTAGATCCAATATTCAACTAATATGTGTGAATAAATTTTATAATAGTAAATAATTTTGTGGAAAATCAGCTAAAATGATCGATAAGTCTGATGATGAATCTCAAAAAAGAGGGATTAGAAAATGTGATCCAGGCTAATGAAGATAAACTGGGACCGGGAGGAGTGCAGAGATCTCAGACCACTTTTTGGACTTAAATTCTATTTCAGACAAAAAGCCTTAACTTTATGTCCTCGTCAAGGCTGGATTACCAACCAAGAAAGTGGCTCTAGATCCACAGGGGCCCCAAAAACCTCAGGTTTACGCTACATCATTTGGGTTTACATAATTTGATTAATCACAAAAATTTGTTAGGAATTTACAGCAATGAAGTACAATATGAACTATAACAAATCCTCCATCCTACATCTTGTGGTCCTGGTCTTGAAGAGGGATTCTTAGTCAAAATCTTTAAGTTATAATCTGAATTGTTTTCGTTTATATTGTGCTCATTTGTTGTTAAGTTGTGGCTTAGTGGATAAAATAGTAAAAAGTAAAAAGTTTCATTTGACCAACAGTCAAAAACCCAAAAATATTGAGTTTACTATCAAAATGTTTGACATTTTTGTGTTTAATCAATCATCTCTAGAGTACTACCATGTATAGTGGGGATCAATTGGGGCCCAACAACAAACTTTTGCACCAGGGAACCTTGCTGCACTTTTATCTACATGCTAATAACAGGTTTTCTAAAGATGATTTTGCAGTCTTCCTTGCGGTGCTCATTTTAAATCAACATCAGAATTTTTGGGCTAAGTTGTGGAATAAATGTGACCTTACTAAATCTTATAAAGATTTGAATTTGGATACTGTGTATACAGCCAGGAGGTTTGGGTTTATCTCGATACTTCATAACTTGATTGTTGTCTTTCCCTCAACATTTTAGGCGATCATAACGTATCTGGGTTTATGATTAAACAAAGAGCATTATCACTGCTGTAATACAACCCTCTATTCTGCCAGTTTCATGGAAATGTTGAGCTGACTCATATACAAACTTTTCTGGCCGTTTTGGTGCCCTATAAGCCAGACATCCTCACCATATTACACTCAATATAAAGTTTTGGCTATATATATATTTTCAAATACAGCTTTATAAATTTAATGCAGGCAAGCGTCACCATGCTCCAGTTACAATGAATACACACGTTCAATTATTATATCCAGGACCAAACTGATTTTTTGAATTAATGAATGCACTCAGACACCACCATGTGTGTATCCAGATAAAAATGTTAAACAGAAATAATACACAGAATTAGAGAATACAAACAATTATAATTATTTTGTAAAATAGAAATAATAAAAGTGACGAAAAGGCACAATATCAACACTGAAACATTAAACTCTACAGATTATGTTGCACATGACAGGATACTGCACTCAAAAATGCCCTGACTCTGAATTTTTGGTTATTTATGTGTTTTCCCATCTCCATTTTATAGATTAAATGCAGGCAATAAACCTTATGAGGCATCTGTATTATCTATTTGTAGCCACAAGAGGGAACTATAGGGACATTAATTGCAATCATAACGCGTGAAGAATGATTAATCTGTCATTCAAGTGAAGGAAACATAAACATCTTTTAAAGGCGTTAATATCGTGAACCTTGTTATTATATTATAGACTGTGAAATGACTGGATATGCTTTTATGTTTTCACTTACAACTTTCTGAAAATCATCTATATCCATTCAAACATATCATCATAAACATTATACTGCGTGTAATGTGTTATTTTTTGTAACCTTTTACCTACAGTAACTCAGTGATCTGAGTTGATTGTGATTGAAAAGTAATTATCTTACTTGAAAGACAAAAAACAAACAAAACAAACAAAAAAAAGAGAGACCCATATGCGACAGAGACAGTTGACGAATCAGCGCGCAGTATCTTTTGAGGAAACGCTCCCTGCCTGGTTTCCACCTGCAGACGTGAAGCCAAACAGCACAGAGAGCCTCAAACACTGTGACTGCATGAAAAAGCTGAAGAAGTAGAAATATATATTTACTGTGAGGATTGTACCGGTGAGCAGCGATGGTTTGCGGCGGATTCATTTGCACCAAGAACGCCCTCTGCGCTCTCAATATACTTTATGTTGTAAGTAGGAGTTTACTGCTTTTATACCGCATTTGACAGAGAAATATTCCTAAAATAAGTGTCTCTGCTTCTGTCTTGGTGCGACTCACAAATGCCTATTGGCGATTAATGTAATACAAAAAACAGATTTAAATGTTTGGGATGTTTTCTGACCAGTTTCCTTGTTGAAGTGGCACATAGGCAGGTGTTGGTGCGAAATGATTAGGCCCAGTTAATGGCAAGCAATTGCTTTCCACAGTGCTGGTAGCTATGTGTGGCTTAACTCAGGGATATGATAAATAAACTTTGTCTGCAAGAATAACAAACAATGCGTCAAAATTTCAACCTTTTTTTTCAGTTAATGTGGGAAAACTGTGTATCCTTGAACAATCTAAAAAAAATGCTACTCCTCTGGAAGACATCATGAGCCACATTTAATGTTTTGTTTATTTCTTATAGTGTTCCTGACTTGTTATATAGTAATTCTGAGGCTATTTGCAGAAATGTTAGTCATCCTCTGTTCTGCATATTTCAATAAAGTTGCAAAAAATAAAGTAAACATAGATATATCTAACTTGAAGGCATCAGTTTTAATAGCAAATCCAGTTTCCTTCATTATGATGGATAATAATAAAGTCACCTGGATGACCTCATAGACAAATATGTATTTATAAAAGTCCACAGCCATTAATTATTAAACACCCAAGATAGATTTAATGTCAGCTACAGGTGGATGGAACAGCTCTCAGCTCCAAATAGTGTCACTAAAAGCGAATTTATGTTAACACAGTGACTACCTTATTTAACCGTCTGACTTTCTCCTCTAGTTTAACTAAGGGCATAGGTGTCAGAGGTGGGGAGACACAATTAAGTCAGAGGTTCTTAAAAAAACAAGAAAACAACAAGTGAACGCTATCTCCTGCATTTATGTTCATATCAATCTAGAAAATATCAAACTATCATGAAATTGGTTGTTGTGATTTCCATAATAATGGTAGTATAGGAGTGCAGGAAATTAGATGTGCACCAATCCTACTTAAAGTCATGTTTCGTTTCCTTGTTATAAACCTAACGCTTTATGATTGATAGGCTAATTTAGTATTTGCATCTTCACTACATACTATTTTAACAGTCTAATCTTTGAGTGACGTTCAATTGTTGTACCTTTTTAGGAGAATATTCACTCCCCACCAGTCATGTGCCTTAGAGTACCAAAAGAAGGTTCATTTTTACCCCAACTAACACACCTTCAACCAGCTCATATATCAACAGCGTTAAACCCTCCATGACACATCATAGCTTTAAGAAAGAAGACATTGATTGTACTTCCTCCTTCTCTCATACCAACATTATTATTTTTCTTCCTCCTCAGCTGGTGAGTCTGCTGCTGATCGGAGTTGCAGCCTGGGGGAAATGGTTCGGCCTGGTCTCCAGCATCAGGGTGGTGGCGGTGGTCATCGCCGTGGGCATCTTCCTTTTCCTAGTTGCCTTTGTGGGGCTTTGTGGTGCCCTGAAGCACCACCAGGTCCTGCTCTTCTTTGTATCCTTTGGTTTCTCAGTGTGGTTTGTTTGTTTGTTGGAGCACATGGAGTCGTCTCGCACCTCATGATGGTTGTGAGAAGATGTAGCTCATTTTTTTTCATGGATCTTGTAGTGTAGCAGCAACAAAGCTTTGAGCATTATTCATCAAATGTTAACTTCCTTAACTGTACACCAGTACATGATGATCCTGTTCATAGTGTTTGTTGTGCAGTTCTCTGTGTCCTGTGCTTGCCTGGCCCTGAACAAAGACCAACAGGTATGTTTATTTTGTCTTTGCTGAACTACGTAGGCCTACAAGTTATTTTGGCCTACATACTATAGTTTATCTCATAGGAACATGAATACTCTCATGGGAAGGAGGGTGTTTAGGGATCCTACCGGTCTAGATTTTCCTCATGCTTTTCCCATAAATGCATCTTTTACACTTACACAGGATCATCTCCTGGAGGTTGGGTGGAACAAATCTGAGGCCACTCACATGGATGTAGAGAAGACCCTCAACTGTTGCGGCTTCTATTATGTCAACCACAATGGCTCATGTGCTGCTGTAAGTAAACCATTTATATTTGTTTTTTCTTCTCAGCAGCAACCAGAACTTGATTTGTACTCATGTATCTGGCAGTTATTGAAATTTCTCCCTCGTACTTCCTCTTCCTGTAGAGATGCTTTAGCCAAAGCAATCCACCATCTTGTGACACGTGCTCAAACATCATCCAGCAGTATGCGGGAGAGGTGCTACAGTTTGTCGGCGGTATCGGACTCTTCTTCAGTTTTACGGAGGTCAGTAAAGTTTTATGGAAACAATGCTAACATGTAGAAATGTCAAATTTGGTTTGACATAAGTTTACTGTAAATTCAGAACACTGCTCATTTTTCTTTCTTTTCAGATCCTCGGAGTTTGGCTCACTCACAGATACAGAAATATCAAAGATCCCCGATCAAATCCTGGAGCCTTTCTATAACCACGTAACATTATAATAATTATAACATTTTAATAAACCAAACTTTGCACAGCTGAATAATTAGTTTTTTCCTTAACTTTGTGAATCACACTTATCTGTACATTTGTAAGATTTAATACTTGTTGCTCAGTTACTTTCAAGAAAACCATGCTTTTTTTGCTGTTGTACCAATGCTTTTGACTAGACTGTGAAGATTAATTGAACATTGTGGGAAACATGCTTATTTGCTTTCTTGCCGAGAGTTAGCTGAGAAGATTCATATTCTCACGCTAGTGTTTGTGTGGTAAATATGAAGCTACAGGTAGCAGCAGGTTAGCTTAGCTTAGCATAAAGACTGGAAACTGGTGGAAACAGCTAACCTGGCTCTTTCTGAAGGCAACAAAATCTGTCTACCAGCTGACAAGTCTATTGTTTTCACACTTTTTGTACAGATTGAACAAACGACATATAATGTGTTAGCGAGCTTTTAGTGCTGATATGCCAATTTTATTACATACTGACAGGTACAGGCTAGCAGTTTTCCTGTTTCCAGTGTTTTTCTAAGCTAAGCTAAATGGCTGCTGACTGTTCCTTAATATTTGTCATACAGATATGAGAGAAGTATCACTTGGCCTTTTTCACAGCGGACGTTTTGACTTGTCATTGTGGGACAAACATTACAAAAGTACAACATTACGCAGCAAAATTAAATTAGGCTATCTTTAAGGCATCTGTGTGTCACGTCAAAAAGGCCTCTCGTCTAACTCTCAGCGAGACCAAGAAAATAAAGGTATTTCCCCAAATGTTGAACTGTTCCTTTAAGTGAAACTTGATACGTGTCACCTCTTTAATTCTAATCTTCCTCAAAGTGATGGACGTTAACAGCAGCTGTGTATGCTCACCATACACACGCCTTATGCAAATAAAGTGCAGGCTGCAGCACCATGCTGGCTCAATGATTGTTCTCACCACTCCCAGGCTAACTATTCATGAGTGACCATACACATTACTGTGTTTTGCAGACAGTGGATTTGGGTGTTTGATGTCCAAACAGCAGGAAAAGATTAAGATTAAATTAAAGTCAAACATGTTGCAGTTGGTTGAATGTAATGCTATTATTAAACCAGGTTTGTTTTTGTTTTATATCTGTAATTATTGCTCTTTGTTTTCTGTTTAAAACCTTCATGGGAATGTAATGAGTTGATACTAAATCATGTTTCATCAGTCTTTTTCCCTAATTGTCCAAAATAAACATGCAGAGTTGCAGAACGTAACATGGAAACTGTTGTATTTATGCTTTGCTTGTCAGATCCAATGCTGATAGAGGCGTGTTTTCACTCAGGTGTAGCTAACCAGGTGCCTCATGACTGGCTCACATTCTTCACCTCAAAGCAGGATGTCAACCAGGAAATGCTCTCGCTTTTTAGGTTCCTCTGAATATCTAATGAGCTCATCAGGCAGTCCAACCTGTTTACCAAGGTGAATGTGAACTTAAATAGTTCAGCTGCTGCACTGTCAACTGCCAAAATGAAATCGTTGTGTGCACACCATATTATTAAGATCAGTCTATATGTAGATCTGTCTATTCATTTTCTAAACAGATTATTCTGTCCAGTATTGATAAAAACTATTTGAATATGTCTAAATTTATTGTTAAAAGACAAACCTACTGTATGGATTATTTTCTAGTTGAAGAGTCTCTTGTCTGGTAGTATAGAGATTGAAAAAAAATACTATAAATTTAAAAAGGTGTTTGTGTATGTAATATAAGTTTTTTGTGGTTGTTTTTTAAGGAAGTCTGTATAATTTAAAGTTAAAGCATGGACAGGCACACAAAAAAGCCAGTGAGATGAGATGTTTAACTTTTTTTCCCAGCTCATTCCATCTATAGGGAACATAATATTCGAAACCAGATCTTTCAAGCCTAGTTTGAACATGTTGTACTGCTAATGTTAAAAAAAAAGTCCTATGATCTGACATTGTAAGCTCTATATTGATATGTGACCAGAGAGCAGAGCTAATGAGGCAGTTTTTGCAGTAGAGCCTTATAGATACCATCACAAGATGCTCCCTTTTGTTGGTTATAGAGGACTATCCCACCTTTTCATATAAGATGTGAAGTCAAAAGGCTTTAAGATGTTGGGAGAGTGTTACAGCCCAGTCTAGGGGGAACCCTGGCACAACATGAAAGATGAGACTTCCCTCTTCCCAGCTCCCAAGAACCACCAGCAACAGAGGATTTGTAGCTCTTTAAAGGTTTATTTTAAAATCTTTTAGCTTCAAGGTGGGTTAACAGCAAAACAGTGAACAACAGGGAACTAAAGCTGAGCAACCTAAAATTACTTACTCAAACAAAAAGGAACAAAAAGACACTAAAGACAAATCTATATGCAACATTTCACACAGAAACAGGCTGGTTGGAAGTGGAGAGAGTAGAGCCCTGCAGGAGCTTGGAGGAAACCGGCCTTTAAACTGCAAACTTGGAGCCTGGAACCAATCGAGTCTTTGGAACAACCTACACACTCACACAATCACAACCATTCAATCAGACAATCAGCAGGAGAGACAGATCCACAACACATGCACAGAAGGGATTAAAGCACATACACAAATACATAGAAAGTGTTCATATGACCTCGGGGTCATAACAAGAGACATGCATGTATGCAATATGACTATAATCAAGTGCAGAAATAATTGTACAATGGTGGTCTGACTAGCAGAGGAGAGGTATCAGGTGTTCCACGTGTGTCTTAAAAGTGTGTCATATATATGCCAAATATATATCTCAATAAATATAATTCAGTGATTTCAATTTTGGAACCCTGCAGAGTATGGATAGAGTAGGGGTGGAGTAGTCTGCGTACTTACATGCATACTTCTAAAGTGTTGCTCTTATGCATCATTGCTCTGTTACAGTGTTTTACAAATGCTTTTGCTTGTTTTCTCAATCTCAACAGTTTCAGTGTGCAAAACTCTAAATTTCCAAGAGCCAAACTACCATGCTACATTCTTAAATTCTTTAAACACCAAATGCTGTCCTCTCACACGGACCACCCAGAATACAGACAGCTCATATTCTACAAGTTTCTGTGCTTATTATTAAATGTGCAGATCATTGAATTAATGCAACACGTGTTTGCAAGCATTTCTCCCAATTTCAACAACTTTAGCTCAATGAGCAGCATTGCAACATAATTAATTACTTCACCAGCACTGCAATATGTTTCAGATTTAAGGCAGAAAAAAGGAAAAAGAGATGCAATTTTTTGTAATGTATTGTGTCTGTAAAGTAGGATTTAATTGTGGTTTAAGCGATATGCTTTACATCATTATGAGATTACAGTAGCCTGCTGTATAAGTGATCAAAATGTCTATGGTTTGGTATCTTTGAAGAAAAACTAACTTTGTGGTCAATACAGAACAGAAACAGTAAACCGATGCAGTGATTCATGGTCACAATCATTTACAATCATTTTGTCTTATATATATGTAGGATTTACTTTCATGTAAAGTCAGACTCCCGACTACATCGTCTATATTTACACTCGTACAGTTAAGTCAGTTAAGTCAATAAATAAAATGAAAGTTTCTAAAAGTTTTTCATACTTTACATAATTTCATATACTGATTTTTCCATAGGTTTGTACATTTCTTTGCTATTTGTCTCATCTTATAAAATAAGCACTGCAGTTTCTGTTTTGATGAGAAATGTCTTACTGTTTGACAGCATTATTTGATAATGACCATTTTATTTTAAAATGCAACAATGATTAAAATTCAGTGATGGACATATACAGTATGGTGATGCTCAAATAAACTCTCTGCATAATGTACTACCTAATGCAAAAACTCACAGCTCTGAACAGGAAAAGCTTGGATGCACTTCCAGGGTCAAAGGTCGTTTGAGGACAAGCAGAGAGGAAGCACAGGTGAATATGTTGTTCATGATGGTAATTGTTTGTGTATTATAAAAAGAATGACAGAGAATCATGGTCAAAATCATATGGATTGACACAAATGAAGCGGTTTTGTACTTTGCCCTCGCTGACTCTTGCAGCAGTTAATATTTATTTGAGATTTGTGACTCTCTCAACTAGAAATTCTCTCAGAGTGGACTGAAGGGCCTTATATCTCAAGAAATGTCCTTTTAGTTCTCTATGTCTTCTGTCACCTTCTTCTGTATGATGATCAAACTACTTTGTGTTTCTCTGTATTTGATGAGGAGGCAGTCTCCTGTCAGAACACTTCAAATTTGTGCCCTTCTTCTGTCTTTTGTCAGCTGATATCTTCAAAGCTAAATCTTACTGTATGTGAAGCCCTAGATGTGCTTTTCATTTGAGGCTGCTTTGTTTTCTGAGAAGATTTGGATACTGTCACACACTAAGCACACTGAGGTTGTTATCTGTGGAGCTTTTATCACACTGCCACCCGGTATTGTCTGCATGGATCTTTACTGACACCAAGGCATATATATTTTCTTGTATGCGCTTGTCAAGAAAGTCAAGCACATTAGATTGGCTGAATACTTCTACAACGTCCTTTAGTTCACACTTGTTCTCAGCATTTGGGCAAAAAACATTAACTAACCAGTGTCTTCTGTGTGACTGCAAAATGGTATATGAGCTTGCATTGTTGTTTGGTGTTCCTAGAGATCTTCACTCCTCCACATAGATCCATAGTTGACTTCACAACTCTGGACTGTTTCCACAGTGTGATAGGCCAGCTATGAGGTTTATTACACTATGAGGTCAAAGTAGACATAGCTCAAAGACAAACGCCAATTATCTGCACCACCCTGCCTTGCATTTGCACTGTTATTGATTTAGGTTGTTCAGTTTTTCCACACACACATACACACATTTTTATTAAGGTTGTAAAGTTTCCTTTCCATTCAGTGGTGTTCAACAGTGTTCATTAGTTAATTGCCTTTGCATTTCAATGTCACTTGCACTGAAATTCAGGTTGTATAGTACTGCTCTGCTTGTCATGTACTTACCCATAATGGCATTTAATTATTTATTTAATCATTTCCCTGTTCTATTTTCTATTCTGACTTTACTTTACTGATGATATATTCAGTATTCTGAATATATATGATTCTGCTGCACCTGGATTTCCCCCCGGGGATCAATCTTATCTTATCTTAACATTATTTTTTTGAAAATGTAATGTATTCCAGGATCATATGGTCACAGTCTGTCCGTCATTTCCCTTTTTTATACAGAGGACTGGACCATTTTTCACTGAGCACTGAGTCCGCTGAGCAGATGAAGCAAAGGAAGCAGGACAATCGAGGTGAGTCATCATCAACTAGAGAGTCTCTTCAACAATGACCATGAGAATTGTGAAATGGCAGAAAAAAAAAACAGACATTCATGCAAAATTATAGTGAAATAAATTAGCATAGATCATGAAGGTTTTAAAAATATAGAATGATTCCTGAAGGGTTCATGCAGTAACTTTCCCTTTTAAAATCGTGCTGCTTTATTTGGCTAAAGGAAGAGAGAATTTTGATGGAAGGAGTTAAGTGGTAACATTTGTGTTTATTTAATGATTATTGCCAACAGCAGGGCAATGGGATGACATCATATACTGTATCACTTAATAGCTGGAGACGATTCTTCACAGCAAACATATTTGAAATGTAAGAAGCTGCAGAATTCCTCAAGGTATAATTCAGTTTTTTTAATATATTTCTGACATCACATACATTTCCCAAACTGTATAAAAAATGAAACATTCCTTTTCCATGTGCTTTCAACTACGAGTCCAATGATATTGTATGTTTTTTTAGAAATCTGATACAGATGTACTGGCTGGAATTAACTTCTATCATCAATACATGAGTTAAGATTTGATAAAGATCCCTTAAATTTGGTTATAAAAATTTGTGAGTTATGTACTGAGGTGAACATTTCAGTTGAAAAGTAACTGTCAGTGCTCTCTGGTGGACAAACTATGTAATGGCAACACTGTCTCTAAATGACCACAAACATACATTATCTTTGGCATTTCTGTACTGCAGTGTCTTGATACTTATTGGCTGACACATATATACCGATACTGACATATATGTCATAAGCTAATATCGGCTGATAATATCTTTCTGCCTTCAGTCCTTCTCAAAGCTGACATTACCCAGACTGCATCACGAGTACTCTCTTGTATTGTATCAAGATTTTTATTAAGCTTACTGTACATTCATGTACCAAACAGCATGTTCATCACATGAAAGTATACTCTTGCACTCGAGTATTGAGAGGAAGGCAAAAGTCTAAATAGTGATAATTCACGCTCATATTAACAAAGCAACACGAGGATAAGAAGGCAAAAGAAAAACAGACGTACAAACTGAAGTAAAGTGACCGGATTTAGTCAAACTTAAATCTAACATAATACCTTTTAATCAGGAACATTCTCTTAGCAAAAGTTGGACCAAAATAAACACAATAAATAGGCACTGGGAAAAGTGGTCACATTAGCATTAGGCAATTAGTCAAGAGAGGTGCTAACTGCTCAAAAGGTATACAGTTTTGGGGGTGAAGCTGCACTGAGTGGTAGTCAGATGGAGACCTGAAAAATAATACAGATGATGATGGAAACAGCTAGAGTGCTTGCAGGTTTGTTATCAGGTGGACTTGATTATGAGTCTGATGAGAAGGCTCTGTGTGCGTTTGGGAACTGCTGAGAGTTGAAATCCGGGTCGTCCCTCACTCGTTTTTTGATGTCTGCTTTAACCTGAGAGAGGAAAAAGGTTCAATCATTATGGTGAAACATACAAGCGCTAAGCCAGAGGGAGACTTAACGGTCAGATCTGTTTTCCTGATTTTGTTCGGCCAACATCCAAAGATATTCCATTTATACTGATATAAAAACAGAGAAAAGCTGCAAATCCTCACAAAGGAGAAGCTGGAACTAGAGAATGAAACAGTAAAACAATAAACACATACTTATTTATAATGAATTAATAACAAATTAATTATTTTTAAAAAGGAAAAAATCGATCCAACCCACACATTAATTCATTTACAAATTCAATTATTGACTCACCAGTAACAGACAATTAGGAAAAGTTATTGACAATATATATTATAAATTTACAAAATGAATCATTTAAATGAAAATGTAATCACTTTATGATAGCTTACTTAACTGTAATGTCATGTGGAGTCTGTATTTGTGGGGATGTTAATTTGAATTGTTATACTGAGAGGAGCCTCTAACATTTGGGCCACCCTAGTCTAAATATAATTTAATAAATTTAACATCATAACCACTCTAGGGTCTAAAATCAAATACCAATAATATCCCATGTGTCATGCTTTAAATCATTCCTCTTGTTCATACTGGTCATTATAAGATCCCCTCCAAATGTGCTTACAAAAGGACAAAATCCACAGTCCTCATTTTGAGCAAAAATGTATTTAAAAGTTTATCTGAAGGTAATATGAAGCTTCAGCCATCTGAGTCAGTCAATTAAAGTGGATATCCTCCACAGTTACAGTCTCTTTAGTAAAAAAAAATCCCTATTTGTGTCTTGACAAGCAGTGTTTTCCTGGTTAACGGCAGTGAAAGGATTGCAACAAAAAGAGGGAAATTGGCACTAAAAAGACGGTGACTTTGAAAGATATTTACATAATCTCACTAATTTGGACAGCTGAAGCCTCATATTAACTTCAAATACACTTTTAAATACAATTCTGCACAGAAAGAGGACTGTACACTTCCAGTACAAGTCAAAAGTTTAGACACACTTTCTCATTCAAGGGAATGTGAACGTGTGTCCAAACTTTTGACTGGTACTGTACAATGAAACTACATTATGAAAGGATCTGTTAATTACCAGCATGAGCAGGAGGATTGATTACCACAAGAAAAAACATGTGTCAGTGTTCATTTGGGCACCTGACTATTGTTTTAGGGCAGACTTGGAAAATTGTGAACCTATCCTTTGAGTTTGATGAGTCAAAGATGACCAAGGATGTAGATCTTCAAAATCTATTGTAAATGTGATGCTCACCTTGGTCCTTTGTTTTAAATAAGTTAGGTAAATAAGTGAAGACAGGCAAATGTATTTAAATCTGTCTGACCACTTTTGTCTGACAGTGTAACCAAGTGTCAAATACAAATTCTAGGCAAAACAATGAAAACAATCGAACCAAACTATGGTTATTAGTAGTTATGAGTAGTGTGTCCCTGCTTTGTTCTAAAAAGGTAGATGCAACATTCAGTTACCTGTTCTGCATAAGCTTCCTTCAGCTCCTGTGTCTCCAGCTCATCCTGCAACCGCTCAGCAGAGGTGATGGGCCTCACTCCTGCTGTCCTGGCTGCTTGACTCACTGCATCAGAGAGGGAGAGGAGGCTTCCACCACCCTGTCCTGTCTGAAAACACACACACATACACCTTGAAGAAGGTAAGGACAGGTTACACTTACTGTTCATGTAATGAGTGAAGTTACAACCGATCTGATTACCTTCCTGCGTTTCGCCGGCATGCCATGCAAATAGGCGTCAGACAACGGAGGCTGAGCCTTCATCTTCCTCTGGGTCATCATATCACACCTGATGATAGGCACCCATTCCTACAACGCATGCAATGGATAAATAGGAAGGATAAGAATTATGAGTCACCAGGGGGGAAAACAGTAGTGAGAAGATAATAATCAGGCTGATAAATATTTTATTTGTAGAAACACAAATAAAGCAACACGTCCTTCCAGAAACAATATTCTCATTACTCCGGATAAGCCACAAACTTCACTATGAATAGTTTAATTGGAGCTACTTTCTACAGGATATTTTATATAATAATTATATAAAAATATGAAATAAACAAACTGTGGGGGGTTCTTACAGGGGGAACAGCAGCAGCCCAGGTCTCTGACTCTCCAGCAGACTCCTCACTCACTCCCTCGGCTCCTGCCGCCGCCATGTCGCCACCTAATGGTGCGGCTCCTCCTGAGGCTCCCAGGTCCCCGGGCAACACCCTCGTTTCCTGTGACGACGCCCTCGTGTCGTGTGACACCGACATGGCCTCCTCTGCTGTAGTGGCTGCGGCTGGTGAGAGGTTGTCACCGATCTATGGGAGTGCGGAGCAGCAAAATGAGGGAACTAAAGAGCAAAGCGGTACCTAAAACGTCAAACTGAGTTAATTGGAAAAGGACATTAAAGACATTAAACACCGTGCTTACCGTTGAACTTTGTGCTCGTTCAGGCTCTTGTGTGCCAGTTGCAGAAGACTGATCTCTCTGTGAAAGAATGCCATCTAATATTTATTAGCTATTTCAGACGTGCTGTCCAAAGTAACAGGATATGTAACCGCCATCAGACAACAGAGACCGCTTTCTCTGCATGTAACATGTTACGTATGCATTCTGTTCGGCAGGAAACTGATACAATTTTCAAATTATGAAATTCAGAAAATTAAACTGAAATCTAAAGTTACAGAAACAAAATTTTGAGAAAATCAAACTTTAAATCCCTGAGTGTAACTGAATAAATAAGGCCTGGTGGTTAGAAATGTTACAAGTGAGGCTTGCAGATTTCATTCTCTCCGATTGCCGGCGTGTTTCCATCCTTATTCTGGAAGGAGCCACACATACACAGAATTCAGGAGCTGGGTAAATGTTAAAAACAAAAAAAGGTTTGTGTATGGTCCGTTACCTCTGTGTGAACAATGTAGTTCTGGATCTGCTCCTGTGTGATGGGGATGTGCTCCAGAATGAACTGCAGCCTCATTGTCATCATGCTGGTCATCCAGTTGACCAGACTGGGACTGATGTCACTCGACATCCTCCGCTGGAACCACATAAGAAAATTAAACTTAGGCTTTTTAAGTCTACAATTTCTGAAGTGAAATGTTGGAGTGAGGTTTTAATTACCAAATCACTAATTCTAACTCACTGGTTCTAAACTTACAGGTGGTTTACTTCTGCATAAACATGTTATTCTAACTGTATTTGAAATGTGTGAAAAAATTGCTGAATTAAAAAGGAGGAAAGAATAAATAACAGAACAAAATATAAAGAGTGAGTAAAGCTGTGTGCTCCAAAGTGAATCAAATTTACTGTGCTCACTAAAGGTAAAATGGACGGTTTTTGATCAAAACAATAAGTCACAGGCTTTGTTTGCAGCAACATTGGCAAGCTGGTCGGGCAAACTAATAAAAAAATCTTGCACAGCCTCTTTCGCCATGAACTGTGGACTGAAACTTGTCAATGATGTCATGTGACTTTATTCAGAAAGGAAAAAAGAATATGCCTTCATCCATGGCTAGCTGTGGCAAGAAAATCCCTTAAAAAAAAGCCTTAAAAATATATGGTCTAATACTGTATATTACAAAAATACCCTGTCCCCTAACCCCCAGAAAGTCATGTGACTGGTTGAAATTTAAATGTGGATTTTCAGCCATAGGTTTTCTACACAAACCTACATCAAGAAAACATGAGTGTACTTTCATTTGCTATATTTTGCCTAATATGCCAAACTGTGTTTCATGTGCAGTCTACTGCCTGCTGAATCCAAGCAAAAGCAAACAGTGTATTAGTGAGAGACTGTGTACTGACTATCCGGTGGTTGATGACTGCAGTTAGAGCTCTCTGGTCTCCTCTCAGACAGTGCAGGTTGAGGGCAAGACACTCGAACAGCGCCTGGTTACACATCTGTAGCAACCGCGGCCCAAATGATTCATCTGGATGAGAAAAACATTTGTCTTAAATAATCAGCAAAATATTCCTAACAAAAACCTTTATAACCAAGTACCTCATTTGCCACAGAGACTGAAATTTAAGCTTTTTGATTTTGCTTCATGACCATCATGATCACAGCAGTATTCTTGATAATAATAAGGTAATAATCAGAATATTATCACCTCTGGTGCTGCAACCTAAACATAAACGGATGCATAAACTGCAACCAAAACAATCACACATAAACTCAGTCACCAAGGCCAACTGATATATACTGTTCCTTTTTTTAAAATTTACCAGTGCAACGCAGAATGTGTGTGGCGATGTGTGTCAGCTGCTGCCTGAAGAAGGACATGTTGGTCTGAGTGGCGTCAACGCCCTCCAACAGTGTGACTGAAGATTCTCTCTGTGGGAGTTGAAAGAGACAATGCCATTACAATACATTTAAAAACTTCAAAGATGGCACAGCACTTCAACATTTAATAGGTAAAGTGGCTTTAAAATGAACAGGTACAGCTGAAATACAATGTCTCATAGATGAATTATTGGACTATATCTGAATTTGCTGCAAAGTCTGTAGCTGCCTAAACGCACTAGGAGTGTGTGTATGTGCATTTTCTTGTGTTTAAGTGCATATCTGAAATCATTCAATTCACCTGTACTTTATACTATTTACTGTGTCTGCTGGTTTGTAGTGTCATCTGATGGCCCAGTGAGAATTTACATGATACACTGGACTTAAACTAACCATAATCCACACAAAAATGATGAATAAATCATAGTTATATAGTTAAGTGCATCCAGGTTCCAACTACCATAATCTTCTGTTAATTTGTTAACATAAAAGTGGACCTGAACAGATCCAAATATTGCTTATTTTTCTCTATGGACATACAATATATTCTAATACACAAACTATCTCACAAAGTGAATGACCGAAATCAGACACAGCCTTAGCTCTGATGGATGTTATGGGTTTTGCTTTTGCAAGTTAATATATTAAGCTGTAAATAATTTGTAATAAACATGCTGTGGTAACATATTATAATTTCTACTTTGTGTTTAAATGGCACTGGAGGAGGAGTGAGTATCAAGGACTTACAAAGCTCTCAGTGATGTACTCCTCCAGTTCATTGACAAGACTATCAGCAGCAGCCTGGGGACGGAAACAAGAGGACATGGGGAAAAAAAAGAAAGTGATAAGTTTTGTGAGAAGAAGAAAATCCAACTGTTGGACAGCTGTGAGTCATTTATGCACAGGAATAAGAAAAAATAAACCAGCATACATGGGAGCAATGATGAAAGGTACATTAGCACTATCTACTTTTAACTATGCATGAATATTTAAGTATGAGTATTCACACTGAAGTAAACAACATATTAAAAAGGGAAAAAAAAAAACTTATCAGCTGATGATTGGTACTGACAGCAATGTTTTCATCAGTGGGCTCTCTGCCGTTGAGGTAGTTCTGGGTGAAGAACTGGGACAGTTGAGGCTGGATGCGGCCCAAAGGCTGGTGCTGGCCATGAAGCAGCATCACCAGGTCTGACATGGTGAACGTCTGGCACACCAGCATCAGCAGCTCTCCAAAGAACCCTGGGAACCACAATAAAAAAAGAAGAAGATACAGGAAATTAGGTGATCAAGAGGGGTTAAATTTACGCCAACCATTTTTTTGACTGACTGACATCAAAATCTGTCATCCTCAGCTGCTGTGTGACAACATATCGTACATTCATGTTTGTAATTTACCAGTAGGATCCTCAGGACTGATGAATAGGTTGGTAGCCTGGGACAGTCTCTGCATGAACTGGGCAATGCTCTCTGTATCATTCTGGGCCTGGCCCAGAGAGCCCATCATGGTGCTCAGGACGCCACGGACGATGCCTGTGAACAGCTCCGGGTTGAGGGCTTCGGCTGCTCCGGGGGGGTTAGGCGTCGTGTTGGGTCCTGCGCCAGGAGCTGGAGTGGTACCAGAGGGAGGAGGCGGTGGAGAGAAGACAGGCTGGGAGGCCTAGAAATTAAATGGATGTGAGTAGTGAGCATGTGTTATCATTACATTTGCTTTACTTGAATTGCAAGTGATTCTTAAAATGGAAAGCACTACATAGATAACACAGATAACCCACTTTGTCTCAGCATATCTGCCCTCTAGTGGACAATTAGGGGACATCACAATGACTAGGGTTAGATATAACAAGAAAATATATCAAATGCTATTTTCAGTACCTTACTTTGAAGACTATAAACATGTTTTTCTACCAAATATTTTTTTATAGATCAACAAAAATCCCAAACTTCCCAAATATTAAAAGTTGTCCAAACAAAAGCAGTCTCATGAGAACCAAAAAGTATAAATTGTGAGCAGAATAAGTAAAGAAGAGTGAAAAAACACATGCAGTTAAAAACTTGTGGCACTTGACAATTTCCTTTACTTGGTGCAACAGATACATTTACTAATACAGTCCTTACACATGATCTGTGTGCAGTTTATGCCGGATTACAGAAATTACACATCAATCAATGTGCAAGTCATATCCAAAAGCATATACAATGTACTGTAACTGCACTCAAGTTGAACATTAAAACACTAACCTGCTGCATGAAGTCACTCACTCCCTGGATGAAGGCTGGGACACCAGATGTGGTGACAGTGATTGAAGGTGCCCCAACAGAACCTGCACCGGCCCCACCGGCTACCCCCAGGAGAGAACCAAGGAGCTGGCTGAGGTCTGGGGGTATCTCTTGGGACTGGGGCTCACTGGTGTTGGTTTCAGGGTGGCTTGGTGGACTAGCAGTATTTGCTGCAGGTGGAGGTGTTGGACCGGAGGTGGAGAAAGAAAAGGAGGTGGAGGATGAAGAAGTGTGAGAGGAGGATGGGGAGGACGTGGACGTGGATGTGGATGTGGTTGAAGAGGATGTGACTGTTTGACCAGCTGTGAAAAAAACAGATGAAATATCTGATTGGCAGCAATCCTTGACTCCACTCTAAGTTAATACAATTACAGAAAAATGCTGCTGCTAGAGCCAATATCTAAATGCATCAATTAAAAAGACGTACCCATTTGTCCTGGCAGCAGAAGCTGTCCAACCAGTCCGCTAATCATCTGGTTGAGAGCAGCAGGGTTGAAGGCCTGTGGGGTAAGATTAATTTAAAACATTAGCTTAAAAGGTTGACCATGTTGACAATCAACCTTGAAAAACCAAATCAGAAAATTCTCACCTGTCCTGGCTGCTGGCCTGGCATGGCAGCCCTCACATTGATGGTAGTTCCCCGGGTGCCAAAGGCTGGAGGGGGCATGTTGGGTGCAAAGGGGGGTCGGGTGAACACGACCCTTGCCTGGGGCTGGGGGCCAGCATGGGGTGGTGGTGGGGGAGCAGTAGGAGTGGTGGTTGGTGTGTTAGGACCTGTGGTGGTAGTTGATGAGTTGGCTGTGGAGCTGTAGCCAGGAGGGGTGGGCTGAGGTGGGACAGGTTGGCCAGTGGCAGCGGCGGTGGCAGCGCTAGTAGCTACAGCAGCGGCATATTGACTGATCTGTTGCATGAGATTCCGCATAAAGTCAGGGGGGAGGGCACCTACGGGGACAGAGACCAATAAATAAGGACAACATGATTTAGATACATGATTTGGTTATCAGCAGAAAATGTAAATGATTTTCAAGAGTCAGGAAATGAATGCTTTATTGAACTTAACTGTTGGAAATGCAAATTGGAAAAACAGTAAAACTGGACTCAGGGGTTTTAAATGACAGCGCTGTGTTATGGAAAATGTAGTATACCAAATATATTCTCAACTGGTCTTTACCTGGTTGTCCAGGCATTTGCTGACCAGCTGCTGCAGGGTTTGCACCTGGGCCTGCACACACAAAAACATCATAACACAAATAGTTTGAACTCCCTTGTACAGGCTGAAAGTACCTAAAGCGAGTAAATTACTATTAATTAGTAATTACTCTCCACTAGAGCTGCAATGATAAGTTGATTAATCTATCAAAATTCAACAGAAAATCAATCTACACCCATTTTTATAATCAAATAATCATTAAAAAAACATTCAAAAAAATCAAAATTCTCAGATTCTTCTAATTGTTGCAACCAATCATTCAACAAACAGAAAAAAATCTGTCATTTGAGACGGTAAATCAGACACTCAGCAATTGCTTGTGGCAGCAGTGCATGGAGGATGAAGTAGTGTGGTATGTGTGCTCACTTGACTCCAATGCACTGCCACCCAGCAATTAACACACAAACAGCTTTGATGTAACGGAGCATTCAATCAGTGGCGGGTAGGGGACAACACACCGTCCGTGTTCATCTGCATCATGACCACCGGGACTGCCTGGTGGCTGATCCTGATGACCCGGGGGCCAGCCTGTCCCTGTCCAGCCTGCTGATTGGACGGGGAAGTCTGTGAGGGGGAGGTCTGTCCCTGACCTGCCTGCTCTGACTGGCTGGCTGGCTGGGTGGGTGGGGCTTGTCCCTCAGTGCCATTAGCCGCAACAGTCACTGTGGCACCCAGGTTCATCTGTCGGTGAAGACAGATGCAAACACAGTCAGCCTGATCAAATTTAAAGGTTTGAATAACTTTTGACTAAAATATGCTTCTAATGTATTCTCTTACTTGTGCTGGGATGTGGTGGTGCATGGCTCCAGGCAGAGTGACTGGGGTGGCATAATGGGAAAACGGTCGGACCACATGTAGGTGGCGGGGCACAGGGCTCATGAGGTTCAATCGCAGGTCACTGAGGGCCACAAGGGCGTTACCAAGGAGACGGAGACACTCCCATGTAAGGATGAGAGTGCGCTGGTCCTCCTCTCTCTCCTACGGCAGAAAAGAAACCAAATCAAATCACATTTAAAAACAACAACAGTTGACCAAAGTGCTGTACAATCACATATGGTTCCAGGGAGCACAAGTTCATATGAGGGGCATCACAGGCACCACTGGGTCCAAAAATCAGGACTTCAGTTTTGTTCTGATTAAAACTTTAAAAAATTAAGGCCATCCAATCTTTGATGTCTTTGAGACAGTCCAACAGTGGTTCTAAACGGTTTTTGTCTTTCAGTTTAAGAGGAAAATAAATTTGCATGTCATCGGCATAGCAGTGGAATGAGATGCCATATTTTCTGAAAATGGACCCTGCAAGTAGAGTGAAAACAGGATTGGGCCGGGAAAAGAACCCTGAGGGCAACCAAACCAGCTTGGGCAACTTGAATAATAACCATATAATCCATCTTTAACACCCAAGGCATTTTGTCCATACAAAGATAATAGAAACTGAGTATGAACAAAAGAATGCATTATTTGGAGAGTATCATTTTAACTTGAATATGAATGACTCCCACACTCATTAACAACATCTTTTTTCAGGTACAAGGTTGATTGATTGACACAAACAGAAATGTAGAGATATTAACATTATTTAAAAAATCTCATGGAAAAGCACTACTGATAATGAAACTCTACCAGACATTGAAGTTATTGCTGCCACTGCACCCAACAAGTTTTTTAACAGCAAACAAACAAAAAAAATCACCAATTAATTATTATTATTTGGCAGTTTAAATCCTACTGTATTATTGTTGTATTCTGCGGTGGTGGCCGTCTCCAGGATGGTGTGAGCTCTCTGGATGAAGGGCTGCAGTCTCTCCTCCACCCTCCGTAGCTCAGACAACATCTCTGCCAGCTCGGCTGGGCTGGGATGACTAGAGGAGGAAAGGAGGTCAAAGGTCACAAAAACCCTGAATTGCTTGTGTGAATCATCAAGTATGTTCTGGAAAGTGTAACCGATAACATGAGTCACTGATAGAGATGTCTCACTTGGGTCCAGGTTGGGGCGTTGGTCCCTCAGATGGTGCTGAAGAGGTGGGTGGAGGCGGGGGAGTTGTTGGAGGTGGGGAGGTGTCCATGGGCTGAGCAGAGGGAGAGGGGGTGGAGGTGGTAGACGAAGACGAGGGAGGAGGGGGAGCAGCGGCAGAGGTTGTCTCTGTTTGGGAGGATGAGTCGCCCGGCCGACCCTGAAAACAGACACAAGATAGCAGCCATATTTGTAACTGATTATACAGCAATTTCTCTGGAGCTTTGCTACTGGAGTAACAGGGAGGTTGAACTCTCACCTCCATTCTTTGGATGACCTCATTGATGTCCCTCAGCAGGTTCTCGGCTAGCACCAGCCTCAGCCTTGGCTCACTCTGCACTGGTTGGTCCATATCAATGTGTACATTCACGGACCCATTGCTCTGAAACAGAAAAGGTGACATTTAACAAGCTGCAGGGTGATGTTATGTGGGATTATATGCAATCAGCAAGCATAGCAATTTACCCCAGTGCTGGTTGTGACTCTGGCATTCCTGGCATTCTCTCCCATGCCGGACACCATCTGCTGAACTGACATCTGAGAAGACAGCACAAAAATAAAGCATCAGTTAATACAAGATAGATCTTCTGACAGCCATGAAAGGACTGATCAACAAGAAAATAAAATATTAAAACTAACCAATAGGCATTCTCCCACTACATAAACTTAGTAATTGTACAGTAAACAATGAAACATACACCATTATGATTAGGATACATGTTAATACACTGAAGAGCCCTAAACAAGTCACAAAGCTGACCAACCTGTATTTGCTGGGGGTCCATGATGTTGACAGGGAGGTTAAAGGTGCCGAGCATAACATAGCTGTTAGCGTTGCGATCATGTGCAGGCACTTGTGATGTTCCCTGGGAGGATGAGGAGGCCCCACTGTCAGCTGAAGTGCCTCCTGACCCTGAGCCAGGCTGGGAGGGTGGAGGTGGCGCCCGCTCCACAAGGTGGATCACCTTGCCACCAACATCTGGGACAACAATAAAGAATGATGGTTACATCTGTACAAGTATCATAATGTACTGACTTTACACTTTTGTTAGAGACTCAAGAGATATTAATAATAATAAATAAATACAAAAACATTGTTTAGAAACCTGCACTTACCTAAAAAAAACAATAAAATAAAAAAAACAGAGGAGAGTGTAAAAACAAATCTAAAATTGCCCTTGAAACAAAATAAAATCTAGTTCTACTTTGCTTTAATTAAGTCTTTGTTTGCTTACTGTAGTCTGCCAGAGTCCTTTCATCCTGTAAGACCCTGCCCTGGTAGATCAGTCTCTGTTTGTCCACAGGGATACCCACTGAAGGGGCAATGTGCTCCTTGAACTCTTTCACTGTCAACTACAAAAAAGATGGAACAGACACAAGTCAGACTTCCACAAAGGCTGACTGGAAACGAGACTTCAGGCCCGAGTGTGCAGTAGGAATTGATTTTATTTACCTGAGCACCGACAGTGTAGGTTCTGCTCTGTGAGTCCAATGTTTTCACAGTCACCTCTATGTCTGCAGTTTGTTCCTCCATGGTGTTCCTGTATCATAAAAAAGCATTACATTAATTATAGGCTAAGCAATACAGCCGATACCAATATTGTCATTTGTTGTAGCAACCTGATAACGATATCTCGGCCAACATCCTTTTTCGCTACTTTCTGACACTTGACAGCCTAAACAACTACTTGATTAACCGGAAAAGTTTTCAGCAGATAATTAAAATAGCTGTAATTGCAGGCATAAAATAAGCACCCCTGAGACACAACTTAGGCTACATTTATCCATAGATTATGTTACACCTTCAAAAATAGTCAGTATCACAAATAGCATACACATTGAAGTAAATATAGAATACACAACAAACTACAAAAACTACGAAAAATTACCCCAAGCGATTAATCGATGATCAAAATAGTTGGCAAATTAATTTAATAGTTGACAACTAATCGATTAAACAAATAACTTTTGCACCTCTTCTTGTTTTGTTCCAACCAGCAGATCACAACCAAAATATATTCTATTTCTCATCATATAAGAAACCAGGAAAAAAAATCACATTTCAGAGGCTGAAACCTGAATATTAAGGTATTTTTTCTCTAAAAAATGGCTCAAAAACAATGAATTGATTATCAAAACAATTTCAATCGACTAATCGCTTAATCGACTAACGTTAATCGTTGCAGCTTTAGCAAATTCCTTCCATAACATTGACACTAATAACACAGTATAACAGCTGCTGGGAGATCAAGCAAATAGCCGTTTGTTAATGCAAATCACAGATGTAAAATAGGGGAGACTGTAAAAGTTATAGCTGTTAAAGTTAAACAATTAAGTTCGGTTTGCTAAGTGACCATAATGTTAATTAACTTAGAGGCTTTGCGTTAGCTAGGTTAGGTTAGCGGAGCTGTGTGCTGCTGGGCCAGACGGATATTTTACATTTCAACATTATTTCAACACTTTGAACAGTGGCATGTAACGCCGACATTAATTACAGACAGCATTAGCCTACTGTAGTTCGTCACCATCGGCTTATAGCAGGATTTAACGCCAAGCAGACGTTTGCAACGAAGCTAACTTTGACCAGCTAACTAGCCTACTAAGATGGCTAAGCTAATGCTAAATAACCCGACGTTACAGTAAACTAATCATTTCAGTGACAATAAGGCTTTTCGTTTTCATAAAGATCGTAATGTGTTGTTTAACGCTTACCTTGGATGTCACACTATCCTTTCAGCTTATCCAGTTTATGCAGCTGTTTCTTATCTTTAAATAACATGCAAATGACTTCCTTATTCTTGCCAGAAGCTACCAGGCTCCCCGGATGTGACGACACGGTGTGTTGCGACCAAGTCTGCCGCAAATTACATCAGAAGAACAACATGGCGAATCTCGTTGAGGCGACAACCCAACAACAGTTTGAAGCTTTCTTAGCCAAAGCTGGAAAATGCCTGACCGTGGTGCATTTCCAGGCGGCTTGGGCTCCTCAGTGCGGCCAAATGAACGAAGTGATGGCCGAGCTGGCGAAGGAACACGCGCACACGACGTTTGTGAAGCTCGAGGCGGAAGCGGTGCCGGAGGTGTCGGAGAAGTATGAAGTTGCTTCTGTACCCACTTTCATTTTCTTTAAAGGAGGGGAAAATGTGGACCGCCTGGACGGGGCCCATGCTCCGGAGCTGACCAAGAAGGTGCAGCGCCTGGCAGTGACCGGGAGTCCCGGTGAAGCAGCGGAAAGTAAGACCGCAGAGCTGAACCAGAGGCTGAAGAAGCTAATAAACGCGGCGCCCTGCATGCTCTTCATGAAGGGGTCCCCGCAGGAGCCCCGCTGCGGCTTCAGCAGGCAGATAGTGGCCCTGCTGAAGGAGCACAGCATCCAGTTCAGCAGTTTTGACATCCTGTCCGACGAGGATGTCCGACAGGGGCTGAAGGCCTACTCCAACTGGCCCACCTACCCTCAGCTATACGCGAACGGAGAGCTGGTGGGAGGACTGGACATTGTGAAGGAGCTGGCTGAGTCTGGAGAGCTGGAGAACACCTGCCCGAAGGCTGTCACCCTAGAGCACCGCTTGAAGACCATCATCAACCAGAGCCCGGTCATGCTGTTCATGAAGGGCAACAAAGAGGCTGCAAAATGCGGCTTTAGCAGGCAGATAGTTGAGATTATGAACAACAGCGGGGTGGATTATGACACATTTGATATTCTTCAGGATGAAGAGGTGCGTCAGGGTCTCAAGGTCTATTCTAGCTGGCCAACCTACCCCCAGCTATACGTGAAAGGAGAGATGATCGGAGGTTTGGACATAGTCAAGGAGCTGCTGGAAAGTGGAGACCTGGTGTCAGTGCTGAAGGGGGAGTCGTAGGTGGATTTTTCACGCCAATAAAGATGGAGAGCAAAAAGCTTCCCGCATAATGCCCAGATCAGTCCTCTGTGGCTGATGTAACACTGGGGTCAGGAAGTGAAAGATAGAGTTTATGAAAAGAAATTAACATCATCATATATTTTTTTTCTCACCTATAATAAACCCGTTGTAGGATCTGGATAGATTAACTTTCAATTTAAGTTAAGGAAAATGATTTTTGCAGTGTTTCAAGTGTGACTAAACAGTGACTGGTTAAAACACCTCCTGCTCAACTTAAGTTCATATAATCTGATTTCATTCAACATTTTTGGGTTATATCTGCCCTTTCAGTATTCAAAGCCTCACACCGGGGAACGAGTTAATATCTAGTAACTCATTATATACCAACTGACCCAGCTGCTGACTCTTCATGCCGTCCTGTCCAGCTCCTCTCAACACTTTCTTCACCTTTAAAGATAGAAAAACTGGCTTCAATACTTCGAACTAACTCTATAAGGCACTTATTGGTAAAATGTTCGTCAATAACATTATGATTAAATGATGGAAAAAAACAACTTGCTTTGGTGTTGTTTTTGGTGTTGCTTACTTGAATGGAACTTGCTTGTACGAAATGTCACTGTAGAATGCACATGGAAACAAACATTACTTCCAAAATATAAATACTACCTTTAACCTAAGATGTATGAATAACAAAAGATTAGCTGTGTCTGGAACCATAAATACATCCACAATTATTGGTTGTAGTTCAGTCGCTGTGAAAGTCAATGTTTGCAAGTTGGTAATTAACAGGGAGTACACTTTACAGTAAAATTCTTTCTAATACATCAGCAACTAACGATTATTGTCATTATCATAATCGTTTTAGTCTGTGAAATGTTAAAAAGTGACAAAATTCCATTTACCATTTCTTAGAGCCTACTGTGATGCCTTCATTTAGCTTATTTTGTCCAACCAACAGTCCAAAATCTGAAGATATTTAATTGACTGTTCTATATGTTGAAGGAAAACAGCAAATTTTCACATTTAAGAAGCTGGAACTAGAGAATTTTTGGTGTTTTTGCTTGGGGGGGGGGGGAAGATAAAATAGTTGACAATTTATTTTCTGTCAATCAATTAATGGAGTAATCGCAGCTGTGAAGAGCAATGGAAACTATGGCTTCAAACATGTAAGTGGAGTTGAAACACAACAGTGGGTTTATACAGCTAAAATGTGTGCAGACAAGCTTGTTGTTTGACACCACCTTGTGGATGTACATGTAAAACACTTGTATAACCTGATCTCTGAAGTCTATAAGATAACCTCAGGATAACACATAGGATGTAACACAAATATCAGTCAAATAATTATTATTATTATTCTGTGTGTGTCGGTGCTGTCGTAATTCTATTAACGTGAGAAAATCAGAAACACTAGTGTAGGATGATGAAAACGTCGCAGCCTACCGTTAACTTCAAACGTGTATGACTCATAACAGATGTACAGAAGGATCAAATATCTGAAACCACTTTCCCAGAATGGGGAAGTGGTCAGACTCAACTCAGACAAATTATCAATTCTCTGTTTTTTTTTTTTTTTTTGAAGCATTTCTAAAAGGGTTTTTTTCACTTTCAGACATGAAACTGTAGCATGTAGGTTTACTTCTCTTCGACAGTTGTTCGAAATTTTCTGTAATTGACTGTAGCTTTGTTGTAGTGATTTAAAAGAAACCACCACTTTCTGAAGACGGTGATGACTCATTTGGCCTTAGTGAGAGTGTTGTTGAGGCAGTTTCTCCGTCAACCAGATTTTGGAGCATGAGAAAATCTTGCTATGTGAAAGAATGACTAATTTTACTATAAATGTGCTTATCCTAAAGCTGTTTCTTTACATTCAAGGCAGAAGCAGCCCATATTCAAGCTTTTATGCACCCCTTATATGCGACAGGGGTATTGCAGCCGCACAGGTTAATAATTTACCCGACACTCTTTTAAAGTGACACGTTGGAACATCACACACATTCAGAGAGCTTCCTGAGGTTCATTTCTAAGTATTGGCTCTTAGGCGGCAGTTATGTTGAACGCAACGTTGCCATATCTTCTCCATTTATTTAGTTTGTATCAGTCGATCGTTCCTTGTTCAGTTCCTGAGCAGTTACCTGCCAACACTGTCGACAGTCAGCAGGTGAGAAACAAAACTATTGAAGCATTTAGATTCTCTGTATTATGAAAACGCAAAAGGCATTCACGTCACAACTGACAGCGAAAATATCTCAGAGCTTTGTGTGTCTGTCTATCGCTGGCGCTTAGTTTTAGATGTGCAATTTTGTTGTTTTGTTTGTTTCGTTAACCCTGGTAAAGAGTGTGTTATGAATATGTAGTGTATTTGCATTTCACAGTTACTGCAGATAAGAAAGATTTACCGAGATAAATATTAGCCATTACCACACAGACACACTTTCCCCTCCCTCTGCTCTTTCCATTAAGTGGTCTCTGCCGCAAGTTGTGGGCTTAATATAGTTTCTGTTCCTCTGCTATTGCTATCACCCCACACTGTTATTCCACCTGTTTGTGTCTCTGTCTTAGTATCTGGGGGAATGGTACTTTATAGCAGCAGTCAGTCACAGAGAGGCTGACATCCGGGAGTATAGAGCAATGGACAACGTTTTGTTCACCGTGGAGGAGACGGCCAAAAACACGCTGCTGATGACCGGACATATCCGCATGTGAGGCAGCAAAGCAAATACACGCACACACATTACCTTACAGGGAGTGAACCCAAACATATGAGAGGCCAAATAAGAAGAAATGAAAGTAAAAGGAAGTAAAAAATGTTTCTTTACACACATCATCTCTGTATGGTTTACAATGCGGGTGATGATGAGGTCAAAGGACCAAACTCCTGACAAACTAATATGTGATGTAGAAAAAATGTAATAAGTCAACTTAATAAAATGCAAGAAAAACCTGAATTGTTTTTATCACTCTTCTTGCCCTTTTTTACAGGTTGTTTGCTTAATATTTACAATGTACATTTTATGTAACAATTTGAACTCACACATGTTTAAGCCTGGATTATAGTTTACAACATTTCATTTACAACATCAAAGACAATATTAGCTATGTCCAAACCAATTCAGTTTTAATGAAAATAAAATGGTTTACAGCAGGGTTACAACAAGGCAGGGCCACGAGGGAGAACAGAAACAACACAACTCAAGATCGTAAATAGGCCCCAGAATAAGGGAAGTGATGTTTAGAAAATGGAAAAGCTATAAATGTACGTTTCAAAAATGAAAGTCTCTGTGATATTTTACTATAGGTCATGCTGAATTTGTGTATTTGTTTTCAAAATATTTTTAGAGGGGAAAACTGCATAAATCAGACCTGGATCTATCATATACGCCCTGAGAGAGATGATTTAGAAGTGGAAGGTAACTAACTAACGTGTGTATTCACATATGCTCCAAACACACACACATGCACACACAAGGCATCAACAGATGTTTGTTTTTTTTTCCAAAGTCTGAAGCTAGTTTTATTTTTTGAAGGATGTTGGATATGGGAATTTTGTGTTTAATACAAAAAAAATCATGCAAAAACATCACAAGGTTTTAGTATTTTTCCAGAATTGTATTCTTAGCAGGGTGGAAATGCCCCTTAGAGTTCCCACCTATTTATTTAGACAGTGTTTTCTTTTTTTAGACAATCACTAACACTGACGCTCACCATTGAAAACCCCAATACTGAAATTATTTTGCGGGGATCACAGCTGTAAAAACTCATGTTAGACCTTTGAATAACATGGAAACTTCATGTTCTATTTTGTAGGAATAGAGTAGTTCTCTTTACAAAATGCTAAATCCTTTTCTTCACACCGACTGGACACAGCTACAGCTTGCCAGGGATTATTTCCAAAATTAACATCTGCTTTTTATTGCTATGGTGAAGTACATTAGAGCATGCCGTAGGAAACAGGTGCATACCAACTGTGCAGATAGAGAAAGTACCTGTTCAGCAGTTAAACATTAGGACACAATAATAGGAATATACCTCAAAAAATTCCAAACCTTTCCCATAATGAATCTTATGTCAAATAGTGTAGGACAGTCCTCTACTAAAGAGTTTCTTTATTTGAGTAAAAAATATTATTCTTGTTTTTCCGAAATGTTTCTACCTCACCTCATTGATAGGGATTATTTATAGTTATTGTGACACCACAGAACATTTTTAGTTGAACAAGACCATAACCAACAAAGAGAAAGCAGCCTTAGATCAAACACACTTCTGCATAATAAACCACAGTATGTTCACTTTGTACTGTGCCACTCACTGATCAGTGCTGCTGCTTTGCTGGTGTCTTGTGGTTTTGATCTAGGGAGGCCACAGCGGAGGACCCTGCTCTGGAGCGGCAAGTGGGTCAACTGCAGCGACTGCATCATTGTCCAGGAAGTGGAGCCCCCTGTAGACAGTACAGGCACGGAGGACTCCCTCAACAGACACATGCTGTATGGTAAGCCATCTTGAAGGAATAGTTCACCCAAAAAAGAAAGTACAGTCACTATGTACTATTACCTATTACTCTTTAACATCCTGTTTTCCTCATTTCTGTGGCAGTAGCTTGGAAAATGCATTCCACACATTATTCCACACTGTCTGACAGTAATATTATATATATATATATATATATATGTATATGTTTATTGTCAGCCTGTTTCAGCTCTTTATTGAAACTATAAGATGTTTTCACTGAGTGAAACACTCAAACCAGAGAGTGCATGTTTTATATGGCAGTACCATGTTCTCAAATCGAAATATTCTAGATGTTTTGTGCATAATTTTTTATCTAACATATTTCATATTTTTGGAAATTTTGAGATTTCTACTAGATTTTAACATAAAGTTTTTATTTTTATATAGCTACAGTGGTTCTGAGTGTACTTGGACACATTATCAGTGATGATCTGGCCCTGCTGCAAAAATATTTGTCCCTCTGATGAACGCTGAAGTTTGGAATCTGTAATGACCTTGTTTCTTCTAATACTGCCCACACACAAAGCAAGGCATGAATACTTGTTTGTCTTGTCTCGCTTGTAAATCACTTCAGATAAAGGCACCTTTCAAATGACAAAATGTAAATGCCAAATGTAAATCCGTTGTTGCACTGTGCTATTTGAATAGTGCATAGTGCTGGAATTAAGTCTAATAAACCTACCGCAAATGAACTTTTAATGTGTGAATTCCATCCTACTGTGGGTGGCAGTAGAACGGAAACGGTGTGGTAAAGCAATTTTTTTTTCTCCGGCAACAACAACAGTACTTTCAATCAACCTTAAAATGAAGCAAACCATTTTGTAGATAACCAACAGAGTACATCTCTAGTCTCAAAGTGCAACAAAAATAAGCTGCAACTCTGTTAGCCCCGAGATAAAGTCCTAAACAGTGTTATAAATCAATTTAATTCTTAAATGAATTAAAAGAAATAAACAAAAGCATAAAGGCCTGGGTTTCCACTGCACCAGTTAACAGCCCCCCAATGAAACAGAAACTGAAAAACTGAAAAAACTGTCTCATAATTGAACCTAACTGCTGACACCTGCTGTAATGGCGTAGGCCTTTTTGAACCCTGGATTGTGGTTGGAACTGCTTACCTGCTCTCTTATATTTCCTGGGTAGGCGAAGGGGCTCACTGCTGTTGATAGCAACTGCTTGATGAGCATGACTTTGTAATGACTCAGGGTCAGTGGGGTTGTGCAATCTGCTTGAGTTGCATAATTGAGTTTTGTACTGATGTTATTGAACTGTGGATCCCAAAGTCCAATGCTTTTACCCCTTTTCCTCCAATATGTCAGTTTAGCAAAATCCAGCAGATAACAAGGTAAAAACAGGAAGTTTGGCTTCATTTTGTCACAAAACAGCAGTCTACAACAGCTTTTTAAAATGTGTTTTCTTTTCTGTAGCCAAGGGGTATAGCATACAGGCCTTTTTTGTTTTGTTATATCGATACTGTAAAAACCCAGGACAGCGATGTTGATACATCTTTTCTGCATTTTTGATGTATTCTTTCCAAACTCAATGGGAAAAAGAAATTTTAAAAAAGTCAGTCTCAACAAAGAAATCAAAATACAATAGCTTATTTTCAACTGCTCTATATTCTAGCTCGGCAGAGTGACGTGGACTCCGAGATGGTGACAGCATTTCTGAAAAACTCAGCCTGTCATAACATGTCGGCGAGTGTCAAACTACCTCAAGAGAAAGGTTTGTCTTGTGGATAAGTTTTTGATGATGCTTATACATCTCACTCTATTTTCGTTTTAATATTTCAACACTTCACTTGTGTCCATGCTAACCGAAATTACAGCGCAGCCTCTTGGTTTTCCCACAATTTCTTTCAGGATGTTGCCGTTGCCATGGACACCTTGGATGATAAGTTTATTTCATGTTTTCTTGTATCATGGTGAAATAAATCAAGCGAAATTACACGCATTCCTCTCCTAGTTATTTTGCTCATTTCTGACAAGAGACTGATAATGACTCTCAGCATTTTTAGTGGTGTTTAGTGGTGTCACAACTATTATACTCCAATGAGAAGCACATCCACCAAGCACAAACACAGGGAATTCCCATGTTGCTACTGGATGAATACACCTGTTCACATAACTTGAATGAAGGCAGAACGACTCTGTACTGGCTTGACATTGATTACACACTCGGATTTATTCAGTTTGTTGGATTTAAATCACAAATCCTCAAAGAAAACCTACAGTGGTGGGGCAAGTGTTCTGCCAAGAACAATATTGGATCAGCAACTCTTTTAAAGTGACGTTCAGGATCAGTTTCATATCAATAATTGTATTTTTTGCTGTTCTATGTTGTTATTTTATACAATACAGATTTTATTCATATGCAGTTTATGAAAGTTTTGTTATGAAGACCCTGTCTCTTGCTCTTGTTGTTATTACAGCAACCATTTTTTTAAATGCCAAAGTCACTTTCCCCCTCTTTGTGACCCACTCTTGCCCCTGACAAAACAAAACATAGCATGAGAATGATTATGAAATCCATGTGATACAGTAACAGTGACAATTCCAGCTGTGGGTGTAAGAATTTCTTCAAACTTGTGTTTAGTTAACAAAGCATGGTCACTTAGTAACTAATTCGTAAGATTCACCGTGGCAGTAGAAATACTAAGGGAGATGAAAACAAACAGTGAGGAAGTATTACAAATGTTAACACGCATGAAACCAGAACAACCCAAAAATACAGAAACCAGAAGTTGAATTCCCCTCTTTGACTCTCTCAGGCTGGTTTCTGCTTCGTTAATAGGTTCCAGTGTACCAAGTGATCCTTATGTATGACTCCTTGTTTTTGAGTTGCTGTGCCACTGAAATGTGCCCACTAATACAAATCCATGATTATCTAGTTTCAAATTACATAATATTTTATTATCATGTAACTTCACAGAATATGTAGTGGGTATAACGTGAGACAAAAATCCACTGTCTGTCCAAAGTCATGAAAACATGAATCTGTTGCAGAACTCTTTGTTCAGTGCCTGCTCTGTCAGTTAGTAGCAACATGAGTAAAATGATCGTCAGTGCAAATAATTAATGATACTCATTTGCCTCGCATAGCTATGTGGATATAAATTTGATTCAAAGAAGACAAAAACAAGATTTCTTGCCAATTTGTTCACAGTGTATCTCATTAAGAGTCAAATTTAGTTCTGTCTTAATGCATATGTATATGTTGTATATCATCATGATTTTCATGGTTATCATGTCAAAGTTCAAATCTGTTTGCCGAGAATATCATGTCACTCTCTTCACATAAGGGCTCACAGTTCAGTTCTGTTTCTGTGCCTCTATACATTGAGGCATTGTTTGTACAAGAAGTATGTTAATGCCAATGTATGTCACAACCATAAAACATGTGTGGGCGTGGAGTCTGCAGCAAAGGTGTTGCGGCAAAATTTCTCAGTAATTTCAGTTTTGGTGAACTACAAGTCAGCATTGCAAAAACAAGAGTTAACACAATTTTTTAACTGTTTTAATCTACGTTTATCTTCGTGATATAATTTTATACTACATACATTACATTATAAATATGTATGATAAGATGATGATATATGTATGTATACATGTATGTATACATGTGGTACATACTTAGTTTTGCTTTTGTTTTTTACTGTACTTCTCGGTATTATGTGACAGAACTGTGAGTTCTGATTTAAATAAAGTGGTATAATGTTCTCAGTGGGCAGATTTTGAACTTTACATGATAACCACTGACCTAAAACTAAAGAACAACTTGGTTTTCCTGGCTGAGTCTGCTGATGACATTGACCTTATGTTTTTATTTTGTGCTACAGTATGTGTAATCTTCATACAATCAGAGCTCGGTTTGACATTTATATTCACTTACCTATCATAGTAGAGGATTATGTGGAGACATTTGATAAGATGATCTCATACCCGTGTTTTCATTGAACATGTTACTATGACAGGTAAGATGCACAGGAAACAACAATTTGTTCCCTGTTGTTTTGAGTGGGGACAGCACCTAGCAGCCCACGTCCAACCTACCTATCTTTCATGTTACACGTGTGGGTGTGTATATGTGTTTGTTTGTGTATGATTAACAGAGATAAGGGAGGAGAAAGTTGGTTACATTTACATAGTCCAGGAAAACATACTAGTTGGTTGGGGACGTCCCATGGAACACGAAACCAAAAACAGTGAAGTGAAATGGAAATTGACCCTATCACTCTCTCTGGCTCATTCTCCAAAACCAAACTGCAGCTTTCACTGCTGTTTTTTATAACATGAATTCTCATCCTCATGGCTACATCTTGAAATACTGTAATTCTGTTTGTCTTACTATTAAATCATTTCACACTTCGGTCAAAACAGCATATAAGCACATTTATTGAGCCACAGGAGAATAAATATGTTATCTTATCTTGTTGTAATGTTGGCTACTCTTAACTGTTAACTACTTTAGTGTGTTACAGCTACTTTCAGGATATGGGCGAATGGAACAGCTTCCACGGTGCAACTTGGTCCACTTCAATGACTGCCACAAAAGTTGGACAACTGAACGCTGGCCACAAATGTAAAACATCACTTTGCAGTTGTAAGTCCGCCAACCTGAACAATTACTGACACTACAGGCAATGTAGTTCTCATCTAAACCCCAAAAATAAGGACTTTTCTTACAGTTAACTATAAAATATGTGCCATTAACCACTGTCATCCCGATAAACATTAGTAGAATAAGGTCATTTACAAAATGTTACTTTATCTTGTCTTGATATGTGCCTCACACAGATTGAAGTACCTAATGGATGGGTTTTAGCAAACAGAATAAGCACTGGGAATTTGAACAAACTAAATCGCCAAATAAACCAAAACAAAACCAAATAAAGCCGAAAATAAATAGTTTGACTCAGTGTTTATGGGATGGAATTTTCACATGCTCATGCTGTTAACTTGCCAAATATTACTCACAGAATCCCCTTAATAGTATAAAAGAAACTTTAAAAAAATACCCATGCCAGCGATGTGCACTTTTTTAAAATACCAAATAAGATCATGTCAAATGCATGAGAAACCCGATCGGTTAGTTGAGGAGCTGGAAGATATTGTTACGACCTGGCTCTGAGGCCGTGACAAAAACAGGAGGATACAGTTGTACGCAAAAATCAATTATATTTATTTTTAAAGAAATTACAACAAAGTGATAATCAAATAAAGTGGTCAATCAGTAGATCAGTAGTGTTGATGTGTGAATGTGTAATGTTGTAGGGTGTAAACCAAAGAGAAATGCAACAAAAACCAAACAAATGAAACATGTGGTGCCGGGGGGAGAGCCAGCGATGAAGTCAGAGAGCAAGGAATGGAATGGCTGATCCTAAATACCTTCTGGGTGGACTGGCCAGGTGCACCCAGTTGCATTAATTGAATCTCCGTCTACCTGCACCTAAAGGGAGAAACAAACACAGCAGCCCAAGGAAAGACACAAACCTAAGGGCCATGGCAAGCCAGGGGGCCGTCACAATATGAAGTGGATGAACATCAAAATTTGGGATATGTTCAAGCATATCCCAAAGAAAAAAAGAGTATAGTTGAGGCAGTCATTCTATTAGTCTTAGATTATGATGATATAATCTACAGACATGCTGCTGCTTCCACTCTCAAGCCCCTAGACTCAGTTTATCATTCTGCCCTCAGATTCATTACTGCAGATTCTCACCATTGCATTCTTTATGACAAAGTTGGTTGGTATTCTCTTGCACAGATACATGATAAACACTTGTATCTTTTCATCCATAAAGCCCTTATTGGATGTTTACCGCTCTATATAACATCCATGCTGGACTGGACCACGGGACCCTACCAAACTCGTTCTTCTAACTGTCTTATGCTTCAAGTCCCATGGGTTTATACTGAACTTGGAAAACTGGCCTTTAGTTTTTCTGCACCAAACACATGGAATACTCAAGATCGACGCTCTAGCTACTGCTGCACAATTCAAGACTATGATCTCAAACCACTTCACCTCAGTGTGCACTCATTTTCACGAGTATTGTTTTTTGATTTGTCTAAGTCTGCGTACTTTCTTTTTAACTCTATATCTCAACATCAGTGGAGATGAGGGAAACCTCAGTGATCTACTACAAATGTTTAGCTGTTATTGTGTATAATGAGTCTTTTCAGAAATAAAAAATATATATATATATATGTATATACTCATACTTTCTGTTTAGTAGTTTCAAAGAGACTATACAAAATATCTATGTCAATGATGTGCATTTGTTTTTGAAAAACAAATGAGATAAAATCTTAGTAGCTGCAGATGAAAGTTGTGCAGTTTGTCCCTTAATTGATTATTCAAACAAGGGAAAGGAAGGATGTGGCTAAAACTAACTAATGGCATTTTAAAATAAACAACCCCAAATGCACTATGCAAATGCCCTTTGCTGGATAGGCTGAAAAGACTATTTTGGCACCTTCTGAATCTTCATATTTCAGATCTACCACAAATGTAAACACTTATTTAGCTCTTATTGTATTAAGAAAATAGACTTTGGAGAGAGACAGACTGAGGTAGAAGTGTGTCAGAATGGATACCAACATGCTGCATTACACATTTAAAAAAGATGGGCATTGTATTTCCTCAGTGCACCTGGTCAATTCAAATCGAATGTATGTTGTGAAGAAAAAAGTCCCTGTCATATTTGTTTAGGTGTCAACTTCTGACAGTGACCTGAAAACATGGGAAATCACAAACCACCCACAGCAAACATTGATGTGTCAGTGAGGGGCTGCACCACAAACAAACATATGTCCTTATGTGTCACCAAAATAACCAATATCTTTACATCTTCTTTAGCATTTCAACACTTCTCAGCCATTTGTTGTTAAATATGTTTCTCTTACTGTCATTTTAAGGTAATCAAGGGCATCCATTTGTTCCGCTTCCTGGTCGACATCAAAGTTGTAGTATATGATACTGCATTTTGGCTTCATTAAAGCAATAGAAGTTTCACAACAGCCCCTCTGTACTGTTTTTCAGTTTCGTGTAATATGCAATAGACTTTGCCGTCCACAAATGGAGCCGCCTACACCACAGCCTCCTTCCTCCTCTCTGTCTAACCACAACTCTTTCTACAGCGGAAAAAAAACTCCATCTCCTCTTCACTACAAGCTCATGTAAAAGGGAAAACCCTTTTAATCTGCCATGTCGCTCAGCGAGAAGCAGCAGATGAGTTTGTACACTGAGAGTGCGACACAGACTGGGTGAGTCAAGATTTCCTCTCTGAAATACTGTATGTATTTAGGTATCATCCAATATTGCAGACAAGATACACTCGACCAGCTTGTTTTGCTTCTGAGAACAATGATGTTATGATGCAAGAATTCCCATGCAACGTGTGGGGAGAGGGGAAGATACATGTGCAAGGATTGTATTTAATTTTTAGTGTTTCCTCAGTGTCACAGAGCTATGTTTGATCTAATTATTTGAGGACATAATGACACCATTAGATGCCAATTTAAAAAGGTGATGAAATTTTGAGTTCTCAAAATTAACACCTTGAGCAGTAATGTTCATCCATTTGTGTAGTCCAGAGTCAGTGGTCAAAAATCAAATGTATCATCAATAACAGTGCAGAAAACTGAAAATCCAAAGTCTTTGGGGTACTGCTCAGATTACTGATTTACATGATTACAAACGTGAATATGATTAAGAGTCACACACTGTATTCGACTTATCCAGTGAACACAGTTACTTAAAGCTGTAAAAATGTCTCTATCTCTACTAAAGAAAAGCTGACCTCCTAATAGTCCCCTTTATATTAATATTCCTCTTAATATTTTTTTTTCTTGCACGAGGTTGCAGATGTTGGTCAGAAATATACTTTTCCAGTTCAGATTTTTCTTTTATGATGTTTTAAGATATATTGCATCATTGACTTGCTAAAGTTTTCACTGTCTAACTGCCATTCAAACTGACACATGTTACACCTACACATGATCATACATCACATACACTGGAATGCAAAGCAGAACAGTATGCTTGTAAAGGTGGACATGCAGAGCATGCTGCTGGAAATTACCAGAAGACCACCACAACATTCTTCTTAAAAGTTTGTTGTTTGATTGACCACCACTTGACACATACCAGAGGATGGTCAGTGGTATTTTAACAATCACAGATGAGTTTCAATCTGTGTCATCACAAATCAACAACCAAACCTCAAACTCATACATTGACATGGTACTCACTGTGCTGGACAAAAAACCCCCACCGAGGTAAAATCCCAGACAAACAGCAGCATGGTGGCTGTGAACTGAGGATACATCACAATGCAATGTGTCCACACAGCCCTTCATTTGGCCCTGTACACTGTTAAAATATGTAAAATATGATGTAAGAGTCAGTGGTTAAAGGTCAATAAAACTTTTTACAACCTGGGTCTTATTTTAAGTTTTCCTTTTCTGACTCATGTTATCTCACTTAACAGATTTCTAGTAGAGATAAATGGCCACAACAACTCTGAAAACATGCTTTACAGTGGAATTCATTAGGAAAAGTAACACAAGCAGTCAGACATGTTTTAAACAATCACTTAGTTTTTGAGTACATTCTCCTTGGCTGCCCTTATTGACTTCATTGTAAAGCTGTATCACAAGACATATTATTATAACTGAATTATGAATTATGACTGTCAAAACTACAAAAATAAGAGCCAGAATTTGTGTGTGTGTGTATTTGACAGGATGGAGGGTTGTTCGAGGTCATCTATTAAGTGCCTGCTGCTGCACGTGTGGTGTGGTATCCTCACTGTGGCCATGGTGGCCATGGCTGCACTGCTCATTTCAATCAAACCGAAATTAACTGAGGTCAGTACACCTGGCACAACAAGAGAAAATGACATTTAGATTCAGATGGTGGTTTTAATGATTGCCTGGAACAAAAATAAAGGATAGGTTCACTTTTTTCAGTGACCAATAACTCTTTCAAAGTACATGTGGCATGTGAGTGTTGTTTTTTCAGAGTTGAAAAAAAAAGAACATATCCTTTAATGATTACCTGAAATTTGGATTACTATATTAGACTTTATGTTATTTTTCATGTGGCAAGCACATGGATGAACTACTCGTGTTTTAGGAATTGAATGCCCTCACATGTAAAATCATGTCTCACATGGGCTTACAGCATGATGTTGCATAAAAACACATATGTTTGAAAATTATTACAGTTGTGTCAAATGCAAAAATTGCAAAGACGCTCCAATCTAATTTCGGTTGTTTCAACAATTTTACATTTACTGCTTTAAGTCAAGTAGAGATCAGTCCCTATTTGTGAAAACTCCCTGTGAGTGCCTCTAGATGGCAGCATAAACTTCATGGCTGGCATAGTTGACTGAGACTTTAACAGCTGGATCACAGCATTGGATACTACCATAATACTAATAGTACCTCAGTGTTACAATACATGCCCACAATAACAGAACACTTGTACAATATAATGCAATCCGATACCAATATTACCAAAAATCAAACACCTCTTTGATACACAGGATTACTGTCACAAAGTAGTATTCACTGCTACAGCTACTGTATTGGATTCCATAATTTTGTTCAGGTGAACCTGTTATTGTGTCCACCTGCTATATTGTGTAGAGCAAGACTAACTCCCTGTCTCAAGCCTGGTTCAATCAGTTTTATATTTCCAGGATTATATGCGCCTTTATCTCAAGAGAAAGATTCTCCTACTGAAAAGAACACTAAGTTCTTACCAACTGTAAAGCAAGGCAGCTTTTCTTAGTTCATTCAAATTTTATGGTTTGGAGACAGATGGCAAAATGTAATCTGTTGTTGCTATTGATAGTGAGACAACAAAGTAACATGGATGGTGATGATGATGATGATGATAATGATGTGTAGGTGACACTTTGTTTTCTATATTTTCAAGGACGGAGTCTCTGCATTGAAGCCAGACAATGTCAGTTCAACAGGTACATTTAAATTTCACTGTGTTCACTTCAAATGATGCCTTTTACCTGATTTTACTGTGCTTGTCTGAGGTTTGCGAGCGTTTTAAACATGAAGAGAAATTGACTTAGCTGGAAACTTTTCTTTTGCAGTTTCTTCTGTGGCTTCCCTAAAGTCAAAGGGTAAGTAATGGCATTGTTTCAACTTACAAAATTTACTGCTAACTAAAAAATAGTAATGGGAGAACTGAAAAAGTAAATTTTACTGTAAATATTACCACAGCTGTGGCATCATCAAGTAAACTCTAATTGATTTTTCTTTTCAGCATCCTCTCTCTCATACATCCAGCTAGCAAGTAAATGCAAGTACACTTCACCTCCTGGTAAATGTCTAGATTCTTTTTCATCGCTCTTTCTTATGTGGTTAATTGATGTTGATTGATATGCTTGGATCATCATGAGTGTTTTGAAAAAGCATGTTGTCACATCATTTTTAGAGAGCACATGTCTAAGTTACTACTTTACTGTCTGTAGTTGTATCTTTTATAAGCTTGAGGTTAAATGTACACAGTTGAAACCTAAACTTGTATTACGTAATGAGAGCTTCTACATTTTTAATCCTCAATTGTCAATCTGACATTTCTAAGCCTCATTCTTTGTTCATTTCTATGAAAAACTGGTCAAGCATGATGATGGGAATTATGAGATTTCAAGCTACACAGGAATAACAGCAGAAACATTTTCGGCTTTCTGATCAGTCAGTGTCAGGTTTTGATGTCAGTCTCTAAGATTAAAAGAGTGTATTCTTTTGGGCGGTGTCCTTAAACCAACTTTTGATGGTCACACCGAGAAAGTGACACTATAGAAGAGATAGAGATGACACTTTCTCGCCCACAGAAGTTTCAGTTGACCAGAAGCAGGATGTGTTTTGAGTACAGGGTCTGACTCACATTTTTCACAGATTTTTTTTAGTGTCATTATGCTTCCACTGGATAAAAATTGCTGTCAAACTCTACACCTACAGACGCTGGGTGCGACAAGTTCAGGCGTGCTCTCTGGGAGCTACTGAAAGTCATTCTGAGAGATGTAGGAAGTCGCTGCGTGAAGTAGATGGCAGGTTGTGGGAAAGTGGGTGCATCAAAGACTAAACAACAACAAAATCGGTCCCGATTTTAGAAATTCTGATTAATTTTAGGTCCATATAGGCCCTGTCAAAACTTGTAGCCTACTACTCTCCTTATCTACTTTTACATAAAATATAACATACAGTATGTTTTCCAAACTCCAGTTGAACAGCTATTATATCTTAGAGATAATAGTGTGCTACATACATGCACAATTCATCTGCATGCATACACAATTAGGCTAACCGCGACGGCTCAGACTGAGAAAGACATTTAGTCTTGTCATGTTCCAGTCTCATGCATAGTATACCTCCCACAACACTGCCTTTTTCCTGTATGAAGTGGGTATCTACAACCACAACAAACCCATAGAAGAGCTGTAATGTGGGCTGCCCCAACCCAACACAACAAGGTATAATTACAGCCCACGACAACTGCATCATCCGCTTGTCAGAGGATGCTTAGTCTGCCAACTGGAGGGAAATTAGCGGATCGGAAGATCATCTTTGTTAACCTGCATGGTGTCTTTATTCAACTTGTGAAGATAGGTTGCATGTAAAAGTTTCATAGGGACTTTGCAGATTATAGAAATACAATCTGAACCAGAAAGGATACATTGTGCCACTTCCTAAAGTTTCATCTGTGAGTTGAGAATGGTTTTCTGGTGACTAAAGAAAAGTTTGTTAAATCTTCAGGAGCACCACAGAATCTGTCCTGGGAAGAAGAGGAACCCAAATGTGACTCCTGCTCCCTCGTCCTGTTTAACAACAGCATTGAGAGCAAGAAGAGCAGCATCTACTTCATCTACGCCCAGGTCACCTTCAGCAAGCACTCAAAGCAATATCATACAAAGTCTGTGATTTTGATAAGAAATCCCACTTTTGGTAAAAGTCTTAAGAAATTGTTTGAGGGGAACTTCCCGAACACAACAGAGGGCTCTGTGTCGGTGGCTAAGATTGTTAGCCTCAAGGAGGGAGACAGCATCAGCTTACATATTTATGGTGATTGTTTATTAGAGGGCACATTTTGGGGAGCTTATCAGCTTCATTAGCACTGTAGGGCTCTTGGATTTGTTTCTATAGAAGAGAGAATCATTTGGAGTTGGACTGTAATGTTTTTTTGTAGGCCTATATGAATATTTCTCAAGAGAAGGTGTTTATCACCTGGATTTTTGTTCCAATTCACAATTTTAAGCAAAAAAATATCATCCATCATGGAACACTAAAATGCCATAAGCTCCATCAGACAGGGTGGAGAAAGTTTTAACTACTGATTTTACTGACTGAAACCTTTGAACACAAGGTCACATTGTCACATATTGACTTTAGACAACAAAATCTTGGCAAAAAAAAAAACACACTGTATCAGTCCAATCTTAGCAGAGCCTATATTTTTAAATATGTCAGCTGGTTATGAGTCTTGAAATTGTGTGGGGGTTTGGAGGTTGTGTGAATTTTTCTAACTTCAGTTAAAATGAATGTAAACTATGACTGTCTGGGCAATGAATAGTTTTTCACTGCTATGTGCTTATGTAATTTATAAAATGGAATATTGTGGTGGTTTGATTTCAAAGAGGGGCGGGAAATGAATAAGTAATTAAAATATTATTATTTTAAAGCCATTTGCTTATTTTTTATTTGCACTGTAAGCTGCTGGCGCACCACACGGTGGTGCCACCTCTCACCAAATGAAAGATGACATGAAAAACAGCCTGTATCTGTTACCCACTCACCACAACACACTCTGATCATTTATCAAATTTAAAAAAACTACAGAAACTACAAAGGCTGAGAAACCTCTACAGTATCATCAAACACCTTTTCAAACACAAATCGTGATCTTACTCATCTCATTAGCCAGATAATAATACTACACACACACACATTTTTCAACTACAGTGATGTTTAATTTGGTGTAGAGTTGAGCAAACAAGAGCAACAGGTGCAAAACAGGAAACCACATGCTTAGTGCGAGATTAGTCAATCTGCTTCCCCTTTATCACACATCCACAGACATATTTGAACTTCAAACGCCCTCGGATAAGACTCTTTTGAGGTTGTTTGTTTCCTCTCATGCAATAAAAGCTAATACTTTAATTAGACTCGTTGCTGAGTGCATATAGCTAATCATGTGTACTTTTCTGTGTACACTCATAGTCAGTGTACACTCATAGTGTCTCACTAAGATACTAAGATACAACTATGAGTGTACACTGATCAACCTGCTGATATGTGGCTGCTCTAACTGAACCACAGCATCTTGTATATTTATTGGATTTTAACTAATTTGATTGTGATTCAGTTGCTGAAATGAACAAAATCAGTCAAAAATCAGCAAACATCCAGGCTCTACTTTTGAATATTGAGTATTTCCAATTAGTGCTACTTTGGGAAAACATTGTACTTTTTACTTTAATTTTAAAGCTATAGTTACTGGTTACTTTTCAGATAATATTGAATATGTAAAATGATCAGTTTATAAACTACGTATTGTTATAGATTAGACTTCCAAATAGTATAAGATAAACAGTTTTATACACACAAGCACACACACACACACACACACACACACATATATATATATATATATATATATAGAGAGAGAGAGAGAGAGAGAGAGAGATCTGGTGACTGTGGAGTGCCATTTGAGTACCTTGAACTCATTGAAGAAACCAGTCTGAGATAATATGAGCTTTGTGACATGGTGCATTATCCTGCTGGAAGTAGCCATTAGAAGATGGGTACACTGTGGACATAAAGAGATGAAGACATGGTCAGCAACAATACCCAGGTAGGCTGTGACGTTTAAACAATGCTCAGTTGGCCCGAAGTGTGCCAAGACAATATCCCCCACAGACTCCATTACACCACCACAACCAGCCTGAACCGTTGGAACAAGATACCTAGCTAAATGCTAACATGATGGCAATGACAATGCTAAAATGTTGATGTTATGCAAGTACAATATTTACCATGTTCACCATCTTTGTTTAGCATGTTAGCATGCTAACATTTGCTAATTAGCACTGAACACAAAGTACAGCAAAGGGCTGATGGCTAGTTTTGCAGTTATTCTGTCATAGCCTAAACTAAAGTACTGGACAAATTAAAACATTTACCTGATGATGACTCTAGATGAAAGGAATTTGTTGATGTTGATAAAAGTTACAGTTCATCCTGAGTTTATCATGTCTGTGCCAAATTTAATGGCAATACACCAATGGTTGTCAAGACATTCCACTAAAAAACATGAATCTAACTTCAACCCAATCCTACTACCTGTCCAAAATGTCCTCACTTTCCAAAATGTCTTCACTGTCGTGTAGCAGATCAATCCTCAAAAAGACAGACGTTTGTGAGAACACAGACGCACCTATGAGCACATACTCACATGCAACAAAGAAACTGACTTTGTGATCTCAGAAAGAGTTACACTTTAACTGATGTAAAAGTGATTCATACACTTTTTTGAACAATACTTAAGGATTGGCTCAACTTTATGTGACTTGGCAAATTTTCTCTTTGTTTGAAGCCCACGCTTGCCCATCAAATCATCAGTGTTCACACAACCTGAGGACATGTGGGCTCCCTTAAGATCAGCGTGAGAAGGCAGGCAGGCAGCATGACATCACCTCCAACAGGTATCTTACAGGTATCTGACTTCCTCACACATTCTTTCCAACACTTGTCCCTTTGTTCTCTTGTGCCTTTGAAGTTATGTAGGGATTGTTTTGTCAGGCTTGTTATTTATGTCAGTTTCTTACTCAAAATGATCACATTTTGAGTTTCACAGAGATATCTTTTGTCCAAAATAGTTTAGCCTGTGGTTTGACTGGTTCAGTCTAAAACAGACAAAGTATAATAAATAACCAAACATTAAAAGGTGTGAGGACAAAATAAGACACAAGGAAACAAAATTGAGCACTCCTGTTGGTAATGTGTTGGTAATTGTCCTCAGCATTCAGCAGCACTTGAAGGGTGATCAATTTTATTGTATCTAAGGGTTTGTAAACAATTATGCTTACATGCAGGGCATCTTTGGTGTGTATATCATACATAATCACATGATCTCTAATCGTGTCTTCTGTGTTAATGATAAAACTGCTAATCTACTTTTCTTCTTGTTCACAAAGTCTTCTTTCCAAGTTGAAGTGTTAAAAGCCACAATATTTTCAATATAGCTTTTAAATGCCAACACTTTTTTCTTACAGAAAAACAAAATATTCTTTTTAGAAGGTGTAAATGTTCCATATATATATATATTTATACCTTATATATGTTTCTTATATGGATATATGTTTTTTTAAAGTTGTGATCAACAGAATATTTGCTGTGGAACCCGCCTCCAAAAAAGTGTTAAAATATAAATATTAGTCTTTTATTCTTCAATAAGCCAATTTTATAAATGACTGGCTTGGTAAATTTCTTTTTAGGTAGATATTAGCAGTACGTTATTAATCCCAAAGGGAAATTACAATGTTACAGCAGCCAAAAGTCAAATAAATTGCAAAAACAAATGAGGTAGGTAAGAAGCAAATACAATTACAAGGCAAATAACATTATTATGTCCAAATAACTAAAAAAAGACTAAAGTTTTTGTTGAAAACAGCTACGAGAATCACCATAATGATTAAAATATGAAGCTTCCCAGTCTGCATCAAGTAATGCTATGTATGAGGAAAAGAAGAGTATAATTTTAAAAGTCCCTATTTGCCTTTTAGTGGAGAGAAAAAGTGTGTTCAGACAAAAATTAATTCACAGGTATTTGACCACTGGACCATTTATTCGCACCAAACAGCCAAAATGCCAACTGTACATTAGCTGTAAACTAGCTAGCAACAGATCAGCTACTGACTGAACTTCAAACTCACTAGAAACTCCAGTAATTTCTGTTATTTTCCTCTCGTCTTTGTACGTTTGTACGTTATAAATTTTTTGGCAATTCACCAACCACCACTCCACCCCAGGCCAATCTAATCACCTCTTTCCACTGACTTTGTCTCACGCTGCATCTAAAATTCCGTTTTGTCCGACCATAAAGTTAGATGAAAAGATTGATACCACTCTCATGTTTGTCTGTTAAATGTAAGGCTAAAGGTAGTAGCCACTTAGCTTAGCTTAGCACAAAGACTGAAAACGGGGAAACAGCTAGCCTGGCTCTGTCCAAACGCAACAAAATTTGCTTACCAGGATCTCTAAAGCTTGCCTTTAGAAACCTTTAATCTGCACAAAAAATAAAGAAGTAAGAAAGACCTAAAAATTGAAAAAAGTAATCTCCTGATATGTCACTTCCTGTCTCTAGCAAGCCATTAAGGATAGGAGCTATTTTTATTATGTGATGTAAAGTGATACAGAAAATTGAGGAAACCATTCTAATCACTTCCCCTGTCTTGTCAGTGGTGATATTCCCTAGTGTCAATCACCAGACTCTCCAGACTTTATGTCATGTTGATGGGATGTACTGCCTGTATTCCAGTGTGTGTTTTTGTAAATTTTGATTAGTTTAATTTTGCTTTTGGTCAAATGTGGGTGCTCATGTTGAACCAACTGTTTATCACGTGATAGTGTTAACTGTCTGAGAGCAAATACTAATAGCTGGCCCAGTAAGAAAAAGTACAAAAAAAAAAAGAATTTTTTTTTGTTACTTTGGCTTAACAAATGTGAAACTATGTGACCACAATGATCTATTAAAATAACAAGTGTAGGAGTGTTCTTGCATGATTTAACTCTTACATGTAGTAAATGCAGGAAATGGTGACCTTAAGATTAGAGAAGTGGACACAGGACTTTGAATCCCCTGCTATGGGGAAAAATATTTTTGAGATGTCCTTTTGCAAGGCACTTTACCAACAGCGGATGTGAAACTGGGGAAGAGCTTGCATGCGCTGCAAATTGTCAAAGGTAAGTAAAGTAAGTAAAGTCACAGTAATGAATCTGTCCAAAGTCTCTTTTTTATTTTAGATTTTTTGGGGTTTTTTTTGCCTTTATTTGGAAATCTATCTGAAATAAAACCATGAACATTATACCCAAAGTCATGATGGTTATCAGTGCTTCATCATGTTGACGCTGGTTTTGCCTTTTTTGACCAATGCTTTTATATCTTAAAGCTGCTCTAATCAATATTTTTTAAATGGATAGTGGATTAAATGACTGTATATTGTTTAAAGGGTTGCTGGTAGACAGAGAAGTATCACCCTACTCTGTAGTTCCCCTTAGCTATACAAAGCATTTCAACTTCACCTCATTGTTTTGGTCTGGTTCTTCTCTCATTTTCACAGGCGTTTTTTTTTCAGCCAAAAAAAACCTCTGATAAACCCAACAAATGCTCCAAATTAAACCACCAAGTACATTATTTGACCATACACACCAGTGTTTTCAAACCTATGCCCCCTGTAATAATTATGCCTTATGATGTGACAATGCTGTGGTTAAGGTCTAGTTAAGTTTAGGCACAAAAAACACTTGGTTAGGTTTAGGGAAAGATTGTGGTTTTAATTAAAATGACCACTTAAGGTTAGAGAAGTGTGGTGTGCATTAAAGTTATTACTTCCTTAAAGTCAGGCGACCTTCGTCATCGTGGCTACAATGCTTAGCACAGGGATGAAACTTAGGGGATGATTGCTTTTTAAAAAAACAGAAATGTGACATTTGCGGTTGAAAACAGGAAACGAACATCAGTCTCCCGTGGCAAAGTCAATTTTTTTAAAAGAAACTGTGAATGTGACACTTGCAGTTGGAAACAGGAAATGAACAGCCGTCTCCGGTATACACTGTTGGGTTATACCACCCAATATACCATCCATCCAAAACACCACCGCTAAATGAGGAAATTTGGCAACTTGTATATACATCATCCAAACTGCGAAAATTACTACAGCCACTAGATGGCATCTGTCACACCAGTGTAACTATGTTGTTTTTGGGCGACTGACATTACGACCTATTGTTTCGTTTTACTTGGGAGGACAATCTTGATAAACCCACTGTGCGCTGCCCAGCAACAGACAGCAGACAAAGTTAGTAACCAGATGGTGAACATAGTGCAGCATTTAGCAGCGTAAGAGCCAGATATTTCCCTCAGATGGAGATCAGATTAGAACTAAAAGGAGAGTGAATACTCATCTGGTTTTTGATGTGTTATTAAAGGTGCAGTGTGTAGATTTTAGTGGCATCTAGCAGAACAAACTTGGCAGAAATGGAATATATTATTCTTTCGTATGTTTTAAATAGTGTATAACCCCATGAAAATATGAATCGTGTTTCCATTACCTTAGAATAAGCCCTTTATATCCACAGAGGAAGTGGGTCCTCTCCCACAGAGTCATATTGCACCACCATGTTTCTACAGTAGCCCACAACAGACAAACCAAACACTGGCTCTAGAGAGGGCCTTTCGCGTTTTTTGCACCGCGAAGATGCCACTAAATCTTACACACTCGTCCTTCAAATACTGTTGTGCACTTTTACTGTAAAATGTGCTCCAAATAGTCTCTGCACTGATTTCACCATGACCCCTGTTTATTTATTGTATTTTAAAAAGAGTACATTTTGATCCTAAATTTGTATAAATTCTGCCACTGAAACTCAACAACTCAGCCAAGTCTAGCTTTAAAACAACTAATTAGCCTCTAAAGACCATGAGTTGCCTCATCAGGCTACATTCTCTACAGTATGTGGTATTTGTTTTGGATGCCTGTCAACACATTTACCCATTACATTTAATGACACATGTACACACAAACTCACACATTGTGTAGAGCAACTTTCTAACCTGATCAAACCTTTATTATACATATCTCAAAGGTATATCTTCTTCTAAACCCAACACATTTCTTGCTTATCACTTAGTTAAATTTATTTCTTGGCCTTGTAAACATGCCCCCTGACTTTCAAATCTTCTAATTTCATGGTTATGGCTTGAAAATAATGCAGAAATCCCAAATACAGATAAGCACCTAATCTAATCTATTGGTTTTCAAATAAGCTCCTGACTGATACAGTAGGAAACCATGCGGGTAAAACACCTAGCAGTTGTAAGGCGTAACTTCTTGGAGACGTTGTGGAGGTTTGTAGGCCACCAGACTGTACAGTGTAGTGGCAGCGGAAGCTGCTTTGCATTTGTGGTTAAACCTTTTGGCCTAGATTATTCCCTTACACATCAACAGCTCCCTCTGAACCCACACACAGCAACCCTGAAGAAGGAATGATGAGAAGGAAACCAAAACCTTGTGATGTGGATTTTTTTGTTTCTTCCACCTGTGATTGTGTCACCGGACAAATCTGAAAATTAAGTCCATGGCAACTTGTTCGCATACAACATCTTCCTTCCTCCACTTCCTTTCTCTTTGCCGTCTCACCCCTCCATCCTTTCCTTCCTGCCCCAAGCTATTCATAATCTGTCTTTGGCAATGTGGTTGAATTTCATTGCGTGATGACCACACAGTCCTGGGATTTCATGATGCAATCCATGAGCAAAATCAGCAAAGAACAAAAGAGGGCTTTTTTCAAAGAGTTCTAGATATCACAGGGGGGCGTTACATAGTGGATATGTCACCATACAATCAGGAAAGGGCGGATAAAGATTCAGGCACACAGGGAAGGGAAAAGGGCACCAAGATATGAAGGTTCAAACTGGAGAGATTTAGTTTCCAGTGTTGTATTCCCCAGCTCCATGAAAAGAGGCGTTTGTGTCTTTGAGGAATCCAGTGGGAGTTTGTGAGTTACATATTACAGGTGACCTCTGAATGGGAAGGTCCAACAGTGTGGAATGATTCAACAGATTGTAGAGTATGATAAAAATGACTTAATAGAAGATAGCAGGACTGTACATGTAACCCACACATATGAGCATCATGTACACTCAGCGGATATCCTACCAAGAACTTGAGTTGGTGAATCTTCCTATGAATAATCGAAAGACGGTGGGTGAACAAGCAGGAGGAACTTTAAAGAAGAGATGTATGTGTTAGTGTGTGTGCGTCATGTGGGTGCATATGATGATAGTGACGATGATATCATGCTGCACCATCCTGCGGTTTGTGTTTGCAAGTTGGAATGAAACAGTCAAGGCCAGATCGAGAGGTGCTACTTCACCGCTGGTTTCACACTTGGTGACACACACAAAAAAATTACAGTGAAATTCAGTGTTGCAACACTTGAGTCCTGGCTGGTTTCCAGATTACACAAAAACACAATTCTGAGCAAAGAGAGCAATCAGTAAAATACACAGGAAAGAGCATGAGAGAGAGAGATCCAAAAGTTCACTGTACTGCCACATGAAAATAGAAACACTCACATGAAAGCAGAACTTTCTGGATATTTCAGGCTTGCATGAAGGAAAGCCCACACGTCTGCATTTTCTGTCTCAAACACAGAAAGTCAGGTGAGAAAGTGAAATGGGGAAACTGAGGTAGGGGCAACGGCCAATAAGGGGAAGTGTAAAATCCTGTTTGTTCAATAGTTTGGAATAAGTTGCATCACCTCCCAGTTCTGAAACAGAAAGCTGAAAGTTGTAAAAGTTTTGCTTTATCACAGATTTCTCTTTTGAGACTGGCAGAGATTTTGAAGGCAAAGTGTATATTTATGTAACTATTATGTAAGAAAAAAGAAAGAATCCCCAAAACATTTTTTTTTAATTACAGTATGGTTCTGCTGGGGCATTTTAGGGAAAACATATTAAATCTCACTGTTATAGAAGTGTTATTTATTGATATTTCACATCTTATAATTTATATATATATCAACTCACCCTTGAAAATTAGATCTTAATTTCAATGGGATTGACTTAAAATAAAGATTATATATAAAATGTGTTTGGTAATATGTGTGTCATCAACTGTGAAGATGACTATTACTGAGTTTACCGCTAAGGCATTTGGTAATGCATTTCTGTCAACCAAACTTCCGTTAGTGCTGTAAAGATAGATATTTAAATAGTTGATGAACAGGTGGATTGTTTACACATATTTGTGGTATTTCAAAACAGCTGGTCTAAGTGTTGGTGAACTGTGATGATTTATGTGTAAACCTCAGCAGTTACAGAGCTTACATTCTGTGGTTGGCTCAAGTCAGTAATGAATTCAATATGTGTTTATGTGTTTATGACTCTGTGTCTGCCTGTGTGAGTGTGTACTGTCCGTGTCTTTGTACATGATTTTCTGTGTGTCTGTGTGAGTTACCACGCTGTGTAATTTTTTTTCATAACCCAAAAGTAGCGATTGACCACTTTCCCATCCTGAAACCGCAACTCCCGCTGGGTTCCACGCTCTGGTAAAAGTCCACAAAAAATTCTGTGACTTCTCTTTCCCTTCGTAGCCCAGGTTGCTCTACTCGCTGCCTCTTGCACTCTCCGCTTACAGAGTGACATCACTGGAGTTTCCCTTCTGCAGAAGCAGCTGCTACAGCATAAATACTACAAGCTCTCTGGCAGAAGTTCATTCTAACACAATACAGCAACACAAAGAGAGAAGTATCACCACAGAGCGCTGGACGCACCTGAAGATACAGAGAGAGCATCAAGTGTTTGAGTTGGAAGATTTTTCTATACAGAAGGCAGTACAGTAAAATCAGAGTTTTGCACAGTATGGTGGCATACACAACCGCACCAGCTGATGTGGAGACCGGTCTTGAGGAGCGGACAGTGGTTTTAGTTGAAAAGAAGTCATCTACTGGGTGGATATGGAAGGTGTCCGGGACCCTCCTCATCATCCTCCTTTGTTTAGGAGGCATCCTGCTGTTTTCATGGTACTGGAATGGAAGGCCAGAATTGGTAAGGAGAAGCTCTGTCTCTCTAAATGTGATTATAAATATTAAATCTGTATTTTCTGGCAAGAAGAAGAATTTATATGTCTAGATGTCTAATCAAGCTGTTGTTTGTCTCCCCTGTACAGATGCAATCAGGCAAAACAGAAGCACTAATGAGCCACACTGCTGACAAAAAAGGTGATTATATGTATGGTTGCTCATTCAAAAGCATGCTGGGGGTTTTCTGAGATATAGTTGAGTCTTTGTGGATTATTTGACACAAGCTCATGTTTGTCATCCTCTTCTCAGGTCCCCACCACGAACTGAGGCGAAACAGCACCAATGCAGCCATCCACTTAGAAGGTGAGTCATAGCCTACCTTGATTCGCTTCTCAGCAAACAATGGGCTCATGATCTCGGCTTTCAAACAAACCTTTCAGACTGTTTTATCCACTTGTGTGATATTTAAAGCTGCCCTTTTCAAAGCATGTCAGTCAGGGACACTATGAGGAAGTTGTTATAAGTTATTCATTGCCTGCAGTAAACGTTTCATTACATAACATACCTGTTTATTTTTAACTCCTGTGTTTAGAATTCAGGTGTTTCAAGGCTCTAACTTATTCTTTTTTTTCCAGGGATTTGCGACGACTGTGGGAAAGACAAGCTGGAGTGGAGAGTTGATCAAGGCCAGGCGTTCGCCCAGGGCGGCTTGAAACTGTTGGATAACCAGATCGTGATCCCACAAAGCGGCCTCTACTTCGTCTACAGCCAGGCGTCGTTCAGAGTCACCTGCAGCGATGGCGACGAGCAGGGAGCGGGAAAACGTCTCACACCTCTCAGCCACAGGATCTGGCGCTACTCCGACTCTGTAGGCAGCAAGGCCTCTCTGATGAGCGCGGTGAGGTCGGCGTGCCAGCAGGGTGCTCAGGAGGGCAGCTACAGAGTTGGACAGGGCTGGTACAACGCCATATATCTTGGTGCCGTGTTTCAGCTGAATGCAGGCGACAAACTCTGGACGGAAACCAATCAGCAATCAGAGCTGGAGATCGACGATGGCAAGACTTTCTTTGGTGTATTTGCACTTTGAAATGACTTCTTTGCTGTGATACTAATTGAGAGGATACGAAGTTCTGCACAGTGCCATACATTTTGGTTTATTTAAAAACGTTATGTACATATATATTTTATTTTTTATTATTATTCATCTACATGGTGATAGAGAAACAGTTAAATCTCAATGGAGATAAAGCTCATAGCCGAACAGGCTGTGCTGATTTTGAAAACTTATAAACTGTAACAGTTTGCCACATTATTTCTATTTTAGGCACTTTTTGTACTTTGTTATTTATGTTGACCTGAGATTGTAGAAGGATAGACTTTCTCTGTTGTATCAGATGACGACACAGCTCTTCACTGGTGCGTTTTTTTTATGAGGATTATGTACAGAACTATTATCATTTATACAAACCGTATGTATTTATTTGTATTTATTTGTATTTAAATGGTCGGGATTAGATTTTAAAGATTATATTTATATACTTTCTGAGCACATAAACTGAATTAAAATGCAACAAAAAGCCACAATTTTGTGTCAGCAAAAGGATGAAATCATTTCATAGCTGAGATACCGGATAGAAATTTGCAGCTGAGTTAGCAAACAGCTCCAACCAGCCAGGGCAGTACTCTCTCTCTCTCTCTCTCTCTCTCTCTCTCACACACACACACACACTGCAGCGGGCTCGGTCTATTATTTGGCAAGCCTGCTATGAAATTTGTCCACAGCAAGCAAATACTTCCTTTGTTAGATCAGACAAGGCGAGGGGAATTTCCTACTTTTTTGTGTCTTGCTGAGTGCTGTGTCAGGTGGAGGCCCACAGAAGCCTCAGCCCAGAGCGGGTTTTCCCCAGTGACAACCCCCCCCGCCCCCCCTCCCGTCTTCCTCCACCCAGTCTCCCACACACACCCTGCAAAATCCCTCCTCCTACACATCCCCAACCCACCCCCTTCCCTCTATTACCACATACCTCGTCTCCGGTCAGCTGGAAAGAGACATGACATAGCAAGGAAGCAGTGTGTATGTGCGTGCGTGTATTGAGTGTGAATGTGTTTCCATTCAGTCTGTGTGTGTGTTTGGGGATTATGGGACTGTTGCCCAGCTGGTTTTGTCACATTGTCATCCTCTAAAAATACTCATTATCATAAATATTGGATGTACTTGTGCGCAATTTGTCTACTCTAGTTTAATTTATCAACAAACATCCACTTATTGTTTTAGTAATTAGGTTCCCATGGGCATTTGCAGCTGGCCATTGTGTTGAAACCACTTCCCACTTTCATTTCATGATCTCTTCTACTGAGTTTTATTTGGTCTTTGACTTCTGTAAGTCAACCTGGAGAAAAATATAGTAAAGTTTTACTGATCAATATATTCAACATGACAAAGGTCATTGTGAGTCATTAAAACATTGTGAGTCATTAAAACAATAAATAACTGGTGACATCTAGTGGATGAGGTAAACACAAAGAGGAAGTTCTTTGAAAAAAAAGGTGAAGTCTAAGCTTCCTTTTCTGAAAACACTGATTATATATAGACATCTTGCATCACGTAAGACTAAAAATACATATGATTACAGTTTTGTGTGAATTACCTCTGATGCACTGATGTATTACTGTAACACAAAAATACCCAGTGAAAAAACAATGATTTTATTTATGGTACCCATATATTTGCATACACATACTCTGAAATATATTAACATTTAAGATCTTAGATATAATGAATACAAATATCCCCAAATCCATGAATATTGTCATATATGTGCAAGATAATAGAACATTTCCTAAATTATTTCTGCATTCATATGTTACACTATCTGATCCAGGAACTGCACAGTTAATAAATATGGCCTATTTCATTCATTTATGTCCCTCTCCATACCCTGAGCTAAAATGTATTAGAATAACAGCAACATAAATTGGAGTAACTGTAGTTTGTTGAGTTTAAAGTGCGCACTGAAATATATATATCTTTAAAAATATTTGACAAAAGTATTGTTTTACCTGTTGATAAAGCTGTTCAGGTATCATTGCTTTATAAAATCTGGAAATAGCTCATGAATGAAATAGTACATCCAGATTAACTGCTGAATAAATACAGTATGTCACATTACTTTACGTATATCTGTCTTTGATACATTTACAACTGTAAGTTATTCAAAGGCAAAATGGGAAAGAAAAATACAAAAAAAAAAGAACATCCATCCAGATTGTCTGTTATGGGAAAACATTAAAAAAAAAAAAAAACATCCTTTCGAAATAAAAAGGCTCACACGAATGACGTGTTACAGATTTACATATATAAAATCTTGAGGAAAAACTGTGCTTTCTCTTAATATCTACAGAAATAGCCATTGTAGAAGCCCAGCATCTCACTGCATGCATGGAATATAAATCGGCTTAGTACAAATTATTCTTCTGGCAAGTGGGAATTTTGAGTTTTCCGGCTTTTTGATCTCTATCTGTCACCTGCAGTGACTGTGGCTGCAGGAGTGGCCAGTGTAAATCATTATTTCAAACGGCAAAACTATCAAAATTGTTCTTACACATCAGTAAGCTTTGATAATATTCTCCTTTGAAATGGGTCTACTGTAATATTAGTGAAGTTCATATATCAGCAAAGGGCTGGGTCTTTAAGATGCAGTGCTGTACTTGAATACACAGTCCTGACAACAGACATCCATACGTATGTGCCAAGCTTGTTGGCCCTTCTTGATTATGGCTATTTAATAATGCACATTATCACTTTTCAGTGAGACCAGTATTCCGCACAGTCGAGGAAACATTGGAAAAAAACTGTACATTGCTTTGTCCCTTTGTAAATTTCAGTTTTCACAACTCTCCTGAAAAGTAAACAGATAATTGAACATCAACTCCATGACAAAACAGATCTGATATTACAGAACAATATAAATCACTACTGTATGTGCTTGTCTAGTCAACAAACTCGAGAGACAAGAGGTGGAGACGATATAGCAAAGACACAAACACAAACTTTTCCTTGTAACATCCTCGACGCGGTGTCTCCACAACAGAACGAGATAACGAATGAGGGAGAGGAATGATTAAGAGATCTTTTCGTGCACTCGACCTTTGAAAAGACCTCCAGTGCTGCTAGTCTGAGATGTGCTTGTTGCCGCTTCGACCAGTCACAAGTGCCTTGTTGTTGGGTTGAACACAGTGAGATCAAAACTGTGAGGACGGGTGTTACCTGCGTGACTCTCAGAAGCTGCCAAGTGTTAAGCACTCCCCTGTACATATTTGTGCTTCCACACCGTATTTCAAAACAGTGTCACTACACTGCTGTGCTCATCGCCGAAACAAGTGAAAGTCACAGTGTCTTGTGGTGTTTTGTGTCCCCCGTGTGCACTGTGTGACTGTCTCCCCCCTCCCCCCTTGCCTCGCCTATTTATACAACAGTGGGATCTGGCTGTTGTGACAGTGGTTGCGGCTCATCTTGCTGTCCGCCGGGTACAGGTTGGAGGAGTTGGAGAAAGACGGCGGGAGGGAGTGATTGTCCGTGGTGGGGTTGGGGTAGCCGGGCGGGGGAAGCAGAGACTTGGGATCCTGCTGGGATGAGGGTGGCGGGGCGTTGTGGTTCTGATTCTGGCCTGCAGAGGGTCGGCGGCGGTTGCGTAGAGCCTGTCTCTCTGCCAGCTGGTTGCGGAGTGCCGATACCCTCTCTTCTTTCTAAAGACACAAAATGAGGAGAGTAAGTTTGTTGTAAAACTGCCATGTCTGCAAATTAAAATAATGTATAAGAAGACAATCATGAAACATAAAACAGATTGTTTTCACTCTGGATTCATGTATTTGAGTCTGAGCCTGAGTTTGTCACACTTGTTACAATCTCTGGTATGTTTCCTGTCTCATCAAAGTGCAGATGCCATTGTTGCCAGGAAACAATCCTAGCCCCCATTTTTGACAATGGCTGTTAAAATGGAAAAAAATAAAACTGTATGTATGAGTGGGCAGAGCAACATGAGCACAACTGAGGCGCGACCATCTTTACAAGCTGCAAGGAACTAAAAAATGAGCGCCCCTTTCCCACAAACCTCCAAGGAAGAAAATACTAAATGATATCCTTTTCATATGGGGGAACTAGCTTCCATTGTTGTACAAGCTTGTCTCCTGCTTGGCTTAACGGCTGCATGAATCCATTCAACCATTTGGAGTGGAAGGATCCCCTAGCACAAATACATGTGGGCATAGGGGACCTCCTCAACAATTATCTCAATACATTTATGAATCAATGCCCAGAATAACTGGATTTTAAGTCCATAATACAAAAATTAGCATGCTCTCCACTGTGTGTCTCCCACAGGCAGGGTCACTGAAGTAAAGAAGACATTTTCCCCGCTCTAACACTGTGTTTCTGTGTGAATTATTCAGTGATCTCTTATCATATGACAAATATATGTAAAAAAACAAGACATTTTTGAGTATTTTTATATATAAATCCATGCCTTTTCTCTCCCTGTGAAACATTTTCATACAGTATGTTTGATGACTCATCTTGAAGTCAGGGGCGTGCACAAAAATGTATCCAATCAAATGTGATTTTGCGTGACAAGCTAACAGCACCCATCATATAAAATCCATGGATGTATAATAAGAGCTGGATAGGGCAACGCCACTCAGCGTCTCAGCCAATTTTTCCCAGTGGTCACTTGTGGTATATGACTTTTTCTATTATGAACTTTTCATCCATGGAGGTTTTATATTTGTAAAACTTTCCTTGAGCTGAGAAAAAGCAATTTAAAAATCTGTGACGTCATCACAATGTAAAGTCTATGGGCCGAGCGGGAACTTGCGGGCGGGACCAATGGAGGAGATAGGACCTTTTTTTGATAAGCTTGTTTCTCTGATAACTTAAGATTTCAGACGTTTGGGAGGTTTTTACCAGGAGCTGAATTATCAGCAGAGGTCCCCTCCTCTCCAAAACAAACGTACAAGGGGAGTAAAACCAGTAAAAACAGTTACTAAAGCAGTAGTAGTTTACTAAACTAAAGCAGTTTCACATTAAAAATCAGTGTTTCTCCGACACTGTTTGGTGGATACAGGACATCCGGTAAGGGCTGCGAGCCGAGCTGCTGTTAACATTTGCTTAGCTTGTTTCTCTGATAACTTAAGAGACAGACTTTCAGCAGGTTTTTTTATCTGCAGAGGTCTCCTCCTCTCCAAAACAAATGTACACGGGGAATAAAACTGTAAAAACAGAGTAAAGCAGTTTCATGTTAAAAATCTGTGTTTCTCTGACGCTGTTCGGCGGAAAGAGGACGTTTGGAAGGGGCTGCTAACTGAGCTGCTGCTAATGTTTGCTCAGCTCGTTTCTCTGATAACTTAAGATCCACACGTCTGATGACTGATCATGAAAATGTGGCTTAAAACTGAATAAAAGTCAACCACAATGCTGAAGCATGCATCTTGTGCGAGTATACTCTTTGGTAGAGGGATATGATGCCAGGCGATCAAATGAAATGGATCGTTACCCTGATTAAAATGACTGATTCCTCTGGGTTTGAAAATTGTTGGAAACATTTGGGATAATGTAAGTACACGACTCAGCAAAATATATAACATAGGTCTAGTTGTTTTTAGACATTTTAATACAGAATAGTTACATATTATAGCTTTAAAATGTCTTCTTTTGTCCGATCAATAGTCCCAAATTCAGATATTCAGTTTACTATCAAGTATGACACAGAAAGGAATCAATATTAATCATCATATTTGATAATTTTGGCTTAAAAAAAAAGATTATCAAAAGAATTAAATTTTATGGCGAGTGACTCATCAATTAATCAACTAATTAATCGTTGCAACTCTATTTTCTTTTCTAAAAGAATGTGGCTGAGGTCTAATTTATTTACATCTCCCTTGTCCTCCAGATCTCTCTGATATAACAACACTGCTGAGGGAGGTGTGTGTGACCCGAACCCAAACCTTCTTGCGGTCCAATCAAATCTGAAGGATTCAATTTAAATCCCTCTTGTAATTGCAACGCTAACATATTCCACTAGGAAATACGTCACAGTACAGAAACTAAAGACACTCTAACCTCACTTTGACTGTGACTTTGAATTTGGCTTTGTGTAGTTTGGAGAGAATCCAATAAACTCTATTAATGATTCTGAAATGTATTAACCTTGCACTTAACTCATGTGAGTATTGACTCAAACCTGCTCTGAAAAATATATCTCAATACTCCATTTTATTTCAATTAATTTACGGGGCTTCACTTCTGCAATTAATTCATTGAATAAAAGAAAGATGCTTCCATAACTGTCAGTGTGAATGCACATGTAGAAACATGATTTCATTGTCAAAAAAAACCCCCAACAACTTACAAACATGCAATAACTGAAGCACTAATTGGAGGAAACATGATAACATAAACCCATGTCTCTCTTGACAAAAGAAAGTAATCTGTATATCGCAAAATTTGTTCTCTTTTCTCATATTATGCAGCATTCTTAGCTGCATAGTATGAATAATCAAATAGCACTCAAACAAATACACACACATAAAAAAAATCAGTATATATGTTATCTGGATAATACATGGATATAAACATGTGTATTACCTATATTCATGAATATATGTATTATACATCGTGCGCATCCAAGATGAACTGAAATGTACAGTATATCTCTGGCATTTGGATGTAAATGGTCAATAATAATGTGTATGTGTCTCTATAATGTCACATATAATGTCTTCACCTCCTGGATGATCTTTTGCAGCTCCCTGTTCTCTCTCTCCAGCTGCCTTGATTTCTCCTCGTCGTTGTTGTTAGTGGACGAGCCAGTCTTCAGAGTGTCCTGCTGCTCCGACTGCCACTCACCGCGGGTGATGAGACGCCGCATCTGGTGCGCCACAGGAACAGGAAGTCAATAAAGAACAAAAGAAGCCCCGAGAGTACATTGAGCTGAATGAATAATGCAACTGTTGAGAACATCTAATGATAGCAGATTTCTAATATTTGCAGCCCTTTTATCTATATCCGCCACATTTCTCAGTGTTTTCATCACTGAGGTGAATTTAAAGTGTTGCTCCATGTATCATTTCTTTCTTATTTCGGCGAAATCTTTGATGCTAAGTGCTCACCGCTGTGCTGTTTCTGCACTGTGGTTCCTAGAAATAGCCAAAATCAAACAGTGGTGACGACATTGTGATGTTCCCTCCTCGGGTTTTCAGTTAATGAGGTTTGAAATTCTGTAGGTGGCACTCTTTCCTCTGTCTGCACAGTCTGCAGCTGTGTGCACTACAATGCTCCTCTTCCATTTATTCCAAACAAATCATTGCTGCTGCCAGACATGAAAAATGTTTTTTTTTCTTTTTCACAACAGATAGATTAGGTTTTTTTTTCCTAACGACAAATGTTTACTATGGGTGCCCAAAAGTGACAGGAAATACATAAATAAATAGATAACATAAATAAATAGATAAAAGTGGAAATGAATGAAAAAATGTAGAAATAAATTATTATGCAAATAAATAAATAAAGGTGGATGAAAAAGAATGTATAAATAAATTCAATTAAAAAGTTTAAATATATACATGAATCTATCTATCTATTTATTTATGGCAAAATTAAGATTTTTTTTATTCATTTTTAATTAATCGTGGACATTGATTTATTCAGTTATTTATTTTCTGTGTCACATTTAGGCCCCTACAGTTACTGGCACCTTCAAATGTAAAAGCATCTTATATTATCTATTCATATTGAACTTTCACAGATTATTATTACTTTAATAGTGAAATCACAAACAGATTAGATGTAATAATTCAGGTAGATCCAATACTGAACTATACTCAAATATCAAAGCCTGTTTTTTCAATTTTTAAAACACATAGCAGTCAGACTGAATAATATGAACTCCCAGAGGTGTTTTAACTCTCTTCCTAAAGACACTGAGACTGGCACGTTTGACCTTTGGTTTTACTGCAATCCGAGAGTAATTGTCCGTGAGTACCAGTTCCTTAAGATGTCAGTTGCAAGTCAGAGTACCTTGGGTACAAAAAGCACCACCAGAGTGATGTAGGCAGAGAAGACAATCGCTAGAGAGGCAAAGGCAAAGGAGGCGTCCTGCTGCGATGACAGGATCATAGTCACTGGAGCCGTGATCAGGCACAACACCTGCAGGAAGGAGAAAGACGGAAACAGAAAGAGAGAGAGAAATAGAAAAAAAAGAGGAGCATGAACAAAGGAAGAGGAAAAGCGAGAGTGAGGTTTAAAGTAAAGAGCAGGAAGGGTGGGGTTTGGGGTGGTGAGAGGGGGGGTGGGGGGGAGTAGAGGAGAGGAGGTGGAGAATAAAGTAAAGTTGGAGAGCGAGAGAATGAGAGAGGAGGAAAATCACATCCATAAAAGCACAAGGCATCTGTTTATCATTCTGGGGAGGGCTCCCATGTGAAAACAGCATTAAAAAGTCATGACTGAAGTGGCAATGGCGCGCTGACAATCACCACATTGTCATCTCATAAGGGCCTGAAGCTCACAGCTTAGCAAAAAGGAAGGAGGTCCCTTTACAGACACCATTAACTATTGACATCATCATAAAACTGAAATGTGTATATCATAATACAAAATAATAACATTAGACTTGTCTAACGTTATGGGATTGTGATGAAATAAGCATGCAAGCACTAACACTTGCCGAGCTGCATTTACTGCTCTCATAAATAACCATGAATGATAGATCAATGATGAACCCTCTCCTTGACGGAAGAGGCGAGATCAATCCATTTATTAATTACATATCCACAAAATAAGAGTTGATAAATGTTTGGATGTTTATGATGACGCTTCCTCTTTTATTTATTCATAGGAATCTAAGCAAGCACGAGGCATTTTATAAAATGGCTTTTGAAAAAAACAAAAACAAAACAAACAAAAAATTTGCCTGCTGTTGATCAAAATAGTTCAAGAGTATCAGGAAATGGTAGCAGGGATTCGTCCAAAGTGGCTAAAGTGAACGTAATGGCAGCTATTTCAGTGTAAAGTGCATCCTAGGTGCCTCTGTTTAAAATGATCCAATTGCTATTAACAGCCACTGAAACATGTTTATGACGGTTGGGTTTACCACTGCACTTTAGTGCCCAAATGGCTACATTAAACCTATTCGTGCCATAGGGAAAGGTAATAGCTCTATGCAGCAATCGCCAACATCCACACATCGAGATAATAACACACAACCCACACCATACACAGTTTTCTGCTCAAGTGAAGAGCACTCAACAACAAAACTAAGGTATGCTTTAGTTACATTGGATTCCGGCACAACAAACATTTGTGATGCACCCTTTTGTATTTTATTGATTTTATTTAACATTCATGTCACCGAGAAGTCCGACTAAGAACAAATTTTTATTTTAAGAGGGAGACTTGAGATGTGACTGTTAGTATCATGGCAGCACAAGCACCGTAAGCATCAAAATTTATGATTCATACAAGACAGCAGCAGCTTTGGACTGAAATGCGTACAGGGATCTGTGTTTTAGAGCATAAACTCTCAAGACGTACTTGTGGAAAAGTTTGAATTATTTTATATATCAGCCTGTTTCTGTGTCTCGTATGGCTCCAACCAATCACTACTCCAACATATACTTCTAAGTATTTTATATTACATCATCAATCCGTGATGTTCAGCACATCCCTGAGGTTATTTTGAGAGGAGAAGTTGTCATTTATATTCCGTTGTGCCCACAATGGACTTCTTTCTGCTCCATTTTTGAAGATTGATATAAAACAGTGAATCTTGAAAGAAACCTTCAAGACACCAAAACCTAATTAGCTAAAAAAAAAAAAAAAATTACATTTTTACACTCCACTGTAACTGCACATTTTAATGTGAAGTTCTGTCACGTTGAGGCACTCAAATAAGAAACATGCACCACAGAGGTATTAAAAGAGCATTAAGTTATCTATGAACTCCATTAACTGCACCGAGTCGTCCCTTGACAACGAGGCTTTTAAGCCATTGCAGCTGAAATGTCTTGAAACATTGGTCAGTGGCCTGTTTAGTTCTAAAATGAGCAGTAAAGTGGCTTCTGGAAGACAGAAATCTCAGCACCAGGAAAAGTAATCATTGAGACACCGGCATTGATTAACCCCCCACAGATATACTGCGACCATTTTGTGCCACGGAGCAATAAAAATCTTACTTATTGCCACTTTAACGTCATTCAACACGCTACAGAGTGCTCTTTACAGAGAGAGCGGCAGAAAGCACACAGCAGCACCCAGAAACAGGAGTTTAGGCGTGACGGTGTCGTTTCTTTTTCAGACTCACAGCAACGTTGTAAATAGCCATCCCCACGGCCCGATGGTCATTGATCTTCTCTGTGGAGACGGACTTGGTCTCGTAAGCCAGAAATATCCCCAGCAGCAGCAGCAGACCCTTGTAGCCATAAACAACACCTACAGGAAGAGAGAGAATGCGGGTAAAAGATTGAATGAGTGAGCCACGTTTTCATGTACACAAAAACATATATTTCGTGAAGGCGCTGAGGACCGTTATCCAATGAATGCAGAGCCGATGCAAAATACAGACTGTAAATCTATTAGTGCAGTTATGATAACATCTGAGCTGAAGTGAAGATAAGCAGTTACACAGCACGACGGCAGAGTTAATCTGACTCATTGTCTGATCTTATTAACATGAAAAACACATGTAATATTTACATTTTGGTGGTATTTTTTGAACTGTAGTCAAGTCGCCTGTGTGCCAGACTTAATGTGTTGCATGCAGACAGAAAGGAAGGGTTCTTAATAATATTATTTTGGACCAAGATGGTGGCCAGTAGGAGTCTTTCTGAAGCTTTACCTGACAAAACAAGTTTGGATCGTATTTACTGAAAAGACTGCAGATTGTAAAAGTAAAAGGCTAAACAAAAACTGTGCCTCTAAACCAGACATATTCAGTTATTATGACTTCGTCGATCATTTAAAAGGAGCACTCCACCTATTGTACATGTAAGGGTAAATTTACTAGTCACAGGGAGTACTAGACATCCTTTGAAAACAGCTGTATAATATCTTTTGAGGCTCTGGAGGGAGATTTCTAAAGCCTGAGAAAACTACTCAAGCAATCACCCGGGTATGTTGGATTAGACACTACAAATTCAGAAAGAAAGCCTCAGTTTCAAGCCTATCAGTCTGGCATTTTCGATATTATCTCAAAAGTCTTCATCTCTAATCTAAAGCCAGATCCTTTTCTTATCATCCTCGGCTCATATGAATCAACAGTGATTCTGACTTAAGCTCAAAAACTCTTTTTATCTTCTCATTAAACACGCAACACGTAATTTCCTGCCGCTAGTGATCTCTCATTAAAACAATAACAAAGTTCGATGACGTCATGAAGTAGCGTGGGATCATGGGAGTTGTTGTCGTTATTATTAAACAAGCACTATTGCCATCATTGCAGTCAGCTTCTCCCGGTTAGGATTCCTTCAGTGTTCGTACAGGAGGTTTTTAACGGGTGCTGAATTATCCACAGAGGTCTCCAAAACAAATGGACCCGTGATTAAAACCAGTAAAAACACTGAACAAAGTAGTTTCATGTTAAACATCAGTGTTTCTCCCACGATGTCCAGCAGACACAGATCATCCGGAGGGGCTGTGAGCCAAGCTCCCACTAATGTTTGCTCAGCTTGTTTCTCTGATGACTTAAGATCCAGACGTCTGATGACCAAAATCCTGTTTCAAACTGAGGGTGTGAAGTTTGAAAGACTTGCATTTATCAGACAGGGTCATTGCATTATGGGAACTGTAGGCTAATGAGCTTCTGGAGCTTGATCTATACTAGCGACTAAAAGTCAGTACACTGTTTGCTTCTACTGCATTAATTCTGACCTTTTCTTTTTTAAAACTGTCTCAAGCAAGTCCCTCACCTTTAACAACTTTATGAAAGTGTGATGCTAAATTACTGGAGTGCCCTTTTAATTAATTTCTTCAGCTATAAAATCTATGATAAAATCAGTACAGGGAGTTAAAATATCCTATCATGTAAATGGCTTAACTTTTGTTTGCTTCCAGCGTAGGAAGTATTGAGGGAGTAAGTGAGTATGACAGAGATGTGCAGAGGTAGAAAACCAAAAATGCAGATACAATAGATACTATAGAGCAAAAAGGTTGAATATGCGGAAAGCCACTCAGAGCCAGAAAGGCTGACAGAGAAAAGAGGATATAACAGTGAATGTGAGAGAAGTGTGGAAGAAAAGAGTAAGTTCAAGACTTCTTCAGACTGTCCATTGTTTCTTTATACTGCCTGATATTAAAGCACCATCTTTTCTTCTCTCAGAGAGGAAATGCTATGGGGCAATAGCCCAGTTTGTGACCCACATTATTTGAATTTCAGCACCATTATACTTTCATAAGAGCTGCCACTCTAAGAAAGACAGCAGAGAGACAGACAGGGAGAGAGAGAGAGGGACTGCGTGGGCCGACAAAAAGAGAAGCAAAGAGGGAGAAAAAGCGAACGAGAAAAGAGGTATCAAACGTAAGAGGGGGGCCAGTGGGGACTGAGGGTGGGGGGCTGAGATACGAGACCTGTTTAATTCAGAGTGAATGGTGGTGACATGTCCATGTGTGTGTGTGTGCATATGTGCCTGCATATGTCCATGTGTGGGTATATTCAAAAGATATTCAAAAACCAGAGCAGGGCAGAGAGTGATAAAGACACAGATTGAGAAACGAGGGGGTAAAACATGAAATATAGGGAGAGAACAGATACCGAGCCATGTGTTCATCTTCTTTGAGCTGCAGTGCTCCAACAAGGGCTGAATCAGGACATCCAAATCTTCTTTAGGGGCCTCCTTAGTGAACTTCTACTCACATGGCAGACCGAGGAAGAGAGAAGAGAAATGAAAGGATAAAGAGATAGAGAGAAGGAGAAAGAGAGACAGGGAGAGGAGGAGATAATGAGAAACGATGAGACAGCAGCACACTGGAGAAGGAGGCAAAAATGCATGGTAAGCATAAGCCCCCGTGACTGCACGGTTGATCCCCTCGGGTAAATAGGTCCTTTCCATAGTCAGATATAGATGACTGAATTAAAACTGTATCAGATATCCAATAAATATAAAATATAGCTATTTAAAAATTTAATATAAGGCTTGACTGTAGTTAAAGTCAGTGTTGTGCAGATTTGGGCGGATGATGAAATCTCGCTCTTGTTCCAACGGAGGTTTCATGCACCTATTATAAATATATATTCTTTGAAGATTCTTCTTATAAGGTTATAAGCTTATAACCAAATATTTATCTTGATGCACCAAACTCCTAATATTTGTATATCAATACTGGATGAAAATACGTATTAATTTGCATTTTCTTTTTTAAAAATTTTCTCTGGAAATTTGATAAAATTTGTGCTACATTTGGATGGAAAATAAAAAATATATAATAGGCTCGGTGGTCCAGTTGGATCTACATGGAGAGCCGGCGCTAGCGTTAGCTGGGAGGTTAGCGGAGCGTTAGCCGCAGCACGACTGGAGGGAAGCACAGCCAGCTAGCCTTCTCTAGCCTCCTAGCTAACATTAGCCCTGGCTCTCTATGTGAAGCCCTGAGCCCCAGTTTGTTATTCGGGTTAAAGTGGGAAGAAGCAGCGGGTCTGACAGGCAGCTTGAGTGAAGTGGAGTTGGGCATTTTAACATAGGGGTCTATGACGATTTTCTGTCACGACAGACAATAAAGTTTTCTGAATCTGAATCTGAATGGAGATTGACTCACTTTTGGAGCCAGCCTCAAGTGGCCATTTGAGGAACTGCAGTTTGTGGCATTGGCTCAATTTGTTGGCCCCAAATGTTGGTGCTTGACAACATTTTTTCTGGAGTTGTGTTTCAGTTCTTAGCTGCTTAATATTCAACTTTCTTTGCCAGATAGTGCTGAGAAAGTGGCACACAGTGGACCTATTACAGTTGATGGGAGCAGCTCAGACTGAGCCATACAGTAAATGTACAGTAAATACAAACAATGAGCTAAAAGAGACTAAAATACACCATAAGGAGTCAGTTTATATTTGTGTGTGTTTGAGCAAGTCCCTTGATTCTATGTTAATATTAAAAATATTGTGTAATGCAGGTTTAATGAAGTTAAACATACCATTTCATGGGACCTTTGAAAGATCATTTAATTTTTAATGAGACAGGGAGTTCATCCATCCTGTTTGTTAGGCCTGTTTAATGAATGTTGAATTTAACAAAGGTTTATTTACAATATAAATGCCACAGGGTACCTTTAACAGTGCTTATCAAACACAAATAAATATTAATATTCATTCGTAAATGTCACTAATATAGCACTGCTGTTCAGCTGTGTTTAGTAAAATGACTTGATATTTATCCCTTAGATCCTGCTTTTGATTGTAGGATGAATCAAAATGAAAGAACATTTCAAAAAACGAGGCCCAGTGTCTAATTACTGCACTATTGACTGATGACAGTGGGTGCACGGTCTGTGAAAATGGGTGATGACACACAAATGATCTCATCTGTCTCTTGTACTCTACCTCCACCGTAATGTGCAGGGGATCCACGATCTGCCAGATCATGAGTGACAGGAAGTCGATAGCCAGCAGTACTCCAACTGTTGCGTAGAGCTTCCAAGGCTCCAAGTGTTGCTGTGTAAGTTTGAGCACACACACACACACACACACACAAACAGATAAACAACAGTCATCACTATCCAAGGGCATCACAAGCCAGTCTACAAACAAAGACAAACAACCAGGACAAATAATACGACAGGCGTCCAGTGAGTTCTGGATGACTGGGCAAGAATTGTCTTTCTGGATGTGTGTCTTGGAGTGTGTGCACACGTGAGTGTGTCCAGATGTATTTTAGGAGCAGCGGGAGTTAGTGTGTGTGTTTGCAGGCGACACACAGAGCGCTGCAGTAGCTATGTTTGTGCTGCCACCTGAAATCATCATTTATACACACTGAGATGACGCTGCTTTTGTGTGGACAGCTTCCGAAGCGACCAACATCAACTCTATTATTCTTAACTTAAGCTATAATGGAAGCAACACAGCCGTAACCGAAAGAAAAACAACAAAACTTAGCTCTCCCGCTTTCTTTCCACACATCTTTTTTATCCGACCATGCTGGCTAACTCCTAGCACCTCCAACATAGTAACAGCCATTCAACCGTGCAATGACTAAAACTGAGAAATAAAATAAAGAAGAAAACACATTACACAGTCCTGGGCGCCTCTTCACTTGAGTTGCATGAAAAATGATTTTGAAAAGCGCTCATTCTCCCCTCGATTTGTGAAAGTTTCTTTAAATACTCATACAGAGCTCTCTGGCAAATTGCCCTTCTGTGGACATGAAGAGAGTTGAAAGTCAACCCGATTCGTTGTGCTTTGGCTCAAATAATAAACCCCCTGAAGGTTGGATTTCTGCATAGAACTTTAATACTCATCCATATTCATAAATATTCCATAAATGGCTTAATCTCTTATTCTTCTGATTAGGTCTTAGAAATTCCCACAACACATCGCAGACTGGCAGTATCTTGCTGGCTCCAGGATACACTATCTTCAAGAGGAGGCACACACACACACACATAAAAACAAACACACACACACAGTCTTAAAATACACAAGCATGCAAATAAAGCTGATGACGTGGGATTTCAAGGGCCTGGCCATGTGTGTTATGTGTGCATAAATGTTGCATGTGTGTATGTGCTTCATGTGTGCATGTGTAAAGTACAGTATCTATGTCAGTGTGTGTCCAACACCATTATCCCTGCACTCTCCCTACAACCCTGCCGTAGTGAATGATGCCGAGCTGGCCTCTTAGAAGCTTATGTTACTAGAAAGCCTGCAAAGATTCGAACGGAACTTTTTTATCAGCCGGCGCCACACATGCTGCGTGGCCTGGCCTCCCTCTCCCATCCTTTCTCTGCTCTCCTGAGACGGCTGAGAGGCTTATCCCTGCCTGCCTACCGCCCTCCAATCAACCTCCCCTCCCTCCCTCCCTCCCTCCCTTCCCCCGCTACCTTCTTCTTCTCCTTCTTCTCGTCCTTCTTTGTGAAGAGGGTGTGGACCCACCAGATCTTGGTGAACATGCTGCCGTACGCCAGGCTGAAGCCGAGGCCGAGGAGCCACAGGCGGAACTGGAGGAGAGAAAGAGAGGAGAGGGGAGAGGGTGAGATGAGAAAAAGAGGAAACGAGAGGAGAGGGGATGAGAGAGGTGGGGCGGCTGTGGTTCAGAGGTAGAGCGGGGTCGTCCACCAATCGGAAAATTGGTGGTTCAATCAGCGGTTCGATCCTCGACTCCTGCGGTTTACATGTTACATGCTCCTGAAGGCTGTGTCATCGGTGTGTGAATGTGTGTGTGAATGAACAGGTTGGCACCTTGCATGGCAGCCTGTGCCATCAGTGTATCAATGTGTGTGTGAATGTTGGCATGTAGTGTAAAGCACTTCGAGTGGTCGGAAGACTAGAAAGGCGTTACATAAATGCAGTCCACTTACCATAGAGGAGAGCAGGTGAAATGAGAAAACAAGGAGAGGAGAGAGGATAGGAGAAGAGAGGAATAGATAGATATATAGATGAAGGGTGAGAGGAGGGAGGGAGGGAGGGAGGGGGACACCAGGAGAGGGTAGAGTAGGTGATGCAGAAAAGGTATGTGATAAGAAGAGATGCAGAGAGCGAGCGAGAGCAGAGAGATGATTTAAGTTTGAGGAGATGGAGAGATTGCAAAAACAAAAAGATCCAGAAGGTCAGATGTAGAGTGCAGGAGAAAGGCAGAACAAAGCATGAGAGAGAATAACTGGACAGGGACAAAGAGCAGGAGAGCGACAGAAATGGAAATCTCCCTCTCACCTCCACACCACAAAGACTCAACATGGGTGACAGAGGAGTACTCCTACTCCTCATTAGTGCCGGGATCCCAGCGTCTGTGCTATTCTTGCACACAGCAGATCTTCACACGCGTACCACGGAATATCCAAATCCTTTCAAATACTTAATAAATTACGTCAGTGTTTAAATTTACATCGTCTTTCATCCACCAGGTGTGTGTAATCAAAATCCTAGAATGACTGCTGATTGGTTTGGGAGGTGTCAGCTCGTCACAGACAGGAACATCAAAAATGTCAGGGCGTCATGACACCTAAATCTAGGGTTGCTTAAAGTAGGTACACAATTTCACAGAAAGGTAAGGCTTTACTGAAACTGACAGCTGGTGCACACGACGCGACTTTTGTGGGAAAAAATAGCTGCAAGGTCAAGCAGCACTGTGAATCAAATAAAAAGAATCAATGTTGATTTGAGAGCAAAGAGTTGTACTTTTGTGTACTGTTGGTATAAATATTAAACTTTTGGGTATTATGCCTCAGCTCTTATTGACCCGCTAGTGCCAAAAATTATTTGAAGACATAGAAGTTTAATTTAAATTCTAGTGGGGATCCAAAACTTTCCAGAGATACCAAGGATGTCAGGCTGAATTTTGGGGAAATGCAGTTTTTAATTTTTCTAGCCTTAAAGCTAGGGGAAAAAAGGAGAAAACTGTTCTCTTCTGTTCAGTCCCATAACAACATATTTTCTCTGAGGGATTAAATTGCTGTAAGACCTTTAATAGCTTTTCATGAAATCATGGTCTGAAATTTGTATTTTATTTTTAACTGTTACTATTGTTATGGTAAATGAGAAGAATACATGAATAAAATGAACAGCAGCATATCGCTGCCACATGACAAAGAAAATATTTGTTCAGCTTCTTGTTATTTCGAGAATTTTTTCTCGTTTTAACAAGATTTTTTTTTATGTCACCCTTTCAGTAGAAAGGATGGATGGATGGTCTCATCCCCAGCATGAAATCAAACTTAATCAAACCATATAAACCAATAACTTTCACCGCCTCTAGTCGATGTAGGTTATATCGTCTCTTTAGGCACTGAATGGATCTTTTTTTCTTGTTTTAACGATATATATAGAAATTTCTTGTTATGACAACTTATCAACTTTATATATTATAATAAAAAGGAATAAAAGGAAAGTTCTTTTTAATGACATTCATTCATTTTGTGAAATAATTAGAAAGTTTTATGATAAAACAAGATAAAGTGATATGTTGTAAAAAACAGAATAATTTTGTATTTCTTTATAACAAGAAAACATCTCAAACTAACATGAAAGGTATCTTGTTAAAAAAGTATTGTTTTTTTTTCATTATAAAAAGAAATTGAGCAAATATATTGTTGTCACAGTAGCAGCAAAATGCTGCTTTAAAAGTGCTCAAAAATTGAATGTCATTTCTTCTACTTAATAAGCTTCTTTTCAACACAGATATTGTAAAAACTCCTCTTTTGTATCAAATCCATGGAGTATTTCCAGACAACACACATCCCTACTCTCCATCCTGCCCTCTGGCTCTTCTCTGCTTCCGTCTGTCTCTTTCTTATGTTACCTGGCAGACGACGGGGAACTGTGATCTGTGGACGTGGTGACCATCAATCCCCAGCGGGAACACTGCAGCCAGAGCCATCATGCAGCCCACCGCTGTCATGTTGTTCAGGTAGGGCTGAGAGTTCTGGATGTAGCTGAAACACAGGGACACGCACATACAGACAAAACAAACACATTTAGAAAAATACATTTCCGCTTAAAGGTGCAGTTGGGGAAATTGTAAGTAAATAGGCATTGATTGTGTTGGTGGCCTTGCAGTTGGCTATTTGAAATGTCATCAGATGCTGTTAATTAACTTCATGTTGATTTTTAATTTCATTCATCATATTTATTTCCTGGTTAATTGGAGTTGAGAGAAGGCAGCTTCCTGTCGTCTGAACAGTGCAACTATTACAGGTACATTGGCTGCATCTTATACTATAGGGAGAGGGGACGGAGGGGGGTATGAACATCAATTAATTGTAAATTGAAGTGATATAATTACCTGCACAGAAACAATGTGCATTTTTCATGAGGACTATTTCTTTGGTTACAACACTACAAGACTGGATATTTACTCTTAGCCGAGCCAAATGCAACAGTCAGTTATTTTTTACACACATCTTCTCTTCACCCAGGTCCTTCCTGCCTATTTCCTGCCAGACTTTAAATGTTTCGCAGCAGTTCCAGTCCATTGTGCTATGATTGAGCCAGACAGTTATATTTATCAAACCATTATATTATCTGTTTACAAAAACAATCTTGTCAAAGGAGTTTAATAGTTTTTGCAAAAATCTCCCCACCGGTTTATAATGACTCATTCAATCAGAGTATAAATAAATATACTAAATATATCAAATATTTCATATTTTCTCACATATAGCCTTCATCTTGCGGGATGAATACATGCAGTTCCAAAAGTATCTTCTCTTCGACCAGTATCCTAAGTTCAACAACAGAAAGTACTGTCCTTTGTGCTCCAGTCCATTCCAGACATGTGCAACATGCATCAAAGCAATCCAGCATCAGCTCTTACTTTGCTGCACTTTATGCAAATCAGATGTAGTGCAGCCAGACTCATTTATATTTGTAGTCTTAGTGAAAACCCCGCAAAATTTTTAAAATGCAGCAATGCAAAAGATTGCGCCCCTGACAGTAATTTGTGTCAGGCTTAATAAATATCCAAGTTATTACTGGTAATTATCTGCTTTGGCTTCTATGTCTGTGATCAAACTGCTCCCCTATCAGTAACTTTCTACAAGTATAATTGAATAATACTTAACACTTTATCACATTTAATGGCAAAATTGAACGAGAAAATGATGTGAAAAGGCTTTAAACTCAGGGGTAACGTTAGCTGGTTAACTAGCCAGCATCCTTGATTATTTAACATGAAATACAAAAAGCTCAGAAACATGTAGCTACTGTTTCTACTCACAATATTTACCACTCAACTCTATAAAAAAATCCCCTTACATCCATTCTCACACTGTGGTTAACAAAACCGCAATTTGCAATGATTCTACACGACTTCTACAGCTGCGCAGCTGAGCGTGAATGTAGCAGGCAGAGTTAAACATGAATTCTCCACTGTACTGGGGTGGTGGCAGACACCTCAACGATCAATAATTAAAAACTGGGACAAATAAAACCAAAACTACCTGAAAACAACTAGATACCACTGAAGGTGGGTGAGAAAAAATTTGGCTGAGTGGTTCCTTTAATTTATTTAACCTAAGATACTGTATCATTCTGCCATGACAGCAATAATTCATTGTGGATGAATTAAGATCCTTATCGTCCACATTTGTTTCTCTTAGAAACCTTGTCAATGCACTGAAGCGTGGCTTCTAACCAAGTTTAAACACTGTACTTCATGTGGAATAATTTGACAGGCGATTAAAGGATAATGAAGAAAAAGGTAATCACCATAAAAATAAAGTACAGTGATTTCTATCTGTCTTCATTCAAATGCCACATTAGAGACAATCTCAGTGTGACAATATTCTCAAAAACTCCAGATTTGAGGCTCGTGTTTTTAACATAATCTGAAAAATTTACCATAACCCACATCCACCCAGTACAGCAGCTTTCCTCTGCTCTCTAGCTGGAGCTCATCCTGCAGCAGTAGGTGTGTCTTTTATTCTTTTCATCCCATTGACCTGCCCTTGTGTTGCCCTGCGGCCACACAGCTTATTTACTGTACAGCCACACACTCACGCTGCCTGCATACAAACCACATATTGTATGCACACACACACACTGGCCCCAATCCAACCTTTGATACCTCTGAAAAACCTTTAATGCTGTTGCATACTATGAATATATGATGTTCAATTCACTGCAGGAGTTATTTTCTGATGTGAAGAGTTGCTTTCTTCCCTTATTATGCAGTATGTCTTGTTGCTGTGTTGCACTGTGGTTGAAAAACGTTATAGTTGATAGAAAAATTGGCATCTTTTCCTTTTCTTTAAATTGGATTTCTGGATAACTGTTGAATGTTGGTGTGTTGAGGCTGAATAGAAGTTCTTGTGTGAATCTGAGGGACTGAAATCTGATGTTTGCGGTTGATGTTTTAGATTGCTGGAAGATATTTTGTGATCAAACTCTGTTGAAGCTGCACTGGGGACATCAAAAGATCACATAACTGGCCTGTCATGACTCAAACGTTACAGAAATGAGAGGCACAACAGCTGATACTTAAACAATGTCAAAGTGTTTCAGTTTGCTCCTTTAAGACTGTGATTGCGTTTGACTTTTTCTTGTTTTGAAGTGGATTGGTTATGTATTTTTGTTTCTTAACAAGGCAGTTGGTGGCAAACTTGTTTTGTAAAAACAGCTTACTGAATAAATTTGATTTGATTTGATCTGACTCATAGTGTTTAGGCTGCTGGAAGCAGCCCTTGGTGAAATTGTGTTTGAAATATAATCAAAGCTGGAAGAGGGTCTGACTGGCACACTGGAGCCAGCCAGAGATCCCCGAAGGAACAAACCTCTCCAGCTCTCCGAAAACTCCTGATAAGCTCACGGACTTATGGGACTTTGGACTTTAAATCACTTTGACCCAGGTCAAACATAAAAATACTGTGTCAAAAAGACATATGCCGCACCAGGTTTACAGACATACTGTATATTAAGCTTGGAAATCCTAGATCAAAAGGCATTTTTAAAGGAAGTCTATTTGCATTTGGTCTAGGGCTACGCTTAAGCTGTGACAATGAAACCAGCTGCTACATTTGCAAAAACCACACCCGAACCACTAACGTGGCAGTCTCTTAACTCAAGAAGCAGCAGTGCCATTCAGCGTTTACATTAACCTCTAAAGAGGGAAGGATCTCTGCTGAACATGTGAGTTATTTTTTCCTCTGTTTCATCCCATTTCACATTTTACAAAAACTCACATTCACACTCAGAGTGCCACCACACTGAATGATAAGCTCTGCTGGAGCAGCTGGGGGTTGTTACAAGATGTCATTTCCATTCACTGACTCACATTTTCAGAGCCGTTGTAGCTCTTCAAACAGGTGACCTCCATGTGACAAAAACATTTCTTTAACCTCTGGGCCATTTAAATGATCTATCAATTCTAATGATGTCCACCTTTTTTTAAAAATCCTTTTAACCATGACCTTCATCTTAAAAAAAACAACTTTATTGTCATTATTATTTGTAGGTTTCACTCTTCACTAATGCCTCTTGAAACATGAGGAGTGGAAAGGCAAAAAAAACCTACTACAATCACGTATTGACATTACAATAAAACATCCACTTAAACAACATTTTGCATAATATAATATAATAATGAATACACAAACAGTATTTTAGGTTTATTAGTGTGGGCCTGAGATTGGAAAGATGGAGCATGCATTCATCCTCATTCAGTGTTAGTGAGCTTACCGGACGTTGCCGTTATAGATGTTGAAGGTGAGACAGACGATGCCGAGCAAGATGCCGAGGCCGGCGAAGACGGACACGGCAGCGAACAGCTTTTGAGATAAGAACCTGTATTGTTCGTTAACCACAGTCCGATCAGCCGGAGGCCCCGCGCCTGTATTGAGAGAGCAAGAGAAAGAAGGAAATGTGAAGAGAGAGAAAATGCTTCTGGTGCCATCTGCCTCCTATTCTGCATGATCTCCCAATTATAGTACCCCGGATACAGCCTTCCTCTCACTGCAATAATGGGGATAATAACTTTTAAAGATCACCTTTACTTACAGCTCCATATAATTGCTTTTGACAGTTAGGGTTGGGATCGGACTTGTTTAAAAGCCCACTGAGGGCTATACTTTGTGGCCCTATTGGATCGTGCTGTAAAGCAGGTTCCACTGATGCACTTATATCCACAATCTCTACGATGATGTTATGTTAACCTACAGTGGCCAAAACTACAATAATACATTAGGACCCATTTAAAATAAAATCAAAAAAAGATGTTATTAATCGAATCTATACTATGCTCAGTATATACATACAGAATCCAATCATGTTTGGGTTTGGACTATCTAGGGCAGGAGTTTTCAATGTATGACACTGTGGGCCCCACCCCCCCGGAAAAAAAAACTGAGACAACTGCACCTCAATTTGGGGGATAATCATGCTCTCAGTTTTAGAAATACAGTTCCCATAAGGCTTTAGGGGATGTAAACAAAAAGTATAACATTTCCATGGATTCAGTGAGATAGCAGTGGGCTACAACCTATATTTGTGTACATTTTGGCAAATTTGTGCCCAAAGTTTGCCGAATTAGCTCTTAGCAGTTCCTGTTTGCAATGTACCCATGAACATACAGACAACTATCGCTGGATTACTCTGATACTGAAGAAAACTTTTAAATCATGATGATTCAGGCAAGTTCTGAAGGATCTTTTTTTTCTATGATTTCTAAGTGGATTTGTGGATTTATGGATTTTTTCATGATGCACATCAAAGATGATGATATATTCAGGGAGCGTACTGCAAGTCACACTGAATCTAACAATATGTGTCTCCTATCTGTGTGTTCAAATTTGAGTTATGACTCAAAGAAGGAATATGAGTTTTGACGTCTCTCCCTCCGCGCCCCCCTGCGGAGGCGTACCTCACAGTTTTAAAACCTCTGATCTTGGGTTAGTTTTATAAATGAAAATTTGGATTGGAACGGAAAGTGTGCTGTACTCCATTCTATTCTTTGATCAAGACTGGTACAAAGTCAATCAACAGCAGCCAAGAGTACAGTACATGGAAACTAACTTAGCTGAAACTGACTGATCATTTCTAAATCCATGTATTTAAGCGGGGAAGTATCGCTGAGAGTCAGGCTCTCTTTTTTAGAAACACCCCGTTCACATTCACACAGTTTTATCTGGCTACTGAGCAGCTCTACTGGAGCAGTTGGAGTTTAAGTGCCTAACTTAAAGGGACCTCAGTGGAAGAAACGAGGGAGGTGCAAGCGCTGCTCGTTAACTCTCTTCACCCAGATGTATCCTGCTGGTCCAGTCAAGACCAAAATTGCCTCTTAACAACCTGTTATCTAATGGAAAATGTTAAATATCAAATAAAATATGGCATTTGCTGATTTAAATAAATAATTAGCATGTTATTAGCAGACAACCAATTACTGCAGTCAAGTGAAAACCTCATAACTTTTCATAATGATTGGATCATTGAGCCTTTTCAGACTTCAGTGGACACACATCTGATCTGAGGCATGCGTTTGACTGATTCATAAGACGGCTGCAGGGTTCATATCTGGTCGTCAGCATTTAAAGAGACTCGTGCATGCAACTGTTGTACAATACACATCAGTACTTAACAACAGAATCACATTAGACACAGTAAGTACCAAATAAAGTTATACACTCTCTCTAGTACGCTGCACTTGTCTCCCTCTCTCTCTCACTCTTTCTTACATCAGTCAAATGTCATTTAAATGTCAATATCATTAAATCAAATTCCCATCGCTAACAAATCGCTTAAACAGAAACACCTGTTCGCCAAGGCTGCGACACGCATTTAACCAAGGTCAGAAGGAGTTTCACAAAGCCAAGTTCACCCATTCAGATTGACGTGGGTTTAACTTGCGTCACGCTGTTGGGGTTTATAATAAGAACACTGTTTATATGAACCTGTGAAAACTGCTCTGCACACATTTTACAAGAGTTTATTAGCCTGCCCAATAGTTGGAAATTAAGAAACCTTTAGACATTCAAAAGTCTGAGTCGACAACAGTCAACAGCTCTTCATGCTGTATTTTACATTAAAGAAATCATCCTATTTGTTGCTTGTAGTCATGATTCTGGCTGTTTTCTAATCCCTTCATAATGCACCTTTAATGTAAGTGATGGTGGACAAAATCCATCTGTGAAAAAATGTAATTAAAAGTTTATTTGAAGCTAATATGTCCAAATTAGTCAAATTAAGTCAATATCTTTTTAGTGCCTAATTCCCTCTTTTTGTTAGGATCCTTCCACTGCAGCTGAACAGGAAAACACTGTCCATCAAGACAAAAAGAGGGATTTTTTTTACTAAAAAGACTGTAACTGTGGAAGATATGCACTTTATCTGACTAACTCAGACTACTGAAGCCTTGTATTATCTTAAGAAAAACATTAATACATTTTGGCTCAAAACGAGGACTGTGGATTTCGTCCCCCAACACTTACATTGTGCACACATCTGGAGGAGATCTTCTAATGGTCAGTATGAACAGCAGCAGTGATTACAACATGATGAGTACAACTTTCGTTTGTTGGAGAAAACCCCCCAGGGCACCTTTTTATTATTGTTATTGATACTGCTCAGCCATGGACTGTTACTAGTGATTCACAGTTACACGTGTGTGTGTGCCAAATTATTCATGCTTATATAGCTTTAAACCAGAAGATTTCCTTAGTGAAGAAGGTTCAAAGAGGGGCAGATGGACAGGGAGCCTCTTTTTACACTCAACAGCCTCTGACTATCTGTCTGTCTACCCTTCTTGCAGATTTGTGTGTCTGTGTGTGCGCTCTTGAGCATGCATATGCTTACGTGTACTGTATACATACAGTATGTATGATAAACATGTAGACCTATACAGCAGGCATATGCTCAAGAGGGGGTGAATATGAGCACAGTAGAGCATTTGTGTATGTGTGTGTGTTATGGAGAGAGAGAGAAATAGAGGGGGTGTGTGTGCATGTCAGAAGGAAAGCAGAGCAGGAGTGTCAGCGCTGCGTGAAGCTGATATGTCAGATGTCAGAGGAAAGTGTCAGAGTGTCATCCCCTCGAGGGTCGCAGGGTGTCAAGACGCCCATCATGCTCTGTTTAGATGCTTGTCACTATCGTCACACAGCCGACGTGTGTGTGTGGTGTCGTCTGACTGAAGAGTGGAAATATCAGCCTTCTTTGTATTGAAGCTTTCTACATTGTTTAGGTGACATAACGTGTTGTTTGTGAGAATGTATTGAGAATGAGAAGTGTTTGTCCATTCGTGCAATTTAGAGATCATCTACTGAACCAACTACAGTATATGAAAGCATACAGCATAATTAACAGCGTACACAACATAGGTTGATGTGTTGAGAAATGGCACAAATGTGCAGTGACCCAAACTCGTCACATATGCGCTTTAAAAGTTACATAACAACGTTTACATATGTGTGAAAATGACAGACTCTGTGCACTTTACAATGGTAAAAGAGAGCACATTACACACCCATTTTAACATCTTTAAACTGGCATCCTGTCTCTTTTAGAATCGATTTTAAAACGTTACTACTAGTTTACAAGGCTCTGAATGGTTTAGCATCTCCATACTTTGTCAACGGTCTCTCGCGCTATAGTCCAACCCTTACAATAGCTCATTGAAAACTACAGTGTTAAAAGAATAATTGTATGGAAATGTAAATTCCTTTGAGAAACATCTCAAGTCTCATCTTAATCTTTAAATTTTATTCTTTTTTTTAGTGTAATCCATTAAATTATTTTCTTTATGTTCAACCTTATACACTTGATGTACTAACTGCTGTGTGTGTACGCGCGCGCGTGCGTGTGTGTGTGTGTGCGTCAACTGTCCATTCAGTCAATGTGTGTGCAACATTTAAACCCTCCTCCGTCCTTGATCAAGGAATCGGGACAGGGTGTTACCATGGAGACCCAGCTCTATAACAGTTGCCACAGCAATTAGAAGGAGAGCTGAGCTGTAGTGGTTGTTAGGGCGACCGTGAAGAGAGTGAGAAAGTGAGGGAGAGAGGGAGGGAGGCGCCTGGTAAACACACAGGAAAACAAGCGGAGGGGTTAAGTTGTGAACCCCCATGTGTACTCCACCCTGTCAACATGGAGCAAATCAAGCGCACCCCACTCTGTCAAAAAAAAACTTCCCGAACTGAGTCAGAGCAGGAAATTCCTCATTTCCTCCCTACAAGTAGATGTCAGATGGATGTGTCTTTATTCAGTAAACAGTAAACAACTAAATCAAGCGCAGACAGAGGAAGCAAGGCGAAAACAAAGTAAACAAAACTCACCTCTGACACAGAGTAAGTCAGTTGCAACTCAGCGGGTTTTAACTGGGCCAACACGCAGTGTATCACATTGCAACAAGCCAAACTAAAGAGCTGGCAGACGGCCTGGTGAAGGACATGTTGCCTTCATGCATACAGGTCACCCATCCTTTGCTACTGACGCTGACCTGGAATCACTACCTCTTCTGGGTTCAGTTAAGCCTTGGCAACAGTTCATTTCCTTAAAAGCCTAAAAAAAGACGTCTCTACAGGCCGCTGCGGCGTGCAGGATTGATTAGTGGCACACTCTGTCCAGGCACAAGTATGTCACCTCTCTAGGGAGGGACGGGCCAGTAAACAACCACAGAATTGGTCTTGGTGTGACTCAAATCAGCACTAAATGGTTTTCACAGCAAACTAGAATGTGTGTAGCAGGAGTTAAGAGAGTAGGTTCTGGTTTGTGTGGAGTGAGCTTCTTCATATAGCAGAATGATTTGTTTGGCTGTTTAGGACCTGACTGTTGGCCTCTGTTTGATTACTGTGCATCTTCTGTGCCAACATCTTAACATATGTTAGACAGAGAGTGTGCAGACGGCTAATTTTGGGTGTGCGTCAGCATTCAAATAACTAGCTTCACAAAAAGTAGCGGTTAGAGAACATCCAGCATCACTACATGTAATTTAGACAGTAAGAAAAATCTAAATTAAGCTACACCAAGGAGGTCTAATGTGAAAGCACATCGATGTGACTGATGACTCACAGCATTAAGGACAGAAAAAATGCAGACACAGGAAGCTGGGTGAAGACAGGGTCGTGAACTCCATCTTACCTATCCAAACATCGTTGCCAAACCAGGAGAGGTTCTTCTGAGAGCTGTCATAGTAACCGATCTTCTTATAACTGCCTCCTAGATGTGTGAGAAAGGCAGAAAAAAAAAAGAAAAAGAAACAGTCAGAGAAAGACGTTTAATTAGTATTGCTTGTGTAATTTATTTCCTCCCCAGGTGTTCGTGAGAGATCACATTTTCAAACTATACGACAAAACTTGGCAGAGCTGATAAACATTTATATTCCTTCAACTGCTATTTAGTTATCATTCCAGTGCTTTCATATTAATGGAATTCATGGGTATAGAAAAAAACACACAATGAGCAGATAAAAGGTTTAAAAGGTGCATAAAGAAGGACAAACAAAGAGGCACCGAGGGGAGAAGAAGGAGAAAAGGAAGAGAAAAAAAGGAGCTTATGTGGCAGTCTTGACCAGGAATACTGACGAGGTCCCGCGGTGATTCAGGGATTCAAGTCAGGTCGTCTAATTGTGGATGTCAAATTACCTCTACACCACAACAGGAAATATGAGACAGAGTGTGAGGGGAAAGGGGAAGGATTATAAATTCTCATCCTTTAGGACGTGAAAGAGAACAGAGGTAGAAAAATAATCCTCAACCTTATCCTGTGTGGGGAAACTCATTAAGTCACTGGTGACAAATAGGATGCCGTTTCCAGAAACAGCTTAAAACGAAGGCTTGTGCCCAATTAGAGTGAAGCCTTGAGTCAACGCAATCCTGCATCAAGCCCCTTCGCATGTGCAATTATAGAACATCGAGACCAATCGCAGCGAAGGCTGCACCAACCCCCTCCCCACCAAAAAAGAGGCTTTGGTTTGAAATGAGCCGAGAGCAGCAATCGATACATGATGAATACAGTCAGCATTGCTTTTTTTTTTGATGAATGAGTGACCGTTCAGGACCTGATTCTGCAATACAATTTCTGTGGGGAGACAGTGTGGGAGTGTTTTACCTTGCAGTTGTTCGATAAGAGTCATTGCCATCCTGGAACCCTGGGCGTCAAACACTACCTGGCCCTGAGACACAGACAGGAGGAGATTTCTTTTACTGCAAATAATCAACCTTTAATCTAAACAACGATCATGTAAGTTTATTGTATGTCAAACTGTGCGAGACACTAATAATAGAATCTTGGTCACGATCTGCGTCAGACTGCACAATATCAATTTCAGGCTGTCAGATTGCGCGCCGAATGTATGATGATCGATCCAAATAGAAAAAAGTATACAAAAGCAGAGTCGGGCCATCAGCTCATGTCATCCATCTACATTGCTCGTATGTTTTCGAAATGAAGCAAAGTCACACAAACTCCTTTTTCATTTCACCTCCATCGTTTTGGTTTTTGTGTGCTATTGATGTATTAAGGAGAAGGAGTGTGTTTTCACGACATGTCACGCTGATCAGTATATTCTGTGTCATTTCATGTTGTATTCTAATTGGACGCTGGTCGTATTTGGTCTTAAATTTATGACACTGTTAAAATTTTACAGCAGGCTGTCTTTGGTCACCAAAGCTCGGTGGATGTGCGATCACAGAGCGCTGTTTTAGACTGACAACCGAATATTTTCCCGCGCTTCTCTCACGATTGTCAACTTTCATCTCAGAAAGCTCAAAGTACAAGGGACATTTTTGCAATCAGTTATTAATTGCTGTCACTTACTTTAATTTTCTGAAAAAAAAAAGAAAAGAAAAGAAACGCTGAGCAAGAAGAAAATATATATTTAGAGCATTTATTTAGTTGGGGCAACTTCAGGGTTGAATGAGGGTCCAGATTGGAACACACTCTCAAAAAATGTATTACACTCAAATTTAAAGCATTGCTCCTAGGCAATAATAAACCATATATTATTCATAGTTAAATTGTTTATTCAGTGTGAGAAATGCGAAATAGGCTACTCAACTTTATGTATTCTGATATGAAATTATATCAATAAATAACTACCACTGGTAAATCCAAATAGCCATAAGCAACAAGCAAAAGTGTTTTTTCAATCCACTAGCTTGTTTTCACTTTTGTTTAATTTGTAGTGGTGTTTAGGACGACCTTACAGCTGCAGAAATTAAAAACTAACCACTCTGTGTGTAGCACAACGGTTCGTTTCTCTTTTCTACAGCTGTCAGCTGTCAGTGAAGTTGTCCTGTGCACCATTCAACATTTTAATACGGTCTGAGTTGAAAATGGTGATATTATTTAAAGGCTTGGTTGTATGTATTAAATGTGCATCAACAGCAACAACACTGAAACACTTCTGTTGGTGCATAAGGACAAATAATGTGAATAAAAAAAACAGGGAATAGTGCAAAATGTTGATCAAAATATGCTGGATCCCATGATGATGCCATTAAAAACCAAAAATATTCAGTTTTCTATAGGACCAAGAAAATTGGAACCCTCAAATGTTTGGCAACTTTGTTTAAAAGTGACTCTAAATGAATAACTGCAGATTATTAACATTCATTTTTTGTCGATTGAAGATTGAAAGACTTTAATAAAATCAATCACAATGAAGAACTATGGAGTACCAGAATTAGTAGAATTAGAGCATAAATAGATGTTTTGGTAATCTGTTTTTTTCCACCTTATTTCATCCTCTGCACTTACCGAAACCCCTTCAAAGGAGCTCGTGTTGAGGGCTCTGTAGATCTCGGAGGTGATGTCGTGGTTGTTATAGTTAAAGTCCTCCAGTCGTCGGCCCTTGGCCTTCAGCGGTGCCACAGTCTTATTGAGGGCAAGGGCCAGAGCCCACACTGCGTCGTAGGCTAGAGGGGCCTCCTGAAACCCGCCGGTTTCCTCAGGATTCTTCCCTCCCAGACGAGACATCAAGGCGGCCAGAAACTCCTGCGATGTCTGATTGGAGAGGAATCAGGAAAGAAAGGATATCAAATAGAAGTCTTTCTAAAGAAATGTAACACTGGGAAAAGGATTATATTGATTCCATTTTTATATTTTAGCTGTTCAAAATCCCCAGAACTGATCTTTGGTTTCCATTTATTCTATAACTGTATATAGAATTTTTTTCCTCCTCTTATTGTTAACACTTCATTGTACCTTCTTTGTATGAAAGATTGACCTAACTGAATGGCTTTTTGGTCAGAAATACTGTTTGTAAGACTTTGAATGAACTTTCAACCTGCACAAACTCATCACAGAAGGAAAATATCTTCACCTCTCTGTGCACCACTATCGACGACCCCCACGATAACATCAAAGGCTTGGAAGCTACCTTGAAAGCCCTCATGTGCATAGAGCGTCTGATTAGAATATACTACTTGGATGAAGCTGTTTTTCAAAAGTGAACGGCCTTTTGGCATTCAGAGTATACACCAAGCTAACTGCTCCAGTGTGACCTTTTTAAAGGAAGAGTTTGACATTTAGGAAAATATGCTTATCCGCTTCCTTGCTGAGAGGATACCACTTTCATGTCTGCATGAAGCTGGAGCCAGCGGGCGATGAGCTACCTTAGCACAAAGACTATTAGCCTGTATAAAGAGATAGTCTGGCTCTGCCTAAAAGCAACAAAATCCCCCCAATTAGCACATTGTTCCTCGCTTGTTAAATCCATACACAAACAGAAATATAAACGGGAGTTAGGAAGTGACTGACCTAGCCAAGAACAAGTCCAGCACATAACTCTCATAAAACTACAGTTTATTGATCGTACATCATAGAGAGGGCAAAATGAACGTACAAATAAGATAATTATCGCACATCTGGCAACGCTGATCAGCGCTGATGGAGGTGATCATTGTCTTGCTTTCAGCTGACATTTGATGTCAGTGCACCATCTGATCTGGGTGCTGCTGTGAATTAAGAGATTGTTTTTTTTAAAGTAGCATTTTGAAATGTGGTTACAAAGGAAATATGACCAATCCACAATCCTTGGCATCTCTGCTTTGCTAAAAATCTAACACCTTAGTAGTGTTTTTCAACTTAACACTAATGTTTTCTCCGGGTATACACTTAAGCTATTTAGAATTGTTTTTGTAATTAAACACCGATAAATATTATCACCCACTGAAAAGCGAGGATACATGTGCGACGGAGGATTATTGTTAGCAATCATCAAGGTGTCCCTGCTGATTCTCTGAAGCCAATTAGGCCTACACACCTTCCAATTCAGTTATGTCAAATTCATCTCATTGAAATTCCACCTTGGCATTTGGCATTTAAATCTCCCACTACCTACTGAAATCTAGCTGACAATGTTCTATTGCAGACCCCATAGTATTAGCACACTAGCTTCATCTGAGAACTCTATCTAGAAGAAATATACCAATTTCAAACTTGGAAATTGAATGTGAATAGATTGACTATGAGCAGGAGTTCTGGCTGTAATTCTTATCACCCGTTGAGCAGCACGTCAACAGCTAAATCAGCAGGTAGTGGCAGGTGCTGTATATAAACAACAGCTGCTGATGAAGTGCAAGAGAGGGAAGGAGGAGGAGGGGCTCGGGGAGAGGAGGGGGGACGGTGGAAAAGGTGTTGATGAAGAAATGGTAAAGGAGAAGGAAAAGTAGAAGTGGGTAAACAAGAAGAATGAAAAGTATGATCCACCATAGACCAGAAGAGTCAAAGAAGGTCGAACAATGGGAGAGACGGAGAGAGGAAGAGATGGTTTAAGAGGATTAGAGAAGTTGAACGGAGGAGAGCGACAGGCAGAAGAGAAGCAGACAATGACTCGAACCTGAGAAGCTAAACGAGGGTAGGGCAAAATTATAAAGGAAGAAGTTCAGAAAGAGTGTGACGGTAATAATTTAAACTAATAATCCATGACATTTTCCCATGAAGAAATACCTATTTTTCTGCTATCTAACAGTGGTTTACGAAACATGATATTGAGTCATACAGAGTTCACTAAAGCTTTAACATTTATTGCTCTAAACACTCAAAAAACATGGCCACTGATCCATTTTACATGCACTGGAGATGCACAAAAGAAGAACAAAATTGTTGGCAAGAGTAGTGTTAGCTAGTAGACAAAGAGCTCAAACTACAGTAACAGAAAACCTCCGAAGGAACATGTTACAATTTTTACAGTATTTTAGGGATCTTTATTTTTTGCTTCTGGAAAAAAAAATAACACAGGAATAATACAGGAATTTGTCACTGTTTATTTTTATTATTATTATGAAGATTTAGAGTCTACAGACATGCTAGCGACTTTGTGAGGCTGTGCTCAGGCACAGCAGTTCTTTGAGCTAAATGCTAACATTTATAATGTTTGCCATCTTAGTTGAGTATGTTAGCATGCTAACATTTACTCATAGGCACAGCTGAGGCTGATGGGAACGTCATTAGTTTTGCAGGTGTTTGGTCACAAAACAAAGTATTGAACAATTTAAAATTTTGACCTAATGGTGGTGCTTTATAAACAGTCGGGATCACCAAATTTGTTATAATTCTGATCCTGAGCGGGACATGAATATCAGTACCAAATTTCATGGCAATGCACCCAATAGTTGATGAGACATTTCACTAACAACCAAACAGATCAACCTCATGGTGATGCTAGAAGAGAAGTCAGGGGTTAACCAAAATTGTTAGGCTTCATCCTTTGAGGACCATGAATGTTTGTACTAAATTTGATGATTATCCATCCAACAGTTGTTGAGACATTTCAGTTAGGACCAGTGGACCAACCAACTGATGGCTCTGGATGGCTACAGCACCTGGTGCATTATCTGGTGCGTTATCAGCATCACATATGCACATTATACCCATTTTTCTTTTTTTTTTGGGTGCATGAGGACATAACATACAGCTAATAATTGATTTAAAACTAATAAAAAACTAGTTCTCTGGTTATCTGAATCTAATATTTTTCCATTAAAATGAGTTATACAGTTAATGGAATTTATTGATATGTTTGAAGGTTGGAGGTGCTGCACTTCAGGCTGTCTTTACAGATGTTTGTGCAATATCACCTTCCCTTTTATAACCTCTGACATGTAATTTAAATCTCCTGATTGCTTTCTGTATTTATTTATCATCAGTTTTTATGAAATGTTGTATTGGTGGCATCTCCCATGTATTCGGATCTTGGAGCATACAATTGTGAACCCCATTTCTCATGTCATTTCATGTACGTGTACATGTCATTATAAGCTCATTAAACTTGAACACTCTGACCTAAGTGCCTTAAATATTTTGAATTTTGGTGTATTCTTCATAAGAAATTTCACTCACTTCACTCCATGACACAAATACGACTTATTCAGCTGTTGTTTCAAGCAGCTGGTATTGCAATTTAGAGGCACTTATTAAGGTCAAAGATCACTTAATATCTCTTTAGTAAAAGTATTACAAAGCAGGAGAGAGGGAGAGGATTCCTACCATGTTGGAGACGCCGCGGACAGTCTCAGGATTCAGCATGACGATCTCAGTGGTCACGTGTCCCTCAACAGCCTCTGTCATGTTCTCCACTGTACAGTTGATAGCTGGGTCTTTGATCTTGAACCAGTTGTCTGCGTACCAGCCTATCAGGAACCACACATACTTCTTCCCATAGAGCTTCTCCTTAAACACCTGCAGCACAGAGGGAGGGAGGCAGATATGGAGGGTGGATGAAGGGAGGTAGAGAATGATAAATAAGCATGAAGATAATTATTCCCTAAGATGTGTTGAGCATTTTGTATCGCTGCCAAACAAGGAAATTCATTCAGACATTCAAACAGCCCATTACAGAGCTCAATTTCTGCTAATAGCCAGTCAGGTTCAGTCTATTGGGATCAATTGAGCGGGAAAAAGTACTAACCTCACAAAACACCTTCCTGGCTTCAGTCTCATAAAAGAGCCCCACAATGATCCTTGCATCCTGGCGCTGCATCAAAACATGAAGAAAATGCTTAGTTACATCAGCAGCAACAGTATAACTTCACAATAGTACAGCTTGATGTGGCAGTGCAGCGTGCCAAAGTTCCTGCTGCTTCGCAGCACAGCACATACTGCTGTTCAGGAGTTGCTAATTAGCATAGCGCATTAATTTCCTCTATCAAAACGCCTCTATGCTAATGGTGTCGTGTGCAGCTGTGAGCTGGAGGAGGAAGGAGAGGGGGGAGCAGACGGTCAGCAGCTGAGGTGAATTTTTAATCAAAGCACCTTGAGGTTCTTGACAGCGACAGCCGGGTCGGTGAGGAAACTCTGGCGAACGCTGATCTCAATGCCTGCCTCCTTCACCCTCTGCTCCAGATCGTCCAGAGTCTGCGAGATGAAAGGGAAGGACAGAGGGAGACAAACAGGGAGAGAGGAGGAGGGAGTTAGAGAGGCAGTTGAACAGAGAGAATGAGAGAGGTCACGGGTTGAGATTATAGAGAAAGACAAAAGAAAAACAACCAAGTCCGAAGAGACAAAAAAAAAAAACACGAAATAAAAAAATCTGAAGTGTATATGAGAACATCAAGAGAGCGACAGACAGTGTGGGGATGTATGCAGCATGGGTGAGAATAGATTTTTAGACAAAGAACACGACTGGATAGAAGAAAAGAATAATGTGAGAAGGTGGAGGAAAGAATGTGAGAGCGGGATCATTAACCTCCATTACAGGAACCAACCCTCGTGCCATGATATCGATCGCCTTGCCTGGGAGAGATGTATTGCTTGATCAATATTTCTCACAACCAATATTCCAACAAATTACTTCAAAAATCCTCCATTAATCGCCAGGTGAAATTGCTTGAAGGAGTATCGCATAGCCTGAGAACACAAGAGCTACCATAAACAAACACACAGAGGCTGGCGGGCAATCGAGCAGCCCACACTTTACCGAAAATGAAAGGGCCAAAGTGAGGACATGGAGAAAGTGATAAAAAAAGGGAGTGAAAATTGGGGGGAAACAAAAAGTAGAGGAAAGTGAAGATAAAAGAAGTGATGAGTCGGAGATAAAATACAGGTGTAAAATTGAAGGTGAGATGAAGGAGATTAAAGATACTGACTGAGGTGAAGACTTCAGTGGTTTGCTGGATAGTAGCGATGCGGGTCCACTTCCACTTCTGGAAGAGCTGCACCCTGGTGGGGTTGTGGAGAGTGGCCGATGGGTGCGTGCGGAAGAAGGTGGGGAAGCGCTGGCGGTTAGACAGAGCAGGCGAGCTGGAGCCGTAGGACAGCTGGGAAAAGATTGAAGAGAAATGAGACAGAAAAGAAGAGAGAAAGAAGAAGAAGTACAGTGAACAAACAATTTAAAGGCTTTGCGGGGAAGGAAGAAGAGAAACACGAGATTTTGTGAAAAAATATACTTCTGAAGGTCCTTCCAGGCATCAGTAGTAAACAGACTTCAATCAAAATGTATTCAAATCAGGACTCTCTTGTTCCTCCCATGTACATAGTGTTCTTTGATGGTGACTGGTTCAAACAGCAAACAACAGAAAGGAAAGCCAGCAAAAAGACAGAGAACCAGAGAGACAATCCCTGTTCCCATTTGCTCATTTTCATCCACACCTCTCCCTCCCTCCTTTTTGCTTCTGGCTTATGAGGTGTGTCGATAAACTCTGTCATTTCAACCAAAAAAAAAAAAAAGGAAATATGCAGGATTTCCCATGCATATATTTCCATTAAATTGCAATGACACATTCTACTATTACAAACAGAACATATAAAAAAAATGATCTAATTACTGTTGTTGCAAACAGTAGCTTCAGTGATCATCTGTTTCTTTTATTTGGACTCACATAATTTGAATTCTCAGGCACAATTCCCACAAAAAAAAAAAAAAATCCCCTTGTGGTGGAGAGCAGACAGCTAAGATGTGTGTCCAAAGCAGCAGGGAGGAAATGGTGGAAAATGCCAACAGAAAAAAGGAAGAAGACTGTTCCTCAAACAATTAGTTTCACAGTGACAACTGGAGATAAAATCCTCGACAGGTCTCCTTTAAAATGAGAAACCTGGTGTTTATAGGGAACCATTACAGACACGTACAACCTATCCTCCTCTCCAGCTCTCATCTCAGCCCCATTACCCATACAGTCCTGGGATGTTCACCAGTGGGAGCAAGAGGGGGGTTTGATGATAGATGTCAAATGTCATGTACAGTATGGACTCCCACAATAACAAATCCCTGTGGGTGCAGGCAGATAGACGAAGGCATCAATAAAAAGGAAGGGAGACTATACAGGAAGTGACAGCTGATCTGGGCGCGGCAGTGAAAGATCTGAAAAAAAACAAAAAAACAGCAGGAGTATCTCTGGACTACATGTACTCAGCCGTAATAAGCACATGCTCATGCTCTAGGTGTTCAGAACATATACGAACAAACACAGGCAGTTTGACAAGAGTTTTAAGGGTTGATTCACCCAAACTACAAAAACAACAACATATTTTCTTGAAGGATAAGGCTGGCGATACTCTATATTTTCCTTATTGTCAACAAATCCCTTGAAAAGACCAAAACCAACAATTAATTGATCCTACTAATAAGTAGGATGAAGCTTAAAATGAACAACACACACTGTAGTTTATTTTGAGTCAATCTAGGGCTGGATGATAAGGCCAATAAATCTCAGTATTTTTCAAGCTTGGGGTTGATTCATGATTTTAATCGATTTTGGATTGCCTTCAAAATGCAAGCTTGAAACATATTTATTTAAAGCAAAAACGATTAGAGACCTGCAACTCTATCATCATTGCGCATAAAATACAGCTACTGACTGTCAGCACCAGATGCTTCAACTAAGTAGAGTGCATTCAGTTTAATAATCAGTTTCACCAGAGCAGAACGCTCCGCTCACTAATTGATCTACCGGTTGTGTTTCTTTACAAGGCACCAGCCTGATATCTGCAGACTGCTGCTAGCTAGTGTTAGCTACCCGGCAGGTAGGGACAAACTGTACAAAGTAGAATCTGGAAAATGTTCAGTCGACTCCCAGCGCTTCAACTCTCATAACCAGAGATGATGCCTCTTCAGCTAACACAAACTGAGAGCACAGATCAGTGTGCTGAGTCATTTTCAGTCTGTCCCTCTCGTAGATGCGACCAGTAAATTCACTACGAGGATAGCTAGAGACAGCGAGCCACCTGGAGTCACGACAGAGTATGGTGTATTAATCTGCGGCTGTTTTGAGTTCCTAACTTGAGTCCCTAAAACAACAGTGCCCCACTGTTTGAGGAAATTACTGATTTAAAAAGGAATTGACATATTTGTGACGGATAATATGTAATAATTTACATCTTCGGTAGGTATGAATGGGCTTGAGGATGAGAGCCATAGACAGTGCAGGAATGGAATTTGATGACAATAAAAATATTATATATCTTAAGTACAATGCCAACTTATTCTTACATTAACTCCAGTGGGTTGAACTCAGTTTTTGAAATGTCTGTCTCTGAAATTTCTGCTGCCACCTCAACATATGTAATATATGTGAATGGACTTATGTTGCTCACACTACTGAAAAACTACATTTACATTTAATGCAGCTCAGAAACAGTGTTCTAGTTAATCTGGATAATCCACAGAGCATTACTTTAACACTTTACTCTAACAAAGAAATAGTCCCTCTGAAAATTGTTGGCAGCGTGTTGTGCAGATTATCCAGAGTAACAGGGGCATTGGCTGCCTTGAAATCGCTCCCTATTTACAATACAGTGCACTATATATGAGTATCTGAATTCTGAGTGTGACATGTGCACACTCAGAAATCCCCACAGTACTTTCTTTCTGGTAAATGCACTACACGCTTTTATCATTTTCACCCATTCACACACACACACACACACCCACACACACACACACATACACACACACATCAAACTACAATGCAAGGCACTGGCCTGACCAACAAGAACAAGGTTTTGCACAAGCATACTTCTACACAGGGATTGAAATACGATCCCTGCCATTAATAGACATCCTGCTGTACCTGATTTTATAAAAATTTTCATTTTTATGTTATACATCAATTTTTATTCTATTCTACATTTTATTTGTTTTCTTTTTGATCCTCATAATAACTGTATGTGTGTTTTTATTTGATTGTAATTCTCATCTCTCTATGAAGCACTTTGGTTAACATTTATTGTTTTTAAATGTGAGGATGGGTGCCCCAGACACTCATCTGCTAACAATCCCACAATGCAGTGCAACGCTTTTTATAGATGCAAAATCAGTGATGATGCAAAATGATTGTATATGATGTCTTAAGTGTGTATCTAAAAACATATGCAAATAAAACCAACAAAAAGACGACATGGCTAAATACCATGAAAGGTGTGAGAAAATATGATATTTTTTTGTGTGTTTTGTTCGAGCAGACCAGTCAACATCTCGACAACTAAGAAAACATGACATGCTTTCAGCTCGCCCGCTCATTTCATTGTTTGTCCAGTCCAGCAAGGATTTCATTAGCACCATGCCAGGTAGAATGTAATCATTTAACTGAAGCCAAAGAAAATAATGTAAAAATAAATCTCCACCAAGCACGAAAACAGTGACAAAACTAAAATGGAGCAAAAAGCTGCTGTTGCAGAAATAGACCAATGTGGCAGCAGTCTGTAACAGAGTTTCACAAGTTCTACATTGAAGCTTCCTAAAAATCACAAACAAAATCTCTCGATTCTCAGTTTGTCAGTCCTCCTGTAGTCTTGTAGTAGCAGATCAATGCCCGTCTGTGGCTTACACTGCTTTTAGAAAAGGAGATGGGGGATCAAATTAACACTGTGCCAAAAAGAGCGGATCGAGAGCCTCTTCTTGATCAACGTCCAGAAATGGAGGTTGCTTTTGCCTCCGTGGTGCTCTGATGAGGCTGTTTGACATGCGAGTAGGCTCCTGCAGGCAGAACGCATACAAAAATAATTGAGTGTGGCGGTTAGGAGGTTGTGCCAGTGATGGCGTGTAGTAAAGAGAGACAGATCTCTTTGTGTGTGGGGAGAATCGACTGCTTGAATTGAGGGAGCGAGGCAGAAATGAAGAGTGGGAGACAGAGAGAAAGACGGTAGAGAGGGAAAGGAGGAAGGAAGGCAAAAGTAGTGGATATAGAGCAGGCTAGCTTCAGGCAGCAGCAACAGACAGAGGAAAGAGAAAGGCAAAGAGTCAAAAAGTGGAAGAGAGTTTTAATGATGAGGAGAGAAAGGTTGACAAAGAGAGAAAGACCAGAAACGAGAAAGAGGGGCAGATGCCAACCACTAGAACTGATTGTTCTCGATGACTAATCTCTGGATGAAACTTCAATTATAGGACAAAGCTAATAAGCAGAGATCTGTGAGTGACAGAGAGGCAGAGAAAGGGAAGAGAGAGACTGAGATAAACAACATAAACTGACTGGTGAAGGCATGAAAAGCTGAAATATTTCCAAAAATAATAGCAGCAGAAGAAGACAGCATCAGATCTCTGGCTGGTTTAAAGATCTGAGATGTGTTTATACTAACTAGTGCTAAATGTATTGTCATGTAGTATGCAAGGTCAAACGATATGTTTTGTCCTGCATGTAATGCCGCTGTCAATGCAGTTTTGTGAAAGTGCTTCATTATGTATTTTAAAATCAATAAACAACCACAGTATTGATTTTGGGAACTTAGTATAATTACCACGAGCACAAATCATTTAGATGACTGTCAGCTTCCAACAGCATCTACAATTCATTTGTTTTCTATTGTTCATTCATTGTTTTCCTATTTAAATTAAACAAAAAATCTGCTGGATTATTTTATGGCACAAAATAGAAAAGAGATATTCTTCCAGCACAAACAGAGCTAAAGCTTTCAGTGTCAGTGTCAAGGTTTCTTATCAGCTTATATCACTCATCTTGCTATCAAGAACAAATGTATACCAAGAGGGAAATGAGGGACAAGAGGCGACAGAGATCTTCTTAGTTTGTTCAACAAATAGCTCTTGTTCTTATGGAGGCTGAATGCACTTATAAACTATCTGTCAAATGAATGTGATGTCTTCTTGGTAGAAAGCAACGGTTTTTGTGGAAAATGTGGTCCTAATTTAGGACAGAGGTAATCTAAATTGTCCAAACGGTATCACAGTTTTACAGTAGTTCAGTTAATTTAAAAGCAAGGCTATGAAACTTTTGCTGAACAGCTGAAACTTTGGCCACAAGAGACAGTTAAGGGATAATCTTAAATGCTAACACTTAGCACAACAGCAGCACAAGTAGAGAGCGGTCATAAAGTCAGAGAACAGATTGGTAATGCCGGTTATATGGCAATATTTCTCTAAGGTTTGCTCACATTAGCCATCATAAGCTACTGGTCATTACAGAACAGGAAAGGCGGTAGCTGCAAAACCCCTAATTGTATTGAATGAAGCTAGGGTAATGTGGCAAGTCTTTGGTCAACTCCAATCTAATCATTGGCGCCAGCTGGGAATAGAGGCCAGGCAGCAGTTTTACCCCTGTCAACTCCTGAGGTCCTGGTTACTAATTTGCCCGCCAAGTGGTGAGAGTGGTCCCTAAAAAGCGCCAGTAGTGAACAGAAAGGGAGAAGAGATGGCTGGGGCAGTGTGTTCTGAGTTACAAGTGATAAGTGACTGTTAGTTTTTAGGATACTGTGGTGCTATGAAAACAGCAGGGATTTGTGGTTGGCCCTCACTCCACTCCTTTCTATTTGCCCGCAAGGAAGCAACACTGCCACGGAGCACCCTAACAGTACACCCCATTCCTAGAGGAATTTCAGCACTTTGAACCCCCTTCACCAACCCTCCCCATTAGTCAATTAAGTTATATTGTTTTTGAGCTTCAGTAGTAAGTAGCGATTCACATGGTTTAAAGCCCCTCAGTTACCACAGTGGGTTTTATTGCCCATGCCTTTAACTTTGGATTTGTAAGAGGAAGAATGTGTTGCTTCTTCTTTCAAAATTCATATAGTCTCGCTTTAAGATTGTTAAATATGTTACATTTAACCAAGATTGATATCATTTGAAAAACTGTAAATAAAATATAACAAGATGAGACAACCCTCTGATCTGAACACTAAAACACTGATCAAAGTCCTTCTAGATACTGTTAACAGTGCGCAAAACTACAGCTGATGACTTACTGTTTCTTTAAGTATCAAATATAGGAATGATGTTGTTACCACTAAGGGAGAGAATAATAATACAAAGTAATATGAGAAGAATCAATTTATATCTGCCAACACCTTTTCAAATTTCCAAACCTTACCCAAGATTGTTTGGCTGCCAATAATGAAATGAAATCATATAATCAAATTGACATTTTCTCATTTGTGTGTACTATTGTTAATTATAATGTTGACATAAATCATGTGCACACAAATGGAAAATTGAATTTCAAATGATTTCATTTTAATATGGTCAGCTACTGACTTTTATATCTTACAGGCTGTGACACAGGTAAGCAAACTTAAAATCCATATATTTTTCAACACTATATCCTTGTGCTATATCCTTGTGGAGAAAGAGAGTGGCCTACATTCCCAATAACGGAAAATGACATAAGGCAAAAAACAAGTTTGTACAGAGAACACATCAAAATGTGCTGCTGGTATTATGTGTCAATACTTGAAAATATCAAAGCAGAAAGCTCCTAAGACACACAACAATGATAAGGTAGATAAAGATAAAGATAAAGTTCATGCACTTTATGTGGTGAGGTTTCAGGAAAGGCCTCTTTCATTCCACAGGTCACACAGGGCTGTCATTTTAGATGCTCTCCTTTTTTCAGTTCAATATGTGAAAACATATAAAGAACAAAACTGTTTCACCGGCACAAATGATGACAGTTTGATGAGTCATAGTTGAGAACAAGCAGCAGCCATCACTGCTTACTCTGTTTTGACCGGACTCACTTCCAGTATCAGTATCAAGACCAGTTGGATCATCAGATCCCAGATGGGCTGATATGGGGAAGCCGATGTGGTCATGTGTCTTTTTGTCTACATGCTAAATAGTCTGCAGATCTTCCGGTAGCTAGCCCGCTTACTGACATATTTTGTGGCGTCCCAAGAGGTAAGAGGAGGTCCAACTATTTTAATGAACATTAGACAGAAGGGACTTGTGCATTGATACACTGACATTCAAGACAATGCTCTCTTACTTCATTTTCCCCATACATTAATGGTAGAGCGCTTGGCCATGTGTATTTATCCAACACATTGACTTTATGAAAGAGTGATTTCTCTTTGCTTGTGAGCATTCTTGTTTGCATGATTTTGCATAGTGCTTCACAGAACATTCTGGGATCTATTACCTTCTGCCTGCTGTCACTAGTGTGATGTCTTTAAAAAGCACCTTGCTGCACAGCCTCAAATACAGTTTTCTAGAATAGACCACTGTCTGGGCTCCTGCTCGTGGTACTAAAAACATCTAACTGCCTTTTTATCAGAATGACTGATTGAGACAGTCTAATGTCTCTGGACTGCAGAGACTCAGACATGTCTTTAAACTCCTCAAGCGCATCCATCATCAGCCAAAGGTTTTTAACAAAAGCAAATAAACTCAACTTTGCTGCTAGCCTCTCATACATACCTCTTTCACTTGAATTTCGGTTCACATCTTTACTTGCAGCTGTGAGGTGATTTTAGAGGGCAGCATACATCATCCAAACAATGTTTCCTGTTCTGAAAGATGAAGCCGCCCACCTCATCCCTAAGACTCAACCAATCCTTCTCAAACATACACCTACTTCAGAGACTACAGCATCAAGCTCTCTTAAGTTCTTTAGTAACTGATTATACAGACAATATAACTTGTCAAGAAAAGATGTGAAGTGGTTGGTCCCCGTGCAGTGCTTGACTACAACTGATACAGACAAATCAAACCTAACGGTTCAGACAATGCCAGCCTATGAGGCCTGGGAATTTCCTTTTCAGTTTTGAGTACACTCCTTTTTTTTTTTTTTTTACAGAGGCTCAATCTGAGCAAAATAAGACATTCTTTGAGAAAAGCATCTTCAAGGCCATGTTTCAGCAGGAAGCTCAGTAGTTCACTAGTGAGTTCATCTGCAGTTGTTTTCTCTAGCTCAAGAAGATCTAAGAAGAAGGTCAACGGCTCTGAGCTATCAACAGATGTTCTAAGGTACACAATAAGACTTTTTCCTTAACAAGGTGCTTTCATCCACAATAACAGTGAGCTTTGGTTAGGTCATGATACTTGCCAATAATGTTTGCCTCATCTCTTTTGATATGAAATGTGCAATGTCTGTACATTTGACATTTGAGTGGCATGGCCAACATGGCCAACATTAACACCATTTATCATCTGTAGCTTTATTAGTCCTGGGTGATCAGCGTAAGGCCGGTTATTCCTGTCAATATAGTATGCTGTTCTGAAGACATTGTGGGCTGAAGCTAAAAGTTCAGCTTATGTTTTAAGAGAGCTTGACTCTAGAGGTTTCTCATCTTGTCTTTTCTGTATGTCCTCTGCTAATCTGTAACTGTGCGAGACACTGTGTTCATTTTATTTTTTTTCTCAAAGATTTCATTTGCTTCTCATTGTTGTTGCCATATGGGTCTACCCTACAGTTCTGCCATTCGCTAGAGAATGTGTACATCAGTTTTCCTGTTCTCATTGCCCCAAGTGACCCTGCTTCCCTGCATAATTTGCATCCCAATTTTTTTCATTTTTAACTATAAGAAATAGGTAAGCCTTGGTGAAATATTCAAATTGATTTCTATTCCAGCAGTCAAGTAAGTTCTCACTCGCTGTTCCTACACTGCTCTCCTCTCCTTCTCCTCTCTCATGTCCAAGTTGCTCTGCTCCTCTCTCATTTCCTGCCCTGTTCTACTCAACTCTGCATTTAAATGAGGTGAATAGACCAAGGAAAAGGAAAACCTTAATATTAAGTTAAAGCACTGATGGCCTGACATGATGAAGACAAATCTGACAACAGATTGAAAATTGCACATGAACATGGCCTTTAAATGCCATTTAACAATGCTGTGAGTCCCAAAAACAAAATTCTAGAGGTGGATATGCCAAACCCGGAAACCATAAAACCAAAATTATCCACTTAGCTAGATACCACACAAAGTGAGTGAGAAAATACAGATTTTCTTTTTACAATCACGGTGAACTGACCCTTTAAAGGTGCAGTGTGTACAATTTAGTGGCATAGACTTGGCAGAAATTAAATTTAATAGTCATAAGTATGTTTTAATCAGTGTATAATCAACTGAAGTTTTCGATACCTTAGAATGAGCCCTGTATATCTACAGATCCATGGAGCCCACCATGTTGCACCGCAATGTTTCTACAGTGGCCCAGAATGGACAAACCAAGCACCGGCGCTAGAAAGGGTCTTTCGTGTTTTTCACAAGTTTTGCGGCCACTGTAGGTTGGGAGGAGAGGGGGCGGTATTCGATCGTTTGCAAACTGCAACCTCACTGCTAGATGCCACTAAATCTTACACCCTGGTCCTTTCAAAACAGTACAAGCTGATGCATTATTTGGCCACATTTATGGAGCAGTCCAGTTGGGTTTAAATGGCTGGGAAGTGGAGAATGTAAAATCAGTCAAAGACACCTACCACTATGAGGTTCCACATGCGAGCAGCCTCAGCAACCAGTGTGGAGACGCCGCTGCAGCCGGGCATCAGGACGATCTTGATGGGCTCAGTGTAGAGAAGGTCATACAGCAACTTGGTGGCCTCTCCTGGGTCACACTGGAAGGACAAAATGACAAAGTGTTAAATGGTTGGAAGGATAAACAGATGGATGGGTGGATCAATATTAAGGAACAGAAATGACTTGAGGCAATCGAGAGAAAGAGAAAGGGAGAGAGGCGGACATGGAGGAGTCAGACGAAGGAAGATGGGGAGAGATATGGGTGAGGGAGACAGATTGAAAGAAAAAGAGAACAGAGGTTGAAGAAAAAGAAGAGACATGAGTAATGGAGTGTGGGAGATGGGGGTGACCGTAAACAGAAACAGAAAGAAGAAAACAGAAGAGAGTAGATAAAGTTAAGTAAAATGACAAAGAAGTAGCAGGGAGTGACAAAAAGGCCAATGCAAATGTGAAGAGAAAAGACACGTGGGAGAAAGAAAGGGACAAGTAAGAGAAATGGAAAGAACAAAATAGACAAGGTCAAGACAAAGAGACGGAAAATGGCACAAAAGTAGCAGGGAGCAGCAAACAAGTAGATGCAAATGTGTAGAGAAAAAACAAGCTGGGGGAAGAAAAAGAAAAATATCATCCGCTAAGAGTTCACGTCCACACAGGCAGTGTGTAACATCAAAACACAAGACGCTGTCCGCAGATCAAGACATAAGAACAGAGAGACGGGCAAACAAAAGTGAGCCTGACGACCACAACAGCAGCTATCACAAGTCATTACAACCCTCCAATAAAGTCATTTACAGCATGTCTAGGTGGCGACAGTGTGGCTGGAATGATCCATCACTGCTGTGTCAGTCAGACTACCGACAGGCCGTCACCGCTGCACCACTCATGAGTCACAAATAAACTGGCCTGACACGTCTAATGATTCAGCACGGAAGAGGAGAAACAGCTTGCAAAAACAAACACACATGCAGATTAAAAAAAAATACACTCCCGACAAGTGTCATAAACAATCGTACCATGGCCGATGACAGTGAAGATCAATATGGCTCCTAATTGGGGTGTTTGTCTCAACGGCAGAATTTTCTCTTTGAGACAGCCCTGTGATTTTTCTGAAGTGGTAATCACCACTCAAGACCCAGGAATATATGGAATAGCAGGGCTTCTCATTGATTGATGTGTTTTCCATTAACTCTAGATTGGGTGGAATTATAGTGGTGTCATGTCACCACAGAAAAAGTCAGGATGTCTACGTGACCTTAGATAAGTCAGTCTGAACCATATTAAAGGAGAAGTCTGACTGTTGACATCCTCTCATAGATATGGTTTTCTTTATTGGTGCCTATCAAAGTACGAATTTCAACTTAAAAGGAAGACTTCTCTTTGATTCATTGGGCCATATAAGACCTTCAAGGCATGTTTTTTTAAACTGTGCATGTCATTAAGGTGACCAAACCATCAATCGCAATTAACCTGTTGATCTTTGCGGGGTTTCAAGATGAACTTGAGGCATTTCAGTTGATAAGAATGTTCTCCCAGAGCTGTATCAGGGCTGCTGTGTTAAGTTACTTTCAACTACAAGGAAAGCATATATTTATCACCGAAGTTAGCAATGTCAGCGTGCGTTGCTGCTGCAGACCGCTATAACACAAACAACGTACACAACAGGTGCTTTTTTACTTATTTGAAGGCAGCTATTAAAAGATAGCACTTTCTTCCTTCACTAAGAAAATCATCTTTGGTCAGCTTGAAGTTTGTTTTTCCATCAAAGTAGTTTTTCAAGCATTTTTTACTTGTTTTGGGTAGAGACAGTAGATAATGACAGGAAATGAAGGGAGACAGAGATGGCCAGATGCGACCCAGGGACATTGTGGTTCATGGTTGCCGTGTCAACACCTGGGCCACCTGGATGTCCTGCAATAAAATATTCTAAATTCAAGGTTGACTTACTAGCTGACACCTGAGCAAGTTATATCAGCCATGTTATATGGCTGAAAACAAGTAGGCAAACTTTGAGTTCAGAATATTTTAGCAGTTATTTGTTCCTATGGTCAATAATTAATTTCAACTCCACATTTGTTTACGTTGGTCACTGGCACCTTGTAAGCTACAAAAAAAATGTCAGTTCAGTGTATTTAGCCTTGTTTTAGCAAAAATAATTGTTTTGCTCAGATGAACAGTGCAAAAATTAGATTATGCTGCAGGAGTGGTTTGAGAAGTTTCTATGAATGTTTTGAAAGTTTAACCAAAGTGAAAAGTTCTCATCTTATAGTGATACACACTAATGACAAATCTAACAACTTTTAACCTTTTACCATCAACCAACACCAACGATGAGCTGCAATATACTTGGTTGGAGTCCAGCTCATTTTCTGTCATCTCTCCACTGACCATATCTAATTATTCCCATTGGCCGAAGACCAGGTACATACTATCAATTATAGGCAAAAGATTGTCTGTCTAAAGGTTCCATACATTGCTGACTGTCTTAAATCCACTGGGCTAATAGCATTAACGCATTAACGGGAAAGCAACCTCCCAAAGCATAGCATAGCATAGTGCGAGTGTCCCAGCTGAATTATTTAACTGTTGTCTGAGATCAGCTGAATTTTTTATTTGTCAGTCTTTCTCATTTGAAGACATGTCTCCTGGGTTGGTTTTGGGGGTGATGAGAGTGTTTCATTTCATGTTATGTCTTCATTTCCCCTTGGCAAAACATGAAAGTAGTCATAATAGTAATGTTTGTGATTAAATGCACTACTTTAAAAAAAAAAAGAGCCGAGAGAGGTGTTCAAATAATACGTGTACATGCAAGGCGAGAGTGTCTCTGGGCTAATATTTCTGAATGGTAGATCTTAGCTATTTGAACTTGAAACAGGATTTTTGCTTGGGAAAGGTTGTTGACAACTGCTGTTGACTAATAAAAGCATAACAATGCTGAGGGACAACAAAATAAACCTGTACAAAAATCCTGTTACTTGTTGATATCAAAATATTGCCCTAAGCTGATTACTTGTACCCAGTTAGAGTTATGGAGTGCATGTCTGTAAAATTACTCACTGAGTCTGTTCTACTGTTCTGTCTCCATGCACTGCTGACCGTCTTCAATGCACTGGTTTAATAGCATTAACACTGACTGGGAAAGCAGCTTCACAATATTGATGTCATATAGGAATATGCAACCTTGTGCAATGCGGGGCCAAGAGGCTGCAGGCTTTCCTTGGAATCAATCTGATCACAGATCTTTTCCTCCTCTCTGGTGTTTTTGGATGCTGCAACGTTCAGCCGGTGAACAAAACTGTAGCCTATTGGGCGTCCATGGTACATGGTTGCCTATTCCTCATAAAACTAATTGCTGGAACAACATATAGTCATCTTGGTGTGAGGGAGATGCAGATTGACGCACAGACCTTTTTAAACACTGTCTTTCCCGAAGGTTGTTTGTGTTCTCTGTCACTCTGGCTGTGGGTTGGCTGCATGCTGAGAAGAAGCTCGTTAGCTTTGTGGTGTTACAGTGTTTTAACAAAACTCTGATGAGCCGTAATTCATCGCCTACGCTGATTATCTTTGAATTATTTAATCAATTCATCATTACCATCCGACACTGCAGGTTTTAATAACAGCTTATTTTCATAAATTGTCTGAGTTACTCGCCACTCATAACATGTAGAAATTAAAAAATAATGAAAAAGTGCAGATCCTGACCTTTTAGAGGTTATTGAAGTATCTAAACAAAGACAAAGGTCTACAGTATTATCCCTCAATGTAGGCAAAATCATGTTTATACATATTATCTTGTGAGACAAATATATCTTAGATTATATTTAGATTGATTACATGATTAATTAAAGGGGACATATCATGCACATTTCCAGGTCTATATTTTTATTCTGGGACTATACTGAAATATCTTTGCATAATTTACAGTTAAATAAAACCTCCTTATTTGTCTTATACTGGCCCTTTATGCAGCCCCTCAGTTCAGCCTCTGTCTGATAGCTTTAGTCTCTTTAAGCCTCCCTTCCAATGAGCCCATTCTGTTTTGATTGGTTAGCGTCTCGGCTGACTTCCAGCGGCTCTGGAGGCTATGTAAAAAAAATTGACAGCAGTAGGATTTCACATCTCTTACTTCTTCTTTACTTGAAATGGAAACTTCTCAAATACATCGGTACATGTGTGAGTCTGAATCCAGTCCAAAATATGCGAGTGAACAACTGTGTTTTGTGTGCCTTAGCAACAAAGGCTACAAAACAAACTGACGTCATTAGGAGGAGGAAGTTGAAGTAACATTGCATATGAAGTGTTCAGAGTAGGCTGAAGCCCTGGCTGTTGATGTCCTGGGAGCATTTTAACATACATTCATCTCAAGTTTTAGACCTTTGACCATATTTAATATAGACATCAGACATCATAACAGTATAAAAATAACAGAAAAATCACAGAAAGCATTATGTGTCCCCTTTAACAAGGAACAAGTCTGTCAACAGTGTAGAATGCAAAGTTTAAATACATTGACAGTAAGTGGTAGTAGTAGTGCAGAGCCTCAATAAAAAAGGTGAATTATGGCTGAATCTTTGCTGGGAAAAAATAATGGCATGCATTAGTGAGAAAAACATTTTTATTGGGTGGTAAACCAATGCCCATCCGTTGAAAAAGCTATAAAAGGCCTTAATCATCCCGCATAAAATAAGGGTCCTTTAGATCTCTGAATGAAATGCATAAAATTTGACAATAATGGAGCAGGCCACAAAAAAAATAAATAAATAAGCTTAAATACTGTTTGCATATACTGTTGTGAAAACAGTCTGGGCTTGACTTTGGTCTGTCAAGAAATAAATTCAGTTGTTTTACCCCTACCAGCAACTTATTTCATGCTCATTGCACCTTTATCTTAATATACAAAGGTTAACAGGCTGTAAAGGTATCAAATAAAGGGCTCTATTCTTGAATACAATTGCAAAACGGAATCAGACTCTGTAGCTGAACCTTTCAATCATTTAAGTGTTTCTGTGAGTATAAGAAATGAAACCTTTGGTTGAACAGTAACAAAATGGGAACACAGTGCAGTAAGAGGTGAAGAAGCACACAGTCTCCCTTATGAAAGAAAAAAAAGCGAAAACAGGGGTGTTGGCAGGTATGCAATAAAGGCTGAGGTATCTGCTATTCTTGGAGGTCTTTCTCTACAACCCTCTGGGGTCATCACCATTTCCACTTTCATTTCTACCCCTCCATGGCTCATGAGAGCGCCTGGATTGACGGCCCCCGATGCCATACACATTCACGTACACACACACACACACACACATACACTCAACCAGTGCGAATGTGTGTACACAGCCATAGAAGTGCACTCACACAGCTGCATACACACACACATAACTCCCCCACTTCTGTCGCTGTCCTTGGTTCTGAAATTCCCTGAGCCAATATCAGTGTCAATGTTAACATGCCTATGTAGCCCTTCCAATCAGTCAAACCCAGCCTGCGAGAACATTTGAAAGAAACTGAAGGTTCCCTGGGCTGGGAAGAACTGCAGAAGACACTGGCTTGTCATAATACACTCTCTAATTACGCTCCAGATTGAATAATATAAAAAGAGTGTGAAGAGGAGATAAGATAAGGGCCTGGGGGAGAGCCTATGTATTGAATCTCCAAGCATGCGCTGCTACATCTCCTAATTTCCTCATAATTACGTCTGGCACCCCACTCAAGGATTGTGTGCCAGTGGACATGCGTGAGGACCAGTGATGAATACTGGTTATGCCACAGAGGATGGGAAATTGTGTCACGGCTGCCAATTAAAATAAAGGGCGGAAGTGAGGGAAGCACCTTGTTTCACCATTTCTCTGTATCTCCACTGTCTCACTCCATCACTGTTAATAATTGATCAAAGTTGGCAGTCTCGGCTTTGATATATCCATGGCAACGGCCTGCGTGCAGAGTGTGTGTCTGCACATACTGTATGTGTGTGTGTATGTGTCTGTCGGTGTGTGTGTGTGTGTGTGTTTGTGTGTAGATCTCAGAAGGCTGTAAATAGTCTGATGCTGTCGCCAGAATAGCCAGGGAAACAAGCCGTTCTGCTACCACAGGGTCTCTGCATCCATTAAAAGGACAGGCTGGGATTAAGTGTTGAGCTTCATGAATATTGTATGATGTTGAACAAGCTGAGGACATCGCTTGATACTCCACAACCCTAATGGTCACAGACTGGTGTGTGTGTTTAGGCACCTGTTTGCCAAACCTGAGTCAAACTTAAATACATGTCTTATACGTTCAATATTGTTGTTAAACTTCATGATAACAAACAAACATCATGATAACAAATTCAGGTCAAGGGAGTCTGCTGCATAATTACACTTCTCCAGCCTTGATCTTGAGATGCAAGCAAACAAAGGACCAGTTACGCCCTTGTCTTAATCTCATAGTTAAACAAAGAGCTGTGCTCACAAGATGGAGATGTGCTCTTTGACCAAACAAGAATGTGGAGTTAGTCGTAATAACCAGATGTAAATATCATAGCTAATTAATCCCCTTTCTTATAATTGCTTTTTCTTCCTCTCAGAGGGTAAGATCTTCATTACTATTCCAGCCAGGTGAAAAACGTTTGCAATCAGAAGGTAAAAATCTCATTTCAAACACACTGTACCCACAGCAGGAGCAATAAATTCCCCCCTTGACTTAATTCAAGGAATTAACCAGCGTCTCTCAGACAATGTCATACCAGCCTCTTTGAGCTGTTCTATTCAAAGGATCTGCATCTATTTCTCGAGCCGGAGGCGCCAGCGATTCCTCAAGCACGAGGAGTGATGTTTTCCAATCCCTATGAAATCTGTTCATGGAATTGCTTTATCTTTATGTTTATGGCAGCTACATCTGCAGCTGCCTGCTCCACTACACTTGTAATCAGCGGATGCACACACACATGCACACACACACACGCACACATACACACACACACACACACACACACACATATACACATACACACGAACACATACACATATTTGATCTGTTTAGCATTTGATTGTAAAGAACAAGGTGTACGCATAATAAGCATGCACTGTACTATCAGCTCTGCATACATCCACCGTATGAATTTGCACATATATTTTGAAACCTTATTTGTTTCTGTGGTTTGCTTCAAGAGTAACTGTGTTGCCATGCCAACTCTCTCTCTTTCTCTCTCTCTCTCTCTCTCCCGCACGCACACACACACACTCTCTCTCTCTCTCTCTCTCTCCGCTATTCTGTTTAACAGGATTCCAATGCAGAGCCCTGTACACCAATCAGAATAAAGCTTGTAGCAAATTTCTAACCAGTCCCCCACAGTTAACTGTTTGGTGCCCCGGCCACTCTCCAGGCATCTGTCCTGCAGGCGTCTGTCCTGCAGCGTGATTGATAACGACCCTCAAGAGAGGAGACAGAAGGGATATCTAGTAGCTAATTGCTTTCACATGTCTCTGCTTCTCCCAAAAAAAAAACTTCCAGAATAAGAATTAGGACCCGCAGCAACGAGGCAGAAATAGAAAGATTATTCACTATGATAAATAATGTGCTTTTTGATTAAAGTCTGTGTCAGTGTTGTAGGTGGTAAACTGGGGCAGTGAGGGGAAATGGAACCAGTGGGTGGGGGGATATTGGATTTATAGTGGTTGATAATGCTGACATTTTAAAATACCACCATGATTAATGATTGATGAGCAACAAGCAGGTGGTGTGTTTGTTCATTTACCACAGAGCAGCTCTGCTCATGGCATGGAAGCCCCCTTTGCCTAAGCAGAGTGAGGACTGTGAGGGTTAGTTATCAGTGGGGTGAGCACTTATAAAAGCTCTTCTTTGAGATGTGTGAGTTGGGGGGGGGGGGAGCAAACTCTTAGTCAATTTTCATATATAGCCTTGCAACCTGCCAACCTTGGGAAACAATAAGCTCTAAAAGTCAAGAAAACATTATTGATTGTTAGAGGAAACGTCAAAATCTAACATGACAATGATGACAAATCATATTCAGCACACTAGAGTCAGTTACTCCTCATGCTAATTTGAGAGGCAGATCATCAGATCCCTCACTGACTGACACCACACATCACTTAAGCGCGCACCTCCTCTGACGCTCCTCCACATGCACTCACCATGCTGTCGTAGTGGATGAGCTCCAGCTCGTAGTCAGGCAGGATGTCGCTCCTGTTGTTCACAAGGTCCAGGGCCATCTGAGCGGAGGGCATACACGCCTGACCGCCCGGCCAGCCTCCGCTCATGGGGAACAGCGCTCCGATGTACAGCTTCTTCTTGCCTGCGGACGGCCGTAGCCAGAGGAGAAGAAGGAAGATGAGAGATGCCCGGATTACCCGCCGAGGACTTCTGCAAATCACCGGCATGGTTCAAGGTGAGCTGAACCGGAGCAAGTTGCTCCAGGTGCTGCAGCGGAGCCAAGCCAAACAAATTTATTTTTATGTGCGAATTCTGAAATGAATTTTGCGACTGGTTGAAATTTACTCAACACGTGTCCGGCTGAGTGAAAAAAAAAGAAAGCAGGGGTGAGTTTGTATTTTACGTTGAGCTTTGCAGATATTGTGTAAGCCAACTATTTACTTGTAATTGCAAATGTTAAACGAATCAAGTAAATAATTTAGTCGGCGTATAATTTTGCATAATGCATTGTTAATTATACATGGCATACTGGATATTTTCGGGACAAAGTCAAACACAGTTCAGTCAGCCTTTAGCTACTTTGCAAAACTCGTAGCGATCATGTGAGGACACCGAGTCTCTCATCAGTCAAGTTTCAAGCGAACCTCAGTCCTGCAGTCCAATTCGTTACAATTCTGCCCATTTGGCTAGACTAAATTGAACCACCGCTTTGTGCTCGCAATCAATCATGAATATTGGACACCGCGTCCCTTACTCACGACTTTTACGCATAAAGGACGCGCGGATTAAACACTGGAGTCCGCGCAGAAAACGTAACCGGGTCAAATGTGGAGTGTGGATTGGGAGCTGCGGCTAAAAAACAAAACAAAACACGATTGTAGTGAACTGAGGGTTGAAGCAGAGGAAATAGCAGGCTACATCTCCCCCTTTTAACGCTGCCGTATTCCAACAGATGAACGATTTGCCGCGGAAAAGCAGGCGCGCCAGAGCTCTGCGTCTGATCCACTGCAGCACCGGCTGGCTGAGTGTGTGTGAGAGAGAAGAGAGAGTGAGCCAGGACAAGTCTGAAATGTATGCCGTAAGAGAGAGAGAGAGAGATGGGGGGGAGGGAGGGAGGGAGAGAGAGAGAGAGCGAGGGAGAGAGAGACAGCGAGAGAGAGAGAGAGAGAGAGAGAGAGAGAGTAGTGGTTGGGAGGGGGCTCTCGGCAAAATCTCCTCAAAGATTTTCTAATGAGTTACACGCTGAGCTTAACTTAAACGGTACATCCATTCTACAAAAGTCCCACACAACCTTATTTTGTCACATTTTCTTATTTGCATTTGGCTTCTTGTTCCCATCACTCCCTGCAGCTCAATTTCTAATCAATGCATCTGTGCAAGTGGCTAAAGATTGAAGTCCCAAGGGTTGAAGGGCAATTTAATAAACTCAGAGTCCGAAGTAAGAGAGAATATGGTCATTTGCAGGTCAGGGAAGGAATGTTCGATATGGTTAAAATCAATACCACAATATTAATGTTAGGACTAATGTTTTGAGAGTGATATACTGTACATCATGATATACATAATGACATAAAACAATCAAACAGATGTTCAAAGCAATCAATATCTTGTTCGATTGGTTCAAATAAGATTTGCTCTTAAGTCATTTAGACAAGATCATTTTTTTAAAAAGCTTAACATGATATGATCATATGTTGTCACAATTCAAGTGACTAATTCAATTAGAGCTCAGCCGTACATCTTGACATTTAAAACTGGGCTAAATTCTTAAAAGAAAAAAAAATCTAAGTTTCCGGGATATTGACACGATGACACCAGATCACAGGTTAGCTTTAAAAGTTCCTCTGAGCTATTATGCACTTTATATGAACTACAAAACAAACTGGAGGTAGAGACACTCATCCCTCTGAGAGCCTTTAAAATTCTACTTGCTGATGTTTTTAATAATATTTCTGGCAATTTTAATTAGTGCGTATGTGTTTGTGATGAATGCTTTATGTGAATGTATTGCTGTCTTGTTTTGATGTTGTACGCATGCAATTTGATCTCAGGTCTTTTGTAAAAGAGATGTTGATCTCACTGAGACTCCCTGATTACATAAAGCCTAACTAATTAACATAATGCTTCAAATAATATCAATGATGACATTTCAACGTGTTGCTGGATTTGAGACTGTAGCTGATTATTTTTTTCATTATCGTTTAATCTGCCAATTATTTTTCCAATTAATCGTTCCGTCTATAAATTGTCAGAAAACAATGAAAAGGCCCATTATTATTTCCTGAAGCGCAAGGTGACATTGTTTGTTTTGTCAGATAAACAACCCAAACTCCAAAGTCATTCAGTCTGTGTACTATCACATAAGACAGAGTAAAGCACTAAAGCCTCACGAGCGAGAACCTCAAACTAGGGAAAACTGACTGCTTGAAAACTGACTTAAATGAGTAACTGATTGTCAAAATAGTGGCTGATAAATTTTCTGTTGTTGTCTCTGGTTTCATCTCTAGTAAGATTAGATTAGATTCTAGTTTATTGTCATTGCACACAGTGTGGTTTCTTCCATTTTTTCCCATTAATGGTTTTTTTGGGGGGGAGGATTTTTTCTTATCCAAATTGAGCATCTAAAGATACAGGATTTTGTGTTCTGTACAGAAAATTGCCTGAAATCTCTGCTCTGTTCACTCTCTGTTCACTCTCTCTGCTCTCTACTTTCTTGTTGTTTATGATATTCCTTGTCTACTTAGTCATTTCTTACTTTATTTTTTTTTTTAAAAACACACAAAAAAAACTTCTGTCTAGCTCTCTTTTTCATTGCACTTGTACCTGGTCAGCTACTTGAGAATTTGTACCACGGCTCTTTTTGATTTACTGTCCTCCAACGCTTGATTGTCTTGCCTCGCCTGTTAGTCACTTTGAATAAAAGTGTCTGCCAAACAAAATGTAAATGTAAATGCAAAGTAAAGCCTCCTGGGGCAAATTTGTGATTTGTGATATTAGGCTATACAATATATAGTACCAGTAAAAAAGTTTGGACACAACTTTCTATTGGCTTGAACGAGAAAGTGTGTCTAAACTCGTGACTGGTACTGTAAATAAAAATTGACTTGACAGTAACTGCCAGTAAACTGAATTGCAGTTTAATGTAACCGACAGAGAAGCATAATACAGATAAGGATGGGGCCCTCCGGTAGCCTAGTAAGTAAGTAACTTTATTTGTATAGAACCTTTCATATACAGACATAAAACACAATAAAAAACTGAATAAATAGAAAATAGAAAAATTACACAAAGGAAAGTCTGAACAAATGGGTCTTAAGTTGCTTTTTAAAGGTGTCTGCAGTGTCCATAGATCTTAAATCCAATTGGGGAGAGTTACAAAGTTTAGGAGCCACAACCTCAAAAGCACAGTCTCCTCTAGTTTTAAGCCTAGTTCTATTAACAACCAGCAAACCCTGATCAGAAGACCTTAGAGACCTGCTGGTGACATAAAACTGCAGAAGCTCTCTAATGTAGGCAGTTGCCTGACCATGTAGAGCTGTAAAACTGATCACAAGAACTTTGAATTGGATTCAGAGTTTGACGGTGAGCCAGTGAAAAGCAATCAGAATCCGTGTCGCATGAGACCTTTTGGAGGACCTGGTTAAGAGTTTAGCAGCAGCATTTTGGACCACCTGTCCAGGGATGTTTTGCTGAGGCAGGTGAAAAGGGAGTTACAATAGTCAAGACAGAACGATATAAAAGCATGAATTAACAAGCTAAGCTAAGAAGCTTACCACATAACTGCAACATTAACCTTTAAGTTAACGCACTTAACCTTGGTTTGATTCTACCTGTGGACCTTTGTTGCATGTCATACCTCTCTCTCTACGCGTTTCCTGTCTACACCTCCAGCTGTCAAATTAAATGCGATAGTTGAATTATGTGGATGTGTTGAAAATGCCAAAAAATAATCTAAAAAAAAGAAAAACGTGTATTATTAACATATAGCATTGCACAAATAATGTGTGAAAATTTGTGTGAATGCAGTGATGATATGGCTAGCTATGTTAGGTAGTGTAAACAACAAGTATGTAGTATATATATATATATATATATATATATATTATAGTTAGTAGTAGCATAGTAGTAGTATAGTAAAATAAAAGTTGAATACAGGCTACAGTAAGCAGAAATACAGAAGGCAATGAGCCAAATGTAGCAGCAGTAGTAAATGTGCAGTAACAGTAGAGCTGAAATGATTTGTAAAGTAATTAATTACTCAATCAAGAGACAACTTTTTTGACAAGTGATTAATTATTTTGTTATTTTTTGTTAGCATAAGGGTCAACAGATCATTGGAATTCAAATGTGAATATTTGCTGTTTTTCTTGGTTCACTAAGATCGTAAATTGAATGTCTTTCGGCTAAGGACTGTTAGTCAGACAGAACAAACAATTTCAAGACACTTTGGGCTCTGGGAAACTATTTTTCACTATTTTCTGACATTTTATACACCAAATGATTAATCAGTTCATCATGACAACAATCTGTAAATTAATTGATAATGATTGTTACTTGCAGCTCTAAGGAACAGTAGTGCAAAAACACTGAATCCACTCTTAGGATGATAAAGTTAAGTTATGGTAAATAAATGCTGCAACAACAGTTACATGTAATCTTGACATCTGAGAAACTTTCAAATTTCGATGTAGCTCAGTTTTAACCAAAAATGTGGCCTTCACGTTGTTTGACCTGCCACTCAACTCAGTGCTTACTGGGCTATCACAAATGCACAGTGTTCAACTCCTCTTCTAATACATTGGCCATTCATCTCTACCTCCCCTCCATGGCCAAGTCTATAAAATGTTACAGGCGCTGCTTTGAGAAGTCAGCAAAAAATCTGGCAGGCTGCATCAATCACAGATGATTTTATTTGCCTTCATCTCCATCCGAGAAAAGTGGAGACGGTGATAAGCGAGAGACTGGATTCCCTGCAAACCTGCTGTTTGAACCCTCTGCTCACGTCCAGCGCACTCTCGGTCTGTATCTCTAACAAACGATGACATGTGACCATCCACTTCTGACAAAACATGTGGAGATATGCATGTATACTTTATGTATAGCTGAACATACAGAATCAGGCCTTTGAGCATTTGTAGTTGAGGCAGAATTATGAGTTTTTTATGGATAGATCTGCCTGCATCACAAAGTATCGATGAATTCTTTGAGGGATGCCATAACTAAAGGTTTAACAGCTCATTATCTGAGAAAAAGACAGGCAGTCATCACAGTGCTGACAATACTTTCTGCCATTTCAAATGCAGCCAATTAGGACTATTGACTACACTTTTTTTTTTTTTAATTTCATGCTCATGTTTTGTGTAAGCACGTGTAAGTGCTCTAATTGCAATGTATTGTCAGTATTAAAGTTCCCTTTTGAAAATTACTTATTGCAGCAATTGAGAAGGAGTCTAAATTAAAAACCCTCTGTAGTTAGGCGATGGAATATGACTATTACATAACCCTGGTTCATTACCCAAATCTCATTATCTGGATATCCATGTAGCAGAGAGCTATTCAGATCCAGCTGCTAACAAGCCCTCACAGGCTGAGGTGAGCGTAGTGATCATCTGCTGGCATTTGCCTTCCACTTCCACCTCCTCATCCTCACTGTCACCCTGTGACCCATCCAACGCACCATCAATTATTCAGCTGTGAACTTTACTTGCTGTTTCACTCCATAAGCCTGCAGCCAACGTAGGCAAGGCGCAACAACATCGGGCACTGCAGTGTTAACAACCCACATGGAGGCAAATGGCCCTTTCAGTGAAGACATTAGCTGTGGCACAGCCTGGAAAAGATGCGATGGACACATGAGTGTTGTAACATGTTGCTGAGCCAGTTTAATGAGGGTCTTCTGCTGTGTATTTGCGTGTCTGCGGCTTACACGCTGGGCATCCTTCAGGATAATGGCCAGTTTTCCTCCTGGCAAATGCGTCAGTGTGGAAATACCAATTTGAATGTTTCCTTTTTAACACAGTCTCCAGATTATGTCGTCATTTTATACAGGGAGCAAATCATAACATTGTGAAAATGCTCGGACCGAATATAGTGTGTAAAATAAATTACAATTCTGGAGACGCTGATATTTTGTAGACGTAAGGTTTACTGACAGTACAAGTCATATCCAGTCTCTTTGTGCAAAGATCAGACTTTTTGGTGAAAAGAGTATTTCAAAATCCATTCTTTATGTTTGTTTAACTTTGCTTGTCGCGTCAGATGAAGAACATGAAAACTCAAGCCGTATTTATACATGACAGGGCCAGTATTATCGGAATGACAACAAATTTATGGGAGCATAAATGTTGGCCAGTATGCTAAAAATATATATATAGTTCATCATGCAGTAAAAAGCTCCAACTGTGATGCAGTATCATCATTACATAATTCATCTAGTGGCAGCACACTACACACCACCTTATTTTCAATACTCTGCAGCACCTCAGATACTAGAATAATACATCATGTTGAGTATCAGGGTGGAGGGGAGTGTATTAAGAATATAAGTTCATTGATCAACTGTAAAAAACAAAAAAACAAAACCCTGCCTCAAGTGCATGACATTGCACATCATTTCGTAACCAATTGTGCATTTGTATGTATATAGCTATTATAAAATATAATCTGCTATTTAAAAATCCATTATTGCCGCAAGAAAATCAAATTCAAATTGAAACACTGAAACATGAAGTAAATATTCTTAATATATTATATATCAATATTTCTATCTTAAACTTTAGAGGCACCCTAAGTACTTAAAGTTTGTCTGGCTGTGTTTTGATATAATCCTCAAATTTTACTGATACAATCTGTCTTTTTAAGTGTAAGACTGGCAATATTAAGTATATTTTTCTTACTGTCAACAAATCCCAAGATACAACATCCAATGTTGCCTAAGACCGATTAAAGACATGTCAGTGAGCCTCCATGTTATTTAATTATGATGAACATGGTCATTTACTTTGAGTCTCCCACATACACATGTCATACTGCTGTAAATACTAACTAGAGCGCCAAATGTACATTAATCTGCGGCTAAAAATAGTCTCCAACAAATGCACTATTTACTTCTGTTTGAGTACAAGTTTGTTACAAACCACAATGTCTTTATGAAATTATCAAAAAAGAAATATATGAATATGTTTGTGATCGTTTTTTAAAGATTTACATCTGCAGTATGAACGAATGTATTCCACAGACAGATTTATGTGTTGTTGGTTTCGGAAAGAAAGATAAGAAAAATATTATATAATGCAACGCTTTAATGTCTACAGTCTGTTGACCAGAGATAAACAGAAATGGCATGACTCATTTATAATATGGATTTTTTTGCATTTGGCATGTGGAACCAGAGTTTGGATGGAAACAGTTTTAGCTAGTTATGTTCTGATTATTTTTCTGATTTGTTTGTATTCACTGCGTACCTGGTTTTGTTACACTGTAATTGGAGAAAACAGAGAAAAGTGATGCAATCCTCTACTGCAGCTTGCATATATGTTGTGCATACACCGACACCGACACACCGACACACACACACACACACACACACACACACACACACACACACACACACAGGGTAAAGCAGACACAGACAGGAGCAGGGTATTAACCTTTCTCCCGCTGAGGAGGCAGTAAGTGGGTGGTGATGGCACATGGAGTGGAGAGAGAGAGAGCAGAGCCAGAAGGAGGTCAGTATTGAGACAGTAGATGGAAATTTCTATTTGAGGAAACAGTGTTCTCCGCTGTTTTGTTAATTATGTGTTTGTCAAGTCTGTCCGTGACATTTGGAAAGTTTTTATCAGCAACTTATGGGATTACTTGAATAAAATAATTTATTGGGGTTTAGCGTTGCCTAACATGTGCGCATATACATATATGTGTGTATGAGCAGTATGTGTATGCGTGGACAGGAGTGTTTGACTTATGAAAGGCCAGCACACGTCTATGCCTAATTCATTAGAGGAACCGTGCTGTGTTTTGAGCCTTTGAAGAATCGTAGCAAACGTATGATTCAATATCTGGCCAATTCCTAATATGGTGACATAACTTTGCAAGAGGGTGAACCATCCTGAAAATGGTAACAAGTGTATTCATCATCCTTGCCAGGGATCAGATGAAAAACAGCTTTACTAGTAGATGTTTTGACCCTTTAGTTTTCTGGGGAGGGCTGACTAAGCACATTAGTTCGTTTTCAGCAATGACCTGCTGCAAACTCACACACTAATACACTGACAGCAACAGAGCCAGTGTTCTACTGCTGGTAATAGAGCACTATGTAGGACTGGGGTGAGTAGACAGAATATTCAACACCTCACTAAATTTACACCTGCATGATGACAAACCCGCAGCTATTCTTTTTATGCTTATTAACCCTCTCCTTCTGTCAGAATCCCTCCATCCTCATATAGGGCAGGAGCATAGCAAAAACGATTAGCAACAAACTAATAGGAATACAGAATTTTCATTAAAACTTTGGAATTAAAATTAACAAAACACATAAAGGGATAGTTAGGATGGGTTGAGTTTAAAATGCTACCTCACTAATTATGCTTATGAGCAAATTAAATAGTCCTAATCTTCTCTTTCAGTAATTTGATGCACAAAAAAAAAAGGATTTGCTAAATACTCAGGGGCAGAAAAATAATGTTCTTCATGTAATGAGCTGGTAAGGGGGAAATCCTGTCAGCCTTGTAATATGTGTGTTTTCCAATATTAGATATGAAAACTAATTTCTTTAATACTGTTTCCCCACATGCTGAGTTTAACTGTAATCGTGTGTCTCACAGCAGAGAAATCTTTAATTGGACCATCTGTTCATAGACGAAGTTTCCTTTTCCCCTGAGTTAGACTGTCCCAGCTGCTGTGGGGATTTGAACCATCAACCTTCAGTTAAAGAGCAACTACCTGTCAATGGGTACAGCTATTACTCCTCCAAAATGGGGACACGCCTGAGTTTGGCCATTTTCTCAAAGATCACTGCTGCCCTCTTATGGTTACAACACACATTACAGCTCAGTGCTGTATAGAGGTGCAGCAGGATTTGGTTACTGCATCCTTATAGTCAGGTAATGATAATAAGAATGAAAAAGTCCTACCTGTGTAGTTTCTGTCATCTGTGGCAGGCAAAAAGAAGGAAAAGCAGTTGATTAGAAATTTAATTCAACTGGGAAAAGAACAAATAAATAGAAGCAATGGATCATTCTGCATCAGCATTTAAAAAGACAAATTTGATGGGAAAAAATGGTAATGATTTATATTACAGGTCCTTTAATTTTATACAAATTTCCTGGGAATTTTCCGTTTGCAGGTATTTAACGGTTCATTTTTAGGACATTTCAAAGAGAGGATGGTGCAATTTGGTACACATTACGAGAAAAAAACAGAAAAAAGATCATACATAGTTGTTAATTTGCAAAAATTCCTAATAAATTAGATTAGATTCTTTAACTGACAGAAAATACTTGTGTCAAACGATATATATTAGTATATTAGGTTTTCTCAATGATTTCCTAAAAGTAGTATTTCTAGTAGTACTTCTTTGCAAGGGTTATGTAATTTAGTAGTATTGTACTGTACTGTCAAGAGTCTAATTTATGAAGAATCTTTGCAAATTAACAACTACGCATGAACCCAAATATATGATATTCCTTGTCATTTGTACCAAATTGCACCACCCTCTATGTAAAATGTCCTAAAAATGAAATGTTAAATAGCTGCAAATTACTCTGAAAATTTCCAGGAAATTTCTGCGTTACTGAAAAAATCTGTTGTTTTTTAAATGAAATTAATCACCTTTATAAACTACAATTTGCCAAGATTTGGTGCAGTAAAGCTCAAAATTCAAGTGATTTCTGCCCACTAGATGGCAGTGACATAACACTAGTGTGAAATGCACTAAATGTGGGTTTATGCTGAGCAGTGATGCCTGGCAGGAGGTCCCTAACTGTGGTAGGTATTATGTAATCTCATGATGTTTTACAGGCATATTTAAATATCACAGAAAAAAAACTATAAAATCTCATACATATAAATACTGTAAGTGTTACAGAAAATCTAATAGTGACATCATAGAAGATTTAAACAGTATTTACACACTATAGAGCATTTATACATCCGATTTTTTTAAGGAGTCTACAGCCTACTTTCAGATGCCCATTCCAACTGTGCTGATAATTCCTCTTTCATCCTTTTTTAATACTACCATTCCCATAGCAACTTTATTGGTTGCCATGCCAACCCCTCTGATAACCAGTTGGCAATCTCATTTCTTGCAGTTCTTTGTTTCATCTATGCTTTTTTCCCCGAATACTTGTTTATTTGCTCTAATTTGAACAAATCCTTTTCAGACATAGACATGCCAACTGTTGTAACTGAGAACACTCTCTTGGGTGTCATTCCTATCACGAACCACTGACACTTTCATATAATATTAATTCAGTATTTATTCAGTATTTATGTGTATGGTTTAATGTGGGACATCATTCATTTTACCTGCCTGTGCCAATGGTACAGACTATCCTCTGTGGATTACACTCCGATTGGTTGGATCATTTATTGCCTAGCAACCCTGCTTCACCATTGGGAGAGCAGGTGCTTGTAATTATCTGTCATCTTTAAAGCCTTATGTTCCCATTTTTGTGAGGCAGACTGCAAAAGCTAAGTGAGTCATATCTATGTGATGAAATGGCACTGGATGTGTTATGTTTATATGATTACAATGCACATTTCTGCCAAAAAGAAGTAGTTAGAGATTTAAATAAACTTACTAGGACTGCAATTAAAAATGATTTAAATTATCGATTAATCAGTAGATTATTTTCTCTGTGAATGTGTCTGAAATGTCTGATTATTTTTCTCTCATTCGCTTAATCAACTAATCACTTCAGCTCTAAAATTTACAAGAAATCTTAAAAAATATATTTTAAATATTTTCCACAGTGGTAAACTTCCCTATATCAGTTTAAGAAACATCTTAACCTTTCAAGAGACTGGTTTGCTACTACTTGTTATGATGGACATTAAGAATTTATATAAGAAATATTCATGCCATGGTGGTCAAACTCTGGAGATGAATGTTCGCCAACACTGACTGTGCACCCAAGTATCTTTGCTAGCTTAAAGGGGACATATTATGCACACTTCAGGCTCTATATTTTTAATCTGGGGCTTTACTGGAATATCTTTGCAGCATTTACAGTTCAAAAATTACTAATTTATCTTATTTTAACCCTTTATACAGCCCCTCAGCTGTAACAGGCAGTTTTGGCTTTTATCTTTTTAAGGCCCCCCTCCTAAGGAACCCACTCTGTTCTGATTGGCCAGCTCCGTACATGTTCAAGCCAGAATCTGATCCAAAATATGAGAGAGGACAACGTGAACAACACATGGAAAAACCTTAGCGACAAAGGCTACGGAACGGATGGCCATTTATGGGCATATGCAACGATCTGACATCAGCTCGTCGACAAGGTAGAAAAAAACAAAGCGTTCAGGGCGGGATGAAACCTGGGCTTTTGTCTTACATGGAGCATTTCTAGAGATGCTCACCTTAGGTTTTGGAACTTTGAGCATGTATAACATAGATATCCGACATCAAAACCGTATATAAATAACAGAAAACCACAAAAAGCATAATATGTCCCCTTTAACTAGTTTTAGACTGGCTGCAACGATAGTATAAATGTATTTTATTCCTATCTGTGTTGTCACTTTACATGCTTAGCCTACTGAATTTGCACGCCAGTAAGTTGCATCCCAGCATACAGAATTATTTTTGTTATCTTTCTGTAACTGAACACGTACTGCCAAATCTCTTCTAGTCACACTGGCTGAGATACTCACAGAGGCAGGTGGGTTTAGGTGCATCCCACTTGCCCAGTTTAGTGCAATGGCTGATGTTTCTGCCCTCCAGGATGAAGCCAGCATGGCAGCTGTAATGGAGCACTGTCCCTTCCACTGGAGGCCCGGGGGGCTTCACCGTCACCCGGCCATTCTCAAGCGATGTCCACACCCGTGGACACAGCAGCACTGGGAACCAGAAAGAGCACAAAGTTAGAGAAAAGTAGTTACGTATTTATTAGATCTATTTTTATATACTTATTGGATTATATCTATATTAGATTTATTTGATCTATTTACACATCCAGCAGACACAGAGCAACATTATCATTAACTTGGAGCCATGTCTCTGGCCACTTGATGAACACAAGTCCAATTTTCACTCTCCTTTTAGCTCTGGTCTGGTCTCAACTAGCTCCTGGGGGAAATATCTGGCTCTTTCACTGATAAATACTCCACTATATTTTCACCAGCTCACTAACTTTGTCTGTCTGCCATTTGGTGCTAGCATATAGTTGGTTTATCTGCACTTTTTTGCTGAAAACATCTGCCTCCGTGGTTGAAAATGACGCTAAGAGAGCAATGGTTCCGGGCCTTAAAATCGAGATTAAATGAAAAATGCCTTTTTAATGCCTTCAATGAGCTGTGAAACACTAAAACACTCTGTAGACCTGAGGAAAACTGCAGAGTCAGGTTATAAGTGGTTGTGGTCCCCAAGAGTGACACCTTTCATTGGACACATCATCCTTTAATCAATTGTGTATGCAAAATATTGATTAGTGCAGCTTTAACCAGCAAACAAGGAAAAAAATCCAAAAGCAATTAGTTATTTAATTCTGAAGTTGTGTAATGAGCTACTTTGCAATGTAATTTTGTCGAATGAAAAATCAAAATGGTCAAATTATACGTGGAAAACTGCATTTCAAAAGTTCTGTGTTATTTAAGTAGCGTCATTCAGGCCTATTCAGCCATCATAGTATATCCACAGAGTCAGTGAGTTGTATATCTAATCTAAGAGAACATCTAATAGAACAGACGAATCTTTGGCTTGGGCACATGATGTAATACTTTTTTCATTGCTGGACTCAATGGCAGTCATTCATGAACAGCTAACAAACTGAAATTAAATGATTTAATTAGCTAATTAGCTTTAGTTAGCCTTTATCATGACCAAGGTTGTTAAACTGTCTGGGATTGAATCATTTCTATGGAAATGTTATTAGTGTTGTAGGTGTTTGTCATTATACTTTAAGTTAGATGAAAGGTTAGCACTGTTAGCAAAGACTTGCAGTAAGCAAAAAAGCGTCTTGTTTTTCAAGGTTATTCATCTCTTCTGGTAATTGCTGCTGCTGCTGCTGACATGCGTTTCACAAAAAACATAGACCTCTTCAGCAGTTTACAGATGAAGTCTGAACAAGTATTAGGTTTAAGAAAACATAACAGAATATAAATGAAAATAAGGGAAAAATGTTTTACCTAAACCAACGTCTGAGGCTTAGGTCTCAAGTAATTCATCTTGTGAGATTACGTCTGTCTGTTGAGCAGCTTTACCTCTGAGAAATGTTTGCATATGTTAATGGGCTGTGTTCAGATACTAGGCTGTGGATACATCTGTAAATTGCCCTGTACATAGATTTAACCTAAATACAGTGTGGACACAATATAATACAAATTTGATAAAGTTAGCAAGTCCTAAAAATGTAACCTCAACTGTTCTAAGAAGCCTCTCAACACTCATATAGACACATTCTGTGTTAGTGATAAATAAATTAGGCTACATTTCAACTCCCAAATTGGCCCACTTTGTGATGTTAGCTTGCAATGCTACAGCCTCCATATGGTTTAGTATTTGTCTTCCTCATTTTATTTCCTGACAAAATGGCTGAGCTCATTAATATATTTCTGTTTAGCTGTGCCGAGTTTGTTGAATCTTCCTTCCAGCACGTAATAAAACTCCAATCTGCACATTGCAGCTTGCGCTCTTACATAAGCCAGAGAAAACAAAAATCCTGCTTTGGAGAATGCACTCTTGGGAAAAACAAATTCCACTGATGTTAAATGTGAACCAAAAGAACAAAAACAGAGAAAACAGAGTAAAACAGGGATTTGATTGGATCGCTGGCCTTATTTCTCTGAGTAGAAATTATATTCAGGCTTCATATGTCCATTAAGAAAATGCTGGTTTGTAGTTTCCAACAAGAACACACAGTTTCTAACCATGTAGAAACAGTACAACAACTTCAGTATTATAAACATAATAAAATATATAACAAATGGATGGAACATAGTGCATATCAGCTCCTTTATTCTTTAACCATAATCTAAATATAGTCCCTCCAAAGCAATACAAACCCAAATTGTCCTCTATGGGGGTATTACAGATCATTTCACATTTACATTTATTAATTTACAGCCCTTAATCAAACACACGTCTCAGGATGTAGAGACAGAAAAGCTGACTAGATACTACTGATCAGAAATCTCTCAATCTCAAAGGTCCACACCCGAATCAACTCCATTCATGTCTCCTCGTATCCATTTTATTTGTCACTGTCTATTTTATTCTATTCTATTTTTATCTATTATAATGGTTTTATCGCTACATTTTTATCATTTTAATTTCTCATATGAATTAGTCTCAAATTGTTTTAATGTTGTCTTATTATCAGCTTGTCAGTCATCTTTGCAGCACTATGAATTGCACAAACCTGTGTAAAAGGTGCTATACAAATAAAGGTTTGATGTATTGATTGGCTGGTTCACTGTTGAAGACCATGAGATGAGGTTAAAAGCTCCAAAAAAGCTAATAAGTGGCCACACATACTGTTCCCAATGTCAAGAATGAACTAAGAGATTTTATAGGTATTCATTTGTCAATATTAACAAGATGATAACTGTGGATTGATTTCATTTAAGCTCCACTTATGGTTGCATTACTTTACCTTACTGTGGATTTACATGTTACTACTGTAATGAGTAAAAATAACTTCAATCATTAGGAAAGTGAGAGTGAAGATTGCACAGTATTTCACACTTTCTTCCGTGTGTAGTGTAAACAGGGAAGGGGAAGTGCTGTCAAAACAACTGAGATTTTATCACGGTAACTGTGGTTTTAATTTGTTGGGGATTAAGAGAGTGTTGCACGTCATGCCCCTCTGTCTCTCCCTTGTTTCCTGTCTGCTTCTCCACTATCAGCTGTCAATTAGAGGCAAAAATGCACAAAAACATACCTTTAAAAAAAATGTGTTGTTGATTAACCAGATATGGCATGTTATTATACGCAAGGATGATTTGGGGGGAAAAAAAGAACTTTGTGACAGTATAAGGGAAAGGAAGAGGGACAGGATGAAAGGGGAACAGAATTAGAACAAAAAAGGACTTACAACATCTGCTGTGCTGCGTAATGTCCGTCCATGTGCCGTTGGGTAAACACTTCCTGACCTTGGGTCCCACGATCACCCGGTTTCCTCTGCAGATGTACTCTATCTCGTAATCCACCGGCAGGATCTGCACACTGCGGATCTGTAAGGGAGACACGGACCCAGGGAGATTGGAAGAAGAGACAGTAATTAAAGCGTGATTGATGCTCTCTCATACTGGTTTTTCTCATTCAGTTAGGGACCCGCTACATTCTGTCTCAATGCAGAAGAGTAGATGGTGCCATATGGCTCTGACAATAAAGCTCTGCTAGGGAGAACATTGCATAACAGTATTGTCTGAATTGATGAGCTGTCATACTTTGAACAACACCTTCACTTTGGTTGGGAGAGGAAGGAAATGTGTGTGTTTATGTTTCAATTTCATGTGAATTTCATGAGAATTTGAATGATTTAAAGGGCCCAGTTGTAGGGGTTTGGGTCCTTTTCACACTTTGAAACTGCATCTCCTCTCTGACTTGGCTTTTCTGCAGTATAGGATTAATTACAATCTTTAATTAAATGAACATACAGTCATTTTTATTATACTACAAATAGTAGTGCAAACAGGATGACATGAAGACAAGACACCATCTATGTTTGTTGTTTTGTTTGATGTAATTTACAATACAACTAATTCACAAGTGAGCCAAAAGTTAAAGGGTGCAACAGTGATTTAGTATTGCACTTCCATAAATTCACAGGATTTAAAAGAGATTAACAGATTAACCTCTTAAAGCTCTCGGATCGGTCATTTGGTTGGTCAGTATAAATTCATGCTGTGCAGCCACACATTGCTCAGATCCACAGAGCTTTATTTTAGATTCTAGTGGAGATCCAAAAGTTTCCAAAGTAACTAAATATGTCAGACTTAATTTGGGGAAAATGTGTGTAAAATGATTTAACAGACATCTAAATAATTTACATTTGATGGTGTGGTGCAGCCATAAAAAACATGGAGTCTTGGGTTTGAATATTTCACTTATGCAAACATGATATAGCTTCAATAAAGAGCTGGAACAGGCTGATACAGAATATTACAGTGTATGATTCTGTCAGACAGTGTGGAATTAAATTATTTTAAAATCCTTAAAATCTTTTAAGTGGAAAGGGGAAAACTGTATACTTAAAGATAGACAAAAAACAAATCTACTAGCTTTTTACGTAGCATTCAACTGTATTCCATGGTCTTCATCAGTGAATAGAAGGTGAGTAAACTCATTTGTTGATGAAGACTGCGAAATGCTGTTGAAAGCACAGGAAAAAGCTAGTAATTGAACCTTGAGTTAAGAATATTTTTGTCAAACCACAGTACTATTTCACAGGTCAAGAATGAATTTTCATGCTAAATGTATGTCAACAGATTAAAAAGTGTTAAATAACCCTAAAACTATTTAAGGGGGAACAAAAAGGGGAAAAACTTGATGTTAAGGGTTCGACAGAAGATTATTAACTCAAGATCCACTTACTGTCTTTCATACTCTGCACTCCAAGGTTGTAACACAAGTTGTCTGTTAAAAATGTGTCGTCTTTCCCAAGGCCACAGTTTTCACAGGCTGAGTAATAGTACTCCCCATCATGAGTAATGATTAGTATTTAATTTTAGTCTCATGGTGCATACATGTTCACATTTTAGTATGTTTCTCTTTGCCTCACATGTAATCCTGGTGTGTGTATGTGTGTGTTTTTTTTTACAAATCTGCTTTGTCAAACAGTTCACAGTTGAATGAAATGTAGAAACATTAGAGTGAGAGCTGGATGTGTGATGTGACAAAGGTCAGAGGTTGCAGCTGATCCAGGACATTACACACATGAGCCATTAGAGCCAGCAGATCGCTCTGTAGCTACTGATTGTGTATAACATTTAGAAATGTCATAAAATGTTCCTCTAATTACGTTTCTAACACACTAAACTATATTTCTTTAAGTAATAACGTGAGAACATTTTGATTAATGATGTAATAAAATGTCAGCGGATAATGGGATTATCATTAGCCAACATTATTAGTATTACATTATTAGCTAAAGTACTAATGTACTAACCGCCAGCTGATAATGTATTGATGACTAATAGTGAGTGTTAGCTGTTAAATTTCTTCAATCCTTTATTATTTCTTTGGGACATTTTCAAGCCAAGTGCAGGTTTAATGTGTTTGATTTGACAGGCCAGGCTCTGTAATTTAGATCTGGTGCAGTAACAGCATTCTCTGTACCTGCTCTTGTGTCAGGCCTCTGTAGCGGATCCCCCCATCCCTGGGAGGCCGGATGATTGCACAGCCTGGGAAAAAAAGAGAAAAGGAAGAAGAATGAAGGAAGAAGGAACCAGAGCAGAGAGGGAGAGCTCTGTCCCCGATAATGTAGATATATTACAGCAAGATGATATATTGTCAATTTAACTGACGCCTTCTTCACTGCACAAATTACAGCTCTTCATTCAGGTCACTTAGCAATCTCTATGGAGTTACTTCTGTACATTAATGCATATTGTAAACACACACACAACAAACACAGACAGATTCACGCAAATACACGCAAATTACCTCCAGTTGATGAATTATGTATGGGCACAACAAGGGATGGAAGAGCATAGAGCATAATCAGAAACAATAGCCGTGCCATCTCTGGATCTGAAAGAGAAGGAAGAGAGAGACAGAGAGAGAGACAGAGAGGGGTTTTATAAGAAAATAGGGAAGTGTGACGAGGAAATTGAGGGTTTTGGAGAAAGACAGAAAAGGAAACAGGAGACAAAAGGAGAAAAGGGGTTACTGAGAAAATATTCTTACAGTATTCATGCTGCACTACAGTCGTTTTCGGATCACTGCTGTCCTCCCTAAAAGGGATGCATCAACTTTTTTTTGGCAAAAAAAAGAAAGCTCCCTTTTCAACCTACCTGAGTGCATAGAGAGGATGAGCAGCAGTATGAGCCCACTTTTCTCTGCTTCTATTTGTATTTACAGTGTAGACAGCTCAGGTTCAGTTGACAGCCAGCTTTGCATCATTTCAAAGACACTCTATACAAGGTTTTAGCTGAGGTTTTGATGGCTCATGCTGATATTTTTTGCAAAGAGGTTGCTCATAGAAAACATTTCGAACCAAGACAGACTCAATAGATGTTAGCGTTTTCTCTGTGTAATGGTGGAAAAGTACCTGGCACAGCTTGTAGACTGGACACAAAAGCTCTTGGTTGCAAAGCAGGAAGGTGCTTTTTAGGTGCGTTGACAGCTTTTAAAGGCTGAATTTACAATGAAATCAGTAAATAATATCAACAAAAACAAATAAGTATTGTCCAAATGTGAGCAAGTTAGGTCATTAATCCTCTCTTAAATCCACCTGCTTAACAGGAATGGTAAAACAACAGGCCACTTACCTGTCACACTGGCAGCCTAACGTGCATATTTCACAAGTACAGAATGAGTGTGCTATGCAAACCAGCAAAAAGTCAAAAGACCCTTGAGTCCCGTGAGCCACAGCGCCTCAAGTGCTGGCAGGCAGGGAAACACACACAAACCATACACGACTGTATCAACGATAAACAAACTATATATAGCTGCTCATTTGCAGTTTTGAATAATAAATGTTGCTTTATGAGGCTGTCACACATGCACAAACATAAACACATCCATACTCTCTCGCACTTAACAAGGCAGTAAGGGGGTGAGTAAGGGGGTGGAGTGTGTGTGTGTGTGTGTATGTGTGTGTGTGTGTGTGTGTGTGTGTGTGTGTGTGTGTGTGTGTGTGTCTGTCGGGGGGTGTGGGTGGGAGGGGGGGGACATAACAAAGCAAAGTACCACAGTGAGGGAGACAGATGGCACTGAAGCTTCCTTGTGGAAGACAGACAGAAGACTCTGCTGGATACTCCATTAGCATTATCCAGTGTATTTTAGAGTTCACTGACAAAAAGCATGCAGGAGGTAGACACCACCAGTGTGTGTGTGTGTGTGTGTGTGTGTGTGTGTGTGTGTGTGTGTGTGTGTGTGTGTGTGTGTGTGTGTGTGTTGGCAGTATACAGTGTGTGTGCATTTGTCCTGTGTAGGAAAGGAGGGAGGGGAGGCAGTGGAGAGAAAAGAGGGAGAAAGAAGGACAGCCCAGCAGGAGTCATAAATATTAGCGATCACACACTGAGCCGGATGAAAGCAAACGACGTGAGTGAGTGTTGCACGGATGAGGCAGCCTAACCAGCACAAAGCCAGCTAAGTCCATCAGCAATGTGGCTGCAATGGCACTGAGCAGACAGGAGAAGGGGGCCCGTCAACTAGCCTCAAGCTTTAAATGCAATTAAGGCTTCAGCACCACGGACAGCGCCTTCACTGCTCCAAAACATTGCAGCTGCTGCAGAAACATCCACTTTCAGCTCCACCTATAATGTTGCATACATACTGCCTACTTATTTGTGTGTTTTTAATGCCGGAAGCTGCAATGGAAAGGATTGCTCCGGTCCATTTCGACACCAAAAACAGCACACACACTCCATAATTGCTATTTTTAAGCTCTTAGCAGGGCCACACGGGGCACATGCACATAGACTCAAATGCTGTATTTTGTGCATGGCTGAGCATGAACTATTGAGACGTGAGGGTCACAGTAAGGGTGCCACCAACCGTATGCTGCCGGTAGTTACTTGTCGGCTGTTGACGAGGGAATCCGTGATGGCCTGTAGAGGAAGGCCGACCAGAAGACGCTCGCCCGTATAGTCCCCATCTGAATGGGTCTCAAAAGTAGCGTCTAGAATATAACATGTCACCTCCTTACACCGGCTGGATGATGTTTTAAAAAGGTGCACATTATCCCCCTGGTATTCTCTCTTTCTAAAGCGTATAAATGTAACTGCAGACAGGATTGTGATGGTTTCTTACAAGAGGGAACTCAAAACAAATGTGGCCTGTGCCCATCGACAATGAATGGCCCTTGCATACATAATGTGGAACGAATTTGGCATTCGTCTAGATTATCTACATGGCAAATGGAGCAATTTCTGAATAGATGTAGTCTAATATTGCGACCTACAGTAATAGTAGCATATAGCCCCCTGAAGCAAAGCTGTAGCATGTGTACTTACTATTAGTTTCGATGCGCTCAGTCAAGATAACAGTACGTCCTCCGGGTGGAAAGACCAGTGTCGGATTATTTGGTAAAAATATGCATCTTTGCAACGATTTTTTATGGCTATATTAATATGGCTATAAATGTGCAAGCTGCTCCGTGCGTAAACAGACTGTTACAAAAACAAAACGGATCTTATTCGGGATCTTTCCATGTATTGCAGTTACGCATGGCAAAGGTAAGAAATGACAAAAATCCATACAAAAAATATACATGCACTATATACAAACGCATCCCCGTACACGACGAAACACCGATTCACCACACTCTCCTCCTTTTTTTTCCTCCCCCCCCCCCCCCCCCCTCTGTACAATCTTGAGCTAATTCACGACGTCATGATGGAGACGCACCGTGCGTAACAGTCCCTTGCTCACGCATTTATCTGTTTTTTGTTTTTTTTTCTTCTCTCTCTCCTCCTTCCCAAGATGAAACACGCTCAGTTCTAGGCCCACAACAGCGGAATATCATAATGAATCTGAAGGAGCGGAGGCTTTGGATTTATGATAAGCTTGTGGATTTATCCCACCGTGAATAATTATATCACGGCAGGAAGACTAGACACGGGTGGAGGTGCAGATATGGCGCTGTGGTATTAACAGTGACTACATTGTAAAGCCCTTTTTCTAAAGCTCCTCGGAGCTTAAGTCAACGAAGCAGCAATCAGTTATTTCTACAACACTGGTCATCTATTAACTCAAAGCCTATCGACTCCTTTATCTCCTCTTTCTGTCTTTTCCACCATTCTCTGCTCCTGTTCTGCCATCTATTGAGATCAGCATCCTGCTTCATATTTATATATCTGCTGAATAATTGAAGCAAGGCTGAGGAATACATAACCTCTCCCTCTGCCTCTCACCATCCCTCTTCCTCTTCAATCCTGCCTCTTGAAATACAATTCTATAGAAAACATGTGAATCACACAGGCCAAAGAAGTATGATCTGTTTTATTGATTATAGTTATGACAATGCATACATTGGAAACATTAAGTGACACTGACTAACTCACAGATGTCCTTAAAAGGGTGACGACATATCGTTAAGACAGCAGTGAAGGTGAGGTGTTTCAGATCAACTGCAACAGTAAATGATTTAAATACAGAGGAGAGACTGTATTCATGTATTCTGCTGTACAACAAAAATGTCAAATATTCAAATCAGCGACACATGTAACTGTACATGTCAATATTTTCCAGCTTTGTAATAATTACATACATTTACAAGTCATTTCTTGACTTTTTTTTGTTTTGCATCTCACACTTTGACAAGCAAAGTACAATAAAATAAAGAAAATACAGAAATTAAAACAAAAAAAATAAACTCTTTTAAGTCTTATCGGAAAAACAGTGCTTGTGTGACTCAGGGTATTCTTTTTTTTTTTTAAGAATTAGTTTACAGCAAAGTTCATCTCAGGCTTAATTTGTTACTTGTTCTGTGGAAAGGCACACTTCAAATTACAACCAAATAATAATAATAATAATAATAATTAAAAAAAAAAGATAAAAAGGCCAAAGAAATCCACTTCAGCAAATGTAAACAATGTTCAAATAATACACATTTGGGAAAGGCTTTTGCATCATAAGACTACAGCATAACAGATAAAATAAGAAGACATGGCATCTAGCTTTAACGCTGTCAGTATTCAGTTTCATCATGTAGCCCTACATACATGTCATAAACTGTCTATTTAAATAGCTAACAGGAGTGCATGCTGTCAGAGTGGAAACAGTCAAATGGAGTCAGAGGCTCTTTATCATCTTCAGACTCCATTTGTTCCATTCGTGATTTCAGGAATTCTCGAAAAACGCATTCTCTTGTGCCAAAATAACGACTTGCAGCATTTTACAGGAAATAAATATATACGAAACGTGAACGCAAGCATGCTTTCGCTCTGCACCGACAGAGAATCGTCTTTGTCATTTTTCCCTAAACACTAACTTGATGAAGGGTGGATAGAGAGGGGGGGGGGGGCCTGGTGATCCTCTACCTTAAGAGGAATCACTGATGAGACTCGACAAGACTGGTGGGAAAACAATGGAAGGTTTTGTTTTTCACCACTCTCACCAAATTAGATCAACAATTAGCCTGGGAAGAAGGAGGAAACAACGCCTTTCTAAATATGTCAGTTCAAACAAGGCTTTTAAAATTTCTTCCCTGTTCCTTCATGCTCAAGAACATTTTTTTTTTTCCCCAGTTCCCTCAGAAGGAGTGAATATACAGTATACTTGTCCTGGAGGGATGTAAGCTCTGTAGATTCCAGTAGTGTTCTAACTAGGTTGCAATGTCAGTGTCAGCCTTAGAATAATGTGTTGTCAGTCAACGTACATGTGCTTATTTACACTGAATATCATACACCTACAACTGGATCGCTCCAGTTTTACATTTTCAGCTAATTCACGGTCTTATACTTTGGTTGGTACCGATGAAGTAGGGATCTTTATCCCTACTCTGAATCACTTAAAACTCAAGATTTTACTTTTACAATGTTATATAGTTGTTGTATCTATGACAGCCTCACAAACTGAAGCTGCGGTGGTGTTGCTTGTGGAACTGCTGCTGGCGCTCTTTGGAGCTTGTTTCCGTCAGCTTGTCTCTTCTATCCATCACTCCGCCTCTCTCTTTCTCCACCTCATCCCCAGTTACGCTCCCGACATCGCTCAGGTCCCCGAGGTGCTCGATGGAGTCATATTTCTCCAAGTCGGAAGCGATGGTCTGCAGGCTGAAGACCGAAAGGGAATCCGACCCCGCCCGCTCCCGCTCCCTCTCCCTCTCCTTTTCATTCTCCTTCTCCTTGTATTTCTCCACCAGATTGATGGCTGCATCCGTTCGATCTTTCCCCGTCACGCCACCACCGCAGGCTCCACCTTCTTCCTGAACCCTGATGTCAGACTCCGCTCCGACAGGGGGGCTCCGCCCACCGCAGACAGTGGGGCGCCCTCCCTCGGCCTGGTCCCTCCCCCTCTGAGCGTGGATCTGCTCGCTGATTTGCTCCAAGTTTCGCAGGGCGATGGAATAGCGGGTCTTCACTTTAGCCACGTGCTGTTCCAGCTGCAGCACTTTGGTTTTGTTCTCCTGGAGTCACACAGAGGGCAGAGCAACTTTCATCATCAATTTCAACATTGATTTTATGCCAAACAGGAAAATAACCCACCAGTGACCTTGAATAAATCCATAAATTTCAGAATGTATTAGAGCATTTTTTGCCATGTCAGCAGCATATTTACAACTCCATTAGACACACTGATTTTTTTTTTGTCAGAATGGTAAACTAGGAGTGAAAAAATACAGTTTACACCAGACAGAATGTCTCCTATGTGCTCATGGTTTCACGAACAGAGATATTACTGGGCTTTGTATGTCCGCATTACCTCCAGAATGTGGTTGAACTGCGCTTTGAGCTCAAAGTAAGGTTTGGACTTCAGGATGACTCTTTTGAGGGACTTCTGCAGCATCTGAACCCGAGCCTCGGCCTCCTGGCATGCGTGGGTGACGCGCATGTGCTCCCTCTCACTGCGGAGTCGCTCCTCCTCGGCTTCGTTCACCTGTGAGAGACGCGCAGGAGCCGGATGTAAACACACACACACACACACACACATGAGCCAGAGACCAGAGCAACAACCTTAAGTCTGCCCCTGTAGTTCCATCAGCATCATTTTTCTCCCAAACTACTGAATTTGTTCATCTTTTACATGTTAAAATGCTCAAATAAACCACAACCTGATTGTTTAAGCTTATTGTTTTATTCCTATGTCACTTGCCGCATCATGAAGACGTGACTGTTTTGAAACTATCCACCATGTTTTAGATGCACTCTCATTTTCTGCTTTTTGTTCTTTTCAGTCAACGTTTTACCTCACTGGAGGACATGCATCATCCCGTGTGAGACACAACAACCACCTACTGTACATGGCCCACTCAACCCTGTTCTGTGTTATAGCATGTGTACCTCCTCCTCTTCGTTACCTTGGAGGTAGCGTGGTTGAGCATCTCCTGCCAGGTGGGATCCAGGGTGTTCTTTCCATCAGCCATCAAGCCCTGCTCTGCCACATAGACCATCTCCCTGGCAGCCGTGTGCATAGAAACCGCTCTCTCGTAGCTCAAAGCTGCCTTCTGGGTCTCCTGCTGAGCCTACAGAGAGCAGACAACCATTTACAGCTTACAGGAGCGAACTATGACGAGGACGCGACCCCGTGTTATTTTCTGTTCAATAACAACCGGATCTCTATCAAAGAGCAGATAAAGAACATTTCTTACATACTCTGGTTTCCCTTTTTATGTGCATACCTCTTTCGCAAGGCGGCGTGCTTCATAATACGGTCTTGCTTTCTCTATGCAGCTACCAAGCTGAGAGCTCTGAGCGTTTAGTTTCCTGGCAGACTCTGTGAGGATCTTCCGGTACCCTGATCTAGCGTCCTAGATGGAGAATGCATGAAAATGACAAGATAAGATTGATCTGTAATGGAATGACTGATTAGATTTTACACATGAGTATGGATGGAAGTGAGCAATCGATTCTCAGTGGGTGTCAAACTACCAGCACCAATGCAATTTCCATTTTAAGAGTTCTCCCTTTTCCAGACCCTTTGCCTTAAAAAGATTTCAAAAACAAAATTATCATACTGATTAGCACCTTCTGGGTAGATTGATAAAATATTTAGCAGCAGAGACAGACTCTCAAGTAATTCCCAGGGTGATAGTACATGTTTTTCACAGTTCTCCTGAGTCAGAATCAAAGCGTTTTATATGATCCGTGTTTGAAGACTGAACAAACCTCCTTAATTGGGAGCAAAGTGTATTTTTTTTACTTACATCTAACTGCAGTTCAAGCCTGTTGATTTCTGCACTGGCTTCATTGAGGTGCTCCAACTCTTCCTGTGGGGAAAAAGGAAAAATAATGTACTGATTCACTGCCTTATTAACAACTATGAAAAAATAAGTTACACTAGTATTCTTGCATATAAAGTCTGGGACCCCAGTTTATGTCTCATGTGTTACCATTACTTTTAAATCACATGTAATTAGACAACCATTGTTTGAATGTAATGGTCATAGATGAAAAGCACAAACTAGTATGATATGTACATAACAGGTATGTTACTTGAGCTGCAACGATTGGTTGATTAATTGATTAGTTGCCGACTATTAAAACAGTCAGCAACTATTTTGAAAATCGCTTCATCGTTTTGAGTCGTGTTTAAGAAAGAAAAATATACAGATTCTCAGATTCCAGCTTCTAAAATGTGAATATTTTCTGGTCTCTCTTGTCTTCTATGACAGTAAACTGAATATCTTTGAGTTGTGGACAAAACAAGACATTTTGAAGACGTCACCTTGCTTAATGGGAAACATTGATGGACATTTTCCACCATTTCTGACATTTTAACAACCCAACAACTAATCGTTAAATCGAGCAAATAATCAACAGATTCATCTATAATGAGATAATCGTTAGTTGCAGCTCTATATTTTATAGTGCCAGAGATATGGATGATGCAATTTTGAGCCACCTGACAAAATAATCACTTCTGATCTGATAACAGACTTTGTACAGATTACAGTACTTATTATGAAGTGAACACTAAATACAGGAAAATGCATCATAAAAGTGTATTAATTCCAGCACACAGCTACCTCCTCCATCAGGATTAAACACAGTAATCCAGTATTACTCACCCAGGTACCGTTATCACTAATTACAACCTGACAGATTAATATCCCCACCTGGCTTGATGCAGGGTTAGAAGTTAAATGACTACTGCACTTGCACAAATAGACTGTACAGTCACATTGGACCATTTAGAAGAAACCTGACGGGAAGATCTGGGAGTGGAAATCATAGAAGATCAGTGGACAAAGGCCCGAGAACACATTCATTCCTCTTCTGTATGTACCGGACATGAATTATTGCAGTTTAGATATTACATATTACATCAAACTGAGACTTTCCAAGATGTTTCCTACAGTAAATCCATCCTGTGATCGATGTGGACAGACACCGGCTTAATTAGCACACATGTTTTGGAGCTACCCAAACATTGTTAAATACAGGACTAAAATATTCTAAACTCTGTCTGAGGCTAGAAAGAACAACTCTAACCAGACCCAATTTGGGCTGTTTTTGGTGTTAAAACTGTTATGGTAGAGCTGTCAAGTGACATTATTATGATGAGGACTGATTTTATTAAAATTGGAAACAGAAAAACCCACTAGCCTACTTATCTTTGCTGAAAAATGTGATGAAGCACTTAGAAAAAAATATAAATTTTCACCGAGAGGGAAGGTTGATATGGTATGTTATCTTTAATCTAGGTTTATTTCACTCTATTTTCTTCTTATTATTACTATATTGTAGCTTTTAAATCTATTTTATTTTACTACGTTTTCAACATTTTTAACTCTCGTCGTCAAATTGTTTGTTTTTTTCCGGTTTTACGGTCTACACTTGTTCTTCCTTTCATATCTATGACCTATATCTGTGACACACTTTGAATTGCACTAACCTGTATAAAAGGTCCTGTACAAATAAAGTTTGCCTGATTGATAACACAAGAGTGTTTACGGTGATACTTGTGACGTCCCTTTTTTGTCTTGTTCGCTGTTTTTGTTTTTTGGATTTCCTTTGCACAAGTCAATGTACAACATATTCTTACATAATACATGTAACTTAATTGTATTTACACATGTACCAAAACTCCCAATACACAGAAGTTTGAAAAAAAGAAAGAAATGCCTCCTAAAAGACAGAACAAACATCATGTTGATGGGTGTTGTACCTGGATTCTGGGGTCCAGTTCCTCCTCGTATGGACTGTGTAATTGCTCTCCCACGCTTTTTTGTTTCTCATTCTCGCCTTCCTCTCGGGTGTGCACCGATTCTAGTGTTGTTCCATTAGTTTCGGCAGCCTTGACCTCCTGATCCTCGCCGGGAATATCCTCCCTCCAATCCCCAGCATCAGACTCCCCGGACCCGGCGGGGCTCTCTCGCAAGTCCCCTGGCTCCATCCCGGGCCTACAAAGTTCCGCTAGCAGCAGCGTTAGCTAAGGTTGCCGTCGCCAGCAGACGTGATGGCTATTGTACCCCTAAGCCGGGCCCTATTTACAACATATAAGTGCAATGAAGCCCGAGTAAATTAAAGATAATTCCAACGGATTGTTGTTGAGTTTGCAATCTGCCATATCAAATCACGCCGAAACACGAGCCCACCGAAGCTAGCCTAGCATGCTAAAAGGCTAACGCCGTAAGCGAGAATTTAACGGCTGCTTTACAGCAAACAGGTGAGGAGAAATATCTGTCATGAGAGTAAAAGTATAAGGAGGACCATCACTATGTCCCCTTTGTCACGCATGTTCTTCCCCCCATCTCTTACCCGAGTTCATCAATTACTTTAGCTAGGCTAGCTAGCTAGCGATTTCGGTCTCACATCATCATTTCAAATGAAGTAAACAGCCGAGTACTGTTTAGAAACGGACGCGCTACAAGGTTTGGGGCAGGACGGCTGCCGTAGACTTGAGGGTCCAACTGTAGCCCCCTCTTCAGACCCCTCAGACTTCTCTCCTCAGACCCTTCTCATACAGGTGTGATTACCCTGAAAAAGTGGACTTCGCTGTAGTAGACAACTGTTTGCTTCCCGTTTCCAGCCGCAAGTGTCATGTTTCCAATTGCGAGTCGGGACATTTTATTATAAAAAAAAAAACCCGTAACGTTGTTGTGGTGTTTACTGTTGCCTTGACGACGAAGATGGCGTGACATCACGGAAGTACCCACCACGTTTCAAGTGATCACTTTAATCCAAACCATGATCTTTCCCTAACCCTAACCAAGTGGTTTTTATGTCTAAACATAACCAGATCTTATCGATAACGCTGCCGCCTCAAAAGTCCTGCGTGAAAAATCCTACTTAGATAAAGATACATAACTATCAGCAGCAAAATGTAGTTAAAAGTATTAAAGTAAAATTACTGGTTTGGTCCCTCTGACTGATAATATCATATATGACATTAGATTATAAATACTGAAGCATCAGTGTGTAAACGGCATGTTACTGTTATAGCTGCTGGAGGTGGAGCTAGTTTGAACTACTTAGTTTAGTTCACTGGTTACCGACCTAGGGGTCGTGCCCCTCCAAAGGGTCACCAGATAAATCAGAGGGGTCCTGAGATAATTAATGGGAGAGGAAAGAAGAGAAAAAAAATTCGGATACACAAATCTGTTTTCAGTTTTTGGACTTTTTCTCTAATCTTTGATTTTTGGTGAAAAATTGGATCATTTGAATATTTATTGAAATTAAACCATGTGAGAAGTTTAGAGGGAAAAATCACTATTTGGTGGAGCTGTTAACAACTCATAGACATCTGAAATGTGACCCCAACTACACACTGCTTTTTGTAAGATGTCAAAAGCAAAAAAGGTTGGAAACAACTGGTTTTATCTTTTACAATGTGTTGTATTTTAAAAGCTTGTTATATTATCCATTATGTCAAATCTTCATCTGAAAAGTAACTAAAGCTGTCAAATAAAATGTAGTGGAGTAGAAAGTACAAATATTTAACTGTAAACTGAAAATGAATTAGTAGTTAAAAATCTAGATTGTGTATTGGTTTTTTATTCCAAAAATATATAAACACACACAATGGAGTTTGCAAGTTAACAGGCCTGCAAGTAGTACTACATTGAAGAATCATCAAGAATCAAAATTATTTGACATTAAAGTGTATTTGGGAAGAACTGATTTTCATAGAGGACATAAACAATGAGAATCAAATGACAGATTATACTGCAGTTATGACCAGTGACCACCACCATAAGCAACCATACCACAGATTATGTTTTCATATTTGTACCAGACATAAATAGGCTACCAGAAATTGCAAATAATTCAAACAAAAGTGGCAAACTAGGAATTGCATTGAATGCATTGATGAATGTCATGTGCACAATTAGCATAGTATAAAAATAGATCTCTGGTGAATTACAGCAGTTTTGTCTGACAAGCTGTTTAGGCTGTATTATACACTGTAAGAAATGTTTTGGAATATGAAAAAGACCTGAGTGGCATTGGCAATAGCCCTACACCAGAAAGAGGGACAATCCATTCTGCATTATCAAGGACAATTAACTTGAGTACATATCATTCAAAGAGAAACTTAAACAACATCAGTCTTTGGTCTGGAATGCTCTCCCCAATGGCCTTTTAGAGATTACAAAAAGGCTACTGCACATAGGTTTTCTTCTGGATTATCAGCTCCAGGTGGTATCATACTTGGTCCATCCTGGAGGAGGGGCTAAGAAGACTCTCTGTCCTCTTGAGATGAAGCTGACAACCCCTCTGTATCCTGCCCTTGGGACTCCAGACTTCAAGTCATCCATGATTCCCAGGTTTTTGGCCATCACTTTGAAACTGTCCTTGCTAGAGTATTGAAGGCGAAAGGGCCCGGGTCCTTTTAGCTTCCCCTGCTTGACACCTTCATATGTAACCACAGGAGCACTATAAACTTCCTTCTCAAACTTTTCTCTGTATGTTTCCTCCTTCAAGTAACTCAGGTCTAACTCTGTGAAAGGCACAAATTCGGTATTCAGTTTAATGTAACGCAGGTACTTGTCAAAAAACTGACCCAGACTCACGCCTTGCCGCCCAAAGGTAATAGTCCGTGAGATCTCTGGGCGGATGCAGGCACGGTCGCGACGCTGCTCGGGCTGACGCATCCAGTCGTCCCAGAATGAAGCGGGCCACTTGGGCTCCAGCTCCTCCCACACCTCTTTAAGGAGCATCCACCCTAACCCGGGGAAGAAGTCTGTCCGGTAGAGCAAGTTTGCCTTCCCTGGATCCACGTAGCCATCCCTGCCATTGTCATTCCAGGCTGACACACACCACAGACTAGGGTCAGATTTCAGAAGTGGCAGCAAGGCTTGGAAGTACTCAAAGAAGTCTGGTGCCACCTAGAGTAGGAGATGAATAATTTAGTTTCAGTTTACGTGAGCCATGTCAACAAGTGAAATCAGTTGTCTTAAGTGCAGCTGCAACAATTAGTCGATTAATCAGTTAGTTGCCAACTATTAAATTAATCTCCAACTATTTTTGAGTAAAAATGTCCAAATTCTCTTATTCCAGCTTCTCAAATGTGAATATTTTCTGATTTCTTTGGTTCTATATGACAATAAAACTAAATATCTGTGGGTTATGGACTGTTGGATAGGACAAAACAAGACATTTGAGAGTGTCATCTTGGGCTTTGGGAAACAGTGATCAACATTTTTCACCATTTTCTGACATTTTATAGACCAAACGACTAATTGATTAATTGAGAAAATAATCAACAGAATAATCAATACTAAAAATAACTGTTAGCTGCAGCCCTAGTTTTAAGGATAACGTATATGGAACTTATGCATTGTGTATTTATTCATATAAAAAAAACCCTTAAAATGTATTACTGGGCTTTTGAATATCATGTAATACCTCTAAAAAGTGTTAACTGCAATTTAATGACACAAATGAACATAATGATTACCTCCAGGTCATCCTCTACGATGACAACAGAGGAGTGAGACTGAGTCTTGAACACTTGGTTGAGAGCCCAGCGGTAATGCCTGGAGATTTTGTAGTAACCCTGAAACTTCTTGTGCGCGGGTGGCACAGCGATATCCGACAAGTCCGGCTGTTTCAGGTGAGTTACTTGATTTCCATAAGAGCGAATCACCTCCGCCGTCTCAGCGTGTCCACAGTCCTGGCTCACTATGATTGGGTAAAGCTCTGCTGAAGGACGGTGCTCCAGGAGTTTGTCCAAGCAGCGCCTCACAGTGACCCTGTTACAGGCCATAACCAGGATAGGAATGACAGGCTGACGGGGGATGACAACATTGGGTCCGTTTATGTTCGACGGCTCCCATAGTGACTGGCGATTCTGGATCTGCAGCAGAATTTGTTTTTGCCTTTCAAGCTCTGCTTCAACCGTGTCTGCCATACGGAGCATATCTCCCAGCACATCATTAGTCGGCCTTTCAGCCAGTTCCCTGTGCTCTCGGCCGGGGTCGCCCGGCTGGCCAGGCGGGGGTCTGCCCCACAGCAGAAGCACCAGTATGGCGTTCCAGGTGATAAACAGGAACGTACCACAAAGAATGAGAGAACCTCTCTTGCGGAGCATGGCCCAGAAAATCAAAGGGAGGGAGGGGGGATCAGGAGGACAGGGTCTGAATAGAAGGACGTGTCCTTGTTGCAGACAATAGGAACAGGATACGGGAAGGGTAGCCTGTGTATCATCACAAGAGCATGATCAGAGATCTGGAGTCACACCTTGTTGGCTCACTGTTACTCTGACACGATATAGTGTCAACGTAGGCAAAGACTGCTGAAATATGATGGAGGGCAGAGCTCATCTTGGGGTAAAGTTGTGCTTCTGGCAGATCCTCAACTACGAATATCCGCTTGCATCTGTAATAATAAGAAGATGTACTTTAAGAAAATAAAAGATTGCAGTAAAAGTGACACCGAACTGGAAATAACATGTGACAATGAAACAATGTTCAAATTCAGGACTTTTATTTGTCCCCAGGGGTAATAAGTTCTGCTGCAGTAGCAATAAAAAACAACACGGGGCGACACACAAGATAAAAAAAACAACACACATACATAACTAAACATAATAAAAAACACATATAAATACAAGAGTATAAGGTGAACACATGAAGTACACAAGTTACAATATTAGTGAAGGAAAAAAAAGAGGAAAAACAGGGATGGTTGGAGATGTGCTGACGTTACTTGTACTTTCTAGAGTTGAGCAGTGAAATGGGAGAGAATATGAAAGAGAAGTTAGTTAGTTTCGACTGATGGTTGTCTGAGGCAGGAAACAGAGGGCAGGGGGGTGGGTGCTGCCAGATATGATGATAATATTTGTTGTACAGCTCAGCTAGACTTCTCTGCTGTGTGCCAATCATTTTGCTACTGGCTTTCATCACCCTTGTTAATGAGTTGTTGTTTTTTTATCGTTTGAGGCTGAGAGGTGCATACCGGCAATAAAATCAAAAGTGAAAACTGACTCAATGAAAGATTAATAAAACAATGTCATCAGTGATCAACCTGGAACTTGGCTGGCTCCAATGAAACCAGGAAATCAGGTAATGTCATCAAACATATGGTAATTTGTATTTCGTAGGAAGTTGCTTTATGTAAACTTGAGTGATGATTCACCCAACTGCCTCTTATCGATTTCCTCTTATCACCTGTAGCTGCGTCGACAAACAGGCGAAATAAACCAGTTATTTAGACTGAAACACAACAATAACCACTGCTTATTGATCTCACCGTCTTCCCGGCTGCTCGACACACAGGTTAGACTGTAAATACAGTAGCTTGAGGAGGAGCGTGTTGAAATTAGCCCTTACCCTGACAATGTGACCACTTCCTCCTCCTCTTGTGGCCATTTCTCCGCCGTTTCTTCGATGACAGCCCCTCAAGTTGAACAAACAGGAGCCGAGAGGACGTCTGGAGCCGGTGTAGAGTTGCTCTCTTGCTAGTTTCCCAGCTATCAAAGCAACTTGTCGTTCCTTAGTTTTTTCTTGTTTCTCGCAAGACTGGAGGAAGAGGCGGAGGGAGAAAAAAAAAAGTGCAACGACGACTTCCTGGGTAGCGAGCAGTCACGGGAAGTCCCGCCCTAACTGTCACCTTGAGAAATTACGCAACACTTTGGCGGCTGGCTGCTGCTCTCTGTGGAGCTAATTAAGACACTGCAGCCTTTCATGTCTTTGTGGAGATTTATTGTCTGCTCTCACACATTGTGGCTCCAAAATATGGTAATAGAGAGAAAAGGAGGCCACCAATTATCAGATGTGGATTTTAATTGAATATAGACCTAGCTACTGTAACAGTACTATCTCTGTTTTTTTCCACTTGAGTTGCAGAGAAGTGCATGTAATTTGCATTTTCAGTCTCAAGAGAAAGGCAAATGTGTATTGGTTGGATGGAGGAATATATATCCCTTCCCTTCTATCAACCTGATGACAAACAAATGATGTATAACAGTGAGGGCAGAGCTCAGTAGTGTTTTTGCATTTTATTAATGTCTATAAGGCATTTCAGCAGCAGTAATGGAAGAAGTACTCAGATCCTTTACCTACTTAAAAATAGCAACACAGCAATGTAAAAAATACTCAATTAAAAGTAAAAGTCCTGCATTAAAAATCCTATTTAAGTAAAAGTATATAAGTAGGCTATTAACAGCAAAATGTAGCCTGTTTAAGTAAAAGTAGGCCTACTCAGTTCATCCCTCTGACTGATATATTATGACATCATTAGCTTATTAACACTGAAGCATCAGTGTGTTAACAGCATGTTACTGTTGTAGCTGCTAGAGGTGGAGCTAGTTTGAACTACTTTATATACAGTTAGCTTGTTTAGTCCAGTGGCTCCAAAGGGTCAGCAGATAAATCTGAGGGGTCGTGAGATGATCAATGGGAGAGGAAAGAAGAGAAAACAAAGTTGTAATACACAAATCTGTTTTCAGCTTTTGGACTTTTTCTCTAATCTTTGATTTTTGGTGAAATATTGGATCATTTGAACATTTATTGAAATGAAACCATGTGAGAAGTTTAGAAGGAAAAAACACTATTTAGTGGAGCTGTTAACAACTCATACATATCTGAAACGTGACCCCCGTCTACACACTGCTTTTTGTAAGACGTCAAAAGCCAAAAAGGTTGGAAACCACTGGTTTCATCTTTAACAATGTGTTGTATTTTAAAAGCTTGTTATATTATCCATAATGTCAAATCTCCATCTGAAAAGTAACTAAAGCTGTCAAATAGATGTAGTGGCGTAGAACGTACAATACTTACCTCTGAAATGTAGTGGAGTGAATAGAGAATTCTACGATTGAAATACTCAAGTACCTAAAATTGTACTTAAGTACAGTACTTGAGTAAATGTACTTAGTTACTTTCCACCATTGAACAATACAAACTCTTTTTTCCACTTGAGCTGCAGAGAGGTGAATGTAATTTGAATCTTCCATCTCAAGAGAAAGGCAAATGTGTACTGTTTCAATGAAGGACTGATAAGGACAGAAGTCAAAGATGTTTGGTATTTTACTATCTGAAGTAGTACAAGTGCCTTACAACTGTTCTTAAGTACAGTACTTGAGTGAATATGCTTAGTTACTTTCCACTACTGTGTTTACTTAAGTAAAGGATTTGAATGACTTCTTCCACCATGTATTTCAGTGATAGCAGTCATGACTTTCATGCCTTATAACACATCCTTCACACAGGGGGGTGGAAAGTAGACTAAAAATAGGCTATGCGAGTGACCTTACACTGAATATCTGTGAGGCTCTGTACTTTTAGTTTATTATATTTCACAGTGAAATATCAAGTAACCATCTACAAAAACACAAGTGGAAAAATAAGAACAATTTCTCAGTCAGCCCATCACATTTATACAGTTTTGAGGTACTCAGCATTGATTTTAATATTCCCATTTTGTGAGATTTACTTTTACTCCATTCCAAAGGGAAATATACCTTTTATTCCACAATCTTTGCAAAAAAAAAGGCTTTTGTGCAAAACATACAAGCTAAGCTCAAAGAAAAAACGCATTGCCAATATTTTACTACCCACCAGGAAGCCTAGAATAGGACTACAGACAATGCTGTTTCACAGGTTTTTCTTGTTGCAGTACTTTTCCTAAAGTAGAGCTAAAAGTGCTCTAAAAACAGCCTGTTGTTTTCTTACATCACGGGGTTAAAGTCCAAATGTGCGTTGTGTATTGTGAAAGAAAAGTAAAAGTCAATAAATAAGTTGGATCACAGTGTGTATTTTTGGTGCTGAGGCCTTGGACTCTCTCAGTCAGGTCTGTCCTCTGTGATCTTTTGTGCAGAGTCCTTGGAGGAGTTGAGGTCTGTGGGACTGTGGTTTTGTCCATTTGCCTGAAAGAGAAGAGACAAAGAGAATAAATTGAGTGATAAACCAAAATGAGCTTTTCTCTTGTTTTCTTTATCTTAAATCAAATCAATTAAACAGCTTTAACGCTCACCTGCACGGCGTCATATTTGATGTTTTTCGCATCCTGTTGGCTCAGCAGATGCTGTGGCGCACTATCAGGGCTGCTGCTGGACCTACACAACACCGCCAGCTTGCAAAATATAATTTCTGACACAAGAGCAGTCAAAGACAAGCAGGTGGTCTTCAGTGTTGACCAGCCAGTTAACACGAAAGAGGGTATTTGTTTTGAATTTTCCATCAAACATGAGGGAGTTATGGACACTTTCAAAATGCCAGTTGGGAATTCAATGGTCTCCTGAACAAATACTATTTTATAGATATGCGCAGCATATTTGTCATATTTAATCATCTGAATTATTTGAGAGCATGTATCTGTTCCAGGCAGGTTAGATATCAGTTTGAGCGCCAGCTGACGTACCAGCGCGTTTTGGGCACCAGACGCAGCTGAGTACGCGTCCCTTGGGGCATGCGCTCTTGATCGCGAAAGTTTTGGATAACATAATTTATTTTTCTCCCTTGAACCTTTCTCTCTCAACATTTTCTCATCCACCCGGGACGAATTATATGTTACAGCAAGTCCTCTTCCCACCACAACACGCTCTCCTTGGAGAAGAGCCTCCCACGTTGGTGCCTGTTGTGACCGGGGGCGCTCAGCTGGCGAGTCGCGCACCGTCCCGCCGGCCAGTCCGAGGCTATACGCAGAGGTGGCAGGCCGCTTGGTCGGCGGATTCCTGGTCCAGATATTTCCCCGACACCGGAGAACAGCAGTCAAGGCTGAGGCGGAGGGAGTGGAAGCCATAGTGGTCGATAATGTCCACAACAAACCGTTTCTGTTTTGGGAATTTCTCCTTTTGGTTTTCTATAGTGTTCAGCCTCTCCCGGCGGTCACATAACGTGTAAAGTTTCATTTGCGTAAGTAGTGTATCACAGAAGGGGGGGTCTTTTCTGGTCTGGTCCACCCAACCATATTTGCCCCTACAGTCCCGGAGGGGGGCTCAGGTGGGTGTGTCTTTAGGCAGGGCTGTAGTAAAAGTACCCCAGAAAAATCACACTGTAAAAAATACTCTCATAGTGTTAGAGCCTAATAGTATACTATTATAGTAGTGGGCTTCTATACTATATCAGGCCTGCTATATAGTACTCTTTGATGTGGAGTTAATTTAAACTACTTTGTAAACACACAACAAAGTACATTTACTCAAGTATTGTACTTAAGTACAGTTTTGAGGCATTCTATTTGCATATTTCTATTTCTGCTACTTTCTACAGAGGGGTGACAATTTAAAGGAAAAACCTGTACAGGTGTGAATGCTTGACCCCTACAGTGAGGGGATCTGGTGGCTCTGTTATGCTGTGGGGGGGCATTTTGCTGGCATGGTTTAGGTACACTTGTCCCCTCAGAAGGAAGGGTCACTGCAAATCAATACAAAGTTGTTCTGAGTGATCACCTTTCAGATGTCTGAGTTAGTGTTTCTGCCTCAGATGGTTTCATTTAAATAACAGTTAGAGGCCCAAAGAGGTAAAACTCTCCAACATGTCACAAGAAAGCAAAGATCAGAGAAAAGTTAAACTACCAAACTGTACAAAGTAGTTAAAAGTAGTTCCACCTGGACCAGCTACGGCAGTAAAATGTTGTTTATGCATCGATAAATAAGTATTAACAATCTTGTTATTTACAATAATATAACATTCACAGGGGCATTTTTTTTCTGAGGAACAAGTAATTTTACTTTTAATACTTAAAGTGCGTTTTGATGATACTCTTGTAGTCTGGAATTGGAAATACTCAAGTAAAGTGCAAGTACTTAAAAAATGTACTTAAGTACAGTACATTTATACTTTCTCTCACTAACTTTGGGGTAGGGGGGTTGCAAGTGTAATCATTTTGTCAGTTGGTCAGTTTTTCAGATGGATTTGATACAAGTTATTGCAATGTATATGTACCTTACTTTTTTATTCAACATTAAAAGTAAAATGTATCCTTGCTGTTTTTCATTTTATGTTACATTTATCTGAAGACAGCTACTGAACACTCAGATAGGCTAAAAGTCTGGAGGACAGACAGACTGATCCCCATTCAGGTCAGCAACATTAAAATGAATAGAGCTCATTTTCTCTTCTGTCATTCCTCCAGTGTTTGTTGAGGACTTCTGTGATTGTTAACAGAACCATCTGTTTTGTCCACCAGCGCTCCAAAGTTGTTTCAAGTGATCACTTATCTTATCCCTTTGTCAATACTGACAGCTGACATCCCCGAAAAAGACAGAAAAAAAAGTGGCATGAAGGTAAAGACACTACGTGCTGCTGAACAGGTTTGTCAGCCTCAAAGCAGAGAGGAAACTCAGTATCCAAGCCACCCTGTTAACTGGTGTGTTTACACCACTAGAGGGGATCAGGTGTCTAAAGAAGACATGCAGGTTTCCAAAAGGCAACAGGCAACAAAAAAAAAAGTGTTTTAACACAGCAGAGGTCAAGCATCAAGGAAAAAGACAGGAATTCCCCATTGTTATCAGACATATAATAATCAATAAACAATAATAAGTAAAATCTGAAGGGAAATTAAGAATTCAGAGCAGTTAAAAACACATGTACCGTTGTTTAATTTAAAAATAACTCTTGGCTACCTTTAAAAAAGTGACATTTAAGAGATTTGTCTGTGCAATGAGCTTTAAGTGTCTCAAAAATGCTTTATTTAATGGTTACATAACGACCATCCTTATGAGGGAAAAGAGTAAATACTTACAAATATATACATCATCTATAGCTATGTACAATGAGGCGGACTATATACAACATGGATAAGAATCTATAGAAACCCTGAACTTGGATACTGATATCAGCCTGGCACGAACAAAACAAAGCAAGACTTTTCATCACAGAGTTTAGTGCATTATTTCAACATTTACAGCTTATTAATCATGTTGGACAGTTTCCTTGGCTTTCACAGTAATCACAAACATGTTCAGAAAAGAACATAAAAACAAAACAAAACAAAAAAAAAAACGTTTGCCCTGTTTTCTTCGTGTGCAACTTTGAGCCTGTCTTTCTTTGTTTTAAAAAAATGTTGCTGTCCCTGTTTTCCTTCATTTCTTCACCTCGCTGCATGTGAAGCAGCTTGACTGTGTCCCAGTGCTTAGTTTTGCCACCACCGTTACTTTCTGTATAGCTCACAAAGGGGAAAAAGAGGCATAAGGATCACTGAGAATCACAAGTTATGTGTGATATTCTCTCCCTCCACTTTAGTCTCATTTCTACAGCTCATCCTCCCCCTGCCCCTTTAGGGTGTGTTCCCATTTTCTGGGTTGACAAATGATGTACCGTTCCCTTGATGACCAGGTCTCCGGTGAATGATCACATTCGGTATGATCACAAAAGCCAGAATCCCCACCAGCATGAGCGCCACAGTGATGGTGATGATGGACGCCACCACGGTGTAGTAGCACTGGTCCGAGCGGAACAACCTGCGCAGGCGACCTCTGACCCTGTTTGGAGGCCTGCCTACATCCACCACAGTGGTTGGGACTATTCCCTGCTCCATTGCACTCAAGTGGAGGCCACCAGCTGCAGTCACCTGGCCATCCTGTTTCTTTTTAGGCAGGGTGAGGACGTTAGACTTGGTCGGGCTGCTGGGAGGAGGATTCTTAAGGAGCAGTTTGCCCTTGCTGCGCTTGAAGCGGATAGACAGTGCCCTGTGCATCTCTGGTGGGAGTTTGCCTATGATGTCCTGATTGTTGCCCAGTCGGGGCAGGTCCTGGCCGTGGGGGAGCTCGGTCAGTTCACGGCACACTGGGCAGGACAGGGTCTTGAGCTCAGGAGAGGTCACATTGATGCGAGCGAGGCACTCCAGACAGAAGGTGTGCCCGCACGCCAGCAGCTTTGGGGTCTTAAAGATGTTATCGTAGGAGCAGAAGCACACAGCACATTCAGTATCCTCCACATCATCTTCAGGCGGCTTCACCTTCCTCTGATCGCTCTCTCCCTCTCTCCTGTCTCGTCTCCGGGCCTCCTCGCTCCTCCCACGCTGGCTCCTCTCACCCTGGTGCCTGTCTCGTTCTCTTCTCCTCCCTCTTTCGACCCTTTCCAAGTCGATACTCCTCGATCTCCTCACTTTTGCTGGCTTCTCCTTCTTCCTCTCTTTCTCGCTGAGTTTGGGTTTGACGTTGGGGGCCTGTCTGTCACCGTGACTCTGGTTCCAGCTCCCTTCGGGCCTGCGTCTCTCCCTGTCGTTGCTCATGTTGCCGTGATGATGTTAGAGGTAGAGTTCAGGCTGGTTTCTGATCAACAGCGTTTCCCCAACAACAACTGTGGAAAATTAAAAGCTGGGATAAGATTATTGGCTCCAAACAACTAGCAGAGCAGGAAATAGAGTGGAGGAATTTACCTGCACAGTCCCCACTGCTCTTTCATGATGATGAAGCAATAATGCCTTACATGTCGCTATCAAACACTGTACACATTGTATTCAAATGCTGTCTGTTGATTTTTTTCATTTATTCAACATGCACGTGGCACTTTTGCGTGATAATGAGCTGCTCTATTTGTTTAACAGGCTTTCCTGCACTGAAGTCACCAGCAAACATGTCTGCAGTGAGGACTGCAGAACTGGAAGTGCTTTAAATAGGTTTTAGTTAAAGGGGATTTTATGATCCTACAGTTTTAATGGGTTGAAACCTGTAAAACTAAAACAAAGGTGATGTGGGTTTGTGACACTGCTTCATTGTTTTGTAATTTCATAGCAAACATTCCATCATACCTGTCTGACTGACACAGTCAATCATTAATCTTAGGTTTTTAACCAGCAGTGAGCACACAATTAACATTTCAGCTGTTCAATTCTTAAAAATTTTTAGAAAATCCACAGTGAGATTTGCAGCAATTTTAGATTAAGTTACAAGTTTCTGTCAATTAAAAATGTAGGTGGGTTAAAACAAGTAAAGTTATGAGTTTGCCAGCTATGCACAGCAGAGAAAAAACAGCTTTTCTGATGTTAGAGAACAAGAAAGTAAATAATTGAGCAGAATTTGTGCGCACACACTGACCTGCTGAGGTAGATGAATGTCGTATCACGTTGTCAGAGGTGATCTGACGAGGAAAATAATCCTAGCAAAGTGGAGTAAAAACTTGCACATCACCGAAATTCATGGCTAAAAAAAAAGTTTTAGTTTAGAGTTAGTTTAGAGAGACAGATTTTAGTCTCTCTGCTGCTCCTGTTATCCTCTTCTGTTAGTATCTTACTTCTCATATCTTGTTTTCTAATTGTTACACAGCACTGCCTCCTCTTGACCCTCCTCCTTGCCACTGTGTCTCGCTGCGTCCCGCCCTCCCTCTTTCTCTTCCCTTGTCAGACCAGTTGGACCAGCTACAGTGAGCCAGTGCTTTTTTAGTGCGTGTGTGTGTGTGTGTGTGTGTCTCTGTGTGTGCAATATGTAGATAATCAGGCCATTTACTTAGATAACTCTCACGTTTTTCCACTCATACAGCAGAATATACTGTATATCGTACTGGTATCAAAGTATTACTTAGAGTGAGCTCTGCAAGTAATTACAGCTGAACTCTTTTGATTAACTGTGTTCACCTTGAGAACCAAACTGTTGCTCAGCCTTTGTAGTTCAGCAGAGCGTCCAGTATCAGATATGGTGCCAGTGTCATGATGTGTCACATGGCAGAGATACACATGAATATTTTCTTGCTCTATGCGACTGTATGTGTGATACGAATCAAGAAAAACAATAGAGACCGTCAGGAAAATTCCACTGTGGCTGCATATGAAGACAAGGGTACAGTACTGTCAACACTGCGCATATCAGCAGCTCATACCTGTCATACCTCCACTACTCTTTTGTCACTTAGTGGGAATACCAACCAAACAAGAAGAGCTACGCAGCTCAACCTCTTCTTACTGCTCTATCTTACTTACTCACTGCTCATGTGTGCATTTTGAATATCAAAGAAAACACCCCGAGTGAGATTACAGCTACGGCCAGAATGCATTTAAATATTTCCCATTAAATATTAACAGTTAAAACATACAGAACAGAGTTTTGTTTGCTTTGTGAAACAACTCGCCCTGAAGGTGCTGAATGAGGGCCCCTGCAGGGACTTGCAGTATTGTTATGAAGGATGCGTAAAGCATATTATATAACATATTTTGTATTGGCTTACAAGTTGAAAATGAACACACTGCTGGTATTCCTAACTAGAAAAAAAACACCTGTTAAAAATGTCCCATCTGCTTGTTTCTGTGAGAAGTGGATGTTTTTATGCACCAATAGTAATTCTGTAAAAAAAAAAAAAAAAAAATTCCCACAGAGTTCCTCTGTAGTGCAACTTAACCAGCATGACAAGAGGAGATCTAAATATAACTTGTAGCACATTAATACAATACCTGGTGCAAATTGAAATGTAGTAAATGCTGACGCCATGATTCATTATTGAGCTGCCAAACAAATTAGATCTATTCAGGAAACCATGCAGGGCAAAAACATGTGGTTGTAAAACTTTATTGCCATAGAAAAATGAAAACAAACGACGTAGACAGCCTCTCACACAAACTCATGATTTGGACATTAGTCTTTACAGCTCGGTGGAGACTTCTCAGTAATGGTCCATTTACACAATTTAACAGTGTGCTGCTTTCACAAATGAAGAATTTTGACAAAGCCCTCTATTCAGGGTAAGTCAACAAACGGTCCAGTGAGCGCTCAAAAGCACCTGCGAAATAAACCAAGGGCCTCACGTTCATTAATGAGCTAAAAAAAAAACCCCTGCTGTTGTTGATGCCGGAAACTCAGAGCATTAATGTTTCCTTGTTGTGACTCAGCTGACACGGCCGCTTTGTGTTTGTGACCCACTTCTTCCTCGACCCATGTGTCTGTCCCATTGTGAATGTCTGTCATTCACAATTTACCGAATGTCTTGTGTCAAATCTGGTAGAAATTCAGTGCTGATAGCTGTGTGGGCACTGTTAAAAATGCCATATCAAGCTACAGCAGAAACATTTTCACAGCAATTTTTCACATTGTGAAAGACAGACTAGAGACATGTGGCTGTTTATGTGCTGAATTGGTACCAAACAGCTACATTTTCAACACTTTTCCTCTTTATTTTTATGCAATTTCAAAACTTTCGACGTCATTTCTCCTCCTACTTCTAACCCTGCCCTGAGAGAAGGACGGAGTGTACCCCTGTACTTTTTTTATTTTTGCCAACTGTCCCGTGAGTGTTGGTATTCACTTCAGCCCAGCTCCTCTTTTGTTTTGCCCTGCTTGCGGGGCATCTTCTTGCTGCTGCTGTCCTCCAGCTCTTTGCTCTTGTAGTAGTGAGGAGCCACTTCAAGCAGCCAGCCGCTCTCAATCTCAATCACCTGTGTGTGGGGGAAGAGAGATTGATAAATATGTCAACACAGAGCGGGATGCAGGTTAAATATTGTACAAAACCACTTGTCACACTTCCTCATTATGTGCTGTATCATTCTGACGTGCAGTTATTCTGAGGAAGCCTTTATATTGGACTCAATAATAGGTGATTGTTTATCACAGATTAAACAATGACCACAACTTTTTCTGTTTGATGATTATCTTCTGAAAAACATACAATTACTTCCTATATTCTCTTGACACTGCAAATATTAGAGAGAAATTTAGAAAAAGTATCACATGAGAGCAGGCAGACCTGTCTCATGAACTCCTTGGTGGTGAAAACCAGCTCGTGGTAGATCAGCCAGCGCGGCTGCTCCTCGAACAGAGAGCTGTTGGGATGGACGTAGACCGTCTGCTGGTGCTTCACTGTCTTGTAGCCGCCTTTACTCAGTCGTGCCGTGTGATAAAAATATCCTGCTGTCACCGCCTGGGAGAGGGACAAGAATGAGGGGACAGGGGGTTTATAAGTCAACCGATTTATCGCCATGCAGGCTAGAAATCAACGTGACCACAGTAGCGTTATAGGACAAAGAGAAACGCAAGCATAAAGAGCGATACAAGAACATGCAAAGCAAAAGATTAATGGATGTGTGGGATAAAAACCCAATTATACTGGTAATAGGGCCTATTTTTAGTCCTTATAGACAACTGCATGGCAGGGAGTTTCATTGTCTGATATGTAATAATAATAACAATGATAATAATAATAATGATAATAATAAGCCCCTTGCATAAATGGAGCTGAACCACCATGGCAAGTAACAGACGCTCCAACAGTTTTGGTGTTTTTGAAACATGTATTCCAAGAAAAATAAAATGCCATAGTTTCAGCGGATACATTTTGAACTCCAGGAAATACATCTGTAAAGAATCACATAGGAAATGATTCATATAATATTAGAGAGGTATATGAGGTATATGGTTGACTCAACATAATGATGGCTGGTCCATACGGGCTAAAGTCCAACACAGTATGAATAATGCACCTTGTTTACTCGAAAAGAAGGTGGGTAAGGGAGGAGTGGAGTCAGACTAAAGATCATTTCATCACAAATTGTTTTTCCATGAAAAATTAGTCATAAAGCAGTAAGAGTAACTGATGATATCTTACTGATAGGCTTCCTAAGTATATAAAACACAATGATAAAGCAGAAACATATTATTATTGAGCACAAGTGTCTTGTTCAAGGGAACTACTGCAGGGCACTAGAAGCAGAAAAAGCAGATAATTCACATGGAAGTATAACAATTTATTAAAAAGTTGAGGTACCGTTTCAATCCCATCCCAAAGGTAGGTTTCATGTAGGATTACCAAACAGATACCATCCAAGTACCACTCCTAACAGTCAGATCTGCTTTTCCAATCATCTTTCCACAGATGGATATAAACTGTTCACACCTGTTTATCTAGGCCCGTTGGTGCTGGGTGTGTTCACAAAAGTAATACTTATAAGGACAACATGACACCGAAATACAGCTGACAGAAATCTGTCGCACACTCGTCATGTGACGTACATGGGAAAAGTAAATCTACATCTGTCTATCATTTCCCCTGATATTAAATTAACATTTTAAAATAACTAATTTATCACGTTTATGTTTGCATGTAAGCATGCAGCCAATCAAGTGCCTCCTGGCTCAAAACACGAAATACAACCATTAATAAAGCCAGTTTATTGAGGGTTTCATTTATAATAACTCAATAAATCAAGGGATTGTTTTCACCTATTTAGTGGCTGTTGGACGCAGGCAAAGGCAGTATCTAATGGGAAAAGGTGTAACCCAACAAATAAAACAAACGCCCTTGCTTATCTCAAGTGGTTTAGGGGTGCGTTTACAATACACATGGACCCTGACATAAGAGGGCTGATAGCTCAAACAGAAGGCTCTTTTACAGCCTCTGTTCTGCAGTGATTAACAGTTTTCCGCTTAGGTTTTCTAGCACAGTTTACATTTTCAGAACTACCTTCTTTTTGAGAGCCCAGTATGTTGATAAAACATTTTGTGCCAACCAGCATCCACCCAGCTGAAGAGAAAAATAACACTTGACCTTTCACCTATGCTCATGTTGACAGTAGCCTGTCAAGCTAAATTGAGCAGCCTTTTGTCTTGAGGTCTTCAGTGAATCTTGAGACCTGCCCTCCGCCTAAATGGTTCAAAACATGTGTCACTAATCTTGAGTTGTTTACCTGGAACCAGTTTTTACCCTGAGGTTGTTAAAAGTATTCTGTACAGTCATCACAGAAAAAGAAAACATTGAATGCAAGTGATGTTCATTTCATCTTCACCGTGTCTTTTTTAATTTTTCAGTGGGTCTTCCCTGCCACAGGTTGAACTCTTCAGTGCTTTTATTTTTTCACAATCAATTAATTGTTTAGTCTATAAAGCATGAGAACAGTGAAAACGCCCATCAACATTTCCTAAAGCAGAATGCAACATCTAGAGATGTCTTGTTTTGTCTAACCAAGTCCAAAACTCCCAAAAATTCAATTTACTATGATGAAAAACCCAGAAATGCAGCTAATTCTTACACTCAGTACATCTGAGAACCTGGAGAAATCAAATATTTGAATTTTTTGCTTAAAAAAAATTACTTAAATGATTAATCGACGATCAAAATAGTTGTCAGTTAATTTCTGTCAATCGACTAGTTGACTAGTGGTTGCAGTCTAAATAACAGCATAGCCAAATCCAACAGTAGCTATGGTCATACTGGGCCACAGACATAGACTAGTTAAGCACTGACCTTGCGAATCGGTACGCTGTCTCCCTGGGAGCTGACCACCTCCACCTCAATGCGATCCATCAGACCCTCTAGCTGGTCCCTGACGTCCCGGGCTCTTCTCATGGAGCGGAACTGGATGAAGTTCTCATAGCACCACTGTGTAGAGTAGCCACTTTCCACCCACTGAGACACAAAGACATGAACACCATAGTTAGCACAATACCCAAGTAAGCTATAAACCGCATCTGTAGAAGAATTTCATCTGGACAAAATGCAGCAAATTAATAGTTTTTAAGTCATTATTCATTCATATCACCATTAAAATATTTAGAGCTGCAAGGATTAGTTGATTAATCAATTGACAGAATATGAACAGCCAACTATTATAATCAATTAATTGTTTGGGAGCCCAGATTCTCTGATTTCAGTTCCTCAAATGTAAAACTGTTCTGGTTTATTTAGTCTTCTGTGGTAATAAACAAAGTATCTTTGGGTTATGGACTGTTCATCCAGACAAAAGAAGGCATTTGAGAACATCTCTTTGGGCTTTGGGAAACAAAGAGACATTTTTCACCATTTAATAGACCAAACAACTAATCGATTCATCGAGAAAATAATCAACAGTTTAATCAATAATAAAAATAATTGTGAGTTGCAGCCCTAAAGATATCCATCCTGTCCTTTTAATATTAGCCTTGCAAATAAGTTACAGGTTATTATAGTTCAAATGTCACTGTTGAGCAGGTCTACTCTGAAAAGAAACAGATGTCAAACACAGATTTTACTGTGCATACACCGAAGCATTTGCATACCAGGTCACAGAAAACCTGAAATATGGTGGTTGGCTGTTACATGAACACTAATGCAATTCACCACAGTGAGCCGAGCAACAAATCCTACCTCATAATAATAATGTTCAGTTTGTGTTGAGACTATGTCAGAGACATGGTCATTTTTTAGGTCATAGTTGGTGGGCGTTGTTGTATTTCATTATATTAAAAGGATTCATGTGAAAAAATATTAGCAACATCTCTTAATAAATTTTAATACAGCAGCATCTCTGCTTATAACGGCCTAAAAAATGTATGTAGAGTTCAATAAACATCTCTCACAATGTCAACAAAAATATAACTTACAATAATATAACTTAACAATGACTGAATCTATTGCAAGTTTATTAGACTGCGTTCGATTGCACAGGTCATTAACTGGTCACTCAGAGCTGAGAATGTTTTAATAATACACAAACGGTTGCTCATCTGTTGTCCCCATGCAGGTACCTGCGTGTAGACATTGAGCAGCACCAGGTGGTCTCCCCCCGGCACCACAAAGTTCATCCTGGCGTTGTCAGCATGCACCACCTTGTCTTTGGGCCGGTAGAAAATAGAGTTGTTCACCGACAGCATGGCCGCTATGGACAGCACTTCCTCCGAACACTTGTACCTAAAGGAGGCAGAGATGTAAAAATGAAATGAAACATGGAGTGACATAGAGAATGAAGCCTGAATTATACTTTCTGCAAATAAACTAAAGTGACTGTTCCATTAAGGAAACACTAGATCACTGTAATGTAATGCAACTAAAGATTATTTCCATTTTCGATTCATCTGTCAGTTGTTTTCTCTCGATTCATCGTACGGTCTATGAAATGCTTCATACAGTAATTCAGCTGGTAATGCGGCTCATCGAATGCACACATAGTGAAGGCTTACGCTAGTATCAGGATGGAGACTTACTGCTCAGAGGCCAGGATCATCTTGCTCAGCATGGGATCCACCGGCAGCTCAGCCATCCTGCGACCCAGCTGAACCCCAAAAAAATAACAAGAACACCAAGTGATGATTCATGAATAAGAGTTTATCCATTTAATAAACAATCATGTGTACTACTTCGCAATGATCAGCCAAACTTAGTCATACATTGTTGATAATCACAGATTAACCAGACTAGCTTAGTAATCACAGCCCTAAATTGTAAATACCACGAGTCATCTCTTCTGTTTATCAGCACTTTTAATCAAGGAAGTGAGTGACAATTTGGCGCTGGAGGGCATGTCACAGCATCAGAAGCATCAGGTATGCACAGTGCCTCATGCAAATATGCAGACCAACCAAGTGAAGATGAACACAGATTATGCTTGTCAAATAAAAGGATTACGTATCTCTTTCCTGTGATTAAAGTTAGGAATGTAAAACATCTTCGCATTACTTAAGCTTCACTGTTTACTTATGACCCTCTATTGTGAAGAGGATGGAGTGTGTGGAATGATTAATCCACTGCTTTTTGTATGTGTTTGATTGTATAATAACTTAACATCTACAAGATTCTTAGAGACATCTGGATTCCGGCAACTCTAAGTTAAATATGTGAAATACGTGGAGCGTATTGATCCACTGGCAATTGACAAATCACGAGGAGGTTTACTTCAAACTATACTTTCAAATGTGAATTATTGTATTTCTGTTTGTCCAACTACCTTTGTGAGTTCTCCCAGGTGGTTGAGTGCTCCAAGGGCATAGAGCTGCTCCAGCGCCAAAACCAGAGTCTCATGAGGAGGTGGGTCCATGAAGTCAAAGTGAATGAGGTCATTGATGCCTGCAGGCAGATAAGTATTAGTCTGAAATCACAACCATCTAAGAGTGACCTACTCTATTCCACCTTTTTGACTGAGTGTATGAAATGACATCATCTAATCTGTTAAACAGGACTTCCTCACCTAAACTCTTGAGCAGCAGGACGACATTCCCCAAGTTGGTCCTCTGGATCTCAGGCACAGTTGTTTCTTCCATCTCATGTTTAAAGGCCCAGGCTGTGTAAAGCCTGAAACATTTCCCAGCAGCCACTCTGCCTGCACGGCCTGCTCTCTGGTTGGCTGAAGCCTGAAACAGAAACACGCAGCATGAGTTGGGCAAAACAGTTTGAAACCACTGCAGAGGCTAAGAATGCACACTCAGGGCTAACTGTTAACTGGCTTTATACAACATGACAGCTTCTAGCCTCGACCTGTTGGTGAATTATGGCGCTCTGAAAATATGTGTGGTCACTACACTTCTGGATACACTGACTTGCTGCCTGTTAAACATTAAGAAGACCAGTGAGCAGTTACCCGAGAGCAGGGCGTGACGATGAGTGACTCCATGCCGGTGCGGGCGTTGTAACTCTTCTGTTTGCAGAAGCCTGGGTCAATGACATAGATGATGCCATCTATGGTCAGGGAGGTTTCTGCTATATTCGTAGCCACCACCACCTTGGATTAATAGTGAGAGAGCACAGAGTGCAAAGAGATAAAGTGAGTAAGAGATAAAGCACTGCACAAACAAAGAAGAACAAAGATTAAATCCAGCAGTGAAACAGCAGAATCAAAGATGTGATAAAAACTACATAACAAGGCATTAAAAAGGGAAGTTGTGGTTTACTTCAACCTGATGTGTTTCTCATAAATGTGGCTGTTGTGGCTCTATGGGTTATGCCATTGTCCATTATAGAGATTCATGGTAATGAGAACTTGTACAAAACAACGTACATGGGGGAAAACAGCTGAGACTCCTATAGCTTTCCAAATAGATTTTTACGTGAATCATTTCAAATGTTTGTCTCTGAGTCAGACGGAAAGCAAACACAGAAACGAGCCGCTTGTAGCAGACATTATTATCCAGGGCAACTTGCCGGCTAACCTACGTACCCACATATTCATCCGCACACGCTGGTTTGTTTACTGTTATGTATGAGGCTGACTTTCACCGTGGTTAGACTGTAATGAAACTAGAAAACAAAGCGCTACGACGGATTATCCAGTGGACTAATATAAGGATGATTGTGAGTCAGTTCACTTCAATGACCAACCATATTTATTCGAACTGGAGTCCACAGAGAGGAGCTAAAACAAATGGAAGAGGAAAAAAACGAAGAATGGAGGCAGAAAGGCAACAGGACGGTCAGGAAAGACAACGTCCGGTACCCTGCTGAGTGAACACAAAAACTTCTGCTGCAGAGTGGGACCTCCTGAAGCCAGGCTCAGAAAATCTACACGTGCCCACAGATGTGAGTGATCCCAGCTGTGTTGTTCTTACAAATAATTTTTTGCTTATCAATGCTGGCATAGAGACTGTTTCACCTCCACAAAATAAACTGGAAGAAAAGACCGAGTCCAGCTGGAGCAAACAGTCAGAGAGTGCAAAGTTAGCATGACACATCGAACAATGGCCACATTTATGGGAAATACATCAGGCTGAAATAAATCGGGACTTCCTTTAATCTGTCAAACAGTGTTACTAGGATACTGTAAGTCTCTCTATTCAGTCTCATTGTGCTACAGCAGCCTCTAATGGTGAGTAATTGCATGGACATTTAATCTGGGTAAGTCTGAAAAGGCTCTTGCTCACGACACAACTGATACAGTAAACAGATAGCATAGAGTTAAAGTCTTTATTGTGTCTCTCAAAGTAATAAACTTGAAGGAACTGCACTGGAGCAAAGCCAGAAAGAAGGAAAGCTTTGTTGTCATATGCAAGTGACCACTTCATGTTTGCCAAGTTGAAATATTAACCCTGCAACCTCCAGGGTGGTTGTGTATATATGGTCAACAATAGCAGTTTTCCCAAGTATTCTGCACAGAAATAAGACTTTGTCTCACCTTACGGGCACCGGGCGGAGTAGGGTTGAAGATCTTTGCCTGCATGTCTGACGGCAGGTTGGCGTAGATCGGCAGCACCAGCAGCTCTGCGATCTTCGATCCAAGCCGCCTGCATCTTTCCTGGAGAAGCTCACAACACGCCTCAATCTCTTCCTGCAAGACAAACACACACACATTTGGGATTTTTGAACCTCTTGACAAAAATCTTGAAGAATCCCATGCCTGATATAAACTACTATACCTGTCCAGTGAGGAAGACCAGAACGTCTCCAGGAGCCTGGGTGACGTGGATCTGTAGCACTGACACCACACATGCCTCCAAGTAGTCTGCCTCAGGAGCCTTGACAACACAACATACAGATAGTCGCATCAACAGAAAAGTTTTATTTTAGGGGTAGAGGTTATCTGTGCTCGTTTGAGGCTTGTTTGAGAGCAAAAAATGTTTAGCTATTTATTTATTTAGCTTAGCTAAACCAGCAATCTTGTAAACATTTAGCTAAAAACACTTAGTTGTAAGTCTAAAGAACTGGGAAAATAGTATTTTAACTCACTACACAAAAGTTTAAAAATGTTTTATCTCCGTCCTTTTTCCTGGAGATCCTTCTTTCCCTATCTAAAGTCCGAGGTTGTCATATGTCATACAGATTGTAAAGCCCTCTGAGACAAACTTGTGGTTATGCGCTCTGTAAATTAAGTTGACTAGAGCTGCATTAATTGATAGACAGAAAATTAATCACCAACTATTTTGATAATCATAATATAATGATAATTATTTAAGAAAAAGGACGTCACCTTGAGAGAAAGTGACATTTTCTACCATTTTCTGACATTTTATAGACAAAAAGAGAAATAATCGACAACTAACTGATAATGAAAATAATTGTTAGTTGCAGCATAAAACCTTGACATACATAGTGTATAATACAGATTTTCATTCTTCCTCTTAAAACATGAATAATGATGATACCATACTGACACCCAAAGAGAAACTCGTCTTGCCTCGTGCTCCCCCCTGACTGCTGATAGGTCAAAGGTCAGTATCCTCTATAGAACAGTGTCCTGGAGCATGGTGGACTTTAAACCCAGGTCCTCCAGTTCAAGGACGATGTCTATGCTCACTACAGCTTCTGTTATTGTTTATTCCTTTTTTGTAACAATACTAGTTTGTATAAATGAGTGATGAACAAAATGAATTATTTTGAAGTGATGTGTTCTTTTGAAGGAGCTCTGTAATTTCTCATACACTGCTTTTATAATCCTGTCCTTTCTCCATCAAGCAGCAACCATAAACCTTCAAGTACTTACATTAAATGTCTGCATACAGAATGACCTGTTTTATTTTAACACTTAATTTTGCAACAAATTTGTATGAATAAATTAATTCTTTGATTTATTATGGATCTGTACAACACAGTAGTTCCTACTTTAGTGTAGAAGATATCGACGGGGAATCTCCTGCCAGGGATCCTGAAGACGGGTGCGTCGTCAAAGAAGCAAGAGAAGCGCTCAGTGTCCAGAGTGGCGCTGGCCACCAGCACCTTCAAGTCTGATCTGAACCTGGCGATGTCCTTAATCAAGCCGAACAGGATGTCTGTGTGGAGCGTTCGCTCGTGGGCTTCATCTATGATGATCACACTAAAGGGAGACAGGATAATGACTATTGCAATAATGTCAAGTTAATGTAAAACTCCAAGACTAATATGTGAAAGTTAGTCCTGTGGTGAATCTATCAGCAGCAACATTATCATTTCTTGATCACAGAAACACAGAGCATGCAGAGACGGAAGTGATGGCTAGAAAAAAATTAGACACTGGGAGAGAATTATTGTAAAAGTGTATAGATTATTCAAAACACATCAAACTGGAGGATGAAAGCGTGATGAGATCAAGAACACAAAGAGCAAGAACAAAAATAAAGAAACACAAATCTCCCACGAAGATAATGAAGTGGTTAGACACAGTGTTTTGATGTTTTAATGTTTGAATGAAAAAAGTCAGTCAATAAGTGCATTGGCATGATAATATTTTAATGGTTATTTTTAATTTACCTGCATGAATTAAAGAGAAACTTCCAGTTAGTGGTTCCACTAAGTATTACCTGTAACTGGCCAGGTCAGGCTCTGTGAGAAACTCTCGGAGCAGCATGCCGTCTGTCATGTACTTGAGCACCGTTCTCTCTGATGTGCAGTCCTCAAAGCGGATACTGTAACCCACCTGGATGAAGCAATAGTGAATATGAAGAATCAAGAATTTTTAACCACATCAAATAATAGTTTTAAGAGTACTTATGTTTAAAAGAGAAAAAAAAAGGATAACATACACAGAGATCAATAAAGAATTCAAGAAAAGATGTTAAATATTTAATAACCTCAGCACACAAAAACATTATTGTAATTATTGTTCAGATCTTAAATTGAATCATTCAGCCTTAAAATTAACAATATTGTTTTTGTAATAAAGTGGAAATGACACAATACCAGTGTGAAAATGGGCCAAACTCACCTCATTACCAAGCTTGACGCTCATTTCCTGTGCCACTCTGGCAGCCACCGACATTGCTGCCACTCTGCGAGGCTGCGTACATCCGATCTTCATGCCTCCTTTAGTGTATCCCTGAGAGAGGAATAACAGGTTTAAGGGTCAGATCCGCCAAATCACATAAATTCATTTTCCACAGTTACCACTGATGGTATTTTGCCATGCAGATGATTTAGTTCTGTTCTGCCACCATGCTTAAACAGTGGGGAGAATCAGAATTTCCTTTGTGCTTGATATTGAAAAATGACATTTCAAAAACTCGACAGCAGCAAGATTTTACAGAAACTCCAAATCCTGGTTACTCAGATCTCGATGGCAACTAGAGGGAACGTTAAGTGTTGTATGTTTCAGTTTCACATGCTCAGATATAGCTTTAAACCTGCATTAAAACTGAATTTTTGGCCACTTGGGGGTAGTAGAAACAAGTTGTGAACACAACATTGATATATTTACCTTTTAGGTTGACATGCTGAACTTGTTAGCAAACAGTTCCACATCCAGCAGTTACAGAGCAACATTATCATTTATTTGGAGTTGTGTTTCTATCCACCTGGTGAAAGTAAGTCCAATATTAACTCTCCTTTTAGTTCTGTTTTTTTATTTCTATCAACTCCTGAGGGAAAATATCTGGCTCTTTAGCTGCTAAATGCTCCACTATGTTCACCAACTAGTAGCTAACCGTGTCTGTTTGCCGTTTGATGCTTAGCAGGTAGTGTACAGTGGGTTTTTAGAGCTTTTTCTCTGAAAACAGCTGCCTGCTGCAGCCAAAATGAGCAGTGAGAGTGAACCGGAAGAAGTAAAGTAGCAGCCGGATAGCTAAACAATACGCTGAAACTCACAATGAAGTTCTGTAAAGCTGAAGGGAACTGCTGATGATTCTCTGCAGGTTCATCACATTACATACTGTCCTTTCATACATTGTTATTATGACAAATAACTATTATAGTAGCTTTCAGTCTTACAGATTTCCAATACCAATAATCAAAATTACAAAAGGATCATGTAAAGTTTGAGGAAAAAAGGAGATTCTATGTGAGGTCCACTTGCAAGCCAAATAAATGATTGGAGGAGAAATCATCCCGAGAGATGTAAAGCTGTTTCAACTGACTTGGATTTTGTTTACTTTCTCCTCGTCACTAGGGAGTCATGCTCATACTAGTCACGGTTCTGTATGTGATATATCAAGTATACCGGGTCATTCAATTCTGTACTCACATCTTCCAGGAGGTACTGTGGGATCTGGGTGGTCTTGCCGGAGCCTGTCTCCCCCTCAATGACCAGGATCTGGTGCTCGTGGATGGCAGCTAGCAGGTCCTCTCTGTAGGGGAAGATGGGCAAGCTGCGTCGGACCTCCTGCATGGACTGCTTCTTCATCTCTGCCTGGGAAAGTGCTGGAGCCTCCTGATCCTGAACACAACAGGAGTTCACTTACATTTCAGCTTTTTTTCAGAATTAGATGATCTTTTTCAGAGTGATATTCAATGGATAAGCAAAAATAAGATTCAATTGTGACATAAATAATGATGAAGAAGTAAAATGTACCAAATAAACCCCACCTGTTCCGTTCGAGTTCCTTTCATGGTAATGGCGGTGCTGACAAAGTTGATCATCTCGTCTTCCTCCAGGATCAGCTGGTACTTTTCCTGCTCCTGCCTCATCCCTTGCTCTCGCTCCTTTCTGGCCCCGAAGCTGAGGGAAGCTGTCTTCAGCCTCTCCTCCTCCCAGCGGCCTTGCTCTCCTCCCAGCTCCATGGGAGTTTCCTCCAGCTCCAGGTCCCTCTGGGGCACCTCCTGGTCAGCGAGGAGGGAGAAAGGGGAAGAGGATGAAGAAAGAAACAGTGAGAAACAGACAGAGGAGGCAGTAAAAAGAGCAAAAAAAAGAGACAGGAATGCTGTCCTACCTTGCTTCTATTCTCTTCCGGCATATAATATCTGTTCTTCCTCTCCTCATGTTCCTTGGCACCAGCCTTCTTGTAATCTTTAGCTAGGTCGCGAAGGGTGCGTTTGTAATCCAACTCCTTTCTCTCCCTCTCAGTCAGCTCGTCTGTAGTGAAAAGGTACTCCTCATCAGCGATTTCTGCCTCCAGGTCCTCAAGCTTCTCTGCCTCTCTCTTCTTTAGATAATCCCAGCGAGAGCGTTTCCTCAACTCTGGCAACTAGCAAGGGAGAAAGGAAGGCAGAGGATGAAAAAAAACGTTATTATACAATCTTAACTGAAGCAACTGATTTTTAATATCAAAGGAATGTGTCTCTATTTCCCTACATAACTCAGAGCAAGCACTCACTATGTTCTTCTGATCCTCTTCGGCCATCTTCAGTCTCTTCTGAGCCTCCTCATAAGCCTGGAGACAAACAAACAACATGGAAGTTGTTTACCTGCATCACATAGTGGGTCATCTTTGAAAAAAAACGTATGAGCTGTGTTGTAACCTTTTTGTCAGTCCTCTCTGCGATGTTGCGGGTCTTGTCTTTGTCTCTCAGTTTTACTCGCTCAGCGAACGCATCTCTTTCTTCGATATCCTGCAGTCGCTCTCTCTCTTCCGTCTCCCACTCCTCCTCTTCCTCTTCTTTCATGACAGACTTATGGTCTGAGTTACTCCTGATATCAGAAAAATGCATCAAAACGCTGCTTTTGTACAAAATGCAGATGCCAGAGTTTTAACCGAAACAAGTAAAAGGGAGCACATCATGCCCATTTTAGTTTAGACGTTGTCTCTTTTAGAATTAATTAAAATTTTTATTGCTAGTTCACGAGCCTTTGAATGGTTTAGCACTTCCACACTTCTGTTCTCTCAACCGCTGCTTCAGGTAAATCACGTACTACAGCATTAAATGTACCATCAGTTAACTTAATGGTACCTGTGATGAATATTTAAAAGGTAGGAACTCCATTCTTGGAGATCAATCTTTGGTTTTTAGGGTTCTCATATTAAGGCTAAGAAAAATGTTAGAAAATGTTTAACTCTATAATACAAAGTGCACAATAAATACAATCTTGTAATTTAGCACAGAATTTGTATTTTTTACAAAAAGGTTTTTAGTTCCTAGATTCCACATATCATTTAGCAGTATCCTACAGAAAAAAAGTTAAGTTTCTTCTTCAGTGTGCCTTTTTTTTAACTACTATGTCTTCTTGTTTAGTAGAAATGTTCATTTTCACTGCTACAAAAGTTCTACTCTTGTTTCTACACTAACACAGTACGTCATACAAAAATGCTGCTTCTAATTGATCAATATCCTAAGAGGGTGTGTTTGATTAGCCTATTCAAATTACTGTATTTACAAGGTGGGTGTAATTTTCCGTTTTAAACAGTGTTTGTTCACCCACCCAGAATAAAAATGGAGAAAAATACTACAAGACAAGCTACTCTGACAATTTTCAAACAGAACTGCATGTCAACAACATCAAACCTATATTTAAAAAGTAAGCTAAAACTAAACAATCATAATGAAACCGGTACAAAAATATCTGGATCACCTTTTAGGCACTTCCTCCTCACTGGATGACTCGCTCTCCTTCTTCTGCCTGATGTGCTTCCTCTTGTTTCCTCTGTCCTTGTCTTTGCTTTTCTTCTTCCCTTTCTGCTTGTCTCTCACAGCGTCCCCGTCACTGTCACTGTCCTCCAGTAAGGTGTACGTACGGTTCTTCCTATCCATTTCGATGGCTTGCCGCTCTATCGCTCGGGCTGGTTTTTCAACAACCTGCTTGCGAGGAATCTATAAACACACAGTGGTAAAAGATGTAACTGCAGTAGCATCGTTAGAGGTTTCATTCCCACCGACATCTCCCCTACTGAAAATGCAAGCAACTACTGTTTTGTGTAAGGCATTTAAAATTCATGTAAATATGTTGTGGCAAGTTCAAACAAGGAATGACTATAGAATTTACCTTGTCAAAGAGTTCCTGCGCAAAGGCAATCACACTCTGGTCAATGTCAATCGTGCCCGTCTGCTGAAGACGAGTCACAAAGTCTTGAGAGCTCGATGCTTTCCGAGCAGTCCCGATCATGAATTGAGACACATATCTGTCACTCAACCCGAGGATATCGTGGAGACGGTCATTCACCCACTGCTCTAGGTTGGCCATGGTGCCTGTTCAGGAAGCAGTCACAAGAACATAGTTATCATCCAGCTGTAGATATAAGCCACATAGTTACAGAACCTGCTGCCTACAACCAAGCATCCAATGGTATTTTCATTTACCTTTACCCTTGTGTAAATGTGTTTTTCTTCTTGTTCCTTTAATTGGATGTTTGTGCTTCACTGTGCAGAGTTAGACACTAAAAAGCTGTTTTCACATCCACCTGCTGAAAGTGGAAAGTTTCTCTGTGTTCACCTTAAATCTGAGTTTAAGGCATGTATCTATGAGCATGATTTGTGAAATCACAGCTAGTTTGGAACCAGTCATGGTTCAGCATGCAACTTACACAACTTCAACACTTTCACAACGCCAAGTGTGATGTGGAAACGCGAAGCCTCCAGTGCACAAACACTGAACTTGGACTTTTCAGTGAAGTAGGAAACATCTTTGCATATTCATAGATTCAAGTAACTGAGCTTTTTCCTAGTATATTGGACAAGAATTATTATTGCAGGCTGAGTATTTTTTATATATCTTAAAACATGTCTGGGAAGCAACTTTAAATTTTGTGCAGATATTGCAAACCAATTTCCCCTCTGGGATAATAATGGAGTTAATGTTAGTCTGCGAGATGTTGACAAGTGAGCCAAAAAGTTCATTTCGTGCAATGCCTTCATTTGTGCCACTGTGCGTAGCTTTAGACATTCAAGTTCAAATGGTACACTTGTGAGCTGTTCTGCTTAATATTTAGAGTGAGGCTTACGTTAGACTGAAAGCGTGCGAAGAACATATATCCAAAGCGTTACTAAACTTTCTTTTAGGCAAAAAAACCCATTAATCTCCACTTACCGCTTTTCAAAATGCTGAAACAACGTTGTTGTTATGGTGGAAGTCGCAGGCTTCGATCTAGCTAACTAAGCTAACTCCAGCTACAAATAAGATGCTTACTTTGACTGTTTATAAGCTCCCAGTGAGAACACGTAGAGGTTACGAGCGTCCCAACGTGACCATATTAAACTATTTGTGATTTCATTCATGACAAACCACATATAAATAAAACGATCAAAATATATTTTGCTAACTTCGCTTAACGCACGTTAACTTGGAAGCGGAAACGCGTCATAAAAAAAATCATCGAAGAAGAGCCGAGCTGCGGCAGAGGCTGCGCTTACTGCCCCCATTTGGTCATCTGGAGAACAACAACAATCATCGGCCCGGCCTTGTTCCATTGTTAGATAGCCTTTTTCAGAGACATTGCACTGAAACATAATGAGGAAAATAAAAGCAATAACACATGAGCACATTACCAAACTATCGTAAGAATATTGATGATTTTAAGGGTTGTATGCCAGGCAACCTTCAATTTTCCACCTCACCCCACAGCAAGGAAACAAATAAATAAATAGCCTAACGTGCATTCGACATGAATGTGTGTTTTTCTCTGCAGAGATTGGAAAGTAAAGGCTAAATAAGTTTTTTCTTAAATTACTAAATGATACAAATTTTATGTTTACAATGAAGATTTATGTCGTCCAAGCTGGGTAAGTGTTAGGTTCACAATTTTTCAAGTCTGTCTTAAAACAACAGTCAGGACCATATGCACACTGAAAGAGGTTTTCCTCGCTGTAATCATTCCTCTTGTTCATACTGGCTATTGAAAGATCCTCTTCAAAATGTGCTTTCAATGTAAGTGATGGGTGCCAAAACCCACAGTGTGTCCACACAGTCATTTTGTGCAAAAATGCATTTAATCTGATCTGATCTGAAGCTTATATGAGGCTTCAAGAGTCTGAGTTGGTCACATGAGGTGGATATCTTCCACATTTACAGTTTAGAATAAAATTCCCTCTTTGTGTTTCCCTAGACAGCGTTTTCCTGGCCCGTTGAGTAGTATATAAACAAAAAGAGGGACTTTGGCACTAGAAAGACTGTAATGTTGAAAGATATCTACTTGATTTGACTATTTGGACGACTGAAGCTTCATATTAGCTTCAGATAAACTTTTAAATACATTTTTGCACTGAAGGAGGCTTGTAGATTTTGTAAATGATGGGCACTTACATTGTAAGTGCATTTGTGAAGGGGTCTTCTGATGGTCAGTATGGACAGAGGGATGATTATGGCAAGAAAAACCTATTTCAGTGTTCATTTGGGCACCTGACTGTTTTTTTAAGACAGACTTGAAAATTGTGAACCCATCCTTTCAGTGACTCTCACTGATTACTGGAAAACGGATGTGATCTTTAAGACCACACAAAACACCGCACACGTCTACAGTAGCAAGAACAGTAGTGGGAGGGAGGAAGCGTCCATGCTCTCCAAATCTACAAAGAAAGAAAGAAGAAAGAAGAAAGAGATCGATTATTACTCATCAGCGCTATTAAAGACCTGCACCCCGGGGCAAAGTTTCTCTCTTGGTGATCCCTTCCTCGGTCCTCCATCTGCTCGGCCAGAAGTCTAATCTGTGACCGGCTGGAGATGAAGACTCCGCAAGTCATCCGAAGATCACCAACCCCGCTGCTGCTGCTGCTGCTGCTGCTGCTGCTGACAGGGGTTTGCCTTGACGCGTATATGCCTGTCGTCATCGTGCATGGCATTTTTGATGGACCGAAGCAGTTCAAAACGCTGTCTGATTACATAACCAAGGTAAGACATCTGTAGTAGTAGTACATTTACTCAACTAAGTACAATTACTTATTTTTCTTAGTATTTTCATTTTACGCTACTTTGTACTTCCACTCCACTACAATTCAGAGGGAAATGTTGCATTTTTTACTCCACTGCCTTTATTTGACAGGGGTGGTTACTTTTCAGATTGCAAATTTACATTAAACAATATATGATAAGCTTATAAAATACAAAAAACAAAACAAAACCTGTTAAAAATCTGAAAAAGTAATCAAACTTTATGGGGCTTAACTTTGTTTTTTTATTTTTTGTATCCAGCTGATTTAATATATCTGTCACATGGGCCAATTTTCAGCCAAACAAGTACTTTATTTTTAATACTTTATGTAAATTTAGCTATACACAAGTGCAAATATATTTAAAAATGTAGGCTATTCAAATTTGGGAGATACTTCTGAAGTTTATCTGTATTTATATATTTTTGAAATATAATTTTGTCAGCCAAATAGTTTAATGTTTGGTGTCACTTTTGTCATTTTTTCTTTTGCAGACTTTTTAGATTTTATTTTAGAAGGAAACCCTTTATAACCTGCTTTTGAGTTTCACATTTCGCTCACCAGTCAAGCTTAATTTTTTGGCAATTTGAGCAATGTGAATGGTTAACTTATTTTGGACTTTAGATCTACAGTGAATGGCATTACTGATGATATTAAGGGCAGTCAGAATCAAGGCGAAGTGAGAATCAGCAAGCGGTTTCAAGATAACGCTTTCTGTTCCCCTGTCATTTCAAGATAATGCTTTCTGTTCCTCTGTCATTTTCTATTCCTTAAGATCAGTGCTATTTTGGGAGAACTGTATAAGCCCACATGATTGAGTTGGCTGATAACATTATCAATTATCAGGCTGATAATTTGTCAAGTCAATTTTATTTATAAAGCCAAAACCAAATCACAACAGAAATTATCTCATGACACTTTTCATATAGAGCAGGTCTAGGCTGTACTCTTTAATTTACAGAGACCCAACATTCCCCCCATGAACAAGCACTTGACGACAGCAGCAAGGAAAAACTCCCCTTTAAACGAGAAGTAACCTCAAACAGAACCGGGCTCTATGTGGGTGGCCATCTGGCTCGACAGGTTGGGCTGAGGGAGAGAGAGAGAGATGCACAGCAGCAACAATAATAACAATAATGATAATAGAAATATGACTATAGTAGCAGTGATCCACAAACACGATCCATAGAAATCTAACTGATTCAATTTGCTGATTTAATCAGTTATTACTATGCTTCTGTTACTCTGTCCCTTCTTTTGAATCAATATTTCACAGCCCCTTTATTAATGTTTATTTTATTCCCAGGTGCATCCAGGGACTGAGGTGACAGTGATTGACCTGTATGACAACCTGGCCAGTCTGAAGCCATTGTGGAGGCAGGTCCGAGACTTCAGGAAAGCTATCGACCCCATCATGCAAAAGGCTCCTAATGGCATCCATCTTCTGTGCTTTTCACAAGGTCTTTTCTCACTCGCACATACACACACACACACACACACACACACACACACACACACACACACACACACACACACACACACACATCAGATCATGGTCACTTTTGGGGACATTACATGGGCTTATATTCATTTCCTGGAGGCTTATCCTAACTCTAACCATCACCGCTGACCCAAAAATCAGTTTTTTCCCAATTGGGGGCACGACATTTTGTCCCCAATTGGAAAAGCCGTCCCCAGTTAACTGGTCCCAAGTCTGAAATTTGTCCCAAAAAGTAGCCTGTGACAGACCACACACAGACACACACACACTAAAAGCAATGTAACAAAGTCACAGTCTCCTGGAACAGTATGGGATGCTGAATTCTTATTAAAAGCAACCAGTAATTATAGTAAGTAACCAGCATTATTTTAAGTACAACATCAACTGGTTCATGCATTATTAAGTAATCTATCTTCTATCTACCTTGTAGAAGGGCCCTGTGTCAAACTTTAGCTCTGACCTCTTTCTTAATTATAGAATATATTGAGCTCACATCGTGCATTTTTCTAAATAAAGATGTGTTTCATCAACGTACTGTAAACTAATTGATATATAAAAAAACTGGGGTCAGCTAGTATTTCAATATTCCAGTACTGGTTGGCTTCTGCATCTCTAAAGTGATCTGTGTGCATTGTTCTAAATGGGAACTTTGTCACTAAGGCCCGAAAACAGGATAATTCATCTATGTGAAAAGGAGATAGGCTAGATATCTCTGACATGCAGGAAGGGTGGAACAGTGGCTCAGAGGTTAGCACCAGTAATAAGGGTATATCTTTGCAATGTTTCCTTGAGATGCTCTGGTTTCTTCCCACAGTCCAACGACACATAGGTCAGATCAAGTTAACTGAATACTGGAATATTTGATTTAGAGTAAGCCAAGAGGCCACTTCTCACCTGTATTGTATATGTGTACAATACTTATATAACAAAGTATGCATCCATAACATCCATACTCAGTGAGACTTAATACATAACACAATACTAAAACAACAAAAAACACCTGCTGACTCAAAGCCTATCTAGTACATACGGTAAGATAGTGTCAGGTGGAACGGAGCAGGTGGACTCAATTGCAGGAGACTGCAGGCTGAGCAAGGCTGAGGAATAACATCTTTATTTAAGGCTTGTGCAGACAAAAACAAAGCTGGCAGGTCAAAGCAAAACTGAACAATGCAGAACAAAGGATACAAGAAAACTGAACTGAAAACAGGGCTAAAATACTAACTGACCTAATGAGGAAATGAAGTGCAGGTGGGGAAATGGGCAGAGAAATTCAAGTCAGGGGAAAAAGGAGATGAAACAAATGAATGGAAAAGAGGCTAAGAGGTTGAGGAAAACACTGAGAAAAAGGCCGGGCTAACAAAGCTGAATGCAGGACAGGTGTGGAGGGAAAACAGGCTGGGGGACACAGGAGGAAAAACACAGGGCAAACAGAAAACCAAAAATCCAGAAACACAATGACTACAGTCTAACTAATAAAGGCAACTTAAATGATATCACACCAGAGGTCTACAGATCAAAACAGCCTACTCCAAATCAGTCCAGTCTTAACATAACAAGGAGAACAAGCTGAGAGTCTCTGATGGAACAGAGAATAACAACCAAGGAACATAGAGCCAGACTGACAAGACCATGACAGATAGCTCTGCATAATATTAGGGCAGCAACAAACAATTCTTTTTTTTAAAAGTCATTTAGTCTATAAAATGTAAAAATGTCTTTCCCAGAGCCCAAGATGACGTCCTCAAATGTCTTCTTTTGTCTCGACCAACAGTCCACAACCCATATATATTTAGTTTACTAACACAGAGGAGTAAAGAAACCAGAAAATATTCACATTTGAGAAGCACAGATTTTAGACATTTTTTAATGTAAATAACTCAAAACCATTAATCAATTATTGAAATAGTAGGCGATTCATTTTTTGTTGATCGACTAATGGATTATAATATTATCACCTCTTAGATAACAGAGGAAAAAAATAAATCACTTAGCAACTCAATCCACTAAATCACAAATAAAAGTTTTAATGGATAGCTGTCTATACCCATATTACATCTTCAAGAACAAAACAATTATATACACTATTTATTGTGTAATCAAATACAATCTTAACTTTTCTGTTAAAACATGTTGCATTACTTTCTGAAGTCAAAAAACATCCATGTAACCATTACTTGGTACTTGACTGTCTGTGTTAAACTAGTTCTACATGAAGTCAGTAGAAAGTTATCCTCTGATAACTATCTAGTAAAATAAGTATGTCTGTCTGAATAAAAACAACAGATATACAGTACTGAACAAAAGTAAGGTGAGGATGCTTTCAAAAATAATGCCATGAATAGTTTTTATTATCAGTTAACTTCATACAATGTTCTGTAAACTGAAGAAATCTAAATGAAATCAATATTTGCTGTGAACACACCTTGTCTTTAAAACAGCAGCAGTTCGGTACACCTGCACACAGTTTTTTAAGGTACTTGGCAGGTAGGTTGTTACAAGCATCTTGTGGATTTAAGCATCTCAGCTGCTTCTGTCTCATCATATTATCCCATACTGACTCAGTGATGTTGAGGTCAGAGCTCTGTGGGGGCCATATCATCTGTTGCAGGACTGCTTGTTCCTCTTTTTGCTGAACATAGTTCTTTATAACTCTGACTGTATGTTTTGGGTTGTTGTTGTGCTAAAACTTTTGCACAGTACTGTATGTGTTCCCTCAGTGTCACAAAGTCACTCTAAAAACTAAGAATTCGAGTGTGGTATACTTTACTATCATAGCTCCAAATGGATTTAATAAAAACGTGTTTCAAACCGGTTGCATTAATTTTTAAATAAAAATAAATCAAATCAAAATTTGCCACTGCAGCTCAGCAGGTAAAGTGGCTTGTCCTCTAATTGTGGGGTTGGTGGTTCGACCACCATCTCCTCCTGTCCACATGTCAAAGTGTCTTTGAGCAAAACACTGAACCCCAGTTGCTGGTTAGACCGATGCTTTGTATGGTAGCTTGCTGTTATCGGTGTGTCAGTGAATGGGTGAAAAAGAGACAAATTTTAAAGCACTTTGGATAAAAGCACTGGATAAATGCAGCTCATTTATCATCAATTTGAAGATCTAGTGACCCAAGAGAAGTCCTGACCCATAAGGTTTGGATAGTTGAGGAATGTTAACTGTGACTTCATACATAAGAAGAGAGGATGTGGTGAATGAGGGAAGGGGTGTCAGTCAGTCTGTCAGAGACTAAGATATACTCTCACTGTGAGATAATATTAGACAAATATGGGTGATGTATAATTTACACATACTGAACCAAGAACAACGGGAGCTCAAACAGAGCACAAGGGGACAGAGTGTCTGTTGGTTGAAGGTCAACTTAACAAAATAAGTATATCTAGCAATATATACAGTGCAGAATCTGTGCAGTGCAAATGGCATCTATCTTATTTTACTTTGACAAGGTCTCTCCCGCTCATTTATGCAAACACACATGGCAGTACAGAACATAAAAATGTGACCAAACATCAATTCACAAAGACTGAATGCACATAGCTGCACACATGAACTGAATGCAAATATTTAACCCACACATACAATAACACTGACACACACACACACTCACAGCACCCAATATCTTTGTACCACACCCTTTCAATTTCCCCTTCCACATTATCAACATACCAAGATAGGTGTCATTTTCACATGGTGGCCCACCATTTATGTTGTTAAGAAAATACATTTACAAACAGGAATGTCAAACTTTTAACTTCAGGTTGGACGTACAGCAGTGTATGAATTTGTAAATTTTTGAGTAGCAAAAACATATCTTTAGGATATTTACGTCATTCAAATACTATCTCCTCTGGCAGGCCTTTTTCACAGTGGACTTTTTGACTTGTCATTGCAGAAAAAGCACAGGTGTTACTAATAACATTACCAAAGCAGAAAAATGGGATTCAGTCATCATTCATTTCATTATTTACACCTGTGAGCTTTCTACTGTGAAAACTGTGAAAATTCAACTACAAAAAGTAAAATTTCTGAAGAAATTTTAGGTGTGCAGTTATTCAAAATGTTTTGTTAACTAGAGTGCCATCCAGTGGTGATGTTGCATGACATTTCACTTTGTCTGTCTTGAAAACACAAGTTATAGGTTCTCAGTGAAATGATACGGGAGATACAGAACAAATGAATATCCAAATTATGAAGGATTCAATGTGACACTTGTTACTAACAGCAAATGGATGAGAGCAGGCGTTCTGGCTGTGCCTGCTGGTAATGAGCAGATACATACTTTGTAGGTCACACAAATCACAGACATTTCTTTTTCTTTGGTGAGAAACCCAAACAAAATAATCAGTACTAACACTTCAGTAACCTTTATCACACCACTTTTCTCAAGATTAGCCTACTGAAGGAAACTGAAGGCTTTCAACATTTGCTATAACAACATCATGCCTCAGATACATGATTTGATTAGAATATTTTGGCTTAAATTATGTGACAAAAAAAAACAAAACATGTACAGATCTGTGACAACACCCATAGAGACATTACAAAGCTTTGCGTTTCCACTCTCTGTCATCATTATCAGTTATTTTCAGCCACAGAAATCTCACGGTGGAGTTGCGGCAACCGCAGCTGACTGATGGTCCTGTCAATCAGGCCAACATAGACACAGGAATTAAAAGTCTAAATATAATTTCAGTTAAACAATACTTTTCTAAAAGAGATCCTATTTTACTCTTAAAATCAGTTGTGTTGTCATGATTAGTACCAATACACAGTAGCCTGTTGTATAATGTCTTCTGTGGCTCTGGAGAAGCTTTGTTATCTGAGAAAACAACCCTGACGAAGTCATTATGATGTGATCAAGGTTATTTCCCCTTGATATGGAGACAATAAATGTTAAACAGAAAGCCTGAGTCACAAAGTGGAGGTGAGGAGATTGAAAGATGTGGCCAAGTAACATGAAAGGATCTAACAAAGACTTTGCACTATGACACTATTTTTAAACTTGACTCATACTAGGAACTAAAAGTCAGGCCATTTGAGCTGCTTCAATTCACCATTCATTAAAATAATCTGTCTCTTCTGAGTCCCAACTTCATAGAAGTGTAGTAGTAAGTCACTGGAGAACTCTTAATTAACTTAAAATCATCACCATAAATAGGACATTGTGGATTAACGAGGAACTGTAGGGGTTTAAAACAGTCTCATTAGTATTCACAAACAAACGTCAAGTTACGCAACTCATAAAATACAATGCACAAATAAATGCAGAGTGATTTTTATCTGTAAATCTGTATCTGTGCCTCTAATTTATCACTTATATCATCATTTGTACATCAATTTAGCATTTTTAAATGGAAATATATTTGTGAATCTCCACCCGTTTCCCAAAAGTGTCATAATTTAGATGCTCTTAGAAATGATCATAGATTAATGAGTGCATGCTTACCAGTGTGTGTGTGTGTGTGTGTGTTTGTGTGTGAATGTAGGAACAGGGTGGATGTTTGTGTTTATGTATATAGTTGTAACAAGTGCATGTACGTGTGTTTGTATAACGGCACAAGCTTGTGAAATAATTGACAACCTTACTGTCCTTCAGCAGAGGAGATGGCAGGGCCAGAAGGAAAAAAAAAACATATTCATCTTATATTTTTACTGAAAGCACATGTTGGAAAGAAAGAATGAGAAAAGGGCTCTACATACCACAGAGCGAGGGTGCATTCACAGTGAAATGCACTGGATTCACCTGACTATAATTACTTTATGGCCAAAGATCAGAGACAGAAACTGATCACAAAACTTAATTCTCCAGGAATTACTGCAAGCCTATAGGCCAGAAACCTCAGTGTCATCTTTGACTCAGAACTAAGCTTTAAGGCTCATGTGGGGTTTGTCACCAAAGCTGCTTTTTTATAATCTCAAACATATAACCAAATTGTGACCATTTTGCTCTCTGAGCGACAAAAAGAGATTCATGCACACCCAAAAAAAAGTTAGAAATCAGTCACAATTAAATCAGAACTCTGCCACATCTATTTTAAAGTCCTTACATTGGTTGCCTCTCAGTTTCTGTATTGATTTAAGAGTTATTTTACTTGTTTTTAAAGCTCTTCATAATCTTGCACCAGCCTACTTATCTGACATGCTTGCATTGTATGAACCAGTACAGTCCCCCATGTTCTGTGGCATGAGTCTTCTACTTTTCCAAAGTGCATGAGAAAAACCTTTGGTGACATAGCATTAAGGTTCTGTGCTCTGTGCTGTTGGAACAGTCTGTCTGAGGATCTGAAAGCAGCTGAGAAAGGATCACTGCATCAGATCATACATATTGGTTTGCTGGAACTCTCTTGATGTTTTGACTCCTTTGTCCTCTTTTTTTTTTTTTCTCAGGTGGTCTCATTTGTCGAGCACTTCTCTCTACGGATCCAGACCACAACGTCCATTCCTTCATCTCGCTTTCATCACCACAGGCTGGGCAGTACGGAGGTCAGTGAGCTTCATTTCATGTCTAAAATATATCTAGATCCTAATTACCCCTGACCAAAATGTCCTCCATGGGGATGCTGAATTTAGGACTATCAGCTGAGTCACCAGAACTTTAAAAAAAAAACAGACAAAAACAGAGCATAACTGTAAATAAATGTTTTTTTCTAACTGTCTCACTCCACAGACACAGACTACCTGAAGTGGGTATTTCCTGACTGCGTAAAAAAAACAGTGTTTCGTGTTTGCTACAACAGAGTGGGACAGAAAGTATCTATCTGTGACTACTGGAACGGTGAGAATAAGGGAAGGGGGTATTCACTGTGTTCAAAAGCTGAAAACATTTACCTTTAACTGAGGATAGCTTGCACATGATATCACATTCCCCCTTGAAAAGACACTGCAACAGATATATATAATATCTATATATATCTGTATAATATATATATTATATCTTTTCTCTACAGATCCTCACCACAGGTCCCGCTACTTGCAGAGCAACATCTTTCTGCCGCTGCTCAATGGTGACAGACCTCACAAGGACATGAAATGTAATGGAATAAGTTCATGTCATGAGCATTATGTACTGTACTATAGTATAAGTACTATACTTGTGGACTAACAGCAAATGGATGAGAGCAGGTGTTCTGGCTGTGCCTGCTGGTAATGAGCAGATACGTACTTTGTAGGTCACATAAATCACAGACATTTCTTTTTCTTTGGTGAGAAACCCAAACAAAATAATCAGTACTAACACTTCAGTAACCTTTGTCACACCACTTTTCTCAAGATTAGCCTACTGAAGGAAACTGAAGGCTTTCAACATTTGCTATAACAACATCATGCCTCAGATACATGATTTGATTAGAATATTTTGGCTTAAATTATGTGACAAAAAAAAACAAAACATGTACAGATCTGTGACAACACCCATAGAGATATTACAAAGCTTTGCGTTTCCACTCTCTGTCATCATTATCAGTTATTTTCAGCCACAGAAATCTGATGGTGGAGTTGCGGCAACCGCAGCTGACTGATGGTCCTGTCAATCAGGCCAACATGGACACAGGAATTAAAAGTCTAAATATAATTTCAGTTAAACAATACTTTTCTAAAAGAGATCCTATTTTACTCTTAAAATCAGTTGTGTTGTCATGATTAGTACCAATACACAGTAGCCTGTTGTATACTGTCTTCTGTGGCTCTGGAGAAGCTTTGTTATCTGAGAAAACAACCTTGATTACGTCATTATGATGTGATCAAGGTTATTTCAGCTTGATATGGAGATAATAAATATTAAACAGAAATCCTGAGTCACAAAGTGGAGGTGAGGAGATTGAAAGATGTGGCCAAGTAACATGAAAGGATCTAACAAAGACTTTGCACTATGAGAAGTAGAGGATCCAGCGGTTTTTAAACTTGACTCATACTAGGAACTAAAAGTCAGGCCATTTGAGCTGACATGAAATGTAATGGAATAAGTTCCTGTCATGGACATTATGAACTGTACTATACTATAAGTACTATACTTGTGGACATATTGTAACATAATTTAAAAAATGCATTTTTCAATTTCACTTCCTCAGCATGGAGACAAAACTTCCTGCGCATCAAGAAACTTGTGCTGATTGGAGGACCAGATGATGGCGTCATCACACCGTGGCAGTCCAGGTTTAAATCTCATCAAAGTTTTACAATCATTGAATACTGCTGAGTCTCTTTTATTTGACTGTGTCTGTGTTAAATACTGTGAGCCAAATTAATCATATAACAGCCTTCTTATCTTATGTTCCACATATTTTATATGGTTTTCTTTTAACAATAATATCACAGCTGGTCCTTCAACACTGATGTTTTTTTGAGGTCAATAATTTGTTCTGAGTTGACGTCCCTGATTAAATAACAAACAAAATAAATAAAACAGAGGATTTTTATGAAGCACATTTGCAAGTGTGTTAAGTAAATATGTATTTTTTGTCAAATAGCATAAAACCAGTAGGATGGAATATGATTAATATAGGAATAAGATTTAAAATTATAAAACTGTGTCACAACTAAAACATGCAACGTAAAAATGAAAGATCATTTTTGGAGGAGTTTGGTGCTCTACATTGGTCTTCATATGTCTCTTACCGTCCACACATTTCAGAAACCCCCCAAAATGTTTATTTCTGTAATGAGTGAAAGAGTTTTTCTGCAAAGCCGATCAAACCTGAAACTGTTTTTCTGTCTGAAGTTTTAATGGTTGAACTAAAAACATATTCACCTCTCAAACTAAACATAGAAAAAGAGAAATACAGATCAGGATGTTCCTTGAATCAGCTTAGATAGATACTCAGGTGTAAGACAATCAAGTGAGGTGCTAATACAATCAATTCTAAAACTGAGCATTCAAAATGAGTGTCAAGTGAAGTCTTTGTGTTCAAATAGCAGCAGAGGTTTCAATCCTGTCTACCTGGACTGACTGTTTCCTCTTTCTTACACAGCCACTTTGGATTCTATGACAGCAAAGAAAATGTTGTGCAAATGAAGAACCAGGAGGTAAGTTGGAAACTAACATACTGTACATGTTTCTTTGCAACTCTGTCTAACCTACACCTTTGGTAAATTGTATTAGCTGGAAACTAGTTTGACTTTTTTCCCTTTGAAAGTTCTACAAGAATGACACATTTGGACTGAAGACGCTAGGCGCTCGTGGAGATGTGTCAGTCTGTGTTCACTCCGGCGTGAAGCATGTATACTGGCACTCCAACTTCACGGTGTTCAGCAGCTGCATAGAGAAGTGGCTCACATGAAAACAACACACTGACAGAAAGTGAGAGGTAGACTTTTGACTACTACAACATTATGTATACTGTGGAAATTGCTTATGTTTGTGCAAAGATGTCCACATGATTAATCTGCTTATCTTTTTTCAGGGTCACAGGGGGCTGGAGCCTATCAAAGCTCAGGTCCAGTCTGTCACAGAGCTGACAGTCTGACACATACAGACAGAAAACCATTCACACTCAGATTTACACCTATACAGTAATGCAATTACACCCAGAACAAACTCCACACAGAAAGAGCCCAGCTGGCACCTTCTTCTACCACCGTGCCACCCCTAATTCCCTCTTTTCAATATATTTTATTTATATGAATTTTTATACAAGACATTAACCACATGCATTTACACACAAAACAAAAGACAAATTGACTGAAGTCCAGATCTGCAGGTTCCCTTCTCTAAGACACCTCCTTCCCAATATTGTCTTATATTATTATACATGTCTATTATATTATATTATTATATTCCATATTTTGTCATATTATTACAATAGCAGCATCCATTGTTTTTTTCCCCTTTCCTTCATGATGATGGGACAGATAAGCCAAAAAAGGTTTCCATATCTTAATAATAATGTTCATTTCCTTGTTACAATATATTGGATTCTTTGCTTATGAAGCACACCTTAATTTAATTTAACCAGTGTTTAAATGATAAGAGTGCATCTTTGTTTCATGCCTTTAAAATGTGACTTTTTACAATAACCATGCCAAATTGTAGCAGAAACTAAATTGATCAAAATTTTGATCTTCCTAAAATGTAAATTCCAGGTCAGGTACAAGTCTGTTTAACCAGAGTTTATGACATTTAAAGTTAAAACTAAAACAAAAGAGCTAAAGTCCCATTAGCATGAATATTTTTTTCAATTATCCATTGCGTGCAAATGTCCAAACTTCATATTTTAAACTGCTTTTGAATTTGAAGTGAAAATTGGCTTGTTTTTGCTGCACTTGCAACAAAAAGCTTTTAATACACATATAATCAAAAATCAGTGGTCTTTGTTATTGCCATAAAGGCCACTTTTATAAATAATCTATGGGAATATTCTTAAATGGTTCCTAATATTACAGGTAATAGTAGCCTGAAGTGTCTAATGAAAGACATTTATGCTAATAAATCCCATTAAACACACTGAGCCTGCATCATGGTATGAGCAATGAGCAATCACTGCCCTCTAGTGGCAGTAATTTATTGGCCATTTGGATGGTTAAGGTGCGTTTAAGGTGTATTTTAAAGGGTAAATTCACAACTGCATCACAGCAAAACTGACAACTGCTCAGTGCTTCCACTCTCTGTGAGTTGAAACTTGTGCAAGTGTTTTTCAGCTATCAAGGATAAAACGTGTGGTGACAGATAATGGGGACTCTCACTCTATAGAGAGCAGGTTACTTTTCTGCCTTATCAGATTTGTTGTAAATGAATCCTTTCGGAATATCTGAAATACAGTACTTTATATTTCTATTAAATTTCTACATCATTGTTTACATGTTTGGTTATTTTACTTATTGATTTATTTTTCACATAGACAGCATGATAGAGATCAAGTTGTTTCAAAGGCATTATCAGAAATATGTGAATTTTTTTCATTGTTTAATTTATCTTTCGGGTGCTAATCACAGTACTGTGAAACGTTGGGGTGGAACAGTCAAATTAGATGCAGCTGTTATACAGACAAGCATGTTAACCCTGGATATACTCAACTCAACTTTATCTGTATGGCATTTTACACACAACGCAGGTGTTCCAATGTTCTTTACAGCACACAGAAGAAAACAAAACAAAAGAAAGGAGACAAAAACACAATAGAAGCAAAGAGAAAAGTACAAAAAAACAGACTGACCTCAAAAAAAAAAAAAAAAAACAACTCCTGTACATTGTACAGGAGTTGCTATACAGCAGTGCTATACAGCAGTGCTATTAATTATTTATTAATTATTATAGGAAACTTTTGAATTGTTGATGACAAGGTCAAATATGTTAATTCAGCTTTTTTTTTACACTGTTGTGTTGCTGCTGTATCAGACTGCAGTCTCTATTGTTGTGAGGTTTTGTTCCATTTAGTTAAATGAACACAAAATTAGAAGCATCTTTGAATATAATGCAGTCCACTACAACAGTACCACAAAGTACAACCTTAAAATTGACCAACAAACAAACTAAAGTAGAAGTCTCAGTGAAAATGGAGTTAGTATTTATTGCAGGGATATAATATTAGCTCATACAGATGTTTCTTTTGTTATGTTAAATCCTCAATATTTAATCACTGTGGTTGACTACAAACCAGGAGGTTAGATTAAAATAGAAATGCAAGTTTGCCCTCAATCATTTTAGTAATAGTCTGAAATATCTTTTAACAATTTTAGACTGATCAGTGTCTATCCCAGTGTCATTGTTGAGTGTACAGTGTTTATGTAACTTGTCCTGAGATATAGATAGACCGACAGTGTGCACATGTACTCTTTTGTCCTTTACACATGATTAGATCAAATACTGAAGGCTGTGTGGTCAATCAATAAGACCAATTAATTTTTAATGAACTTATTCAGAGGAGTTAACTTATGGATTCTGAGTTAATAGGAAAAAGGGAATTTATGTAATCAGAAATGTCACTTTTTAAGACTCAATTTCAATTCTTATCCAACTCAGATTTTTTGGCAAATTAGTTGTGTAGGAAAAGAAACCAAAACATGTTGAATGCTTTTGCATCATTATCAGCAGTAAGCAGTAGTTGTTCATAAATGACAAGGTATTCAAAAAAAGAGGAGAATATAAACATTTTCTATCTTGCCTTGCTCAACTTGAACGTTCAGCATTTTACACAACGTTGAAGTTGTGACACGGCATTATGACTGCAATTGGGGACATCAGAAATGCATCCTTATCTATGGTTCCTGTAAACCAATTCCAACTCCCTACTGGGTCTCACACACACACAAATAGTTATTGCCACTAATATGGATCTTTAGGCTACATGGAGGTTATTTCCTCTGTTCCCAGTGGTGGAAAATACATTTACTTGAGTAGTGTACTTAAGCACTTGTACTTTGCTTGAGTATTTCTTTTTTATGCTACTTTGTGCTTCTACTTCACTACATTTCAGAGGGAAATATTGTACTTTTTACTCATGACATATATTTCACAGCTAAAGGCTACTTGCCAGCTACTTTTCAGATAAATATTTCATGTGTAAAACGATTAGTTTATGTATGTTAGTATAGTATGATTGATTAAAAATAACAAGCTGTTATTGCTTTGTTGTTGACTTTGATAAAAAACCCTGCTATTCTAGAGTTTGTGTAAGACTAGTAAGGTGGCCATAATAATCCAGATAACCATTTCAGTTAGAGTAGTATCCAGTATTTAGCCTTGCTTTATACTAGTTATCCTTTATATGATTCACTTCAAGCACTATCAAGATATCGACTCTGATCATAAAAGTTGTTGTTGTGTAACCTGTTTTCTAATGCCTCCAAGTGTGTTAATTAATTGTCATCAACAGCTGAAGCTCTCTGGAAGTGAACTACTGCCGAGTGGGGGAACTGTAAGACACCACACCATCTTCTCTCTATATAAAGCAAGGAATCTCTGTCTGTCTGTCGGTCTGTATGTATGTAAAGATGGGTGACAAATTAAAGGAAAACCTGGTACAGGTCTGAATGCCCCCATAGTGAGGGGATCTGGTGGCTCTGTTATGCTGTGGGGGGCATTTTGCTGGCATGGTTTGGGTCCACTTGTCCCCTCAGAGGGAAGGGTCACTGCAAATCAATACAAAGTTGTTCTGAGTCATCACCTTTATCGTATGATGATTATCCTCAGCCTTGGCATTGATTCCACAATTCTCTGGAACTCTTCTGGAGGGATGAAAAGCACTCTTCAAAAAGATATTCCCTCATTTGGCGTTTTTGATGATGGTGGTGGAGAGCGCTGTCTAATACGCCATCCAAAATCTCCCATAGGTGTTCAATTGGGTTGAAATCTGGTGACTGCGAAGGCCATAGCATATGATTGCCATCATTTCATACTCATCAAACCATTCAGTGATCACTCAGAACAACTTTGTATTGATTTGCAGTGACTCTGTCTTCTAAGCAATACGCCCCTTACAAACAGGCACTGCACTAGTTACTAAAAGTCCAGTCTTGGAACAGAACCTTCCTCAACACTATGTTGTGTGGCACACTTACTATGTTTTGAGAAGGGTGAGAGTTTTCTGAAAAACAATCTAATATCTTTGTTTATTCAGTATTTATGTATTTTAGTGGCCTTTAATGAACTTCATTTCCCATAAGTCCTAGATGTTCATGAGCTAAACGTCACAGCTCGACAGAAGAGACGAGTCCATGAGCAAGAGTAGTGGTCTCTGTATATATTGACAATTTCTAACTGGACTGTTCTTCTGTGTATACTGTACAAAGAAAAAGGTGAACACACACACACACACACACACACACACACACACACTATAGTAGGCTGGGTAATTTTCAGATTCATTTTAATTATATTTGACTGTTTGATGGTAAAAAGTAATGAGTTAAATTTAAAGGGACCATCACTTTTAAAACTTAATATGGGATACAACACTAGCTCACAAGAATGCATCACCTTTGATATCCCTCATGTGAATACAGTACTGGGGAAAACTGCATTCACCTACTATGTTCCTCATGGGTGGAACAAACTTCAGGACTCCCTTAATTGACACACACACTCACTCATTGAATCCACTTAAACCCCACCCCCATAACTCCAAACCCCCAACCCTGTATGTCCTCCTGTGTTTCTTGTCCCTCTGTACATGGAGATGTCCTTGGCTGCGGCCGCCCTGATATGTGGATGGTGCTGCATGGTGGGTTATTCTGATGGCTTCCCAAGGAGAGGGAAGGAAGAGGAAAAGAAAAAAAAGAAAAAAGAAAAAGGACGCTGACCAGGTTGGACAGATCTCCTTCTGAGGGTCTGGGGGTTACCCACTAAGTGGCCACCTTCCTCCATTGACCAGGAAGAGGTCTGGGGGTTGCCCCAGCTTCAATCACTCAACCAAAAATAATAATAAATAAATCATCTTCTTTGGGTTTTGCACCTCAGAGCACTGAAACTGTCCCATCATGCAGCCCTGTACACCTCTACCGGGTGGGTGCTATGCCTCTGACACAGACTGACTCCATTCCCCCTACCCCAACTCACACTCAACACACACACACACACACACACACAAACAAACACTCACACACATACACACCTTTATGTGTTCAACTGAATCAATCGACTGTTTTAATTGCTTTACTTTATTTATGTATATATTTATTTATTATTTTTTACTCCATATATAAGAGAGGAGGAATACTTGCATGCATGCACCATGTGTATATGTTTGTGTATCCAGTATGTGTATGAACTCGAGTGTATTTGTGTATGAATGTTTCAATCTTGGCTAACTTCCCTAAAACCCACTCTCATCACCCTGGTCTCACACAGCAGACACGCATTACAGTCCACACACAGACACACATCCATCCATCTTCAGTGTTATTTAATTCAGAATGAAATACTGTATGTATTTACCTCAAAATTAAATTACTCTACGTGAAAATACAAGACTTAATGTCACAAATAAAACAAAAACAAACTAAACTTGTTCCAATAAAGGATTAAACACGTACATACTCGGTTGAAAAACAAATAAAAGAGACATCTTAAGAGTTTTCTAGAGTTCTTGGAGGCCAGCTCAAAGAGGAATCTCTTTGAGGTTTGTTTTTATAAGTTAGGATAAAACAGGAGGAGTTTTGAGTGTGTTCTAAAGGTCTTCTGAATTAATGATGAATATGCTATTTCTTTGTTTTCGGGGACTTTAGGTGTGACTGGTGTTTGCAGCATGCATCTTCTGAAATAAAGGAATTTTTGGGAAAGCCTAATTACTTTTTACATGCAAAAATGTCATTTGAAAGTCACTAGGTCTGAACATTTCCTGTCAGCTTATATCACATACTTAAAACAGTAAAAACAGTTAAGCAGTTTACATGCGTTTCATAATAAGTCAGTTCTAATAACATAACAAACATTAAGCTTCATATTAACACTTCATGATGTCTAAGCATACAACCTTCATTGATTCAACTTTATCAAACTATTTACACATCTCAAACCATCAACTGAAATAAAGTTTAATACTATAGTGAAAGGAAATAAAGTTAGGCAACATATATGTGATTAGATTTTGTTCAAAAACATATTTAAATATTAGTTCAACATGACCCTTACTTCGTAATATAAAAACATTCAATGTGACTATTGTTAAAAAAACAACTTCAAACTGAAATCCTTCAAACAATATATCTTTACATTCTTATTACTTCAGAAACATTCTTTCAATACAACTACTCATCTAATTTAACTACTAAAACATGATTGTCTATGAGGTTAATAGATCAAAAGTTTAACACTTAAGTGATTTTAAAATACAACTAGAAAATGCAATTTCTGTAGAAATTGCGTGTGATTGCTCAAAGTGGATTTAGACTGCATAACTGGAAGCTGAAGAGAATTGAAAAATCTAGCAAGATTAAAATCAGCAATGGGTGGAATAGAACCTACACCCTCATGTTTGTAAAACAGACAAATTTATAATGGCAGTCTATGGGACGAACCGTCCAACTCAGTTGAAACCTTGGTCACTTTGACACTCAACTGCTCGGAAGTCCCTTATCGTACAGACGCCATTCAAATTGTACACAAAACTTTGAACTTTCAAAGTTATCAGATTGTTTAGTGATATCTTTTGTAGTTTTTCAGCAATTTAAGCCCAAAGTCAGGGGTGTTTCAGATTTTTTCAGGTCTCACAAGTGTGTCATGTGATCAGGCAGTGTGGAGAGCACAGATAATTTTTGACCAGAAACATTTTTCTGAACAGCTATCACTTCCACAATTTAAACTCCTCAAGCACATATCTTGCCTCAGTATGTTGCCACAAGCCTACTCTCTCTCAAAATGTAAATACATTTCACATAGGACTTATAGTTTTTGAGATCTGAACCTTAATTGATAGAGAGTCCCTGTCATGTTCTCATTGACTGCAATACAGTCTGCAGGATGTGTGTCTCCTCTCACTCCAGTTTCTTAAACTTACAGACTCTCTCTTCCTTCAAACACATTTTACACGTATCATTCATTCTCATGTTAAACTAGTCTTGCTTTCACTAATGATGTACAAATCTCTGGGCTTCAAGCTCTAGTTTGAGACAAATACATTTTCCTCATCAAAATGGAGACTTTTTCCTTTCGTTATTGGGAATGTCTGTTGGGTCAGTGGTTTAGAACACTGTTCTCTGATGAGCTTCAACTTGGATGACAAGGTTGTGTGTTTGATACCTGCTCACTGTAGTGCTCTTCATAATATTGCTGTCATGTACAAAGTTGCTTCACATCTTTATTCTGTACCATAATTCAATTCCACTCAAGCTTACCTTAACATTATTACCTAAAATGTGGATTGATATGCTTGTTAAAGACATTTTTTCCTACATTACATAACATGTGTGAGTAGTTCAGTGGTCTAATCCCATGGCATTTCTGAACTCCTTTTAGATCCAAAGGTTGTGAGTTCGAGCCCCGCTTAGGGCAGAACTCAGTAGAGTTGAAGGATGAAGGAGTCCAGGTGATGTCAATCTGCTTAATGAGCTCAGCTCAACTGCTTTTTTGTCAATTTCATGCAATTGACAGGCTAAATACCACAATCTGGCCTGACATTACTGTGTGACATGTTAGCTCAATGCATAGCATGTCTGTCTTACAAACATGAGGGTGTAGGTCCAATTCCACCCATACTTTTTACAAGCTTTTTCCAAACACTTTGTTAACCATGGTTTTCCCATCTTTTTAGGATTTTGTCTATACTTTTTTAATGGACTATGTCGGTCATAAAGTTTCAAGAATGTATCTAAAAATGCATTACATTCATTAATATCCTCTACATAAACTTCATGCCAATCATGATTTAAAAGTTCTGCTTTAAGAGCCATAATTGCCTCTGGTGATTTCATTCTAACCAAATTGTTAGTCTTTCTATTTGTTCTTAATTTTAACGTATTGTTGATATCTAACATTGTAAGAACAGGCAAAGGATCACTTACATCAGTCACTAGTAGTCCACTTTTTATCTTCCCTTCAATTGCGTTTATAAAAATATTGTCAATCAGTGTTGCACTATCCTTTGTTATTCTGCTAGGTTTTACAATTCATGGATAGAAACTCAAGCTAAACATTACATTAACAAATTCAGTAGTTTTGGTATGATCATTACATTTTAGCAAATCAATGTTAAAGTCACCACAAACCAAAATCACCTTATCATTATGTTTTTCATACAAATCAGAAATCTTCCCATTAAATTGATCAATGCTTGATCCCGGTGTTCTATAAATGCAACTAATTAATATGTTTTTGATCTTTTAACCTCAATTTCAATGGTTACACATTCCATCAAGTTGTCAACAACTGTTGTCATATCACCAATAACTTTACATTTAAGAGCAGACATCACAAACCGGGCAACACCCCCCCCCCCCCCCCCCCTTTTGTTGTACGTGTTTTGCCAAAGCATTTCATAGCCCTCTAATCCATCTTGCAGATCTTTATTATCACTCAGCCAGGTCTCTGAAATTGCTATTACACTAAACCTTTGCTGAAACTGTTGAAGGTAGTCTTTAGTTTTGGAGAAGTTACTGTATAGACTCCAACTATTAAAGTGAATCACTGAAAACCCCTCCATTTTCATGTTGGAATTGAACTGGTCTTCAGAATAATATTCACAATTCATGTTAATGTTCTGATAGAAGTCGATCTCTGGATCATTGTCATTTTCTAAATCATAAAGTTTGTGATCCGGAAAGTCAAAAGACTTAAAATCTGTATATACACACATTTTCTTATATCCGGTTTTTCTCTCACAAACATTTCACCTCATATTTCACAATACAACTAAAATAACAGTATGACATTTCCCCACTATTCCACCTCTCTACCATAATATTTTTCATTTTCATGTATATTGATCAAGATCTTTTATGTCTCTGATGGCTATTACTTTAGCTTGTTCTGGTGTACCATTCAGTGTTATCATTACCTTACAGTTCCTTGTCTAAGTGTCCTGAATTTGCTTCCCCTTTCTCAGAATTCTGGCTTGTCTTACAATTTCAACATTTCTCTTTGTGAGATGCTCGTTTACATATACCCCTGTGCCCTTCAGTTTTCTTGCAAGCTTAAACACCTCAATTTTGTTTTTTCTACTCACAAATTGAATGATGACGTTTGGCCTGTTGTTTTGTTTTTGGGGTATGGTGTGACAAGCAGCTATACTTTTACTGTCTATAGGAATGTCTTTGCTGTTGAAGAACTTAATGACTTGCTGCTCAAGCAAGTGCAATTCACCTCTTGGTGCATCCTCACCCTCCTTGTCACCTGCTGTGATCTGTGCATAGGTGCGGTGGGTTGTCTCAAGTCCAGATATCACAAGGTCATCCATCCTTGTATACTGTTCCAAATCTTCAACTCCTCTTTCAAGCTCTTCAATTTTCTTATCTTTTTCTTTAATCACAGCCTTCAGTTGACACACTTCATCAATTAAATCCAGTAGGCCCATCTGTTGTTTTGCCACCTTACTTAATTCCTCTGACATGAAATTCAGAGACTTTTTAACTTCTTCCATTTCCTCAGCTAATTTCTTAGTAGCCATTTCTGTGGTTAGTAATTAAAGTACTTGGCAAAAAAACCCAAACAAACAAAAAAAAAAAAACAGCTTTCTTGCAGAACTTCCAGGTAATCCAGTATTGCTGGTGTGTCAACACATTGTGGCACATGCCATCAAAAGTGCCCAAAACTTCAAAAAATAGTACAATGGTAATAAAAAAGTCCAATATCTCTTTAGTAGATAGTCACACATAGTTACAGTGTGAGTCTTACATTAGACCGAAAGCTTGCGAAGAAAATGTATCCAGAGTGTTACTAAACCTTCTTTGAGGTAAAAAAACCCCATTTATCTCCATTTACCGCTTTTGAAAATGCTGGAACAACGTTGTTGTTATGGTGGAAGTCACAGGCTGCGAGTTAGTTAACTCAGCTAACCCTAGCTACAAATAAGATGCTTGCTTTGACTGTTTATAATCTCCCAGGGAGAACACGCAGTAGTTACGAGCATCCCACCATGACCATATTAAACTATTTGTGATTTCATTCATGAAAAACCCATAGATAAATAAAATTATCAAAACATATTTTGCTAACTTCACTTAATGCATGTTAAGTCAAAAGCAGAAACACATCTGTAAAAATCACCAAAGAAGAGCAGAGTTGTGTCAGAGGCTGTACTTACTGCCCCCATCTGGTCATCTAAACCGGTTGCACCAACAGCCACACGTCTGGTTTTAAGCTAAGTCGGTCGTAACTTGGTGTTCTAAGTCCGACTTAATAGTTACGGCAGTTAAACCATCTAGGTTTAAGCCTTCTTCTTGCTAAGACCAGGTGTAAATCTTAAGCCCAGTTAAGAGCAGGCGTAAAGTCAAAATCTTTGCCTTGCTCAGAAGGTCTTTCCACTTTTTCCATGCATCGTTTTCTGAACTAGGCTGCCCGAGTCTAAGCAATCATTTATGGCCTCCATTATTTCTCTCCAAGTCAACTGCTTCTTCTTATTTGTTATTTTGCTGGACTGCAGTCAGTGTTTTCTTGTGCTGACTGTACAGCTTTATTAATTTTCTTATCTCAGTGTTCGTGAAATTGCCTTTTCTTTTTCTTTGATCCTCCATAACGTTGCTGCAAATTAGAAATGATTAGCAACAAATTAGCAACACAACAGGAGATTGTTAACAATGTGTCCTAACAATGCATACTACTAGGCAATAGCCATAGTCGCATGGGTATTCTCATGGATGCGCATTGCTAAGATCGGGTGTAGTTAAGACTAGGCTTAAGTTTGGTTGGTGCAACCAACATAAAGTCCATTCTAAAGACTGGTCTTAACAAAGACTGTGTTAGCATTTAGGACCAGGCTTAGTAAAGAAGAGTTGGTGCAAACCATCCCTGGAGAACAACAACAAGCATTGGGTCGGCCTTGTTTCCTCTGACAGATATTTCAGAGACATTGCACAGAAACATTATGAGGTAAATAAAAGCACTAACACATGAGTACATTACCAATCGACTATTGGAAGCATATCGATAGAGGTTTTCCTCACTGTAATCATTCCTCCTGTTCATACTACTGGCTTTTAAAAGATCCCCTTCAAATGTGCTTTCAATGTAAGTGATGGGGGCGAAAATCCACAGTGTGTCCACACAGTCATTTTGTGCAAAAATGCATTTAAAGGTTTATCAGACACTTATATCTGAGTCATATCACATGGATATTTGCCACATTTACTGTCTTTTTAGCATCAAATTCCCTCCTTGTGTTTCCTTAGACAGTATTTCCCTGTTGAGCTGCAATGGAAGTATATTAACCAAAAGACAGACTTTGGCACTAAAAAGACCGTAATGGCGAAAGATATCTTCTTGATTTGACTTATCTGGATGGCTGAAGCTTCATATTAGCTTCAGATAAACTTTTAAATACATTTTTGCACAGATGGAGGCTTGTGGATTTTGGCCATCACTTATTGCGTTATGAAGGGATCTTCCAGTGGTTAGTACGAACAGCAGGAACGATTATGGCAAGAAAAACCTATTTCAATGTTCATTTGGACACCTGACTATTGTTTTAAAACAGACTTGAAAATTGTGAACCCTTCATTTCAGTAGCCTTCACTGATCTCTGTAAATGAAAAAAAAAAACTGCACACTACTACAGTAGCAAGAACAGCAGTGATGAGGAAGGAAGTGGGCAGGCATGTTGCAAGAGATCGATAACTACTCATCAACACTATTTAAGACCTGAACCTAAGAGCAAAGTCTCAAACTCGATCTCGATCCTTCATCTGCTCGGCCAGAGGTCTCACCTTTAAAGATGAAGAGCCCGCAGGTCATCCGAGGATCACCAACCCTGCTGCTGCTGCTGTTGACAGGGGTTTGCATTGACGCATACAGACCTGTTGTCATCGTGCATGGTCTTTTTCAGGGACCTGAACCATTCAAAAAGCTCGTTCAGTATATAACCAAGGTAGGACATCTGAACTCCACTACAATTCAGAGGGAAATGTTGCAATTTTTACTCCAACACCTTTATTTGACAGATGCAGTTACTTTTTTGGATTGCAAATTTAGATTAAATGATATATGATAAGCTTATAAAATACAAAAAAAAACTGTTAAAGATCTGAAAAAATAATCAAACTTTTTGAGGTTTTTATTTTTTATCCAGATGATGAAATATATCCGTCACATGGGCCAATTTTCTGTAAAACAAGTACTTCATTTTTAATACTTTATGTCAATTTAGCTGGTAATACTTCTGTACTTTTTGTACTTTTGTCATTTTTTCTTTTGCAGACTTGTTAGATTTTATTTTAGAAAGAAACCCTTTAGATATTATTTTGGGAGAATCATATAAGCCCACATGATTGAGTTGGCTGATAACATTATCAATTATCAGGCTGATAATTTGTCAAGTCAAATTTATTCATAAAGCTAAAGCCAAATCGCAACAGAAATTATCTCATGACATTTTTCATATAGAGCAGGTCTAGACTGTACTCTTTAATTTACAGAGACCCAACATTCCCCCATGAACAAGGACTTGGCGACAGTGGCAAGGAAAAACTCCCCTTTAACAAGAAAAAAGCTTGAACAGAAATGGACTCTATGTAGGCGGTCATCTGCCTTGACTGGTTGGGCTGAGAGAGAGAGATAGCAAGCGATCCATGAACACGATCCATAGAAATCTAACTGATTAAATTTGCTCATTTAATCAGTTATTACTATGCCTCTGTTACTCTGTCCCTTCTTTTGAATCACAGCTCCTTTTTTAATGTTTATTTTATTCCCAGGCGCATCCAGGCACTAAGGTGAAAGTGATTAGCCTGTATAACAACGAAAACAGTCTGAGGCCATTGTGGAGGCAGGTCCAAGACTTCAGGAAAGCCATTGATCCCATCATGCGAAAGGCTCCTAATGGCATCCATCTTCTGTGCTATTCACAAGGTCTTTTCTCACTCAATCTCTCTCTCTCTCTCACACACACACACACACACACACACATACACACACACACACACACACACACACACATACACACACACACACACACACACACACACACACACACACACACACTTAAAGGCATGTAACAAAGTCACAGTCTCCAGGACCAGCATACAGTGCTGAATTCCTATTAAAACTAATAATGAACAAAATTTGCACTACTTAAGTACAACATCAACACAGTGCATTTTCTAAATAAGGATGTGTTTTATCAATTTACTGCAAATTAACTAATATATCAAAAACAACTGGGGTAAGCTAGTATTTCCAAAGACATGTAGGTCAGATCAGGTCAATTGGATACTGGAATTGTTGATTTAGAGTCAACAATTCTCATCAATTCTCAAGACTCTGTGGGGGCCATATCATCTGTTGCAGGACTGCTTGTTCCTCTTTTTGCTGAACATAGTTCTTTATAACTCTGACAGTAGTTTTTGGGTTGTTGTCGTGCTAAAACTTTTGCACAGTACTGTATGTGTTCCCTCAGTGTCAAAAAGTCACTCTAAAAACTAAGAGTTCAAGTGTGGAATACTTTTCTATCATAGCCCAAAATGAATTCAATAAAAATAATGTGTTTCATACTTGTTGCATTAATTTTTAAGTAAAAATATATCAAACACATGTAAATTTGCCACTGCAGCTCAGCAAGTAGAGCGACTTGTCCTCTAATTGTGGGGTTGGTGGTTCGATCCATCACACTGAACCCCAGTTGCTGGTTAGACCAGTGCTTTGTATGGTAGCTTGCTGTTATCGGTGTGTCAGTGAATGGGTGAACAAGAGGCAAATGAACTGAATGCAAATATTTAACCCAGACATACAATAATACTAACACACACACACACACACACACACACACACACACACACACACACACACACACACACACACACACACACACACACTCACAGCATCCAATATCTTTGCACAACACGCCTTCAACTTCCACTTCCACATTTTTAACATGATAGGTGCCATTTTCACACGGTGGCCCACAGCTTATGTTCTTATGAAAATACATTTACAAACAGGCCTGTCAAACTTTCAACTTTCAGGTTGAATGTACATCTCTATACAAATTTTGAAATTTTGAATTGTGAAATAAGTTACATACATTGTGAAACTGTGAAAATAGTATCGGACAACATATTCAACTACAAAAGGCAAGGCAAGTTTACTTGTATAGCACATTTCAACAACAAGGCAATTCAAAGTGCATTACATAGAGTATAAAAGGCATCAATACAGAATATAAAAGCAACACAAGGCAAAGGATTCAAGAGACATTTAAATACAATTAAAAAGTGTTAAATTTGGAATAAAAAGAAGCTAAAATAGAGTAAGACAGATAAAACAGGAGAGTAAAAGTTACAGTGCAGTGTAAGATATTAACTCTTATATCGATGGCCAAAGAGCAAAACCTCCTATCTGAAAAATGCACTTTTTTGAGAAAACTAAAAAAAACTTGTTGTTTTCTTGCAGAATGCTATTTGTTAAGGATACCCAATACATAATATATTATGTGTATACCGACTAGGTATTAGTGCCTCGCAAAGTGCAGATAGGAGGTTTTCCCCACTTTTCCTGGATCATTTTGCAGATAGGAGCTTTTGCACATGGTGCAAGTTGGAAGAAGTTCTACAAAACAATGCTCTAAATTAAGATAATAATTACTTTGGATAAAAGCACTAGATAAATGCAGCTCATCTATCATTAATTTGAATATCAAGTGACCCAAGAGAAGTCCTGACCCATAAGGTTTAGATAGTTGAGAAATGTTAACTGTTACTTCATGCATAAAAAGAGAGGATATGGTGAATGAGAAAAGGTGTGTCAGTCAGTCTGTCAGAGACTCTCTCTCAGACTCAGATAACGTTTTGATCAACCTTTAAATGCAATAATCTGTTACTCCAATCGGACTGCTGAATCATATTTCATTGTCTCAACCACACTTAAAACAACGCCCCCGCACCAACGCAGCACCTTATTGTTTTGTACAGGACTGTTCTCAGCAAGGGCGATCCATAAGGGCTGTTTTATTACAAACAATTCCACCGTATAAACCTGGAATCTGTGTGTAACAGCTGACCTCTTTATATACAGTCAGTGGTGTAGATGTGTAGCAGAACACAAAACATTAATTATCGTCAGATCCTGACCGATCCTTTTAATGAAGTTACCGCTGCACCTGCGTAAATGCGCACATCACTCTCCCAATTTAAAGGCGTACTTATAGTTTCAGCTGCTGTGTGACGCTGCAGGTATTTAGTAAAGTCAAATGAAAGAATCTGACGCACAGCAGCTGTGGACAACAAACAGAACAGCAGTACTGATGTTTCTGCGAAATCCCGGAAACATTCAGTGACACCTGAACAACATTAATGTAAAATTCAGAAATTAATCTGACACGTTTAAGACCTGCCTGAGTCACAATAATAGCTGTAGAGTAGTCTGGTGGACATTTCAGTAGATTATGTTGTAGATGCGAAAAACTAGAGAAGTAAAAGAAGCGAAATGCATGAAAGTAGCTTGGTGATTGTGGAGAGCTCTGTGTGTGCGCCCCTCTGCTAATTAAAGACATGCAATTTGAGGCGCTGTGCGCTGAAATGTGGAGAAAAGCCTGAAACACTGGAAACCGCTCCACTCACTGTAAACAGCAACTTTACAGCCTGTAATACATCCATGGCCTGTATGCGCCTTGTTATGTACATCACCATTTTTCTCCCCCTCCACTCTGTTACATTAAAACACCACTTTTGGGGAGCAGAAATATGTGCGGCTCGGCTAATACCATTCAGGACTGAAGCAGTGGCGCCCCGGACCCAAAGCTTTGGCACCGCGCTACCAGCTGTTGTGTTCACTGTTGCTGATGACATGAACTCAAACAGAGAGCACTTGTTACCCTAAGAGTTGCAATTTATTTGAGGATTTACAGTGATTCGTGACTTAAAAATAATGTGGAAGGACGGTAAAGTGAGGGGGGCCAATGGCCCCTTGGCCCCCCTAGTTTCAGCGCCAGTGGTTGAAGGTCAACTTAACAAAATAAGTACATCTAGCAATATATACAGTGCAGAAACTGTGCAGTGCAAATGGCATCTATTTTATTTTACTTTGACAAGGTCTCTCCCGCTCATTTATGCAAACTCACAGCAGTACAGAACTGAACATAAAAATGTGACCAAACGTTAATTCACAGACTGAATGCACGTAGTTGCACACATGAACTGAATGTAAATATTTATCCCACACATACAATAACACTGACGCACACACTATCGCAGTATACATACAGTTCACACATTAAAGTTGAGAGATAATATCTCTGTAACTTCCTCTTCCGCATTTTCAAAATACCAAGATATGTGCCATTTTCACATGGTAGCCCACAGTTTATGTTCTTATGAAAACACATTTACAAACAGGAATGTCAAACTTTTAACTTCAGGTTGGATGTACAGCTGTGTACAGATTTGGAAATTCTTAAGTGGCAAAAACATATCTTTAGGATATTTATGTCATTCAAATACTATCTCCTCCAATAGGCATTTTTAACAGCGGACATTTTGACTTGTCATTGCAGAAAAAGCACAGGTGTTACTAATAACATTACCAAAGCAGAAAAATGGGATTCAGTCATCATTCATTTCATTATTTACACCTGTGAGTTTTCTACTGTAAAAAAGGCATAGGCTACATTGTGAAACTGTGAAAATAGCATTGGACAACGAATTCAACGACAAAAGGTAAAATTTCTGAAGAAATTTCTGAAGAAATTTTAGGTGTGCAGTTATTTAAAATGTTTTGTTAACTGGAATGCCATCCAGTGGCGAAACTGGCGAATGGGCGAAACCCATTTATGTTCTAATATTTTGGACATTTTATGTGCTAAAAGTACAGCTATATAAACTACTCTGAAATTACACAAACGCCTTTATTGGTGTTTTATTGGTCTTTCCATTTTTATTCTGCTTTCTGTAAGCAACTGACATATGATGACACATAAAGAATAAAGTTTTACTCTGAAGACTGGATAAAGATTAACGAGTGATTCTTATCAGCTCTGTAATTCACTATGATTTGAATATTTTATCATAATTATTTATTTTATTTAATCATTTATTTTATGATATGATTAATCCTTCTTATTCTTTTTTCCATGTATGCATTAGTCTCAGTATTAGTCTATTATGTTAGTCCCAATCGTTTGCACTGTTCACATTTGTCCTCTCTTATTATCAACTTGTCAGTCATCTGTAAAGCATTTCGAATTGCACTAACCTGTATGAAAGATGCCATATAAATAAGGTTTGATTGATTGAGTTTATATTACTCAGCTGCGTAATTTGTTACTAATTATTTATTCTGACATTATAACTACTTTTTTAAAAAACAACATAAATATCAAATTTTATACAATGAAAAATGTTAGTAATAAAGTCTGTCTAAAACATTAAAACCAATGGGTCCACAGAGGATATATTTCAGTGCATTTTATTTCAGATAACAATCAAGTAGGAGAAAGAAGGGAGAGAAGGGGTGGAGTGGACAGGAGACTGGCATTTTTATTCATAAGTCCTCAGCACTGCAAAGGAGGCCATTAGCTACTGTTGTGATCCTTTTAGGACTTTTATTTATTTAGGCCTTATTTATTTATTTTTATTTTGCTTTGCACATTCAGTGCCAGCACACCTAATGATAGGGATTACGCATCACAAAAACATGAGATACCATAAACAAGAAATAGACCCTAAGTATTGTTAATTTTAAAAAAAGACATTAAATAGGAAACTGGAGTCGATTTTACGTCAGGGTAACCATATTTTCAAACCCCCGAACTGGGACCCTTGAGTGTGCCGCATGTATGCGCTTATGCATGCACCATAGGCGTTTTTATCAGGATCAAGAACAATTGTTTCAGCTCTTAGCACACCTACCGAGCGCACCTTTCAACACCATGGACAGTGTCCCAATGGACAAAAAGTGATGTTTTGTCTCCCAAAATTCACCAACGTATTTTTCAGTGTGCACAAGTGCAGGCTGCCGGCTAAATGGGTGACTGTGACACATTCTCTGCCAGCTTTAAAAAAAACAAAACAAATCTAAACAAGGTACAAATCTCTTTGTGTCTTATAAATAACTTTATAGGCTATAGCATAATAATAACTCACTTACATCTTCACAACGCTAATACACGAGCTGCTCGCGAGTTTACAAAGATTAAAACGTAAAAACATTAAATCACAATTGCATCTCGTTAATAACAAACTCTTCTTAGAGTTTCTCTTTTGGGGCTCTCAGCTCGGAAACCACTGCTTATGTTTGGCCAACTTAATATCTTAATTCATCTTTAACAATGTGTCGTATTTTAAAAGCTTGTTTTATTATCCATTGTGTCAAATCTTCATCTGAAAAGTAACTAAAGCTGTCAGATAAATGTGATGGAGTAGAATGTACAATATTCCCCTCTGAAATGTAGTGGACTGTTAGTAGGCTATAAAGTAGTATCAAATTGAAATACTCAAGTAAGATTTACTACACTCAAACAGTAGAAGTATAGTAGAAGTACAAGTACCTCAAAATTTTACTTGAGCACAGTACTTGTAGTTACTTTTCACCACTGTGGATTAAATTTTGCACAGACATCCATGGTTCCCAGTGAATGAATCCTACTGACTTAAGTGATCTCTTGACTTAACCTCAAAGTTTTCACTTATCTTGTGAAATATCTCAACATCTCACCTACTTGATGGATTGGCACACATTTTAGCACAGACATCTGTGGTTCCCAGAGGATGTAATATCCTAATGATGGGGAGTTTTCCTCTAGTACCACCATGAGGTTTACATTTATGGTTTTGAGTGAAATGTCTTGGGTGTTGCCGTGAAATTTGCTACAGATATTTACATTCCTCACAAGAGCAATTGTAATAACTTTGGTGGTAACCTGATGTTTTACTAACACAACTAATGACATTACAATCAATATCAGCTGTAGTCTACTTTTTTAGTGTTAATTCGCAAATTATAGCATACTAACAACAAACTACACTGTAAACATACCTGCTTAACGTTAGCATGTTAGCATTGTCATTGTGAGCACGTTACCACTTTGCTCCTAGCATTGTTTTGCCTGCAGCCTCACAGAGCCATTAATTTGTGTGGCTGTATAGACTTAATAGTCTTGTTATAACTTGCTGTGTTTGTTGCAACATATGCAGTGGGAGGTGCCCATTCAGTAACCACTAAGCCATACTGCATCTTCTCTACCCTTAGCAAAGTGGTTCTCAAACTTTTTCACATCATGGACCCCTAAACTGACACAAATTAGACCACAGACCCAGATTTGAGAGGAGTTTTTTTCCCAGGGTCCCCCATCTGATAAGATTTTTGCTTTTAGATGTTTTATGACAGAGAGTGTGTGAAACCCATGACCAAAATCCTCATACATTTGTCATAATGTTACTTATGGATGGAATTGTAGTAAAAATAAATTATTCACCTTTTTGCTAGGGACCCACTGGAACCCCCCTAAAGGACCCCTGAGGGTCCCCGGAAACCACCTTGAGAACCACTACCTTAGCATAAACACAGGACTACACAGAGATTAAACAATAGAAAGGATCACTGCATCAGATCATATATATTTGTTTGTTGGAACTCTCTTGATCTTGTGAATCTTATGTCCTCTTATTTTTTTTCTCAGGTGGTCTAATTTGTCGTGCACTTCTCTCCAGGACTCCGTACCACAACGTGCACTCTTTCATCTCGCTGGCATCACCACAGGCTGGGCAATATGGAAGTCAGTGAACTTCATTTCATGTCAAAAATATGACGAAATCCCAGTTACCCCTGACCAAAATGTCCTCCATAGGGATGTTGAATTAAGGACTCTCAGCTGAGTCACCAGAACTTTAAAAATATAAACAAATTGTATTGATTTGTGATTGATAATAACATGCAGAATATAACTGTAAAAACTCTTTTTCTAACCGTCTCACTCCACAGTCACAGGCTACCTGAAGCAGGTATTTCCTGTCATGTTAAGGAAGATAGTGTTTCACATTTGCTACACCAGATTGGGACAGAAACTGTCTATCTGCAACTTCTGGAACGGTGAGAATAAGGGAAGGGGGTATTCACTGTGTTCAAAAGCTGAAAACATTTACCTTTAACTGAGGATAGCCTGCACATGACATTACACTGCCCCTTGAAAAGACACTGCAACAGATATATATTTATCTTTTCTCTACAGATCCTCACCACAGGTCCCGCTACTTCCAGAAGAACATCTTTCTGCCACAGCTCGATGGTGACAAACCTCACAAGTACATGAAAGGTAATGGAATAAGTTCCTGTCATGGGCATTATGAACTGTACTATACTATAAGTACTATACTTGTGGACATATTGTAACAGAATAAAAAAAAACATGCATTTCTCAATTTCACTTCCTCAGCATGGAGAAAAAACTTCCTGCGCATCAAGAAACTTGTGCTGATTGGAGGACCAGATGATGGCGTCATCACACCGTGGCAGTCCAGGTTTAAATCTCATCAAAGTTTTACTATCATTGAATACTGCTGAGTCTCTTTTATTTGACTGTGTCTGTGTTAAATACTGTGAGCCAAATTAATCATATTACAGCCTTCTTATCTTATGTTCCACATATTTTATATGGTTTTCTTTTAACAATAATATCACAGCTGGTCCTATGAAGAGAAGAATTAGGGAAAAATAAACATTGTTCAACATTGTTGCTTTTTTTGAGGTCAATAATTTGCTCTGAGTTGACGTCCCTGATTGAATTGTATTTTTGTGTGCGCTTTGTAGTTTTATGAAGCACATTTGCAAGTGTGTTAAATAAATATGTAATTTTTGTCAAATTGCATAAAACCAGTAGGATGGAATATGATTAATGTAGGAATAAGATATAAAATTATAAAACTGTGTCACAACTAAATCATGCAACGTAAAAATGAAAGAATTTTTGGAGGAGTTTGGTGCTCTAAGTTGGTCTTCATATGTCTCTTACTGTCCACACATTTCAGAAACCTGCCAAAATGTAATGAGTGAAAGAGTTTTTCTGCAAAGCCGATCAAACCTGAAACTGTTTTTCTGTCTGAAGTTTTAAAGGTTGAACTAAAAACATATTCACCTCTCAAACTAACCCCAATATGTGCCAGTTTAAAGACAGAAAAAGAGAAATACAGACCAGGACGTTTCTTGAATCAGCTTAGATAGATACTCAGGTGTAAGACAGTGAAGTGAGGTATCAATACAATCAATTCTAAAACTGAGCATTCAGAAAGAGTGTCAAGTGACGTCTTTGTGGTCAAATAGCAGCAGAGGTTTCGATCCTGTTCCTGACTATTTCCTCTTTCCTACACAGCCTGTTTGGATTCTATGACAGCAGAGAACATGTTGTGCAAATGATGAACGAGCAGGTAAGTTGGAAACTAGCATAATGTACATGTTTCTTTACAACTCTGTCCAACCTACTCCTTTGGTAAATTGTATTAGCTGAAAACTGATCTTTAGTTTTACTTTATTCTGTCAAGACCCTCCATCCAACTACATCTCTCTCTTCTCTCCCTTTGAAAGTTTTACAAGGAGGATACGTTTGGACTGAAGACGCTGAACGCTCGTGGAGGTGTGTCGACTTGTGTTCTACCTGGCGTGGAGCACTCTTACTGGTACTCCAGCTCCGAAGTGTTCAGGAGGTGCATAAAGAAATGGCTCACTTGAAAACAATACACCCACAGAGGGTACTGAATGCTTGTGCAAAGCATGAGCAATGATTTTAGAAAGACAAGAAAAAGGCTATCATTTATTTCCATTATTATCTATACTCGCTTATCTTTTTTCAGGGTCACAGGGGGCTGGAGCCTATCAAAGCTCAGGTCTGGTCTGTCACAGAGCTGACAGACTGACACATACAGACAGAAAACCATTCACACTCAGATTTACACCTATACAGTACATACAATTACACACAGAACAAACTCCACACAAAAAGGGCCCAGCTGGCACCGTCTTCCACCAGCATGCCACCCCTAATTCCCTCTTTTCAATATATTTTCTTTATATGAATTTCTATACAAGACAGTAACCACATGCAGGACCCATTTACACGCAAAACAAAAGACAGATTGACCCAAGTCTAGATCTGCAGTTTCCCTTCTTTAAGACACCTCCCATGAAAAAGTCATCATAATGATGTTATATTACTATGCCATATCTACCATATTATTATATTCCATATATTGTCATATTATTACAATAGCAGCATCCATTGTTTTTTTTTCTTCATGATGATGGGACAGATATGTCAAAAAGGGTTTCCATATCTTAATATTTTAATAATATTACTTTTCTTGCTACACAATATTGGATTCTTTGCTTATGATGTACACCTTAATTTAATTTATCCAGTGTTTAAATAGTAAGAGTGCATCTTTGTTTTATGCCTTTAAAATGTGCCTTTTTACCATAACCATGCCAAATTGTAGCAGTAACTGAATTGATCAAATATTATGATCTTCCTAAAATGGAAGTTCTAGGATCAGGTACACATCTGTCTAAACAGAATTTATAACATTTAAAGTTAAAACTAAAACAAAAGACATTAAGTCCCATTAGCATGAATATTTTTTCAATTATACATTTTGTGTAAATAAAGTGAAAATTGTCCTGTTTTTGCTGCAAGGCCACTTTTAAAAATGATCTATAGGAATATTCTCAAATGGTTCCTAATATTACAAGAAATAGCAGCCTTCAAGTGTCTAATGAAATTTATTCTAATAAATGTCTGTGCCATGGCAACACATGAACGATGACCAATCAATCACTGCCCTCTGGTATGGAGAATAAGGTACTTTGAAGTATTTTAAAGGGTAAATTCACAACTGCATCACAGATTTGTTTATTTTTCTGCTTTATCAGATTTGTTGGAGAAGAATAACTTTGGAATATCTGAAATGTTGTACTTATCTTGTATCTCTATTCTTGCTTCTCTATTAAACCGCTACAGCATCGATTGAATGTTTGGTCATTTTACCTTGTTTTATTGTTTTTTTATATAGAGAGAGTATGATAGAGATCAAGTTGTTTCAAAGGCATTATCAGAAATATGTGAATTTTTTCATTGTTTAATTTATCTTTTGTGTGCTAATCGCAGTACTGTGAAATGTTGGTGTGTAACAGTCATATTAGATGACTCAGCTAATATAAAACGTCCATGTTAACCCTGGATATACTCAACTCAACTTTATTTATATGGTATTTTACACACAACACAGGTGATCCAATGTTATGTTACAGCACACAGAAGAAAACAAAACAAAAGAAAGGAGACAAAAACACAATAGAAACAAAGAAAAGTACAAAAAAACAAACTGACCACAAAATAGAAACTACATTGTACTGTGGTGTTATACAGCAGTCCTATTATTCCTTCCTTTAGAAAACTTTCGAATTGTTGATGACATTGTCAAATATGTTAATTCAGGTTTTTTGATGTTGTGTTGCTGCTGTATCAGACTGCAGTCTCCATTGTTGTGAGGTTTTGTTCCTCCATTTAGTTAAATGGACACAAAATTAGAAGCATCTTCGAATATAATGCAGTCCACTACAACAGTACCACAAAGTACAGCCTTAAAATTGACCGACAAACAAACTAAAGTAGAAGTCTCAGTGAAAATGGAGTTAGTATTTATTGCAGGAATATAATATTAGCTCATACAGATGTTTCTTTTGTTATGTTAAATCCTCAATATTTAATCACTGTGGTTGACTGCAAGTTTGCCCTCAATCATTTTATTAATAATCTGGAATATCTTTTAACAATTTTAGACTGATCAATGTCTATCCCAGTGTCATTGTTGAGTGTACAGTGTTTATGTAGCTTGTCCTGAAATATAGATAGACCTATAGATATTTTCATTTGGCCCCTGACAGTGTGCACATGTACTCTTTTGTCCTTTACACATGATTAGATCAAATACTGAAGGCTGTGTGGTCAATCAATAAGACCAATTAATTTTTAATGAACTTAGTCAGAGGAGTTAACTTATGGATTCTGAGTTAATAGTAAAGGGAATTTATGTAATCAGAAATGTCACTTTTTAAGACTCGATTTCAATTCTTATCCAAATTTGGTTCAGATTTTTTGGCAAATTAGTTGTGTAGGAAAAGAAACAAAACATGTTGAATGGTTTTGTATCATTATCAGTAGTAAACAGTTATTGTTCATAAATGACAACGTATTCAAAAAGAGAGGAGAATATAAACATTTTCTGTTTTGCCTTACTCAACAAACGTTCAGTATTTTACACAATGCTTGTGTAAATTGGCATTATGACTGCAATTGGGGACATCAGAAATGCTGCATCCTTATCTATGGTTCCTGTAAACCAATTCCAACTCCCTACTGGGTCTCACACACACACACAAACAGCCACATATAGACAATTTAATTTAATCACTAATATGGATCTTTAGGCTACATGGAGGTTATTTCCTCTGTTCCCTGTGGTGGAAAATACACTTACTCGAGTATTGTTCTTAATTACAATTTTGAGGTACCTGTACTTTGTTTGAGTATTTCTTTTTTATGCTGCTTTGTGCTTCTACTTCACTACATTTCAGAGGGAAATATTGTACTTTTTACTCCATACATATATGTCACTGCTATAGGCTACTTACCAGCTACTTTTCATATAAATATTTAATGTGTAAAATGATTAGTTTATAAAATATGCATTGTTATAGATTAGACAAACTTGTTAAACTTAGCTGTACCTTGGCAACATTAAAATGTTCTGTGGATTGAGGCGTCTCAGTTGTTGCTGTCTCTTCATATAATCCCAGACCAGCTTGATGATGTTGAGATCAGCACTCTGTGGGAGCCATACCATCTGTTGCAAGACTACTTTACCTCTTGTCACTGAAGCTAGTTCTTTATGACTCTGGCTGTATGTTTGGTGTTGTTATGCTACAGAATAAATTTGTGACCGATCAGGGTCCGATGAGGGTCCTTTCTAAAACAGGTATAGTATATTGAAATCTGTGATTGTTCATTCTGAACCATTATTATTATACACTACAATAGAACATCCAACTAATTAGGTTGCTTCTAAATAGGGCTGGGCAATATATCGATCAATTATATCGATATTGTGATATGAAACTAGATGTCATCTTAGATTTTGGATATTGTGATATGGCATAAATGTTGTGTTTTCCTGGTTTTAAGTGCTGCATTACAGTAAAGTGATGTAATTTTCTGAACTTATAAGACTGTTCTAGCTGTTCTATCATTTGCCTTTATCCACTTAGTCATTATATCCACACTACTGATAATTATTTATCAAAAATTATTTTGTGTGAATATTTCATGAAAGCACCAGTAACCATCCTTATAGTATTGTTGCAATATTGATATCAAGGTATTTGGTCAAAAATGATCGTGATATTTGATTTTGTCCGTATTACCCAGCCTTACGTCTAAAGTAACATCGTGTACCTAATTGAATTGAGGTTTGCGAGAGGCAATGGGGTTGAATACTTTTGCAGACAACATAGCTTATTCCATTTTTTATTTTCTTAAAAAATATTTTGTAGTGTAAAACTCATATTACTTAGGCTGCTAGTAATTCATTAAAGTCTGTGTAAAGGAAAATGAGAGATTTCTTTTTAAACACATTATAGCCTACATGTTAGAAAATAATTGCTGAAAACATGTGGAAAGACTGTCAACTATGTAGTACTGAAATGTGGAGTTAGAGCGTAGAAGTGTTTTTTTTTTTACCATTTCTGTGTTCAGGATTTTTTGGGCGGGCCAGAAATGGTGGATCCATGACGTAGAGGGGTGACTAGCAGCCAACACCAGACGCAGCCCTCGGCTTCGGCATCAGCACCGGCTGTGCAGCTGAAAGGTCCCCAGCCAGAGGAAGAGCATTCACCGCGCAGCACTTCACCAAAAAGCATGGTGTGAGAGGCTTTTGTTCCAAGGGTGATTGCCACAATGAAGCCACCATTGATGTTTCAGCAGAGGAGTGAGTATGGTTAAGCGCACCGAACTCCATTGAAAAAAAACCCGACAATAACGTAGTGATGATTGGTGGTGGTTATCTTGTTAACTAGTCATTTAAGTTACATTTTTACTGAAGTAAGTCCACATTTACTTACAAAATATGTGCTGAATTAAACAGTGGCCCCTAATGTTACTTTATTTTTAAAATATCTTCCATGTTGCTTGCCTTACACCTACAGACAAGGCCTATTTTAAATTGTGTATTTTTACACAGGAGTTTGGTTTGAGCGTTGTTAACTCACAGGCTGTTCAGTTGGTCTGTGCTTTCAGTGGCTTCAGTGGATATGCCTCCAGCATTTCAGAGCAGAGAATACTGCTTATTTTTCCACGATTTTAAAACCTAATTTTATATACTTGGTGACTTTTTTAATCATTCAGATTTTGCTGGGTGGTTAATTACACATTTTTCTGTGGTGTGACTAACTCAGAACACATTTATCATTGCTTTATATGGACTTTAAAAGTATTATTGTTGTAAATTAAAATATCATATATAGAAAAATATTAATGTATTAATTGTTATCTAGTGAAATAAGTGATTTAGCAGGGGGGTTGAACACTTTTTCAAGGCACTGTATGCATGTCACATTCTTATTAGGGGCTGAGTCCCCCCTGAAGGTCTGATCCTAGAATCACACTGTGATGTCCAAGGCAAATTTCTCACTGGGACAGTTAAGTATCGTATCAACTTGTCTCTGGTTATTTGACTGTAGTGAGAAATATTGCAAAATGCATTTTAATATAAAGTGCAAAGAAATATTACACGTGTGACATGGAGTGTGCATGTTTAAATCTTTAAATCTTCCGAGTCCAAGTTTTTTCTAAAATCTTTTACTAGGGGTATTTTATTTTGTTTTATTTTAATTATCTGATTTTACTGCCTAACAGCAGTACTTCAATGTTTTAACCTTGTAAAGCACTGTAACTCTGTTATGAAAAGTGCTGTATAAATAAAGTTTATTATTATTCCTGTCAGCCAGACTTCCTCCGTGTCTGTTCGCACGGCTCTAAACAGGTATGACCGGTGACGTCAGCAAGGTGACACCCACCTCTCTTCCTCTACTCCGCTGTGGTGCAACGCGACTCCGGTCCATTTCCCGGTGGAGATTTCTCTGTAGGAAACTTTTACAGACTTTATAGTTGCATTTTTGTGACTTCGCTTCATTCATGAGACGACAATGAAGGTTTCTTTCTCGCTCGCGTGACGACGGGACTTTATCACGTTCTGCGCGTGAAGCCGGGAGGACTCAAACGTGAGGCTTTTACAATTATATGAAAGCTAATTGTGCATGTGTTTGTGAAGCCTAGTGGGAAGCAGACTGAGCTAAACCGAGGCTGGTGAATGCGCACAGTGATATAACACTGAAGCTCGTCTTTCACAGGCTGACGTTAGTTTCATATTGAATCGCTGCACCTCACTTGCTTAAAATAGAATCAGATAGAGGATAGTTCAACTGTTTTCCACTGGATGGTGAAGAGTTTCCCTTTGGAAAAATGTTACATGGTGTATGTAAGTCAAAAGTCGGAAAGGATTACACGGTGTTACACTGTATAACAAACAGCCAAATGTCGTGGATAATTATCGCGTTATGTTTTTAATTCAGAGGTTATGAGATTTTATTGTCACGTCATTGCAAATGGTTTGTTTCGAGGGGTTTTGTGGAGGGTTAGGGCGTCTTAATTGGCTTTAAAAAAAATCTTGGACATCCTGTGAAGGAGCAAAACGTTCACGGAGAGACTGAATGCTGAAGAGAAAGTTTCATTCATGGACAGACTGACTGAACTCACTGTCAGCGTGGCTCAAGGTCGACGTGTCCCGCCCTGTGGGAAGCTACTGTAAACACCCACCAGCTGTATGCTGCAATAAACCAGTCGACCAAAACATTCATATGCAGGAAAGAGATACGTAAACTAAATAAAAATCAGAAGTTTAAAGCATCAGGAAGGCACTAAACTGGTGAGATTAGACAAATCAAACTGCCCACAGCCTCATTCAATGTGAAGAAAACTTGTTGTTTTTCAGCATCCAGCTCTCAACTTTTGAGCAATTTTTTAACATCAATCTGAGCCAGCTGTTACGCTACATGCCAGTTTGAAATGAATTCAAAACTCCTTCCTTAAGTTTCTGTCTTTTAGTGACAATAAAGTGGGCTGTAAATCAGTGTTTCACAACCTGTTTTTGCTCGTGAACCCAGAGGACAAAACCAACATGTGATTGTGAACCCTTTGGTCTGTGAGTTGTGATCATTTCAATTTGGGAGTAGAGCTGCAACGATTAGTTGATTAATCGATTAGTTGCCAACTATTAAATTAATTGCAAACTAATTTGATAATCAATTAATCGTTTTGAGTCAATTTTGAAGAAAAAATGCCCAAATTCTCTAATTCCAGCTCCTTAAATGTGATCGATTATCACAGATCAGTTCATTTGTGAGCATTATAGAGGCTTAAAGAGGTAAAACTATTCAGTGTTTCACAAGAAAAATCAACTTATTAGATAAAAGTAGGGCTGCAACTAACGGTTATTTTCATTATCATAGATTAATTTGTCGATAGTTTTCTCAATAAGACGTTTGGTCTATAAAATGTCCAAAAAGTGGTGAAAAATATCTATTGCTGTTTCCCAAAGCCCAAGTCTGTGTCCTTAGATGTCTTCTTTTGTCCCAATCTGTTGTCCATAATCCAAAGATAGACTACAAGACTTAATAAACCAAAAAATATTTACATTTCAGAAGCTGGACTCAGAGAATTTGGACGTTTTCTTAAAAAAACTGACTTATTAATCAATCATCAAAATAGTTATATTTTCTGTCAATCAACTAATTGTTTAATTGACTAATCGTTGCAGCTGTTGATAAAAGTCTGGAAATATACCTAATTCTGAGAACCAGAATTTAGCTTTTTCTTGTTCTTTATTCTGTTAATCATCATTGCGGTCCCCTGTGGGTTCCTGATCTCCAGGCTGGGAACAAACTGCTGTAAAAGCATCTCTGCTTTTTTTTCTGTTTTAATTGACAGAGAATTCCCAACATCTACCGGACATCAAGGGGGATTGTGTCAGCCCTCTGTCCACGATGTCCTCCAGAGGTAAAAATGACTTGTGCCGAATATGTGGAGGCGCTCTCCAGGGAAACCAAAGACGGTGGCTGTTCGGAGGCCAAAATAAGAAGACTGGTCATCCTCAGACCCCGACAGAATCCCTGAGAGGAGGAAGCCTGTCCAGGTCCTCGCAGAGCAGCCCCTGGGGTGAGTCTGGAGCAAAAGAAAATCAAAAGTTTGTCTGAAGTATATCCCCAAATATCTTTCATAAACTTTTTTTTTTTTACACTCTTCACAGGCAGCACTTTTTCCCTGGGATCCTCTGTCTCTCTCTCAAAGTCCCAGCTATCCCTGAGCTCCCCCTCCAAAGGAATGGATCTGCTCTCTGTGTTGACCCACATACTGGGGCAGTCTGTATCACGGGGCAACGGGCAGGGGGAGTTTGTGTGTGGCAAATGCATGTGCGTCCTCGAGCGTGTGTTTAAGTTTGACTCAGTGATAGCCAGGGTGAGGGTGCTTTCGTCTGAGAGGCTTCAGAAGCTGACACAGGAGAGGGACAAGATCAGACAGTGGGTTCGCCAAAATTACCACCAGAGACACCCACAGGACTTCCAGAGCAGGGGCAGCACCAGCGAGGAGGATGGCGAGGCAGAGAAGGAGGGCTACAGGGAGATGCTCAAAGAGAATATGGCTCTTTCAGAGTACGAGTGCTGGTCCGAGAAGTGGGACACATGTCCGTATTTTATAAGAACGGGTAAAAGATGTAGAAAGGGTAAAGGATGTGAAGGCTGTGATTCCTTGCGAGTGTCAGACTCGGATTATGAGTCAGTTTGTGGCGTTCCCCGCCGCTTGCCTTTCCAACCTTTCTCTCCGTTAGCATTGTCGCGGGACAAATCCCAGAGCATGCCACTCCACTGGCAGAGGGTGCCCTCCATCTGCTCCAGTCCTGCTTCGCTGGCGGGGTCCAGCCTCTCCTTACGGCCATCTTCCCGCACAGAGTCCGTTCAGTCTCTGGACTCTCTTGATGCCAATGACCCCTTTGATTCACCAGGTGATCAGGCAGTCAACTTTGTGCTCAAGGAGCTGAGATGCATTGAAGGAAAGCCGGTCAGTTCGCCATCAGGGAGCAGGATCCCAGTTCTGGGCAGGAAGGACGGAAGGTATTCAGGAGAAACTGGAGAGACGGCGTTACCAGATGTTAACCGGGTGCTGAACTTTGGTAATGGGGAGAACGGAGGGGATGAAACTGATGAAGAGGACGGGGACGTTCTAACAGAGCTGAGGGACGAGTTCATGCCTCTTCATCGAGAGGTGAGTGTTTTTATTTGTGTCTGAGCATGCCAAAGATAATTGAAATGTACTTTGTGTGTATAGGATAGAGGAACTCTGACCAAATGCTGTGTGAGCTAGTTACTGTAAATATTGACACAGTGCACTGCAATAGGTAATCCGGGAGCAACTGGGGCCAGTCCAGTAGTCCAACAAGATTAGAATTACACATTTCACTAATATTTTTACCAAGAAATACCACGACCCACATTCAGTATTCAATCATTTGTCATTTCAGAGCACTACAGGCAGGGTTCACAACGCTGTTAAGCACCTGCAAGGTCAGCTGGACCAAGCTGTGGCCCGCGTCAGGACCCTGGAGGCTGAGCTGAAACATGGGAAGAGCAAACCAACTGAAGTCAACGGATCAGAGGAGTGGACCCCTGTAAGCATTCAGTTTTTTTCTCTCACACACCCCATTATATGTTTAAAAAAAAAAAAAGTCTCCGGACACCTGAATGTGACATGTCCATCGGAGGAAAGCACAACTTAAAATGAAAATGATTATTTTCAGTTATCAATTTCTTAAAACCCAAGGTGATGTCTTTAAATGTCTTGCTTTGACTGATCAACAGTCCAAAATCCAAAAATATTTAGTTTATCATCAAGTATGACACACAAAAGCTTAAAATCCTCACATATGAGAAGCTACAACCAGCATATATTTTTCCTTTTTTAAAAAAAAAAAGACTAAAACGAATATTTGATTATCAAAATAGTGTTGACGTTGTAAATACTCCAGCATTAAGTGAGACGGTGTGCAGGAGTTTTTCTCATTTTCATTCAAGACTATTATATGTTAAAAAGATTGTGGTCAGCGGAGAAATTAATATATAAAGATGATAATAATGTAAACACTCAACATTCATCAACGTATGAAATGATAAATAATTAATTTATAAATTAAATAATAAAGTTTAAAAAGAAAATACAAAAATCCTAAATTATAAACTCAATTATAATCTAAAAATAAATATAATTAGAGACAATTGTTACATTTTGTTCAGTCAAGAAAAACAGATGTGTAACTCAGTACAACATCTGTCACATGTCTAAACCGCTCCATACACTGACCTGTGAACGTTGTGTTGACTGAGCACAAATATAGCATTGTGAAAGGAATAGAGGGTGGGTGTACTGTGTTTTGTGGTTATGGAAGGGTGTGTCTGCGTTTCCTCATTTACAGGTGCAGATAACGACAAACACGCACGCGCGCACATACACGCACACACGCACACACACACACACACACACACACACACACAGCCTCTCTGGAATCTTCCCCAACCAGTGGAGTTTGCCCTGGGCTCAGTAGTCTTATGATAGAGGATATCATTAACAGACCTCTCAGCTGCTTTGTAGAGCCTGCAGTCCACATGACCTGATCTTTGTCAGAATCAAAGACGCTGTATTCTCATGACGAATATAGTTTAATATTAGTAAGAATCGATGTGAAATGTGTGGAAGGAGCAGGAGGTTTAAACACATGGAGTAACTGGAGACAAAATCGCGAAGAGGATAGTATGGCTGCAACAAACAATGATTTTCTTTCTCACTCAAACTTTTAGAAGATATAATCTCTGATGAGCATCGCGAAAATAAACATCCATAAACCTGCTTAGAAATCAAAAGACTTCTGCAACTCCAGAAGTTTCCTGATAATTATAACGTTTTTAAGTTTTCTTCAGTATCAAAGTAATATGGTGCTAATTGTCTGTACATACAGGGGTACACTGCAAACAGGAACTGCTAATAGCTAATTCAGCATGACTCTTAATGTGACCAAATTGACTGATTTTCCTGATCAACAGTCCAATATCCAAAGATTTGCTTTACACTTCTATAAAATAAGAAAAGCAGTAAATGCACAAATTTATGTTTGGTATTTTTGCTTGACAAGTGACTTAAAATGGTTTTATTTATTATCAAAATAATTAGATTTTTTTGTAATCAACTAATTTATTAACTGACTGATTGTTTCAGCACTAAAGGAATCCATGTAGTTAATTCCACATAAAAACAAACTGTCAGGAATAGAGTTGGGTATTAAACCTCAATGCTTTTTGAGTACTACCTAGATGTAAATCATGAAATATATCCAAATTTAGACTATATTATATTCAGGCAAAGTTTTTTTATTTCAAAACCAATGCATTGAACAGTTTGGCATGCTTTTGTTAAATGAAACAAAGGGGTTAAAATATGTTTATATCCCCCCAAACTAAGGTATCAAAGAAAGTATTGTTTTGTCAGAAGTGAAACTCTGATCATAAACACCACAGTTTGACCTCCTGCTCTGACTTGTAAAAGAAACTAATGTCACTTGTCTTCCTCTCCCCTGTAGCTTGCCCAAGAGGAGGGTGGCATTTCCCTGCTGCAGAGCCTCGGTCACTCCCTGCACAGCCGGGAGCGTCTGATCCAGGTGGGTGAGGTGATGAGTGCAGACAGGACTCGGTCATGCACGCAGCACTGGGATCTTCTCCTACTGCTCAGGCTCGGGCTCGAAGCTCACTGGAATGTTGTTTGTCTTTGAAGTCGCTGTACGCCCTTAAAGCGACAGCGCCAAAAATACTTTCCCTTTGTCTGTTAACCACATACACGATTGTACCAGTGACACTGACGTATGTTTTCTGATGCTTTGATCATGACTGCCCTTGATTTCAGTTGCTTGTTATGGGATTTTACTGGATTGTTGCACTCATTTTAAGTCACTCTTGATGTACATGAAATTGACAAAGCAAATAGGACTGACCAAAGGATAAGATCATCAATAAGTGATGATATATAAAAAGTCTTTATTGCACTTTTACCTGTGTTGAAATATGTTATTTAATAATTAATAACCTCTTTACAGACACATGAATGCATCTTATCATTCAAGGTGTTTTAGCATACTAAAATTCAATGTATTTACTTTAAAAATAAGCTGTTTATATGACGTGAACATTAAGTTAGAAAGCAAATGTAAGCCTAAACCTTATTAGGAAGGCCCTATTGTCAGAACAAATGTACAAATAACATTTTCAGTGTGCCCTTATTCTCGCCTCGTGCAATCAGTCTTGTGGTTTTAAACGGATTTGAGCAGGTTTTAACAGATTTGAGTTTCAGGGTGAGTAGATAAGTAATACATGTGACTGCCTGTTGGAGCTGTAGATAAATGATGAGATGACACAGCCTGATGTTTGCTGTGGTTCTAATTTGCATTCATATCAACGTGGCTCTGGGCTCCATATGAACACTTGGCCTGGTTTATTATGACACATCATGGCTTTATACGCTTCAGTTAAAAAGTCACGTGCGTTCTCCGTTTTTCACTAAGCAGACTGATATTTTCTCTCTTCCAGGAGTGCGTGGGTCTGATCAGAAGACTATGCGTAGAGGAGGGAGCAGGGTCTGAGCTGGCCGACAAGCTGACTGAGAATCTGGGCGAGAATCTGAAAGAAATTCTCTCTGATAACAAGGTTAGAGCTGACATGTCCCTTTTGATCCTCCTCATTGACATTAAATACTTGTCTCCTTTGTAATGACACATATTGCCCACACACTGAAGTTTTTATGTGTTATGATATTAAACTTAAATATCTTTTGGTGCTTTGACTGTTGATTAGACAAAACAAGGCATTTGAAGTCATCACCATGGGCTTTAAGAATTTATAACAGGCTTTTTTTATTATACAAAACAAATTGATTGATAGATAAAATAATCGGCAGATTAATCGATAATGATTTGTTGCAGCACTACACTGTAGCACAACAATGGTTGGCAGATAAACAGACTTTTGCTGATAGTCATCTACATACCAGTGCAGGTCTTGTGATGGGTAAGTTTTACCTCAGGCCTGCAGGAAGTAAAACCAGTCCAGCGGTAGTCTGTCAGTGATTTTCTGTGGCTCTGTGTAAAAGAAAAAAAAAAAAAAAAAATTGAAGAAGAGCTGAAATTACACTCTGTTTCAAGAAGTTAACTCTGTTGTTTCTGGCATGAAATTACATTCAAGATTACAGTTTTTGTGATTCATGTATTCATCGACTTGTAGCTTTGACATGTGGACTACAAGGATAATATAACTAACAGACAATAACTAAATAAGACAGATATTAATAATCATGTTCATGGATTCTCACTGTCCACCAATTATGTGTTTTACTGTCTGGATGACTGAGTCAAATCACAAATATTGTTTACGTAATTATATGAAGTGGCTGCTGTCACACTGCAGTTTATCTTTGGGACTATTAAAGTACTCAGTCTATCTATCTGAAGAAAAGAAAAGAAATCTGGAGAAAAACAAATTACTGATTTCCCCTTGTGGTCTGGATAGAGCAGCTGGCTCCGTTTTGCTTGTTAAAGTATGATTTGTTAAAGTACAATTCACTAGCTTAGAAATGAAATGTGCTTCTGACATACTGAGCACCAAAAACTTGACATCCTGTCTTGTAAAACTGTTTATGTTCTTAGCTGTAAGTTTATTCAAATTTGACTGAATGTTTTAATGGTCAATTTTCAGTTTTCGGTCTTGTATCGGTACAGTTTTGACTATCTTTATGTTTTCCTGCTTATTATATTGGCACTCTAGTAATTTTAGACAAATCTTTGCACAGAGCCACATCCGTAGATTTAATTTTTTTTTGTGATCTTTAGACTGCTTTGGAGAGTTTGATGTCTGAAATAACTGCCAAAGAAAAGGACACAGAGAATGAGATCGAGGCACTGAGGAAGGCTGGAAGAGACAGAGAGCGAGACCTCGACACACTTAACACTGTGCTGCAGTGCAACCGGGATATTATCAATGTAAGAGCACACACACACACACACACACACACACACATTAGAAAGTGGAGTGGAATTTCACGCGTTGTATTTCAAAAACATACACACACACGCTTAATACATTCAAGCACTCTGTACATGTCTACTTTGTCCCATGCACAGTTCATTCTACCAGAGGTTTTATCTAGGTTGATATGCATTTTTGTCCTTACTCCAGGATCTGCAAGTGACTCTGCGGGAGAAAGAGCGACTGCTGGAGGAGGTGCAGAATGAGAGGGAGGTGTGGAGACAGCGTGACCGGGCCCTCGCTGCTGTCCTGCAGGAGAAGGAGACTCTGATCCGCTGCCTTAAAGAGAAGCTGGAGAGCTGTCAGAAAGATGTACAGGTATATAAATGTATTCAAACATACACTCACCTGCAAAAACTATGGCAAAATTACCTGGAAGGAAGAGGAGTAAAAACCTGGAAATCCATTGTACAACTTGGATAGCTAGCTATTACGTTTTTCATAAGGTGGTTAACTGTTTCAGACATATTTTCATGGCTATTACTGATAGTCTTGAAAATCGATATAAATATATATTTTGTCATATCAGTATTATTTTTGACTGAGGGTGTGAAATAGTGTGAATTTGAGCAGCATTTTTAACATGACAGAACTATAGACCCGTCAAACATAAAAACTGTGTGTCTGTAAATTGTCTCTAATAGCTGCCCTATTTTTGCGAGGTTATATCATTTCTGATAAATGATCATAAATGCGAGAGATAGTAGTAAACCTTTGTGCTGAATTTATAAACTTAAGCTGCGTCTCTAATACAGATTCAACTTTTAATAGTACATTAGAGCTGTAGCAAGTTCACATTGTGATCACAACGTACAAAATGATCATCCTTAATTGGCTAAAACAAAGTAAAACATCGACCATCTAATAAAACAGATAGTTTTGAGAATGACTTAAAATGGACATATCATGCTTTTTGTGATTTTCTGTCATTTTTATACTGTCATGATTCTGGATATCTATGTTAAACATGGTCAAAGTTCCAAAACATAAGGTGAATGTATTGAAAAAGGTTCCTGCAAGTAAAATCCAGGGTTTCAACCTGCTCTGAACCTCTTCTTCCTCCTCGTGATGACATCAGATTGGTTCGAGCATGCCCACAAACTACTGTCCGTTCTGTAGCCTTTGTTGCTAAGGTTGTTCCACAGGTTCTTCACGCTGTCACTCACGTATTTCGGATGGGATTAGGGCTCGAACATGTACGGATGTATTTGAGAAGTTTCAATTTTGAGTAAGGAATGAGGAAAAAGAAGTGAAATCCTACTACTGCTGTTTGTTTACATACCTTAAAGAGACAGGAGTTAAAACACAGAGGCTGAACTGAGGGGCTGCATAAAGGGCCAATATAAGATAAATAAGGAGTTACTTAAAACTGCATGCAAAGATATTTCAGTAGAGCACCAGGATATAAATATACTTGAAAATGCACATGATACATCTCCTTTAAGGGCAAGGTCCAAACGATATCTTGCATCACGTTGTCTTAAAATTGTCTATCAGCAATATAATGAAAACATCAGTCAGCCCACATGAAAGCCAGTCAAAGTTTACTTGCTGTAAAAATTGCAGAGCAAAGTATTACTGTAGATGCCTGATACTCTTCACTGTGCTGTAGTCCTGTTTGGTATTTCAGAGGGAGGGCAGCAGCGATTTGTGGTTGAAACATTGTCACACCGTGTCCTAACTGAATGTGACATGACCGAGCGTCAGTGACAAAATCAGTTTGATTGCTTTGCTTTCTATTGGAATGTTCTAACCGGCTGCGAGTGACGCAGCACAATGTGGCACCCTGTTTCTATTTACTTCCTGTCGCTCACGTTGAAAGTACGTCACGGACGAGGAACGGCTGATTTATTTAGTTGAAAGGAGGAGTTATCTCTGTTATCCCTCCTCTGGCTGGAGGGAGATCGCCGGGGAGCTGGAAGTTTCTGGTTAAGTCGCTGTTGGCTATATTGTATGTCATTTCCAGTAATGAAACATCTAAATATCACAATATAAAAAGTGTTTTTTTCTGTTTTAAAAAGTACAAATGTAGGATAGCAAGTTCTCTGCTTACATTTCCAGTCTGATCTTGAGTGAACAGCTGATAGGTACATGGTTTGTTTACATGACGTAACAGAAGAACATATTTAATGGATTCAGTGTGGACAGAGAATGTCCGATGTTACGCAATGCAATGTGATAGTCACAACGCTCGCTTGCTTCTAGGACGCTGCGTCAGACTATATAAAATAAATAACTGGGAACAGAAAAGCAGCATGCAGGCAGTTTTTTTCCTGGGGGGGAAAAAAAACACCGGAAAAATTTCTGTTTGCAACTTTATATTGTTTTTGTTGTGAAGTCAGAGACTATCTGTCATCTGTCACAGCTTCAAGAATTCATAGTACAAATGTTGTCATGCTAGTTTGGTTTGATTGATCTTCACTAATTATAAAAGTAGCTGGATGTTTTTCAGATGATTCATCAAGTACTATTGCCGTCTCTCCTCCACATGCCACACACAGACTGGCCCCGACAGCAGCATATTAAAGTTAAAATAAGCTTTTATTATAATAATGATACAATTTCTCCTGCAATTACTGTTGGCTGACAATAAAAGGAGAAAAAACAAGCAGGAAAAAATCCGCCCCGAAGCACTTAACAGAGTGGAAAAGCATTTTCCTGGTAAAGCACATTTGTAGGCCTTTTTGATTTGCTGTATTTTCTTTTCATTCTTTTTTTTTTTAATTCCAAACTGCAGATTTTGATGTCAGACTCAGTGAGTCAAGGTTTTAGGACTTTTCATGGACTCAAAGATTCACATGTTCTACAATTGTCTATCAGCAATTAAATGAAAACATCAGTCAGCCCAAATGAAAACAAGTCAAAGTTTCCTGGCTATAAGAATTGCAGAGCAGAGTGTTACTTTAGATGTCTGATACTCTTCACTGTGCTGTAGTCCTATTTGGTGTTTTATCCACAGACTCATAGAGAAATATTTCAGCTTAGAAAAAGAGCTTTCTAATATGCTGCAGTATGACTTGGATACAAAGTGGAACAAGTGTTCATTTAACCTCTTGCACCTTAAAACAAAATTTCATTCTCTCTGTTATTGAATGAGGAGCCTGTTCTGCAGCGTTCAGCCCTCCCGGCTTCTTCTGGGAGATGAGGTTTGCCAGTAAATATTGACTTCAGTGACCATGGGGAAAGCTTTACTCACGACTTGTCGTTTTTCTTCCAGACTCTCTCCAACTCTGTGATTGGCCAAGGACTGACGGGGGGCGGAGTTGAGGCGGCTCTTGCCTCTCAGCTGAAGGAGAAGGAAAGCCAGCTGGCAGCCTTGTTGAAGGACAGAGAGGGAAACAGCACCACCATGTGTCAAGAGGTCACCAAACTCACCGCAGCCCTGCAGGAGTACCAGACTGTGGTTCAGGTGAGGTATCAAAATGAAAAAGGACACATTTTATTACACATTGCAGAAAAAAAACAAAGTAGTTGCTTGAATATTCTGAGTTTAGTATGATTTTTTATTTTAAATACACTTGTCTGATGCAAATCAAGAGATTTTAGGGGATGCAGTCATATCTACACTTGATTCTCAGACAGTATTGAATGTTTGAGAAGAAAAACAATGTTCAGTTATGTTTCTATTCTTATTTTTGTGACCATCCAACAAACGGTACCTACTGTACAACACATCTATTGAAGTGGGGGAACTGCACTTCAGCCAGCATTGATTTTAGCATAACAGTCAGAAACATGTATTTGCTAGTAGAGCTACAACGATTAGTCAATTAATTGATTTTATTTTGATAATTGATTGAATAATTTTGAGTAATTTTTTAAAGAAAAAAATAATAATTCTCTGATTCCAGCTTCTTAAATGTGAATATTTTCTGGTTTCTTAGTCTTCTACAATAGTAAACTAAATATCTTTGTGGACTTTTGGTCGTGACAAAACAAGACATTTGAGGAACGTCATCTTGCGCTATTAGAAATAGTGATTGACATTTTTCACCATTTTCTGACATTTTTTAGACCAAACAATGAGTTGATTTATCAAGAAAATAATCAACAGATTAATTGATTATGAAAATAATCATTAGTTACAGTCCTGGAGCCCTGAAGTGAGATTAAAAATCATCAGACCTGCTTACACCATTAAAAGCTCATGTAAGGGACATTTTAGCATGCAGCTTCTGCCTTTCTAACCATTTCTTTTGCCGTCACCAGAATCAACAGGAGAGTCACAGCCAGACGGTTTCCTCTCTGACGGATCAACTCAGAGACACTCGACAGGAGCTTCGGGAGAAAGAGAAGCAGAAGAAGGAGGCTGATCGAGCCCAGCAGAACGACCAAGAGGACAGAGAGAGAGGGGAGAGGAAACTGAGGGAGAGCCTGGAGAAGAGAGACAAACTCATAGAGGTAGTACACAGAGCCAGGTTAACTTTAAGGAAACAAATAAACACTTCATGTCACAGAAAAAGGCTATTTTGTCGTTATCCAGTGAATACCGTGAACAGGAATTAAAGTTCTCAGGCACCGTGCCTGATTTCAGGCATAGAGCAGGTCTAAATTCATATAATACTTAATTCAATATGTTGTCCACATTTCCTCCTTGACAACTTTTCAGGCTCACAAATCTTTTCTTGCTTTAATCCCTCCATGAATCTCCAAATTTGGTGATTTTTACATTTTCATTAAAACTGAATTATGTTTTTTTATGGTTTGAGATGGTTCTGTTACTTTTTAAACGGCTATAATGCATAATATGATTATGTGTAATGCGAGAGGTGTCACTCATAGTGATTAAACTGCAGAGAATTATCAGCAGACTTTGCAGCTCCCCTCAACTAAATATATCTCAGGCCTAAACTTGCACGTCTGAAACTGTTAGTGGAAACTGTGCCCTCTAGTGGCTGGTCTAAGACTACAAGTGGACCATGGCTCTTATGACGCTGCAGAGCTCCATGTAACAATATGTAAAAATTTTAACAGTATCTCTCAATATTTGAATAAATGGCAACAGATATTTGAATTTTCTCGTTCTTTACTACACAATACGAGTCAGTGACACCGACTCAAGTTGTTATGAGTATTTTTGATTGAGAGTTATGCTGCTGTCTTAAACCACACATAGATTAGTAAAATATCTCTTTGAGATTATATGATACTCTGAACTTCATTGATGCTTGTGGTGGTGACCTAGATCTTCATTTGTTCAACAGCAAATCCTCTTGGATGCCGAGGAGCGGGACCATCTGTTCAGAGAGCTGCAGCAGAACCTACAGAAGAAACGTGAACCTGTGACCGCCATCAAACGCACACTGTGATAGATGAGAGCTGGGTGATAAAATGACAGGATGCAAACTTACTGCACAGAGATAGAGGAATACTTTGCACTTTCTGCACCACCTTTTTGCCTCTTTGACATATTTATCGTGGTGTATATTTATATTTATCTCCACATATTTGAGGTTTGCATTTACAGACCTTATTTGTCCTGGCACAGGGCTGAAGGAAAGTTTAATTTTCCACAATTACTACTAAACTCTCTGGAGTGAATAGGTCATTTCAAACATAGAGAGTCAGATGCAGTCTGATTGTTTTCATTTTGGAGAGATATCAGGTAGAGAGATATCTTTTCTTCTTAAAGCTGGATGTTCAATACTTGACTTAAAAATCACCACATTTATTTAACTGTATTTAGTTGATTTTTGAATGTAATGGGTTTAATGTTTAGGCAGTGATTAGATTTCATTTCAGTGGGATGGTTGCGGATACAAACATTTCTGAATGATGTGATTGTCAGTGATTCTGAGTGACATTTATTATGTCCTTCAGGACAGGAGCGGGTACAATATTGCTTTAAATTAGTATTAGCATTTCTCTATTCTGAGAAGCTTTTGGCAGGTGTCTTATTGTGTTTGTCTTTTTACTTTCTTTGCTGCACATTTTTGTTTACAGTGCTAGTTTGGCACTCATGGAGGGGAATATCTAGGACCAAAACAGCATTTTTAACTGCATGTTTTTTCTGCTTTTATAAATATATATTTTTCTGAATGATCTTCCTTGTTTACATGTCTTGTGCTGTCAGTCTGTGAGTTATTGCTGGAGACATATTTTCTTTCTTTTAGCTCAAGAGAATTAAACACTCTGATTCAAATTACTAATGTCTACAGACTCACTTATTTCATTAACCATCATGCATGTTTGTTGAGATGAAACATGACCTGAAACTACGGCAGTAAAAGCCAGTGTTGAGGGACAGTGCCCCCTGTCTTGTGCTCGGTGTCCAATCACCAAACTGTTGAGAGTTTCTTGTTACTTCAGGAACTGTTGCTATGGAGCTGACACCTCAACACCTCACACAAAGTTTTCACATTAGATGTTACAGCCATTTCTCCTCGGAGGAACTCAACAGAGTAAGTAGTAAAAAGTAAAAGTTGTGTTTTTTAGGAAGGAACTGCATGTGAAGGAATGCAGGTCCAGTCGGTTCCGCTCGGCTCTGTCACCATCGGACCGGAGTCTTGGCGCGATGGGACTATCCGCTCCATCCGGCGTGCGGAGCGCCTGGTACGGCAGACTCGGGCCGGGCGGTCGGGGAGCTGCAGCCGTCCCCGGAGCTGCAACACCGCTGCTGGTTTCACCCCGAAGCGCACAGATGACACGGCGGAAACAACCGAAGATAAGATCACAGAGGAGGAATGTGAAGGGAGTCGTGACAATATCTGCAAAAAAAAGATGTCGAGGCCCCAAACTACAGGAGCGATGGTGAGACACGCACACACACACACACGCCTCCAGACAGGCCTATGCGTGCATACATGCAACAGTTTTTTATCTGAAGAGAGGTAGCAGTTACTGATAATATTATTTGGTCAGTGAGATAAAGTTGTACTCTCTTAAGAAAACGTTGCTCTTAGAAGTAAACCTCTGCAGATAATTCTTCACAATGATAAAAAAAAAAAAAAGATGCGGAGTGTCATCATGTTCACCAGCTGACATCTGTGTGCCAAAACATTAACCTACAGAAAAAAGCATAACCTATCCATCCATCAACTAACATAGTCAACAAAAATACATTTTAATACAACATTTAAAAACAGGGGTTTACTTTGTGTTTTATCTCCTCTGAAACCACAGTTTCACTTTCTCATACATCTTATACAACAAAAGAGGTACTGAAATACTTAAATAATAATAATAATGAAACTATGATTTGAGAAAAAATAGCCTATATATCATTGAACACCCCAGCCAAAGCTCTTATAAATTAGGCTATAAGAAATGTATGACTTTTTCATTTGACAGAAGCTTGTTTAAATTATTCCAAGTGCTGAGAATTTACAGTGCTAAAGCCTAAACTTCACATTACTAACTCAGACTTTTGTGAATTACAATCTAACTTCCTCTGAAGCTCTCTCTTAATGGCACCCAGAGGACCCTTGTGGCCCCGTTCCCACCTTCCAGCTTGCGTGAGCAGTGTGCGGGGGCCAGTGTTGCCATGGCTGGCGAGTACATGCGCAGGGTGCGGGAGGTGGAGGGCCAGCTGCGCAGACAGGCCGGCAGGGTGAGCCAGGAGGGCATCAAGCTGGAGAGGGAGAGGGGTCACCTGGAGAGGATGCTGCGTAGCCTCAGGGCTGATCTGACGGTGAACAGGAGGAGCTCTGAAGGAAGGACAAGGAGGCCTTCCACTGCAGAGACGGTGAGCTTATAGCCACTCATTAGAAAAAAATGCAACACATCTTTAAAGACAGATAATGCTCAGTTTAGTCATGCACATTTTTTGTCCTGTGCTGCGAACTTAATGACATGCATTCACTGACAGATTTGCTCTGTTGCAGGAGAGAGATGGTGCTGATTACTTGCTGGCCTGTGAGAGAAAAGAGCTAGCTGAGTTGAAACAGGATCTGGAGGGAGCACTGAAAAACACACTGACCCAGTTACAGGTGATTTACAATGTTACTGTTCTGTCTTCTTTGGTTGACTCATTTTCCTTTAAAGCACCTTCCACCCCCCACCTCTCTTTCTTTCTTTCCCTCTCTTATTCCACTTGTCCCTCCATGGCAAGAGTGTTTTTATTTATCTATAAAATAACAGCCAGAGACTCCAGGTAAAAGCAACAACTGCTTGCCATTTTGAATATTTTGGCAACTGTCTGCAACAGACAGTAAAACAGTTGCCACAGTTTCAAGTTTTGAGAGGAGATCTGAAAATACAGTATATCAATGCGAAGTAAAATCTTACTTCTAATGCATTTTATGATGATATTAACACAACAACGGATTAAGCTACTGTAGAAAGTTCAAAACAAACAATATAAAAGACAAAAGTTGAACAGTGAAAACATTACTTATGAACTGGGAAACTTGAAATCAATATTCTAGATAGCCAAACACTTCTTGAAGCGGTTTAAATTGTAGAGAAATGTGAAATGGATCAACCCAGCAACTTGAACTTGAAAATCAGCATGTCTATAAGTTTCTCACAGGCATTTCACAGTTGAACAAGGACCTTATCAGACAGTCATCTCATCAGCATCAGTACACATAAATCTTTCTAAGTTCCTCCTCCGTCACTTCCAGGCTCTGGGTCAGAGCAGCAGACAGCTGCTAAACTGTGCCAGTGAGAGGGCTCGTGTCTTGGAGCTGCTGCCTCACAGTGGCTCTGTTGGAGGACACGGCACCACTGCTCAGACCTTCACCAAAACAGACCCCGTCAGCCCCTTTACACCAGGTACACTGAGGACAGACGGTAAGACTGTATCAATCCCTGCAGATGGATCAAGGTGTTGCAACAGGACAACAGGAAAAAAACACAACACAAGGACACAAAATAAAATTACAAAACATAAGACAAATCATATAGCAGAAAATTGGAAGAGCTGCATTCTATGTTATCAAAATAGCAAAAAGTACAATACACAATATCAACGTTTAAAGTGTGAAATAGTGGAACCAGAATGAGGATTTCTATATTTGCACAGTATAGGACTGTAGAAATTTTACAGCTATGTACATGGTGTGGTAATGTGCATTGCACCAACACACTGGGGGACATATTGTATAAAATATTGTGGCCATGTAGACTAATATTAAAAACTGTACACCTTAATGAATACATTCATTTAAAGTTGTTGGTTGTTTATGAAATGAAAATGTCCTTTTGATATGTGCATTAGTATCTCTCCATCTTCATTAAATTTCAGAAAGAGTGGAGCAACCACAGAGTGCAAACATGTGCATTATTATCACAGTATTACTATCCAACATAGAATATACCAACACACACTCTTACCAACACACCTACTTTACCCCTTACAATGTACCTGCTTGTACCCGCAACAAGATCAGATCTCACATCTCTTGCAAACTTGAAAGATAAGGCTTGCAATTTTCTAACAAATCTAATGTGCAGAGCCAAACCAACAATGAATTGATCCTACTTACAAGTATTGTGCGTGTATACAAAGCCTGATATACCTTATTCCTCTGTGCTTCTGTGTAGACCTCCATTGTTGTCCAAAGAACTATTAAAAACACGCCAGTGAGTCACAGCGTTGTACTGGGTGACATGTTCCTTTGCCACTAAGATTTTAGTCACGTTAGTTTGTTTAGAAACAGCTCCAAACAGTAATAACAGAGATTTTCATTCTCAGGAGAGTAGTTCCGTGTAAGGCGAACGCTACTGCGCATGCACCTCTAAAACTTGAGGTGAATGTATGTAAAAATGCTTCCTGAAAGGCAAAAGCCAGGGCTTCAGCCTCTTATGTACGTTTCTTTACAATGTTACCTCTACTTTCTCCCCATGATGACATCAGATTGTTTGTGCATGCCCACAAAGGGCTCTCCGTTCCACAGGCATTGTTGCTTTGGTTGTTCATGTTGTCCAATTGCATATTCCTGATTGGATTTGGGCTCAACCATTTACAGATGTATTTAAGAAGTTTCCATTTCAACTTAAAGGTTGTTTATGTAGCCTCCCAAGCTGCCGGAAATCTGCTGATGGGAAGCTGGCCAATCAGAACAGAGTGGGCTCACTGGGAGGGGGCTTTAAAGAGACAGGAGCTAAAGCAGACAAAAAACTGTTTCAGACAGAGGCTGAACTGAGGGGCTGCATAAAGGGCCAGTATAACATAAATAAGGAGTTTTTTGTACTGTAAATCATGCAAAGATATTCCAGCAGAGCCCAAGATTATAAATATAGGCCTGGGAATGTGCATAATATGTCTCCTTTAAATTAAATAAATTATCCTTTTACTGGTTTGTCCTTGTGCAGAATGTAAACAAGTTTTGGAGTCGTCCACTTTGATGGTCAACCAGTCGCAGCAACTAAGGGAAAACATCAGACAGATGCTAACCAGCGCTATCACCAGGCAGAAAGATGCTCATCATACTGTCAATGACGGCCTGGTGAAGAAAATTGCTGAGACAATCAGTCTGCAGGTAGACACAAACAAAACAAGGTGTTAAACATCTTTGATTGCACTACAGAAATACATCAGGAACATCATTTTGTTATTAGAGTAAATCGTCATTTCCACTTGATCCTATCTTTTGTAGCAAAACTTGACTTTGACGTCTGCAGCCACCAGGCAGGCCAAGTTTCGCAAGCAGAGGGAAATCAACTGTATTCGCCACAGCCATGACAGAGCGCAGGTTGGTGTGCATGTGGAAAAGGATCAGTGAGTTTGTTTGAGATTCATGTGCACAAGGTGACATTTTCCCCCCTTGTCACTGTGATGTTTATAGGGTCCTGAGTACAGCGGTGACATACTGTCCAGAGAAAAACTGAACAGGCCTCTGGTGCGAGTTTACCACAGACACCCGGGGACACAGTTACCTGAGGCTGCTCAGCTCATACAGGTGCTTCCAACATGATTAAATAAACAAATGTTAATATAAATGCACATTTAAATGATTCTAATAGAACACACTTCATAAAAGGGGTTAGGAGTTGTAACTAAAGGCGTTATCAATGGCTATTAAACCATTTATTAGTTCTTTATAGATCAGTAATCATTAATAAGGACTTTGGTTACAAACTATCTAGCTCTTTAATCATCATCATCATCATCAGGACATCCTCTCTAGTTGACAGTTTGACCACTTAGACTCTGGGAAAAAGCTGCCGTGCATTCAGATAATCATCTACTTATTAACAACTAATGAATATTTACAACCCAAATAGATTTTTTACAACCAAACATTGTTCTCCCAATTGGCCTATTACTAATCAATAAAGCATTAATAAATTATTCATTACCCATTAATAAAGCCATTAGTTACAAATTATAAACCCCTTATAAATAATTCCATACTAGAAAGTACCATCAAATTTTGAAAAGTTAATTTTTTTCCTTTCAACTTTATTGTCACAGGGGGGGAATTTTTCTTTTAGCCAGGTAAAACATAGAACACCCAGAGACTTAGGCACACAGACTTAAGTACATAAAACATACATAAAACATGATAAACCATACATACATCAAGTGACAACATAAAACTGAGAGTATGCGTGGCCATCATAATTCAATATAACTCAAAGGTTTCAAAAACATCATCACACATAGGTAGTTACATGGAAAACTCATCGTGATCTGAGTCATCATGAATAATAAATTTATAGGCAGCTATAAATGTGCTCTGAAAAACCTTATCTATGATGAATCTAAACCAAACCAAAACTAGGTCTAACAGATTATGGTGGAGGAGGTGCTACAGATGGAGGGGAGGCCCCAAAAAAGCATACACCGACCTGAATACAGGGGACTACAACAGACAAAACAGGAGTGCAGTGAGTTCATCCTTCCACTCTATCTTTAGTCTTAGTCAGAAGAACGCAGGTTAGATTACACTGAATAGCTTACAAAAACAAAAAGGTTCTTATAAAAGATAGAGGATTTTAACCTAATATGTGAGAATAAAAACTAGGAAAGCACACTGCGCTTGTGCATGCATACTTGCTGCTAGATGTTCACACCATATGTTAAAAGCATGCAGTGGTTTGACACCTGGTAAGTGTCTCTTAGAAACCAGGCTAAATGTGTTTCCTGTGTGTTTCACAGGGCAGTGCAGTGCTGAGACGATGTCTCATGTCCTCTGAAGGTGAGCTGTTGAGGCTACAGCGTGCCTGTCTGCATCTGCTGGATGACCTACATGGCAAGAGAGCAGCAACTCAGGTAGACGCAGCCGTTGTCCGTATGAGGCGTCAGCAGGTGGACAGGCGAGCCATGCCCACTTTCCTGCAGCAGGGGGCGTACTGAAGCCAACTGCCCTTGTCTTGTGTTCAGTAGAGCTGCAGACAGCATGCAAGTGGAGAAATGATGGAGTTAGTTTAATCTAATGTGTGGTGAGAAGTAGAGAGCAGCCCTGTGCAAAAACTTCTGGTTCAAGATTAGTAGAATGTGATAAAAACTGCAGTAAATGGCCATAAGTATGTGGACAAAGACTTTTTTCATGGTTTGGTCTAGGCTCCTAAATCTCAACTTGCAACAGTTTGAAGGCGGCCCTTTACAGTTTCAACATGACAGTGTTCCCATGCACAAAGCCAGGCTCATAAAGGAGTTTAAAGAAACTTTCCCAGTTTGGTGTGGAATAACTGCTGGGTTGCACAGAGACCTGACTTCAACCCCATCCAACACCTTTGGGATGAATTATAAAGCCCAGTGAGAGTCAGATCTTCTCACTTATCTCACTGATGCTCTTTTGGCTGAATGGGAGCAAATTCCTGCAACCAGGTTCCAAAAAAGTCTTCCCAGAAGGGTGGAGGCTGTTAATGCCCACGGTTTTGGAATCACACTTTCAACAGTCATGTGGATGTAATGTTCAGGTATCCACATACGCTTGGCCACATAGTGTTAGTTCCTGCAGGACCTTTTGGCAGTAATATTATAACAATTAGTTAAAACTAATTGTTATCAGTTATAAAATGTGTAAGACTCTTATGTTTTACACTTCCAGCAAATTCTAAGGATTTGTCTCAGATGCATCAAGAAAGCTCAAACAAATGCAGTAAAATAATACAAAATCAATTTTAGTGGCCTGTACTTGTATGTGACTGACAAAATTTCAATTTTCCTGATGCAGCAAACCCCAGCCAACTATTTTATATTAAATATTAAAAGAAATACTGAAACTTATTTGCCATTACTAATTAATTATGGTCTAATCAGATTATCTTTATTGCAATAAAAGGATGACTGCAGGAGCCATTTAAATATTAAAAGTCTGTATATAGCTCACTCTGACCACAAGGGTGTAGTATATGTTCTGTTCATGTGTTGATAGGCAGCACATCAACAGGTGTTTTAAATGAACATGAAGCATGAGCTGAAGGTGGTGGGGAGCACATGGTTTTTACTGTAATCCAGCTTTGTCTCAAACCCAGCATCAAACAAGACTTCATGAGTGGTAAAGTGGTGTTTTTCTAAATATTCAACTGTTGCAATAAATGGGAACATCACCCAAAGAAGAACAGTTTTTGACATTGTTTATTTTAAGTGGATACATGTGAAGAATGTTCCTTAAGCCACCTACGTTAAGTGACTAATTAAGTTTGTTTTTTGGATGGTCACTACACAAGTAAGAACTGTCCTGTACGGAGATATGAACAACACTATTGGAAGGAGGCTGCTGGTTGGATTGGCATTGCACGGGTCAAAAGGAACAACAATCAACTCCTCTCTTCACTAATCAATGCTGCAAATAAGAAAAGGCAAGGTAAGCAAGACACAGCAGATAATCCAGTCTGTTTTATCGCTACCTGTTGTCTGAAGTGGAACTAAACTGTGTGAAATATGCGCCTATTTGAATGATTACTGATTTATAAGGAAATTGGACTGCATTGGTGCTTTGGATTGTGGTGCTGGATATCATTGTTGCCAGGCTGGATTATGTGTATGGAATGGAAAGTGGAGGACTTATCCGCTATCTGATTGAATGAGATTACTCTGCTGATGTCACACAATTGACAGTTTTGGGAATGGATGAAAACACTGATGCTGAAGATGTTACTCCTGTTGACAGTGTTGCAAAAAGAGAGAAAATTGCAAAAGGTGTTATGCTTCTGGTTGAAAATCTACAAAAGAATTGGAAGTTAAACCTAAGCGCTAAGTGAAGTTAAACACGCACAAACACAACTAACGGACAACTTCACTCCAATGCAGCAAGTACAGTCCTCTCAAAAATCAATGAAAGGCAATGCAAACTTCATTAATTCACAAGAGGATCAAAGGACAAGCCATGTTTGTACAGTTCAGACCTCAAATGAAAATGGGGCTCAGATTATTCAGTGACAAACAGAAATTACTGCTCAATTAATTCAACAACAGCACTCAGCATCTCTTCCACCAAGAGTAATACTAATATTTGAGGATGACCCTGTACAGTATGGATCTTTTATCATAGCATTTGAACAGGGGATTGAAAGCAAAATTGCTAATATCCAAGACTGATTGTACTACTTAGAGCAGTACACCATGGTGCAGCCAAGAGAATTGGTCAGAAGCTGCTATCATATACCAGGCAATGAAGGTTATGAAAGAGTCAAACATTTACTGAAGGAACACTTTGGCAATTAAATGAAGATTGGAGCAGCTTATATGGAAAAGGCCTTAAGTTGGCCAACAATAAAGTCAGTCATTTTTACTGTTATTGAGAGGGTGCTATAATATTATGGGAAAGTTGAGAGAAATACAGAGAACAGCTGCTTGTGACTTGCAAAAGAGATGCGGATGTAGGGTTTTGTTCACTGATGTGGTCAATTTTCTTGAGCAACAAGTCAAGATTCTCTCTGGCCCTATTTTTAGAAACATACAGGACATGCAGACTGCTACCTCTAAAGGAAAAACTCTCTTAAAATCTTTGACCAAAAACAAAAATCTTGCAACTGTGACAGCTTTCAATACCTCAGCAGGTATAAAATCTACAGAGTCGCAGATCTGCCATACTTCTGCTTTATCAAAAGGCGAGACTGTGTCATGTTGCATATTCAAAGGTCATCACTCAATAGAGAATTGTGTACAGCTTAAGAGCATGACTCCTCATGAGAGATTTAATCTTTTAAGGCAGAGTGGTTTATGCTTTGGCTAAAACCCGATCATGTCAGCAAGAGTTGCAAAGGTCATCTAACATGTAATGTACGCAACTCAAAACATCCCACAGTACTTCATATTACAGCTAAGCTCAAAGCATCTGAAAGACAGTCAACAAGCAATGCTGTTGTCCCTCAGCAGAGCTGTGCTTATACTGGGGCTGGTAAGCAAGAATGTGTTCTCTCAATTGTGCCAGTGCTAATAAAAGCTAAGAATAGGAATAAAACTTAACACCCTATACTTTCTTGGATCCAGAAAGTTCAGCCACCTTTTGTACAGAACACCTGATGAGACAGCTAAACTTCGAAAGCACTAAAGCACACATTTTCCTGCTAACTATGGGACAAGCAAATACTGTAAAGACTCATGTTCTGACTGGACTGGAAGTGTCTGTGTTTTATGACGACATGTTTCTGGACTTCACTGAGGTTTATACTCAGCAAACCATGCCAGTTACTAGAGACAACATTGTCACCAAAAAGGATCTCAGAAAGGATTAAAGTTCACAAGCTTGATGCAGAGGTGGATTTGTTGATTGGAACAAATGCCCCAAAGCTTTTAGAACCTTGGAAAATTGTCAACAGCCATGTTGATGGACCCTATGCTATCAGAACCCTATTTGGGTGGGTTGAGAACAGTCCACTTAGAGGGAGTGGAAGTGACAAAGGGAAGAGTGGCTGCCCTGCTGTCACTGTCAGTAGGATTTCCACTAAGAAAGTGGAACAGCTGTTGCTTGCACAGTGCAACCAAGACGTTAATGAAAAGTTATGTGAGAGCATAACTATGCTATCATATAATACCATATTTCATAAAGCAGAGCAGTTTTGACATTGTTAATTTAAGTGGATATGCATGAAGAACATTCTTTAAGCCACCAACATTGTGACCAAGTTTGTTTTTTGGATAGTCACTACAATGACCATGATAGGAACAAGGGCCTTTTTATACAGTCAAAAAACAGAAATAGAATAAAAGACTGGATAGAGATATGAGTAGTGCCCAATATGATTATCTTATCTCGTGAACAATATTAGATTAATCACTGAAAACTATTTATTTACTTATTAAACTGAAGCATGAGAGTTAATTTTCAGACTTTAAACCAACAGCTTTTTTTGAGAACCAAAGCAGCTTCAGAGAACTGTGAATTTAACATTTTCTGTATAGTTAAAACTGCTGCTACTCCTGTTCGGTTTTCTAGTCATGAGACTGCAGGTCACTTGACAGCCCTCCAACCAAACTCAACGTCTTTCATTAAGAAATAAGACATGATTTAATAAACCTTCCCTGCTTTAACTCAGTACATGCCACATGTCTTGTCATTCTGTAAAAACAAAAAAATAAGATTCCTTGACATGAATTGACAAATTCTATACAGATTTTAACTTAAAGTAGAGTGTACTTTCCTCACAAAGCCCTATTTATTCTCTTACATCTGAATGGGGCTATTCTCTGCAGGACAGTGAGTCCAGGCAGCATTGGACCATCATGGCTATCACTGGGAAGCTAACAGCCTAATTGAATCATAAGCATTGGGCTGTGGAGATTCTTGGAGTTAATTAACACAATATTAACAGAAACCAGAGGAGATTTACCTTCAGACCTCTGCAGCTGGGCAGGCTGAGGAACCAAGGAAGTCCGGATAAAGCTGTTCAGAAACTGACTTAAAGTTGTGAAGACAGAGACTTCAACAGCCTTCTTCTGTTCAACATGAAAACAGCTGGTTTGTTCTAGAAAACAACAAGAAAGAGGCGACGTTAAGAGCCGTCGAATCAGGCTGTAAGAATATTTCCTCCTTGTGAAACAGAAACAGTCACTGATGATGTCGCAGCTGGTTTGTCCTCTGCTTTTCCTGTGTTTACTTCCAGCTGTGGGTAAGTGAACAAAACATTTACTGTGTGTGTGTTTATGGGCTGGCTTGTGTGTATGAATGTACAAAACATGTGTATGCTTCTACCAACAGATGTACTTTGGCTTTTCCAGCAATGGTTCATATTTAGGCCGCAATTAATGATTATCTTTATAATTGGTTAATCTGATGATTATGTCTTGTTTTTGTCTGACCAACTATCAAATGACCAATTATCAAAATAGTTGCCAATTAATTTTCTGAAGTTCAACTAATCATTCAATCAATTTATTGTTTCAGCTTGTGCTAACATACCATTTGTATCAACACTGCAGCTTTGTAATACATACATTTCAACTTAATTATTAATTAATTTACATTAATCATCCAATAATTTACCACTAAAACTAATGATAATAATATTTTTTGAGTTTATTGGTTATGAAATATTAACACTTGTCATTTTCAAAACTCAGAGCAATGGATATCTGGTACTGTTTTCATCATTTTCATCCTGTTTTTGATCAAAATCATCTTGTTACTCCTTCTCCTCTGAAAACTGAAGTCTTCAAAGCCATTTTGTGATTTTAACCAACATGTCTGTCCCTCAGTTCCCCTCTTCTGTTACACTTGTGTGTTCCCCGCCATCTCGCCTCTGGACTGCATCAGATACCCTCTGAGGTGTCCTCCCGGGCAGCTCTGTCTGTCCTCCAGAGCTGTGGGCCAGAAAGGTGAGGGTGCCTCAAGTCACAGAGCTGCATTTAAATGAATCAAAACTGAGAAAAAGAACTGAGAAAGGCTGTGCCGAGCACAGAGGGAGAGGTGTGACTCTTTCCTGAACTGACATTTATGATGAACTCTGGTTTTCAGGAGACTTCCGTGTGGTGTTGTATGAGAAGAGCTGCGTCCTGCCAGCTCTCTGTGGAATCACTGGTGAAAAGTACGCCATGGGACTCAACTTCACCTTCACCAATGAATGCTGCAACACACACCTGTGCAACAGAGCTGCAATACCTGCTGCCCCCTACTGGACCAGCACATTACTCACACTAATTATGTCATACTCAGTTTGGTGAACAGGAAAATATTGTAGTAGTTTAGAAGATAACTTGTTTGACACATGTGCAGTGGGGTTGCCCGTCCTGGCCTCTTATGGTCTCATATTGTACTCTTCAAGTAACTGTGTTTAACAAGAGTGTTGACTAGAAAAATATTTTTTCTCTGATAACTGCTAACAACACTGAAAACTGAGCTGTTTTTGGAATGGTGCGGGGAGATGAGAATAGCATTTTTAGCTTCTGTTCCCACAATAAGTATTCTTATATAAGTATACTATAAGTATTCTTATACAATTTACATAAGTCCCACTAGTTAGCATTTATAATCTGCATATAAACAGTTACTAACTGGTTTATAACACTATTATTTGTGTGTTGTGTATAGTTGTAAGCAGACATGAGGACATTTTAAATGTTTATCAGTGTACAGTATTTGTCAGGAATTATAACTTCTTTCGGGCTGCAACGATTGTTTTCATTATCAATTAATGTGCCGATTATCGTAAAGATTATTTGTTTAGTCTATAAAATGTCAGGAACTTGTGAAAAATGCCCGTTATGATTTCTGACATCCCATGGTGACATTTTCAGATGTCTTGTTTGGTCCAATCAACAGTCCAAAATCCAAAGAAATTCAATTTACTACCATGTATGACAATGAAAAGCTTCAAATCCTGAGAAGCTGCATCCAGCAAATGTCAACAAAATTACAAAAACGATTATTCAATGATCAAAATAATGGCTGATCAATTTTTTGTTGATCAACTAATAAATTAATTGACTAATTGTTGCAGCTCAAAACTTCAAAAATATGAAGACATATTTTGTATAATTGCAACTATTTTACTATATTGTCATTCATAACTGTCATAGTTGCTGACAAATACATTAACAAACACATATATACAACTAAGCCATTTATTAAACGTGTGTTATAAACCATTTATTAATGCTTTATATACTGCTTATAAATGCTAAGTACATAAAGTTAACTGTTACCTTTTTTAACACACTGTGATAAATTAAACTACCTCTACTCACATATCAGTCAAGTTCACTTATACAAGCCAAAGTCAGATGTTTGTCTCAGAGACTTACAGTTTGTATGTAAATATGTACACACAGTATTGTATTTACATTCTGTCCTTAGATCCTCCAAAAAATTTACATATTCAGAATAGACAGGAGTAGCAGTGGTAGAATTAAGTGTAGACAAACAGAATTACAGTATCACTTAGGTTTCAGTCAAATAATTGTTTTCAGTGGTTTTACATAAGTGAAATCAAATGCTATTTCACTTGAATAAAGTGATCAAAGTTGCATGCTTCAGTAAGAAAAAACAGGCCTTTCTTTAATTGATGCAGCAGCTTTATATGCATGATGATCAGTTGGCTTATGGATTCAGATACACCAGCAGAGGTGGGACAAAGTTATTGTTTTGCAAGTCACATGTCAGCCTCAAACCTGGTTATAAAGTCCCAAGTCAAAGTCCAAGTCCTAAAGTTTGTGTTTCTAGTCCTAAACAAGTCACATGCACCCTTCACCACATTATTGCCAGTTAAAAAAAAAAGTTTAAGTGTGAAAAAAACTGCAGAAATATGCTTCCTGCTTGTGCAGCACGGTTTCTGTCAGATTGATTTGTGGTGTCATTGTCAGGAGTTGGTTTACTGCACACTTTTTTTTAAAGCATAGATTTCAATGTGTGGGCATAGGGAAGATATCAAGTCAAAAGGTTAAGGTCCAAGTGAAGTCACGAGTCATTGGTGTTAAAGTCCAAGACGAGTTAGTCCACATGTCTGTTGACGAAAGCCTATATCATGAACACACTTTCAAGTGATGGAAGTGACAGATTATATCAGCACTGACCACAAAGAGATGATAAAAAAAAGTACGAGCAAAGGAGGGAAGCAAACACAAGAAATATTGTGAACTAAACACTGAATTAACTGTCCAGTCATCTTCATCATTTGATTACATTGATAAAGTCCTACTTGTCACCACACAGGTTTGTAACTTGAACTTGGAAGATGTCACACACCACCTGAACAACACCCACTCGAGTGAAACTGGTATAATGAAGGAAAGACTTGTATTACTTCCTCTGGGTAAAATTTGAACATAACTCAAATGACTGAGTTTACTTACAGGGACACATCAGAGAGTCTCATTATGTTGCATACTTGCCTTAACCATAGTGTGTAGTAATTTTATCTACGTGTTGCACAGAATTGTATGTTTTTATTTGATCTTTTATATTTTGTGTGTTTGTTTTTTAATGTTTAAGCCAAAAGACAACTAACTAACTATGATGTAGCCTGTCAGGACTTTTCTTTAAATAAACTACAATAAATAAATGAAATATGTGTAATATACAAACTTTTTAAAGTAATGTTTGTTTGTTTTTTATATCTGGGCAAAAGTTAATAATTTAATGTTCTTTGATTTGTCTGCAATAAAACGTTTTCACAGCAGATATTTTGACTTGCCATAGCAAGAAAAGCACAGGTGTAACCACTAAAATGAATTATAGCTGCGTTACATTAAATGTCTGCACTGGCAGGGTCCTGCAGTCGACACACTTTAATGGAAATGAGCCATAACTGATGTTATTGGTTCCACCTTTGATTTTCCTGACATGAAATTGGTGGGAAAAAAAGGTTTTAAACAGCAAAACATTATCAACCCACCTGCTGTTTTATAAATTAAAATAACTTTAGAAGCAGGCCAACTTATGCTATCAAGTTGTTGTACATTAAATAACCTGTGCGTGGCGCCATTAAGTCTCCTGCCTCTTCAACACCAGGTGCTCCTAAATTGGCTCCAACCAAAGTCAAGAGCACGTTATCATACTCATACCTTTTTAAGTCAAGCCTTTGTTATAATTACAGTTTAAAACGTGTGATATTTGACCAAGAGTTCCTGGCATGATTTTTCTTTCGCTGTGTGTGTTTTTGCCGCTGTTATGCTCCACTGAGGGGGGAACTCTGCAGAGGTTTGAGGCTTTCAATCAAACAACCTGGGTGATGAGGAAGGTTTCCCGGAGAGAAAGCCAGACTCTGCCGCCGCCGTACCTGCACCTCCCGGTGTTTGTGGGCTCCAGGCTGCCGCTTGTGGAGAAGGAGCATTTCTCTCCGACCAGAGGCACCGGGCAGGAGCGCTTACCTGTGCCCGTCGTGAAGGTCCTGCTGCCGACGGTGCGGCCTAACACCAGTCCACCCAGCGCTTCGGGTGTTTCCGTGAAGACTTCGTGCAAGATTAACAAAATGCATGTGCAGGTGCCGAGGAGCATTTTGGGCACCGGTGAACCAGACTCTCAGCTCAAACTGGGGACATGCCAAGCCAGTAAATCTACAACGGATTATATTTATTTTGAATATGACTTTGGTTTGTGTGGAACCAAACAAACGGTGAGCTTTAATACTTAACAGTACCAATACAGCAATGTAAAAATATTCCATTACAAGTAAAAGTCATGCATGAAAAATCCTACTTAAGTAAAAGTACATAAGTATTAGCAGCAAAATGTAGGCCTAGATAAAGTATTGCAGTAAAAGTATTGGTTTGGTCCCTCTGGCTAGATTATTAATACTGAAGTATCAGTGTGTAAACAGCATGTTACTGTTGTAGCTGCTGGAGGTGGAGCTAGTTTGAATTACTTTATATACAGTTAGCTAGTTTAGCCCACTGGTTCCCAACCTAGGGGTCGGGCACCTCCAAAGGGTCACCAAATAAATCTGAGGGGTTGTGAGATGATTAATGGGAGAGGAAAGAAGAAAAAACAAAGTTCTGATACACAAATCTGTTTTCAGTTTTTGGGCTTTTTCTCTAATTTTTAATTTTTGGTGAAATATTGGATCATTTGAACATTTATTGAAATGAAACGATATAAGAAGTTTAGAGGGAAAAATCACTATTTGGTGGAGCTGTTAACAACTCATAGACATCTGAAATGTGAGCCCGACTACACACTGCTTATAGTAAGATGTCAAAAGCCAAAAAGGTTGGAAACCACTGGTTTCATCTTTAATAATGTGTTGCATTTTAAAAGCCTGTTATATTATCCATTGTGTCAAATCTTCATCTGAAAAGTAACTAAAGCTGTAAAATAAATGTAGTGGAGTAGAAAGTACAATATTTCGTTCTGAAATGTAATGCAGTTCAACTATAAAGTAGCAGACAATGGAAATAATGAAATTCTATATACTATACTCAAATAGTAGAAGTACAAGTACTTCCAAATCGTACGCAAGTACAGTATTTGATGGTTCCCTCAGGGTGAATCCTACTGACCCCTGACTTTTCCTCTAGCGCCACCATCAGGTTGGCATTTGTGGTTTTGGGAGAAATGTCTCAACTATCAGATGGATTTGCATTAAATTTACTACATATATTAATGTTTCTGTCAAGGCTTCTAATAACTTTTGTAAAACTTATTTATCTTGAGGTCAAAATTTTACTCCAAAATTTCGCATAATTTTTATGACCCGCAATTCCCATCAGCATCAGCTGTACTTTACTAATTTTTCCCCCAACTTTATGGAAAACAGTCAAATTCAAAAAACAGTAACATATAAACAAATATAAAGAACAAAAAAGTAAAACAAAGTGTCAGGGACACTATGTCAATTATGACATAGTAATTTTTAAAAAAAATGGTAAAAGGATTGTGCAGGAAGCTTTTTACATTCAATAAAAACAAAATAATATGCAGGAGGAAGAAAAATAAATGAATAAAGGGGTACAGATTAATAATCAAGTTATATTACTCAATTATTTTATAGGTTCTAAAAGTTGTTTGGGAAATTGTTGTTTTTTTTAATTTCACAGCTTAACTAGAGTTGTAATAGAGCTCAATATCATTTAAAAACAGTATAAAATTTAGCTTTCTATCGGTCCATTTCATTTTATGTATATGGATTTGCCAAAAATTAAAAATGGTTGAATTAAAAAGCTAACATTGTTGTCCATTGAGTTGTTTTCAAAATAAATGACAATATCACTACCGTAAAGAATGACAATTTGACCAGTTTTCCTTGATAGAAAGTTTTGCACATCATTACAAAATATTTTGGTATACATACAATGGAAAAATAAGTGAAAATGTGTTTCTTTGTTTAGACCCCAATTAGTAGATGTAAACATGCTAACCGAAGCACATGCCTATGATGTCATGACAATGTAACCTGGCAACTACACAGAGGTCAGGAAACGGTAACTAGTTAACATGTTAACATTAAACTAAGATGGTGAACATGGCTGGAACTATACCTGCTAAACATCAGCATTTAGCTCAAAGCACCTACTCCTGCTAGGTGAAATGAAATAGCTGAAATGATTAGTTCATTAATCGATTGACAGAACATTACTTTGAAACAATTTTAATAATTAATTCATCATTTAATTTTTTTAAGTAAAAATGCCAAAACTTCACTGGTACCAACATCTCAAATGTGAATATTTGCTACAATGATAGTCAACACTACATCTTTAGGTTTTGACTGTTGGTCAGTGATCTTAATATTATTTTGGGGTTCAGGGAATAATGACGCACATTTTTCATTGTTTTCTGACATTTTATACATCGAACAAACGATTATTAAAGAAAATAACTGTTTGTTGCAGCCTTTCAGTGCTCCTGATGATGGAATAATACTACCTTACTCTAGGTTTTCTATGTGCAATTTGATAAAACACAACATGAGCACAATATAAACTTAATCAATTAATGTCTTAAAAGTAGGTTTTGACACATAGTTCCTCTTTAAGACCAGGACCACAAGATGAAGGATTAATATGACCTCTCATATTTCATAATTTACTTCAGTGGTGCAAATGTCTGAGGTTTCTGGAGCTCCTGGGGGTCGTGGGCCCCGGGGCAGTTGCCTGCTTTTCCTGGTTGGTAATCCAGCCTTGGCTCAAAGCACTACTGTTCCTCAGTACAGCCTCACAGAGCCGCTATGGCTGTAGACTCCTAGTCTTGTTAAAGAAAGATTGATTATTTAGCTGATTGATTCTTTGCAGATAATTAATAACCGGGTGGCCTATTCAAACACATTACAATACAACCTACCGAGGCTCCAAGGACCAATTAGGCGAGCTGTGCCCTTCACCCTGCCTGTTGCATGCTATTATAACAGGTGAGACTGGTACAAGATCCACACCAAAAAGCACTCTGCACCAAGTTATTTCAACTGTTTTTTAATCTAGACAATGTATTCTACTTCTCAGGTATCAATATTCCTACAAAATCGGCTACACACCAAAGATGCGGATGCGCAAGATCTTCAAACCAATGAAGAACAGAGTAAAATTCATTCTGACTCCACGAAATGGTAAAAACTGGGAAAAACTTGCCTTATTATCAGCCTCTAATTGATTTCTATGGTTCCCAAAGTGCTTGGAAATTCTTAGAGTTTAAGAATTTATGAAATGATGCAGTTAAATTTTTTGGTAAAAGGATTGGTGGCCTTTAATGGTCCCATTCAGGAAAAAGCCATGGAAAAACTATCATTGTTATTTTGCATTTCTTAATTCTTTTGGCCACTAACAACATAAAGCAAGTTGGGTTTTTTTTGTTTTGTTTTTTTCAAGTGACAACACAGTTTTTGTTGTCTTCCAAATGGTTGAGTCTAAACATTTTTAAAGATGAATAATTACATAAAAAATATAATATGTAGTACAATTTTTGTCTAACTGTTCATCAACATTTTTTGGGCAATCCTCTTGTGGTTTTCTACAAACCATTGCAGACTTGTATTCAAACACTAGAAAAGGAGTATTTTTTTCTGAACACTTCAATCTGGACACAACTGTTTCTTGCTTCAATTTGTCTTTGTTGAATCTTTAGTAGTATCACCCTAGATTTACCCAATTAGTGACCCTGTTGTCATTGAAAACATTCAAAAAAGGTCTGAAAAACTATACTATTATATAATTTAAACAAATACACAATAGGAGAACATTAGATTTATCATTCTGACAACAGTTTATAATCATAAAACTTTGTGTTCTATGACAATATTATGCTTTTGATTTGGAAAAAAAAAATCTTTCTTTCAGTCTAGAAAACAATTAAAGGGTCAAAACTAAAATATGTACAAATTTAGAAATTCTGGTCAGTATTATGTGTCTTAACCTTTGAGTTTCACCAAACTCATCTTTCTAAAATGACTGAGTGACCATGTATTTGAACGTGAGAAACCCATATTTCTTTGACTGTAGGTAAATGACGACAAGTCCTGCAGCTGCTGTTCTTGTTGCCAGACTGCCTCTCTCTGTTTTCTCAGCTCAGTGGGAAAGGCTTTCTCCATCAGATCAGTACGTGCTTGGAAAGCCCATGTACTTTGAGGCTGAGGCTCCATCCATGTCCCAAAACGAAAGACTGTACGTGCACTCATGTTATGCGACTCCCAAGAAGTCCCACACCTCCACGCCACAGTTTCCAATTGTGAAAAACTTTGGGTAAAAGAACACCTCACTCTCTCACAAGTGAAGGTCATGAGATTGTTTCTCTCTCTGTTTCTATTTTAAAGAAACTCATATTTAACATGGCATTTGTTTTGGTCTTTGTCTTGTTTCATTCTGATAAAGGTGTATGGTTGAAAGCAAGGAAAGTCATTCCAGATTCATCCCATACAAAAACAATGCTGTGAGATTCTCTGTGGATGCTTTCTTGTTCAAGGGAATGACAGGCCAGGTGCTTTAGCTCATTATAGCTCATTTTTATCATGTATTTTTGTTTTATAGACATTGTTTTTCTCCGGCCTCTGTTGTCAGATGTCAGCTGATTTCTTGGCTGCACATTATCTGGTTTCTGTTTTGAATACAGTGATAAGACCATGAGGCATTTAACTGATGGGAAAAAACCTTTATCTTCTGTAGCAGCTCTACATGCACTGCACCATGTCTGCTGGCAGTTCTGTCCCCACTCCTACAGCCAAGTCCTGCAACTACGACACAAAAGCAGGAAGGTTAGTTTTTAATTGAAAATTTAGGAGCAAAAATGTGTCAAATAAGCAATTCTTGACACGCTGATATTGAGAGGGATTAGCTCTTCATCACTTTATTTTTCCACAGATGGGTTGAGTTGTATGGATCAGAGTCGGTGTGTGTCTGCTGCGATTCCAGTTGTAGCTCTGCTGCCTCCACTGGTGAGTCAACGCTTCCCCCAGTTTCCATAATAAAACATATCTTATTTCCATTAGAGGATAAGGCTGTTGACATTCTATATTTTCCTCATTGTCAAATCATGAAAAGACACAAACCAACAATGAATGAAACAATTTATCTGTGTATCCATAGTCTGATATATCTTATTCCTCTGTGCCATAGAGCTACATTGTTGTCCAAAAACTATTCAAAAACACACACTGTTGCACTGGGTGACATGTGCCTTTATAACACATGGCTGCTGTAGTTTATGTTGAGTCAATCCTACATTGACAGTCCTGGTGCCGGGAATACTTGTGCATTCACCAAAAGATTTATTAATTAGCAGCTGTAAATAGTACCCAATGAATGCAGCATTTACTCCTGCTGGGGTAACTTTTGCTAAAAACTGCAGCTGTTTAAGCAAATTAGCCTTTTTTGAAGATAAAACTGTGCACTTGTGACCTGTTTTAAAGTTTTAAGGCATTTTTAGTTTTAGTCTTCATTAGATTTGTTGACAATACAAAAAATATAGTAAAACACCAGCATTATCCTCTGAAGGTGAACAGATTTTTCCTCTTTTTTATCTCAGTATGTGGCTGCCTTTTGTCGTCTTTTTGTTTCACGTTATGCTGTCATGTCACTTGAACCACAGTATATTTATTTTAAGTGTTTTTTGTTTTGTAAAGCACTTCTTTTTCTAAGGGCTATATAAATAGAACTTGTTGCTGTTGTGATAAGCACATCTTAAATTTAAATGTTCCATTACAGAATCCACAGTTAGATTAAATATGTTTTTTATTATTTTTGTATTTAACAAATTGGATTGATACTTCTTAGGTTTCTGGTTTAATTCCAAGTTACTTGATGCATTTTGGAAAAACATTCAGCCTGAGGTCAAGACTTATTAATCAAGTCCCATTTGTCCTCCAATAATGCACAATTTGATAAGCTGATAAGATGATTCATGACTCTTAGTACTCATCCACAATGAGTTTACTTTATACACAGTAGAATTGTAGAGAATCTTTTTAAAAAAAATCTTTTTTATAATGGATATTTGTAATTTTGCAGCAAATTATATTTTAATAATACAAACAATTCTACATTTTCCAGTAACCAAAATAATCAGCAGCCGACCATGGACAATAGAGCCTAAAGTGAAACCCACCACAACCCCAAAGAGGAAGACGGTCTCCACCACAACAATAACAACAACAACAAAAACAACACTGCTGAAAACAACCAGACGGGTGACCGAACAGATGACGACTTCACACCCTGAAGCAACAGCGGCGACAATGTTGGGTAAGGTGGAGGATTCCGTGAGGGAGTTGGAGTGGCCATTCGGAGGTGGAGGAGTGAAGTGGGTCGAGGTGGAAGGTGAGGAGAGGCGGGTGAAAGGCTCTGCTGTTGTGGAGGAGGAGGAGAAGGAAGAGGAGGATGATGAGGAGGTCACAGAACCTCGCAGAACATTTGAAGATATCTTTGATTTTGACAAATAAAGCTGACGTTTGAACAGTGATGAGTTCAGCCCAGTTGGTTTCATTATACGACTCCAAACAAGCTCAAAAAAATAATTTAGCGGTGTATGTAAGTTTTTTTTGAGGATATTTTTTTGTAGTGTTACACATCAATTTGAAAAAGCTGCTGTTTGTACAAACTGTGCAACTGGATTGCCTTTATTTGTCATTTGCAAGTTGCAACATAACCGCTGAGAAAAACATATCAATCTGAACAAAACGCTCCAAAAGCAAGTTTAAATTCAGAATCTGTAAATGATCATGGTCACAGGAGTCCATTTTTAGGTACAAGCATCATTTATTAACTTTACATCATGAGTAAATGTGTTATTGCTACATGACAAACATTCTGTACAATTTCCTTTACAAATGTCAGGTCATTGAACATGATAACTGCAGTTTCGGCCTATGAAGTGGAAAGTTACAAAACCGTTATGCTACTCATACAGTTATGGCTATGACTTCTGTCTTTACAACAAGTTACTATCACACAACATACTTACAAAAGGGAAAAAAAACTTGGTTCCATAACAACTGAAACACTGTAAATAGTGAGTCATCAGTATATTCATACAAAATCTTAGAAGGGTACTATATCAATCCTTTCCATTCATCACAGAGTTGATTTACCCTCACATTTTCTTGTGTCCATCTTTAAGAAGGAATACGACAAAGACAGCATTATAATGCCCTTATGAAAACAGACCATAGCGTCATATCACCTTCATTTCAGACAGGGTTCAGCTCAGGTGCATCCTGGATGGACTGTGCATGTGTATTGTTGCACATTTGGGTTCCTCTCCTGCGTTTCACCACTCAGGTGTGAAATGCATCGTCCTCAGTAGTATGAGCTCAGGTGGGAGTGGGTGGTGGGATGTCTGGTCATGGCTGACCCAGGATAGATGGGGCTGTTGGGTGAGTTCCAATATGTCGACGGAGGACCGAAAAAGTTGCCGGGGGAGACGGGCATAGGTGGAGGATGGCCACCCATGAAGTTCATTTTGGGTTGGTGGCTGTGGTAGGGCTGGACATACGACATCTCAGTCTGGTACTTAACAATCCCTCCTTCAGCTGCGTGATTCTGGTGTGCCTGCGAGATGCCTTGGAAGTCAAATTTGTAGGCGTAGCGCTTGCCGTGCACCTTAGTCATGATGTTCTTGTCGTAGTAGTAGCGCAGAGCACGGCTCAGCTTGTCATAGTTCATGTTGGGCTTGCTCTTGCGCTCGCCCCAGCGCTTCGCCACCTCGTCTGGGTCAGTCATCTTGAACTCGCCGTTGGTGCCCTCCCAGGTGATGATCCCGGCATTGTTGCTGTCGGACAGCAGCTCCAGCAGGAACTGCCACAGCTGGATCTGCCCTGAACCTGGGAGAAGAGAAAAGTTAGAATTAAGGGAATGTGTACTGACGTGAATGGTTGTTCACATAAAGCAAGACATGAGTATGTCTGTGAAATGTTTGCATCTAAGCCTTTGTTCAACAATGTGATCTCATACGTTTGATCTTTATTCTTTCACTTGTACTATTGGAACATTTTGGAGAATGTAATCTGTGTGTAAATATTGAGCCATTAGCATCAATTAGCTTTCAAAGTTAGCATTAGAATTTTGAATAAATGAAAACAAAAACATTTTAACTCCTTGATGCTTCAGGTTATTCCAGGACCTTGGACAGCTCCTCAATTTTTCTTTTAACAAAGTATAGGACTACTGAAGGAGTTTTGTTGTGGATGGGTGTCTTTCCTAGCAGTAACAGGACACATATCTAAAATCTCAGAGCCTATTATTCCACCAAATGTGACCTTTTCACTGTGTGGCTTGGAGGAAGTGACAGACATCGGGGCAGAAACCTACCCACAGGCCTGTGAGCGCTGGGGTCAGGGAGCTTGTATGGACTTTGTTTGCCTGTTCGGTTCTTGGATGAGCTGAGGGCTTGTCCTTCTGTGAGGAAACAGCAGGGCAAACAGTCATTTTGGTGAGAGGGAAGCCAGATTTCGTCTCTGCATAAGCGTGATGCAATTATGCTGACACAACAGGTGTTGCTTGACGTTTACTTCATTTTGGAAAGTAAGTGCCTGTGTGCCAGCCCTTGCTTGCTTTTCTCTCATGTTGCCAAAGCAGACAGTGTAAAGGCCTCATTTGTGTCATCCTCATTTGTTTATCTTGTGGTGGTTTAGATTCTTACCTGGATTGGCTAGTCGACTGCTTAGGGGCCCTAATGTCTGATACGGGTCTGTAAAGAAAAAAACATTTTTTACACATTCTTTCTTTTAGATGTTACTTACTTTTACTTTCCTACATATGTTTGCTAGCTATATGAAAAATGGCCACAAAATGGACAAAGTTGTACAGGTTGTTGTCCACAGATATTTCAGTGTGCACCAGGCATTCATGGTTCCCGAGGATGAATCCTACTTACTTTGGTGATTCCCCAACTTTTCCTCTAGAGCCACACATTTGTGGTTTTGAGTGAGATGTTTCAACAACTATTGGATAGACTACTATGAAATTTGGTACATACATTCATGTTCCCTTTAAAATGTATAATAATAACTTTGGTTACTCCATCATCGGGTCAAAATTTCACTTAGTTATTGTGTGTATTTATGGCTAAATGCCTGCAAAACAATATTAATTGTACCATACATAATTAATACCATAAGCCTTAGCTTTACTTTATGCTAAACAATTGTTAGCATGCTTACATGCTAAACTAAGGCTATATACATGATAACATTATACCATTATACCAGAAGCACGTCATCCATCTGTGCTGCTCTGATGTTTTAAAAATGCAGCATGTCGCGCCAGTCAGGTTATTCTGTGTCATTTCATGTTGTATTCTGATTGGTTTGTTGTAGACGTAGGTTGTAGCAGCAATCACATTGTTGGAATTTGGTCTTAAATTTCTGATACTGTCAGAATTTTGCTTCAGGCTGTCTTTGGTCGCCAAAGCTCCAAATCAGTCATCAGTGGATGTGTCTCACAGTGTGCTCTAGGACACGTTTTTGATTTTAGCGCATTTCTCTCATGATTGTCAACTTTAATCTCAGACAGCCCAGTATTGCTCAGTGTAAAGTGGCCTTTAGTCTTGTTTACTATCTCTGTCTTTGGAAACATTGAGACCTCAACTGGAATTGAAAAGTTGAGATCTCAATTTAAAATGAGTTGAGTTTGAGCAGTTCTTGCCAGCACAATGTGAGTTTGTAATGATGAACGGTCTTAAAGGTTCATGGGTGTGAATATGATAATATTTGGTATAAATGGTTTTCACACCTTGGACAAGTCTTGGAGCAGGCTCTGTAACTCTTGTGCTGTGTTGGTGCTCCATGGTGGCCCCTACAAATGAGAAAGAAAATGACTAATGTGATTTTGTTTGTTGCTCGGCTGTGGCCTAGTTTTGATCAGTCAATTTATATGCAAAACCAGAAGTTGTTCATGCATTAAAAAATAATCATGATCATTAGTTTTATATCATTCTGTGTTTCTGTTGTCATACCTTTTGGCACTGCAGTCATGGTGTTTGCAGGCCAGCTGTTTCTGCGGCTGATCTCATCAAAACCACTCTCTGCACACACACAAAAACAAGGAATGAGACTAGACTTTGACAAGCATGTGGCATAAAAAGGCTTTGAAGTGGACAGTTAAACTATAGTGGGAAGGAAGTCAGTAAATGAAGACCAAGACGATAAGAGTTGGACAACAGGCATGGGAGGTCTGAAGATGACCCACAGTTTCTTGGGTGAGCGTTCTTTTGTTCAAGCCACCCCTGTCGCCACAAGATTGTGAGTTGTGTCCCAGGAGTGGGACCCATACCCCCCATTTCCTACACTGTTGCAGCTGTTTCCTGTCTGAAACTGGCTGTTGAGTTTTGGACTCATTAAGGTTTTGTCAACTGAGCTCAGTGTTGTGCCAAGGAACGTTTTTGACTCTTGAAACTATGTACCATCATTCTGAAACTCAACACATTATTTTTAAAACCCTAAATCGTTCAAGTAGTTTTCCTCACAGCTAAGATTGTGACTATGAATTCTGAGCTTTGATTCACACCCAGAAGCAATGAGACAGACCTCGACAATATGACAAATAGGACATGAGAGCAAGTAGACATGAAATACTGAAAGAAAATTTTGCTTTAAGAAAAATGCATTTTTTGTCATGTATTTGCCGAATAAGTCATAATGAAATGAAAAGTTTGTTCTGTGTCATTACAAAAGTATTTCTAAAGGATGTAATCAGATCTGCTTAAATGATGATTATGATAAAGAGGTAACTTTATTGGCTGCAACTAACAATTATTTCATTATTAATAAATCTGTGGATTATCTCCTCAATTATTTATAAAATGTCAAATAGTGAAAATGCCCACTATAACTTCTTAGAGGTCACAATGATTTTCTGTCAATTGACTAATCATTGCAGCTCTAATAATATTTGAATATGACAAAAAAAACTATATCTATATTAAAATCTCACTGCCTTCTGGAAGAAACACACTTTGCATTTGCAACTGCTAACACCATCACTGGAAATATTTGAAAGTGTAGAAGCAAAAAGAACTGCTGTCTACTTGTGACTTTAAAGCCCCTGAAAACTTGATTTCAAATCTTAAGTATTTCTCTATAACTTTAAATGTCCATGGCTAAACAAGCAGCAATCAAAAACATCCTTGGTTATTATTTATTAAGAATTCAGCACTTAAAAAGTCAGTTAATCTTCTTCTGTGTGGGTGTGATTTGATCAGATTCGATTGATAATGCTGCCAACACAAGCAAACACACCCACAATTTCATCAGACACGTTTTCTAACTGAACCCGCCCACTCAAACGCAGTGAGAAAAGCAAGGGACAAAAATCTCATCTCAAGTACAAATATCTCATGTAAAATAACCAAAATCATGGCAGAAAATGCTGTGCATTTGTAAGAGCCTGTCTCTCCGTAATAGGTTCAGTGCTTTTAATAAAAAAGGAGGTGATGAAGGAGAGTGAAGGAGCTCACCTGCTTTCACCTGTAGTCTGGGTTGTTGTGGTGGTGTGTTGTTGGTGGGAGTTGTGGAGTAAGAGAACGTAGGACTACCTAAAATAAAGACCAAAAAAGTCAAGATTATAATCTGTTAATACAAAGACAATCAATCAATACCTGAGTACTATGAGTCTTTTGAAGTAAAGCAGAGGCACTAAAGATTGTAAAAGATTAGAGAGTTGTTGACTGTGTTGAGGACGTTTGAGGAAACAGTTTGTAATGTCAGATTATATTGTAAGATGTTCCTGTCATTCTGTCAACACCCTTTGTGTTGTAATATTACTTTAAAAACCCAACTAGAACATGGTGACTATCAGACCTCTATTAAAACTGACAAATGCTGCTAATTGTTATACAACTTGACATGATTTTCTTGTTCAGCTGCATTTGGAACAAGTATTTTGCAGAAGCTAACTTGCTGGTGCGTCAGTCACAAACAGAGCAAACTTATGTAATGTAGCAAGTGCTAGAAATCATGACTAGATATTGTGTGCTAAACACAGGAAACCTAACATTTGCAAAGAGGAAAAGTGGTCACAACACTTACTGAAAACAACATAACAACATCAGCCCCAAAAACACAGAGTGTCCCCGTATAGCAAGATGTGTCGATTATTTTGTCCACATCCTCAATTGGCCCTAATACTTGAGTGGAATTTGGGTGCTGTGAATTTAAATTTAAATTAAAGGATAGTGAGCATTAAAATGCCTGCCTAAAAAAGTAACGTCAATGCAAAAATTTAACAAATCTGGATGCAGACATATTTTTACTGTTGCAGTTAATGATTGTTTTCATCAAGTATTTTTCCAAATAATGGATTCATCAAAATGACATTAAAAAATACATCACTTTTTGTCCAAAGCAGGCAGTAAAAACCTGAAGATATTTGATTTACAATGATATAAAACTGAGAAAATCAGAAACATTAACATTTAAGAAGCTGGAACCGGCAAATGTTTGGCATTTTCTTTTAGTGAATGACTAAAAAAGATAATTTATTATAAAATATGTTGATCAATTATCTGTTGTATGACAAGTTGGTTAATTGTCTCTGTTAATTGTTTCTGCACTACATATTTCACAGTGATGCTTCCAGAGAGTCTTTGGATTTTATTTCTGCTCCTGCTTCTCTGTTGAATACTTGTGACCACAGAACAATGAAATCTTTGCATTGTCAAAAGCTAAAACGAGCAAGAACCAAACAGTGTTATCAGCTAGCATGCTATCTCAGACATGAGGCGAGCCTTACTCTGCCGGAGGTAATTGAGGTGCGAGAGCAGGATGTCTGCGTTGTAGGCTGATGTGAGACGCATCATGTCTTCCTTGGTCATCTTGCACAGGGCCTTGCCATCCAGCGCTTGGAAGAGCATGACGTCCACCTCCTCCAGGACGTACTCCTTGATGGCCCAGTCCAGCCACTGCCGCACGTGGTCTTGTGTCCAAACCTCGGGATCTGGCATCAGAGGGTGGAGGGAAGACAGTTGCTCAGAAATTATCAGAAAAGATGATGATTTAGAACACGGTGTATATCACTGGAAATGTCTTAGAGGACAACCTGTTTGATTTTTATAAAAGAGTAAATTTTCTTTTAGCTAACTAGAGTTTGTAATAGCTGCTGTTCTGCTTTTCTTAACTAAAAAATGTTAATAAACAAGATGTTGTAGAGGTTGCAGGAAAATTAACACTAGCAACTCTGGACAAAGTGATATTAATTTACATCATGATTTTCCAGTGCAAATACTTAATACACCAGTTGTGACTGTTAAGATAAGATGAGGAATGCTTCACATGATTAAAAAATGTAAATTATCTCAGTGTTTGGACATATAATCTTGTCTTTTACATTGAAACTGCTGCTTTTCTTTATAAAAAATGCTCTTGAAATCGGGGGAAAAAAAGACCTAAGAACAGAGGAGGTGGGGGGGGGGCGGGGGGTTGTTATACAGAAATAGCCTGAAGAACTGTGGCGCAAACATGATTTGTTTGTAAGCGCATGAAAGTGCTGAATAACTCCGGAAACTACTTAGATACCAGTACCAGTTGTGATACTTGTGATTTTGATACTGATTGCAAAATGTGTGGTTGGGTGTGTACAAAAAAAGAGCCTGGTTGAGTCAAACTCAAAACATGGTTACCAGTTGCTACTTTTTTTTTTAACAGGTGTGCTGTTCATATTTTGAGTAAATATATCTTTAAACAGTTTAAAACACTTGTTTGTTGAGAAAGCAGTTGATTTAGACTCTTTAACTGCACTTCTTTCCACTTTTAATCATCACTGTTGTCTTTAATGAGGCATTTTTCATAATGCAGATACAGAAAACTATTTGTAATTAGATTTTGTACATACTGTCTAAAGTTTTAAAATGCCTGTAAACAAATAATTTGCAATCTTGTTTATATATTATAGTCACATTATATGATATATTTCATATTCTATATCATATTAGATTGTATATGTTCTTATAGTTTTCACCTTTTTACACTTGCATGCTTCATTATTATTATTTTTTATGTAATAGGAAGCCACTTCTAAATCACAAGTCACTGTTTCAGTTTGCTTAAGCATAGCTTGAAACTTCAGTTTTGTACATAATTACATTTATGTACACTGGTCTTGGGTATCATATTATCTTTTGTATACTTTTATGTACCAGACATTTGTAAGTTTTTACTAACTTTTAGATTATTTTAAACTGATCTTGGTTTCTTGGCACAGTACTAAAATATATCACGACTGTGATTCAGGAAGGTAAGCTCATTTCCAGTAGCTAACAATGACTGTGCGCAGCAAATTGCCCGTAATATTAGGCAGGAGTCTTAGTTGTGAACAGAGGCCACCACACCCTTGGGTCCTGATTGTCCTTGGATAACACATGCTACTGTGATGCAATATCCGTGTATTATTAAGCAGAATAACCCAGCGCTGGTGACTCATTGGTGAATCTCGTTGGATTCTACAGAGAACTGAATTAAAAATCCACTTCGCCTCTACGGAGCGCCGTCTGAGGTGGGATTCCTCATGAGACTGACTCAATGAAACGTGCACACAGACACACTGAATTACTAATATCACGAGTCTCATAGGAGACTAACTGTATGGGAACTGTGCAATAGAGTGAGTGTAAAATATACTGGCAGTGATTCATAGCAAGGATGACATGGACTAAGTGGAAAGTGTTGTATAAGTACAATAGACAGTATAAAACTCAACTATGACTACTCAGATAGTAATGTCACTGTCTTTACTCCAAGACAATGATTTTCCCCTGAGCACAGTTGATTTCCATTTTTTCCAGGGTTTAACTGTAGCAGAAGAAGCCATTATTGAAGCTTTACTGACAATGGAGTCTTTCAGGATGAACATTCAACAAATGTTTAGATTAAAATACAAGGCAACACGACTATATAAACAGCTAAGCGGGAACACACAGGTGCCATTTTGAGTGTTTTTATCAACATTTTACCCCAAATGTCTATAAAGCAAAGCTTTGTTATGCTTAAATAAACTAAAGGATATTAGTCTTCTGTTTGGAAGGATAAGGCCAATGTTATTCAATACTTTTCATATTGTCAACAAATCCAATAAAAAGGCTAAAACCAACAATGCCTTAGTCTGTCTTAATACTCTGTCTGTGGCACTCGGCACCAAGTCTATTGGTTCTTGCTGAAGATGTAAATCTTTAAAATGGGTCATGAATGTATAGTTTCATTTTTTATAAAGGCTAAATAATTTTCTTTAACAGCTGTGCACTGTTGTTTTTAGCAAACATTACTCAAACAGGAGTAAATAGTGCATTTGTCTGGGACTATTTTCAGCTGTGGATGAATAACATTTCGGGTAACAGGAAATTGCAGTCGTATATTCCAGACATCAGGTATTTAGACACTGACACATTTCTTTATTTTTCAGGCACTGTGCTTGAGCACATTCAATTTGAAATAAAATAACTGATACAACATTAAAGTGCCAAGTCTCAGCTTTAATTTGAGTAGGTTTCCATTAGTATAGAAATAACTGTGTGGGAGACAATTGTCCAAATACATGTGGTCTGGACTGATGTGGGATTGAGTCAAATTAAACTAGAGTGCCCATGTTCATCATAATGAAAAAACATGTCACCCAGTGCAGCGGTGTGGCTCATTTATGTGTGTTTAATAGTTTTTGGACAACAATGGAGGTCTGTGGTGCACAGAAATAGGCTATATCAGGCTTAAGTTACGCAGAAAATACTCGTAAGTAGGATCAATTCATTGTTGGTTTTGGTCTTTTCATAAGATTAGTTGACAACAAGAAAAATAAAATATCTCCAGCTTGTTGGAGGAGGTAAAATGTGCAAAGTGGTCAATCTGAAATCATCTGAAGTCATAGTTTGAGAAATATTTTCATTTGGGAAATTATTTTCACATTATCAATAATGTCTTTTGCAATGTCACTGGTTATTTATTATTTTTACAGTGTTCGTGTTGAAAAAAGAAGGCAGGAAGATTAAAAATGAAAGTCCACACCACCTGATCACACATCCATTCTTGCTCTTTCATTGACATCACAGTCCTTAGTGCTAATTTTAGACTTTAGACTTCACACTTTTTAAATAGCATTTATTTTAAACCCTGATATCATACTCAAGCACATACTGTGACCTGAAACCTGCTATTGTTCATTGTTAGCACTGGGGAGTAGTGGTTGGTAGTGGATGTATTATGAGGAAGAAGGGTTAGATACACAAACACACACTGTGCCCATCTCTGATTTGGTTATTGACATTGCACAAGCCCAGTGTGTGCCAGCTCTTGGGAAACTGTCTTGTGACGGCGATGGTGTTTGTGTGAGGATGGAGGGTGACTGCCAGCTCATGCGAGTGAGTCAGCTCACCTGCCGGCACGATGACCCTCTTCTCCTCTGTGGCGTTGCTGGGTGGGGTGGCGGTCTGGGGGCTGACACGAGGCTCTGGGTATGAGGCCTGGTACGGCATCGGGGCCCCGTCATTGCTCATGTGCCTGGAGCGCTTGGTGACGCTGCAGTCCACAGGGGACTCGCGGCTAGAACAGACAGAGGTGAGAAGTCGAGGTCAAAGGGTAACTTTACTCTAAGTCCCCCTTTTCAGCACCTACAAAAAGTATAAAACGTTTAATAAATGGTTTATAACACACTTCAATTTAATTTTATTAATGTACTTGTCAACAACTAAAATATATCTCTTCCTGTTGGCGCCCATATGTGGACGCTGCTGTAAAAACAGATAATGAATGATAAGATACAGTAAAACACATAATTGCTGACAAATACTGTAATTAATAAACACATAATGTCCTTATATCTGCTAACAAATATATTATAACATGTTATAAACCTTTTATTAAATCCTTGTATACTCCTTATGAATGCTAAATCGTGGGACTTAAAGGTTTTCTTCACAAGGCTGGGAAAGTTTAGAGGAATAATGTGATCATTAAAATGCCTTTTAAAGCTCGTAAATGTTTTTCAGTATTTGTGCACATCCATTCATCGAACTCTATGAGCAGATGCCATTTTCAATATTTAGATATTAGTTACTGTGGTTAATAATCTCTGGCAAACATTTTTAAACATTGTTCCGACTGTTTTCCTAACTCAAGTTTTATAGGTTTTATAGGTGTTTTACAAGTGAAAATTTGTTAAGAAGGGAAAAAAATGTAAACGATAAGGATTATTTTGAACTGAGGAATCTGTGACGTTAGTTACGACTAGTTTATTAGATGATAAACTGAGAATTAAATCTTTACTAGTGTTTGTTCCACAAATGACTCATGAATAGACCATGAGTTTTCTCATGATGACAGATTTGGTTCGTATTTTCAAGAATAGTATCTTCCCCAGAGATCACTGATCACCTAAGAATTTGTTAATCAGTCAAACCCTAATCACAAATTAATGCTATAGCACGGTGCTCCTAGATTACACGAAGGAATTAATTATTTTTTCAGCTGTTATGATTAAAAAAACAAAACAAAACAGAGCTGCTGTTAAATTAATGAAGCAAGCGTGATTATATAAACATCTTTAAAATGTTTTTCTGTACGTCTTGCTCATTTCCTGTCAAAATGCTTGAGTAGTCAATAAATTGGCACCCTAACAATAATGGCAAATAAATAAATAAAACCAATTAATTCAGATCAGCAAACTTGGATAACCTTCACCAGATGTTATATATCAGTATATTTAAATTTAAATTAATGCTCACATAAGTGCAAATGTAAATTATAAACACAGAAGCTGTTATGACATCTCTTTATCAAATCATGTTGTTTTTAAATGAAGTTGTTAATGAGTTTTATAAATTGTTCCCATATAGGTTTATCCATTTAGTTCCACTATAATTCTAATTATATCATATTATTTTTAAGAGTTTTGCCCTTAAAGGATAGGTTCACAATTTTTCAAGTCTGTCTCAATCTTAAAACAAAAGTCATCTGTCCAAATTATCATTTAAATAGGTTTTGCTCACTGTGGGCATTCTTCCTGTTCGTACTGGCCATTAAGAGATCCCTTCTCAAAGTGCTTTCAATGTAAGTGAAGAGGGACAAAATTCTGGTTTTGTGCAAAAATGTATTCAAAGGTTTATCCAAAGCTTATATGAAGCTGCAGCCAAATTAGTCTAATCAAGGGGATATCTTGGATAGTTACAGCCTTTTCTGTAGAAATTTCCGTGTTTTTGTTACTATTCTTCCACTGCCGCTCAACAGGAAAACACTTCCCGGGAAATGCAAAGAGGGATTTAACTTTGGAAGATATTCACTGGATTTGACTCATTTGAATGTCTGAAGCCTCATTTTGGCTTCAGATAAACTTTTGAGGACATTTTTGTCATAAAGTGAGGACTACGGATTTTGTCCCCCGTCACTTAGATTGAACATATAAAAGGATCTTCTAATCATCAGTATGAACAGGAAGAATGATTACAGCAAGAAAAACCTATTTCGGTGTTTATTTGGGTGCCTGACTGTTGTTTCAAGACAACATATCAGTGCTGACTTATAGGCCATTGACGTGGTTACATTTGTAATAAGTCAACAATAAATATTTTTAGGTTTTGGAAAAACCCAGGTCGCAGACATGGATTGTGACAAAGCCTCAGTCAGGTAATCCGGGAACCAGTGCTCCCCGGTGGCCTCATCCCGTCCTGACTCACCTGGTTCCATTGACGTGCTCGCCTCTTTTCCCAGGGTTTTGCGCTGCTGACCCCACCCACTCAGGCTCTGTGGGCTCGGGACTCTGCTTGGAGGTCTGGTTGTACGGGCCAGGCGACGTCATCTCAGCCTTCATGTGCATGGCTGGGGCTGCAGGGTAGGGCGGCTCGAATATGGGCTGATCCTCACTCACCACGGACAGCGCTTCCTGTCCAACAGAGTCACAGTCAGTGTCTGCAGTCACAACCTGTGGAAATTGTCTTTTTTTCCACACGCACACTCAAGTTGATTTCACCTAAGATGCCCAATGACTCAACTATGAACTTTTATCTGAACTTTTAAATCAGGTGAATCAGTTTTACGACAGCAGAGGCATGGATAGAACCATTTTTTAAACCTCACTCTTATTGGAGAAGGAAAATACCATCTCAAATATCTAGTTAAGGGCTAAACTTTGTCCCTTTTCTTCTGGAACTTGATAGTATATCAACATAATCAATAATCATAGTTTGAAGGAGATATACCCTCTCAAAAAAAACAGAGTCATATTTCCTGTATCATATTGTAGTGAAGTAGTATATTCACTACAACAGCAAAAAACAACAACAAAAAAAACATTTGTAAACGGTTACAGAATGATTAATCTATGATTGATCTGCACTATATAACTGGCTTGAAATTGTTGAAAAGTCCATGAAATGTAAAGGCTGACTTCAATACTTTGAGAAATTATCTATGTATTTTAAAAATCAGCAAAATTGGTGAAAAGGGGGAGTGTCCATGACTTAACTGGTCTTTTCGATTAAGTGACTTGCTCAGATGGAGGGACTATTTCAAATTAATTTTCTCCACTTCTACCTTTCCCTAGCTCTGTCATGATTTAAACTATCAATCCTCTGATCACAGGCTTTCTTTTCTAGCCTCCAAACTATATCTGCCACAAAAAATTTCTCATTCAAATGCTTAAAATTCAGTGGTTCTCCCCTGTGATTCAGTAAAACTTTAAGCGTATGTTTCATCTACACAACCAGAGATACAGGAGCTTATCAAACCACTATGAAAAACTACTCAGAGGTGAAATGACAAGTAGACTGTTCAGAAATGGCAAGATGTAGGTTCTGCTGCAGTCTAATCTTAAAAAACAATCAGTAACCTTAACCACAGTTTTATTTTTTCGTTAGGATTGGGGTTGCAAGGGGGGAGGGTTGCGAGCTCAAGGTGGAGACTAATCGAGATGTAAGACCGTCTTCCTGTGTTCAGCACCTTCAACAAGGCCTCAAAACCACCCAAGATGGCACTTTTCATCCCACGCACCCACCGGACCTGTTGTTCTGTCTGCTGCTCAAATTAAGTGCGTGCATGCGCGATGCGACTGTGAGAGTCTAAGTGGGTGCAAGTGCGTGTTTGTTTAGAGGAGTTGAGCATTGTCTTTGGGCCTCGTACGTCAGTGCCGTGCTTTTTCAGTGGCCTACAGGAAACCTGGCCGCCATGTGCAGAGGAACCTTTTGGCACAGGCCAAGGGAGAGGAAATGGTGGAGGAGGGGGGCACAGTGTAAAAAAAATGTGGGTCATTTTAAAGCTGGAAAACAACCCTAAAGCCTGTGGTCAGGAGAGGAGAGGGGGTCGAGTTCATTGGGCAGCAAGAAGAGTATAGCCTTGATTGAAGTGCCGCCTTTGCATTGTTTTTGCTTCGGTGTGCGTATGTTTTTTTTTTTAGCTCAATTGTTACCCAAGCGTTGTAAACCACATCTTAATGCATGGCACACAGTTTGGCATTTCCTCCAGGCTGCAGTCAAACTGATACAGAAGTCAGCAGTGTTTGGGACTTTAGCAACCTGCTGCTGCTGCTGCTGCTGCTGCTGCTGCTGCACTGAGACTTTGCTGCTGTGTAATGGATACGCCCTTTTTTTGAAGCAAGCACAGGCAGAAAGTTTCATTTAAAGAAAACTACATTTTGATTTCACAGCAAGCAAATATCACCTGATAAACATTGCTCAAGATGAAAAGACACAGATAAAAAAAACAAACATCAAATGTAGGCTCTAAATAAAGTAGGCGTCAGTTTTTTTTTAGATGATTTTGAACTCTTCAAGTCTTACTACAATATAAAAAACATGCACTAATGCATGCACTTTTGCATGTGACTGCCGTATTTATCAGGCCTTTATGTTGCCCTGCTCAGCTTTCTTTTGACCGCACTCTGTTTTCTTCTTCAGCTGATTGCTTTGTTTTACTTCTGTTGTGTCGTCCTCTTTCCTCTCTCTCAGAGGCCCTTTACTCTGTGCAGAAGTGAAACAACAGGCAGGATAAAACCGGCTGCCGACAGCAAGTTCTCATGAGAACAGATGATAGTGAAGTTGTATGCAGTGTTAGCCCTCATCCTACTGACATATTTAACATACAAGGACCACAGATTGGGGTCTGAGAATAAACCACTGTAAGAGACCACCATCATAGCAAAATGTTAACTTATTTCTTCTCAAAACATTATTAGTTATGTAATTAATGTCATCTGAAAAAAACAAACGGATAATTATTATTTTAGGAAAGTTACAGTTAATTTGTATATTGTGTAAAACGAAAATAAATACTTTTCTTTAATACAAATAGCAGCTTTTATCCCAAGTACAATCTTTCCACAAAGCCTTCAAAATAACTGACAGAGTGCCCCGACCTCCCCTGATAGTGTGTGATACTTTAAATTAGGACCCATAGCAAATATGAACTCAATAAATAGTTCCATCTACAAAAACCGCAAAGGTGCTTATGACTGGGGTTGCCCAGGGCTGCAATACACTGGTATTTTTTAAAAAGCACTAATTAAAACAGAAACAGAAAACAATGATATGAAGTCATAAGGAACAGATTGATCGACAAAGTCATGAAGAATTGGAATGAAAGAATAAAGCACCTGTGAGATATGACAAAAAGTATACCTCTGGTTCTGCGGGTACCCGAGTCAGTTGAATTAATGTTAAAGAGGATTTTTCTGTGCTCTACATTCAAACTGTTGATATGATCACGACTCGCAGCCTCACTTCACGCTCAGTTTTTCGGCATAGCAGGCCTACATTCAGTGACAAGTTCATGCTTTCACAACCGCAAACGCACACTCCCGCTCTTTCTTTATCTTCCCTCCCTCTCTATGTGTCTCAGTCTCTCTGTCTCTGTCTCCCTCTCTCTCTCTCTTTCTCTCTCTCTCACTCTCATCTGCACACTGATACAAATATACCAAAATATGTGGCCTGACCGCTAGTGCCACAACTGACTTCCTGTTCAATGTGTTTCATAGAACAGCCTGTTGCTCAGTGACACAAAACAACTTTTTAAAAACATGACCTTCTTGAGGCTGTCACAGCCTTGTGCCTCCATGTCCTAAAACTTAGACCAGACGTGTTCGGTGTGAGAGTAAAACGTGTCAACTGTTTTCACTTGCTGCATGCAGCGAACGCATTAAGTCCTGCGTGGAAACTTTTGACATGGCTGTAAGTCAGCAGCTTTGCGGGTTGCATCATGATGCAGTCTTGCCCAAACTGATAGCTTCTAGCGTGATCACAGGCTGTTTACGACCTGGTCAGCCATACGTCTTTTATACTGTAAACATTTTAGATTAACAGTTGAACCGAAGGAAAAAGAAAAATCTCAAGTAAAATACCACCACATCTGACTTGGATTCCCTCATTTTCTAACCTAAGATGCAGTTTAAAACAATGGTTCTCAAACTGTTTCACGTCAAGGACCCCTAAACTGACACAAATTAGACCACAGACCCCCATCTGATAAGATTTTTGCTTTTAGATGTTTTATTACAGAAAATATATGAAACCCATGGCCAAAATAGTCACACATTCTGTCATTGTGTTACTTATTTGCTGGGAACCCCCTGGAAGCCCATCAAGGACTCCTGGGTCCCCAGACCCTACTCTGAGAACCACTGGTTTAAAAGCTCCACCACCAAGTATTTCTGCCTTCCTAAAGTCTTTTTTGACAGAATATCATGAAGGATTGCCAGAATTAGATAATATTAGATAATATTAGGTTGTAATAATGCTCAGACATAGGCTTAAGGCCTCCCAGTTTTTAATGACTTTTGATTAAATTAGATGATCAAATTTGCTCCTGAAAACATTTCAAATTAAGCTTTTTTTTTTTTTTTTGCTGTTAGATATGTTTTTAAACTAAATGAGGGTGGAACTTGACAGGTCACACCAACGTTTAGGAAGTGACAAATAATTAAACTATTTGATATTTTCTTGGTATTGCCTGACTGGAGCCAACTTTGGAAACCAACTTTGGTGCCCTTAAGTGCAACCAAGGATGTGGTTACAGCACCTTTCTTGCACGTACTGAGAAAATGTTTTTTTTTATATTTTTAGTAATTCTATGACTAGATGTTTAAGGCACTACCTCCTCACCTCTTCATCTCAAACCTCAACGAATGTATCTGTTTTGCTTATGTGTAATGTGTTAAATAAGCTGATACAACCATCAACTCTTATGTCATTCATATTGTTTTGATCTTCTCAAAACAATTTGGGTTTTTTTTCCTGAGCTGAAAGAGGAGATTTAATTTGAACTTTCGATGCTGGTCTGCACACATGTTGTGTGTCCCCAACATCCTGAGTGTAACCTAACTATCATCCGCATATTTTTATTAACACACCTAATAATAGAATATGTATTTAACAAAAGAGAAAGTTAATTTACTTTTCTCACAAAGTTTGTATGTATTTATTTGTATTTACTGAGTTCATGTTTTCAGTTGCTCTTTCACAAAAGGCCTCCAGAAACTTTAATAATATTTTAACAAACGTATCAAATGGGTGTCAACTCTTATCAAGGCTTATGGGAGGATATTAAAAAGAATTGAAACCCCACACTCACAGAAAACAAGGTGTAGCCTACAATAACAGGCCGAGTTGTGCAAACAGCTCTCTGTGCTCGCCATGTCTGAGGCAAGTGGCAGAAAGCAGAAGTAAAAGTTAAGGCAAGCTGATTTTGCAAAGGCCTTGAGCAGCTGCGCTTTCTGTAACACAAACAACGATGCGGTTTTCACAACTCGGAGCCTGGCAGCACGCAGTCAGGCCTCTGCAGGCCGCAAACTCAGGCCCAGGCCCGGTTCTCCTTCACCTCACGGCCTGAGGGAGAGGACAATGCAAAGTTAAAACAATGCAACGCCTCAGCTTGTCCACTCGTCTCTCTCTAGCGAGGCTTTGCCTTTTTGACATTTTTTTTTTCTAGTCCAGGGAGCGGAAATGTGTGCGGAAAGTCTGAGGTTTGAGACAGGAAGCCTGCTGAGTTCAGATAACGACACCTGACAAGTGCTCCCGTTTGCAGCTATAAATTATACTTAAAATAACCTCAAACACACAATCTACTGCAACAGAGAGCAAGAGACTAATTATCTGAATGTAACAGTTATGTTTTATCAGTTAAGAATCCCGTATACGACACTATTTTAACTGCACGAAGATTTTAAATGTTAAATAAAAACATTTTTCTAAGGACTGAAATAAAGATTTAGGTTTTCGTTCAAGATGTCTCCTCATTTTGCTGCACTGGCCCTTTAATTGATAAATTACTTTTTATGTCATAATAAAAACAGTCAACTGATCGAGTTTAGCGTCCAAAATGCTTCAAGATACATATATATATTTATTTCAGAAACGAAACAAGAGAGAAATTAGTACAATTATTACTGTAGTTCCTCAATGTGTCGAGGCCCCAAACTAGTTTGGCTCAACAAAACATATTTCTGGTTTGAAATATCAAATCATTATTGTTTTTAACAAATTAAGAATTAACATTACGTCGAAATTAGGAGATTATTCAGTAGGTTGCAAGAATATTTATTGCAAAAATGGAAATTACAGCCTACAGCCCTGGTGTTGACGCACATTCGTTACAAAAAAAAAAAAAAAGAGTATGAATTTCTATGTTTGTGGTCCACATCGTTAGATAAAATGTTTTGCACTATCATCGTTTCCTATTAATCATTTGTCAGTGATCATTTTCGATATGAAATCTTGACATGAAGGCCGTTATTTCTGCATTTCTAATTATTTGAAACAATCACGGCGTTGTGCTCGTCAGAAAAAGACACACATGTGCTGCAATAGTATAAAATGTGAAATACCAGTCATCTGATGAAAATGGATCCTCTTGCTCTTTGAAAAGGGCTCTCATGTTGATCCATGGCGTCTTCAGGGACACCTGCATTGTGCGCATAAATAAAGTCCTGCATCCCTTCATTGAAACGTATTCGTTTAAGAAAAAAAAAACAGAGTTTATCAGCCCCTATGACTGCTCAGTAATTTCACTGTCCATGCGCTATTTTTGTTGTTGTTTTGTGGCTCCGTGGACGGTGCGGGATGAGCCCGATTAAACGCAGCAATCAGAAAAAAAAAACGAAACGCGCGCGTTTGGAAATCCTCTTTTTTCGCTTGTAACGGCCACCAATTAGTGTTTTTATCTGAGTGTAAAGATGTAGTGGTTAGTTGTGTTATTATAGAGCCGACATACAACCACGAACGGGAAGGAAGAGGAAATTTTGTACAAGAAGGAAAGAGTGGGGAGCTCGCATCACCGCCTTGACTCTCTCACTCAGCAGACCAGGGCTGGTGTGGGTGGCCGCCTGTCATTTTTCACCACCAGCAGCAGCGTTAAAAGCACATTAAACACCTACCTTTATCGTACAGTCCATTTCAGCAGCCTCGCAGTCTTTGTCATTTAGTCGTTTTTGTAAATGTTACAGCTAATTTAGCCTTCTAACCTCTCTTCAATTCATGCAGGGGTGCATTGGCTCTATGGCGCAAACCATTGCAGTTACAATTTTTTGCTCACAGACCATAACCGGATGGCAAGTTTTTTTCCCCCCCCTCGCTCGCTCTCTCTCTCTCTCTCTCTCGCGCTCTCTCTCTCTCTCTCGCTCTCTAAATTGGGAAGTGAAGTCACTCTTAACACTGCAAAAAAAAAAAAAAAAAAAAAAGAAAAAGCACTGAAGTTGTGTCTCGTGAAACCAAAGCTTAATTCTCAGAAGGAAAAACAATAAGCTCTCAAGTTTGTGCGTCAGATCAATGTCTAGAATCATCCTATAGGACATAAGAAGTCACAGCACATCAACCCACAAAAACAACAGATTTGAGTGTTTTGCAACAGTTAAACCACAGTGAAAATGAAAGGGGCCACTGACAGCTGAATGAAAGTGTTGGTACAAAAGTCTGGTCCTGTGTATAGATGCCTAAATGGCCAGACACCACACTATTTACAGGTGTAAGATGAGGCAAAATCCTGTCAAAATGCATAGTTCTTTTGGATCGGAATCCTTTGAAAGCAAAATTGTGAAACAACTTAGCAGATGAGATATTTTGAATCTGTTAGTTTAAAAAAAACACAGGTGTGAAAACAGCTTATTAAAGTAAATGGAAAGTTGAGATATGTGTGAATGTACTTAAAATACATGAGCATTCATTGTATCCTGTTTAATGAATCAGTGTTTTAATACTTTATATTTCTTGCCTTAAGCTTTTCCAGGTCCCATATTTGATTGAATCTGTGTGTTTTTTGTTTGTTTGTTTTCTTGTTTTATTTTTGTGTGTGTTATGTCATGTAGCACTGACTAGAATCAAATCCAATCAAACCAGAACAAACAGAACTGAACTTTGGTGGTGTTTTTTTTTCCTTTGCAGACTAAAATTAAAATGTCCTGGCTGACCAGCTGTTGAATGGAGGAACATCTATGAAAAATTCATGTTTATACCTCAAACATCGAAGCACCCAAAGGACATAAATCCGTGTATTACTTCTGTAAACTGTGTACTACAAAAGGCAATCACTTAATCTTGAATGTGATGGTTCATCATGAGTTTGCAATCTAAATTTGATCTTTTTTGCTTACGGTTATTATTTTAGGCATGACTATGTTAAAGCTCAGTACATTTAGTTTAATATCAATCCTGAGCACACGGTCCATATGTGACGTAAGGTTCATGCAGCAAGATCATGGTCCCCACAGAGGGTTTGATAATGATACGTGGATGTTTGTTGGAGCTGTGAATGAGAAGACAACAAAGCTAGAATGATAAATTGGCAGGCCAGCATATCGGCCGATATTGTTGCAGGTATATCAATAATTAAGAAATAACGTCTCCACACAGTTTGTCCATCAGCAACCATAAAATGTTCCCGCTCAGTACATATCTTGATCTCAGTTCTTTAAAACGACTAATTTATGGGATCATTACCAAAAATGTTTGTGTATGTTTTGTGTTTATGCAAGAAAATTAGTATCAGTAGATATATCGTTATCAGAGTTTTGTATCTCTCCGTCAATATTGGTATCAGCCTCAAAAACCCAGTATTGATCAGGCTCCAGTAGATACACATTTGTCATAAAAACAGCTGACGGGTGTCCTAGGTGGAAATGCTGAAAATTAAAAAAAAAAAAAAAACCTTGATTATATTGCAAAAAAGTGAAATGGAAACCAATTCAGTGAGTAAAATGTGACATACACAGTGACTTAAACGTCCACTGATGTCCATGAGATGAAAACATCAGATCTGTGCTACGAGGAGACTGAAATGTTCCTCAAATGAATACATGAAACAAACATAAATGTCATATTTCCATCATGTTTTCTACATTGTTTTTCACGGTTTGAGGTTTGACTGGCGCTCTTTTAATCACGAAATCTTGTTGTGCCCTCTACCTCTGCAATGGTTTAATGGCATCTGACTGGAAAATTAGTGCCAGCAGCATAACAACAGATGGAAACACATATTGATTTATATTTTCTTTTGCTGATTTTCTGGAAATTCTGTTAAAATTTGTGCTACATTTGGATAGAAACCTACTGAAAAGGGGCCCACAGTCCCATCCAACCCTTAAATCCTACAAGTCTTAGTTACACCCCTGGTCTAAGAGGTCAGTGGTCCCCAAACTGGAGTTCAGATACTTCTGTGGGTCTGGGCACAATGAAAAGTAGTTTCATTTCATTGTTATCTGTGACCTAATAAAGGAATGAACAAAGAAAAACCGATTTGACCACAAGTTTAACCCAGGCCTACATGCAGGTCTACAGCTTTTTGTAAATCTGCCCAAAATTGTAACGTCTGTGTAAAGAAGCAAATGTAATATGTTAAAAAATGTTTAAAAGCCCTGTATAGTTGACCATGTGAGGCGTTACATCTTTTCATGGACAACCAGCTGTTAACAGAATTATACACAAGAAACATTGATCTCAAATTGATTACTTCCCACATGTCCATGAAAAAAAAAGCCTAACGATTCAGGATTATTTAGACAGTCAACTTTATTTTTAGTCATTCTTCATAAAAAACTATAAACCGCTTTTTTTTTTTTACACTTCCAGTAGACCTGCATTCAAATGAACAAAAATAGTCCATATCCGGCTAACAGTCAGGTGGTAGTCACTGTAGATCTTTTGATAGTGAACGCTTAATCAGCGCAGAAAATTTCCATTTGGCTTCTTTTTTCCGACTGTCGGCCAGAGATTTCCTGGTTCGTCCACAATGCAGACGTCAGTGAAGCACAAAGTAACGATGTGACGCGTAAGAAGGCCTTGAAGGAAAATTAACAATTCACAAAAGATTAAAGTGGCCCCTTTAAATTCTGCTCAATAAACAAATTAATAAACATTTTTATGATACCGTAAGTTCAATTTAAGCTATTTTATACCTCTCCATCTCTACACCTTGGAGGGAAACTGTACATTATATTCCACTACATTTATTTAACAGCTGCAGCTTACTTTGCAGATTAAGTTACTTTATACAAAACCTATTATGAGTTTATAAAATACAATACATTGTTACAGATAAATTCCCAACAATTTTCTCCACCTCAACCAGCTGCAACATAACAACACTGACAGGAGCCATTTTTCTGCATAAGAGTACTTTTGCTTTGGCTATAAGTACATATTACTGCTAATACTTAAATACTTTTAGTTAAGGAACATGTGTACGTATGCGTATAAATACAAAGTGTCAGGTACTTATGTACATGTGTGACATATACAGCTGTGTAAAGTAACTAAGCACATTTACTCAAGTGCTGTACATAAGTACGATTTGAGGTACGTATTTCCATTGTCTGCTACTTTATACTTCCACTCCACTACATTTCAGAGGGACATATTGTACTTTCTACCCCACTACATTTATTTGACAGCTTTAGTTACTTTTCAGATGAAGATTTGACACAATTCATAATATAACGAGCTTTTAAAATGCAACACATTATTAAGGATGAAACCAGTGGTTTCCCACCTTTTTGGCTTTTGACGTCTTACAAAAAGCAGTGTGTAGTCGGGGTCACATTTCAGATGTCTGTGAGTTGTTAACAGCTCCACCAAATAGTGATTTTTCCCTCTAAACTACATGGTTTCATTTCAATAAATGTTCAAATGATCCATTATTGCACCAAAGATCAGAGATCAGAACTTTGTTTTTTCTTCTTTCCTCTCCTATTAGTCATCTCACGACCCCTCAGATTTATCTGATGACCCTTTGGAGGGGCCCGACCCCTAGGTTGGGAACAACTGGACTAAACTAGCTAACTGTATATAAAGTAGTTTAAACTAGCTCCACATCAAGCAGCTACAACAGTAACATGCTGCTTACACACTGATGCTTCAGTATTAATAATCTAATGATGTCATATATAATAATATATCAGTCAGAAGGACCAAACCAATACTTTTACTTTAAGTACATTTTGCTGCTAATACTTATGTACTTTTACTTAAGTAGAATTTTTCATGCAGGACTTTGTAATGGAGTATTTTTACATTGCTGTATTGGTACTTTTACTTAAGTAAAGGATCAGAGTATCACTGGGCATATACATATGATATCAAGACTAAAATCATTACCAACATGCTTACAGGTATGATTTAGGAATTGGGAACTGGATCAATCTAGTTGATTTCTCGAAAGTTGATTTAACTCCTGATACTTTGGTGTGCCGTGTAAACTCTTTGCTTTATTATTAGGCCTATTTTAATTTCTGGCACATTTGGGAGTCCTTATAGCTCCATTTACTTTACAAGCCTCACAGTGTAACTGGCCTATAGGTGAATTCCCGAGCTGATAGTTTACTGCAGACGGTTGTTAATCACCTCATGTGTTGTGTAACTTTATCCCGGTTGTGTCCTTGTGTCTTGAGGTGGGGCTCCCAATCACGACTCTCGTCTCCCACCGACGCGCACGATTTCACCTCGCTCCACTTTTCCAGATGGAGTTGGCCCTCTGTGTGTGTGTGTGTGTGTGTGTGTGTGTTTTCTTCCCTGTCGAAGGAGAATAGCAGAGATGTTTGTTTATACAAGGCCCTGGGCTCGGCCTTATCTGCTGCAGCCACTCACGCCGTGATTTCAGACTTTCTTCGGCAAGTACTTGTGTGTGTGTTTTTTTTTACGGGCCATTGTTTTGTCGAATGGTTTCTAAAGATACTGATTTTTTTTTTTTTCTTCATCCTCCCACCTCATTAGAAACCGACTGGCAAAGCTCTGATTTCAAAAGCCTGCACTTCATCCCCACCCAGTTATTTAGTCCCGCCTGTCAGACAATCAGACTGACCGCAGCTTTGAAATATGTTAAGGTCATTTCAGTGATAGAATAAAAATACACTGTTCGTTGTTTCTGCTGCCAATTATTTACCCACATGATCAACATTCTTGTAGTTTATTCTTTGGCTTATCCTCAGTAGGCCAAGTAGGCTACAAAGCGCCCCCTTAATATCCGTAATAGTTAAGTAATAGTTAAGCAATGGTTTAATAAAGTTACATAATGAATTACAACTATCAGAGGCTACTGCGGCATTATTTATTGCTGAATTTGTACTATCTTGAGCATGTTAACTATGATGTTTTATATTAAATTTGTGACATGTGATGTTTTTGGAGCTGCAATTAACAATAATTTTCATTATCTAGTAATCTGCCGATTGTTTTCTGAATAAATTACCGTTTGCTCACAAATAAAGTCTGAGAATAGTTATGAATGTCCACACCCGTCTTCAAATGTCTTATTTTGGGCGGAACATCAGTCTGAAACCCAATTATGAAAGACCATAATGAAATAACCAAATATTCACATCCGAGAAGATGGAATATGACTTTATTATGTTTTAGGCTATCTACAGTGTGTTTAATAGTTTAATCTATGATAATATTAGAGACCTTTAACTGTGTTTGTGTGTTTTTTTATTAATACATTTTGATTTTCTCATCTTTTAATCTATTTTTTGTAATAAACAATCGTAATCTTGTGTTTATAAACTATATAAATATATATTTTATCATTAAGATATCTGTATTACAATCGATTTTTACTGCTATATTTTACCTGTTAGTGAGTGATTTACTTTTATGAATGAGTGTTTGGTTGTCTGATCTGTGCTGGGGGTGGGGGTGGATTTAGGGCGTCTGACGTCACGCCCTATTAAACAAACCTGGTCACGACGCAGAGCGGGCAGGCACGAGCCCCTCCCACCTCCGCTGCGTTTATAACGGGACCGGTCCGGCCGCGGAAAGACCACTCTGTTGTACGTGAATCCTGTCTGTAAAACTGGGAAGGAACCACAAATTAAAGAGAGATAAAGAAAGAAAGAAATGTACTGGGACACTATCATCAAACCTGGAGACAGCAAAGACTCGAAAATTAAGGTAGGATGGCATTTTGGCTTGTTTTTTTAAAAAATTATTTTTTGTTTGAAGTAATATAAAGAAAAGAAACTAAAAAATCTCATCATTCATTCATAACATCTTACATATAGGTTACCTCTAAAAATAGGGGTAAATATTGGGTATTTATGGCCAGAAATAGTAAAATTTATGAAATTTTGGTGGCAAATACTTCATATTTCATGTTTGTTCTTCTGCTATCTGTCACTGGTTATTGCAAACAACCAACACGTTTCCTCTGTTTCTTGCTGTTGCTCAACAATGAGAGTTAGGTTAAGTTGCAGTGATACAAAGTTGTAATCGTACAATCTTTCAACACAGATGGAGATTTGCCAGACTGGATATTACACAGAGGACTTTAGGACACAGGAAGTGCCCGCAGGCTTTGACTTTGCATCTTATGGTGAGTTTACAGAATCACTTGACTCATGTTTGCTCCATCACATGAGGCAGCAGGCAGCAAAAACGCCTCTGCTGGTGATGCTACAAGCTTTTAACTCTCAGTGATGAGATTTTTTTTTTTTCTTTTTAATGTTTGCACAATCTGTTTCCTCTGAACCTGAGCAGCTGAAGGACAGAGGAAATATTTTCGCAGTCGGTATCATCACATCTGTCAGAGCTTTTTCAATGAGACCTTGACACCAGGGGCTCAAACTCAGGGTCTGCGTCAGGATTATGGGGTGCTGTGTGTGTGTGTGTGTGTGTGTGTGTGTGTGTGTGTGAGTAATGTTTGAATGGGCTGAGGTAGGCAAAGACAGAGAGAAACAGGGTGGTCAAGTTAAAGATACTCTCCATGTTGCACTCCCCTCTCTGTCTCCCCTAATCCTTTCCTCCAGACTTCCTCCTCCAACAGATTTAGAGTCCCCCTCCCCATCCCTCCATCACTACTCTGTCACACTCCCTCCGCTGGCGTTTCCTCCTCTCTCTTCCTCCCCCTCCCTCCCTTGTTTCCTCCGAGCTGCCTCCATCTATTGAGGCTGAAAAAACCTGAGGTGGGCTTGAGTGCCTAGTGCTGATTCGACAGTAAACAAATGCCTTTTTCTTGCGTCAACACCCACCATCAGGAAAATAACCTAAACTGTTGAGTCTAACTCACAGATTCACCCCACTTTTTCCACTCAGCTGAGCTGTGATTAACCTTCTGGTTAAAGGGCCATACCAATAATATGACACATTTTAGCACATTAACTACCTAGCATACATTTTCAAATGTATTTCCTCCCTTTCAGGCAGCCACTGGCTTCAGTTTATTTCAGCACAGTGTGAAAACCAACTCACAGAGTCTTGAAACTTGCTTAAATTACTGTAGATATTTGCTTTAATTGTTATTTTAAGTTATCTTAGGTTTTCACTGTCAGGATATCCAGCTAGAAATCAAACATACTGACAAATATGATGTAAAGTTGCTTTAAAAAGGTTGCTGCAGCTGCAGACTCTCATATCTTGAATGTCAGACTTTCCTTGTAGCACCTAAATGCATCAAAAATTAGGAGTTTTCCTGCTCACAGCTGACAATAACATGTCTGTGACCAAAAAAATGGAAAAAAGTGTTCAATTCAGAGTTTTATTTTAAGTCTCTGCAAGTACATTTTCATACCATGTCGAGATAAATGGAAACCAGTATCTTCCCAGTCGGCATGAAATCAATCAAAAAACATGTGTTTTGCAAAATGATAAGCATATTGGTAAAGTATGAAGGATAAAATCATTGGTACGGTCCTTTAGAAGCATGAGCTATGCCTTCATTATCATTAACTGACTCCATCTGTCTACACTGTGTTTAACCTCCAGACTACCCTGGTGAAGACCTGTCTTTTCTGTTAGACAGTAAAGCACCCGGACAGCAGCAGTATCCGGCAGAAAGCAGCTACCCAGAGCCACTGAAAGCTTCTCACCCTTACGACACCAAAGGTGAAACCTCAAAAAACATAAAAATGTACCCTCATGGTTGCCAATATGAGTCATATGCTGTTGGTGTTTTTTGTCGTATCTCACATTTTTATCACCTCTTTGCCCCAGTGAGTGCCAGTGATACTGCTCTCTTCAACCTGGACTCATACCAAGAGTTCAACTGGTGGGCCTCATACCCACATGGTGAGCCTCTGACTCTGTAGTCTCACTCACACTTAAAATACCCCTTTTAAGGAATTTCTTTTTGTGACTAGCTTTCTTTTTAATTAGCAGATGGTCTAACAGTCAACCAGTCACAAACTGCGTACCAGGAATCTCCACAGACATACCAGAGTATGGTGCCCCAGAACGGGCAGTTCAGCCCGGCCATGGAGGGCAGCCACAGCCCCTTCCTAACTGCAAAAGGATCAAACACATTACAAAGTAAGATATTTCACCTACTGATATATAAAAGAACATCCTCTCAGGAGCCTTAATTTGCAATTCAGTTCCTAAATCGTCTCTTTGTTCCAGGTGAGACAGATCAGAACTACTCCTGTCACTCGGCTGAACTGTACGACTCCGACGGACAGAGGCAGTCATCATCTTTCTGGCCTGATTACTCCTCTCCCAGCTTTCCTGCCCCACTACCACACCCGCCTCAGGCCTCCTGCCCCGCAAACCCTGGTCCTCAATCCTCAGAGCAGTACTGCCCCCGTGTGGCCAAACGCAAAAATACACCCACACAGAGGCCAGACAGGGAGGGCCAGATGACAGGAATGTCTGCTTATCCAGGTTAGAATTTAATTTATTATCTTATCTGTGCTGCTATTTTAACTCTGATTGTTCTTTTTAGTATAAGGAATTTTAAATAGTGCATAAAGATACTGAAATAACAACTAGATTATTTTAAAAATGCATATGTTATAACCACACATGTTGCTGCTGTGTTGCAAACATGTTGTAATGTCATGATCATTAAAGTAAAGAGTGAAATTAAATGAAATCAAATTAGGCTAAGAAGATATTTTCCATCTATTTTTCATAATTACGTCTAATTTAAGAACAAACGGGAGTCGATTTTAGGCATTTGCTTCTGTTAAAATGCTGTTTGATGCTGTTTTTTTACTCCACTATTAGCTATAGTTACTTTACAGATTACGATTTTACACACATAACATGTGATCTTTATATTAAAGTTGATGATTTAAAATGCTACAAACACTTTAATGGTATAATTAATTCAATAATATGAAATATTATAGTAGTACATTAACAGGGACCATATTTCTACATTTTTACTTTTGATACTTTTTTCTCGATTATTCGATTAGTTATTTGGTCTATAAACTGTTAGAAAATGGTGAAACTTGTCAATCACTGTTTCCCAAAGCCCAAGGTGATCTAAAGTCTAGTTTTGTCCCGACCAACAGTCCACAACCCAAAGATATTCAGTTTACTACTATAAAACACTACAGAAGCCAGAAAATATTCACATTTGAGAATCTGGAATCAAAGAATTGAGAAACTTTCTTCTTAAAAAATGACTCAAGACGATTAATTGATTATAAAAATAGTTGGTGATTCATTTAATAGTTGTCAACTAATTGATTAATCGACTGGTTGTTGCAGCTCTAGTTGCCATTATAACTCCAGTTCAGTCACTGAATTAATCAATGTATTTTTTCCTTCAGGTTCTGGGCCAATCCAGTTGTGGCAGTTTCTACTGGAGCTACTTCTGGACTCTGCCTGCCATACCTTCATTTCCTGGACGGGAGACGGTTGGGAGTTTAAGATGTCAGACCCCACAGAGGTAAGGAAATATCCTGTTTTGGGATAGAGCACTTGCTAAATACTACATGGGGGGATTTTTCCAGTGTTTTTCTGAGGTATAAACACACCTTAAGTTCAACTCTTAAATGGTTTTGGTTCCACAGGTGGCCAAGCGTTGGGGTCAGTGCAAGAACAAACCCAAGATGAATTACGAGAAGTTGAGCCGCGGCCTGCGCTACTACTACCACAAGAACATCATCCACAAGACGGCAGGCAAACGCTACGTCTACCGCTTTGTCTGTGACATGCAGGGCATGCTGGGGAAGACAGCGCAGGAGGTCCTGACCAGTCTAAACGTTTTGCCCACAAACACGGAGTCGTGGCAGTGCCCCGGGGTACCGGCAGCGGTGACGTCAGAGCACAGCAGTGACAGATGGGCGTCACAGTAGGGAAAGGATGCTATGGCTCCTGGTGCTGCTGGCTGAGAGGGACCAGCACATTTTAACTGAGTACTGCAGCCTGCAAAGTAATCACTGTCTCCTTGAACTCTGGCTCAACTATCCTCACTGGGTGACATTATTGCAGGCAGACCAGGAGCCAATTTAATACATGTTGCATTTCAGGGAAAAAAACAAAGAAAAAACTCATAAATTTACCATGCAATTAGTTTCTAAAGGACAGTATGGGACTTTTTCTTAAATAAACCTAGGAGCAAATAGCCTCTTAACCTCAGGGCAAAATAACTGCAGTACAGGGGGAGTTTTAAGCACTATAAATTAGAGCTGCAACGATTAGTTAATTTTCAATTGACAGAAAATTAATCTGCAACTATTTTGATAATCGATCAGTTGTTACTGTTATTTTTTTAAAGCAATAATGCCAAATACTTAATGGTTTAAGGTTCTCAAATATGAGAATGTGCTGCTTTTCTTTGTTGTACCTTACAGTCACGAATATCTTTGAGTTTTGTATTGTTGGTCGGACAAAATGAGATATTTGATGATGTCACCTTGGGCTCCAGGAAATTGTGAATTTTTCAGTTTTTTGATGTTTTATATGCCAAAAAAGTTAATCGATTGATCAAAAAAAAAAAAAAGTTGTAAGATTAATCAATAATGAAAATAATCGTTAGCTACAGCCTGATTATAAATAGATACTGTTTGCAACAACTAAGGCGGTATTTGAATTTGATGTGTTTCTAACAAGGAATTGATTTGTAAATAGTGTTTATATGAATTCTATGTAGAGTTTTGTGCATTTAGATTTTCTTTTTTTAATACAAAACTCATGTCTACCTCTGTGTCTAATGATTTTCAGGCACTCACTGTGAAAGTTTTAGCCTGTGTGATGATTGTCTTGTGTAAATAAACTGTATATAAACATAGATTTGTGTGAAGAGTTTCAGTACATGCAGGTAGGTGGAGAAAATTAATGTCATATTCCATCTGGATTCTGCTTTTAATTATGAAAATATTCATGTGTGTGTCTGGTACTCTATATGACTTTCAGTTATATTATTTCTAAGATGGTTTCACTACTGAAGTTTTTTAATGCTTTTTGAGACATTGTTGCTGCAATATGTTTTAAGCTTTGTATTGGGCCCTTTTATTTGAAATTTGATGAACAAAAATAATTAGATTGGACAAACGAATTAGTTTTTGAAAGGTTTTTATAGCAGAAACTAGAGCCTATACTAAAGAAAAATAAAGTCTGAAGGATTTGGGTTATTTTAGGGGTAAATTATCCAGTTGTGAGTGAACTGTTTAACCTATAGCATAATGTACAGGTTATGTACTTTACTTCCGTATCTAATGCTGCCTTCAAGTGCTGCTGGTAAGTATCTACATCAGTGGTCATAAATTAAAGTTGATGCAAAGTGTTGTAGTTTTTAGTCCTGAAATTGTGATTTTTTTCATTTTAGAGAACAGTTAATGTCAAAACGTTTCAAATGTTATACAATAACATACTCTAATTCATAAGCCAATCGCTTCTGAGTCTGTAAAATGTTGGTTTTCTGTTTTTGTGAGACTCAAATGTGGTAAAACCTGAGTTAATCTGTGGAGATTTACCATATGGGTTACACTTCCCCCTATAAAGTCCCACTGTTTAGCATTTATAAGCAGCACACAAATATTTAATAAATGGTTTAAAACACACTATAATGCAGTTGTTAGTAGATGTAAGTGTTTTTTTAAATGTACTTTGTCAACAATTAAAACTCCTCTAATGTGCACCCATATGTGGAGGCTGTTGTGTAAACAGATAATGAACAACAAAATAGTAAAGCACTGTTTATTAATGTAAATACTTTACATCAATAAACACTTAAATGTCCTTATTTCAGCTTACAGCTACATTATAAACCATCCATTAACTGTTTATATACTGATTATAAATGCTAAAAGGGGGACTTTAAAGTGTCAGAATTGTATGCATTTTGTTATGCGGGGAACAATATATGTGCATACCTTTGATTTTAATTCAATAGAGAGATTTTTAAAATTTTAAAACCCAGTACAAACAGGACACTTCATTTAAAGTTTACCCTAGAATTCTTTATCTAAAGAACGAGGTGTCAACAGCTAAACTTAATACATTATCATCTTTATCCATTCATTATTATCTATTAATTGTGCTGAGCATTAAGTCAAATACCCTTTTCTATCAGATGTTTGTTTCTGTGGTCTTTGAGTCGATTTTTTTTCCCGATTTTTTTCTAGCGGCACCAAAAGCCTCTTTCCTGTTTGCATGTAGGCTGGTCATAGGCTATCATCAGTTTGAAGAAGTGAAGGTGGGAAATACGACAGCTTGCCATCCAGACTGCAATTTCGGATCTCTTGGTAGTAGAAATGTCTCGAAAAACCATCAGGACAGCTTTAGCGGACATGCTGGCCGACCTGACAGCGCAGGACTTTGAGAAGTTCCGTCACCAGCTTCTGGACCGCCGGGAGGAACCGCGCGTCAGACGCATCAGGGTGGAGGGTAAAAGCTATTTAGAAATAGCAGACGTCCTGGTTTCAACTTTTACCGAACCCGGAGCTCTTCAGGTGGCAGTGGACATCTTGAGACGAATTGACTGCAACGACGCGGCAGTGTCTCTGGGTGAGATTATACTGCAGCATTGAAATATCGGAACAGTGAATTTAGTAAGGCTGCACATTAAATAGTAGTAATCAGCTGGTTGTTACCAGTGGTGTAGTGGAGGGTATACACAGGAGTATACCCACCTCTTTTTCTGACAATTTACAGTAGAGCTGCCACCTATCAGTCAAACAGCCATTGAAACATAGGCCATAGGAGAGTATATCCACTTTATCCTTAGTGATCTACCCATTTACCTAATAGTAGCCTATACCCACCTCATCGACTGTAACTACAGCACTGGCTGTAACTAAAAAAGCAAATTGATATCTGCTCAGACATCTTTAAAAAACAAAACTTCAGAGACACGCAGTAATCTCATTTTACTTTCACTTTTGAAGCTGCTGAAAACATGGTTTCAAATTCATAGCATTTTTCTGCACCATTAAATATTAATGACTAAATAAATAATCAATGTTATAATTTGGGGGAAATAGTTATTTACATTAAGAGTTCAACACGCAGGCAAAAGGCAGATTTTTATTCAAATGTTGCTAAATCCTCACAGGCCTTGGAGTTATATCCCCCTTTACAGTTTAGCTCCGCCTACCTCAAACTCATGAGTAGAGCGCAGAAAAAGCAGAATATATTGTGTTAATTTAGCAACCCATAACTCATAGTAAGAAGCTGTTTATGCAAATATGTTTTCATGGACATTAAATTTGCTAGTCTGTCCTTCTCATGGACTTGCATGGATGCCATTACTGGATCTTTGAGGCTAATACAGATTATTTGAGTTTAAAAGCTCTGATCTGAACAATAACTTGCTACCAGCACATTTAAAGCTCACTAATTAACTTTGGGGGGTGAAATAGACCTAGATTCTTTTTACCTTTGGACAAGATAGCTGTTTCCCTGTTTCAAGTCTTACTGCTAATTGTAGCTTCATATTTAGCTCACAGACAGTAGAGTGGTGACTAACATCAGCAAGAAAGTAAATACATGTATTTTACATAATGTCAAACTATTCCCTCAAAGGATCCATTAAATTCGGTGAGTAAACAATTGTGACCAAGATGTTCTGAGCAGCATTTGAAAAATTAACTTTCCAGTGCTCTCTGATGGACAGACTTTGTAAATATAACAGTCTCCAAATGACCTCAAACATATCATATCTGTCCTGAAATATCTTGTTTCTTATTGGTCGACATACAGTGTACCATATATATGTAGTAAGCCAATCTATCAATAAATATGGCCTGGGTGATTTAGTTTCTTTTCTCTGCATTGCAATTGAAAGCAGTGTAGTGGTGTCACAACAAAGACGGCAGTAGCAGCAATGTCCACACCTAATATAAGGCCTCTTTTTTAAAATCCTGTTATCTTTTAAGAGGGGCAGAGTCTTTGCACAACAGCGAGATAACAAGTATACTGTTTCTGGCTCTTAACTTGTGCTGACCTGCTATACAGCAATTATTATGCAATGCTGAACTGCCTGCACTTACTGTACCACCAGAGTAAATACTATTGTATGCACATGTACACCAAAGAACTTTTTTACAGTTTAAATGACAATAATTAACCTTCTTTGGCCTTCATAAAAACTGTTGTTACAAAAATGATCAAATATATGCAACACAGCTGCATGTGAATGACATATTTCATATTAGACAACATACTTACCATGTGTCAATCCACTGAGAGACTGCAGGTGTGATGGAGCCTATATCCATTACAAAACAAAGACTGAGCCTTTGAATTTTGTTTTTACATTTTTTAAAATTTAATTTTTGGAAAATGAAAGTTTGATCTCTGTCTGCATTAACTGCTCCCCCAAATTACACCAGTGGCTGAGGCCTAGATTAATGTTTTCTAATAACAATAAGCAAGAAATCTGATGTTTCTGGGTTTTTTTTGTTGTTTTTTTTTTACAGTCAGAGAGGCAACTGGGGGAAATTAAACATCATGTGACAGTGAGTTGGCCTGCCAAGAATTCAAAATATTGTCAACATGTATAACAGTGTTCACAGAGTAGAGTTGGAATACAAATTTCATTTTTCTTCAATGTTTTACAGCTGCAAGACCCTCAGCAGGAGCCATCGTGGTGGGAAAAGGTACACACTGGTTGATTATGCAACCCCTGAGAACACATTTCACTGCAGCCCTGCTGTATGTAACAATGTAAAAATAAATAATAAGAAATAAAAACGATTGCACATGCTTCATGTGCATTGCAAATACTTAATGGCATCAAAGAAAATGACTTCATGGCTCAGTATTCATGTTAACATAACATACTTTTGTCACATTAAAGTTATAATCCTTCAGATTTTTATGAAATCAAATTAACCCTAACCCCGTTCATTCTTTTAGTCCTACATTTTATGATTTTTTGAAGTGACCCAGAATATACAAAAATGGAAATATTTCAACTTTTTGTACTATGCAGCTGATGCACATTTTTATACATACTGTAGAGAGTATTTATCCAAAAGTCACCATTTAAAAATGCTGAATTCTTCAGTCAATAATATTAATTGACATCATGATGGCTGTTATATTCTCCTGTTTTATGTAACATCGGACCATAGTATAGTGTGATTATGAATCTTTTTTTTCATAAACAGATCTTGTAAAGCCTGAAGAAAACACTCTCTGCTCTCTGACAGCTTCATTAAGGATTAATCAAACATTTCTGAATGACTGATGAGGTGTTTATGAATGAAAAACTGATTTGTGGTTCAGAAGTTTGGAATAGAGACTAATTACGAGGAGAAACTATGAAGGGTCAGAATATGAACAGTATGTAAGGGTTGATTATTTGATACTATTTATGGTCTGCATTTTTTCTGCAGTAGCCATTCAATGTATTTGGATTTTGTAATTGGTTAAACTTTTTATGTTTTTTGTCACATTCACAGACAGTATGTGCTCTTATGGCCGTGCCGTAAACAGAGACACCAGTAGCTCGAGGTGTGTTTACTGCCCACAGAACTCTGGGATATGTAGTTTTAAACTGCTTTTGCTGTTACTACTAGTAACTATAGGTGTCGCCAAATCAACAACAATCAATTTCTGCAATCTTAAGGATTATAACTTTAAACTTCTTTGTTACAATTTCAGAGGCTGAATCATCAGTTTTGACATCTTGAATGCATTTCAACATAGCAGGATTTTGGATGAAGAACCTTACAGACTCTTAATTCATCACAAGCAATAAATCCTGATATAAGATAAAACCTTTCAATTCAAATTACTCATTAATAAGCCGACATCATTCTCTTTCTCCTCAGGGAAACATCTGGTGTACTGACACGCGAGTGCTCTCATCCTGCAAGTGGACATTTTTGCACCACAATGGATGAATTGCCCGGCAAGAATATTGTTATATAAAAGGATTATTTGAGAGACTATGCTTTGCTTAAACTCAGACACTTACAAAATACCGTTTCAAAACCCTTGTATAGACATTTACCAATATTGGTCCTGCCAGATATTTGAAAACATGTATATGTACCGTATATTTCCATCACTGATGTGTCCATGTACCCTGTGCAAATGGCAATACATTCTCTTGAATCATGTCTACATAAATGGCACTGGTATAGAATAAAAAAAAACAAGCAGGTCTTCACTGAAATGACACCAAAGTTTCCATGAACACTTAATTAACTGTATCCAGGCTGTAATTAGGCCCTGACACATTGATCTGGCTTAACCTGTATATGTATTTTCACAAAATGGTGTCCCTGCATTGCATATGTCCTGAGAAAATGCTCCTTTAATAAATATCTTTATGAAATTTTGCAATGTTATCTAATAAAGCATCATTTACAATATAAAGGGTTCATGAGTTGTAAATAATGGGTTTATTCATTTTGATGAATAATTTATTAATGCTTTACTGATACTAGGGCTGGGTAACATATCAACATAGTGATATTGTGATATGAGACTAGATATCATCTTAGATTTTGGATATCGTGATATGGCATAAGTGTTGTCTTTTCCTGGTTTTAAATGCTGCATTACAGTAAAGTGACGTAATTTTCTGAATTTACCAAACTGCTCTAGCTGTTCTCATTTTTGCCTTTACCCACTTATTCATTATATCCACATTACTGATGATTATTTATCAAAAATCTCATTGTGTAAATATTTTGTGAAAGCATGAATGGTATTGACTACAATATTGTCACAATATCGAGGTTTTTGGTCAAAAATATCATGATATTTGATTTTGTCCATATCACCCAGCACTAATTGATACCTGAGAAAACAAATTTTGGCTCCCTCTTCATGTTTTGAGCCTGGGTGTGTCACAGGAGGTCATGTCCCTGCAGACTAACGGGGCAGAGTTGGTGTCTTTCTCCAGCTCCTTCTCCAATACCTTTGTATGGGCCTGGAGGGGAGGCAAAGGAAACTGGAGTTAGCCAGGCCATCCAAGGCTTAAGAGGAAAACACAAAAGGCTCTACCATTTTTACACATCAAGTTCAGTTTACTCTTCATGGAGAGTACCACTCAGCCAGTGAAAAAAGTTGTATAATATGGCTCTGGAGGGAGCTCTCTAGAGTCTTGAGAAAATAATTCTGGTAATGTCAAAGGGGTTATCTCAGCTTCATAACATAAAGCATAGTGCTACAAACTGAAGGTGTGGAGTTTGAGCATTTACCAGATAAGGATGAGTTTAAGGAAAGTCGCTATCAAATTGCATTAAGAGAAATCCAGGATCAAGAGTTTTTTGACCCGTACTCTGGACTAAAAGTCAGCCTCTGCTGCTCCAATTTTGACCATTTAAAAAAAACAAAAAAAACTGTTATGGATGTATGATAGTAAATTCTTATTGTACTGATTTAAAAGACAAACATAATGGATAATCTAGATAAATACCTTGAAATAGAAGCACTATTGTGTAACTACGTAAGTATTTAATTTGATGTGGTGAGAAGGATCAAAGCACCAGTCAAGAGACACTAGAGGTGCTATTGAAAGCCTGCGGTAGATATTAATAATACAGGAGAAAGACTGAGCGGTCTTCAACAACATATAGTGCACTACATACACCAATAACACTCATTAAAACAGTACAACTGGTCTTTTCCAAAATAAAATCCACACCTTGAGACACTTGTAGGCTGGTGTCTGGCACTTCTCCCTCTGGTTGGTCTCCCCCTGGCGCGCTGTCTGTCACGCTGTACAATGTATTTGATAGCAGCCTCCATTTTGGACCCTGGTTCCCAGGTTGACTTGTTGCGGAGAAAGTTGACATAGCTATGTACAAAAGGGTAAAGTGGTGGCCTTCATTGTCTGCTGGTGCATCAACACAAAGATCCTCTGCAATTCACTTACACATTCTATCATACCTGATTTTGTTGTCGTTCTTTGATGTGTACAGGCCCTGCAGTGTCTCCCATCGGTAAATACCAAAGCCAACAAGGGCCTTTCCCTCTTGGCCTGGCTGAAGTGACATCGCTTTGGCGTTCTCGTATGCACGATGAAATCTGACTTCTGTCAAAATCTCAGGGTAAGCAGTTGCGTAGCGAGTGAAGGAATCCTTTAAATAAATATTTAAAAAAAGTGTGTTATTATTAAATCTCTCTCTGCACAATTCATATTTAATTCCATTCAAAATACTTGCAATTTGAGGCAAGCCAGTGTGCAAAAACAAATACATAAACGATTCATTCACATACATACAAGCAATCTAAAAATACAAATATTATCATGTAAGAAAAGAGTTGAAATACACAAGTTAATGGCAGTGGCCAATCCATAGCCGGCCGATAAATCAACACCATGAAGACACATTATGTCAAGAAATGTCAGAAGTGCAAGTTTCTCTATACACAACATATGTAGGGTCATTGATAATCTTATATGCCTGTTTGAAGACATGTTCAGTATTAAGCTGTGCAAGGGATCTTTGTATTTTGTCAAAATTTTTAGAACAACTTGTAATTGGTTCTGGTCCTTTTGACAAAGGGATAATTAATAATTAAAAGGTTAAAATACTTTCAATAAAAGAAATAAATTTGGGCTGCAATCACAGATTTTCACTATCAATTAATCGTTTTGTCTATAAAATGCCAGAAAATAGAGAAAAATGTCATCTTCAAATGTTTTGTTTTGTCCGACCAACAGACCAAAATCCAAAGATATTCAGTTTACTGTCATATACAGTATGACACATAAAACCTTCAAAGCCTCAAATTTGAGAAATTGCAGCCAACAAATATAACACATTTTTACTTAGAAAACTGACTAAAATTATCATTTCATTATTAAAATTCTAGCAGATTAATCTTCTTTCCTGTCGAACAATTAATCAACTAATCGTTGAAACTCTGGAATAAATCCTTTAATATTCTCTGATCTAGTCAAAAGGAGTTTAGTTACGTAGGCAGTAGAGATGCTGCTACATTACACAGGTGGAAAGTGATCTGTGGTGTGTAGGTTGAGTAGGGACAGAAATACTGGGTGTAGTACCTTGTTGGCCATCAACGGGCTTTGATGCATTGTGTGCTCATGTTCCTTCTGGTGGCTAGCCACAATGAAAGCGGTGTAGCCCACATCATTCTCCAGCAGCCATTTGAAGGGTTGACCTCGGTACTGGCCAAACTGAATCTTATACCGGCTCAGAACAAGCCTCTCATTACTAAGGTCTCCACCCTCAGAGCGAATTTGGGCCTTCGCCTCAGCCTCCACCTCTTCTGGCTTCTTCACAGGAGGACCTCCGTGTTGAGCAGCTTGTGAGGGCCACCGGCTAGCCCTATAGTTCAGAGCCTCTTGTGAGGGCTTCGTCTCCAACTCCCTGTCTGAGATCTTACGGAAGGTAGGGTCACCTTTCTAAAAAGAGAAACAGAAATGAAAGAAAATAGAAAACACCAAAGTAAGTATATTTTTTAATGATAAGGTACACGTTAAAGAGAATCTTTGAATTTCATTGTGTGACATTGAACTTACGTCCGTACAGGCTTTGGTCTTCGAATCTGTAGAGAAAGATAATAAGATGGTTAAAGACCCACCAATATCATGGACCAAATCCAGCCCTCCAAAATAAATAAATAAATAAATAAATTCAGCCCCTTGATAAAACCTAAAGTTTTAGCATTTTAAAACAAAACATTTACATAATTTTACACAATTCTAGATTACAATATAAATAAAAGGCTCAAATCAACCCACAATAAATATGACTTGGTAACATCTACTAACCCCAACATGAAGAGTGGCATGCAAATCTAGTTACTGTGCCTCATTATGTGCCAGACAGTTTGACCAATGCATTGAGCTGCGGTGGAAGTTTACTAACAAAAAGAGGGACTTTGGCACTAAGAAGACTGTAACGTTGCAAGATATCTACATGATTTAGCTCATTTGGACGGCTGAACCTTCATATTAGCTTCAGATAAACATTTAAATAAATTTTTGCACAAAAGGTCCCCATCACTTAGGCTACATTGTAAGTGCATTATGAACAGGAGGATGATTATGGCAAGAAAAACATGTTTCAATGTCCATCTGGGCACCTGACTGTTATTTTAAAACAGAATTGAAAAATTGTGAGCCCATCCTTTAATGACTTTTTGCCTCTTGGACTAAAACAGATTTGTTTCTCACAAACACAAACAGGTGGCAGTCTTACAGAAATGGTATGCTATAGTTTTTATTCGGCAACAACAAAAGCACTTTCATTGCACTGTAAATGAAGCAGACAGCTGTTAATCATCTCCAGTCTCGTAGTGCAACACAAAACATAAGTTAACGTTAGATTTGATATTATTCACTTTTTTCCAAATTAGTTTTACAGGAAAATAGTCTGCTGTGTCCGCTCAGGTCATCTTATCACTTCATACACAACCCAAAAACAGTTTTCGATCACTTTTATTCTTATATCAATTCAAATTAATAAACAATATATATATAGGCTAAATCATTATTATAAAACACTGGCTCTCCAATGACCAATACTTAAAACTGAGGCTGATTGCTTACCCATGTCTTACAGTACGGACCGACTGTCCGTCTAGTTAATATTTCAATTGCCTTGCAGTGTAAATCATCCATCGGTATTAAACTCACCCAGTTTCTCTGCTTGCTCGTTGCAGTTAATCTGCCTCAGTATCTCCATTGTCACTTTTTTGGCTCCGAGCTCGGTGAAGGTGGAAACCAAGAGGTCTGTAACCTCATGCAAGTTTTTACCCTCCAAAGAGCTCCGTCTGATCAGTGGCTCTTCCCTGCGGTCACGCAAGTGGAAAATAAACGTATCCAATTCACTCTTGCTAAGATCTTTCAGCGTGTCCGATATAGCCAGTTTGATTGTAGGGACCATTTTCTCGTTGGTTTAATGCGTCTTGTTTTGATGTGTGGCGGAGCAGGAGCAGTGCGGCGGGAATTCGCGCCTAAAATCTAAATTGCTGCGTTCAGGTGCTTCTTCTTCTTCTTTTTTGTTTAATGGCGGGTGGCAACCAGCGTAAAGGTGCATTACCGCCACCCACTATGTTGGAGTGTGAACCAGAGTTATCTACCCCTATAAACAAATCAGAAAAAAAAAACAAACAAACCAAAGGAAGATGTCCTGAATACTAAATTCTGTTGATCAATCCAGTTTCTTTCAAGTAGTGGAATAAACTCCCTAACCCAATTGTAAATATACTTTTCAAACTCAATTCTTCCCCTCCAATCTTCCTGATTTCTCTCTTTAATACTTCTCGCTCTCGAGAATACTTATTGCAGAGCAAAATGACATGTTCCACTGACTCCTCTATTTGACATAGGTCACATAATCCTGAGGGATGTTTGTTTATTAAATGCAGTGTTTTATTTAGTCTGGTGTATCCTACCCTCAGCCTTGTTAAGATGTTCTCCTCTTTGGTGCTTCTTTTAGCTGACCTCGCTGGGCCCACTTCTCTCTGTACTGCACAGAGGTGTCGTCCTGTATTTGTTGTATCATTGCCCTTAATCCCTCTGTGTGCTGGTACCCACATAAATGTTATCAAAATATTCATATTTTTAAATCTGTACAGAGTTTCATGTATCTCATTAACTATATCCTGCCTACTGTGAGATGTGTATGACTGTAATGACATTAATGCAGAACATGAATCTGTACAAAGAATAACCTTTTTAATTTGCAACTCTTCTATCCACTGTAATGCTGTTGCAATTGCTATCATCTCGACTGTATAAACTGACGTTCTTCCTTTCACAGAAACTTTTAAGGTTGGTATACTCTAAGTAAAGCCTGTGCCCCCTGTGTTAGGATCCTTGGATCCATCTGTGTATACTGGTATGAATGTTTGATATAATGTTTGTAACCTATCTTCGACCAAAACTGCAATATTTCCAAAATCTTTATGTACCTGCACTTTTTCCAGAATATAGAAATCAACTGACACTGAGGGGAACAACCAGGGTGGTGTTACTGATAATGGCACTGTAGGGATATATCTTTTCTGATTTAACGACATATCTTTAGCAATTGTTTCACTGCTCCACGCAAAACATTCCCTTTTGGCCCTTTCTCTCTCCCAGCATGGAAGAAGTACTTTTTTTGTTGGATTGTGATCTTCAGAATACCCTTGAAGATTTGTCCAGTAGTTCATCATTAACTGTTTGTGTCTGATGTGCAGCGGCAATTCACCCATCTCAACCTGAAGAGCGGACACAGGAGTCGTTTTTAAAGCACCACAACATAGTCTTAACGCTTGAGCTTGCACCACTTCCAACTTCTTTAATGATGTTTTTGCTGCTGAACCGTAGGCAATATATCCATAATCTAATACTGCTCTAATCAGCACGATCTAGCCTTTTACAAGGATTATAATAATTAATAATGACAAACTTACCCTCACTTGTCCATATCTCTACAGTTACATATTCTTGCTCATTTCCTATACTCACCTCTCTAAATGAAATATTTTCTCTAATAAATGTTGCACATCCTCCTCCTACTCCATCCCCCCTATCATACCTAACAGAAGTATATCCTACTATTCTAAAGTCCAAATTTGGTCTCAACCATGTTTCCTGTACACAGATGATGTCTGGTTTACTACTCGATCATCAACATACTTTTTAAATTCCTGTCCATTGTTCAACAAACTTCTTGCATTCCATTGTAGCAGGATGACCATGATTAGTACTATCCAACCCATGATTGTTCCTGGCTTGCTTGAATACTGAAATTGTTTCTTACCTCCTCCCAAGTCAGTCCACTGATATCTAAATGATGAGCTGCTGCCTTCACAATTATTTGTATTCTCTCCGTTTTGGATCTAACTTCCATTGTAGCATTTACTACCCCTGCTATGAATGTGACTAACTTCTTTAAATCAACCTTTACTTTTCCCTCACTTTCCTGATCTGCTTCTTTTATGGTCCCTGTACCTGTTCTGTTTCTCTCAATATTTCCTCCTTTCTGACTCACCATCTTCACAGCCTCTGCATATGTAATCTTATTCTGAACTCTTACCTGCTGTATTTCTCTTTTCCCTTTTCACCACTTCACATCCCCCATAAGACACACTGTGATTGCCACCACAGTTACAGCACTTTGGTTGTTCATGATCACATTGCCCATACTCATGATTTTCCCCACATCTGGCACATCTTCTTCTGCCTTTGCATGTCTTGGCTGTATGACCAAACCTTTGACAGTTGTAACACCTCATTGGCTTTGGCACGTATTCTCTTACAGTATAACTCAAGAAGCCTAGAGTCACTCTCTTTGGGAGCACTTCATCCTCAAATTCTAGTACAATATGTTCACTGTCTTTCCTCACTCCCTCTCGAGTTATCTGCAACTGCCGAGCACCTTTCAGGGTTCCACCTTTTAAGTTTGATTTAATTTCCTCCATTGTGACTCCAACTGGCACCCCCCAAATCACTCCTTTACTCCACTTACTTCCTCTTTCAACACGACTTATACTTACCACTTTAAACCGCCCTACTTCTTTCATCCTTCCAGCCTGATCTCTCTGTTCTTCATTCCTGCAAATAATCAACAGATTTCCATCTTTCAAAACCTTAGCCATATGTATATCCCCAACCTGGTTCCTCAATACGGTTGTTAATTTCACCGGACTCATTGAGGAGATTCCCTTCTCCTCGCCAAATCTCAGTATAATTTTAAACTCCAGACCTTCCTGAGTTCTCTCCTCCCTTCCTCCACCAAAACCTCCACTACCCTTGATTTTCTTTGAGCTGTTACCGGCAAACTCACTCCCTCTTTTCTCTCTCATTCTCTCACTACCCTGACTTACCTCCATACTGTCATCACTTTCAACTATGTCAGAATCTCCCCACTCTGGTTCATTCACAACATAATTGTGCCGACCCGTCATTGCTTTCTGCATCTCATTGGGTTTCCCCATTCTAGTAAGCTCTCCCCGCTTGCGTCCTCCTACTGACAAACGTGTCTTGATCCCAGGATCATCTGTCAGATTGCTCTGATTGTTTTTCCGCAAAGTTTTAACCATGTATCGCTGTCACCAACACTCAATCTAGCGTTCAGGTGCTGTTGGTAATAACAACAATTAAATCCCTTCCCCTTCTAGCATCAAAACCAGGCGTACGTCTCAAGTCTCTTATTTTATGTCTCCTCGCTCCTCGCTCCTCGCATGAACCCGGAAGTTGTTCCTGATGCGCCATTTTGACAGTCTCTTATTCTGCTCCCAGGAGCAAGGAGCAAGGAGGGATCTCTGAGGAGCGAGGAGAGAGGAAACATGAGAGTAGCCTTCCCGGAAGTCTTTTACTGGCCAACACGCCCCCTTATTGGATACCAATTATTGATTGGACGCTGCACCTGATCTGACTGATCTGATACATCACTGCAGTTTTATACCGAAGTGGAGACAGATTACAGATTAAATTTAAATGTATCATTCCCAAATTTTATGTTTTAATGTTTTCTGATTAATCATATAGTTAAAAATCTGTCAACAAAAGAACCATAAACAACTTTCTTCATTTATTAGAAAGATTTTTTTTTCATGATGTTATTTCCTCCATTAAACTGTTTCTTGCTGGCAGACAGACTCTTCCTGGCTTTAATTTTTATCCATAATAACAGTTAAACACACTTATATTTTACATCATTTGTCGTCATTTCCATTCAGTCACATGTGAGGCGGAAAATTCCTGAGCGTCGGGTGAAACATTTAGCCAAATACATATTTTCCAGTGTTCAGAAGACACCCTGATCATATTCTGGGTTATTGAATGATGAATTCACTATCAAGATTATCAAAAAATACAGATGCAAATAATCAATAAATAGTATAAACGCATTCTGCGAGTAGAAATGGTTCCTGTGTGTCTGAGCAGGACACAGGACACAGTATAAACACAGAATGCAAGCTTTTATTTAGGTGTTTGTTAAACAGGTAACAGGCTGCAGAGAGAAAACAGCTGCTCCAGTGGTGATAACCTTTATTAGTGTCAGCACAGTGCACATGTGTGCAGACACAAACATCAGAAGTTTCTACAGCTGTTAAAGCTGACTGACAGCTGATCCAACTGTCGCCGTCATCAGAAACGGACGTCGCTTTACATGACGCTTCAGAGGAGAGGGCGTCTCATGTCTCTTAAAACAAATTTCCTCGTTTCCTCTCTCCTCCTTTTTACACCCTTATTCCCTATATTCACAGCTTTTCCCTTGTACATGTATGTATCGGTATACTGTAGCATACTGGTACACAAACACTTGAGTGAAGTCACAATGAGTAAAATGCATTTTTGAGTGGAGGGGGACTTTACAGAGGTGTGCGTTTTGTCTTTCATAACCAAAAGCACAAGAGCAAAAGTGTAAGGATCAAAGAGTGAGTTGATGTGTTCTAATGTAAGGTGCAACATGGCCACCAAACATATTCATTATGTATATTACAGTCTATAAGAACTCTACACTAAGAACTAAGAGCTCCTGTACTTGAAACCACAAGAAAATCAGAAACACCATACAATACAGTGTCTATATACAAGTCAAATAGTTTCTGCTTACAAATACTAAAACAAATATTGTATAATAAGTTATTAATAAGTTACTTTATAAACATATAGTAGGCAGTTTATACAGTATATACATGCATACATCTATATGTATAGTATAAACAGCCTGCTTACCTTTGATAGCAAATTGATATACATGCTTTTGCACAACCTGTGTATGGTTTTGTTATGAGGACTAGCTGTTAAGCTATCCATCTGCATGCAGAGTCTTCATCCTCTTTAATGAATGTTTTGATGATGATGAATCTTTGATGTTGTGCTGTCTGCAAATTTCAGGACTTTGACTGACAGGTCTCCAGTATGTGTGTTTGTTGACTTAGGGTGGGTGAGGAGTGTGAATGTGGGCTTATCAAACCTGCCGTAAAACACTTTCAGGTTGTCGGCCAGTGGATGGTTCTGCACAGTGTGGAGGGATGATTTCCTGCAGCTGGTGATGACCTGCAGGCCTGGTAATGACTTGCAGGCCTCATACCATATATTTTCTAAAATATTCTATATTTATGTCATTTCTCAAAAATGAATCAATCCCACCATTAAGTGTTGATTGTGTAGCCACTGTGAGATAAAAAAGTCCTCATACCTCAGTGATAAAAATTGTCACTGCTTTCCAAAATAACCTGTATGAGCTGATCTGGTGCTCCCATCAGCAGGACATCATCATTTGTGAGTCCCTTTCAAAACCCAAATGTCTGTTATATAAATGACTCATGAGCATGTTCTGATTTGCCACTGCTATTGTTATAGTTTGGTATCGTTTTTTTAAGATTAGGTGCAGTTTAAGGAAAGACTGTGGTCATGGTTTGAAATAAAAATCAAGGTTGACTGAGAATGTGAACCTCAAGCTAAAAGCCGGATATTACTTGATTAAGATGAGAAAAGGCCCTGTTGTGTTCTCATGCCTTCTCACAGAAGGCACCGTATACTTCTTTCTTTAGCAACAGTCCGTTTACATGTTGCAGAAGTCAGCAAATCAGCTCTGTCCGTGTCTCTCGGTGGGCTGACTCGGTTCTGACGATTTATGCTGCCTTGTCAAAAAATGGTGCCATAGCGTAAATATATATAGCGAGTATTTTCTTTACTGCTCGAATTACTTTCCTAAAATAAAAGTGTAATTTATGTTTTACCATGTAAAAAAGAACCTTGTTTGAACTTATTGATAACTTATGAACAGTACATGACACACATTACATTCTGCAGCAAATCCAAAGCTACTAAAGGTCAAAAAGCGCAATGAACAGATGTTTTTAATATATTGCTCACCATCAACCACAGCTTTATGGGGGCGGAGTCCAAGATTGTTCTGCGCATGCACAAATAGCACATCTGGATAGATAGCAACTACTGCCAGGACTCCTGAAAATAGACTTTCGACAACTAGGGCGGCAGTCTGATATCTCTCGGTAAGAAATGGCCCCTAAAACCATAAAACAGGCTTTAGAAGACATGCTGGAGGACCTGAAGCCGGAGGACTTCAAAAAGTTCTGCGCACAGCTTGTGGACCGCAGGAAAGAGCCGCGGGTCAGACGCAACAGGGTGGAGGGTAAAGACTTTCTGGATGTCGCGGACGTCTTGGTTTCAACTTTTACCGAGCAGGGAGCTCTTGCTGTGGCTGACGAGATCCTGAAGGACATTGGATGCAGCAACGACGCAGAAAATCTCGGTAAACATCTTTACTTTATATGGTTTGATGCAGAGCAGGGAAAAAAACGAGGAGTCCGGTGTCAGGCTGCAAAACCTTGAACCCTTAATGTCTGCTTGCATATCAGTCAGCGATAATTGACAGCGCTTAGTCGAAAAAGAAAAATAATTAGTAGGCTATATTCATTTGTCAATGAAGTTGAAACTTTAAGTGAAAAACATTTCAAATGACAGTTAACCCGCGTCTTTTTACTTTCACTTTCAATGACACGTGCCCAGCTGCAGCCAGCTGGTTCTTTTGGTGTCTTCCCCCCCTACCTTTATTATATAATGATGTAGGTACAGCTCAATGAGACACTATGAATGTAAGAAAAGTCTGTTTTAAAGCCCATCTGAACACTGAGAGAGGTTTTCCTCGCTGTAATCATTCCTACTGTTCGTACTGGCCATTGACAGATCCCCTTCAAATGTGCTTTCAGTGTAAGTGATGGGGACCAAAATCACCACAGTCATTTTTTTGCAGAAATAAAAGTTGATCTGTAGCTTATATGAAGCTGGTACGTTATTGATAAGGGAAGTTAGTCATATCAAGTGGATATCTGCCACATTTACAGTTTTTATAGCATCCAATTCCCTCTGTGTTTCCTCAGACAGTGTTTCCTTGTTGAGCTGCAGTGGAAGTATAGTAACAAAAAGGGGGACTTTGGCACTAAAAAGACTGTAATGTTGTTGATGTTTGGACAGATGAAGCTTCATATTGGCTTCAGATAAACCTTTATGTATGTAACTTAACTTTGTCAGAATCTTTTACAGCAAGATGGGATTATTACTTGGTCTTCTCGTGAGATTTGTCCATGATAAGAAAAATTTGTAATATCACCGACCAGCCTTATCCTTTAAAGTCTTTCCTCAAACTACACTGAACAAAAATATAAACACTTTTGTTTTTGCTCCCATTTTTCAAGAGTTGAAATAAAAGGTCTAAGACTTTTTCTATACACACACAAAAGAAAATATTTCTCTCAAATTTTGAAAGTTTTCAAAAGCAAAGAAAAGATGTTGCAACTAACTATCCAATACAGAGACCCAGTACTACTCCCAGTCCATGTAAATTAAGCATTTAATTTGCATTTGTGGTGAAAGTCTGGTTAGTTCCTTGATATTTAACACTTATTCATGCTTTTGTCACAAGGCAAGACACGGCAGGACAGTAATGATGTAAGTACCATGTATTTCTTATGCACTTTACAACCAATAGAGAGACATACAGAGAGGCAGTTTTATATTACAGTATAAACATTCAACAAAATTCTGCTTTGTTTACATATTTATATTATGCCTCTTTCTTTTGCTGTTGTATATTAGAGGTATAAAATGGATGCCATCCCATGCGGACACTGTCTCATCATAAACAACGTGGAGTTTGAACCACAGACCAAGAAGGGCTATCGCACAGGGTCTGACATAGACTGCAACAAGCTGAAGAGAAGATTCAAGGCATTCAACTTTAATGTGGAAGTGAGGACAAACCTGAAACAAGAAGTAAGAATCAGTTCTTCTTTTTGAGTGTCTTAAACCAAATGTAAAACTTGAAGCTCATGTCTGTGAAGATAACACTTATCTCCACATTTCAGCAAATCAAAGATGAACTGACAGAGTTGTCTAAGAAAGACCATTCCCAGTATGACTGCTGTGTGGTTATCATACTGTCCCATGGGACAGAGGTAAGATGTCCTTTTTTTCTTAGAGCAATCCACATTGATTATTATATCACAATCATAATCACAATAAAAGTTGCTGTATCACATGCAGATTACTACATACCTAGTCTTTGAAATTAATGTTATACCAGCTATTAAAGGTGTCCATTTAACCACCAATTTTATAGAGAAAGTTCCATTTACTCATCATCTTTTGTGACTCTGGAGGAGTTTGGTCAAAGTTTGAGACTTGAAATTTATTACAAAGTCTATACTGCAAAGTGGGAGTAGGTCATTTTTGTTAAACATGGGCATTTACCACCTAGAGATGGTTGAATAAACAAAATAACACTATCAACTTGCATTAATGGAGGTGTAGGATCTAGTGGTTTGGGTCCTTGACCTATATTAGGCATTAAAGGTCAGGATATCTCCGCCTCTGCTGCTTTTAATACAGCCATTCTTTTTTTAGTCTGGAGGGTCCCCCAACTTTATGGAAGTGTAGTACCAAATAGCTGGAGCACCCCGTTATGTCCGCTTTTGTGTGCAGAGGCAAGAGTCGTTAAATAAATCCTACCAGAGTTTAGATCCAGATGACTACGAAGACCTAATGTATGCTCGTATCTACTATATAGGTGCCTCACAACAACATCCCTGGTGCCGTGTATGGTGTGGACGGAGAGCTTGTCCCAATTGAGTCCATTACAAACTACCTCAACGACCAGCATTGCCCATCTTTACAAGGCAAACCCAAACTTTTCTTCATCCAGGCCTGTGGAGGAGGTAGCTAATCTTTAATGCTGGATAACTCAAAGTAATAATATCATGTGTAAAATGCATTATCCTACATGCAACATTCAAAGGTTAAACAGGGGAATGTTTGTTTTTGTTCTTGAGGTAAAAAAGACATAGGCTTTGAGGTGTCCCCCGATGGTGTTGAACCATCCACTAGTGGAGCAAATGACCAGATGGACAACATTCCAATGTCCTCCAGCAGCGACTCTTCCAGCATGTCCACCCCAAGTGACATTCTGGTGTCCTACTCTACTTTTCCCGGTATGTTTGTTTAATAATAACAGTCTTTCAGATGCAAGTCACAGATATTGATAGACTTGACTTGCTAAGTGTGTCTGTCTTCCTAATGCCTCTGTGACAAATACAGGTTATGTGTCTTGGAGAGTCCCTCAGTCAGGTTCCTATTACGTAGAGACTTTGGACCGCATCCTTGAGGAAAAGGCTGCTACCGTTGACTTGCTCGGAATGTTAACAATGGTGAGCTTCTCTTATTACTACATATCAGTAAAATTAGCTGGAGCCGTATTGAATCCTCATGAACATTTATGAAATCATCATACACACACCTAAATATTGACTGCTCATTTCCAGGTGTGCAACGAAGTCTGCAAAAAGTCTGCAAACAGGATCTACAAGCAAATATCTGGTTCTTTTGAATCTCTCTGCAAAAGTCTCTACTTTCAAACCAAAGAATAGAGGCAATGTTAAGCTTGACAAAACTCTGTTAAACCTTCAGGAAATGTTAGTCTATAGACTCTAATCTTGTCTTATTGTACATTTGTATTGTCTGTCATGCCTTACTGTGTTTTTAAAAGTTAAATGAACTTTTTAGGGATATATGTCATAGATTCATATATATATATATATATATATATATATATATAATATTATATAATTGGCTAAAATGCCTGAATCAAGAGTAAGCCTCTTAAGAAGAGGTTTAATTACAGCTACTTTAAAGGACTGTGGTACATAGCCTGTTACTAAAGACAGATTGATCATATCTAGTCAAGAAGTGCTAACTAAGGGTAAGGCTTCCTTAAGCAACCTAGTTGGGATGGGGTCTAAGAGACAGGTTGATGGTTTAGCTGAACAAATCGTTGAAGTTAGTTCAGAAAAGTCGACTCGAGAAAAACAGTCCAAATGTATGTCAGGATTTACAGCTGTTTCTAAGGTGCCTGTGTTTGGGGAGAAAACGGTGCCTGTTGAGGGAAGGAGGTGGTTAATTTTGTCTCTAATAGTTAGAATGATGAGATGAGATTTCAAAGATACCTTTTAGTCTTTTATTTCTCTTCACTACCACCAGGGGTCACAGCTGCAATGATTTCATAGTATTATATTTTCATTTCATTTTATCTTACTTTTATTGATGTAATCAAGTGGGTTTTATTTTCCATCTTTTGTTACATTAATGTTTTTTTTTTTTGTTTTCTTTTCATGTTTTATGTTTTTTTTTTATGTCCTTTTCATGTTTAGCACTTGGTGTGTGTAATTTCTTTTGTTGTAAAGTGCTTTGAGCTGCACTTCTTGTATGAAAGGTGCTATAGAAATTAAAGTTATTATTGTATTATTATTGTTGTTGTTGTTGTTGTTGTTGTTGTTGTTGTTATTATTATTATCATCATCATCATCATCATTATTATTATCATCATCATCATTATTATTATTATAAAATTAGAAATGGTACCATTGTGTTTGTATTTCAATCACATCACATCAATACACAGTTTAATATCATAAACTGCAAACAATTAAATCACTCTAAAACAAGCCATTGGACATAAACATCACCATGATGTTTCCCATACCAAATAGTATGTATTTGGGAGACTTTGACATGACAACATTAGGAGTCCATTTGTTGTTCTAATTCATCAGTCTCTCAGAAAATCTTTAATTGATTCAGCCATAGTCTTGCCTTATTATCATAGTATTAGGCCTATACATAAAAAGGGGGAAAACATGTAAAATATAGCTTTAAAATGACATTATGGAAATTATTTTTTTCCTCACAAAGCTGATTTAATTTAACTGAATACTTTGGATAATTTTTCACACACACTCATCACAACATTAAGATATATTTTAACCCAACAATTACTTAGCCTGAATTTGAGAGCAAAAATGGCATCAATCTAACAATGTAATCTGTTAAAGGATTCGCTATAGTATGCACGAGACACACTCCACCCAAACCTACCTATAATTCAACAAAATAAAAGCAACATCATCTGTTTTACATAGACTGTGCCAGTTATGCTCGCAACTGCTGTATTGTACTTACTTGAAGGGTCGGTGGAACAAGGTCGAAGAAAACGACAAAAAGTACAGGAATCAGGTGGCCAGATGCTTCTTCAACATTACTCAAGAGATAATATACCGAATATTAACTATGCCACCCTGAATTCAAAATGTTACTTTTGTAAAAATACAGAAGCATTATCAGCAAAATGTACTTGATGTATCAAAAGTAAAAGTACTCACTATGCAGAATGTCATCTTTAAAAGTGTTGTTATTATAGAATATTACAAAAATCATTACAAAAATATGTGTAAGAATATTTTAATGTTGTGGTTGATCAATGTGGAGCGAGATCTAGATACTTTGTATACCACTGGGTATATTAGTAGCACAGTACTGCATCAGTACTGTATCCTATACATGTTTTTTTTTTTAATAAGAAAAGTAACTAAGGGTCAAAATGTAATGAAGTATAAAGTACAGTATTTGCCTCTGAAATGTAGTGAAATAGAAGTAAAAAATAGCACTAAATGGATATTGTAACTGACCACTGATTTTACAGTCTATAAATCCGCAGATGCCTTCTATTTCTATTTTGATTTGCATCCGTTGTTTATGTATTCCTTATTTGTAGTTGTTATTTGATAGTTAAATGTTTGTGTTTTGAATTGGACAGCTCATCCTACATAGTTGCTTGTATTTCCCTCAGGGTGGCAGACAATCCCTTTGCTGGGTGCCCGTGCTAGGTTGACTAAGTGAGCCTGTATATTGGGTCTACTCACCTGCTGATGTAACATTCATTAGCCCGGCGTGCTCGGCGCAGACACTTGCAGAAGAGATGAGCGATATTAATGCTATTCAGATGGCAAGCAGATGAATCGAGGGTCGCGACGAAGACAAACTATCCGAAATTTTGGTTAACACCCTTGGTGAGCGGAATGAGGTAAGGCAGCCTTAATTGCCTTTACTGCAGGTACCGTGGGTTTGAGTTGTCCATTCAAATTGTTTGAACGTTTCGTTTGTTTTGTTGTTTTCTTTGTTTCGTTCGTTTCATTTGTTTGCGTTCTTAGCGTGCAGCGTGGGTTTTTGTGTGTGTGTGTGTGTGTGAATTTAAATGTTTATTTATTTGAGGGAAAGGTTATTTAGAGTTTGACAGAGTGAGAGTAATGTATTTATGTACTGTAATGTGTGGGATTTGTCTGTTTATTCACTGAGTCTGGTATGAATTTGGATTTGAATGCAGTTTAGCCAGCTTTGTAGGAGGGTTGAATTTAATTTACACAATGTTTGCACTCGGTGTATGCCTTTACTGACAGGACATTAGTACTATTAAGAGAGGCTGTTGTCAGTCTAATCTAGTGACTACTTTTAATAGTTGTTTGATTCAGTTTATTGTTTGTGTATTGTATTTTTGATACAACTGAAAACCGTAGATAAATATGGATTCTAATTTTGTGTTTTGTATATTTTTCTATAGTTTTCACGGTGCTTTTCATGGTGCAACGAGATGGTGACTAATTATGAGAAATAAACAAACCATGAAGCATCAGTTTGGGACTCTCCGTGTGCTTGCTCAACTAAGCCAAGGGCTGTTACAGATATACTCAAGTAAAGTACGAGTATGTCAAAATTGTACTTACAGTACTTGAGTAAATGTACTTAGTTACATTCCACCACTGCCAAAAGGATCATTCATTAGTGGCTACGATATTTAACGATGACACATTCATACTCTATGCAACAGGTATGTGGCCTTTCAAATCAAGTGGTCTCTGAAAGTTGGTCATTGAGCAGCAGCTGGTCCACAGTTGGTTGACTGTCCCGGAGTGTTGTCCCAGATATGATACTCTTTCATTCTTCTGATTGCTATTTCAACTTCAGAATTCAAAACTATGGCTATGGCTTGTGTTTTCAGAGCATCTCCTTTGCTGAACTCTGCTGTGGTTTTAAAGGGTGGTATGATCAACTTTGCCCATAAGCCCACAGAGGTCCCAGCACTACATGGAGCAATCCCAATTAACCCTTTGAAGGTTGTAGTGATTTTGTAGTTTGAGAAAATTGTCAAACTCAGATTACCACACCACTGCACAGTCAATGATCACCCCCACCTCTGGACTGTACTGCCTGAATCTGAGTGGCATGGTACTATAAAAATGTCTGTGTATGTTTGCTTATATCAAGACTATGTTTATATCTGTGTAGTTTCCCTATAGGAATGTACCTGATGAGTACCGAAACATCGTACATAAAGTGAGTACAAGTGATTAACAATGTGCAGGATTATTTTGGGGTCTTTCAGTCAGAGTTTATAATCTGTCCTTGTGCAGGACTCATTTTAGAAAAAGGAGGCTAAACCAGTGTAGGAAAAACAACTTCAGGAGTACTGATGTCACAATGTTTGTCATAATGACTTGAACAACTGGCAAAATATTCAACAAAATGGGAAGAAAATGTGACCTACAGCTGCAGTCAACAGAAATGTTCTGTCAAAATAAACAAATGAATAAATGGATTTTTTGAGTTTTGGAAGAAAATTCCATTGCAACCAAAGGCCTTATCGCTCCAAGCCAACATTTTGGTGATTATGTAGGAAAAGGAACAAAAAAGAGCTCAGCTGCAAACTGAGAATGAGAAAACAAGTTGTTAATGTATTGTATGTTATCTATGAGCCTGTACCTTAACCGGATTAAACTCATCTTTGCTTTTTAAATTTGTTGCCTGAGGCCATTTTCCTGTGACATGCATATAAAATTCAAACCTTTTCCTGACCCAGTTATTCAGATTATATTACTATATTTAATAAAAATTCAAATTAAGGCTAAGTATTTTTTTTTTGTTAAACTATATCATAATGTTGTGATGAATGTGTGTGAAAAATTATCCGATGTATTCAGTTAAATTAATCCAGCTTTGTTAGGAAAAAAATAATTTCCATAATGTCATTTTAAAACTTTATTTTACATGTTTTTTCCCTTTTTATGTATAGGCCTAATACTTTGATAATAAGGCAAGACTATGGCTGAATCAATTAAATATTTCCTGAGAGACTGAGGAATTAAAACAACAAAGGGACTCCTGATGTTGTCATGTCAAGGTCTCCCAAGTACATACTATTTGGTATGGGAAACATCATGGTGATATTTATGTCCAATGGCTTGTTTTAGAGTGATTTAATTGTTTGCAGTTCATAGTATTAGAGATAAATTTAAGTTTGAAATTGTGTATTGTGATGTGATTGAAATACAAACACAATGGTAACATTTCTAATTTTGTAATAATAATAATACAGCAAAACTTTATTTGTATAGCACCTTTCATACAAGAAATGCAGCTCAAAGTGCTTTACAACAAAAGGAATTACATGCACCAAGTACTAAATATGAAAAGGACATAAAAGAACATAAAACCATGAAAAGGAAAGAAAAAAAGCATTAATGTAACATAAGATAGAAAATAAAGCCCACTTGATTACGTCAATAAAAGTAAGATAAAGTGAAGTGAAAATATAATACTATGAAATCATGGCAGTTGTGACCCCTGGTGGTAGTGGAGAGAAGTAAAAGACTAAAAGGTATCTTTGAAAACTCGTCATCTGTGACTCACAAACACCATCTATTAGTGTTTGCAGTTTAATAAAATACACCACTTTTTAACTTGTGATTACTCTCAGTCTTGCATACTATAACTTTGTGGTAGCAAATGCAACAACACTGAAGTACTTATCTATCTGTCTATCTATCGATAGATAGATAGGTAGATATATAGATAGAAAGAAATCTATGACATATATCCCTTAAAAGTTCATTTAGAAAAGTTGCCAGCTTTTAAAAACACAGCAAGAAATTACAAACAATACAAATGTACAATAAGACATAATTGTGTCAGTAAAAGAACAGCCACAATTTAGCAAATACATACATTTTGCAATTCTGTTGGGACATAATCCAAAGAAATTACAGAGATGCTGTATGATCTTTAAATAGACTAACATTCCCTGAAGGTTTAACGGAGTTTTGTCAAGCTTAACATTGCCTCTATTCTTGGGTTTGAAAGTAGATGCTTTTGCGGAGAAAATGCGCAGTCTTTTCAGGGACTTCCTTTTTCACCTGGAAATGAGCAGTCAATAATCAGATGTGTGTATGATGGTTTCATAAACGTTCAATGGGATTCAATATGGCTCCAGCTGATTTTACTGGTATGTAGTAACAGGAGATGCTCACCTTTGTTAACATTTTGACCAAGTCAAGGGTAGCAGCATTTTTCTCAAGGATGTGGTCCAGAGTCTCGACGTACAAGGAACCTCTCTGAGGGACGCAACCTGTATTTGTCACAGAGGCATTAGGAAGACAGACACACATGGCAAGTCAAGTCTATCAATATCTGTGACTTGCATCTGAAAGACTGTGTTATTATAAACCAAACATACCGGGAAAAGTACAGTAGGACACCAGAATGTCACTCTGGGTGGGCAGTGCGTCTCTGAAGTCCGTTTCAGCGGACATGCTGAGAGAGTCGCTGCTGGAGGACATTGGAATGTTGTTCATCTGGTCATCTGCTCCACCAACGGATGGTTCAACTTCACTGGGGGAGCCTGAGTCTTTTTCACCTCAAGGACAAAAACAACACTTCCCTATGATGCCACTTTAAATGCATGTTTAACCTTTGAATGTTGCATGGTTAGCTACCTCCTCCACAGGCCTGGATGAAGAAAAGTTTGGGTTTGCCTCGTAAAGATGGGCAATGCTGACCGTCGAGGTAGTTTATGATCGCATGAACTGGGACACATTCTCCATTTACACCATACACGGCACCAGGGAAGCGGTTGTGACTTGCCTGTACAGTAGATATGAGCATACATTAGGTCTTAGCAGTCTAGATCCTACACTTCCATTAATGCAAGTTGATAGTGTTATTTTGTTTATTCAACCATCTCTAGGTGGTAAATGCCCATGTGTAACAAAAATAACCTGCTTCCCCTTTGTAGTATAGGCTTTCTATTATAAATTTCAAGTCTCAAACTTCCACCAAACTCCTCCAGAGTCACAAAAGATGATGAGTAAGTGAACATTATGTATAAAATTGGTGGTTAAAGGGACACCTTTAATAGCTGGTATAATATTAATTCCAAAGACTGGGTATGTAGTAATCTGCATGTAATGCAACAACTTTTATTGTGATTATGATTGTGATATAATAATCAATGTGGATTGAAGGACATCTTACCTCTGTCCCATGGGACAGTATGATAACCACACAGCAGTCATACTGGGAATGGTCTTTCTTAGACAACGCTGTCAGTTCATCTTTGATTTGCTGAAATGTGGAGATAAGTGTTATCTTCACAGACATGAGCTTCAAGTTTTACATTTGGTTTAAGACACTCAAAAAGAAGAACTGATTCTTACTTCTTGTTTCAGGTTTGTCCTCACTTCCACATTAAAGTTGAATGCCTTGAATCTTCTCTTCAGCTTGTTGCAGTCTATGTCAGACCCTGTGCGATTGCTCAGCTTGGTCTGTGGTTTAAACTCCACGTTGTTTATGATGAGACAGTGTCCGCATGGGAAGGCATCCATTTTATACCTCTAATATACAAAAGCAAAAGAAAGAGGCATAATATAAATATGTAAACAAAGCAGAATTTTGTTGAATGTTTATACTGTAATATAGAACTGCCTTTCTGTATGTCTCTCTATTGGTTGTAAAGTGCGTAATAAATACATGGTACTTACTTCAATACTGTCCTGCCGTGTCCTGCCTTGTGGCCTTGGTCTCTCTCTCTCCCTCTCAGATGCTGAGACAAAAGCATGAATAAGTGTTAAATATCAAGGAACTAACCAGACTATCACCACAAATGCAAATTAAATGCTTAATTTACATGGACTGGGAGTAGTACTGGGTCTCTGTATTGGATAGACAGGGGCAACATCTTTTCTTTGCTTTTGAAAACTTTCAAAATTTGAGAGAAATATTTTCTTTTGTGTGTGTATAGAAAAAGTCTTAGACCTTTTATTTCAACTCATGAAAAATGGGAGCAAAAACAAAAGTGTTTATATTTTTGTTCAGTGTAGTTTGAGGAAAGACTTTAAAGGATAAGGCTGGTAGGTGATATTACATATTTTTCTTATCATGGACAAATCTCATGAGAAGACCAAGTAATAACTCCCATCTTGCTGTAAAAGATTCTGACAAAGTTAAGTTACATACCAAACAAGTTGTAACTTGTATGGTGCACCCCTTTTTAACTGAATTATAGCGTAACTCCTTCAAAATGTTCAAACTATGTCTGAACTCACACACAGTGCAACAGCCTGCTGAACATCAGGCTCAGCAGTAAAGTGGCTAGAATAATTGATATGCTGAGTGTTTTTATCCTTCATTTCCTCAGTTTAGGAGACAAAACTCTGAACAGCGCTAAAGAATACATTTAGATACAAAAACTTAGCACAAAAAGTAAGGAAATTTGTGTTTGGTAGATTTCTTTGTTGTAACAAGCTTCAAAGAAATAATCTACCAAAGACAAATTTCATTACTTTTTGTGCTAAGTTTATTTTTTCAAGTGAAATCAGCAAAAAAAAAAACTGAGCTAAAAATCTCGCTCCACAGTATTTTATTTTTTGTTTTAATATTTTAAGCTTAGAGTTCAGTCCAGGGTTTATCCACTGTGAGGAGTATAAAGCTTAATGTGAAATTCAAAAACAACGCAGCTTATTTTCTACACTAGTTCATCTGTACTTTGTCATGTTAAAAAACAAACAGAAAACAACTCACTGCCACTGGAACCAGGTTTTGAGGATAGTCCACGTGTGTCTTCAGCTGCAAAAAATAAAGGGAGACACAGTGTTAAATTACAGTAAAAAAATATATGATGGAATAAAAATTTGAGACACACAGTTTATGTGGGACACATTATCACTGTACTAACATTTCAACGGAGAGTCAAGAGGATTATCACTGAGTCGTAACAGTGATATTGCTCACTGAAATATGACTTCATGGGCGTGAACAGAAGACTTTATGATGTCCATCACTCCACATAGTGAAGGGTAATCTCCACAGACAGTCATTCAAATCATACAAATGTTACAGTGTTCATATGTTGTGAACTTATTAATGGTATCTATAATGCTTGATCAAAGTCACCAATGCTTTCTGATTCACAACAGGCATATTTCTGTTGACTGACAGGCTCCATGAGGAGTATACAGGAAGAGAACATTTGATTCATTGATTTTTCCATAAATGACAGGGGAAACTTGTCTATAGCTTGATGTGAAACTACTCATTATAGATACTGTTAATAAGTTCAAAACTTATAAACAGTGTAAAATCTGTGATTTAGATAGACTTTGCCTGGAGACGTGGTGAGGCATGTTACACGTGTGTCTCTGTGTCAGTGTGGATTGTTACATTTGATAAAATGGAAGCTGATCTTTTCTGTGAGACAGGTGTCAAAAACGTTTAAAAACAGACTTTCTGTGTAAATTGCTCTTTTCAGTTAGAAATGGTTTATGGTTTATTTATCACGTGGTGGTTCAGTTACAGCATTAAGTTGAAAATGTCAATATTCAAGTTAACATTAGAGATATATAATCTCCTCATATTATATTCTTTTGCCTAAAGATGTTTTCTATAAAGCAATATCAAAATAATAACAAAATATGTTTTTTGCTAGACGGTGGAGCTGTATTAAAGAATGGGTTCACAATTTTCCAAGTCTGTTTTCAATCAATAGTCAAAAACTGAAATAGTTTTTTTTTTTTTTTTTTTTTTGCCTTAATCATTCCCCCTGTTCATACTGACCATTAGAAGATCTCTTCATAATGTAGGCCTACTTATAATGTAAGTGATGGGGGACAAAATCCACAGTCCTCCTTCTGTGCAAAAATGTATTTTAAGGTTTATCTGAAGCCAATATGAAGCTTCATCTGTCCAAATGAGACAAATCAAGTAGATATCTTTCAACATTACAGTCTTTTACAGTCACAATTTAGTGTCAAAGTCCCTCTTTTTATTGTTCTTCCACCGCAGCTCAACAGGGAAACAGTCTGAGGAAACACCAAGAGCGACTTTGGTGCTAAAAAGACTGTAAATGTGGCAGATATCCACTTGATATGACTAACTCAGACTGCTGAAGCTTCATTAGGCTTCAGATCAACTTTTATTTCTGCAAAAAAAATGACTGTGATGATTTTGGTCCCCATCACTTACACTGAAAGCACATTTGAAGGGGATCTTTCAATAGCCAGTATGAACAGGAGGAATGATTACAGCGAAGAAAATCTCGTTTCAAGTCACAGAATTTGACTTTTTTCGTACATCCATAGTGTCTTAGTGGGCTGTACAGCATTATAAAGGGGGGTAAGATACCACAAACAGCAGGCTGCAGCTGGGCACGTGTCATTGAAAGTGAAAGTAAAAAGACGCGGGCTAACTGTTAGTTCAAATGTTTTTCACTTTAATTTTCAACTTCATTAACAAATTAATACAGCCTACTAAATCATTTTCTTTTACGATTAAGCGCTGTCAATTATCGCTAATTGATATGCAAGCAGACATTAAGGGTTCAAGGTTTTGCAGCCTGACACCGGACTCCTCGTTTTTTCCCTGCTCTGCATCAAACCATATAAAGTAAAGATGTTTACCAAGATATTTTGCGTCGTTGCTGCATCCAATGTCCTTCAGGATCTCGTCAGCCACAGCAAGAGCTCCCTGCTCGGTAAAAGTAGAAACCAAGACGTGCGCGATATCCAGAAAGTGTTTACCCTCCACCCTGTTGCGTCGGACCCGCGGCTCTTTCCTGCGGTCCACAAGCCGTGTGCAGAACTTTTTTAAGTCCTCTGGCTTCAGGTCCTCCATCATGTTTGCTAAAGCCTGTCTTATGGTTTTAGGGGCCATTTCTTACCGAGAGATACCAGACTGCCGCCCTAGTTGTCGAAAGTCTTTTTCCGGGAGTCCTGTCAGTAGTTGCTATCTATCCAGATGTGCTACTTGTGCATGCGCAGAACAATCTTGGACTCCGCCCCCATAAAGCTGTGGTTGATGGTGAGCAGTATTTTCATTGCGCTTTTTGACCCTTAAGTGTGTAGCTTTGGCTTTGCTGCAGAATTTAGTGTGTGTTATGTACTGTTCATATGTTATCAATAAGTTCAAACAAGGTTCTTTTTTACATGGTCAAACATAACTATTTAATACACTTTTATTCATTTCAATCGAGCAGTTTAAAAAATAAACTCTGCTATTGATTATGATAGCATTTTTTGACAAGGCAGCATAAATCGTCAGAACTGAGTCAGCCCACCGAGAGACACGGACAGAGCTGACTTGCTGACTTCTGCAACATGTAAACGGACTGGGGAGTGAGAAGTAGCCTGGTACATAGCAGAGTTTATCCCACCCATGGACATGACACATTATATTGACGTAAAAATGTCATTGTCTGCACATCTGTGCATCACATTGAACAATGATGCGTAACATTAATGCAATTATTTGTAATTTTACATTTGTACATTATGTAAGCTAACATTTATCATGTTTTATGAACTTTTACGCATTCCACATATCTTGTACAATAGCTCTTTTCACTTAGAAAATATAGTTTACTATATTTACGATATTTCTATTTCTATTTCTACAATACTTGTGGTTGTGAGACTGATGATTGTTCTCTGTCAGAAGAAAAGTTGAAAGTAGAGCAACATTATTATAGTGCTACAAATGAGAACACAACAGGTCTTTTTCTCATCTTAACCAAGTAATGTCTGGCTTTGAGCTTGAAGTTCACATTCTCAGTCAACCTTGATTTTTATTTCAAACCATGACCACAGTCTTTCCTTAAACTTCACCTAAACTTAAAAAACGATACCAAACTATAACAATAGCAGTGGCAAATCAGAACATGCTCATGAGTCATTTATGTAAAAGACATTTGTGTTTTGAAAGAGACTCACAAATGATGATGTCCTGCTGATGGGAGCACCAGATCAGCTCATACAGGTTGTTTTGGAAAGCAGTGACAATTTTTTATCACTGAGGTATGAGAACTTTTTCATCTCACAGTGGCTACACAATCAACACTTAATAGTGGGATTGATTCATTTTTGGGAGATGACATAAATATAGAATATTTTAGAAAATATGTGGTATGAGGCCTGCAAGTCATCACCAGGCCTGCTGGTCATCACCAGCTACAGGAAATCATCCCCCCACACTGTGGAGAACCATCCACTGGCTGACAACCTGACAGTGTTTTATGGCAGGTTTGATAAGCCCACATTCACACTCCTCACCCACCCTAAGTCAACAAACACACATACTGGAGACCTGTCAGTTAAAGTCCTGAAATCTGCAGACAACACAACAGTCATCCACCTCATCAAAGAGAGTGAAGACTCTGCATGCAGATGGATAGTTAAATAGTTAGTCCTCATAACAAAACCATACACAGGTTGTGCACAAGAATGTATAATATCAGTTTACTATCAAAGGTAAGCAGGCTGTTTATACCTTTTATATATAGATGTATGCATGTATATACTGTATAAACTACCTACTATATGTTTATAAAGTAACTTATGACACTATTTATTTATTTATTTGTCTTAATTTAAACTTGCAAATCAGTGAGGGCAAAGCCCTCATTTACAATGACGTCGAGCAAGAAAGAAAACAATCAATAAAACAAACAACAGTAACAACATCCTCTTCCGTACATATGGTTGTTATGATTTTAGCATCTAATTATTAAAAAGCTGCAGTAAAACAACATGGAAAATCATCACAGAGATACCTAGAGACTCATTGTACAAGAATATGTTTGGGTTTGCTGACAGCAACTGCTGCTAACAATTTGATTTGATTATTTTATGGAATTTTGAAGGTTGGAATCCGTGGTTCTGCTTTGCTATGTGATTATTAAAAATGCTGTAGTGAAAACCCAACAAAGGAAAATAAGAAAAAAATAGACTTTCCCATTTTAAACAACCTTAGTGGCTATTCAAGTATAGATTTCTGAATTTACGAGATGCACTTGAATGCACCATGAACTCTCACAGGCTTTGCCATCACAGCAATGTAGATTTAGGAATTTACGAGGTGCACCTGATTGCACCATGAAGTCCCTTGTTTTTACCATAGACTGTAAAAAATATGGACGTAGTCACCGTGACGTCACCCATTGGTTTATGGACTGCCGTTAAGGGTCCAGCTGCGGCCTTGCAGACCCTACAAACCACAGCTCCTCCAAAACACGCCCACTTGTACACAGTAGAACAATTGTGAATAGACAATAGAACATAGCAGATCAAAAATAAATTGAAAATGTTATTAAAGGTAGAAATCTTAGCAACTATTGAGCAAAGAAATGAGGATAACCTAGTCTATGCATTTGAGTCACAGCAATATATGACTTTCAGTGCAAATAATGTGGTCTGATGAATGCAAACAAAAGGTGGCTTAGGAAAACGAAATAATTTGAAAACAAATAAGCATCAATATAGGTATTATTTGTAACTATTAAGCAGAAGTAATGGGCATAAACTATGAATTGTGTTAGTCTAACTGCTAAAAAATATATTTATACATAATTGTTAATATTTATGAACATCAACATTTTTTAGACGTTTTATAATGTAAATAATTGAATAAGCTTTTCAAACTTCACATCATGGGATTATTAAAGTTTCAAACACATGCATTTACTATAACTTGAAAACATGATTTCCAGTCTCATTTCTGACACATTCGCCTAAGTAGTTTGGTATGTTATTGATAAGAGCAGAGCACCCCTCCACAATGATTATAATTAATAATTTACTTTTTTTATACACCACATTAGGGGGCCCACTAATGCCCTACATCGTTCACATGTATTATTTTATGTTATTTCCATTCCATTACAAAATCTTTACTGGAATCTTCATGAACTCTGTGAATGTAAACTGTAAGATGTTCATTAACCATATTTTGTCGAAGTTTGGCGTTTTCGCCCGCGAACCATATTTAGAAGTTCAACTTCCTTCAACTTCCTATACGTTCGTGCTGATTGCAGTTGGATACAGTTACGTAACGAAGTCAGCTCTGTCTCTCGATGGGCCGACCCGGAAAAAAGGCTTTCAACGAGCAGGGCGACAGTCTGGTATCTCTCGGTAAGAAATGGCCCCTAAAACAATAAGACAGGCTTTAGCAAACATGCTGGAGGACCTGAAGCCGGAGGATTTCAAAAAGTTCTGCGCACATCTTGTGGACCGCAGGAAAGAGCCGCGAGTCCGACGCAACAGGGTGGAGGGTAAAGACTTTCTGGAAGTCGCGGACGTCTTGGTTTCTACTTTTACCGAGCAGGGAGCTCTTGGTGTGGCTGACGAGATCCTGAAGGACATTGGATGCAGCAACGACGCAGAAAATCTCGGTAAACATCTTTACTTTATATGGTTTGATGCAGAGCAGAGAAAAAAACGAGGAGTCCGGTGTCAGGCTGCAAAACCTTGAACCGTTAAGTCCCTTTAATATCTGCTTGCATATCAATTAGCGATAACTGACAGCGCTTAGTCGAAAAAGAATTAGTAGGCTGTATTAATTTGTTAATGAAGTTGAAAATCAAAGTGAAAAACATTTCAAATGACAGTTAACCCGCGTCTTTTTACTTTCACTTTCAATGACACGTGCCCAGTCTTTCCCCCCTACCTTTATTATATAATGCTGTAGGTACAGCTCAATGAGACACTATGAATGTAAGAAAAGTCTGTTTTAAAACCCATCTGAACACTGAGAGAGGTTTTCTTCGCTGTAATCAAGCTTATATGAAGCTGGTATGTTATTGATAAGGGAAGTTAGTCATATCAAGTGGATATCTGCCACATTTACAGTCTTTTTAGCATCAAATTCCCTCTTTGTGTTTCCTCAGACAGTGTTTCCTTGTTGAGCTGCAGTGGAAGTATAGTAACAAAAAGAGGGACTTTGGCACTAAAAAGACTGTAATGTTGTTGATGTTTGGACAGATGAAGCTTCATATTGGCTTCAGATAAACCTTTAAATACATTTTCACACAGAAGGAGGACTGTGGATTTTGTCCACCATCACTTACATAATAGGTGCATTATGAAGGGATCCTCTAATGGTCAGTATGAACAGGAGGAATTAGTTTTTGACTTTTAATTAAAAACAGACTTGAAAGATTGTGAACCCATCATTTAATACAGCTGCACAATCTTGCAAAAAACATATTTTGTTATTATTTTGATATTACGTTATATTTAGACTCACCAGTAACATTATTAAGCTTAGAAAACAGCTTTAGGCAAAAGACTGTAATATAATATGAGGAGAATATATATCTCTAATGTTAACTTGAATATTGACATTTTCAACTTAATGCTGTAACTGAACCACCACGTGATAAATAAACCATAAACCATTTCTAACTGAAAAGGGCAATTTATACAGAAAGGGTGTTTTGAAATGTTTTTGACACCTGTCTCACAGAAAGGATCAGCTTCCATTTTATCAAATGCAACAATCCACACTGACACACACACAAATGTGTAACACACCACATCTACGGGCAAAGTCTATTTTTTTCTCTAGTGTGCTTAGTGAAGTGAAATCTCCACAGGAAGCTGTTTAAATTACACAGATTTCACGCTGTTAATATGTTTTGAACTTATAGATAGACTTAATATCTATAATAGTTTCTATAGTAGTTTAACTACGAGCTTTCCAGATTCACTGTAGACAAGTTTTCCCTGCCATCTATGGGAAAATAAATGAATGAAACATTGTTCTCTTCCTGTATACTCCTCATGGAGCCTGTCAGTCAACAGAAATATGCCTGTTGTGAATCAGAAAGCATTGGTGACCTTGATCAAGCATTATAGATACCATTAATAAGTTCACAGCATATAAACACCTGAACATTTGTATGATTTGAATGACTGTCTGTGGAGATTACCCTTCACTATGTGGAGTGATGGACATCATAAAGTCTTCTGTTCACGCCCATGAAGTCATATTTCAGTGAGTGATATCACTGTTACGACTCAGTGATAATCCTCTTGACTCTCTGTTGAAATGTTAGTACGGAGATAATGTGTCCCTCATAAACTGTGTGTCTCAAATTTTTATTCCATCATATATTTTTTTACTGTAATTTAACACTGTGTCTCCCTTTTTTTTTGCAGCTGAAGACACACGTGGACTATCATCAAAACCTGGTTCCAGTGGCAGTGAGTTGTTTTCTGTTTTTTTTTTTTTTTTTTAACATGACAAACTACAGGTGAGCAAGTGTAGAAAAAGAGTTTTCACATTAAGCTTTATACTCCTCACAGTGGATGAACCCTGAACTGGACTCTTAGTGTAAAATATTAAAACAAAAAAAAAAAAAACCATGAAGCGAGATTTATAGCTCAGTTTTTTTTTAATTAAATTGAAAAAATATCTATCTAAATGTAATTTATAGTGCTCTTCAGAGTTTTGTCTCTCAAACTGAGGAAATGAAGGATAAAAACACTCAGCATGCCAACTATTCTAGCAACTTTACTGCTGAGCCTGATGTTCAGCAGGCTGTTGCATTGTGTGTGAGTTCAGACATAGTTTGAAAATGTTGGAGCAGTTCCACTACAACTCAGTAAAAACGGGGTGCACCACACAAGCTACAACTTGTATGATATGTAACTCAACTCTTAATTTTTCTTAATTTGTTTCAGCTGCAGGGCCCTCTGATGGAGCAAGCGATGGAACTGCAAAGGCAGATGGTAGGTGTAAATTCCTTTTACTCTGCTTGTGGACTTGCAGCAGACTCCTCCACCACAGTGTTCAGACTGTCCAGAAACCCAGAATCTGACAGTAAAACCTACTTTCTAATTTACTGCATGGTTGTATATCTAGAATGTGATCAGTAGTAATGAAAGAAAACCATAGCCAATCTTAAATCTGAGACTGTCCACCCAAGAGAAAGGACACAATAGGTCGTAATGTCAGTCCCCCAAAAACGGCATATAGTCACATTTGAGTGACAGATGCAATGTAGCGGCTGTAGTAATTATGACCCGGAGCAGTGGCGCAGTTCAGATGTGTATAAACTGACAAATTTACTCATTTGGAGTTGGTGGGTTAGGTGGATGAAAGACTAGTTGTAAATTGTACATGTTATTACCAAATTTAAAGAAATCCTTAAATGTTTTTGGAAAAGATGCTTTTTCACTCTCTTACTTTACTTAGATGAGTTGTTCGATACCACAAGAACACAGTCACAGCCAGGAGACTGTTAGTTCAGCTTTGTATACAAGACTGGAAGCAGGGAGAAACAGCTAGCTTTAAAAAAAAAAAGCTCACTTATGATCACAATATCTCATTTATTTAATCTGTCCAAAAAGCAGAAACTTTGGACAGAGCTAGGCTAGCTGTGTCTGGTCTTTATGCTAAGCTGAGCTAACAGTCTCCTTGCTGTAGCTTCATATTTAATGGACAGATATAAAAGTGGTATCAATCTTCTCATCTCACTTTTGGCAAAGAAGCGAATAAACATATTTCCCAAAATGTCAATCTATTCCATTTAAAGATAAGTCATGTGTGATATATTTAATCCCCATTACCTACAGCAACAACAGTAAGTTCTCATCCCAGTGCCCGCATGTAGTTAAAATGCTTTAATAAATACTCATTCAAAGCCCTGTTTTTAATATTTGATGAATGTCAGCCATCTACACTTAAATATTGAAAGTAGTTGTTATAAATCATTTTGTAATAAAACCCTTCTTCAAAAGAAATGTATCAAATTGGCTATAGTTTTATGTTATCTCCAAATCTAATCAGTCTGTGTTTTCTTTTCCTTTCTCCTCAGACAAGCATTTTGTGGATAAACATAAAGTTGAGCTGATCAAGAGAGTGAGCAACATGGATCCCATTTTGGATGAGCTCTTTGACCAAGATGTCATCCAACAAGAAAGTTATGATAAAATCAGGGCTCTGCCTACCACTCAGGCGAAGGTGAGGGAGCTCTACTGTGGTCCCCTGAAAGCTGGTGGAGAGAGCAAAGATATCTTCCTCAAATTACTTGAGGAATATGAGAAATTTCTCATCAAAGACCTCAAGAACAATAAGTAAATGTTATGGTGAAATTGTTTTTTAGACCAAACATACACAGTGTACCTGAATGAAATGTGTTTTTATACATACTTTATAAAGCTGTCCTTTCTCTGTAGGGTTTCTCAGCAACTTGTTTTTTCACAGTTTACTTGTTAAACTTAAATTTGTATTTGTATTTGGTTAATTAATTACTTAATGTAAAACAAAACATGATGAGATTTCCAGCCAGGTTTAAAAAAAAACACATGCAGCAAATGTTTCTCAGATAATCATGTAAGAAAGTAATTAAGGATCTCACCAGACATATAATGTTTTTTTTATCAAAAAAAATAGCAGAGACCTGTTTTTTTTACCAATTGTTTTACATAAATGAGCCACCATTAATGAAATCAGAATTATTATCTTTTAATGTTTGTATGTAAAGCAATTTTTTTTCAAATTTGTAACAAAAAATCCTGATTGCTGTCTATGGTTTTTACATTTTGAGTGACTTGAGTGTCCTGTATTGTGTTCAGATCCCAAACATTAAAAAACATTACAGGGGTTTTTATCCTTTAAGAAGGTGCTACCATACTATTCTTTGGTCTACATTTGGAAGAAGAACAAGTGCTGCAGATTCTCTCTGAAATGTTATGAATGTGAGACAAGTGGTTGTGAGGAAGGAGAGGAGGAGGAGAATCAACCTGTGTGTCTCTGTCTACGTGACATCAGGTGTTTGTTTTTTTTTAAAAATGTGGCCAGATGAGAGGAGGCTGAAATGTTCACTGTGTAGTGTGTGAGTTCAGCATCTGAGCAGATTATTCTTTGAGATTCAGTGACAAATTTCAAATAAAGTTGAAGTATAATTTTATATGAGTGGCATCAGTGTTTATTTCAGAATTCATTTCACTGTGTCTTGTTTCCCCCTGAGGAGACCAAGGGCTTTCATTCAGGTAGACTGTGTACTCCTCTAACCATGTGGGGCTTTGAATCCACCCTGCCATCCTGCCACTGCACACCCAGATGTTATAGAAATACTAATAATTCTCAGCTCAAGTATTATTTCATCTGACAGTGCTTTTCTACGGTGGAATATTTAAGCAACTTTGGCAAAAAACAAAACCTGAGATGTCAAGAAAATTGTAATATTTTGAGAAAAGAATTATACTACAAGATAAAGTTGTAATTTAATGAGGAAAAGTTGTAATATGTGAATAAAGTCTAAATATTTCTCTCAAATTTACCACTTAAATGGTTTTTTCCTCATAATATTAGGAGTTTATTCTCATAGTCTAATGACTTTTTTGTTTTCATGGAAAACCGTATTCTCGTAATGACTTTTTCCTCAGAAATATTTTTTCTTCAGAAAATCATCAAAATCTCAGATTTTCTTCCCCTCATTGTGGCCTTAATACTCTGTTTGTAAATCAGATGAGGTGAGATGTGAGGAGCCGCTGGCCGGGTGAGACCAGTCGGTCATTTCAGCCGCTGGCAGCCCGAGTCCTGCATCTTCATCCCGGGGAGAACATGATCCGATGAACTATTTACAAATATTATGGAAGACAACACAGTAAGCGGGCTATTAATTACTTAATGACATCAGTGACCATTTGCCAGTTTTTGTGATCTATGACTGTGATTATGGGGAGGACAAGGATGCCAGTAAATTGAGATACAGGTGAGTATGGAGGAATCCATAAGACATGAATCATTAACACAGAGTAGCCTATATGATGAAGAAGACACTGACAAAGCCTATGAAACATTTCTAAAAATATTTAGATCATTATATGACAAAAACTGTCAAATAAAACAATAATATCAGAAAGCAAAATTATGCAGATAGACCATGGATCACAAAGGATACAAAATGCTTGGAAACCCCCACCCCCCCCCTCCCAAAACAAAACAAACAAACAAAAGACCTATGTAGAGAATTCATAAAATATAGAACTGTAGAGACAGAAAATAAATCTAATAAATATACAAAATATAAATATAAATGTAGTCTATTCTATTCACTCTCAAATTATATCTGGTTATTTCGTCCTTTATGATATTTACTCAGTTTATAAATGATTAAAAGGTCTTGTGGGTATTATCTGTACCTTTGCTTGTCGTTTTAAAGCGATTATCTTCAAATAGGCGCGTTCTCGCGATTAGGGCTGATTTTCACAGCACAACAGGTGTTACTGGAACACTCACTGACGGAAGAGAGAGAGAGACGCCCGGGGACATTTACTACCACAGTCAGCAGGAATACTTGAGGAACTAGGAAGTAGTTAATACCGGATACAGACAGCAGCTCCTGAATCACAGTAAAGCTCGTTTATTGACACAACAATGAAAGATTTACCTCAATTAATTTGGAGAAAAAACTGGGCGGATTTTACATCTTAACGGCTGGAGCGACAAGCTGCAGTTAAAACGGTAAAACTGTCTTTCAAACTGTATTTTATTCTTCTTTTTTACTTTCACTTTCATCGTCCTGCTTCTTCTGTTGAGATGTATTCGTGTGTGTAAATTGTTACAACAGCTTAATACTACAATAAAACATTAGTTAACACTTTGTTTACGTTAGAGTTAAACAGTTTGTTAAAGTTTCCAAAGTGCTTTGACTCGACAGTTAACGATGAAAAAGGAAAACAACAGCAAAGACAATTTAACGTTAAACGAGAGAGAGAGAGAGAGAGAGAGAGAGAGAGAGAGAGAGAGAGAGAGAGAGAAAGAGTATCAGGTATTCATCATTTGTGGGGACATAAATCTGTTTAAACAGTCACATGTGGGGACTCGCCTCCCTTTTGAGGACAAAAAGCAAGTCTCCATAATGTAAATCATTTATTTTAGGGTGAAGACTTGTTAAAATGAATGTAAGGTTTAGGTTAAGGTTTGGGTTAAGGTCGAGCAAGTAGTGGTTGACGTTAGAGTAATCTACAGGAAATGAATGTACAATGATGCTTGAAAGTTTGTGTTAGAATTTTCTGTTTCTGCATAAATATGACCTAAAACCTGATCAATTGTTCACATAAGTCATAAAACTAGATAAAGGGAGCCAAATAAAACAAATGAGAAAAACCATTAAACTTATCAATTCATTTATTGAGGAAAATTGTCCAATCTTACATATTTGTGTGAGGCAAAATATGTGAATCCTTGCTTTCAGTAACCAGTATGACCCCCTTTTGCAGCAATAACTTCAGTTAAACGTTTCTGGTAACTGTTTATCAGCCCTGCACATTGGCTTGGAGGAATTTCAGCCTATTCCTCCTTACCCAACAGTCTCAACTCAGGGATGTTGGTGGGCTTCCTTGCATGAAGTGCAGGTCCTTCCACAGTATTTCTATTGGATTAAGGTCAGGACTTTGACTCGGTCATTCCTAAACATTAACTTTCTTCTATTTAATCAGTCTTTGGTAGAACAACTTATGTGTTTAGGTTTGTTGTCTTGCTGCATGACCCACTTTCTGTTGAGCTTCATTTCACGGGCAGATATCTTGACATTTTCCTGTAGAATTTGTTGGTACAACTCAGAATTCATAGTTCCATCAATGATTGCAAGCTGTCCTGGTCCAGAGGCAGCAAAGCAGCCCAAACCATGATACTGTCACCACCATGTTTCACAGATGGGACATGGCTCTTTTGCTGGAATGCTGTGTTTGTTTGTCAACAAATGGAACGCTTCTCATTCAAGCCAAAAAGTTCAACTTTTTCAACTCTACCTTACTATAGTAGGAAAGAGGCGTCATTTGTGTTTTAACAATGTTTTGCACATGAGTTATTCAACTGGGAAGTTTGAATCTGTCAGTGTATTATATATAAACATAACTGAAGTGTGTAGCATAGCCTACAAACTGTAGTTTTTCTGTCAGGCATTTGTTGTTACATAATTCACATGAAGAGCACACCGGTGACCTCAGGGAAGCAGGAGGATTTGAAATGTTCTTTTTTTCTTTGGACACACACAAGCAGGCGGGTGGAGAGAAATAAAACTACTGGGAGAATCACTGATCCTGCTTTTGATTCCAAGAGTCCAACTCAAAAGCTCGTTTCGATTGATTTTCGATGTGGAATCAGAATCTTTACACTCCTAGTAACAATGGTATTGAATGTCCTCCGTTTGTACACGATCTGCCTGACAGTCGACTGGTGGAGTCCAAACTCTTTAGTTAGTGTTTTTTTTTTTAACTCTTTCCAGCCCAGTGAGCATCAACAACTCTCCTTCTAAGGTCCTCAGAAATCTCCTTTGTTTGAGCAGTGACACACTTCCACAAACCTGTTGTGAAGCTCAGACTTTGATTGTGAAGACCCAGATTTCACTTCTTCAAATAAAGCAGGGCCTCCCAGACGCACACCTGAATTTCATCCCATTGACTGAAACACCTGACTCTAATTTCCCCTTCAAATGAATTGATAATCCTAGACGTTCACAAATATGCAACATTGGATCATTTTACACAATAAATAAATAAACAAGGTGAAAGGTTTTTGTCTCACTTGTTTAACTGATGTTTCTTTATCTAGTTTTTCTAGACTTGCATGAACATTTTAGTTCATATTTATGCAGAAATAGAGCAAATTTTAAAGGACTCAAAAACTTTCAAGCACCACTGTTATTCAACATGACTGTTTGTGTGTGTGTGTGTGTGTCGAGGGTATTTCTTCGATAATGATATTCTTGATGATATGACAAAATACTCCAGGAGGGATTTTTGTCTCTCCTCATACTTAACCGGGTGTTTCTGCTAGAGGGGGTGATATAAGTTTGTTGTGTGTCTTTAATTGATGACACAAACAATTTTTCCCTCACATACATAGTTCTCTGGCAGAACTGAAGCTATTTTCAGGCTTTGATGTGTTCACATGAGGTCTTAAGCAAGAATGTTATTCACTAATAATTTTAAGTATTTGTGTTATATCATCTACCACAAGGGAAACATAGTTTTTATTGATTTGTTTTTATAACTTTGGCAGTATAATATAGCTATGATAAATATACAAGAGAAATGAATGTTTTTCTTGCTATTTTATATTAGAGGAAAAGATGCAACCAGCCATGTTCTCACAGCATCTCTGTTGTAAAATCAAGAGGCTCATCACAGTTTTGGATCACAGTCCTTGAAAGAGTTACGGCCAGACAGTAAAATTAAGTCATGATCCTGTTGATGTATTCCTTTGTGGAAATACTTTCAGGTATTGTTTTTTATTGAGCTGAACATTTGGAGATTGAGAGTATGAATAACTGAGTAACTATGTAGAGTAAACCTGTAAATTTATTTTACCTTCTTGGTGCTGTGATCATGAAAGATTTTTTTTTTTTACCATTTAAATGTATACTGGACAACAGAGGTATGCATAATGGGTAAGAACAATATATTGTTCTGCAATATTTATTTTTCTTAAAATGTTTTCCAGCTTCATGACCCTCAGCAGCAGCAACTGATCAAAATAAGATGGAGGAAGGTAAGTGCACAGTTATTATGTACGCAGTGATCTCACTAAATGTTACTCACTGAGTTCAGATTGTCTACAACAAGCTAAACGTAAAACCAGAAACTGACAATGAATAATTGAAGCTTGGAAGGATATTTTGAACAGGTCATCTTGATCAAGGGTTTTTGAAATCCATTGTTTCAAATTAACATTGTATGCATTTTAGTTTGCTACACTTCATATGAAACATGTTCTGATATACGTTGATTATAGCCTCAAAATATTTTTAATCTGCCAACTTTGTATCATGTTTCTTTCTCTTCTCAGAGCCTTTTGTGGATAAACATCGACTCGAGCTAATCCGGAGAGTGACCAACGTTGCACCAATTTTGGAAGAACTCCTCGAACGTGATGTTATTAATCAAGTAAATTATGATAAAATCAGGGCTAATCATGACTCTCAGGACACTATGAGGGCACTTCTCAGTGGGCCCTTGGAATCCAGTGGAGTGAGAGGAAAACAGATCTTCTACAAAATTCTGGAGAGAAACGAGCCACATCTTATTGATGACCTCAAGAGAACGGAGAGCGAGCCTGTGATGGATGTGAAAGTCATGGATACAGTGCAAGTGAGTAAATCCTTAGTCATCTAAAGCAGTATAATGTAAGTGTGGATAGCGTAGTTTGTGCTTTCAGATAATCACTGTTTCATTTTTGAGACTCAATTGGTGAATACAATTGAGAATCTAATTAAGTGAATATAATGTACAGTATATAGTGCATAAAATACTTTGAATATAAGCCCAATATATCATTTGATTACACTTTTCTTGCTTTTGAAATGTTTCTGAAATCCTCACAGGAATACCCCACTGAAAATCAATATTTACTCGCCCCCTGTGGGCCTAAAATTTGGCTTTGAAAAGTTTATAGTTTGCTCCTTTTGTAGATGACAGCAGCTGTACTCAGATTCACAGAAGTTACAGTGGATTCCAATATTGATCCAGAATCACTGCAAGAAAACATCAAAACAACCACAGAAACTTATCAAACCACTCCTGCTACAGAACTCATTTATCTACTGTTCATCCATATAATCAGTATTTTCCGAACAATCATTGCTGTGCAAATAAATCACTAAGTATGTTTCTTCTGGTGGAGCTATGAGACAGTGATAGTGTAACATGGAAATACTGTTTTTAGCTATGCTGTGGAGAAACTACAAGTGTTTGGAACAACAACATTATAGATCAGTGGCAGAGAAATTAAAGGTAGATTAATTAGAGTCACAGTGTTACTCTGTTCCTTTAACCAATAACAGAAAAATTGAAGTAGGGGAACTCCCTGCTCATCCTATATTTACATTCATGTCATTGCAAAGAAATGAAAATCTACATCCATCCATCATATAAAACATTATTACATGACTTCTATGAAACTCTACTGGAGGGATGAAGACCATTCGTCCAAATGATTTTCCATTATTTGGTGTTTCAGTGTTGGTGGTGGAGAGCGCTGTCTAAATCGTCAGTCATGGTATTCATGGTAGTAGAGCAAACAAACACTTCACATCCTGTCCTGCTTAATACTGTATGATTTACCTTTTTCATTTTCCAGGTAGGTTCAATGATGGATAAGAAGCTGCTTATTGAAATATTGAATGATTTGAGCTCTGAGGAGTTTGAGAAATTCAAGTCGCTCATTGAATTGGAGAAAGATTTCCCGCTCATCTCAAGGAGCCGACTGGATGTGGCAGACATGCAGGAAACTGTGGAGCTGATGGTGGAGATGAACAGCCAAGAGTGTGTGGAGGTGACCAAAAAGGTTTTAAAGGAGATGAACAGGATTGATCTGGTGCAGAGGTTGTCAGATATCAGCTCAAGAACTAAAGGTAAGACAAAGCAGATAAAAACATATGAAAAACATTAAACTGGCACACAGTGCAGTCACATGTGTCTCATAAGTTTTATAGTTTATTATGTTAAGATAAAGTACATTAGCTGGGGTACAATATTTTGTAAGTTTGGGCATAAACAGTACAATGACAAATATATCCAAAATTATTCAACATTGTTGGAAAATCTTCAAGTAGCTCTGCACTTATTATTATTATTTCATTGTTAAGGAGGGTTAGTGGAATGAAACCCTTTGTATTATAACTGATGTTAAATACATTTCTAATAAGTCTTTTGATATTTATGTCCTCCTCAGAGAAACACTTGGAACATCGTCCTACACTGATTCAGAGAGTGAGTAATGTCACATCAGTCTGACTTTACACAGTACAGCTTTTACTCAGTAGATGAAGATTGACAATCATCTTCATCTTGAACATTATAATTGATGATACAAACAAATTTTCCCTTAAATACATAGTTCTCTCACAGAACTGAAACTATTTTCAGGCTTTGATGTGTTCACATGAGGTTTTAAGCAAGAATGTTATTCACCAATAATGTTAAGAATTTGTGTTATATCATCAACCACAAGGGCAATATAGCTTTTCTGGATTTGTTTTTATAACTTTGAGAGAAGGTATAATATATGACAAACATTGCTTTTTTATATTAGAGGAAAAGATGCAACCAGCCATGTTCTCACAGCTTCTCTGTTGTAAAATCAAGAAGCTCATCACAGTTTTGGGATCACAGTCTTTGAAAGAGTTACAGCCAGGCAGTAAAATAAAGTCATGATCCTGTTTGTACAGATAAAATAATTGTAAAAGAGACAAAAGTTGTTGATGTTACTAAAGAAATGTAAACACATACAAGTAGTTTGTAAAAACAGTTATACAGTATGTGATCAATTTGGCAAATATTATTAATTCCATTATTAGCTTGTGTAACATTGGTGATGTAATCTCACCACATCCGCATTTCTAAAACAAACTCATCAATGAATCTGTATCAATAAAATAAAGAGATTGCACATTTACCCAATGAACATTTTCTTTGTATTTACCAGGTGGAAACAATGACGTCTGTTATAGAGCTGCTTTTGGAAACACTGGCTGATTTGAGTAACAGGGAGCTCAAGGACTTCAAGAAATTACTCCAGAGTCAAAGTTACCCCTACAAATCCTACTTAGAGATGCTCATGATGACAGACATGCAGGACACAGTGTTTTTTGTGGTGCAGACCTTCAGCCAACAGTCTGTGAAGAAGACCAAGGACATTTTAAATAAGATGATCAAGAGAGATCTGGTGAAGAGGCTGTCAGACAGCAGCTCAGGACCCAAAAGTAAGACAATAAAGACAAAAACATATTCAAATCATAAAACTGGCTCAAAACATGTGTTTTATAAGCTATGTTATAAGCTGTTCTTCTTTATTTGAAATATTATGAGTCATAATGTAGAAAAAATTAGACAATATCAGCTGGTGTATAAAATATATTTTATTACTAATGTGAAATATGTAAAGATATTGTGGGACAGGGAGAAAATATTAGTGATGAATTATATGTATATTTTTTACTGTTGAGGAAGCTTCAGTTTTATTTTGTGTTGAACCCTTTGTATTGTAATATTTTAAAGAACAATATAGCCTGATGTTGATCACTTACTTTTATTTCCTTTCTTCCTCCTCAGAAAAACATTCTGTGGATGAACACTTGTCTGCACTGATCCACAAAGTGAGTAATGTCACATCAACCTGTCCTCATGCAGTACAGCTTTAATTCAATAACATGCAAGTTTAAAATCATATTTATCATCACATTAGTGGTGATTAATGAAACTAAACTCAGTTTCTCACATAATTGTGAGACTTTTTCAAACCATTAAACAAAATGCAGAAGATGAAACCGAGAAAACAGTTCCTGACTTGTGCTGCCACCTTCGTTACAGTTCATCAAGAACATGTGATGTTAAGATCAGGTGGCTCATTTCAGTTTTTGACAGCACAGTGTGTTTGCCAGAGTTACAGCCTGGAATTAAAATAAAGAAACATAACAAGTTTACAGATATTAAATAATATAAAACAAGACAAATCATAATTACCAGATGTATCAGTAGTTCAGGTGATTTTGCAGAAAAAAAACATTTCTTAAAACATCCAAATGTCTAAAATAATGACATTGATACTGTAGATGTGAAGAGATAAATCTTTAATATTCCCAGTGGAGAAATAACATATTTTCTCTTTGAAAATACTCTTTGAATTTTCCAGGTAGCAACAAAGACGGCTGTGAGAGAGCTGCTTTTAGAAACACTGAATGATTTGAGTGATCAGGAGCTAAAGACACTTAAGTGGCTCCTGCAGTTCACTTACTTCAAGAAGGGCCTTCCATGCATTCCATGGATCAAACTGGGCCCGGCAGACAGGACAGAAGTAGTGGATCTGATGGTGGAGAGATGTGGCCAACAGTCTTTGGAGGTGATCAGGGAGGTTTTCATGGAAATGAAGAGGACTGATCTGGTGCAGAGGCTGTCAGAGACCAGCTCAGGACCCAAAGGTGAGATAAATAAGACAACTGTCATGTCACATTAATTTATGATAATTAATAAATCTGCAGGAGTACAAAATATTAGATAAAGCAATGGAGCAACACCATATAGGCCACCATGACAGCAAAAATATAGATTTGACTCAAGACCTCCCTGACACAATCTCAACAAAAACAACAAAAGTTTCACAAAGTTAGTTGGTACTTCATTTCATATTTGAAGTGGTTAATTGAGCTAATTCAATTTACTTGTACATACAAAATAATAAGACAAAGATCACTTCAGAGGGAAATGTTAGAGCTCATTATTACCAGTCTTGTGTTGTATTTGGTCAGATAGGAACTTGGCTAATGTTGTCTACATCATTTCACTTGAATATGTTGTGTTGTATTTTTGTATAGCTACAATTTGACTTAAATTTCGCTCCACTATGGACACTCATTCTCATTCATCCCCTCTGTGATTTCTGTAACCAAGGCCTCCTCCTGTCTTCCATCCACACACCTGTAATCCATCTGTGTCATGTGACGTGTGCAGTGTCTGTGTATTTTATTTTAACACCCTGACTGAGTGTTTTCTGAAATCACATTGGTCTCAGCCATGAAGTGTGAAGAGTATTATACTGAGGACAAGTACACATAAAGGTTACACACAGTGTTTATATTATGTAATTACAATGTTCATTAAATGTGTTTCAGCTGCAGGATCATCAGTTGAAGCGTTTGGTGTAAAAACCACAGAGGGAGGTAGGTACCATAAGACATTGGAAACACTAATAACAAAATTACAAATATTATTCCTTTAACTAGGAGTAAAGATGACAGATTTGAATCCTTTCCTCAAAGCTCTGTAGTTATTTTAATCTACATTTCATTATGTGATGCTTTAACACTGAGTTTAATAACAAATGTGACGTCATGTTGATAAGTGTTCATCAGGTGAAACTGGAAACTGATTTTTAGGATGTTACTGTTGAGCAGATTTTCTTTTCCTTCTGCAATTAATCCTTAATATTAGAATTATTTTAAAACAAGATAATCTGATAGTGTCTGATTATATCACCTGATGGTAAACCAGGCATTCATGAGTCTTGTTTTATTTCCTTCTCTTCAGAGAAACACTCTGTGGATGAACAGTGGCCTGCACTGATCCAGAAAGTGAGTAATGTCACATCTGTCTGACTTTACAGATACTGCTTTCATTCAACAGATGCAGGAAAAAAACATGTTCAACATTATAAATGATGATACAAATCAAATTCCTGATTTTCACCAGCTGGTTCTCTCAGAACTGAAGCTACATTTAGGTTGCATCATGTACACATGAGGACTGAAGCAAGAATGTTGTTAACTAATAATGTTAAAAATCAGTGTTACCTCTACCACTGGTGAAATGTAAACTGTATATATCCACATTTATAAAAACACACACATTGATGAGACATAAACAGAAAAATCTGTAATCATCCCAGCTGAGAGATTGTACATTTGGCCAATGAACATTTTCTTTGTATTTACCAGGTAGAAACAATGACGTCTGTTATAGAGCTGCTTTTGGAAACACTGGCTGGTTTAAGCGACGGGGAGCTCGAGGACTTCAAGAAAGTCATCTGGAGTCAAAGTTACCACTACAAACCCTGCTTAGAGATCCCATGGATGAAGCCCATGAAGGCAGACATGCAGGACACAGTGTTTATTATGGTTCAGACCTTCGGCCAACAGTTTGTGAAGAAGACCAAGGACATTTTATTTCAGATGAACAGGAGAGATCTGGTGAAGAGGCTGTCAGACAGCAGCTCAGGACCCAAAAGTAAGACAATAAAGACAAAAACATATTCAAATCATAAAACTGGAACAAAACATGTGTCTCATGAGTTTATAAGCTATGATACAGGCTATTCTTTATTTGAAACATTATGATTTATAATGTAGAGAAAAGAAGACAGTATCAGCTGGTGTACAAAATATATTTGATTGCTAATGTGAAATATGAAAAGATATTGTGAGACAGGGAGAGAATATCAGTGATGAATTATATGTATCATATATATTATATGTATATTTTTTAACTGTTGAGGAGGCTTCAGTTTTATTTTGTGTTGAACCCTTTGTATTGTAATTTTATAAAGAACAATATAGCCTGATGTTGATCACTTACTTTTATTTATTTTCTTCCTCCTCAGAAAAACACTCTGTGGATGAACACTTGTCTGCACTGATCCACAAAGTGAGTAACGTCATATCAACCTGACCTCATGCAGTACAGCTTTAATTCAATAACATGCAAGTTTAAAATCATATCTATCATCACATTAGTGGTGATTAATGAAACTAAACTCAGTTGTTCACATAATTGTGAGACTTTTTCAAAGTATTAAACAAAATGCAGAAGATGAAACTGAGAAAACAGTTCCTGACTTGTGCTGCCACCTGTTTTACAGTTCATCAAGAACATGTGATGTTAAGATCAGGTGGCTCATTTCAGTTTTTGACAGCACAGTGTGTTTGCCAGAGTTACAGCCTGGAATTAAAATAAAAAAACATAAACAAGTTTACAGATCTTAAAGAATATAAAGTAAGACAAATCATAATTACCAGATGTATCAGTACTTCAGGTGATCTTGTAGAAAAAACTTATTTAAAACATCCAAATGTCTATCTAATCTTTTATATTCCCAAGGGAGAAATAACATATTTTCTCTTTGAACATACTCTTTGAATTTTCCAGGTAGCAACAATGGGGGCTGTGAGAGAGCTGCTTTTAGAAACACTGAATGATTTGAGTGATCAGGAGCTAAAGACACTTAAGTGGCTCCTGCAGTTAACTCACTTCAAGAAGGACCTTCCATGCATCCCATTGATCCACCTGGAGCCAGCAGACAGGACAAAAGTAGTGGATCTGATGATGGAGAGATGTGGCCAACAGTCTGTGGAGGTGATCAGGGAGGTTTTCATGGAAATGAAGAGGACTGATCTGGTGCAGAGGCTGTCAGAGACCAGCTCAGGACCCAAAGGTGAGATAAATAAGACAACTGTCATGTCACATTAATTTATGATAATAAATCTGCAGGAGTACAAAACATTAGATAAAGCAATGGAGCAACAACATATAGGCCACCATGACAGCAGAAATATAGATTTGAATCAACACCTCCCTGACACAATCTCAACAAAAACAATATGAGCTTCACAAAGGTAGTTGGTAATAATAATAATAATAATAATAATAATAATAATAATAATAATAAACTTTATTTATAGAGCACCTTTTATGACATAAAATGCAGCTCAAAGTGCTTTACAAAAGAAAAAAAAATGTATGTATGTATATATACACACACACATAATCATACATATGCACACACACATAATCATACATTAAAAATGGGGGATACATAAAAAATATAAAATCATAGATGTAAAACAAAATCAATTAAAAGCAAGGTCATAGAAGTAGGTTTTGAGCTGCTTCTTACAGCTGTCAATTGAGGTTGCTTGTCTAATATGAGGAGGGAGCTTATTCCAAATCCTCGGTGCATCACTACTGAAGGCAGTATCACCATACCTCTTGTTGTTCGTCAGTGGCACCCTCAGCAGACCGGCATCATGCGATCTGAGGAAATGATTTGGAACATACTCCAATAGGCAATCTGACAGGTAGGAAGGTGCTAGCCCATTCAGAGCTTTAAAAACAAGTAAAAGAATTTTAAAATCTATCCTCTGGATTTAAAAGACAATTACATCTGATTGACAAGAGCCGTGACACTGTTTACATAAAAGTTGGTAAACTCTTAAAGGCGTGGACTGCCCGTCCACCTCAAGGTGTAATTATCAGTCTATACAGCTTGAGCACCTGGTGTGGAAGTTAGTATGCACACAGACTATCTCAGTGGGCTTTTCAGTGCAGTACAGTGCATGTGTCAACCTGTCCCTTTATTTCATGACGAAATATACCAAAATAATAAAGGAAAAGGAGGGAACGACACCACACAAATACTTTGAATATAAAGGGGGGAAGAGGACTAAGTGCTGAGTGTAAGGGATTGAGCACCTAGTGTGGAAGTTAGTATGCACACAGACTATCTCAGTGGGCTTTACTGGGAGCCAGTGCAAAGGTGCTAAAACAGGAATAATGTGACCTCTTTTACTGGTGTTGGTTAGAATTCTTGCTGCTGAGTTTTGGACAAGTTGTTGTTTATTTTTTGGCAAACCAGTATAACATGCGTTGCAATAATCTAAGTGTCAGAGTACAAAGGCATGAATCAGTTTCTTGGCATCCTCTAGGGCAAGGTAGGGTCTGACTTCTCTGGTACTTCATTTCATTTTTGAAGTGGTTAATTGAACTAATTCAATTTACTTGTACATACAAAATAATAAGACAAAGATCACTTCAGAGGGAAATGTTAGAGCTCATTATTACCAGTCTTATGTTGTATATGGTCAGATAGGAACTTGGTTAATGTTGTCTACATCATTTCACGTGTATATGTTGTGTTGTATTTTTGTGTAGCTACAATTTGACTTAAATTTCGCTCCACTATGGACACTCATTCTCATTCATCCCCTCTGTGATTTCTGTAACCAAGGCCTCCTCCTGTCTTCCATCCAGACACCTGTAATCCATCTGTGTCATGTGACGTGTGCAGTGTCTTTGTATTTTATTTTAACACCCTGACTGAGTGTTTTCTAAAACCACATTGGTCTCAGCCATGAAGTGTTAAAAGTGTTATACTGAGGACAAGTACACATAAAGGTTACACACAGTGTTTTTATTATGTAATTACAATGTTCATTAAATGTGTTTCAGCTGCAGGATCATCAGTTGAAGCGTTTGGTGTAAAAACCACAGAGGGAGGTAGGTACCATGATACATTTGAAACACTAATAACGAAAATTAAAAATATTAGGAGTAAAGATGACAGATTTGAATCCTTTCCTCAAAGCTCTGTAGTTATTTTAATCTACGTTTCATTATGTGAAGCTTTAACACTGAGTTTAATAACAAATGTGACGTCATGTTAATAAGTGTTCATCAGGTGAAATTGGAAATTAATTTTTAGGATGTTACTATTGAGCAGATTTTCTTTTCCTTTTACAATTAATCCTTAATATTAGAATTAATTTAAAACAAGATAGTCTGATAGTGTCTGATTATATCACCTGATGGTAAACCAGGCATTCATGAGTCTTGTTTTATTTCCTTCTCTTCAGAGAAACACTCTGTGGATGAACAGTGGCCTGCACTGATCCAGAAAGTGAGTAATGTCACATCTGTCTGACTTTACAGATACAACTTTTATTCAACAGATGCAGGAAAAAAACATTTTTCATTATAAATGATGATACAAATCATATTCCTGATTTTCACCAGCTGGTTCTCTCAGAACTGAAGCTACATTCAGGTTGCATCATGTACACATGAGGACTGAAGCAAGAACGTTGTTAACTAATTATGTTAAAAATCAGTGTTACCTCTACCACTGATGAAATGTAAACTGTATATATCCACATTTATAAAAACACACATGTTCATGAGACATAAACAGAAAAATCTGTAATCATCCCAGCTGAGAGATTGTACATTTGGCCAATGAACATTTTCTTTGTATTTACCAGGTAGAAACAATGACGTCTGTTATAGAGCTGCTTTTGGAAACATTGGCTGATTTGAGCGACGGGGAGCACAAGGATTTCAAGCAAGTCCTCTTGAATCACTTGAGGTTCACAAGACAACGTTTTGACATCCAATGGAGGCTGCTTGATATAACAGACATGCAGGACACAGTGTTTTTTATTGTACAGGAGTACGGCCAACAGTCTGTGGAGATGATGAAGAAGGTTTTAAAGGACATTAACAGGCTGTCAGACAGCAGCTCAGGACCCAAAAGTAAGACAATTAAAACCAAAAAAAGTATTGTGGGACAGGGTGAAAAAATATAAGTGATGATGTCTGCATCACTGTTGCGGTTTAAGTATAATTTTGTAAATAATTTGTAAATTAGTACAAAGCAATATAGCCTGATACAAAGTGTTTCTCATCTGTTTTTCATCAATCACTCATTAGTCATTTTATATTTTTTTTCTCCTCAGAGAAACATTATGTGGATGAACAGATCTCTACACTGATCCAGAAAGTGAGCAATGTCACATCTGTCTGACTCAATACAACAGCTTTTATTCAATAGTTGAAGGTTTTAAATATTGATACAACCCAAACTCATGATTTAAGCTGAATATTTTTCACTGAAGCTGCATTCAAGCTACAATTTTATCCATCAGTAATGTTTGATATCTTTAACACTGAGGATTAGATGAGGAAATGTCAACATGTACATTTTTCCTGAGTTTCTTCTTCCGCTTTGACAGTGATCTCACAGATAAACATATAACACCCACATCTACACTAACATTCATGAGATGCAATGAGAAACTATTTTAGTGTTTTTTTTCTAGTGGATTGAATATACTGTATGTCTCATTAATGTTTTGATTATTCCAGGTAGCAACAATGGCAGCTGTTAAAGACATGCTTTTGGAAACCCTGAAGGATTTGAGTTATCAAGAGTTAAAGAAATTCAAAGAGGTCCTACGGTGGACTGTCTCCCAGAAGGACCTCCCTGGCATCTCACTGAGGTTGAGTTACACAGCAGACAGAGAAGCCATAGTGGATCTGATGTTACAGAACTGTGGTCAACAGTCTGTGAATCTGATGAAGAAGATTTTCAAGAAAATAAACAGATCTGATCTGGTTCAGAGGTTATCAGACACCAGCTCAGGACCCAAAGGTAAAACAAAGAAGACAAAAACTGTCACATTACACAATCACATGTATCTAATGAATACATCTAATAATTTATTTTAAAAACGTACAGTAAATCTGCTTGAGTGCAAACTTCATTTAATCACCAATGTAAAGTGTGAGTAAAGTAGTAGGCAGGGGGCAACAAATCATTAATTTAATCAACACGTCTCTGACATGTAACATCTGGTAGGAATCTAACATTAGAGAGCTAGGCTATCTTCTACTTTGAGTGGAAGTTAGTTAGCCTAGCTTGCTAGCTTACACTTTCTGAGTGGAAAACAAACTTAACAGCACGATGGATCCTCCCAAATGTTAAATAATGTAAAGTGACAGACGTCTTAAGTTGCTAATGTTTCATAACCAAGGCTATGTGGGCTTGTTGAAAAAGGAAAAAAAAGTCTTGTATCATCGTTATCAGACTACGACTTTCTCCAGTCAGTAGCGCAGAAGGGAAGTTAACATTGCAGCTCTCAGATGTCAGTCAGCCACTCCTAGAGCCTGAAGCTCAGATGCTAATTTTACAAATATTTCCAAAGACGGTTTTGTCTTCTTGGAAAAGTGAAAATGATACACAATAGCTGCAGTATCATTATAGATTATGTTTCCTTCCAAACAAAGTGAGGAGAATTCCAGTTACAGTTTGACTTTAAGGGGTGCCAAAATATTAGGTACAATTTACGGTATAATACAGTGCAACACCTCTCTGACACACTGAATATTATAATTTGACAACATTGTAAATCCTATTTGACGTCAAAGATTATGTTGTGAGGTGATAATCTTTACATAAAGACGGTCATATTTGTTGCAGGACTTTTATATTGTATTCTATTAGATTTCAAAGGTTTTAATGATATGATATCCAACCTCTCTTCTCTCTGTATGATTATTGTTTATGATTTCAGAAGCAGCAGAGGAGATTTTAGTGTTATTGCAACTAAATCTGAGTAAAACTGATTATAGTCTGATATTTAATCAGTCTTGAGTCATTTTCTATTTTCTTTCTCCCCAGAGAAGCAGAGGTCTTCACTGCCCCAGAAAGTGAGTAATGTCACATCAGACACAATTACACAACACAGCTTTCATCAAATAGCTGCTGGTTGAAAATGATCCTCATCTTGACCACTTTAAATAATGATACAAACCAATGGTATCATTTCATCAGATGGTGCTCACTGAACTGAAGCAGGATTCTGATTGAGCTTTTTAGCTGAAATATTATATCCACCAATAATGTTATAATAAAATCTGTGCTATCTCTACAGCTGAGGATGACAACAGGACAACTAAATGTTTAGGACGTGTATTTTTTTTCCAGACTTTCTTATTCAACTTTGATGGTAAATAGGTGGAAAGAGTTTTTAAAGCAGAAATATCACAGATGCTGTTGAAGCAATAAGAACATGTGATCAGGTGGCTCATTCCTACTTTTGGCAGCACAGTGTCAGAAAGAGTTGGAGACATGCAATAAATCACAATTACTAATAACCAGTTTATAGAAATAAATGAAATGAATGACACTGTGCTCACACTTTGTCTTTATGAATGTATCATTTTGTGTAATATATTAATATTAGTTGTTATAATACTAACATGATTTAAATGTTTACATTGATGCAAAGACATCAGTGTTTTATCATTACAGTGGAAATATTACATAAATGCCCTCTGATCACTTTTAATCCATCAGGACGTTTCAATGACACCAGTTAAGGAGAAACTTTTTGAAACACTGGAAGAATTACGTTTCTGGGAATTCTTGCAATTCAAAGAGGTCCTGCAGGAACTTCGAAGACAGAAACACCTCCCAAGAGTCCAAATAAAGAGGACCTACAGCACAGTTGACTTAGTGGATCTGATGGTGGAGCTCTACGGTCAACAATCTGTGAAGGTGACCAGGGAGGTTTTAAAGAAGATGAACAGGATGGATCTGGTGCAGAGTTTGTCAGACACAAGCTCAGGATCCAAAGGTAAGTTGTGTGAAAAAAACAAAACAATACAATTCCAATATGAAACATTTGGTATGCAGAGTAGTTACTGTTTTTTCATCATTAAAAATACATTTTGGACAGTCAGGCAGCCATTTGAATATGTGTTTGTTTTGATTGTTATATTATCTAGATGCCATTATCACAAGCAAAGATACTCACTGTATGCTGTATAGTCATTATAGTCAATGACTGTAGATCAGTCACTGTTTTTAAATTGTCCACAGCAACAACAAGCCAAAAATAAACCCAGAATAACTAGATTCCTACATATAGCATAGTTTCCAAAATGACATCTACTAATCGAAAAAGCAAGATCTTTTCAAAGGGTTTCTTCTCTCCAGTTACCAAATACAAAACAACACAAGCAGCTTCCTAAAAGTCTAATGGTTAAGGTGCATACCACATAACTGTAATGGACTGGTTTGATTACAGTCGAGGACTTTTGTTGCATGTCATACCGCATTCTGTCCACTCATATTCTGTCTGCTTCTTGACTGTCCAATTAAGGATAAAATGCAAAAATAAAAAGAAAATAGTGCTAAAATAAAAAACACACACACAACAAAGAAACCTCACTCACCTGTAGTGGTGTCTGCAGCAGTTGTATTTCCCAAAGTTTCGTAATATTCATCTCAAACATTTTTGCAGCCAATACAATGGAGATGAATGAAATTCTTTTGTGATGCTCTCACCATTGATATATTACATTAAATTAATCTCACGGAAAAAGTCTCTTTTTTCCAGGAACAGTGTCTCTGTTAAACTGAATAATCCTCAGAACATGCTGTCAACACTTTTTATAAGAACTATTTCTTCGGTTTAAAAAAAGTAGTTCCAATGAAAACTGTTAGTGAACATTTTACATTTGTTGTAATCTGGCAAAAAAAGTAATTAATTATCATTATGTTTCTGTTATGCCATCATGAAGGTGTAAAAAATTTGCATTGCCTCTTTAGTTTTTGGTACAATGACAACATAAGACAGGACACTGATGGATGGATGGATGGATTTATTTCCAAACACCTGGTCAAGTAATTATAATGATTATAATTTGGGATGTTTTGGCAAAAAAAGATGTTATACAAACTAATCTCTGTGTTATTTGTGATAAAAAAAAATTAGTTTTTAGCATTAAGTATCATTAAGTTGTTGGTTTTTGGTACCTGACTTGGTACCACAACAGCATAATACCGGACATTGACTATATAACATGATGGCAACATCAACGCCCATTACTTTACATGTTTATGGAAAGTTACCATATGATTCCATTTATAAATGTATCATCATTTCTCCGATGTGTTTTGACAAGGGCCTTCAAGAAGTTTGGAGTTTGAGGCTCATGGAAGAATGATGGTAATCCCTTTCATTCAATCATTTTGTCATCTGTTTATTTCCCATTGATTTGTTGATGTAGTAAAATTAGTGATTAAACAGGAACAATTCCACTTACAGTAATTACAAAAGTGATTGTCCTCCTGTGCAGGAGTCCAGTGATTGGACTAAACTTGAACCTGAAGTGAACAGTACAGATGCAGATGAGGATCCAACTTACAGGTAAAAATATCTTCGATATTGTGTCACAACAAACTGGAACTATGGCAAATATTTCAGCAAGGTTCTTCAAAGATCTTTTTCCTGCCATGTTACAGTAACAGTCATAATTAAACATATAACTTTAAATAAAATCAAGGGACCTGCTGGTTAAGTTTACCTTTGTTTTTTTTCTTTCAGCCTACAGTCTGAAGAAGGAAAGTTTGAATGCAGAGTCTCCGGTTTGCGATGGGTCTGTGAAGAAAAGGTCAGCATTAAGTACCAGTTCTGGTCTTGGGAAGAACACATAGAGAGAATGGAAAGCTTACAATACATGCCTGCAGGTCCTCTACTGGACATCAAACTCATTGCTGGGAAGTTAAATGAAGTGTACCTGCCACACTGGATCTGCACAGGTAAGTGGACACATAAAAAAATAAGTTTAAAGAATTAAGATTTTCATTAGTATTCATTAGTATGTGTGTAAAAACATTGATCTTTGTTCTCCTCACTAAATATATGTGCTTGTATTTTGTGCAGATGACTCTACGATATTAGACAAGTTTGCAGTCCTACACATAGATGCCTGTGGAGATGTTGTTGAGGACGTGTCTGAAGTCACATCATCCCATGTCAAGTTATCCGAACTAATTTTCTCTCCAAGAGCGGTCCTGATGAAAGTCGGCTTTCCGGTGAAAATAAAGTGCAACATGTTAATATACTATAAAACAAACACAACGTTCCTCCAGCTACATGTGTACCTGATCCCACATGATCCTGCTCTACAACAGGTTCTTTAATATCTTACTGTCACAAATGTATTCTATAATAAGATTTAAAAAACCTACAACTGAGTATTAGGGCCAGTGGTGAAAAAAAGTGAAATTGTGAGAATAGAGTTACGAAGTGGAAGGGGTCACTGATCACAGAAGGTTCTTTTTTTTTTCTTTAAACGATATCTAAAAATATGACCAATATGACTTAACATTGAAACATATATGTATGATCAATAACAAATTTCACATTTACACTTCTTGTTTTTATGCATATTGTATTGAAGATAAGCCACTTAAAACATGAGACAGCGTAATGGACACATTTCCTTATTTCAAGATGAAAGACCAAGTGATTCTCGTCAGATTTCTGTCAGCAGGTTGGAGACAAAGAGATCTCACTGACAAACAGGAACTTTTCAAATTAAGCCCACTGCTCACCGCATGTCAATGTGCAGCAGCCTTCAATCCTTTTCCGACACCATACATTGAGATTTGATCTCTGCGCTCTTTGGCACAGCTGTCTGGACAAAACCAAGTGCTCGATGTTCCTCAGCAGCTGCTTCACAAGTTTTACAACTCAGAAATTATGGTTTATTATATTTTGACCGCTGGTTTTATACACTAAGTATTTCCTCATTGATGAAATGTACTATAACTTAATTTTTCATTAAGGCTGCTCTCACCTGTTTACTCATTAAACCACAATTCTACAACAGCGTATTTGATTAATCTCAAAATATATATGTCATAAAATTTTATATAATAGCATATTAAAACTTTATTCTCAAATTAAAATATGCTTTTCAAATTTGTGGCTTTATTTTAGTAACATGATCTTTTCCTCAATATCATGACTATTCTGGAAATCTCACATTTCATTTTTTCCCAGTGGCCCCAAAACTCTATTGTAAAAACCATATTGCTTGTTCATGTACTTTAAAACACAGATGACAATGTTTGCTACTGTAACCTTGAAGCAGCTTTGTGTTTATTGTTTGCTGTTTTTTTTTTCAGAGAGTGAACAATAAGAAATTCTCTAAAGGATATGAAATAATCGAAAAGCCAAATCCAGACAAGTACCTCAAAATGCAACAAGGATTCGTTCTCACCGCAGACATCAACACAGCAAAAATTTCCCCTCCGGTATACTTTGTACTGTCTCTCAGTACTTACATTTCAGTCAGCCAACTCATGTGGAGTACATTATTATTTAAATGCAGAACATGTACAGCATTAATGTTTGGCGTCTAGGCTCTGATCTTGTGACTCCCCACAAGGAAACATTGATGTCTCATAGCAGGAAGTTGGAGCAACGGCATTAACTTCCCTCCTAGGGGAAGACAGACTCAGAGCCTACAGGTGGATGCTGGGGTGGAGGTCGAGCTTTTGAAACTCTATAGGCCTACAAATGGCAGCAAGCAAGCATAGCTTGTATGACCAGTGTGGCAGCAGGATGCAGCTAAATGTGAGCAGAGTACTGACGACTTAAGTACACCGCCAAGATTATAAGGGTGTGTTGGATATATGTCACAGTGAGGGGAGTATGGCTTGTGAGTGGAGCAGCCACTTGACTTTGGCTGCCTGAACTAGCTCACAGACCTCGCTTCAGTTATATAGTGAATTGTGGTTCAGATTGTATGAAAAGATAAAATAGGATCAAAGCCATTGCATTGCACATTGAGGTGTGCAAATGGTGTGGTCACACCTAGCCTTGCACATTTTAACAATATTTTATTTCAAGTTGATTTATTGTATTTGTGTTATTATTAGATTTTTTAGATGTGACTGATGGTGAAATTGCAGCCATTTTGCTGCAGGGATTTTGACACTTTTGTAGTTCTTTTAGCCATGTTGGAAATATTGTAACTGTCAGAAATTTAAAAATCTTCAACTCAGAATTGCAACCAGGTAGCTTGCGTGAACGGCTTTTCCAATTTTGCTGTAATTAAACACTGAACAATATGATGTGAACACGATGTAAGACACAAGGAAAATATGCAAGTGAGAAACATGGATACAATTAAGGGAATTGGCATTTAGACTCCTTTAATTGTAAATAGATGCATCATTGTTTGTATTGGCAATTTGTGCAAAGGGACATGTGATGAGTGTTGTCAACTTAGCAACATTCTCCCTAGATACAGCTTTTAAGAGCCTAGTGACAAATCTATTGACTTTTTGGTCACACATAAGCTACTTCAAGAAGGTTGCCAATACTGCTTGGTGAATGTGGAGTCAGCTTTGCTCGCTGTGTTCAGAGTTTGGGAGAGATCAGCAGCCAGACAGAAATGTGAATGATTTGAGCATGTGCAAAACAGTGTTCCTAATGACCAGACACTAATCAACTAGTTTTGTTTTTGTTGTAAAGGATTTAACTTGACTGTTTACCTTTGTCAAAAACTAACTCCTCTCCTTTTATGTTGTATTTTTACACAGAAATTAACTCTCAGATATGACAGCCAAGACCCAAATTTCTATGAAGTGTTCATTGAAAATCCAGACAGAAACTTCAACTTTACACTCTCTGACCATTGTACAAAGAAGAGTGAACCAGTGTGTGAACCAGTGTTTGAATCAGTGTGGACCTGTGAAATTCGAAAAGGTCAGTGGTTGTTAAACAATATCACCTACACTATATAAAAATATGCATTCTGTCTTTTCCATTAACTTAACCATTCTATATAATTAATATAATAATTAATGAGACCTGAATCACCAACACCAATGCACACTGAAAATAGACTTGTTGCTCTGTGGGTGTGATATTCTGGTTGTAGCTGTCTGAATTATGTGTTCACCTGCCATTTAATACGTGATAATGAGGAGAAATTCCTGTTTATTTAATTCCTTGAATAGTTAGAAACCCATAGAAGTGCTTAAGACAGCAAGTATTGGGACAGAATGATTTATCAAAGACCCAACACAACAAATTTGATCACAGTCATAATCTGTTGGCTTTAGAATTAGGATATTAATTATATTTAATATAATGATATTTTAAAATATATCATTATTAAATATTTTGTTAATGAATGAAATACATAAACCCACAATATCAGCAAATATTGATATTTGTTTTGTTCTCCATTTCATTTCAGCTGACTATCCAAAATCTGGTCATTTAGAAGGTAAGACACTGCATATATTTACTGTCCATTACTATATGAGATTTCAGCTTTCAGTCATATTTCATAAATATTTCACACATTCATTGCAAATATTTCAACCAGAATAAAACCAATTGGAATTTCATCAATGTTTAAAATGTTTGTAGTTTTGAAACCTAATCATATGATCACCATAATATTATTGTAGCACCTGAAGTTGTATTTAGCTGAATTTACAGAGCTGAACTGGACTGGCTGTTTTGTGCAGTATTCTTGTAATTTGTTTAGCCTGCTGAAGTATTCTTGTCTAGAACAATGTATTTATTATGCAATTATCATTTAATGTGTTGCAGCTGCAGCATCATCAACTGGACCATGCTGTGGTGCTACAGTGAGAGGTAGGTACATTACAAAACATAAAGAGGCACTTCACCTTAAACACATGCATGTTTGCAATAATTGCATTTTGCTTCCTTAAATGTAAAGTTGACTGAAATACTGATAAATACTTTGTTTAACACTTTTATTGTGGAGAAGGCTTCAAGGCTTCTATACATCCTCTAACATGGCCTACGGAATATGATAAAACACATTTTGATCTTTTTTCTTTTTTTTAAATGCCTATATAAAAAAAAGTTACATCTGTTGCGTTACGCGTCAAATTTGACCCAGTTGTAATTATGGGTTGTTTATGCAGAGAAATACATATTAAATGGTGCCAAACCATCATGAATAACAAAAAATACAACAAAACAAAAATAATAGTAAAATAAATAAAAATATATAATAAAATAATAAAAATAAATATAAAAAAATAAATAATAAAAAATGGTATCATAATATTATGTAATAATATTAAAATTATGTTTCAAGCATATTGACTTGAATTCAATTGTAGAGTGGCACCCAGCACACATACACACACACCATGCCAGAGATGACACTTGTTTGATCAATGAAAATAAAATGTTTTTGGAAATTAAATTCACTTTTCTCCTTTTTTCATAGGGAAGTATATACAGTCAATTTTGAGCCATAACACAACAGATGTAACAATAATTGCTCATTTTAACATATAAAAAATATGAACAAGTTATTTTGGTAATTTTTTTGTTCATCATTAGCCTCTCATGGTCTTCTAATGTATTTGCCTGTTCTGTTCATCATAAGCAATAAAATAGATACATTTTGCCTATTTTGAAATAAAAACGATTTGTACATTGTAAGTTAAATGTGGTCTAAGGTACACAAAATATCAAAGTAAGTATATATAAATTATGGTTATGATAGAATAACAAGTCACTTGTCAGATAAAACATGTTTCTGGATTATAATTAGTTTTTTTTTCAGTGCTTGTTAATGAATTCAAAGACAGGTCAAATTTGACCCGCTAACACTAAAGGTGTAAACCCTTTTCTAACACATTAGAAGTGTTAAAATATATTATTCTTGATTGATTATTGAAGTTTAGGATTGCCTATAGTTAAAGGATAAGGATGGCAATTTCCAGTTTTTTTAGTGTCAACAAATCTCATGTTCAGAGCCACAATAACAATGGATCAATTCTACTCACAAGTATTGTGTCTGTATCTAGAGTGTGACATGTTATTCCTCTGTGCCACGAACAGTGTGGTTAGTCATTTAAAAACAGATCCAAAGACTAATTACAGTGACTGAGTTTTTACTCTCTGGAAAGTATTTCTGTGTTGGGAAAAGGCCACTGCACATGTGCAAGGACATGGTTCTCTTTACAGTAACAGTTACAGATTATTACGGTAACCACCATCTTCAGGGATGAAGGAACATGTCACCCAGTGCAGCAATGTGGCTCATTAACATGTTTTTAGTAGTTTTTTAACAACAACGGAGGTCTATGGCACAGAGGAATAAGATATATCAGGCTTTGGATAAACACACACTACTTGTAAGTACAATAGATTCATTGTTGGTTTGACTCTGCACATGAAATTTGTTTACAACAAGAACAATATAGAAAACCACCATCTTTATGCTTTAATCACTCTCATTTATACCTTATGCAATTACTTAAATACAATAAATTTATTTCAATGTTTTGGCAGTTACTATCATATATTTTCAAGAGTTTCAAGAAATAAAATGTTTCTACCAGAATGCAATGCAAACATTATTAACATTTTCATGACATTTGGTTTAATTTACATTGTTTGTTGTCTTTAGTCTTTTTTTTAATTGTAACCAAACATGTATACGTATTTTTGTAGCTGTTGTAGCTTTGGTTTTGAATTTTACATGAAACTTTATCCCTCTGTAAAGTATGTATTCCCTCACTTAAACTTTTGTTTAGTTGATCTGATATGTAGACACTAATAGATACTAATCCACTGAGGGATTCATAAACAGGAAGAGCAAATCAAGGACAAATTAAGAGAAACAAAAGCTTCTGAGAGACAGATCCTGATTTTGTATTTGCCAACTTTTTTCTCAAGTGTTCTGATCATTAAAGAAAGCAGTTTGTTTTCTGTGTCAGTGACGTTAAAGAAGAACAATACAATTGTTAAACAATTACAATTTTCCCTAAATTTCTTACAGCTTTGGGATCCTCAAGTGGAGCAACTGGTGGAAATACTTTGGCTGAAGGCAGGTCCACAGGTATTAACTATGCAATTTTCTCATGAAATGACTTTTAAGAATTACAAGGAAAAAACAAAAAAAAACCCAAACAGAACAGGTCTAAGTTGATCAAGGGTTAGACACATTATAGTGGCTAATGTAAGTGCTGCATGGGATAACAAATAAAACAAAAAAGTGAGATTTGAGGGTTTAAAAATGGCATTTGGAGGATGAATGACATTATATTTATAAAATGTAGAACTGACCTGTCAAAATAAACACTTTATGGGCTCTGATTCCTCTTTATTGTGTTCATTTGTGTTTTATTTGGATCTCTATTAGCTACTTCAGCAACCATAAGTACTCTTCCTGGTGTACTTGGTCCTTAACCTTAAGTCCTTTTCTCAGAAAATCTATGGCACGAATGAAGTTTGTGTTTGTAATATTTGACAAATTTAAGTAAGCTCCACTTTAAATAAAAAAAAAAGTAGAATTTATATAGAAATTGTTGATTGTGTGAGTGAAAGGAGCAGCACAAAGTTGCACTTTGATGTGAAATCACAATGATTAGAGGGTGAGAGATTCAAGATTGTGTTTGCTTTGTTGGTCATTTTTTGATAAAACCCTTTGTATTGTAAATCTTTATGAATCAAGAAAGCCTGATGCAAAGTGTTTTATTCCATTTCTCCTTAGAGGAACAAAGTGTGGATGAACTATCTGCACTGGTCCAGAAAGTGAGTAATGTCACATCAGTCTGACTTTTCACAACAAATCTTCATTCGATAAGATGCAGGTTGAAAATCATCCAATATTTTAAATCATGATTAGAACTAATGCTGCATTCAGAGGAGCTGTTCAGCTCTAATCAATAAAATTATGTTCAAATCATCTCCCTTTGTTTATTTGTTTTTATTTCACCAGGCAGCAACAGTCACAACGATTAAAGAGAAGCTTTTGAAAATGCTGCAACGTTTGAGAGAGGAAAAATTCGAAGACTTCAAGTGGTTTTTGCAGGATAGAGACCTCATCCCGGCAGAACTCCCGTGCATCCCACAGAGCAAACTGGAGAAGGCAGACAGGAAACATGTGGTGGATCTGATGGAGCAGACCTACAGCCAACAAGCTGCAGAGGTGACCAAGATGCTTTTCAAGAAAATAGACAGGAACGATCTGGTGAAGCTGTTGTGAGACACCAGCTCAGGATCCAAAGGTAAATTATAAGAAAACAATAAACAAATAAAAACACAGAAGTGGCCTGTTGAGTGGCAAAAACAATCCCATTTTTGCTGCTGACCTAATTAATTAAAATATTACAGAACATTTGGACCTGATCAAACAAACAGTTAAAGGAGTATTTTACAAGTCTTCCCATATTTTATTTTATTTCTCAGTGATCCACTCATCAGTTGCAGCACTACTGCTATCTCTAGCACTGAGGAGGACAACAGGAAATCAAGAAACATAGCTGTCCAAAGTTTTTAAGACACAAGTGTAAAATTATTGCATTGTGACTATTTTTAACTATGAAAACAAAATGCAACAAATCAAATACAGAGGGTGATTTATTTTAGCCTCCGTTATAACAACAAGAACATGTGATGTTTAGATCAGGTGGCTCATTCGAGTTTTTTTAGCAGCAGAGTGTGTGAAAGACTTGTGTGAAAAAATGTTTATGTTGATTATTGAGGTCATAGTGTTTGGTGATGTTTCGCATTATATTAAAAGATGTTTCTAATATTCTTCCCCCCTCATGTATGTAAACGGGGGGTGGACAAAATATTAGAAACACCTTTTAATATAATGCAGTCCAGAACAACAACAACACTGCCCACTACGACTTCAATAATAAACATTAAGTTGAATTATCACCTTTCTGACAGTGTCAACAAGAACTAAAACTCTTGTAGATGTAAGACACGTTTTTGTTCTTTTGTTTTTTATGTTTTGTTCGATTTGATCTTATTTTAATCTTGTATTTTATTATTTTTTAATTCTATCAGTGTCTTTTTTATAATGCTTTCTTTTTATACTGGATATCTTGTCTTAATATCTTTTTTGAGGTCTCACATAAAGCACTTTGAATTGTCTTGTTGTTGAAAGGTGCTTTACAAATAAATATCAGTTGCCTATGAATGTACTGTATCCTTTGAAATTACCAGGTGGCAACAATGGAGCACTGTTTACTGTATGAGGGTCATTCAACATATTTTCTATTTTAAAATCTATAATAAATTCCCTCATTGTTATGTTTGGTTCTGATTATTTGAGAGAATGAAGTGATCTAAAAACAACATATATGAAGCAAGTATACTGATGTGACAGAGTCACATGAGTTTTTCAAAATGTGCACACTGATCATAACATTCATTTGTGTCTGTAATTGTTCAAAAGGGTTTCAAGTTTCAAGTGTGATTATTTACCTAGAAGAAGAAAGTAGTTCTGAGTGTTTCCCACAAAACCTCCATGCCAGTGAACAACTATTTTCATTTTCATGATTTGGTTGTAATGAAAGCCTAAATGAGAGGTCATCTTCTCAAATTATTTTGCATATACCTTTGAATAAAGGAAAGGCACTGCAGGTTGTTTTAAAGTTTAAAGTAGGAGGTACATATCAATCATATCAGGAACTGAAAAGTTACAAATGTGAGTGGAGGAGGAGGGAAAACACTGACTTGTGTTCTTGTCTACCTGACGTCTGGTCCTTTATCTTTAAATTTTTACACATTACGGATCTGTATCAGGTCAGATGGGAGGAGGCTGAAATCAGAGTCATATGTTTCACATGTGACAGCTTTGGTGTTGTTATCTGAGAGGTTGTTTTGCAGTGTGTGTGTGTGTGTGTGTGTGTGTGTATGTGTGTGTGTGTGTGTGCGTGTGTGTGTTTGACTTCAGACTTTCAGATACAAATTAAGCCTTTTTCTTTCTACAATGACAGGATGAATATTTTACATCCTATCAGTACATGCTCAGCATTTTCCTTGCAGTTACCAACCTCACATTTATCTGCTTTCTTGTTTAAATGCCGGTCTAGACGTAGGAAATGAACAATGAAAAGTTTGATTTTATATGATCAGCTGTTTGGAGGTAAAGGGGAAAATGAACTCCACCTCTAGTCCACACATCCAACTAAAACAAGATAAAGTCGCTTAACTCTTTTCATGATTTGTGAACTTGTGGTGGTCAACAGCATCGTACACAAAGTCAGATTCAGGAGCAGTAGGGCTCATGATACGTCTAAATCCAAAGCAATCAACAAATTGTTAAGAACGCTGCTTAAAGTCCTGAAGTTTTTGTTTATTGGCAGCAACTAAATTTTGTCTAAAATTACTCAAATAATGTTGCTAGATAAGTGACTTTTAAGTTACACCAGAATAGATACATGAGAATGAGCTCATATCAAGACAATTTATTTAAAAACAAATTCTTAAATAAAAATACACAACGTACAAAATGCATAGTCAATGTTATATTTGTATAGAATAAAAAAGATGAAATAAAAGGTGAATATAAGACCTTTGGATATAAACTGTTCGACAGTCTGGAGGCAGGAATGGAAAACACCTCATTTACATTTGAATTTTAAATATATCACGCTTGGCTCGGAGCTTTGTCTTGTGAAGCTCAGCTGCTAGGACTTACAGTTAGTTAATAAACAAAACTGTGCTCTATTTTCTTCTGTATTTCATTATAAAAACAAAGAAAGATATCAGCCTGTTGCTTGTAAAATTCAAGTAAAAGTTACTGACAATAAAATACATTTGAAATGTGCTTCAACTGTTGAGGTCTGGAGGTTGAATTGTGTCTGAGGAGTTCAGAGAGATAACTGGTGCCAGTCCATGCAATGCTTTGAAAACAACTAAAAACCTTAAAACCAGTTCTACATTTGACAGACTTGTAAGGAAACACTAGTTGGTGCCAGTGAGGAGTCTTTGCTGCTACACTGCCAGCCAAACCAGGTCCTCGCTTCCTGATAACGGTCGTTCATAGAATTTAAGAGTGTTTTCTACAAATGCTCTTAAACTTCTACATGTGTTTCCCAAAGCAATAAAGAGGAAGTGCACAACATTAAGAGCTTCTTAACGTTGGCTCTGTGCTGATGAAGATGATGCTGAATACATTTTTAAGTAACTTTGCATATTCAACTGTCTGTAAGTCATGCTATATGTTGAAAATAATCATCACAAAGTGTAAATGTTGTAAATTACACAAATAAATGTTCTATACTGGAAATTGTTCAGTATGAAAACAAAGCTTTATGTGCAGTTAACAGTCTACAGTCTTTATAATTCATGTTACTGGGTGGAAGACGGTTTAAGAAAGTAAACTTTACCTGATTTAGCTGCTGCTCGAGGCAGACGTTACTCTGAAGATCATATCAAAACTAAAAAGAAGCAGTGGAGGTTCCTGTTTCCTCAGTATCATGAATATGTGTCATTCTGTCATACAACATACACACATAAATAGAGAGAAGAGAGAAGATATAGAACCTGAAAATATACCATCAGAGAAGAAAGAGATGTATATATGATGCAAGAAGAGGGAGAGGATGATGACGACACAAACTGGCAGATCAATTGTTGAATTAAATTTTGTGTGTTAATATTGGTTTAGTTTTACTTTCTAATTTAACTTCAAAATGTACAAAAACAATGAAAACTTATATAAAACAGGTTGTGGAGCTTCTTCAGATGCTCTAAGCCTCCTATGAGTGGGAAGGAGTCACTCAATCTACTCGTCTAATCTTTCTCACAGCGTCTTCAGTTACGATGCTTTTGGGAAACACCTCTTAAGCTTAGGAGGCTTCAGAAGATGGATTTTACAAGATGGTTTTGGGAAACAAGGCCACTGTACCTGTTTCTGAACACAAAAAAGACAAATATTTTAAAAGGGAGCATTCTACAGTGTTGTGAGTCCTTGTGAAGCAGAGATAATCTACACATTTTTTGGGATTCAGCACCTGGACATGAAAGCTGTGCGTTTGTCCTGCACACTGACTGACTGAGTGACTCACACATCGAGTCACATCAGTCCAGATAAGGCAGAATCTTAAAATGACACAAGAATTTTAGTTAGACCAGAGCCGTAGTCTGAGGGGTCAGAAACAATGATCTCTCTGGTGTACATGCCACGGACGCTACTTTTTTCATTCCATTGTGTACATTTTGAGGGTACTATCTGGTGCATAAATGTACACATTCAGAATTCAGACACTCAATTAAAATGTCGGAGTGTAAATATAGTGTGTTATGTTGTAAAAAGAGTCATTTCAGACACAGGCTCTGTCTTGTTTCAGTTTGCTGAAAAATACTTAAGCGATCCAAAATTTTATATCCTAAATTACACAAATTGTATAATTTTGTAACTTGATATGTAATGTTTTTGCTATTGACCCCCAACTCCCTATCAATTCTTCTTTTTCTTTAGATAAAATGTTTGAGGAACTTTAAATGTTTTAAATTTTAAAACCTTTTAAATGTCACTATGATGAATATTTTTCATAAATGTTGGTTATTCAAAGTGTTCTGTTAATGTGTAATAATATCAGGTTCAGGTAGCCAGTGTATATGTTTGGTCAAAAAAGCTAATTTCACCATGTCACAGTTTTTAAGACTCCTTCTTCTTGAGATCAGCAACAAGATATGACTCCTTCTCCTCAAGGAGTTTGTAGAAGATGTCTTTGCCTTCATCTCCACATGCATTCAGGGGACCAATGTAGAGTTTCCTCATCTTATCCTCAGTGGTTGAGATTTCCATGATTTCATTATAAACTCCTTTTTGGATTATGCCTTTTTCCCATAGATTATCCAAGATTGGGCCTATATTGCTCACTCTCTCGATCAGATCACACTGGTGTTTGTCCACAAAGTGCTTTCCTGAGAGCAGAGGGGATAAAAATGACCCATTGATTTAGATTAATATCTGGTGACATCAGCTTCTTGAAGAACTACTGAATAAACAGGTTAATTGATTTACATTCAAACTAGAGGTCTTCATGATCCAAAACAGACCGGTGGAAAAGTGGACCCAGTCTCTCACTTCCTGAGAACTGAGTGGACCCGTGAAGGTCTCTAACTCAACAAACACCACAAAGACATGTTTAGATTTAATGGTTAATCTAGTCGTTATGGTCCCTTTCATCATTTTCTTTAAAAAAAAAAACACACACACACACACACAAAATTGTACCTTATTTCTTAGGAAATAAGCTCATTCTGATTCTGCAGTATTATCTTATCTGCATATTATCAGTAGGCTAGATAATATCAGATGTATAATTAAAATCATGGTGTGGGTAACTTAAGTGAACCAACTCATCATTACCACCTACATAATCATCTACTCTTTGACACATTTTCTCTTTTGCAGGATGTCTATTTGATTTAAAAGCATCATTGAAAGTTAAAAATTAAAAGGTTGGAGATGAAGAAACTGGAGAAGGATATAAGTGCAGTGGAAACCGCTTATATTGATCACGTCTACCATGACTGGATGATTATAATAACCAAATTTGATTTTCTTTATTTCTCATGCAGAATATCATCTAATTGATGTTTGTATATGTATTAGCCTACATGAATATAAAAAAATGAAAAGGACAGCTTCGCTATTTACTGAATTTTATTATTATTTTAAAACACAGTGTGCGCACATTTTTGAAGCAGCGGGGGTTCTGACGACAAGAAGTTCCTTCTTTTCCTTGGCAGCAGAAGAGACGAAGAGAGCGGTAATCCTTTCCTTAGATTTTTAAGATTTATTTATTTTTAAGATAGATTTTTTATTGTGATAAGCTTCGAGGAGACTGCGTTTTCCATTGAGTGAAAATGACTTACTGATTCCTGTCATGATTTCAATGTGCACAGCAGGAGCCTCAGGTAGGCAATAATGGTGCCGCAGCCACTTATAATGGGAGTAAAGTACAAAAAATATAATTACTGTAGTTTTAAAATATTTTTCCATATGTTGTCATGTATGAAGAGACCCAAAACGAACATTGTAAGCGGACAATTTGATTACTATAGGTGGATTTGATCAATATAAGTAGTTGATCACTGTAACTGTGATCACTATAAGCGGTTTCCACTGTATACATTTATACACTGCAGAAGGTCATGGTCTGGACTTTATTTAATTTTCTTATTGTCTTCATAGCTTGAACAAAATGAGTGATTGAATGAATAAATAAGTTCAAAACAACGTTGACACACTTTTATTTCTTACATTATAAATGCTAAGCTTTTAAATAAAAGGGTTCACTCCAAAACAAAAGTGACCATGAATAAAATTGGGGATTAACTGAAATGGGTATTTTTGTAAAAGTCCCTCACAGTTCTTCCATCTTATCGTATCTTCTAAACAGTAATGCAAGCTTCTGGGTCTCTTTCCAACTGTCAGACATTCTTTGACACACAGCTAAATTAAGCTCGACAGTTAGCCTGCCACAGAGCAGGCTAGTTCTGCTAAATAAGTCATGATGAGCAGGGAATCACATAAGCCACAGTAATGGAACAGAACTCTCACTTAAATTAGCAAGGCTTTTCGAATTAAGCCAGGCTTTGCCTTTATCCACCTTTTTTGGAACACCCCTTGGATTGCATATATATATAATGTGTCTAACCCTTGATCAAGTTAGACCTGTTCTGTTTTGTTTTTTTTCTTGTAAGTGTTAAAGTAATTTCATGAGAAAATTGCATAGTTAATACCTGTGGACCTGCCTTCAGCCAAGGTATTTCCACCAGTTGCTCCACTTGAGGATCCCACAGCTGTAAGAAATTTAGGGAAAATTTTAATTGTTTAACAATTGTATTGTTCTTCTTTAACGTCACTGACACAGAAAACAAACTGCTTTCTTTAATGATCAGAACACTTGAGAAAAAAGTTGGCTAATATAAAATCAGGATCTGTCTCTCAGAAGCTTTTTTTTCTCTTAATTTGTCCTTGATTTGCTCTTCCTGTTTATGAATCCCTCAGTGGATTAGTATCTATTAGTGTCTACATATCAGATCAACTAAACAACAGTCAAGACATTGTATTTGAGTAAGTATTTGTATAGAATATAAATGAGGGTGATTAAAACATAAGGATGGCGATTTTCTATATTTTTCTTATTGTCAACAAATCTCATGTGCAGAATCAAACCAACAATGAATTGATCCTACTTACAAGTATTATGTGTGTATCCAAAGCCTGATATATCTTATTCCTCTGTGCCGTACACCTGTTGTTGTCCAAAAACTATAAAAAACATGTTAATGAGCCACAACTGCTGCACTAGGTGACATGTTCCTTCTTCCCTGAAGATGGTGGTTACTGTAGTAATCTGTAACTGTTATTGTAAAGAGAACCGCATCCTTAGACATGTGTGCTGGCCTCTTCCTGACATAGAAACGCTTTCTGGAGAGAAAAAACTTGCTGTTATTAGTCTTTGGAGCCGTTTCTAAACAAATGAACCTCAGCGAAAGTTCAGTCAGAAAGACCATCTTATGTATGCTCAGGTCTGTAGTATTGTTTCTCAAACCATCTGTCATTCCCATCCCTCAGCATGCTCAGTCATAATTTCCTTGGTGTGGTTCCCCTGGACGTCAATTAAGACGTCAGCTGTTCAAATCAGCTGGTCACATCTAACCAATAGCATGGTGACACACCTTCATCATCAGCCTATTATATGTTTTCTCCCTCTCTACCTTAGTGCTTTCATGGTGCTGTTTTGCTCACCCCAACACCTCCCCATCACCGCCTAGTCTTCACAGTGCATCACTTAATCAATCTCATCAGCCTTATCAGACTCAGCAGAAGTCATCAGCGACCACCACCACCACCACCACCAGTGTCTAGATTGCATGGGGGGATTTATTTTGCTGCTGCTCAGGACTGATGTCCCTTGATTCAAAATCTCCCTATAGAGTCTAAGTGGCAAAGACTTCTGACAACACTTAATCATCAATATCATCTGTATAATAAACAATTGTTTTTGCTTCATTCACTTGTCTCTCCTGATTGAACTAACCACATTCTTAGTGGCACAGAGGAATAACATGTCACACTTTGGATACAGACACAACACTTGTAAGTAGGATCAATTCATTGTTATTGTGGCTCTGCACAAGATTTCTTGACAATAATTATCCTTATACTATAGGCAGTCCTAAACTTCAATAATCACTCAAGGATAATGTATTTATCAGTATTTCAGTCAACTTCCCATTTAAGGAAGCAGGCAAACATGCATGTTTTTAAGTTGAAGTGCCTCTTTATGTTTTGTAATGTACCTACCTCTCACTGTAGCACCAGCTGGTCCAGCTGATGATGCTGCAGCTGCAACACATTAAATGATAACCTTATAATAAATACATTGTTCTAGACAAGAATACTTCAGCAGGCAAACCATAGTACAAGAATACTGCACAAAATAGCTGGCCAAGTTCAGCTCTGTAAATTCAGCGAAAGACAACTTCTCAGCAGTTTATTTAAAATGGTCAAATGTGAAATATGTGAAAAACAAACAAAACACAACTCAGGTGCTACAATTATATCATGGTGATCATACAATTTGGTTTCAAAACTACAAACATTTTAAACATTGATGAAATTCCAATTGGTTTTATTCTGGTTGAAATATTTGCAACAAATGTGTGAAATATTTATGACATATGACTGAAAGCTGAAATCTCGTATAGTAATGGACAGTACATATATGCAGTGTCTTACCTTCTGAATGACCAGAGTTTGGATAGTCATCTGGAATAAAATGGAGAACAAAACAAATACTGACAGCTGATATCATGGGTTTATGTATTTCATTCACAATAAAAGATTCAATAATGAGACATTTTAGCTAAATAAAATTGAATTATATTAAATATCAATAACATTCTAATTCTGAAGGATCAGTTATAGTTGTTTGCATCAAAAACCATCAAATGTTATTACGACTGTGATCAAATTTGTTGTGTTGGGTCTTTGATAAATCACTCTGTCCCAATACCCATACTTGCTGTTTTAAGCACTTCTATGGGTTTCTGGAAGTAAATAAACAGGAATCATTATCACGTATTAAATCGCAGGTGAATACATAAATCAGACAGCTACAACCAGAATATTACACCCACAGAGCAACAAAGCAACAACTCTCATTAATTATATAGAATGGTTAGGTTCATGGAAAAGACAGAACGCATCTTTTTTTGTAGTGTAGGTAATATTGTTTAACAACCACTGACCTTTTCGAATTGTACAGGCCCACACTGGTTCACACACTGGTTTACACACTGTTTTACCCTTCTTTGTACAACGGTGTGAGAGTGTAAAGTTGAAGTTTCTGTCTGGATTTTCAATGAACACTTCATAGAAATTTGTGTTTGCATATCTGAGGGTTATCCCACCCTGTGTAAAAATACAACATAAAAGGAGAGGAGGAGTTCGTTTTTGACAAAGGTAAACAGTCAAGTTAAATCCTTTACAACAAAAACAAAACTAGTTGATTAGTGTCTGGTCATTAGGAACACTGTTTTGCACATGCTCAGATCATTTACATTTCTGTCTGGCTGCTGATCTCTCCCAAACTCTGAACACAGCGAGCAAAGCTGACTCCACATTCACCAAGCAGTATTGGCAACCTTCTTGAAGTAGCTTATGTGTGGCCAAACAATCAATAGATTTGTCACTAGGCTCTTAAAAGCTGTATCTAGGGAGAGCGTTGCTAAGTTGTCAACACTGATCACATGTCTCTTTGTATAAATGGCCAATACAAACAATGATGCATCTATTTACAATCAAAGGAGTCTAAATGCCAATTCCCTTAATTGTATCCATGTTTCTCACTTGCATAGTTTCCTTGTGTCTTATATTGTGTTCACATCATATTGTTCAGACCTTAATTGCAGCCAAGTTGGAGAAAAACTTTCACATCAGCTACCTGGTTGCAATTCTGAGTTGAAGATGTTTTAAATTTCTGACAGCTACAATATTTCCAACTTGGCTAAAAGTACTACAAAAGTGTCAAAATCCCTGCAGCAAAATGCTGCAATTTCACCATCGCTGGCAGTTTCATCTTTCAAAAATCAAATATTTACACAAAGACAAGAAATTTAGAACAAGTAAAATACAAATTAAATGCATAAGGCCATGTGCAGCTACACCTCCCTGCAATGTCTTTGATCCTTCTGTGTCTTTACATGCAGCATGTCTAAACCACAATTCACTACATAAATGAAATTTCTAACAGACAGTTCAAACTGTACCTCTGGCTGAATTTCTGCTGTCTTTATGTCTGATGTGAGGACGAATGTTTTGCGCAATTTCAGGTAGTTGTTTGGGCTTGACTTACTATCACCCATTTCGTATCCTTTAGACTCTTCCTCCTTCTTCACCGTCTGGAAAAAAACAATACAAACAAAGCTGCTTCAAGGTTACAGTAACAAACATTGTTGTCTGTGTTTTAAAGTACATTCATGAAAAAGCAATACGGTTTTTACAGTAGAGTATTAGGGCCACTGGTGGAAAAAGATAAACTGTAAGATTTTAAGAATAGTTATGCTGATGAGGAAGATCATCATTAATTTCAATTATAAGTTTTATTATATAAAATTTTGCAACATGTATATTTTGAGAATAACCAAATACACTGCTGTAGAATTGTGTTTTAATGAGTAAACAAACAAAAATAAATAGAGCAGTGTTCATGTAAAAATTAAGTTGGTGTCGGCAAAGGATTGAAGGCTGCTGCACATTGACATGCAGTGAGCAGTGGGCTTAAATTGAAAAGTTTCAGTTTGTCAGTGAGATCTATTAGCCTCCAAACAAATATTAACTTCAGCTACTGACAGAAATCTGAGGAGAATCACTTGGTCCTTCATCTTGAAATAAGGAAACGTGTCCATTACGCTGTCTCATGTTTTAAGTGGCTTATCTTCAATAAAATGTGCATAAAAATAAGTGTAAATGTGAAATTTGTTATTGATCATACATGCATGTTTCAATGTTAAGTCATATTTTTGGATATCGTTTAAAGAAGATTTTTAAATGGGAATACAGAAAGGGGAAAAAACCTTCTGTGACCAGCGACCCCTCCCACTTCACAACTCTATTCTCACAATTTCACTTTTTCCACCACTGGCCCTAATACTCAGTTGTAGGTTTTTTAATCTGATTATATTATACATTTGTGATAGTAAGATATTAAATAACCTGTTTTAGAGCAGGATCATTTCGGATCAGATACACATGAAGTTTGAGGAACGTTGTGTTTGGTTTATAGTATATTAACACGTTGCACTTTATTTTCCCTGAAAAGCGAATATTAATCATAGGCCCTTTTTTAGAGAAAACTGGTTCAGATAACTTGACATGGGATGATGTGACCTCAGACACGTCCTCAACAACATCTCCACAGGCATCTATGTGTAGGACTGCAAACTTGTCTAACATTGTAGAGTCATCTGCACAAAATACAAGCACATATATTTAGTGAGGAGAAAGGGATTGTATCACAATACATTTAAATACATGTTTACTTATTTCTTCATGTCCACTTACCTGTGCAGATCCAGTGTGGCAGGTACACTTCATTTAACTTCCCAGCAATGACTGTGATGTCCAGTAGAGGACCTGCAGGCATGTATTGTAAGCTTTCCATTCTCTCCATGTGTTCTTCCCAAGACCAGAACTGGTACTTAAAGCTGACCTTTTCTTCACAGACCCATCGCAGGTCAGAGACACTGCATTCAAACCTTCCTGCTTCAGACTGTAGGCTGAAAGAAAAAAAAAAAGAGTCCTTGTATACGCACAAAATACTTCATTATTAATAACAATAATAATTATGATGATACGCTTTATGATAAAACAAGAAAAACAAGAAAAAAAGATTAAATTGGATTTAAAACAACAAGACAAGATAAAACAACCATCAGGTAATAACACTTAAGGGACTCAATGGGCTAAATGTAAACTTAACCAGTAGCTGCCTTAATTTTATTTGGAGCTAAATGTAGCATTACCATAATTACTGTAATATGGCATGAAAAAGATCCTGAAAAAATATCGAAATCAAGCTTTTTTCAATGGTTCCAGTTTGTTGTGACACAGTATTGAAGATGTTATTTTTACCTGTAAGTTGGAGCCTCATCTGCATCTGTACTGTTCACTTCAGGTTCAAGTTTAGTCCAGTCACTGGAGTCCTACATCAGAGGACAGTCACATTTGTGAATTACTGCAATTGCTCCTTTTTAAACACTAATTTTACAACATCACACAAATGGAAAAAAAAATTCACACAAATAAAGTGAATGACAAATCTACAAGTGAGCAGATGAGTGAATGAAAGGGATTACCATAATGCTTCCATGACCCCCAAACTCCAAGCTTCCTGAAGGACCTTGTTAAAACACATCAGAAAATGTTTTAAATGATATTATGCTTATAAAAGGAATCATATAGTAACTTTCCAGATGTTTTGCTGCTTTAGCACTATGTGCTATATAGCACTGCTCCAGTATGAGAGCAATATGTCATACAGGACTTACTGCTGAGTAAAGCCTAAGTTGAGGAAAAGTGGCAGCACTTCACAGGACTTCTACTATGTACCACCCATAGGCTAGCTACATGTAGTTGTACATGTAGCCAACATCAAATATGTATAGTTATGGGTGCTGATGTTTCTGTCATGCTTTATAGTCAATGTCCTGTATTATGCTGTTGTGGTACCGAGCCAGGTACCAAAAACCAACAACTTAATAATGATGCAAGAGGAGCTTAATGCTAACAACTAAATTGTTGTTAGCAGAGATTAATTTGCAAAATTAAATCTTTTTTTGCCAGGATACCCAGAAGTTAAAATATCACTTTCCCTCAGTGATGTGTAGCTATGCAGATACTTATGATTTTATTTTCCCAGGTGTTTGGAAATCCAAAGACAGAGGATGTTGCTCGTGATAATGGCATCTAAATAATATAACAATCAAAACAAACACATACTCAAATGGCTGCCTGACTGTCCAAAATGTATTTTGAATGATGAAAAAATGAGTAGCGTTAAAGTAGAATAAGACCCCACTCTGCATACCAAATGTTTGATATTGGAATTGTATTGTATTGTTTTTTTTAACACAACTTACCTTTGGATCCTGAGCTGGTGTTTGACAAACTCTGCACCAGATCCATCCTGTTCATCTTCTTTAAAACCTCCCTGGTCACCTCCACAGACTGTTGACCGTAGATCTCAACCATCAGATCCACTAAGTCCATCCTGTCTGCCCTCTCTATTCGGCTTCTTGAGATTCTTGGGAGATCTTTCATTTGTAGGTTCTGCAGCAGCCACTTGAAGATCTTGATTTCCCCCAAATGTAATTCTTCAAGTGTTTCCAAAAGCTTCTCATTAACTGGTGTCATTGTTTCGTCCTGATGGATTCAAAGTGATCAGAGGGCATTTATATAATATTTCCACTGTAATGATTAAACATTCATGTCTTTGCATCAATGTAAACACTTAAATCATGTGACTAATATTAACCACATTAGGCAAAATTATACATTTAGTGAAATTGGACTCATGCATCAGAGGACAATCACTTAAATAAGTATAAGTATAATTTTACTCACTAATTTTGCAACATCATACACATGTACAAATAAACATATGACAAATAAATGAGCAAATTGAATAATAAAAGGGATTACCATAATGCCTCCATGAGCCCCAAACTCCAAGCTTCTTGAAGGACCTTGTTAAAACACATTAGAAAATGTTTTAAATCATGCAATGTTTATAAATAGAATCATATGGTGACTAACCAGTAGGGATGTGCAGAGGGCCCAGTATTTATATTTGTATCTGTATTTGTTCAGGCAGCAACATTATTTCTATTTGTATTCAAATAAAAGTGGAAATAGGCATAGAAATCTTATTTTCATTTTAATTACACTTTTAACTTTAGGATATTAAAGTTTTAAAATAAGTGTTCATCAATAAACTATCTTGGACGGAGGTCCCCACAGCATTTCTTGAATTTGAGTCTCACAGATCATAGATGACTACAATGACTACTGAGCTAAAACTCAACTCTGCACCACTGCAAAGACAGATCTGTAGCTATTTATACACCCATTACACAGAGACAGCATAGCATGTAATGTGTAGAGAAGAATTACTACGGTGATTATTGCTCTGCACTTTTCATTTATTGCCTAATTTTTATAACCTAACTTTGTGGAAAGGGGAATGGGAACGACAATTTCAAGAGTCCCTTTGAGAGCATTTAGCACATGTCCGTAGCTCAGCTTCATCTCTGCGGAAAAACTCAAATTCCAGGAGTGATGTCCAAATAAGGAAATGTGCGTCATGCAGCGGGTGGATGTGATTACCCTCATTGAGAGCTGCTAATAGACGTAACACAGCGGAGCAGAGGAGAGAGCCTGAGATAGCATGTAACCAACCTGTGCGCTATTATTTGACATGTTTTTTTTTCTTCCCTAAAACAATTCATTTTTAAAATATTTGTACGGAATAAATATTTGTAAAAACCCACTATTTGTGCTTTTCTGAATACTGCATTTGGATTCAGCTCCACCCCTACTATCCGGATGCTTTGCTGCTTTAGCACTATGTGCTACATATTCTCCTGTACTCTCATATACTCTTCTTCTGTACACACAACATCTATTGCATATCTGTCCATACTGGGAGAGGAATCCCTCCTCTTACTTTTCCTGAGGTTTCCTCAATTTTTCCCCATTAAAGGAGTTTTTTGTTATTCGAATTGAGGGTCTAAAGACAGGATTTTGTATTGCTGTACAAGTTGTAAAGTCCCCTGAGTCAAATTTGTGATTTGTGATATTGGGCTATACAAATACAATTGACTTGACTACATAGTACAGTTCCAACATGAGAGCAATATGTTATGCAGGACTTACTGCTGAGAAAAGTCTAAGTCAAGGAAAAGTGGCAGCACTTCACAGGACTTCTGTTATGTACAACTTACAGGCTAAGTACATGTAGCTGTTGTAGTAACGATTCCTCACGAAAGGGAAAGATTGTACAATAAAAATACTGGTGCAATCATATAACTTAATTTGTTTTGCATGTACATATACTACAATAAACAACTGGATAGTAACCAACACCAAACATGTAAAATAATGGGCGTTGATGTTGCCGTCATGCTACATAGTCAATGTCCTGTATTATGCTGCAGTGTACCAAGCCAGGTACCAAAAACCAACAACTTAATGATGGTGCAAGAGGAGCTTGATGCTAACAACTACATTTTTCTCACAAATAATGCAGTGATTAGTTTGCATAATTACATTTTTTTTGCCAAGAAACCCAAAAGTTCAGATATCACTTTCCCCCAGTGGTATGTAGCCATGCAGATACTTGTGGTTTTATTTTCCCAGGTGTTTGGAAATCCATCCAGCCATCAGTGTTTTGTCTTATGTTGTCATTGTAACAAGCCAGGTACCAAACACCAAAGTGGCCATGCAAATTGTTTACATCTTCATGATGGTTTAACAGGAATATAATGATGATTAATTACAGTTTTTTTGCCAGATTACAATGAATGTAAAATATTCAATAACAGTTTTCATTGGAACTACTTTTTTTTTAAACCAAAGAAATAATCCTTATAAAAAGTGTTGACAGCATGTTCTGAGGATTATTCAGTTTAACAGAGACACTGTTCCTGGAAAAAAAGAGACTTTTTCCGTGAGATTAATTAAATGTAATATTTCAATGGTGAGAGCATCACAAAAGAATTTCATTCATCTCCATTGTATTGGCTGCAAAAATGTTAGAGATAAATATTACGAAACTTTGAGAAATACAACTGCTGCAGACGCCACTACAGGTGAGTGAGGGTTTTTTGTTTTGTGTGTTTTTTATTTTAGTATTATTATCGTTTTATTTTTGCATTTTCACCTTAATTGGACAGTCAAGAAGTAAACAGAATATGAGCGGACAGAGTGCGGTATGACATGCAACAAAAGTCCCAAAATGCGATCAAACCAGTACATTACAGTTATGTGGTATGCACCTTAACCATTAGACTTTTAGGAAGCTGCTTGTATTTTTTTGTTTTTGGTAACTTGAGAGAAGAAACCCTTTGAAAAGATCTTGCTTTTTCAATCAGTAGATGTCATTTTGGAAACTATGCTATATGTAGGAGTCTAGTTATTCTGGGTTTACTTTTGGCTTATTGTTGCTGTGGACAATTTAAAAACAGTGACTGATCTAGAGTCATTGACTATAATGACTATACAGCATAGAGTGAGTATCTTTGCTTGTGATAATGGCATCTGGATGACAACAATCAAAACAAACACATACTCAAATGGCTGCCTGACTGTCCAAAATGTATTTTGAATAATGAAAAAAAAGAGTAGCGTTAAAGTAGAATAAGACCCTACTCCGCATACCAAATGTTTCATATTGGAATTGTATTGGGTTGTTTTTTTCACACAACTTACCTTCGGATCCTGAGCTTGTGTCTGATAACCTCTGCACCAGATCCATCCTGCTCATCTTCTTTAAAACCTCCCTGGTCACCTCCACAGACTGTTGACCGTAGATCTCAACCATCAGATCCACTAAGTCCATCCTGTCTGCCCTCTCTATTCGGCTTCTTGGGATTCTTGGGCGGTCAATCATTTGAAGGTGCTGCAGCAGCCACTTGAATTGCTCGATTTCCCCTAAACGTAATTCTTCAAGTGTTCTCAAAAGCTTCTCATTAACTGGTGTCATTGTTTCGTCCTGATGGATTCAAAGTGATCAGAGGGCATTTATATAATATTTCCACTGTAATGATTAAACATTCATGTCTTTGCATCAATGTAAACATTTAAATCATGTGACTAATATTAACCACATTAGGCAAAATTATACATTTAGTGAAATTGGACTCATGCATCAGAGGACAATCACTTAAATAAGTGAAAATTGTTCCTGTTTACTCACTAATTTTGCAACATCGTACGCATGTACAAATAAACATATGACAAATAAACAAATGAGCAAATTGAATAATAAAAGGGATTACCATAATGCTTCCATGAGCCCCAAACTCCAAGCTTCTTGAAGGACCTTGTTAAAACACATCAGAAAATGTTTTAAATTATGTTATGTTTATAAATAGAATCATATGGTGACTAACCAGTGGGGATGTGCAGAGGGCCCAGTATTTATATTTGTATCTGTATTTGTTCAGGCAGCAAAATTATTTCTATTTGTATTCAAATAAAAGTGAAAATAGGCATAGAAATCTTGTTTTTATTTTTATTACACTTTTAACTTTAGGATATTAAAGTCTTAAAATAAGTGTTCATCAATAAACTATCTTGGAAGGAGGTCCCCACAGCAGGTCTTGAACTTGAATCTCACAGATCATAGATGACTACAATGACTACTGAGCTAAAACTCAGCTCTGCACCACTGCAAAGACAGATCTGTAGCTATTTATACACCCATAACACAGAGACAGCATAGCATGTAAGGTGTAGGGAAGAACTACTAAGGTGATTACTGCTCTGCACTTTTCATTTATTGCCTATTTTTTATAACCTAACTTTGTGGAAAGGGGAATGGGAACAACAATTTATAGAGAGTCCCTTTGAGAGCATTTAGCGCATGTTCATAGCTCAGCTTTATCTCTGAGGAACAACTCAAATTCCAGGAGTGATGTCCAAATAAGGAAATGTGCATCATGCAGCAGGTGGATGTGATTACCCTCATTGAGAGCTGCTAATAGACGTAACACAGCGGAGCAGAGGAGAGAGCCTGAGTTAGCATGTAACCAACCTGTGCGCTATTATTTGACATGTTTTTTTTTTCTTCCCCAAAACAATTCATTTTTAAAATATTTGTACAAAATAAATATTTGTAAAAACCCACTATTTGTGCTTTTCTGAACACTGTATTTGGATTCAGCTCCACCCCTACTAACCAGATGCTTTGCTGCTTTAGCACTATGTGCTACATATTCTCCTATACTCTCACATATTCTCCCTCCTGTTACTCTTCCTGAGGTTTCTTCAATTTTTCCCTATTAAATGGTTTTTTAGGGAATTTTTCCCCATTCGAATTGAGGGTCTAAAGACAGGATTTTGTATTGCTGTACAGATTGTAAAGCCTCCTGAGTCAAATTTGTGATTTGTGATAATGGGCTATACAAATACAATTGACTTGACTACATAGTACAGTTCCAATATGAGAGCAATATGTTATGCAGGACTTACTGCTAAGTAAAGTCTAAGTTGAGAAAAAGTGGCAGCACTTCACAGGACTTCTGTACAACTTACAGGCTAAGTACATGTAGCTGTTGTAGTAACAATTCCTCATGACAGGGAAAGATTATACAATAAAAATACAGGAGCATCATATAACTTGTTGAAGAGAAGTAGCAGTACTTTGCAGGACTTTTGTATGTACTTATGTACAACCTATAGGCTAGCTACATGTAGCTGTACATGTAGCCAACAACAAACATGTAAAGTAATAGGCATTGATGTTGCCGTCATGTTATGTAGTCAATGTCCTGTATTATTCTGTTGTGGAACCAAGCCAGGTACCAAAAACCAACAACTTAATGATACTTAATTCTTACAACTACATTTTTATCACAAATTACACAGAAATTAGTTTGTATAACATCTTTTTTTGCCAAAACATCCCAAAAATTATAATCATTATAATTATTTGACCAGGTGTTTGGAAATAAATCCATCCATCAGTGTTTTGTCTTATGTTGCCATTGTACCAAAAACTAAAGAGGCAATGCAAATTTTTTACACCTTCATGATGATGTAACAGGAATATAATGATGATTTATTACTTTTTTGCCAGATTACAATGAATGTAAAATGTTCAATAACAGTTTTCATTTGAACTTTTTTTTTTTTTAAACCAAAGAAATAATCCTTATAAAAACTGTTGACAGCATGTTCTGAGGATTATTCAGTTTAACCGAGATACTGTTCCTGGAAAAACTTTTTCCGTGGGATTTATTTAATGTAATATTTCAATGGTGAGAGCATCACAAAAGAATTTCATTCACTTCCATTGATTTGGCCTGAAAAAATGTTTGAGATAGATATTATGAAACTTTGAGATATACAACTGCTGCAGACACCACCACAAGTGAGTGAGGGTTTTTTTGTTTTGTGTGTTTTTTATTTTAGCACTATTATCTTTTTATTTTTGCATTTTCACCTTAATTGGACATTGAAGAAGCAGACAGATTATGAAGGGACAGAGTGCGATATGACGTGCAACAAAAGTCCCCGACTGCAATCAAACCAGTACATTACAGTTATGTGGTATGCACCTTAACCATTAGACTTTTAGGAAGCTGCTTGTATTTTTTTGTTTTTGGTAACTTGAAAGAAGAAACCCTTTGAAAAGATCTTTTGCTTTTTCAATCAGTAGATGTCATTTTGGAAACTATGCCTTATGTAGGAGTCTAGTTATTCTGGGTTTACTTTTGGCTTATTGTTGCTGTGGACAATTTAAAAACAGTGACTGATCTAGAGTCATTGACTATAATAAGTGTCTTTGCTTGTGATAATGGCATCTAGATAATATAACAATCAAAACAAACACATATTCAAATGGCTGCCTGACTGTCCAAAATGTATTTTGAATGATGAAAAAAAGAGTAGTATTAAAGTAGAAGAAGACCCCACTCTGCATACCAAATGTTTCATATTGGAATTGTATTGTTTTGTTTTTTTCACACATCTTACCTTTGGATCCTGAGCTGGTGTCTGACAAACTCTGCACCAGATCCATCCTTTTCATCTTCTTTAAAACCTCCCTGGTCACCTCCACAGACTGTTGACCGTAGATCTCAACCATCAGATCCACTAAGTCAAAACCGTATGCCCTCTCTATTCGGCTTCTTGGGATTCTTGGGAAGTCTGTCATTTGAAGGTGATGCAGCAGCCACTTGAAGATCTTGATCTCATCGAAACTTAATTCTTCCAGTGTTTCCAAAAGCTTTTTCCTAACTTGTGTCATTGTTTCGTCCTGATGGATTCAAAGTGATCAGAGGGCATTTATATAATATTTCTACGGTAATGATTAAACATTCATGTCTTTGCATCAATGTAAACATTTAAATCATGTGACTAATATTAACCACATTAGGCAAAATTATACATTTAGTGAAATTGGACTCATGCACCAGAGGACAATCACTTAAATAAGTGAAAATTGTTCCTGTTTACTCACTAATTTTGCAACATCATACACATGTACAAATAAACAAATGAGCAAATTGAATAATAAAAGGGATTACCATAATGCTTCCATGAGCCCCAAACTCCAAGCTTCTTGAAGGACCTTGTTAAAACACATTAGAAAATGTTTTAAATCATGTTATGTTTATAAATAGAATCATATGGTGACTAACCAGTAGGGATGTGCAGAGGGCCCAGTATTTATATTTGTATCTGTATTTGTTCAGGCAGCAAAATTATTTCTATTTGTATTCAAATAAAAGTGGAAATAGCCATAGAAATCTTATTTTTATTTGTATTACACATTTAACTTTAGGATATTAAAGTCTTAAAATAAGTGTTCATCAATAAACTATCTTGGACGGAGGTCCCCACATCAGGTCTTGAACTTGAGTCTCACAGATCATAGATGACTACAATGACTACTGAGCTAAAACTCAGCTCTGCACCACTGCAAAGACAGATCTGTAGCTATTTATACACCCATAACACAGAGACAGCATAGCATGTAAGGTGTAGGGAAGAACTACTAAGGTGATTACTGCTCTGCACTTTTCATTTATTGCCTATTTTTTATAACCTAACTTTGTGGAAAGGGGAATGGGAACAACAATTTATAGAGAGTCCCTTTGAGAGCATTTAGCGCATATTCATAGCTCAGCTTTATCTCTGAGGAACAACTCAAATTCCAGGAGTGATGTCCAAATAAGGAAATGTGCATCATGCAGCGGGTGGATGTGATTACCCTCATTGAGAGCTGCTAATAGACGTAACACAGCGGAGCAGAGGAGAGAGCCTGAGTTAGCATGTAACCAACCTGTGCGCTATTATTTGACATGTTTTTTTTTCTTTCCATAAACAATTCATTTTTAAAATATTTGTACAAAATAAATATTTGTAAAAACCCACTATTTGTGCTTTTCTGAACACTGTATTTGGATTCAGCTCCACCCCTACTAACCAGATGCTTTGCTGCTTTAGCACTATGTGCTACATATTCTCCTATACTCTCACATATTCTCCCTCCTGTTACTCTTCTTGAGGTTTCTTCAATTTTTCCCTATTAAATGGTTTTTTAGGGAATTTTTCCCCATTCGAATTGAGGGTCTAAAGACAGGATTTTGTATTGCTGTACAGATTGTAAAGCCCCCTGAGTCAAATTTGTGATTTGTGATAATGGGCTATACAAATACAATTGACTTGACTACATAGTACAGTTCCAATATGAGAGCAATATGTTATGCAGGACTTACTGCTAAGTAAAGTCTAAGTTGAGAAAAAGTGGCAGCACTTCACAGGACTTCTGTACAACTTACAGGCTAAGTACATGTAGCTGTTGTAGTAACAATTCCTCACGACAGGGAAAGATTATACAATAAAAATACAGGAGCATCATATAACTTGTTGAAGAGAAGTAGCAGTACTTTGCAGGACTTTTGTATGTACTTATGTACAACCTATAGGCTAGCTACATGTAGCTGTACATGTAGCCAACAACAAACATGTAAAGTAATAGGCATTGATGTTGCCGTCATGTTATATAGTCAATGTCCTGTATTATTCTGTTGTGGAACCAAGCCAGGTACCAAAAACCAACAACTTAATGATACGTAATGCTTACAACTACATTTTTATCACAAATAACACAGAGATTAGTTTGTATAACATCTTTTTTTGCCAAAACATCCCAAAAATTATAATCATTATAATTATTTGACCAGGTGTTTGGAAATAAATCCATCCATCAGTGTTTTGTCTTATGTTGCCATTGTACCAAAAACTAAAGAGGCAATGCAAATTTTTTACACCTTCATGATGATGTAACAGGAATATAATGATGATTTATTACTTTTTTGCCAGATTACAATGAATGTAAAATGTTCAATAACAGTTTTCATTTGAACATTTTTTTTTTAAACCAAAGAAATAATCCTTATAAAAACTGTTGACAGCATGTTCTGAGGATTATTCAGTTTAACCGAGATACTGTTCCTGGAAAAACTTTTTCCGTGGGATTTATTTAATGTAATATTTCAATGGTGAGAGCATCACAAAAGAATTTCATTCACTTCCATTGATTTGGCCTGAAAAAATGTTTGAGATAGATATTATGAAACTTTGAGATATACAACTGCTGCAGACACCACCACAAGTGAGTGAGGGTTTTTTTGTTTTGTGTGTTTTTTATTTTAGCACTATTATCTTTTTATTTTTGCATTTTCACCTTAATTGGACATTGAAGAAGCAGACAGATTATGAAGGGACAGAGTGCGATATGACGTGCAACAAAAGTCCCCGACTGCAATCAAACCAGTACATTAGTTATGTGGTATGCACCTTAACCATTAGACTTTTAGGAAGCTGCTTGTATTTTTTTGTTTTTGGTAACTTGAAAGAAGAAACCCTTTGAAAAGATCTTTTGCTTTTTCAATCGGTAGATGTCATTTTGGAAACTATGCCATATGTAGGAGTCTAGTTATTCTGGGTTTACTTTTGGCTTATTGTTGCTGTGGACAATTTAAAAACAGTGACTGATCTAGAGTCATTGACTATAATGAGTATCTTTGCTTGTGATAATGGCATCTAGATAATATAACAATCAAAACAAACACATATTCAAATGGCTGCCTGACTGTCCAAAATGTATTTTGAATGATGAAAAAAAGAGTAGTATTAAAGTAGAAGAAGACCCCACTCTGCATACCAAATGTTTCATATTGGAATTGTATTGTTTTGTTTTTTTCACACATCTTACCTTTGGATCCTGAGCTGGTGTCTGACAAACTCTGCACCAGATCCATCCTGTTCATCTTCTTTAAAACCTCCCTGGTCACCTCCACAGACTGTTGACCGTAGATCTCCACCATCAGATCCACTAGGTCAAAACCGTATGCCCTCTCCATTCGGCTTCTTGGGATTCTTGGGAGGTCTTTGACTTGAGGGTGATGTAGCCACCACTTGAACTGCTCAATCTCCCCGAAACTTAATTCTTCCAGTGTTTCCAAAAGCTTCTCCTTAACTTGTGTCATTGTTTCGTCCTGATGGATTCAAAGCGAACAGAACATTCAAAAATTGAAATCTTTGCATCAACTTAAACATTTAAATCATGTGACTGATATTAACCACATTAGGCAAAATTGTACATTTAGTGAAATTGGACTCATACACCAGAGGACAATCTGTTCCTATTTACTCGCTAATTTTGCAACATCATACACATGTACAAATAAACATATGACAAATAAACAAATGAGAAAATTGAATAATAAAAGGGATTACCATTATGCCTCCATGAGCCCCAAACTCCAAGCTTCTTGAAGGACCTTGTTAAAACACATCAGAAAATGTTTTAAATTATGTTATGTTTATAAATAGAATCATATGGTAACTAACCAGTAGGGATGTGCAGAGGGCCCAGTGGAAATAGGTGTAGAAATCCTGTTTTTTTTCTTATTACACTTTTAGTTTTGGGATATTTAGGTGTTAAAATAAGTGTTCATCAATAGACTATCTTGAAAGGAGGTCCCCACAGCAGGTCTTGAACTTGAGTCTCACAGATCATAGATGACTACAATGACTACTGAGCTAAAGCTCAGCTCTGCACTACTGCAAAGACAGATCTGTAGCTATTTATGCACCCATAACACAGAGACAGCACAGCATGTAAGATGTAGGGAAGAACTACTAAGGCAATTATTGCCCTATTTTTTACAACCTAACTTTGTGGAAAGGGGAATGGGAACAACAGGTTATAGAGAGTCCCTTTGAGAGCATTTAGCGCATGTTCATAGCTCAGCTCTCTGAGGAACAACCCAAACTCCAGGAGTGATGTCCAAATAAGGAAATGTGCGTCATGCAGCAGGTGGATGTGATTCTCCTCATTGAGAGCTGCTAATAGACTAACACAGCGAAGCAGAGGAGAGAGCCTGAGTTAGCATGTAACCAACCTGTGCGCTATTATTTGACATGTTTTTTTTTCTTCCCCAAAACAATTCATTTTTAAAACATTTGTACAAAATAAATATTTGTAAAAACCCACTATTTGTGCTTTTCTGAATACTGCATTTGGATTCAGCTCCACCCCTACTATCCAGATGCTTTGCTGCTTTAGCACTATGTGCTACATATTCTCCTGTACTCTCATATACTCTTCTTCTGTACACACAACATCTATTGCATATCTGTCCATACTGGGAGAGGAATCCCTCCTCTTACTTTTCCTGAGGTTTCCTCAATTTTTCCCCATTAAAGGAGTTTTTTGTTATTCGAATTGAGGGTCTAAAGACAGGATTTTGTATTGCTGTACAAGTTGTAAAGCCCCCTGAGGCAAATTTGTGATTTGTGATATTGGGCTATACAAATACAATTGACTCGACTACATAGCACTGCTCCAACATGAGAGCAATATGTTATGCAGGACTTACTGCTGAGAAAAGTCTAAGTTGAGGAAAAGTGGCAGCACTTCACAGGACTTCTGTTATGTACAACTTACAGGCTAAGTACATGTAGCTGTTGTAGTAACGATTCCTCATGAAAGGGAAAGATTATACAATAAAAATATTGGTGCAATCATATAACTTAATTTGTTTTGCATGTACATATACTACAATTAACAACTGGATAGTAGCCAACATCAAAAATGTAAAGTAATGGTTGTTGATGTTGCCATCATGCTATATAGTCAATGTCCTGTATTATGCTGCAGTGTACCAAGCCAGGTACCAAAAACCAACAACTTAATGATGGTGCAAGAGGAGCTTAATGCTAACAACTAAATTGTTCTCACAAATGATACAGTGATTAGTTTGCATAATTACATCTTTTTTTGCCAAGAAACCCAAAAGTTAAAATATCACTTTCCCTCAGTGATGTGTAGCCATGCAGATACTTATGGTTTTATTTTACCCAGGTGTTTGGAAATCCAAAGACAGAGGATGTTGCTTGTGATAATGGCATCTAAATAATATAACAATCAAAACAAACACATACTCAAATGGCTGCCTGACTGTCCAAAATGTATTTTGAATGATGAAAAACAGGAGTAGCATTAAAGTAGAATAAGACCCCACTCTGCATACCAAATGTTTGATATTGGAATTGTATTGTATTGTTTTTTTTTAACACAACTTACCTTTGGATCCTGAGCTTGTGTCTGATAACCTCTGCACCAGATCCATCCTGTTCATCTTCTTTAAAACCTCCCTGGTCACCTTCACAGACTGTTGACTGTAGATATTCACCATCAGATCCACTAAGTCCATCCTGTCTGCCCTCTCTATTCGGCTTTGTGGGAGGTCTTTCATTTGAAGCAGGAACCACTTGAACACCTTGATCTCCCCGAAACTTAATTCTTCCAGTGTTTCCAAAATCTTCTTCTTAACTGATGTCATTGTAATGTCCTGATGGATTAAAAATGATCAGAGGGCATTTATGTAATATTTCCACTGTAATGATTAAACACTGATGTCTTTGCATTAATGTAAACATTTAAATTATGCGAGTACCATAACAACTAATATTAACATATTACAGAAAATGATACATTTAGCGATATCAGATTCTTCAGTGATTTTATAAAGACAGAGTGTGAGCACAGTGTGATTCATTTCATTTATTTCTATAAACTGGTTATTAGTAATTGTGATTTATTGCATGTCTCCAAATCTCTCTGACACTTTGCTGTCAAAAGTAGGAATGAGACACCTGATCACATGTTCTTATTGCTTCAACAGCAGCTGTGATATTTCTGCTTTAAAAACTCTTTCCACCTATTTACCATCAGAGTTGAATAAGAAAGTCTGGAAAAACATACACGTCCTAAACATTTAGTTGTCCTGTTCTCATCCTCAGTGGTAGAGATAGTACAGATTTTATTATAACATTATTGGTGGATATAATATTTTAGCTCAAAATCTCAATCTGAATCCTGCTTCAGTTCAGTGAGCACCATCTGATGAGAATGATGTCATTGGTTTGTATCAATATTTATTGTGGTCAAGATGAGGATCATTTTCAACCAGCAGCTATTTAATGAAAGCTGTGTTGTGTAAAGTGTGTCTGATGTGACATTACTCACTTTCTGGGGCAGTGAAGACCTCTGCTTCTCTGGGGAGAAAGAAAATAGAAAATGACTCAAGACTGATTAAACATCAGACTATAATCAGTTTTACTCAGATTTAGTTGCAATAACACTAAAATCTCCTCTGCTGCTTCTGAAATCATAAACAATAATCATACAGAGAGAAGAGAGGTTGGATATCATATCATTAAAACCTTTGAAATCTAATAGAATCCAATATAAAAGTCCTACAACAAATATGACCGTCTTTATGTAAAGATTATCACCTCACAACATAATCTTTGATGTCAAATAGGATTTACAATGTTGTCAAATTATAATATTCAGTGTGTCAGAGAGGTGTTCATTCAACTCCATGGTCATTTTTTAGGTCCAAGCATTGATGCACTGTATTATACTGTCAATTGTACCTAATATTTTGCCTCCCCTTAAAGTCAAACTGTAACTGGAATTCTCCTCACTTTGTTTGGAAGGAAATATGATCTACAATGATATTGCAGGTATTGTGTATCATTTTCACTTTTCCAGAAGGACAAAACTATTTTTGTATTTGTGAAATTAGCATCTGAGCTTCAGGCTCTAGGAGTGGCTGACTGACATCTGAGAGCTGCAATGTTAACTTCCCTACTGTGCTACTGACTGGAGAATGTTGTAGCCCTGATAACGATGATACAAGACTTTTTTTTCCTTTTTCAACAAGCCCACATAGCCGTGGTTATGTAACATTAGCAACTGAAGACGTTTAACATTTGGATTTAACATTTGGGATCCATTGTGCTGTTAAGTTTGTTTTCCACTCAGAAAGTGTAAGCTAGCAAGCTAGGCAAAGTAGAAGATAGCCTAGCTCTCTAGAGTTAGATTCCTACCAGATGTTACATGTCAGAGACGTGTTTATTTAATTAATGATTTGTTGCCCCCTGCCTACTACTTTACTCACACTTCACATTGGTGATTAAATGAAATTTGCACTCAAGCAGATTTACTGTACGTTTTCAAAATCAATTATTAGATGTATTCATTAGACAAACGTGATTGTGTAACATGACAGTTTTGTCTTCTTTGTTTTACCTTTGGGTCCTGAGCTGGTGTCTGATAACCTCTGAACCAGATCAGATCTGCTCATTTTCTTGAAAATCTTCTTTGTCAGATCCACAGACTGTTGACCACAGTTCTGTAACATCAGATTCACTATGTCCACTCTGTCTGTTCTGTTGATCAACATCAGTGAGATGTCTGGGAGGTCCTTCTGAGAGACAGTCAACTGCAGGACCTCTTTGAATTTCTTTAACTCCTGAAAACTCAAATCATTCAGGGTTTCCAAAAGCATCTCTTTAACAGCTGCCATTGTTGCTACCTGGAATAATCAAAACATTAATGAGACATACAGTATATTCAATTCACTAGAAAAAAAAACACTAAAATAGGTTCTCATTGCATCTCATGAATGTTAGTGTAGATGTGAGTGTTATATGTTTATCTGTGAGATCACTGTCAAAGCTGAAGAATAAACTCAGGAAAAATGTACATGTTGACATTTCCTCATCTAATCCTCAGTGTTAAAGATATGAAACATTACTGATGGATAAAATTGTAGCTTGAATACAGCTTCAGTGAAAAATATTCAGCTTAAATCATGAGTTTGTGTTGTATCAGTATTTAAAATGTTTAAGATGAGGATCATTCTCAACCTTCAACTATTGAATAAAAGCTGTGTTGTATTGAGTCAGATGTGACATTGCTCACTTTCTGGATCGGTGTAGAGAGCTGTTCATCCACATAATGTTTCTCTGAGGAGAAAAGAAATAAAAAATGACAAATGAGTGATTGGTTGAACAACCAACCAGAAAGCTTTGTTTTGCAAATTATTTACAAAATGATACTTAAACCTCAACATTGATGTAGACATTATCACTTATATGTTTCCCCTTGTCCCACAATATTGAAACATTTTTTTATCTTCCTTGTCTTACTTTTGGGTCCTGAGCTGCAGTCCGACAGCCTCTGCACCAGATCAGGGCTGTTCATGTCCTTTAAAACCTTCTTCATCATCTCCATAGACTGTTGGCCGTACTCCTGCACAATAATTAACACTATGTCCTGCATGTCTGTTATCTTCAGCAGCCTCCAATTGATGTCAAAACGTTGTCTTGTGAGCCTCAAGTGACTCCGTAGGACTTGCTTGAAGTTCTTGAGCTTCCTGATATTCAAATCAGCCAGTGTTTCCAGAAGCAGCTCTATAACAGACGTCATTGTTTCTACCTGGTAAATACAAAGAAAATGTTCATTGGCCAAATGTACAATCTCTCAGGTGGGATGATTACAGATTTTTCTGTTTATGTCTCATCAATGTGTGTGTTTTTATAAATGTGGATATATACAGTTTACATTTCCCCAGTGGTAGAGGTAACACTGATTTTTAACATTATTAGTTAACATTCTTGCTTCAGACCTCATGTGTACATGATGCAACCTGAATGTAGCTCCAGTTCTGAGAGAAACAGCTGGTCAAAATCAGGAATTTGATTTGTATCATCATTTATAATGTTGAACATGTTTTTTTCCTGCATCTGTTGAATGAAAGCTGTATCTGTAAAGTCAGACAGATGTGACATTACTCACTTTCTGGATCAGTGCAGGCCACTGTTCATCCACAGAGTGTTTCTCTGAAGAGAAGGAAATAAAACAAGACTCATGAATGCCTGGTTTACCATCAGGTGATATAATCAGACACTATCAGACTATCTTGTTTTAAATTAATTCTAATATTAAGGATTAATTGCAAAAGGAAAAGAAAATTTGCTCAATAGTAACATCTTAAAAATCAATTACCACTTTCACCTGATGAACACTTATCAACATGACGTCACCTTTGTTATTAAACTCAGTGTTAAAGCTTCACCTAAAGAGATGTAGATTAAAATAACTACAGAGCTTTAAGGAAAGGATTCAAATCTTTCATCTGTACTCCTAGTTAAAGGAATAATATTTGTAATTTTGTTATTAGTGTTTCAAATGTCTTATGGTACCTACCTCCCTCTGTGGTTTTTACACCAAACGCTTCAACTGATGATCCTGCAGCTGAAACACATTTAATGAACATTGTAATTACACAATAAAAACACTGTGTGTAACCTTTACGTGTACTTGTCCTCAGTATAATAATAAAAAGCCTTTAACAATTCACGGCTGAGAGCAATAAAGTTTGACAAAACACTTGGTCAGGGTGTTAAAATAAAATACACAGACACTGCACACGTCACATGACACAGATGGATTACATGTGTGTGGATGGAAGACAGGAGGAGGCCTTGGTTACAGAAATCACAGAGGGGATGAATGAGAATGAGTGTCCATAGTGGAGCCAAAAATGTAACACAACATATTCAAGTGAAATGATGACAACATTAGCCAAGTTCCTATCTGACCATATACAACACAAGACTGGTAATAATGAGCTCTAACATTTCCCTCTGAAGTGATCTTTGTCCTGATTTTTGTATGTACAAGTAAATTGAATTAGTACAATTAACCACTTCAATAATTAAATGAAGTACCAACTAACTTTGTTAAACTTATATTGTTTTTGTTAAGATTGTGTCAGGGAGGTGTTGAGTCAAATCTATATTTCTGCTGTCATGGTGGCGTATAAGTTGTAGCTCCATTGCTTTGTCTAATATTTTGTACCCCTGCAGATTTATTAATTATTATGAATTAATGTGACATGACAGTTATCTTCTTTATTTACCTTTGGGTCCTGAGATAGTCTCTGACAGCCTCTGCACCAGATCAGTCCTCTTCATTTCCACGAAAACCTCCCTGATCACCTCCACAGACTGTTGGCAACACGTCTTCATCATCAGATCCACTACTTCTGTCCTGTCTGCTGGCTCCATTTGGATCAATGGGACGCATGGAAGGTCCTTCTTGAAGTGAGTGAACTGCAGGAGCCACTTAAGTGTCTTTAGCTCCTGATCACTCAAATCATTCAGTGTTTCTAAAAGCAGCTCTCTCACAGCCGTCTTTGTTGCTACCTGGAAAATTCAAAGAGTATGTTCAAAGAGAAAATATGTTATTTCTCCACTGGGAATATTAAAGATTTATCTCTTTGCATCTACAGTATCAATGTCATTATTTTAGACATTTGGATGTTTTAAATAAGTTTTTCTACAAGATCACCTGAACTACTGATACATCTGGTAATTATGATTTGTCTTACTTTATATTCTTTAATACCTGTAAACTTGTTTATTTTTTTTAATTTTAATTCCAGGATGTAACTCTGGCAAACACACTGTGCTGTCAAAAACTGTAATGAGCCACCTGATCTTAACATCACATGTTCTTGATGAACTGTAAAAAAGGTGGCAGCATGAGTCAGGAACTGTTTTCTCTGTTTCATCTGCTGCATTTTGTTTAATGGTTCGAAAAATTCTCAGAATTCTGCGAGAAACTGAGTTTAGTTTCATTAATCACCACTAATGTGATGATAAATAAGATTTTAAACTTGCATCTTATTGAATTAAAGCTGTACTGCATGAGGTCAGGTTGATGTGACATTGCTCACTTTGTGGATCAGTGCAGACAAGTGTTCATCCACAGAGTATTTTTCTGAGGAGGAAGAAAAGAAATAAAAGAAAGTGATCAACATCAGGCTATATTGTTCTTTAAAATATTACAATAAAAAGGGTTCAACACAAAATAAACCTGAAGCCTCCTCAACAGTTAAAAAATATACATATAATCTATATATGATACATATAATTCATCACTGATATTCTCTCCCTGTCCCACAATATATTTTCATATTTCATATTAGCAATAAAATATATTTTGTACACCAGCTGATATTGTCTTCTTTTCTCTACATTATAACTCATATTATTCATAAATGTGAAGAAGAACAGCTTATAACATGAACTTATAAACACATGTTTTGTTCCAGTTTTATGATTTGAATATGTTTTTGTCTTTATTGTCTTACTTTTGGGTCCTGAGCTGCTGTCTGACAGCCTCTGCACCAGATCTCTCCTCTTCATCTTAATTAAAATGTCCTTGGTCTTCTTCACAGACTGTTGGCCGAAGGTCTCCACCATAAATAACGCTGTCTCCTGCATGTCTGCCATCATGAGCAGCCTCCATGGGATCTCTAAGTAGGGTTTATAGAGGTAACTTTGACTCAGGAGTAATTTCTTGAAATCCTCGAGCTCCTCGTCGCTTAAATCAGCCAGTGTTTCCAAAAGCAGCTCTATAACAGACGTCATTGTTTCTACCTGGTTAATACAAAGAAAATGTTCATTGGCCAAATGTACAATCTCTCAGGTGGGATGATTACAGATTTTTCTGTTTATGTCCCATCAATGTGTGTGTTTTTATAAATGTGGATATATACAGTTTACATTTCACCAGTGGTAGAGGTAACACTGATTTTTAACATTATTAGTTAACAACGTTCTTGCTTCAGACCTCATGTGTACATGATGCAACCTGAATGTAGCTTCAGTTCTGAGAGAACCTGCTGGTGAAAATCAGGAATTTGATTTGTATCATCATTTATAATGTTGAACATGTTTTTTTCCTGCATCTGTTGAATGAAAGCTGTATCTGTAAAGTCAGACAGATGTGACATTACTCACTCTCTGGATCAGTGCAGGCCACTGTTCATCCACAGAGTGTTTCTCTGAAGAGAAGGAAATAAAACGAGACTCATGAATGCCTGGTTTACCATCAGGTGATATAATCAGACACTATCAGACTATCTTGTTTTAAAATGTTTCTAATATTAAGGATTAATTGTAAAAGGAAAAGAAAATTTGCTCAATAGTAACATCCTAAAAATCAATTACCACTTTCACCTGATGAACACTTATCAACATGACGTCACATTTGTTATTAAACTCAGTGTTAAAGCCTCACATAATGAAATGTAGATTAAAATAACTACAGAGCTTTGAGGAAAGGATTCAAATCTGTCATCTTTACTCCTAATTAAAGGAATAATATGTGTAATTTTGTTATTAGTGTTTCAAATGTCTTATGGTACCTACCTCCCTCTGTGGTTTTTACATCAAATGCTTCAACTGATGATCCTGCAGCTGAAACACATTTAATGAACATTGTAATTACATAATAAAAACACTGTGTGTAACCTTTATGTGTACTTGTCCTCAGTATAATACTCTGACTCCCAAGTATAATAAAAAGCCTTTAACACTTCATGGCTGAGACCAATGTGGTTTGAGAAAACACTCAGTCAGGGTGTTAAAATAAAATACACAGACACTGCACACGTCACATGACACAGATGGATTACATGTGTGTGGATGGAAGACAGGAGGAGGCCTTGGTTACAGAAATCACAGAGGGGATGAATGAGAATGAGTGTCCGTAGTGGAGCCAAGTTTAAGTCAAATCGTAGCTATACAAAAATACAACACAACATATTCAAGTGAAATGATGTAGACAACATTAGCCAAGTTCCTATCTGACCATATTCAACGTAAGACTGGTAATAATGAGCTCTAACATTTCCCTCTGAAGTGATCTTTGTCTTATTATTTTGTATGTACAAGTAAATTGAATTAGTTCAATCAACCACTTCAAATATGAAATGAAGTACCAACTAACTTTGTGAAGCTCATATTGTTTTTATTGAGATTGTGTCAGGGAGGTGTTGAGTCAAATCTATATTTCTGCTGTCATGGTGGCCTATAGGGTGTTGCTCCATTGCTTTATCTAATGTTTTGTACCTCTGCAGATTTATTAATTATTATAAATTAATGTGACATGGCAGTTGTCTTATTTATCTCACCTCTGGGTTCTGTGCTGGTCTCTGACAGCCTCTGCACCAGATCAGTCCTCTTCATTTCCATGAAAACCTCCCTGATCACCTCCACAGACTGTTGGCCACATCTCTCCACCATCAGCTCCACAACTTCTGTCCTGTCTGCCAGGTCTAGTCTGCTACATATGCATGGAAGGCCCTTCTTGAAGTAAGTGAACTGCAGGAGCCACTTAAGTGTCTTTAGCTCCTGATCATTCAAATCATTCAGTGTTTCCAAAAGCAGCTCTCTCACAGCCGTCTTTGTTGCTACCTGGAAAATCCAAAGAGTAAGTTCAAAGAGAAAATATGTTATTTCTCCACTGGGAAAATAAAAGATTTATCTCTTTGCATCTACAGTATTAATGTGTTAATATGTTTTCTGCAAGATCACCTGAACTACTGATACATCTGGTAATTATGATTTGTCTTACTTTACATTCTTTAAGATCTGTAAACTTGTTTATGTTTTTTATTTTAATGCAAGACTGTAACTCTGGCAAACACACTGTGCTGTCAAAAACTGTAATGAGCCACCTGATCTTAACATCACATGTTCTTGATGAACTGTAAAAAAGGTGGCAGCATGAGTCAGGAACTGTTTTCTCTGTTTCATCTGCTGCATTTTGTTTAATGGTTCGAAAAATTCTCAGAATTCTGCGAGAAACTGAGTTTAGTTTCATTAATCACCACTAATGTGATGATAAATATGGTTTTAAACTTGCATGTTATTGAATTAAAGCTGTACTGCATGAGGTCAGGTTGATGTGACATTACTCACTTTGTGGATCAGTGCAGACAAGTGTTCATCCACAGAGTATTTTTCTGAGGAAGAAAAGAAATAAAAGTAAGTGATCAGCATCAGGCTATACTGTTCTTTATAAAATTACAATACAAGGATTTTTAAAAAATTTCACTGAAACCTCCTCAACAGTTAATATATATATATATATATATATATATATATATATATATATATATACATATATTAGGCAGCTGGATAGGTCAGTGGTTAACACTGCTGACTTCGGCGCAGGAGGTCCAACATCTAAGCTTACAAAGAAACAACTACTAGCTCAGTGTTCCAACATCTGCAAACTGCAACTGCTATCACAACTAGAGATTGATGAGGTACAACGAACATGCTACAGCAAGGGGGAGCCAGGACGACAGGTCAGAGGGGAGATATCATCATCCTCCCCACACTCTGAGATTGGGTACCAAGCCCCAACAAACCCTTACGACCTTAACACAAGGGCAACTGACCTAAGAATGACTATCATAACTAAGCTGGACACCCAGCACCCCCATAGCCGATTACCAAGGCTAAGTGACAAAGTATCCTCTGAAAGTCTGCTAGAGGATGTGAATGCAGCGCTACGTACTATCCCTACTAGGACCGTAACTGAGACCAATCAGCTGATATACACCACAGCAACAGTGATCCTAGAGATGCTTGGCTACAAGATGAACACCATGAGCCACAAAGAACATTACCCTCGATGGAGAAGGAGGCTGGAGGCCAAGATCAAGGCAACACAGAGAGAAGTTAGTCAACTCTCAGAGCTTACAGAAAGGTGTGGAGACGAAAAGGATACCCAGGAAGTACAACAAGCTGTCTATACCTGAGGCACTGGAGACTGCCAAGCAAAGGCTCACAGTTCTGGCTACCTGCCTGAAGAGATACACAGGAGAAGCAGAAGCCAGGAGAATAAATAGGATGTTCTCCACTAAACCATCCAAAGTGTACTCGCAGTGGCAAGGTAATAACATAAGAACAGATCCTCCCAGGGCTGAGACTGAACAATACTGGAAGAGCATATGGGAGAAGGAGGCATCACATATCACCAATGCTCAGTGGCTAGTGGATCTAAGAGCAGACCACAGCAATCTCCCAGAACAAGATCCAGTAACCATTACAATGGCAGACATCCAAGAACGAGTGTCAGGTATGAAGAGCTGGACAGCACCAGGCCTGGACATGATCCACACCTACTGGCTAAAGAAACTGACTGCACTCCATGAACGCCTGGCAGCACAAATGAACCAGCTGCTGATAGATGGGATGCACCCAGAGTGGTTAACCCAAGGGCGGACAGTCCTGATCATGAAGGACCCCCAGAAGGGCACGATCCCATCCAACTACCGGCCAATAACCTGCCTCTGTACAACATGGAAGCTCCTGTCAGGCATCATAGTGGCTAAGATGAATAGGCACAGGGCCCAGAAAGGAATTGGTAGTAATACCAGGGGTGCTAAGCACCAGCTACTGGTCGATAGAGCAGTCACCCAAGACTGCAAGACCAGGCAGACCAACCTGTGCACCGCCTGGATTGACTACAAGAAGGCCTATGACTCAATTCCACACACATGGATACTGGAATGCTTGGAAATGTACAATATCAACAGGACACTAAGAGCCTTCATCAAGAACTCAATGGGGCTGTGGAGAACGACTCTGGAGGCCAACTCAAAACCAATTGCACAAGTTACCATCAAGTGCGGCATATACCAAGGTGATGCACTATCCCCGCTGCTGTTCTGCATAGGCCTGAACCCCCTCAGCCAGATCATCTTAAAGAGTGGCTACGGGTACCGGTTCTGAAGTGGAACAACCATCAGTCACCTCCTCTACATAGACGACATCAAGCTGTATGCCAGGAATGAGCGAGACATTGACTCACTGATCCACCTCACCAGGATCTACAGCAATGACATCGGAATGTCATTCGCACTAGATAAGTGTGGTCGGATGGTATCGAAGAGAGCGAAGGTGATCAGGACCGAGGGGGTTGAGCTACCAGAAGGCAGCATTGCAGATGTTCAGGACAGCTACAAATACCTTGGGATCCCGCAGGCAAATGGGAACCTTGAGGAGGCCGCAAGGAAGTCAGCCACAGCCAAATACCTACACAGAGTAAGGCAGGTCCTGAAAAGTCGGCTGAATGGGAAGAACAAGATACGGGCCATCAACACGTACGCCTTGCCAGTCATCAGATACCCCGCTGGTATAATAAGCTGGCCAAAGGAGGAGATAGAGGCCACTGATATCAAGACAAGGAAGCTCCTCACAATGCATGGAGGGTTTCATCCCAAGTTCAGCACCCTGAGACTGTACACTAAGCGGAACGAGGGAGGCCGAGGACTGGTGAGCATCAGAGCCACTGTCCAAGACGAAACAACCAACATCCAGGAATACATCAGGAAGATGGCCCCCAAAGATGAACTGCTAAGTGAATACCTCAGACAGCAGAAACCCGATGATGCAGAGGAGGAGGAAGAACCATCATGGAGGGACAAGCCCCTACACGGCATGTACCACCGACAGATAGAAGAAGTGGCTGATATCAAGAAATCCTACCAGTGGCTGGAAAAGGCTGGACTGAAGGACAGCACAGAAGCACTAATCATCACAGCACAAGAACAGGCACTAAGTACAAGATCAATAGAGGCGGGGATCTACCACACCAGACAGGACCCCAGGTGCAGGCTGTGCAAAGATGCTCCTGAGACAGTTCAGCACAAAATAGAGGGTGTAAGAAGGGTGTATGGGTTGGAAGTCCAAAGGTCACAATGGAAGACACCTCCTAAGATGGTTGAGAATGACCAAGCCAAGATACTGTGGGACTTCCAGATCCAGACTGACAAGCTGGTGATGGCTAACCAACCGGACATTGTGTTGATCGACAAACAACAGAAGAAGGCAGTGGTGATAGACATAGCAATCCCAAGCAACAGCAACATCAAGAAGAAGGAACACAAGAAGATCGAAAAATACCAAGGACTGAAAGAGGAGCTAGAAAGGATGTGGGGAGTAAAGGCAACAGTGGTGCCAGTGGTAATTGGAGAACTGGGGGCTGTGACCCACAAACTGGGAGAGTGGCTCCAGCAGATTCCGGGTACAACATCTGAGGTCTCTGTCCAGAAGAGCGCAGTCCTAGGAACAGCTAAGATACTGCGCAGAACCCTCAAACTGGGGGGGTGAGAGGGAGATTTTATATATATATATATATATATATATATGTGTGTGTAGAAATAAAATATATTTTGTACACATTATGAATCATAATATTTATAATGTATGAAGAAGAACAACTTATAACATACCTATGTCTGTTTTGTTCCAGTTTTATGATTTGAATATGTTTTTGTCTTTGTTGTCTTACTTTTGGGTCCTGAGCTGCTGTCTGACAGCCTCTGCACCAGATCTCTCCTCTTCATCTCAATTAAAGCGTCCTTGGTCTTCTCCACAGACTGTTGGCCGAAGGTCGGCACCACAAAAAACACTGTGTCCTGCACATCTGCCTTCATGGGCAGCCTCCATGGGATCTCTAAGTAGGGGTTGTAGAGGTGACTTTGACTCCGGAGAACTTTCTTAAAGTTCTCAAACTCACTTTTACTCAAATCAGCCAGTGTTTCCAAAAGCAGCTCTATAACAGACATCATTGTTTCAACCTGGTAAATACAAAGAAAATGTTCATTGAACAAATGTGCAATCTCTTTATTTTATTAATTACAGATTAACTGATGTGTGTGTTTTAGAAATGTGGATGTGGTAAGATTACATCGCCCATATTACACAAGCTAATAATGGAATTAATATGTCAAATGGAACACATACTGTATACCTGTTTTTAAAGTATTTGTATGTATATTCATTTCTTAAGTAACATCAAGTCAAGTTAAGCGTCACCTTAAAACATGCTTCTGTTCATTAGCCTTTAACTGACAAATTTAATCCACCTCAAATATTTTCCCTGAAGTCTCTGTAAGTCTCTCTCATCTTTCTCTTTTTTCTCTGTTGTTTGTTTTGTCTTCCTCTCTGTGTGCTGGGAAGCACTTTGGATCAATTGTGCTGTGTGTAAAGTGCTATATAAATAAAGCTGATTTGATTTGATCAATTATAATGTTCAAGATGAAGATGATTGTCAATCTTCATCTACTAAACAAAAGCTGTGCTGTGTTAAGTCAGACTGATGTGACATTACTTACTCTCTGAATCAGGGTAGGACGCTGTTCCAAGTGTTTCTCTGAGGAGAAAATAAATATAGAAAAAATCTATTAGAAATGTATTTAACATCAGTTATAATACAAAGGGTTTCATTCCACTAACCCTCCTTAACAGTGAAATAATAACTAATGTGCAGAGCTACTTGAAGATTTTCAAACAAGGTTGAAAGGTTTTGGATATATTTGTTATTGTACTGTTTATGCCCAAACTTACAAAATATTGTACACCAGCTAATGTACTTTATCTTTACGTAATAAACTATAAAACTTCTGAGACACATGTGACTGCACTGTGTGCCAGTTTAATGTTTTTCATATGTTTTTGTCTTCTTTGTCTTACTTTTAGTTCTTGAGCTGATATCTGACAACCTCTGCACCAGATCAGTCCTGTTCATCTCCTTTAAAACCTTTTTGGTCACCTCCACACACTCTCGGCTGTTAATCTCCACCATCAGCTCCACAGTTTCCTGCATGTCTGCCACATCCAGTCGGCTCCTTGAGATGAGCGGGAAATCTTTCTCCAATTCAATGAGCGACTTGAATTTCTCAAACTCCTCAGAGCTCAAATCATTCAATATTTCAATAAGCAGCTTCTTATCCATTATTGCGTCTACCTGGAAAATGAAAAAGATAAATCATACAGTATTATGCAGGACAGGATGTGAAGTGTTTGTTTGCTCTACTACCATGAATACCATGACTGACGATTTAGACAGCGCTCTCCACCACCAACACTGAAACACCAAATAATGGAAAATCATTTGGACAAATGGTGTTCATCCCTTCAGTAGAGTTCCAGAGAATTTATGTAATAATATTTTATATGATGGATGGATGTAGATTTTCATTTAAAGAGGTCCAAGAATTGATCCTTGCAATGACATTAATGTGTATATTTATTTAATAGGATCCCTTAAATTTTCCATTAAAGGAACAGAGTTACGCTGTGACTCTAATTGATCTAGCTTTAATTTCTCCACCAACAATCTATAATGTTGTTCCAAACACTTGTAGTTTCTCCACAGCATAGCTAAAAACACTATTTCCATGTTACACTATCTCTGCCTCATAGCTCCACCAGAAGAAACATACTTTGTGATTTATTTGCACAGCAATGATTTTTTGGAAAATACTGATTATATGGATGAACAGTACATAAATGAGTTATGCAGCAGGAGTGGTTTGAGAAGTTTCTGTGATTGTTTTGATGTTTTTTTGCAGTGATTCTGGATCAATATTGGAATCCACTGTAACTTCTGTGAATCTCAATACAGCTGCTGTCATCTACAAAAGGAGCAAACTATAAACTTTTCAAAGCCAAATTTTAGGCCCACAGGAGGCGAGTAAATATTGATTTTCAGTGGGGTATTCCTGTGAGGATTTCAGAAACATTTCAAAAGCAAGAAAAGTGTAATCAAATGACATATTGGGCTTATATTCAAAGTATTGTGTTTATGAACTATATACTGTCCATTATATTCACTTAATTAGATTCTCAATTGTATTCACCCATTGAGTCTCAAAAAAGAAACAGTGATTATCTGAAAGCACAAACTACGCTATCCACACTTACATTATACTGCTTTAGATGACTAAGGATTTACTCACTTGCACTGTATCCATGACTTTCACATCCATGACAGTCTCGCTCTCCGTTCTCTTGAGGTCATCAATAAGATGTGGCTCGTTTCTCTCCAGAATTTTGTAGAAGATCTGTTTTCCTCTAACTCCACTGGATTCCAAGGGGCCACTAAGGAGTGCCCTATGATTTTATCATAATTTACTTGATTTATAACATCACGTTCAAGGAGTTCTTCCAAAATTGGTGCAACATTGGTCACTCTCCGGATTAGCTCGACTCAATGTTTATCCACAAAAAGCTCTGAGTAGAGAAATAAACATGATACAAAGTTGACAGATTTAAGATATTATGAAGCTATAATCAGCGTATATCAGAACACAGAAGAAGAATGTTTCATATGAAGTGTAGCAAACTAAAATGCATACAATGTTAATTTGAAATGATGGATTTTAAAAACCTTTGATCGAGATGACCTGTTCAAAATATCCTTCCACGGTTCAATTATTCGTTGTCAGATTCTGGTTTTACGTTTAGCTTGTTGTAGACAATCTGAACTCAGTGAGTAACATTTAGTGAGATCCCTGTGTACATAATAACTGTGCACTTACCTTCCTCCATCTTATTTTTATTAGTTGCTGCCGCTGAGGGTCATGAAGCTGGAAAACATTTTAAGAAAAATGAATGTTGCATAACAATATATTGTTCTTAGACTTTATGCATACCTGTGTTAGTAATAGTAGACAAAATGTTTATTTCTTTCATGATCATAGAACCAAGAAATTAAGAAAAAATAAATTATAACAGGTTCACTCTACACAGTTACTCAGTTACTCATACTCTCAATCACCAAATGTTCAGTCCAATAAGAACAATCCCTGAAAATATTTCCACAAAGGAATAAATCGATAAGAAAAAGTTTGTAGAGGCACCAGCAAAATAATCTACAGGAGAGGTACATTTTTGTACAGAAAGTATATTTCTCTAAGATGTACCATAACAGGTACATAATGGACCCTGGATACAACTTTCAGATACATCCCCCCTCTGTGTCCCCTCATTTTCTTGTAATCTCTTAATTTTAATCTCTAATAAATTGTTGAATTGTTAAATTTTAATAATCTATTAATCATTTAATTAATCATCAAAAAAAAAATACCCATCTACCTTATCTAATTTCAGCTTCTTAAATACAAATATTTATATTTTATATATTTGTGGTTTCTTTAGTCCTTTGTGATAGTAAACTGATTATCTTTGGGTTGTGGACAAAAGATCAGATGTACAACAAACTATGTTAACATGTAAGAAGTACAAGAAGATTTCTAACAACAAAAGGGGGCAACAAAATAAACTTATATCACCAACTCTAGCAGAAACACCCGGTTAAGTATGAGGAGAGACAAAAATCCCGCCAGAATTATAAACACACACAAACATACACTAGTTTAACGTTAAACTGTTTCATCGTTAACTGTCGAGTCAAAGTCAAAGCACAAACTTTTGTTTGATACTAACGTTAACAAAGTGTTAACTAATGTTTTATTGTAGTATTGGGCTGGTGTGACAATTTTCACACACGAATACAACTTTACAGATGAAGCAGGACAATGAAAGTGAAAGTAAAAACGAAGCTCTAACGTTACCGTTTGAAAAAGTTTTAACCCACCGTGATAAAAAAAACAGATTGTCGCTCCAGCCGTTAAGATATGAAATCCGTCCAGTTCTTTCTCGAAATTAACTGCAGTTAATCCTTCTTTGTTGTGTCCATGGGTGCATCCCAAGTCTCTTAAATTGCATCCACGTTTCTCTCGCTCGCGTCTTTTCCTTGCACTCCCGAGCGGACGCGCACACGGACAACTGCGGACACCACGAACCACAAACTATAATTTCAGTTTTAGTCCCTCCCACCGTGGATGAGTGGAGAGCAAGGAAACAAAACGAGGAGAGAGGAAATGAGGAAATATGTTTTTGGTGAAATGAGACGTCCTTCCTCTGAAGCGTCACGTGAAGCGACTTCTGTTTCTGATAATAGCGGCAGCTGATCACAGCTGGATCAGCTGTCAGTCGGCTTTAACAGCTTCAGAAACTTCTGATGGAGTTTGTGTCTGCACACATGTGCACTGTGATAATACTAAGGCACAGTTATCACTGCCAAAGCAGCTGTTTTCTCTCTGTAGCCTGTTACTTGCTTGACAAACACCTGTACATGAGTAAAAACCTGCATTCTGTATTTCTACTGTTCAGTGGCGGACTCAGGCTGTCTCAGGGGTAAGGCGAAAAAATATAAAGGGCACCACCATTTAACAATGTTTTTCTCCCATACAATGCACCCTATAGGCACATGTTCTCATTGAAAGGGCACCCAATTCTGCACTGCAGTATGTTAGACTTAGGGGAATCCTAAATTGCACTTTTTCCCATTTTGTTTTTTGTTCACAAGAAGGGCACCCATACAGAACCTCCAGCTCACCCCATTACAAGAGCATCATAGGGCACTGCATTACATCCTCTTCATTTAAAAGGCACATCATATTTTCTCATCCTTTGGGGTTCTTTACAGGGCACTATCACATTGTCTTCAACTGAAAGGGCACCATGAAGACTCTTCATTCTAGACTATCACATATAGAGGCCCTCTATAGGGCACTTCATCCTGATTTACCCATAACTAGACAGTCATTACAGAACTTATGTATGTTTTCTCCTTGGTGGGGCCACCTTAGAGGGCATTTTTGCATTTTTTGTCCTTGGGGGCAGTTGCCCCTTAATTTTATCCACAATAACAGCTAATGGGGGAGATAACAAATCATGAAAAGAATAATCTTTCTACTAAATGTAGAAAGTTGTTTTGGTTCTTTTATTTCTTATTATTTATAGGCTAACAATTAATACAGATGTTTAACTAGATGAATCAGAAAAAAATATAAAACTCAGAAGTGATACACTTAAATTTAATCTGTATCCACTTCAGTATGAAACTGCAGTTATGTTGTGATCTATGGTTGTGATATATCACATCAGTCAGATCAGCTGCAACGGCCAATCAATTACTGATATCTAATAAGGGGGCATGTCAGCTGGTAAAAGACTTCCATGAAGGCTGTTCTCGTGTATCCTCACTCCTCTGAGTAGAAATAAGGCCCAATCGCGATGTAGCACCTAAACCCTGAACCCTCAAGGACTTAATTGACATCACCTGGTTAGTGTTTGAGTGCAAGAGGCTGCAAGGGCTCGAAATGGTTTAAATTGGAATGGGACAGCACTTTGCGACATATGTTACCTTGATGACACTAAAATATGTATGATTGTGGGATTGGGACTTTTTATTCAATATTTTATTGCCATATCAACAGGATTGATTGAAATTTGTCTTGAGCTCACTTAAACAGAAAAAGCTTTAAACAAAAGATGAAGTAATAAGAAAAATTGAGCTGGCCCACATTAGTAGCTATAGCAATTTTAAAAAAAAAGTTTGCTTAGTTTAGAAATTCTTACCTTATCTCTTAAGAAAAACCATTGTTTTGAGAAACCTGGATATGCGACCTGGAGTACTTCAATAAAAGGATAGTGTGGCATGTAAACACCTTATTCAGGTTTCTGAACATGTTCTGTTGGAAGAGAAATGAGTGGCTGAGATGTTCAGGAGTCAAGACACAACTGGACACAGATAATCAGAAACCTGGATACTGTTGGAATCATGTAAACAGGGATATGAGTAACCAGGTTTCTCATGTTCTATGTAAACGTCATATCCTGAATATGATCAAAACCAGGATCCTAGTGTGCATGTAAACGCACTCACTGTGGCCTGTATACTGCAGAATCAGAATGAGCTTATTTCCTAAGAAATAAGGTACAATTTTGTGCATTTTTTTAAGAAAATGATGAAAGGGACCATAACGACTAGATTAACCATTAAATCTAAACATGTCTTTGTGGTGTTTGTTGAGTTAGAAGCCTTCACGGGTCCACTCAGTTCTCAGGAACCGAGAGACCGGGTCAAGTTTTCCACCGGTCCGTTTAGGATCATGAAGACCTCCAGTTTGAATGTAAAGTAATTAACGTGTTTATTCAGCAGTTCTTCAAGAAACTGATGTCACCAGATGTTAATCTAAATCAACGGGTCATTTTTAACCCCCCTGCCCTCAGGAAAGGACTTTGTGGACAAACACCAGTGTGATCTGATTGAGAGAGTGAGCAATATAGGCCCAATTTTAGATAATCTCCTGAACAAAGGTGTAATCCAACAAGGATATTATGATACAATCAGGAAATCTCAACCACTGAGGAGAAGATGAGGGAACTCTACTGTGGTCCCCTGAAAGCAAGTGGAGATGAAGGCAAAGACATCTTCTACAAACTCCTTGAGGGGAAGGAGCCATATCTTGTCGATGATCTCAAGAGGAAAGAGTCTTAAAAACTGTGACATGGTGAGATTAGCTTTTTTGACCAAACATAGACACTGGCTACCTGAACCTGATATTATTACACGTTAACAGAACAACCGAATAACCTACATTTATGAAAATTTTCATCAAAGTGCTGATATTTAAATTTGGCTTTCTTCATTCTGTGAATGAAAAAATCAAATGAATTTGTCAAATGAAAAAGTACTGTTAAATAAAGTTGCTCAAACATTTTATCTAAAGAAAAAGAAGAATTGAAAGGGAGCAAATACATTATATATCAAGTTACAAAATGATACAATTTGTGTAATTTCGGATGTAAAATTTGGTATAGCTTAGGTATTTATAGGCAAACTGAAATAAGACAGTCTGTGTCTGAAGTGACTCTTTTTACAACATGACACACTATATTTACACTCTGCCATTTTATTTGAGCGTCTGAATTCTGAGTGTGTACATGCCGAAGAAACCGAAAACTGTTTTATATACGTTTTCATTGTCATTATACATTTTTAAGTCTATACTTTTTTCATGATCACAGTTCAAAGTTCCTTCTTAAGTGACCTTTGATATCAAATGAATGATGTTGATGTTTAAATTAGAAAAAAAACTAAACCAATATTAACACACAAAATTTAATTCAACAATTGATCTGCCAGTTTTGTCATCATCATCCTCTCCCTCTTCTTGCATCACATATATATCTCTTTCTTCTCTGATGGTATATTTTCAGGTTCTATATCTTCTCTCTTCTTTCTATTTATGGTGTGTATGTTTTATGACAGAATGACACATATTCATGATACTGAGGAAACAGGAACCTCCACTGCTTCTTTTTAGTACTTCTTTAAATGTTTCATACTGAACACTTTCCAGTATAAAACATTTATTTGTGTAGTTTACAACATTTACACTTTGTAATGTGTTTATTTTCAACATATAGCACTACTTACATACAGTTAAATATTTAAGTTTAAAAGTTAAAAATGTATTCCGCATCGTCTTCATCACCACAGAGCTGATGTTAAGAAGCTCTTAATGGTGTGCACTTGCTCTTTATTGCTTGGGATGTAAAATTTAAGAGAGTTTGTAGAAAACACTCTTAACTTCTATGATTGATCGTTATCAGGAAGCGAGGACCTGGTTTGGCTGGCAGTGTAGCAGCAAAGACTCCTCACTGGCACCAACTAGTGTTTCCTTACAAGTCTGTCAAATGTAGAACTGGTTTTAAGGTTTTTAGTTGTTTTCAAAGCATTACATGGACTGGCACCAGTTATCTCTCTGAACTCCTCAGACACAATTCAACCTCCAGGCCTCAACAGTTGAGGCACATTTCAAATGTATTTTATAGTCAGTAACTTTTACTTGAATTTTACAAGCAACAGGCTGATATCTTTCTTTGTTTTTATAATGAAATACAGAATAAAATAGAGCACAGTTCTGCTTATTAACTAACTGTAAGTCCTAGCAGCTGAGCTTCACAAGACAAAGCTCCAAGCCAAGCGTGATATATTTAAAATTCAAATGTAAATGACAGTTTAGGTTTTAACTTTGCATTTTACTTTTAACCATTTTACTTTTAAGTCTGCACATACAGAGCAGAGAAGGTGTTTTCCATTCCTGCCTCCAGACTGTCAAACAGTTTATATCCAAAGGTCTTATATTCACCTTTTATTTCATCTTTTTTATTCTATACAAATATAACATTGACTATGCATTTTGTACATTGTGTGTTTTTATTTAAGCATTTGTTTTTGAATAAATTGTCTTGATATGAGCTCATTCTCATGTATCTATTCTGGTGTAACTTAAAACTCACTTATCTAGCAACATTATTCGAGTAATTGTAGTCAAAATTTAGTTGCTGCCAATAAACAAAAACTTCAGGACTTTAAGCAGCATTCTTAACAATTTTTTGATTGCTTTTGATTTAGACGTATCATGAGCCCTACTGCTCCTGAATCTGACTTTGTGTACGATGCTGTTGACCACCACAAGTTCACAAATCATGAAAAGACTAGAGGTGGAGTTCATTTTCCCCTTTACCTCCAAACAGCTGATCATACAAAATCAAACTTTTCATTTTTCTACATATAGACCGGCATTTAAACAAGAAAGCAGATAAATTTGAGGTTTGAAACTGCAAGGAAAATGCTGAGCATGTACTGATAGGATGTAAAATATTCATCCTGTCAGTGTAGAAAGAAAAAGGCTTAATTTGTATCTGAAAGTCTGAAGTCAAACACACACACACACACACACACACTGCAAAACAACCTCTCAGATATCAACACCAAAGCTGTCACATGTGAAACATATGACTCTGATTTCAGCCTCCTCCCATCCGACCTGATACAGATCCTTAATGTGTAAAAATCTAAAGATAAAGGACCAGACGTCAGGTAGACAAGAACACAAGTCAGTGTTTTCCCTCCTCCTCCACTCACATTTATAATTTTTCAGTTCCTGACATGATTGATATGTACCTCCTACTTTAAACTTTAAAACAACCTGCAGTGCCTTTCCTTTATTCAAAGGTATATGCAAAATAATTTGAGAAGATGACCTCTCATTTAGGCTTTCATTACAACCAAATCATGAAAATGAAAATAGTTGTTCACTGGCATGGAGGTTTTGTGGGAAACACTCAGAACTACTTTCTTCTTCTAGGTAAACAATCACACTTGAAACTTGAAACCCTTTTGAACAATTACAGACACAAATGAATGTTATGATCAGTGTGCACATTTTGAAAAACTTGGCGGTAAAAACACACGTGACTCTGTCACATCAATATACTTGCTTCATATATATTGTTTTTAGATCACTTCATTCTCTCAAATAATCAGAACCAAACATAACAATGAGGGAATTTATTATAGATTTTAAAATAGAAAATATGTTGAATGACCCTCATACAGTAAACAGTGCTCCATTGTTGCCACCTGGTAATTTCAAAGGATACAGTACATTCATAGGCAACACATATTTATTTGTAAAGCACCTTTCAACAACAAGACAATTCAAAGTGCTTTATGTGAGACGTCAAAAAAGATATTAAGACAAGATATCCAGTATAAAAAGAAAGCATTATAAAAAAGACACTGATAGAATTAAAAAATAATAAAATACAAGATTATAAAAAGATCAAATCGAACAAAACATAAAAAACAAAAGAACAAAAATGTGTCTTACATCTACAAGAGTTTTAGTTCTTGTTGACACTGTCAGAAAGGTGATAATTCAACTTAATGTTTATTATTGTCGTAGTGGGCGGTGTTGTTGTTGTTCTGGACTGCATTATATTAAAAGGTGTTAGTAATATTTTGTCCACCCCCAGTTTACATACATGAGGGGGGAAGAATATTAGAAACATCTTTTAATATAATGCGAAACATCACCAAACACTATGACCTCAATAATCAACATAAACATTTTTTGAAGATTAAATACTGTTATATGATTTTTCTTTGGTAACATCAGAACCAATGATGATTCTCTTCATTTCTCTTTTCCCTTTAAGATCTTTCAACTGATAAATATATTTACATTATTTGTCAGGACTTTAAGTCTCACACACTCTGCTGCTAAAAAACTTGAATGAGCCACCTGATCTAAACATCACATCTTCTTGTTGTTATAACGGAGGCTAAAATAAATCACCCTCTGTATTTGATTTGTTGCATTTTGTTTTCATAGTTAAAAATAGTCACAATGCAATAATTTTACACTTGTGTCTTAAAAACTTTGGACGGCTCTGTTTCTTGATTTCCTCTTGTCCTCCTCAGTGCTAGAGATAGCAGTAGTGCTGCAACTGATGAGTGGATCACTGAGAAATAAAATAAAATATGGGAAGACTTGTAAAATACTCCTTTAACTGTTTGTTTGATCAGGTCCAAATGTTCTGTAATATTCTAAATAATTAGGTCAGCAGCAAAAATGGGATTGTTTTTGCCACTCAACAGGCCACTTCTGTGTTTTTATTTGTTTATTGTTTTTGGCTTTGGATCCTGAGCTGGTGTCTCACAACAGCTTCACCAGATCGTTCCTGTTTATTTTCTTGAAAAGCATCTTGGTCACCTCTGCAGCTTGTTGGCTGTAGGTCTGCTCCATCAGATCCACCACATGTTTCCTGTCTGCCTTCTCCAGTTTGCTCTGTGGGATGCACGGGAGTTCTGCCGGGATGAGGTCTCTGTCCTGCAAAAACCACTTGAAGTCTTCGAATTTTTCCTCTCTCAAACGTTGCAGCATTTTCAAAAGCTTCTCTTTAATCGTTGTGACTGTTGCTGCCTGGTGAAATAAAAACAAATAAACAAAGGGAGATGATTTGAACATAATTTTATTGATTAGAGCTGAACAGCTCCTCTGAATGCAGCATCAGTTCTAATCATGATTTAAAATATTGGATGATTTTCAACCTGCATCTTATTGACTGAAGATTTGTTGTGAAAAGTCAGACTGATGTGACATTACTCACTTTCTGGACCAGTGCAGATAGTTCATCCACACTTTGTTCCTCTGAGGAGAAATGGAATAAAACACTTTGCATCAGGCTTTCTTGATTCATAAAGATTTACAATACAAAGGGTTTTCTCAAAAAATGACCAACAAAGCAAACACAATCTTGAATCTCTCACCCTCTAATCATTGTGATTTCACATCAAAGTGCAACTTTGTGCTGCTCCTTTCACTCACACAATCAACAATTTCTATATAAATTCTACTTTTTTATTTAAAGTGGAGCTTACTTAAATTTTAGAGATCCAAATAAAACACAAATGAACACAATGATTAAAGAGGAATCAGAGCCCATTAAGTGTTTAATTTGACAGGTCAGTTCTACATTTTATAAATATAATGTCATTCATCCTCCAAATGCCATTTTTAAACCCTCAAATCTCACTTTTTTGTTTTATTTGTTATTCCATGCAGCACTTACATTAGCCACTATAATGTGTCTAACCCTTGATCAAATTAGACCTGTTCTGTTTTGGGGTTTTTTTTTTTTGTTTTTTTTCTTCTAAGTGTTAAAAGTCATTTCATGAGAAAATTGCATAGTTAATACCTGTGGACCTGCCTTCAGCCAAGGTATTTCCACCAGTTGCTCCACTTGAGGATCCCACAGCTGTAAGAAATTTAGGAAAAAATGTAATTGTTTAACAATTGTACTGTTCTTCTTTAACGTCACTGACACAGAAAACAAACTGCTTTCTTTAATGATCAGAACACTTGAGAAAAAAAGTTGGCTAATATAAAATCAGGATCTGTCTCTCAGCTTTTGTTTCTCTTAATTTACCCTTGATTTGCACCTCCTGTTTATGAATCCCTCAGTGGGATAGTGTCTATTAGTGTCTACATGTCAGATCAACTAAATAAAAGTTTAAGTGAGGGAATACATACTTTACAGAGGGATAAAGTTTCAGGTAAAATTCAAAACCAAAGCTACAACAGCTACAAAAATAGGGAAACATGTTTGGTTACAATAAAAAAAGACAACAAACAAAATGTAAATTAACAAAATGTAATGAAAATGTAAATAATGTTTAGATTGCATTCTGGTAGAAACATTTTTATTTCTTGAAAAATGTACTACAGTAACTGCTAAAACATTGAAATCAAGATATTGTATTTGAGTGAGTATTTGCATAAGGCATAAATGAGGATGAATAAAGGATGGCAGTTTTCTGTTTTTCTTATTGTAAACAAATCTCATGTGCAGAGTCAAACCAACAATGAATCGATCCTACTTACAAGTATTGTGTTTATCCAAAGCCTGATATATGTGCTGTAGACCTCTGTTGTTTTCAAAAAACTATTAAAAACATGTTAATGAGCCACATCGCTGCACTGGGTGACATGTTCCTTCATCCCTGAAGACTATGGTTACCGTAGTAATCTGTAACTATTACTGTTAAGAGACTTGCGTCCTCGCACATGAACGGTGGCCTCTTCCTGACATAGAAATACTTTGTGGAGAGTAAAAACTTGATCGCTGTTATTAGTTATTGGAACCATTTTTAAACAACTAACCACACTCTTTGTGGCACAGAGGAATAACATGTCAGGCTTTGGATACAGACACAATACTTGTGAGTAGGATCGATTCATTGTTATCGTTGCTCTGCACATGAGATTTGTAGACAATAGAAAAGCTGAAAATTGCCATCCTCATCCCTAACTATAGGCAGTCCTAAACCTCAATAATCAATCAAGAATAATGTATTTTGAACAACGTTATTATCAGTATTTCAGTCGACTTTACATTTAAGGAAGCAAAATGCAATGTTTGCCAACATGCATGTTTTTAAGTTGAAGTGCCTCTTTATGTTTTGTAATGTACCTACCTCTCACTGTAGCACCAGCTGGTCCAGCTGATGATGCTGCAGCTGCAACACATTAAATGATAACCTTATAATAAATACATTGTTCTAGACAAGAATACTTCAGCAGGCAAACCAAAGTACAAGAATACTGCACAGAATAGCTGGCCCAGTTCAGCTCTGCAAATTCAGCTAAAGACAACTTCTCAGCAGTTTATTTAAAATGGTCAAATGTGAAATATGTGAAAAACAAACAAACAAACACAACAACTTAGGTGCTACAATAATATCATGGTGATCTTACGATTTGGTTTCAAAACTACAAACATTTTAAACATTGAAGAAATTCCAATTGGTTTTATTCTGGTTGAAATATTTGCAACAAATGTGTGAAATATTTATGACATATGACCGAAAGCTGAAATCTTGTATAGTAATGGACAGTAAATATATGCAGTGTCTTACCTTCTGAATGACCAGATTTTGGGTAGTCATCTGAAATAAAATGGAGAACAAAACAAATAGTGATAGCTGATATCATGGAGTTACGCATTTCATTCACAACAAAAGATTCAATAACGAAAAATTTAGGTAAATAAAATATCATTATGTTAAATATCAATAATATTCTAATTCTAAAGGATCAGTTGTAGTTGTTTGCATCAAAAGCCACTTGATGTTATTGTTATGAAAATGATCAAATTTGTTGTGTTGGGTCTTCAATAAATCAGGCTGTCCCAATACCCATACTTGCCATCTATTCATGGAATTAAATAAACAGGAATTTCTCCTCCACGTCCATTTTCAGTGTGCATTGGTGTTGGTGATTCAGCTTTAATTTATTATTGACATTAATTATATAGAACTGTTAACGGAAAAGACAGAATGTAATATCTTTTTATATAGTGTAGGTAATATTGTATAATAACCACTGACCTTCTCGAATTTCACAGGTCCATACTGGTTCACACACTGGTTCACACACTGGTTCACCCTTCTTTGTATAATGGTCAAAGAGTGAAAGGTAGAAGTCTCTGTCTGGATTTTTAATGAACACTTCATAGAAATTCGGGTCTTGGCTGTCATATCTGAGAGTTAATTTCTGTGTAAAAATACAACATAAAAGGAGAGGAGGAGTTAGTTTTTGACAAAGGTAAACAGTCAAGTTAAAACCTTTACAACAAAAACAAAACTAGATGATTAGTGTCTGGTCATTGGGAACACTGTTTTGCACATGCTCAGATCATTCACATTTCTGCTGATCTCTCCCAAACTCTGAACACAGCGAGCAAAGCTGACTCCACATTCACCAAGCAGTATTGGTAACCTTCTTGAAGTAGCTTATGTGTGGCCAAACAATCAATAGATTTGTCACTAGTCTCTTAAAAGCTGTATCTAGGGAGAACGTTGCTAACTTGACAACACTGATCACATGTCCCTTTGCACAAATTGCCAATACAAACAATGATGCATCTATTTACAATTAAAGGAGTCTAAGTGCCAATTCCCTTAATTGTTTCCATGTTTCTCACTTGCATATTTTCCTTGTGTCTTATGTCATGTTCACATCATATTGTTCAGTGTTTAATTGCAGCCAAGTTGGAAAAGCTGTTCACATCAGCTACCTGGTTGCAACTCTGAGTTGAAGATTAAATTAAATTAAATTTCTGACAGCTACAATATTTCCAACTTGGCTACAAAAACTACAAGTTTCAAAAAACCTGCAGCAAAATAACTGCAATTTCACCATCGCTGGCAGTTTCATCCTTCAAAAATCAAATATTCACACAAAGACAATCAATTAGGTTAGTTAAAATAAAATACAAATTAAATGCATAAGGCCATGTGGAGCTACATCTCCTTGTATTGTCTTTGATCCTACTGTGTCTTTACATGCAGCATGTCTGAACCACAATTCACTACTAAATGTAATTTCTAACAGATAGTTCAAACTGTACCTCTGGGAGAATTTTTGCTGTGTCTACATCTGCTTTGAGGACGAAGCCATGATGCATTTTCAGGTACTTCTCTGGACGTGGCTTAATATCAATTATTTCATATCCTGTGGAGGATTCCCTTTTGTCCACCGTCTAGAAAAAAAAAATACAAACAAAGCTGTTTCAAGGTTACAGTAACAAACATTGTCATCTGTGTATTAAAGTACATTCATGAACAAGCAATATGGTTTTTACAATAGAGTATTAGGGCCACTGTTGGGAAAAAATAAACTGTGAGATTTAAAGAATAGTCATGCTAATGAGGAAGATCATCATTAATTTGAAAAGCACATTTTATTTTGAGAATAAAGTTTTATTATATAAAATTTTGCAACACATATATTTTGAGAATAACCAAATACATTGCTGTAGGATTGTGGTTTAATGAGTAAACAGGCGAGAGCAGACTGCATTAAAAATTAAGTTATAGTGTATTTCATTAGTGAGGAAATACTTAGTGTATCACACTAGCAGTCAAAATACAATAATGCAATTGCATAATTTCTGAGTTGTAAACCTTATGAAGCAGCTGCTGAAGCACATTGAGCACTTGGTTTTGTCCAGACAACTGTGCCAAAGAGCGCAGAGATCAAATCTCAATGTATGGTGTCGGAAAAGGATTGAAGGCTGCTGCACATTGACATGCAGTGAGCAGTGGGCTTAATTTGAAAAGTTTCAGTTTGTCAGTGAGATCTATTAGCCTCCAAACAAATATTAACTGCTGACAGAAATCTGAGGAGAATCACTTGGTCCATCATCTTGAACTAAGGAAACCATTATGCTGTCTCATGTTTTAGGTAGCTTATCTTCAGTAAAATGTGGAAATGTGGAAGTGTGAACTTTGTTATTGATCAAACATGTATGTTTCAATGTTAAGTCATATTTTTGGATATTGTTTAAAGAAGATTTTTAAATGGGAATACAGAAAGGGGAAAAAAAACCTTCTGTGACCAGCGACTCCTCCCACTTCACAACTCTATTCTCACAATTTCACTTTTTTTTCACCACTGGCCCTAATACTCAGTTGTAGGTTTTTTAATCTGATTATATTATAATTTGTGATAGTAAGATATTAAATAACCTGTTGTAGAGCAGGATCATTTGGGATCAGATACACATGTAGTTTGAGGAACGTTGTGTTTGGTTTATAGTATATTAACACGTTGCACTTTATTTTCATTGGAAAGCCAAGTTTCATCAGAACCGCTCTTGGAGAGAAAACTGGTTCGGATAACTTGACATGGGATGATGTGACCTCAGACACGTCTTCAACAACATCTCCACAGGCATCTATGTGTAGGACTGCAAACTTGTCTAATATTGTAGAGTCATCTGCACAAAATACAAGCACATATATTTAGCGTGGAGAAAGGGATTGTATCAGAATACATTTAAATACATGTTTACTTATTTCTTCATGTCCACTTACCTGTGCAGATCCAGTGTGGCAGGTACACTTCATTTAACTTCCCAGTAATGACTGTGATGTCCAGTAGAGGACCTGCAGGCATGTATTGTAAGCTTTCCATTCTCTCCATGTGTTCTTCCCAAGACCAGAACTGGTACTTAATGCTGACCTTTTCTTCACAGACCCATCGCAGGTCAGAGACACTGCATTCAAACCTTCCTGCTTCAGACCGTAGGCTGAAAGAAAAAAAACAAAAGAGTTTGTGCATATGTGCAAAAGTGTAATGGAGTAAATGTAAACTTAACCAGTAGGTGCCTTGATTTTATTTAAAGCGATGTGTCTAATTATCACTGTTACTGTAACTTGGCAGGAAAAAAGATCTTAGTTGTCCCTCTGGGAAAAAATTCAAAGAACCTTGCCGAAATGTTTGCCATAGTTCCAGTTTGTTGTGACACAATATTGAAGATGTTATTTTTACCTGTAAGTTGGAGCCTCATCTGCATCTGTACTGTTCACTTCAGGTTCAAGTTTAGTCCAGTCATTGGACTCCTGCACAGGAGGACAATCACTTTTGTAAATACTGTAAGTGGAATTGTTCCTGTTTAATCTTTTTCAACATCATACAAATGAACAAATAAAAAAAATATTGAAAGAAAGGGATTACCATAATGCTTCCATGAGCCTCAAACTCCAAGCTTCTTGAAGGCCCTTGTTAAAACACATTTGAAAATGTTGTGTTAATATAATGTTTATATATAAAATCATATTTTAACTAACAAATGCTTTGCTGCTTTAGCACTATGTGCTACATAACACTCCTCCAGTATGAGAACAATATGTTAGAGTAGCAGCACTTCACAGGGCTTCTGTTATGTACAACGTACAGGCTAGCTACATGTAGCTGTACATGTAGCCAACATCAAACATGTAAAGTAATGAGTGTTGATGTTGCCGTCATGCTATATAGTCAATGTCCTGTATCATGCTGTTGTGGTACCAAACCAGATACCGAAAACCAACAACTTAATGATGGTGTAAGTGTTTGATTTTTTTCACACAACTTACCTTTGGATCCTGAGCTGGTGTCTAACAAACTCTGCACCAGATCCATCCTGTTCATCTTCATTAAAACCTCTCTGGTCACCTCCACAGCCTGTTGACCACAAATCTCCACCATCAGAGCCACTAAATCAACTGCGCTGTCTGCCCTCTCTATTCGGACTCCTGGGATTCTTGGGAGATCTTTCATTTGTAGGTTCTGCAGCCACCACTTGACCTGCTTGATCTCCCCGAGACATAATTCTTCCAGTGTTTCCAAAAGCTTCTCCTTAACTCGTGTCATTGTTTCATCCTGACGGATTCAAAGTGATCAGAGGGCATTTATATAATATTTCCACTGTAATGATAAAACACTGATGTCTTTGCATCAATGTAAATATTTAAATCATGTGACTAATATTACCCACATGAGGCAAAATTATACATTTAGTGAAATCAGACTGCTGCACCAGAGGACAATCACTTATGTAAATAACTGGAATTGTTCAATTTACAAATAAACATAAGACCAAATTGAATAATAAAAGGGATTACCATAATGCCTCCATGAGCCCCAGACTCCAAGCTTCCTGAAGGACCTTGTTAAAACACATCAGAAAATGTTTTAAATTATTATATATTTATAAATGGAATCATATGGTAACCTTCCAGATGCTCTGCTGCTTTAGCACTATGTGCTATACTCTCATATATTCTGTGCATACACATCTATCGTGTGTCTGTCAATCCTGGGAGAGGGATCCATCCTCCGTCACTCTTCCTGAGGTTTCTTCAATTTATTCCCCGTTAAAAGGGAGAATAAATTGGTATTGGTTTATACAAATAAAATTGACTTGACTTGACTTCACTACATGTTATGCAGGACTTACTGCTGAGAAAAGTCTAAGTTGAGGAAAAGTGGCAGCACTTCACAGGACTTCTGTTATGTACAACGTACAGGCTAGCTACATGTAGCTGTTGTAGAAACGATTCCTCATGAGAGGGAAAGATTATACAATAAAAATATAGGAACAATCATATAATTATTTGTTTTGCATGTACATATATTACAATAAACAACTGGATAGTAACCAACATCAAACATGTAGATTAATGGGCGTTGATGTTGCCATCATGCTAAATAGTCAATGTCCTGTATTATGCTGTCGTGGTACCAAGCCAGGTACCAAAAACCAACAACTTAATGATGGTGTAACTAAATTCTTCTCACAAATAATGCAGAAATTAGTTTGCATGACATTTTTTTTGCAACAAAATATCCCGAAATTTGAAAATTATAATGATTATAATTATTTTCCCAGGTGTTTGAAAATCCATCCAGTCATCAATGTCCTGTCTTATGTTGTCATTGCACCAAGCCAGGTACCAAAAACTAAAGAGGCAATGAACATTTCTTATATCTTAATGATGGCGTAACAGGAACTTAATCATGATTAATTACATATTTTTTTACAATGAATGTAAAATATTCAATAACAGTTTTCATTGGAACTATGTTTCTTAAACCAAAGAAATAAACCTTATAAAACTGTTGACAGCATGTTCTGAGGATTATTCAGTTTAACAGAGACACTGTTCCTCAAAAAAAAAAAAAAACTTTTTCAGGAAGAATTATTAAACGCAATCCCTCAATGGTGTGAGCATCACAAAAGAATTTCATTCACCTCCATTATATTGGCTGCAGAAATGTTGGAGATAGATATCACAAAACCTTGTGAAATAAAAATGCTGCAGATGCCACTACAGGTGAGTGAGGGCTTTTTCATGTTGTGTGTTTTTATTTTTGTATTATTGGGCCTAATTCACTAATATGTGCATAGAAATGTTCTCACTGTGTGCACAAAATAAGCGTGCATGCAAAATCACCATAGGATTCATGACACATGCGCACTGGCCAATTTTGCTTTTACCACCATGTGTATGTTAGTGAATCAGCATCATTCTAAATTAACAGGCGTTCTACTGGCAATAAGCATACTAACACACCCCAATTTCTCTATGTAAGGAAAGCTCTGTTGGAGCGGTGCAGCAGTGGAGAGAGCTGTCACTCATTGCAAAGAGGGCCGTGATGTTAAAAATGTAGAAAAACTTAACTGCTAGTGAAATGCAAACAATAGTTTCAGAAGTAGAAGCCAGAAAAGGCAGATTTAGCTGGTAAACATGTGATTGGCATAACTGTTTGGAGCCTAATTGTGAATCCTGTATACAGCCAGCATACCTGTTGTACCACGATCACGCAGTACGTCTGTAACAAAATAAGAAGTTGGTAAATGTGTAGATCTGTATAAAACTCTACTGCTGCGCCAGGTGCGCATCGTATTTTGTCTCTGTCCACAACAGGCCGTGATTTAGTGAAAGCAGAGCGTCCTTCCTTGTGCCACTACTGAACTGTCAGGCTGTGAGGACGCTGAACAGGCTGCTGGTTAAACAGCCGCATATATTACAGCCAACTCTGATGGGGGAAATTAATCGGTGTCACATTCCAATATGGAAACTCCGACTTATAAACTATTGTCATCTAAAAACGGACACAGGTCAATTTTAATAAATTAATAATTTCATTACATTTATGATGATGATTTATGGATTACAACGTCTTCATTATTAATTTTATAAGTAGTAAATAAATTGTGTATTATTAACAATTTCACACTTTTGAATGTTGTAAATTTAGGCCCAATCATTTTTAAAATAATTGTTGTTCTAATATACTGTTTACATTGAATAAATTTTGACTATATCATTTTTTAGACTGTGGGATGTTTATGATTTGTGCGTATGCATGGTCTAAGGCAGTTCTAAATTTGTTTGCATAGTAAGAAAAAATTCAGTTAAGAACATATTGACGAATCCTGGATTTGTGCTTAAAACGTTTGTTGTGCGTACAGGCTGTTTGTGAATGAGGCCAATTATCTTTTTATTTGGCATTTTCACCTTAATTGGACGGTCAAGAAGCAGACAGAATATGAGCGGACAGAGTGTGGTATGACGTGCAACAAAAGTCCCCAACTGCAATCACACCACACCATTACAGTTATGTGGTATGCACCTTAACCATTAGACTTTTAGGAAGCTGCTTGTGTTGTTTTGTTCCTTGGTAACTTGAGAGAAGAAACCCTTTGAAAAGATCTCGCTTTTTCAAGCAGTAGATGTCATTTTGGAAATTATGCAATATGTAGGAGTCTAGTTATTCTGGGTTTACTTTTGGCTTGTTTTTGCTGTGGACAATTTAAAAACAGTGACTGATCTAGAGTCATTGAGTATAGTGACTATATAGCATACAGTGAGTATCTTTGCTTGTGATAATGGCATCTAGATAACATAACAATCAAAACAAACACATATTCAAATGGCTGCCTGACTGTCAAAAATGTATTTTTAATGATGAGAAAACAGTAACATTGAAGTAGAATAAGACCCCACTCTGCATACCAAATGTTTGATATTGGAATAGTGTTGTTTAGGTTTTTTTTCACACAACTTACCTTTGGATCCTGAGCTTGTGTCTGACAAACTCTGCACCAGACCCATCCTGTTCATCCTCTTTAAAACCTCCCTGGTCACCTCCACAGACTGTTGACCAAAAATCTCCACCATAAGCTCCACTAAGTCATCCATGCTGTCTGCCCTCTCTATTCGGAATCTTGAGATTCTTGTGAGATCTTTCACTTGAAGGGTCTGCAGGTACCACTTGAACAGCTGGATATTCACGCAACGTAACTCTTCCAGTGTTTCCAAAAGCTTCTTCTTTACTGGTGTCATTGTTTCGTCCTGATGGATTCAAAGTAATCAGAGGACATTTATATATTATTTCCACTGTAATGATTAAACACTGATGTCTTTGCATCAATGGAAACATTTAAATCATGTGACTAATATTAATCACATTAGGCAAAATTATAGATTTAGTGAAATCAGACTGCTGCACCAGAGGACAATCACTTATGTAAATAAATGAAATTGTTGTTGTTTAATCACTAATTTTGCAACATCACACAGATGAACAAATAAACAAATGAGCAAATTGAATAATAAAAGGGATTACCATAATGCCCCCATGAGCCCCAAACTCCAAGCTTCCTGAAGGACCTTGTTAAAACACATCAGAAAATGTTTTAAATCATGTTATGTTTATGAATGGAATCATTCCAGATGCTTTGCTGCTTTAGCACTATGTGCTACATATTCTCCTGTACTCTCATATACTCTTATTCTGTATACACAACATCTATTGGATTATACAATAAAAATACAGGAACAATAATATAACTTAATTTGTTTTGCATGTACATATATTACAATAAACAACTGGATAGTAGCCAACATCAAACATGTAAAGTAATGGGTGTTGATGTTGCCATCATGCTATATAGTCAATGTCCTGTATTATGCTGTTGTGGTACCAAGCCAGTTACCAAAAACCAGGTAATGCAAATATTTTACATCTTAATGATGGTGTAACAGGAACTTAATGATGATTAATTACATATTTTTGCCAGATTACAAGAAATGTAAAATGTTCAATGTTCCATGTTCAAAGTAGAATAAGACCCTACTCTGCATATCAAATGTTTGATATTGGAATTGTATTGGGGTTTTGTTTCCACAAAACTTACCTTTGGATCCTGAGCTGGTGTCTGACAACCTCTGCACCAGATCCGTCCTGTTCATCTTATTTAAAACCTCCCTGGTCACCTCCACAGACTGTTGACCACAGATCTCAACCATCAGCTCCACTAAGTCAACCTTGTTCTGTGCCATCTCTATTTGGACTCTTGGGATTCTTGGGAATTCTTTCATTTGAAGTTTCTGCAGGATGTCTTTGAATTGCAAGAATTCCCCAAAACATAATTGTCCCAGTGTTTCCAAAAGTTCCTCCTTAACTGGTGTCATCGTAACATCCTGATAGATTAAAAGTGATTGGGGGGCATTTATGTAATATTTCCACTGTAATGATAAAACACTGATGTCTTTGCATCAATGTAAACATTTAAATCATGTGAGTATTGTAACAACTAATATTAATATATTACACAAAGTAATACTGTGATTAATCTACAGTGATTTTATAAAGACAAAGTGTGAGCACAGTGTGATTAATTTCATTTATTTCTATAAACTGGTTATTAGTAATTGTGATTTATTGAATGTCTCCAACTCTTTTTAACACTGTGCTGCCAAAAGTAGGAATGAGCCACCTGATCACATGTTCTTATTGCTTCAACAGCAGCTGTGATATTTCTGCTTTAAAAACTCTTTCCACCTATTTACCATCAGAGTTGAATAAGAAAGTCTGGAAAAACATACACGTCCTAAACATTTATTTGTCCTGTTCTCATCCTCAGTGGTAGAGATAGCACAGATTTTATTATAGCATTATTGGTGGATATAATATTTCAGCTCAAAATCTCAATCAGAATCCTGCTTCAGTTCAGTGAGCACCATCTGATGAAATGATGACATTGGTTTGTATCATTAATAAAAATGGTCTAGATGAGGATCATTTTCAACCAGCAGCTATTTGATGAAAGCTGTGTTGTGTAAAGTGTGTCTGATGTGACATTACTCACTTTCTGGGGCAGTGAAGACCTCTGCTTCTCTGGGGAGAAAGAAAATAGAAAATGACTCAAGACTGATTAAACATCAGACTATAATCAGTTTTAGTCAGATTTAGTTGCAATAACACTAAAATCTTCTCTGCTGCTTCTGACATCATAAACAATAATCATAGAGAGAGAAGAGAGGTTGGATATCATATCATTAAAAGGTTTGAAATCTAATAGAATCCGATATAAAAGTCCTGCAACAAATATGACCGTCTTTATGTAAAGATTATCACCTCACAAAATAATCTTTGATGTCAAATAGGATTCACAATGTTGTCAAATTATAATATTCAGTGTGTCAGAGAGGTGTTCATTCAACTCCATGGTCATTTTTTAGGTCCAAGCATTGATGTACTGTATTATACTGTTAATTGTACCTAATATTTTGCCTCCCCTTAAAGTCAAACTGAAACTGGAATTCTCCTTGCTTTGTTTGGAAGGAAATATGATCGATGATGATACTGCAGCTATTGTGTATCATTTTCATTTTTCCAAGAGGACAAAACTATCTTTGGAAGTAGTTGTGAAATTAGCATCTTAGCCTCAGGCTCTAGGAGTGGCTGACTGACATCTGAGAGCTGCAATGTTAACTTACCAACTGTACTACTGACTGGAGAATGTCGTAGTCCTGATTACGATGAAACAAGACTTTTATTCCTTTCTCAAGAAGCCCACATACGAAATTGGTTACGAAACATTATTGACTCAAAACGCGCTGTTAAGTTTGTTTTCCACTCAGAAAGTGTAAGCTAGCAAGCTAGGCTAACTAACTTCCACTCAAAGTAGAAGATAGCCTAGCTCTCTAAAGTTAGATTCCCACCAGATGTTACATGTCAGAGAGGTGTTGATTTAATTAATGATTTGTTGCCCCCTGCCTCCTGCTTTTCTCACACTTTACATTTGTGATTAAATGAAGTTCGGGGTTTCCTGCGGAAGCAATGTAGACATGCTGTATGCAAGCTCCTTCAGGTGATCCTACAATTTTGTTTAAAAAGTAGACAAATCTATGTGATCCATCTCACATTTCAACAGAATCAAAATTCATATAATCAGGTTAAAGCCTAAGTGGAACAGATTTGAAGAAACATGCCTTTTACTACCAGAGCGAAAGACGGCGGCCTTACTCCTTTGTCTAACGAGGCCGAAACCGGGAGTTCACAAGGAGGTGACAAATTAACACCTGATCTGCTCACCAAAGCTTTGGACTCCCTAAAAACTGACATCTGTGCAAAAATAGAATTAGCGGTCAGTGGACTTCAATCAGACATTTCCGCTATCAGGGAAGACCTATCTACCTGTGTTGTGGCACTAGATACAGCTCTAAATAATCATGAAAGCCGCCTGAAAGATGTGGAAAAATCTGTGACTGCAACAAGTGTCGCCGTTACAGACCTGAAAGCAACAGTCTCTAGACTTCAGTCAGAAGTCAAGGACTTCCGTGTAAAATGTGAGGACCTTGAAAGCAGATTGAGGAGAAATAATTTAAGACTGATCGGCATCACGGAGGGACTTGAAGGCACAGCGCCGACCGAGTTCATCTCCAGTTCACTGCAGGAGCTGCTTGGCTTAAATGAGAAACCCCTGTTAGACAGGGCACACCGCACGCTACAACCGTAGCCAAAGCTTAACCAGCCTCCTAGACCCTTTGTTTTCAGCCTAACCAGCCTCCTTAACCCTTTGCTTTCAGGGTCCACTTTTTCCACATCAGTGAGCTTATTCTCCGTCAATCCCGTCAAGCTGGCCAGCTGATTTATAGTGGATGTAAACTGTTTCTGTTACCAGACCTTACCGCTAGTGAAGCTAAGAAGAGAGCAGCTTTTGGGGATGCCAGAAAGCTACTCCGCAAGATCAAGGGAGCCCGTTTTGGATTCCGATACCCTGCCAAGTTCAGAGTCACTCTACCTGGGGAAGACGAACGTTTTTTCAAAGATCCAAAATCAGTAATAGACTTTGTGACCTCCAGATATCCGGCTAGTGCTGGGACGCCAGCGGATCCAGGAGGCCGGCGCGTTGAGGGACCCGATTGAGAGCCAAAGTGACTGTACACCTAGGTCTATATGGACTTCTGTAGCCTAGTTCATTTTTGAGAAATTGACTTTCACCAAAGGAAAAAAAAAATGTTGTTTCTTCCCCCCTCGTTTGTTTTTTCCTTTACTTTTTCTTTTTGAAATTTGGTGAATAATCGTTGTTTTCACTAAATCACTTAAATATCCTATTTGGTGCAGCTTTCTGTTCATTATGCTATCAGGCTTTATAGCCTAATATAGCTAGTCTCTTTCATTTAGCTCAATAAAATAGAATTAAAAAAAATAGTCTATACCTTCATTTTACTTAACCTAAAATTAATAATAAAAACGAGTTTGAAATGTAAGATCAGCCTATATGGACTTTTGCTGAACTTCTGAGGAATTGACACTTGTCTTTTATTTGGTTAAATAAAATAAAAATACAAAACAATACAGCCAATATCTTCATTTTATTTAATCTAAAATTAACTATAGAAAACGAAACTTTTCAGAACTTTTGAGAAATTGCGTGTCATTGTTTGTTTGTTTTTTATTTTCGCTCCTATGTCATTTGGGAATTTGGTGAATAGCTCAATTGTTTTCACTAAGTCAAATGAATATTTTATTCGTTGGGACCTTCTGTCCATTAGGTTGATATAGTTATATAGCTTTTATTTAGCTAAAGAAAATATATAGTCTATTTCTTTATCATTTATTATAGATAATTAAAAGTGAACTTGTAATGAAAGTTAAGTGAGTTTCCCTTTTTTATTTTTTATTTCTTTCTCATTTCTTTTTTCTATCTTTCAACCTAGAAAAAAAAATAGAAAAAAAGTGCTATTTATATGACCTGACAAAATTTGTCTGCTGCTGTTTTGTTTTTTTTTCTTTTCGTATGTGTGGGTCACCCCAGGTTGCACTTATAGAAGTTACCGCGTTTATAGATAGGCAATAGTCTACGAAGCTGTGTTATAGGGTGTTAGGGGCACGTCCATGGAGGATTTGTATGGGGTACACATTTTTGTTTTTTTTCTTTTCTTTAGTTTTCCTTTTGGTTTCTTATATATTTTTGTAGGCATTATAACAGGGCTGCTCTATATCTTCTACTGGTTAATGCTTTTATATTGCAATCTTTGTTTTGATGAATGAGTTTTGGTAACAGTGACACCGGAGCAGCAGGCTTAGTGATAAAGTTTGCCAGCTGGAATGTAAGAGGTCTGGGCAAGCTCTCGAAGCTTAACCGGGTGCTTCTTCACCTTAAAGATCTGGGTGTTAATACTGCTTTTATTCAGGAGATGCATTTAAAATTAAAGCTGCAAGCAGCGTTGAACGGGCCTTCGCGCCCTTGCGCACGTCGGGGCGCAGCGCAATCGAAGGGCTTCTGTGATGGGCATGTAGATGTCTTCAGACCCGGGCTGTTTTCAGACAGTGCAAGAAGGAAATAAAAATCACTTCCTTTGTCCACTATCTTGCCCGCTGCTGGGGCTGCTTTACTGAAATTTGGTAGGGGGCGCTATTCAGCCAGTTTGCATCACTGATGGAATATAGTCATGTACACGCGTTCGGGCCGGGAGTCTTATCAACCATGTAAAGTTTGGTGCAGATTGGAGCATTTACAATAAAGTTATAGCAACTTCCTCTGTCATGGTGAAACATCAAATCTCAATTGTGTGAGGATGAGAATTTTCTGCAGGGTGAGACATGGCTGCCTTGCTCACACCTGTGTCATAAAAATCATGCAAGTTTTGTGCCCATTCACTTGAATTTCAATTAGTAAACTGAAAACCCTTGATGAGTTTGTGTGTAAAACAAATTAATTTCCTAATTTTCATCAAGTCTATTTTTAGTAATGTAAAGACTTTTAACATGGGATGCACGACATAAAATTTTCGCCGATATCCGATATGCTGATATTTCCAAGTCATTGTGGCCGATTGCCGATGCCAATATATGCACATATTTTTACCAGCTGGCTGAGAAGGCTATTATGCATGCAAGCATAGATTGTACTATGATCAAGAAAGACAATATATGAAGGAAGAACTTAGGAAGACTGGAGTTCAGTAGCTCAGCATTAAAGTTCTTCCCTCATATTGGCTATAGTCTTTCTTGATCATTAGTACAATATATGATTGCATGTATGATAGTCTCCTCAGCCAAGTGGAAAAAATATGCGCATATATCAACATTGGCAACTGGCAAAAGTGACAGTCAAAAAGTAATCGTGTTAAATAATTGTGATCCAATATTGAACAAGATAGTTGTGATTATGATTTTTGCCATAATTGAGCACCCCTAAAAACACAAATTGGGATTTACACACACACACACACATGTATGTGATAAATTGTAAATATGTATGTAATGAATTGTTTTCTTTAAGAAACTGTTACTTGAACATTTTTCAGTGTGCTCCTAAAGTTATAAGTGTGCTCCTAATTTTTTTCATTTAGGAGCACATGTACTGAAAAAACATGAAAAAAAAGTAAGGATTGAACACTGCTGTCAGATGTGTAGAAACACTAAGTAACTGGAGTGTGGCACAGTCCAAGGGCTTCTGTCACAGGCAGTAGATGTCTGTCTGGTTTCTAATCGACAAATCAATTTACTTTCTCACTCACGGTGGCACAAACACAGCAGTAGTCCCGAGCGGGACAAACTCAAAATAGTCTAGTGTGGTGAACAAAACTAACAGGCAGCAAACTTAAAATACTCCTAAGTGTAAGCAGAGAAAAATGGACTCGGCGGTCCATCAACTCACACAACAAGAACAATAGCAATAAAGCTAAAAAGCTAAATGCTAAACAACAGCAACTGATGCTGAAAAGAACACACAACTAACACTGCCTATGCCCAGACTTATGCCTTTTACTTGGTCGCTTCAGAAAGCGAGCAGGGTGTGTGTGTGTGTAGTCCGTCTTAATGTCCAACTTTGTTCTTGGCTCGGAGGCAGACGGTGCCGCGAAAATCACGGCAGCTGGCTCTGAGTGGAGTGGCGGAGAGAACAGCAGAGTCGACTCGGCGAAGACGAGCAGGGCAGAGCCGTTCCACGTTCAACGAGGGGAGTCTTCGATGAGGGGAAAACATGTTCGTGGGGTAGTCAAGCTAACTCACAGGGGAACCGGAGTTACCCCTAGCTCAGTGACATGGGAAAGACGTGTATTTTGGGCGTGCTCGGTTATAAAGGGGTAGTGATGTCATGGCTGCGTCATCAGGACGCTCCGCTGTGCAGGAGCATCTCCGCCAATGAGGGACCGATGTTGACTGTTCGCTGCTGAGGTGTGAAAATCGCAAAGCATCCTTGGAAATGGAGTTTGCAATGGTCTGCCCTTGCCTGTAACCAGCATTTTGGCACTATGCCTTTGTCTCTACACATTAATCCTGTCTGTCTAACAAAGTTAAAAAAAAAACTTCTGCTCCGGAACTCCAGCCTTCCTGAGTTCTTCCCTCATATAGGCTATAGTCTTTCTTGATCATTAGGACAATATATGATTACATGTGTAATAGTCTCCTCAGCCAAGAGGGAAAAAATATGTGCATATATCAACATCAGCAATTGGCAAAAATTACAGTCAAAAAGTGATCATGTTGAATAATCATGATCTCAATATTGAACAAAAATGATCGTGATTATGATTTTTGCCATAATCAAGCACCCCTAAAAACAACAAATTGTGATTTACATACACACACACACACATACACACACACACACAGACAGAGTTTAAATATGTATGTGATAAATTGTAAATATGTATGTAATGAATTGTTTTCTTTAAGAAACTGTTACTTGAACATTTTTCAGTGTGCTCCTAAAGTTATATGTATGCTCCTAATTTCTTTCATTTAGGAGCACATGTACTCCTTGAAAAAAAGTAAGGATTGAACACTCCTGTCAGATGTGTAGAAACACTAAGTAACTGGAGTGTGGCACAGTCTAAGGGCTTCTGTCACAGGCAGTAGATGTTTACTTTACCCATCCCCCCCCTCCCATTCTCTCTCTCCCTCACAGCTGAGGACAAGGACATCAGTGTACTCTTCTTGTGAAATATCCTCATAAATCCCATAACTTTGGCCAAATCCTACATAAAAATCACATTTTTTGTAGGAATTTTCGTTGCGAATCCATTGATACAGGTTTGAAAGTGGTCGGACTTATAGTTTAGACGCCAGATGCCCCAGTTTGGCACAAAGTCCATGCCCAGAGATTGCCTCCCCATTGGTTTACATTGTAAGGTGTAATGTTGCACTCCAACTTTCAGGGCTTACTAAATCTAAACCGTTCGAGTTATTACAAAGTTTTTAATAACTTTTGCTCAACACAGTGTGATAAATCATGTATTAAAGTTTGAAACCATTAACGCCTTAGGAGGAGATAGCGTTTATTCAAGGTCCAAAATTGGCCAAAAATCATACTTTGAAATTGAGATTGCGGACTTCCTGTTGGATTTAGGTCAGGGGTGTCAGCATATGATTTGTAGGTCTTGATGAGACGAATAATTGAGTTTTGGTTCAATCTCTCTACGACATTCCAACGGGCCGTGGCGGCCGTTTTACATACATAGGTGGTGCTCTCGAGCACATTTTGGCACTTCGGGGGTTAATTTTTACATTTTATCAAATTTTTCACAAGACCTGATGTGCGTGCCAAATTTGGTGAGTTTTTGAGCATGTTGAGGGGGTCAAATTAAGGATTGAAGTGGCGTATTAATAAAGAATAATAAAGAAACAAACACACGAAAAACAATAGGGTCTTCGCCCTTTGGGCTCAGGCCCTAATAAGAAAGAAACAAACACACGAAAAACAATAGGGTCTTTGCCCTTTGGGCTCAGGCCCTAATAATATTAATAATAAAGAAACAAACACACGAAAAACAATAGGGTCTTCGCCCTTTGGGCTCAGGCCCTAATAATAATAAGAAGAAACAAACAAACACATGAAAAACAATAGGGTCTTCGCCCTTTGGGCTCAGGCCCTAATAATCAAACACTTCAAAGCTACACAGGAGCTGGGTATCTCAATCATATCAGTCTACTTTCAATAGCCAAGCACGGGGCGTAGCCATTCTTATCCATTAGTCTGTCCCCTTTAAATGTACAAGTGTGATAACTGATCGTTATGGTCGCTATGTAATTGTAACAGGATCCATGTATAACAATCCTCTTTATTTTAGCAAATGTTTATGCCCCTAATTATGATGATGATCGCTTTTTTGTTAAATTTCTTTCTTCAATATCAAACTTTGAGTCCCATCATTTAATTATCAGTGGAGATTTTAATTGCTGTTTAAATCAAACGCTGGACAGATCATCATCCAAACATATTAATGTCTCCAGGTGTTCACGTATAATTAATAGTTTTCTTCAAGATTATGGCATCTCAGATATTTGGCATTGCCTTAATCCAAACACCCGTGAATACTCCTTCTTCTCTTCAGTTCATCACACCTTTTCTCGCATTCATTACTTTTTGGTAGGTAACAACTTAGTGCCATCAATTTCAAACTTTTGTTATCAAGCCAGAGTTATATCTAGGGCTGTAGTCTCCTGGTCGACTGGTCGATTAGTTGGTCGATATGCTCTTGTCCAACTAAATTCTCATTGGTCGAATAATCTCCGTGTAATTTTCATAAGAAGAAAAATGTTAGATCAATAGCTTTCCAGGATTAATCCATTATTTCCTGCGGCCGGAGGGACAGACTAACAAATTACCTGTGAAAACAGGGATGTATTCAAAACACCTCCCTTGTTTTCACAATTTTGAACTCGCCCAACCTAATGGAGACTGCTGGGCCCAACTGTACTCAATGTTTGCTGAGCGTTTACTCAACGTACTGAATGTTTGTACTGAATCAGCGTTTCTCCTGTAATGACATCAATGAACCCCCGCCAGGCCAAAAGATATTTTTTAATGCAAAAAATAACGCTAAATATATGTAGCGGAACTCCGTTTAGGAATAGGGCAGTGCTTAGTATGTTTGCGTAGCAAGTGGGAAAGAGTGAGCGGCAGGAAAGTGACGGTGGATGCAAGTGGAGCAGAGGAAAAGGTTGGAGGTAAGTTCTCAGTCTGGCAATAAATGTACAGTACAGACTCCTGTGTAACAGTTAATAAATGCTAAAAAAGTCAAGTCTGTTGTTTCCCCAAGTGCTGGAAAAGTGAAGGGGATTAGCTCAAAACTTAGCAACAATAGGTTAACCTAACCTGAAGAGGTAAAACAGAGAATATGAGTTCACTGTGCACTCTGTCCCATTATATCACCCCCCACCCACGACTAATCGATTAGTTGAAGATTATGTATGTAGAGCGGAAAAAGCCCTGGTAAGGATGGTTTTCCAATAGAATTTTTTAAAAAAATTTCAGTTAAAGTTGCACCCCTTCTTTTAAGTATGTATCATGAATCATTTGAAACTGGAGTCCTTCCACAGACATTGTGTGAAGCCCAGATCTCTCTATTACTTAAGAAAAACAAAGATCCACATTGCTGTAGTTCTTACCATACTGTCTCATTGTTAAACGTGGATGTGAAAATCTTAGCTAAGATTCTCGCCTCCCGTTTAGAAATGGTATTACCTGATATTATATCTTTTGATCAGACTGGTTTTATCAAAAATAGATTTTCTTTCTTAAATGTGAGGTGCCTGTTTAATATCATCTTTCACCCCTCAGATTCTCCAGTTCCAGAGGTACTAATTTCTATGGACACAGAAAAAGCTTTTGATAGGGTGGAGTGGAAATATTTATTTCATATTCTTGAAAGATTTGGGTTTGGCAATACATTTATTATTTCTTGGATTAGGTTACTCTACACAGCACCAGTCTCCTCAGTTTATACTAATAATACCTACTCTAAGCAGTTTCAAATAAATAGCGGCGCAAGGCAGGGTTGCCCGCTCTCACCTCTTTTATTTGCAATTGCTATTGAGCCCCTTTCACTAGTGCTTCAATACAATACTCAAATAAGAGGCATTATAAGAGAGGGACAAGACAACGTGTATCGCTATATGCAGATGATTTACTTTTGTATATATCTGACCCCTCTACATCTCTACCTCACGTCTTCCAAATCCTGAAAACATTTGAAAAACTTTCTGGCTATAAACTAAACCTGCAGAAAAGTGAATTATTCCCAATTAATCAGGCAGCCCGTAAATATCCGTTTATCTCATTTCCTTTCAAAATTACTCATCAGTTTACTTATCTGGGCATTAATGTAACAAATACATTTTCTGATCTTTTTGCAGCTTCTTACTCTTATGGACCAGGTGAAGTGCAGTCTTAACCACTGGACGTCACTACCATTGTCAGTTGCAGGTCGTATTAATTCCATACAGATGAATATCCTTCCCAAATTCACTTACCTATTTCAGTGCATTCCAATTTTCATTCCCAAATCATTTTTTAATAAATATAACAGCATTATTTCTTCCTTTATCTGGAACTGTAAGCCACCCTGATTATCAATGAAAACACTCCAATATTCCAAAAAGTCAGGGGGGATGTCAGCTCCACACCTTTTAATGTAGGCTATTATTGGGCAGCTAACATATGCCCAATTCTGCACTGGCTCTACGAGGATCCAGGGGCAGATGCACCATCTTGGTATACACTAGAGTTCCTATCATGCAGTCCCTCCTCTTTGCCAGCTTTAATTTTCTCTCCAACTGCCACACCACTAGCAGATTATATTAAAAACAAAGTTGTAAAATCAACTATTAAAATCTGGCTACAAATAAGACATCGCTTTGATTGGACTCTTTTTTCCTTAAAATCCCCAATTCATTCAAATCACTTATTTAAACCCTCTTTACTAGATAAAACCTTTGTTGAATGGCATAACATGGGAATAAAGTCATTCGCTGATCTCTTTTCTGATGGCATTTTTTCCTCATTGAGCGATCTTTGTGAAAAATTTAAATGATCTAAAAACTATTTATTTCGCTACCTACAAATCAGAGATTTTATGTGCCAGATGCTCCCTCAGTTCCCTGCCCAACCGCCATACAATCCTTGCAATTCTATCTTAGAGCACCCTTCATCTTTCAAAGGCATACTTTCTATCATATATAATAAGCTCATACAAAATCAAAATTTCAGTTTGAAATTGAAATCAAGCTGATTGGGAAACAGATTTAAATACATGTTTTTCAGATAGTCTTTGGCATTCTATTTTGGAAATAGTCCACACTTCCTCTATTTGCATCCATCACTGTTTTATGCTATGTAGAATACTTCACTGCAGTTATTGGACAAATCAAAATTTGTCAAAACTGTTTCCTGATGTGAACCCTACATGCCATCGCTGCATATCAACCTCAGCTACTCATGCTCACATGTTCTGGTCATGCAGCAAAATTAAGGAATTTTGGCTTGGTAAATCAGTTCAGCCATGCCCCATGCTGACCATTTTTGGTGTTTTGTTGCCTGGGCCTTTGCCACATTTCTTGCCTGAAGGTTGATTCTTTTAAAATGGAAAGATACCTTTCCACCCACTTTTTTCATTTTTTCATTAAATTAGAGAAAATAAAATATTCTTTGAGAGGTTCCATGAATAAATTTTATAAAATATGGAACCCTTTCTTAGTTTATGTTAGAGAAAACATCCAGCTGCCTAATGCTCCTTAAACACTTTAAACTGTTCTTAATCTTCTGCACCCAATGTGTGATGTAAGAATCATCACCAGTTAAGACTTAGATGCATTTGTCACCATGAAGTTTCTTTGCCTACAACCTTAACTATTTCTTTGTATCCATTCAGTCAGATTTGTATTTACGAAGTTATTTTATAACTTTTATTTATTTGTCTATTTCCTTGTTTGTTTTGTTTTTGCTTTTTGTAAGCCACGTTCTATGTCACGTCATTACTGTCATTATCTGTCGTTGTTTTTCTGTGTTTGTAAAACTAAATAAAAAAAATAAATAGATGAAAAAAAAATGAAGTTTGCACTCAAGCAGATACTGTACATTTTTAAAATAAATGATTAGATGTATTCATTAGACACATGTGATTGTGTATTTTGTACCCCTGCAGATTTATTAATTATTATAAATTAATGTGACATGACAGTTGTCTTATTTATCTCACCTTTGGGTCCTGAGCTGGTCTCTAACAGCCTCTGCACCAGATCAGTCCTCTTCATTTCAATGAAAACCTCCATGATCACCTCCACAGACTGTTGGCCACATCTCTCCACCATCAGATCCACAAATTCTGTCCTGTCTGCTGGCTCGAGTTTGATCCATGGGATGCATGGAAGGTCCTTCTTGAAGTGAGTGAACTGCAGGAGCCACTTAAGTTTATTAAACTCCTGATCACTCAAATCATTCAGTGTTTCTAAAAGCAGCTCTCTCACAGCCGTCTTTGTTGCTACCTGGAAAATTCAAAGAGTACATTCAAAGAGAAAATATGTTATTTCTCCACTGGGAATATTAAAGATTTATCTCTTTGCATCTACAGTATCAATGTCATTATTTTAGACATTTGGATGTTTTAAGAAATGTTTTTTTCTGCAAGATCACCTGAACTACTGATACATCTGGTAATTATGATTTGTCTTTCTTTCTATTCTTTAATATCTGTAAACTTGTTTATGTTTTTTATTTTAATTCCAGGCTGTAACTCTGGCAAACACACTGTGCTGTCAAAAACTGAAATGAGCCACCTGATCTTAACATCACATGTTCTTGATGAACTGTAAAAAAGGTGGCAGCACAAGTCAGGAACTGTTTTCTCAGTTTCATCTTCTGCATTTTGTTTAATGGTTTGAAAAAACTGAGTTTAGTTTCATTAATCACCACTAATGTGATGATAAATATGATTTTAAACTTGCATCTTATTGAATTAAAGCTGTACTGCATGAGGTCAGGTTGATGTGACATTGCTCACTTTGTGGATCAGTGCAGACAAGTGTTCATCCACAGAGTGTTTTTCTGAGGAGGAAGAAAATAAATAAAAGTAAGTGATCAACATCAGGCTATATTGTTTTTAAAAAAATTACAATACAAAGGGTTCAACACAAAATAAAACTGAAGCCTCCTCAACAGTTAATACATATACATATAATATATATGATACATATAATTCATCACTAATATTTTCCCCCATCCCACAATATCTTTTCATATTTCACATTAGTAATACATTATAATTTGCACACCAGCTGATATTGTCTTATTTACTCTACATTACAAATCATATTATTTACATGTATTAAGAAGATCAGCTTATAAACACATGTTTTGTTACAGTTTTATGATTTGAATATGTTTTTGTCTTTATTGACTTACTTTTGGGTCCTGAGCTGCTGTCTGACAGCCTCTTCACCAGATCTCTCCTCTTCATCTTAATTAAAACGTCCTTGGTGTTCTTCACAGACTGTTGGCCGAAGGTCTGCACCACAGAAAACACTGTGTCCTGCATGTCAGCTTTCATGGGCAGCATCTCTAAGTAGGGTTTATAGAGGTAACTTTGACTCAGGAGTAATTTCTTGAAATCCTCGAGCTCCCCGTCGCTTAAATCAGCCAGTGTTTCCAAAAGCAGCTCTATAACAGACGTCATTGTTTCTACCTGGTAAATACAAAGAAAATGTTCATTGGCCAAATGTACAATCTCTCAGCTGGGATGATTACAGATTTTTCTGTTAACATCTCATTAGTGTGTGTCTTTTTATAAATGTGGATATATACAGTTTACATTTCACCAGTGGTAGAGGTAACACTAATTTTTACATTATTAGTTAACAACATTCTTGCTTCGGTCCTCATGTGTACATGATGCAACCTGAATGTAGCTTCAGTTCGGAGAGAACCAGCTGGTGAAAATCAGGAATTAAATTTGTATCATCATTTATAATGTTGAACATGTTTTTTCCTGCATCTGTTGAATGAAAGCTGTATCTGTAAAATCAGACAGATGTGACATTACTCACTTTCTGGATCAGCGCAGGCCACTGTTCATCCACAGAGTGTTTCTCTGAAGAGAAGGAAATAAAACAAGACTCATGAATGCCTGGTTTACCACCAGGTTATATAATCAGACACTATCAGACTATCTTGTTTTGAAATAATTCTAACATTAAGGATTAATCGCAAAAGGAAAAGAAAATTTGCTCAATAGTAACATCCTAAAAATCAATTACCACTTTCACCTGATGAACAGTTATCAACATGACATCACATTTGTTATTAAACTCAGTGTTAAAGCTTCACATAATGAAATGTAGATTAAAATAATTACAGAGCGTTGAGGAAAGGATTCAAATCTGTCATCTTTACTCCTAGTTAAAGGAATAAGATTTGTAATTTTGTTATTAGTGTTTCAAATGTCTTATGGTACCTACCTCCCTCTGTGGTTTTTACACCAAACGCTTCAACTGATGATCCTGCAGCTGAAACACATTTAATGAACATTGTAATTACACAATAAAAACACTGTGTGTAACCTTTATGTGTACTTGTCCTCAGTATAATACTCTGACTCCCAAATATAATAAAAAACATTAACATTTCATGGCTGAGACTAATGCGGTTTGACAAAACACTTAGTCAGGGTGTTAAAATAAAATACACAGACACTGCACACGTCACATGACACAGATGGATTACAGGTGTGTGGATGGAAGACAGGAGGAGGCCTTGGTTACAGAAATCACAGAGGGGATGAATGAGAATGAGTGTCCATAGTGGAGCGAAGTTTAAGCCAAATTGTAGCTATACAAAAATACAACACAACATATTCAAGTGAAATGATGTAGACAACATTAGCCAAGTTCCTATCTGACCATATACAACACAAGATTGGTAATAATGAGCTCTAACATTTCCCTCTGAAGTGATCTTTGTCTTATTATTTTGTATGTACAAGTAAATTGAATTAGTTAAATCAACCACTTCAAATATGAAATGAAGTACCAACTAACTTTGTGAAACTTTTGTTGTTTTTGTTGAGATTGCGTCAGGGAGCTGTTGATTCAAATCTATATTTCTGCTGTCATGGTGGCCTATATGTTGTTGCTCCATTGCTTTATGTAATGTTTTGTACCCCTGCAGATTTATTAATTATTATAAATTAATGTGACATGACAGTTGTCTTATTTATCTTACCTCTGGGTCCTGAGATAGTCTCTGACAGCCTCTGCACCAGATCAGTCCTCTTCATTTCCATGAAAACCTCCCTGATCACCTCCACAGACTGTTGGCCACATCTCTCCACCATCCGATCCACAACTATTGTCCTGTCTTCTGGCTCCAGTTGGATCCATGGAAAGTCCTTCTTGAAGTAAGTGAACTGCAGGAGCCACTTAACTTTATTAAACTCCGGATCACTTAAATCATTCAGTGTTTCTAAAAGCAGCCCTCTCACAGCCGTCTTTGTTGCTACCTGGAAAATTCAAAGAGTACATTCAAAGAGAAAATATGTTATTTCTCCACTGGGAATATTAAAGATTTATCTCTTTGCATCTACAGTATCAATGTCTTTATTTCAGACATTTGGATGTTTTAAGAAATGTTTTTTTCAGCAAGATCACCTGAACTACTGATACATCTGGTAATTATGATTTGTCTTTCTTTTCATTCTTTAATATCTGTAAACTTGTTATGTTTTTTATTTTAATTCCAGGCTGTAACTCTGGCAAACACACTGTGCTGTCAAAAACTGAAATGAGCCACCTGATCTTAACATCACATATTCTTGATGAACTGTGAAAAAGGTGGCAGCATGAGTCAGGAACTGTTTTCTCAGTTTCAGCTTCTGCATTTTTTTTAATGGTTTGAAAAAGTCTCACAATTCTGTGAGAAACTGAGTTTAGTTTCATTAATCACCACTAATGTGATGATAACTGTGGTTTTAAACTTGCATCTTATTGAATTAAAGCTGTACTGCATGAGGTCAGGTTGATGTGACATTGCTCACTTTGTGGATCAGTGCAGACAAGTGTTCATCCACAGAGTGTTTTTCTGAGGAGGAAGAAAATAAATAAAAGTAAGTGATCAACATCAGGCTATATTGTTTTTTTTTTTTTAAATTACAATTAAAAGGGTTCAACACAAAATAAAACTGAAGCCTCTTCAACAGTTAATACATATACATATAAGATACACAATACTTATAATTCATCACTGATATTTTCTCCCTGTCCCACAATATCTTTTCATATTTCACATTAGTAATAAAATATATTTTGTACACCAGCTGATATTGTCTATTTTTTTCTACATTATGACTCATAGTATTTCAAATAAAGAAGAACATTTATAACATAGCTTATAAACTTATGAGACACATGTTTTGAGCCAGTTTTATGATTTGTATATGTTTTTGTCTTTATTGTCTTACTTTTGGGTCCTGAGCTGCTGTCTGACAGCCTCTGCACCAGATCTCTCCTCTTCATCTTAATTAAAACATCCTCGGTCTTCTTCACAGACTGTTGGCTGAAGGTCTGAACCATAATAAACACTGTGTCCTGCATGTCTGCCATCATGAGCAGCCTCCATGGGTTCTCTAAGTAGGGTTTGTAGAGGTAACTTTGACTCAGGAGTAATTTCTTGAAGTTCTTGAGCTCCCCGTCGCTTAAATCAGCCAGTGTTTCCAGAAGCAGCTCTATAACAGACGTCATTGTTTCTACCTGGTAAATACAAAGAAAATGTTCATTGGACAAATGTACAATCTCTCAGCTGGGTTGATTACAGATTTTTGTTTACGTCTCATCAACCTTGTGTTTTTATAAATGTGGATATATACAGTTTACATTTCACCAGTGGTAGAGGTAACGCTGATTTTTAACATTATTAGTTTACAATGTCCTCATGTGTACATGATGCAACTTGAATGTAGCTTCAGTTCTGAGAGAACCAGCTGGTGAAAATCAGGAATTTGATTTGTATCATCATTTATGATGTTGAACATGTTTTTTTTTCCTGCATCTGTTGAATGAAAGCTGTATCTGTAAAGTCAGACAGATGTGACATTACTCACTTTCTGGATGAGTGCAGGCCACTGTTCATCCACAGAGTATTTCTCTGAAGAGAAGGAAATAAAACAAGACTCATGAATGCCTGGTTTACCATCAGGTGATATAATCAGACACTATCAGACTATCTTGTTTTAAATTAATTCTAATATTAAGGATTAATTGCAGAAGGAAATGAAAATCTGCTTAATAGTAACATCCTAAAAATCAATTACTACTTTCATCTGATGAACAGTTATCAACATGACATCACATTTGTTATTAAACTCAGTGTTAAAGCTTCACATAATGAAATGTAGATTAAAATAACTACAGAGCTTTGAGGAAAGGATTCAAATCTGTCATCTTTACTCCTAGTTAAAGGAATAATATTTGTAATTTTGTTATTAGTGTTTCAAATGTCTTATGGTACCTACCTCCCTCTGTGGTTTTTACACCAAACGCTTCAACTGATGATCCTGCAGCTGAAACACATTTAATGAACATTGTAATTACATAATAGAAACACTGTGTGTAACCTTTATGTGTACTTGTCCTCAGTATAATACTCTGACTCCCGAGCATAATAAAAAGCCTTTAACACTTCATGGCTGAGACCAATGTGGTTTAAGAAAACACTTAGTCAGGGTGTTAAAATAAAATACACAGACACTGCAGACGTCACATGACACAGATGGATTATAGGTGTATGCATGGAAGACAGGAGGAGGCCTTGGTTACAGAAATCACAGAGGGGATGAATGAGAATGAGTGTCCATAATGGAGCCAAGTTTAAGTCAAATCGTAGCTATACAAAAATACAACACAACATATTCAAGTGAAATGATGTAGACAACATTAGCCAAGTTCCTATCTGACCATATACAACACAAGACTGGTAATAATGAGCTCTAACATTTCCCTCTGAAGTGATCTTTGTCTTACAAGTAAATTTAATTAGTTCAATTAACCACTTCAAATATGAAATGAAGTACCAACTAACTTTGTGAAGCTCATATTATTTTTATTGAGATTGTGTCAGGGAGGTGTTGATTCAAATCTATATTTCTGCTGTCATGGTGGCCTATATGGTGTTGCTCCATTATTTCATCTAATATTTTGTACTCCTGCAGACTTACTTATTTTTATAAATTAATGTGACATGACAGTTGTCTTCTTTATTTTACCTTTGGGTCTTGAGCTGGTCTCTGACAGCCTCTGCACCAGATCAGTCCTCTTCATTTCAATGAAAACCTCCCTGATCACCTCCACAGACTGTTGGCCACACGTCTCCACCATCAGATCCACAACTTCTGTCCTGTCTGCTGGCTCCATTTGGATCAATGGGATGCATGGAAGGTCCTTCTTGAAGTGAGTGAACTGCAGGAGCCACTTAAGTTTATTAAACTCCTGATCACTCAAATCATTCAGTGTTTCTAAAAGCAGCTCTCTCTCAGCCGTCTTTGTTGCTACCTGGAAAATTCAAAGAGTACAATCAAAGAGAAAATATGTTATTTCTCCACTGGGAATATTAAAGATTTATCTCTTTGCATCTACAGTATCAATGTCTTTATTTCAGACATTTGGATGTTTTAAGAAATGTTTTTTTCAGCAAGATCATCTGAACTACTGATACATCTGGTAATTATGATTTGTCTTTCTTTTCATTCTTTAATATCTGTAAACTTGTTATGTTTTTTATTTTAATTCCAGGCTGTAACTCTGGAAAACACACTGTGCTGTCAAAAACTGAAATGAGCCACCTGATCTTAACATCACATGTTCTTGATGAACTGTGAAAAAAGTGGCAGCACAAGTCAGGAACTGTTTTCTCAGTTTCATCTTCTGCACTTTGTTTAATGGTTTGAAAAAGTCTCACAATTATGTGAGCAACTGAGTTTAGTTTCATTAATCACCACTAATGTGATGATAAATATGATTTTAAACTTGCATCTTATTGAATTAAAGCTGTACTGCATGAGGTCAGGTTGATGTGACATTACTCACTTTGTGGATCAGTGCAGACAAGTGTTCATCCACAGAGTGTTTTTCTGAGGAGGAAGAAAGGAAATAAAAGTGATCAACATCAGGCTATATTGTTCTTTATAAAATTACAATACAAAGGGTTCAACACAAAATAAACCTGAAGCCTCTTCATCACTAATATTTTGTCCCTGTCCCACAATATCTTTTCATATTTCACATTCGTAATAAAATATATTTTGTACACCAGCTGATATTGTCTTCTTTACTCTACATTATGACTCATAATATTTCAAATAAAGAAGAACATTTATAACATAGCTTATAAACTTATGAGACACATGTTTTGAGCCAGCTTTATGATTTGAATATGTTTCTGTCTTTATTGTCTTACTTTTGGGTCCTGAGCTGCTGTCTGACAGCCTCTTCACCAGATCTCTCCTGTTCATCTTAATTAAAATATCCTTGATCTTCTCAAAAGACGATTGGCCGAAGGTCTGAACCACAGAAAACACTGTGTCCTGCATGTCAGCTTTCATGGGCAGCATCCATAGGATCTCTAGATAGGGGTTGTAGAAGTGACTCTGGATGACTTGCTTGAAGTACTCAAGCTCCCAGTCGCTTAAATCAGCCAGTGTTTCCAAAAGCAGCTCTATAACAGACGTCATTGTTTCTACCTGGTAAATACAAAGAAAATGTTCATTGGGCAAATGTGCAGTCTCTTTATTTTATTGATTACAGATTCATTGATGAGTGTGTTTTAGAAATATGGATGTGGTAAGATTACATCACCCATATTACAGAAGCTAATAATGGAATTAATAATATCTGTCAAATTGATCACATACTGTATAACTGTTTTTACAAACTACTTGTATTTGTTTAAATTTATTAGTAACATCAACAACTTTTGTCTGTTTTACAATTATTTTATCTGTACAAACAGGATCATGACTTTATTTTACTGTCTGGCTGTAACTCTTTCAAAGACTGTGATCCCAAAACTGTGATGAGCCTTTTGATTTTACAACAGAGAAGCTGTGAGAAGATGGCTGGAAGAATTTTTTTTTTTTTTAATGTTTATCATATATTATATCTTCTGTCAAAGTTATAAAAACAAATCAAGAAAAGCTACATTGCCCTTGTGGTAGATGATATAACACAAATTCTTAACATTATTAGTGAATAACATTCTTGCTTAAGACCTCATGTAAAAATAGCTTCAGTTCTGTGAGAGAACTATTTATGTGAGGGAAAATTTGTTTGTATCATCAATTATAATGTTCAAGATGAAGATGATTGTCAGTCTTCATCTACTGAATAAAAGCTGTGCTGTGTAAAGTCAGACTGATGTGACATTACTCACTCTCTGAATCAGTGTAGGACACTGTTCCAAGTGTTTCTCTGAGGAGGAAATAAATATCAAAATACTTATTAGAAATGTATTTAACATCAGTTATAATACCAAGAGTTTCATTCCACTAACCCTCCTTAACAGTGAAATAATAATAATGTGCAGAGCTACTTGAAGATTTTCAAACAATGTTGAATGGTTTTGGATATATTTGTTATTTATACTGTTTATGCCCAAACTTACAAAATATTGTACCCTAGCTAATGTACTTTATCTTTACATAATAAACTATAAAACTTATGAGACACATGTGACTGCTTTGTGTGCCAGTTTAATGTTTTTCATGTTTTTGTCTTCTTTGTCTTACCTTTAGTTCTTGAGCTGATATCTGACAACCTCTGCACCAGATCAGTCCTCTTCATCTCCTTTAAAACCTTTTTGGTTACCTCCACACACTCTCGGCTGTTTATCTCCATCATCAGCTCCACAGTTTCCTGCATGTCTGCCACATCCAGTTGGCTCCTTGAGATAAGCGGGAAATCTTTCTCCAATTCAATGAGCGACTTGAATTTCTCAAACTCCTCAGAACTCAAATCATTCAATATTTCAATAAGCAGCTTCTTATCCATTATTGTGTCTACCTGGAAAATGAAAAAGATAAATCATACAGTATTAAGCAGGACAGGATGTGAAGTGTTTGTTTGCTCTACTACCATGAATACCATGACTGATGATTTAGAAAGCGCTCTCCACCACCAACACTGAAACACCAAATGATGGAAAATCATTTGGACGAATGGTGTTCATCCCTCCAGTAGAGTTTCATAGAAGTTATGTAATAATGTTTTATATGATGAATGGATTTAGATTTTCATTTAAAGAGGTCCAAGAATTGATCCTTGCAATGACATTAATGTGTATATTTATTTAATAGGATCCCTTAAATTTTCCATTAAAGGAACAGAGTAACACTGTGACTCTAATTAATCTACCTTTAATTTCTCCACCAATGATCTATAATGTTGTTCCAAACACTTGTAGTCACAACATAGCTAAAAACACTGTTTCCATGTTACACTATTGCCGCACCAGAAGAAACATACTTAGTGATTTATTGGCACAACAACAATTGTTTGGAAAATACTGATTATATTGATGAAAAGCTGATAAATGAGTTATGCAGCAGGAGTGGTTTGATAAGTTTCTGTGGTTGTTTTGGTGTTTTCTTGCAGTGATTCTGGATCAATATTGGAATCCACTGTAACTGTGAATCTGAATACAGCTGCTGTCATCTACAAAAGGAGCAAACTATAAACTTTTCAAAGCCAAATTTTAGGCCCACAGGGGGCGAGTAAATATTGATTTTCAGTGGGGTATTCCTGTGAGGATTTCAGAAAGATTTCAAAAGCAAGAAAAGTGTAATCAAATGAAATATTGGACTTATATTCAAAGTATTGTCTATAAGTAAGTAAGTGATTATATGAAAGCACAAACTACGCTATCTACTCCTACATTATACTGCTTTAGATGACTAAGGATTTACTCACTTGCACTGTATCCATGACTTTCACATCCATGAAAGTCTCGCTCTCCATTCTCTTGAGGTCATCAATAAGATGTGGCTCATTTCTCTCCAGGACTTTGTAGAAGATCTGTTTTCCTCTAAATCCACTGGATTCCAAGGGCCCACTAAGGAGTGCCCTCATAGTCTCCTGAGAGTCATGATTAGCCCTGATTTTATCATAATTTACTTGATTAATAACATCACGTTTGAGGAGTTCATCTAAAATTGGTGCAACATTGGTCACTCTCCGGATTAGCTCGACTCGATGCTTATCCACAAAAAGTTCTGAGTAGAGAAAGACACATGACACAAAGTTGACAGATGAAAGATATTATGAGGCTATAATCAGCGTATATCAGAACATGTTTCATATGAAGTGTAGCAAACTAAAATGCATACAGTGTTAATTTGAAAGAGTGGATTTTAAAAAAACCTTGATCAAGATGACCTGTTCAAAATATCCTTCCACGGTTCAATTATTCGTTGTCAGATTCTGGTTTTACGTTTAGCTTGTTGTAGACAATCTGAACTCAGTGAGTAACATTTAGTGAGATCACTGCGTACATAATAACTGTGTACTTACCGTCCTCCATCTTATTTTGATCAGTTGCTGCTGCTGAGGGTCATGAAGCTGGAAAACATTTTAAGAAAAATAAATGGTGCAGAACAATATATTGTTCATACCCATTATGCATACCTCTGTTGTCCAGTATACATTTAAATGGTAAAAAAAAAAAATCTTTCATGATCACAGCACCAAGAAGATAAAATAAATTTACAGGTTTACTCTACACAGTTACTCAGTTATTCATACTCTCAATCTCCAAATGTTCAGCTCAATAAAAAACAATACCTGAAAGTATTTCCACAAAGGAATACATCGACAGGATCATGACTTAATTTTACTGTCTGGCTGTAACTCTTTCAAGGACTGTGATCCAAAACTGTGATGAGCCTCTTGATTTTACAACAGAGATGCTGTGAGAACATGGCTGGTTGCATCTTTTCCTCTAATATAAAAAAGCAAGAAAAACATTCATTTCTCTTTTATATTTATCATAGCTATATTATACTGCCAAAGTTATAAAAACAAATCAAGAAAAACTATGTTTCCCTTGTGGTAGATGATATAACACAAATTCTTAAAATTATTAGTGAATAACATTCTTGCTTAAGACCTCATGTGAACACATCAAAGCCTGAAAATAGCTTCAGTTCTGCCAGAGAACTATGTATGTGAGGGAAAAATTGTTTGTCATCAATTAAAGACACACAACAAACTTATATCACCCCCTCTAGCAGAAACACCCGGTTAAGTATGAGGAGAGACAAAAATCCCTCCTGGAGTATTTTGTCATATCACCAAGAATATCATTATCGAAGAAATACCCTCGACACACACACACACACACAAACAGTCATGTTGATTTACAGTGGTGCTTGAAAGTTTTTGAGTCCTTTAAAATTTGCTCTATTTCTGCATAAATATGAACTAAAATGTTCATGCAAGTCTAGAAAAACTAGATAAAGAAACATCAGTTAAACAAGTGAGACAAAAACCTTTCACTTGTTTATTTATTTATTGTGTAAAATGATCCAATGTTGCATATTTGTGAACCTCTAGGATTATCAATTCATTTGAAGGGGAAATTAGAGTCAGGTGTTTCAGTCAATGGGATGAAATTCAGGTGTGGGTCTGGGAGGCCCTGCTTTATTTAAAGAAGTGAAATCTGGGTCTTCACTATCAAAGCCTGAGCTTCACAACAGGTTTGTGGAAGTGTGTCACTGCTCAAACAAAGGAGATTTCTGAGGACCTTAGAAGAAGAGTTGTTGATGCTCACTAGGCTGGAAAGAGTTTAAAAAAACATATCTAAAGAGTTTGGACTCCACCAGTTGACTGTCAGGCATATCGTGTACAAACGGAGGACATTCAACACCATTGTTACTAGGGGTGTAAAGATTCTGATTCCACATCGAAAATCAATCGAAACGAGCTTTTGAGTTGGACTCTCGGAATCAAAAGCAGAATCAGTGATTCTCCCAGTAGTTTTATTTCTCTCCACCCGCCTGCTTGTGTGTGTCCAAAGAAAAAAAGAACATTTCAAATCCTCCTGCTTCCCTGAGGTCACCGGTGTGCTCTTCATGTGAATTATGTAACAACAAATGCCTGACAGAAAAAGTACAGTTTGTAGGCTATGCTACACACTTCAGTTATGCTTATATATAATACACTGACAGATTCGAACTTCCCAGTTAAATAACTCATGAGCAAAACATTGTTAAAACACAAATGACGCCTCTTTCCTACTAAGTAAGGTAGAGTTGAAAAAGTTGAACTTTTTGGCTTGAATGAGAAGCGTTCCATTTGTTGACAAACAAACACTGCATTCCAGCAAAAGAGCCATGTCCCATATGTGAAACATGGTGGTGACAGTATCATGGTTTGGGCTGCTTTGCTGCCTCTGGACCAGGACAGCTTGCAATCATTGATGGAACTATGAATTCTGAGTTGTACCAACAAATTCTACAGGAAAAATGTCAAGATATCTGCCCGTGAAATGAAGCTCAACAGAAAGTGGGTCATGCAGCAAGACAACAAACCTAAACACATAAGTCGTTCTACCAAAGACTGATTAAGTAGAAGAAAGTTAATGCTTTGGAATGGCCGAGTCAAAGTCCTGACTTTAATCCAATAGAAATGCTGTGGAAGGACCTGCACTTCATGCAAGGAAGCCCAGCAACATCCCTGAGTTGAGACTGTTGGGTAAGGAGGAATAGGCTGAAATTCCTCCAAGCCAATGTGCAGGGCTGATAAACAGTTACCAGAAACGTTTAACTGAAGTTATTGCTGCAAAAGGGGGTCATACTGGTTACTGTAAGCAAGGATTCACATATTTTGCCTCACACAAATATGTAAGATTGGACAATTTTCCTCAATAAATGAATTGATAAGTTTAATGGTTTTTCTCATTTGTTTTATTTGGCTCCCTTTATCTAGTTTTATGACTTATGTGAACAATTGATCAGGTTTTAGGTCATATTTATGCAGAAACAGAAAATTCTAACACAAACTTTCAAGCATCATTGTACATTCATTTCCTGTAGATTACTCTAACCTCAACCACTACTTGCTCGACCTTAACCCAAACCTGAACCTAAACCTTACATTCATTTTAACAAGTCTTCACCCTAAAATAAATGATTTGATTTATGGAGACTTGCTTTTTGTCCTCAAAAGGGAGGCGAGTCCCCAAATGTGACTGTTTAAACAGATTTATGTCCCCACAAATGATGAATACCTGATACTCTCTCTCTCTCTCTCTCTCTCTCTCTCTCTCTCTCTCTCTCTCTCTCTCTCTCTCTCTCTCTCTCTCGTTTAACGTTAAATTGTCTTTGCTGTTGTTTTCCTGTTTCATCGTTAACTGTTGAGTCAAAGCACTTTGGAAACTTTAACAAACTGTTTAACTCTAACGTAAACTAAGTGTTAACTAATGTTTTATTGTAGTATTGGGCTGCTGTAACAATTTACACACACGAATACATCTCTACAGAAGAAGCAAGACGATGAACGTGAAAGTTAAAAAGAAGAATAAAATACAGTTTTACCTTTTTAACTGCAGTTTGTCGCTCCAGCCGTTAAGATGTAAAATCCGCCCAGTTTTTTCTCCAATTAATTGAGGTAAATCTTTCATTGTGTCCATAAATGACCCTTTACTGGGATTCAGGTGCTGCTGTCTATATCCGGTATTCACTACTTCCTCGTTCCTCAAATATTCCTGCTGACTGTGGTAGTAAATGTCACCCGGCGTCTCTCTCTTCCGTCAGTGAGTGTTTCAGTAACACCTGTTGTGCTGTGAAAATCAGCCCTAATCGCGAGAACGCGCCTATTTGAAGATAATCGCTTTAAAACGACAAGCAAACGTACAGATAATACCCACAAGATCTTTTAATCATTTATAAACCGAGTAAATGTCAAAGGGACTAAATGACTCATGTTTTTCGAGACACAATTTACTACGAATAACAACCAACACAAATCACCCGCATTGTGTTTAAGTCCAGATATAATTTGAAAGTGGATAGAATAGACTGTATTTATATTTAGTAGATTTATTTTCTGTCCCTATAGTTCTATATTTTATGAATTCTCTTATATGGTGTTGTTGTTTTTTTTAACAGGCATTTTGTATCCCCTTTGTAATCCATGGCCAATCTTTTTAATTTTGCTTTCTGATGTATTGTTTTATTTGACAGTTTTTATCATATAATGATCTAAATATTTTTAGAAATGTTTCATAGGCTTTGTCAGTATCTTCATCATCACATAGGCTACTCTTTTCCAGTTTTGTGTTAAGGATTCATGTCTAAATGCGCTTATGGATCACTCCATACTCACCTGGATTTCAATTTACTGGCATCCTTATCCTTCCCATAATCACAGTCATAGATCACAAAAACTGGCAATTGGCCACTACACACTCCTCCACTCACATTAATAACTTTTCAGTTCCTGATATGATTGATATGTACCTCCTGCTTAAAACTTTAGAACAACCTGCAGTGCCTTTTCTTTATCCAAAGGTATATACAAAATAATTTGAGAAGATCACCTCTCATCTGAGCTTTGTTCACTGGCATGGAGGTTTTGTAAGAATCACTCAGAGCTACTTTCTTCTTCTAGATAAATAATCACACTACTGGGGTCCTTTATGACATTATGACACTTTAAGGCATCAGTTTAAACTTGAATATTTCCTTACTGCCAATATTCACTTGGGGGAAAACACACGTGTGACTCTCTGTCACATCAATATACTTGCTTCGTATATATTGTTTTTAGGCCACTTCATTCTCTCAAATAATCAGAATCAAACAACAATGAGGGAATTTATTATAGATTTTAAAAAAGAAAATATGTTGAATGACCCATATACAGTAAACAGTGCTCCATTGTTGCCACCTGGTAATTTCAAAGGATACAGTACATTCATAGGCAACACGTATTTATTTGTAAAGCACCTTTCAACAACAAGACAATTCAAAGTGCTATAAGACATCAAAAAGATATTAAGACAAGATATCCAGTAAAAAAACAAAGCATTATAAAAATATAAAAGTATAAAAAGGTAGAGTAAGCAATAAGATAAAATACAAGATAAAAATAAGAAGATGAAATGGAACAAACATAAACAAAAGAACAAAAATGTACATAAAGATCATATACACTCACTTGCAACTTTATTAGGTACATCTCGACATTTAGTGCAAACCAATAAAACAGCTCCATCATGGATTCTTCTTTTCAGCTTAAAAGTTTCTGTTTTGTTGACGCTGTCAGAAAGGTGATAATTCAACTTATTATTGTCGTAGTGGGTGGTGGTGTTGTTCAGGATAGGTGAGGTGTAGATAACGTTACTTGAGTTGATGACAACACTCATTACATTTCTGTAAGTGTAATAAAAGCTTCACGAGTAAAAGCCAACAAGAGTAATTTATTAATGTAATCCGCCCAAAAGATAGACAGATGTCGACCCCAAACATCTGAAATTCAGGCCAAAATATCTGCTTTTTTTTAAAGTTACCCAACATGAATCTGACGACAGTGGTGAGGATGCTAGAAGCTAGCATGACTTTGTGAAAAGATATTTTTCTAAGTGGATCACTGGGAAATAAAATAAAATATGGGAAGATTTGTAAAATATGACTCCTTTAACTGTTAGTCTGATTAGGTCCAAATGTTCTGTAATAATGTAATTAATTGGATTAGCAGCAAAAATGGGACTCAACAGGCCACTTCTGTGTTTGTTGTTTTCCCATAATTTCCCTTTGGATCTTGAGCTGGTGCCTCACAACAGCTTCACCAGATCGTTCCTGTTTATTTTCTTGAAAAGCATCTTGGTCACCTCTACAGCTCGTTGGCTGTAGGTCTGCTCTATTAGATCCACCACATGTTTCCTGTCTGCCTTCTCCAGTTTGCTCCATGGGATGCACGGGAGGTCTGCTGGGATGAGGTTTCTTTTCTGCAAAAACCACTTGAAGTCTTCGAAATCTTCCTCTCTCAAACTCTGCAGCATTTTCAAAAGTTTCTCTCCAACTGTTGTGATTGTTGCTGCCTGGAGAATTAAAAACAAATAAACAAAGGGAGATGATTATAGCTGAACAGCTCCTCTGAATGCAGCATCACTTTGTCATCATCAAAGTCAGACTGATGTGACATTACTCACTTTCTGGACCAGTGCAGATAGTTCATCCACAGTGTGTTCCTCTGAGGAGAAACGGAATAAAACACTTTGCATCAGGCTTTTTTGATTCATTAAGATTTACAATACAAATGGTTTTATCAAAAAATGACCAACAAAGCAAACACAATCTTGAATCTCTCACCCTGTAATCATTGTGATAAAACACCCGGAGTCAGATTTCACATCAAAGTGCAGGGCAACTTTGCCTGATTTAGACTCTTGGTTGTGTTCAAACTTGAGTAATCTTGAACTTTTTATTTTACATACCTGGTTTCAGTTGAGCTTTTGGGTTTTTCCTGAGCCTTTACACCATCTCTGAGTAATAGTCATTCAAATATATCGTGTTGTAGCACCACATAGAAGTGAAATTCCACAACATTTTGTAGGATCACTCAAAAATATTAGTTTAGATTCGGTTGCAATTGCACAATGTATGGAGTAATGTATGTTTATATCAATTAAACCACATTTATAAGACTTTGGCAACAAATTACAGGAAGAGAGCACTGCAAATTTAAAAAACAAAAACAAATGAATAGCTTTCCTGCAGGTGAACAGTTTAAAAAACTGTCTCAGTAATGTTTCTGTCAAGCAAACTTTGGTTTTACACTGAGATGACCTGCAGTACGTCCAAGACATAGCTCCTTCTCAGGTACTTAATCGTCATGTTTGTCAGCATGCGTTTGTATTTTATTTTCATTTTATTTAACCTTTATATAACCAGGTAAGTCCCACTTAGGTTAGAAAAATCTTGATCTGACAAGGAAGGCAGCATGAAAAGTTGCAGGCAAAACAATACAAACTCAGGCAACAGATAGAGTGATCCTAAAGTACACAGACAATTAACAGTGAAGTCAATAATGTCAACAATGCCACCAACCTTGAACATTAAGGTTGTTGGCATTGTTCAACAAGGCTTCCTTAAGGTTTTAATGCTGCCTAGGGAATTTTAGGTTCAACATTTTGTTAAGATAAAAAGATATTTCTAATATTTACAACTAAAAGGAAATCCATGGGATTGTAAACTAACTCTGAAACTTAATGTGAAACAATCTTATGACTAAAATCCAATGAGCAATTCTAAATACTAGTCATATTACACGTCTTACCTTGTATATAACCAGTGCTTTGGTATTCATCTGAAAAAAAGGCAGAGGTAACGACAATATGTGTATGTATCTGAGTTACTTTTATCTAGACATCTACATAGACAGTGAAGATCAATTCTTTCAGTATTATTTAAAACTGACCTTTTCGAATTGCACAGGTCCAAACTGGTTGAAGTTCATTTTCTTGTGCAAGCTTGAGCTGAAAGTTTCTGTCTGGATTTTCAACAAACACTTCAAAGAAATTTGGGTTTGTGCTTTCATATCTGAGCTTTAGTTTCTGTGAAAGAAATATAAGGGAAGTTAGACTTTGTGCCAGAGTGCACCAGAATTTCTTTTTCTTTTTCATATGTTTTCAAATGAAGTTGAGAAAACTGTGGTGATATTCTCATTTAAATCAAAGACATCTGCAGATAAGGACAAAACATGATGAATATATATTCTGTATCCTACCAAAGCTTGGTAAGATTTTAGGACCAAATGATGCATAACATGGAGCCAACAAGCATGATCATGACTGCAGATATTTAAATTTTTTTTTTTGCTTGTAATGCAGACATCACATATTACTTATTTCAGCAGTACTCTTTATACTATTTAGTATATTATCCAGTATATTATTTAGATATATTAATTCGATAAGAAGGTAATGAGACAACAATATAAAGACATGTTATGTCCCTCCAAAAAACTGGATAATGAAGTCATAATTTTGAGATGAAAGCCATAAAAACATTTGTAACCAGATGCCGTTAATCTTTTTGAAGGGGGCACATTTTCACAATGCATTTCCATTACTATTTTAGAAAAATGTTTTGAAAAAAGTCTCTGCACCACCCAATGTGTGGCAGGTGCATCAGAAGAAGGTGCAACTTGAAAGCAATGAGAAGAACTCCTGCACACCACTTCACCCATTGCTGAGATGTTTATTAGCTTACAACGTTTCAGTCTGTCCGACCCTCATCAGGTATATGGGCAGCATCACATCACTTCCATATACAGATGTGTGACAAATTAAAGGAAAAAGCTAAATAAATGAGTGGAGAAACATAATGCATGCAGATGCTTCCACACAGCTGTACTGCATGGTACAATTAAGCAATTAACATCCAATCATGCTCTGTGGCATGTATAAAATGCTGAGCAGCAGGGTGTGAACTATAGGGGAGCCAGGGGGAGCTCCCCAAAGAGTGGAGAAGACTTTTAGATGGGTTTGTTGTTTGGGTAACATAGTCCTCCAATTTAAAATAAATTAATTACTTGACCATGTGCACTCCAGAACGACACATGGGAGCGTTTTTTTAATCTGGCTCCCCTATCAGCAGTAATTGGCAGGACATCATTTGTCTGTGCTTTCCAAAAAACGTTACAGATCACTGTTAAAAACAATTATGTTTCCTCTTGTGGCAAAGTCCAATGTTGGGTTATACCATCCATCCACCCCTCCTCCATCTCCATCTCAACAACGCCACTGCTCTGGGCCATAATTAGTACGGTCACTAAATGGAATCTGTCACTAAAACCATATGCTGTTTTGGGTGACTGACATTACGACCTATTGTGTTGTTTTTCTAGGGAGAGTTTCAACTAAAGGTGGATTAGTTTGTCATGTATTCTTGTTAAAAATATCAAAACCCAGACATATTTTGTGTTCAACTGTACTCATCTTATAGTTATTAATAATTATTTCTGAATCAAAATTCACTTCACTCCATATATTTAAAAGCAGTTCAAACCATACCTCAGGATAAATCTCAGCACTGTCCAAGTCTGTTGTTAAGGTGAAACGATTGTGCATTTTCAGGGACATCTCTGGATGTGGTTTTCGGATTACTTTGTATCCATAGGATAATTCCCTCTTGTCCATTGTCTGTAGAAAAAAAAAACCCATTGCTATGAGGTTACGTTGACCAACAGGTTCTATTCTGTATCTTAAAATAATTGGTATTGGTGACATTGAGATATGCAATGACCTGTCCAAGACCAGGATCACGTGGGATCAGATAAACATGAAGTGTGAGGAACGCTGTGTTGGTCTTGTATATTAATACGTTACAGTTTATTTTCACTGGAAAGCCGACTTTCATCAGGACCGCTCTTGGAGAAAAAATTAGTTCGGATAACTTGACATGGGATGATGTGACCTTGGACACTTTTTCAACAACATCTCCACAGGCATCTATGTGTAGGACTGCAAACTTGTTGAATATTTTCGGGTTCTCATCTGCACAAAATACAAGCACACATACTTAATTAGGAGAACAGATATTGATGTTTTTACACACATACTAATGAATACTAATGAAATTCTTAATTCTTTATACTTAACTTTTTTATGTGTCCACTTACCTGTGCAGATCCAGTGTGGCAGGTACACTTCATTTAACTTCCCAGCAATGACTGTGATGTCCAGTAGAGGACCTGCAGGCATGTATTGTAAGCTTTCCATTCTCTCCATGTGTTCTTCCCAAGACCAGAACTGGTACTTAAAGCTGACCTTTTCCTCACAGACCCATCGCAAACCAGAGACTCTGCATTCAAACTTTCCTTCTTCAGACTGTAGGCTGAAAGAAAAAAAAAAACAAATGAGTTTGTGCATATGTGCAAAAGTGTAATGGAGTAAATGTAAACTTAACCAGTAGGTGCCTTGATTTTATTTAAAGCGATGTGTCTAATTATCACTGTTACTGCAACATGGCAGGAAAAAGATCTTAGTTGTCCCTCTGGGAAAAAATTCAAAGAACCTTGCCGAAATGTTTGCCATAGTTCCAGTTTGTTGTGACACAATATTGAAGATGTTATTTTTACCTGTAAGTTGGATCCTCATCTGCATCTGTACTGTTCACTTCAGGTTCAAGTTTAGTCCAGTCACTGGACTCCTGCACAGGAGGACAATCACTTTTGTAAATACTGTAAGTGGAATTGTTCCTGTTTAATCACTAATTTTACAACATCAAGAAATCAATGAGAAATAAACAAATGACAACATGATTGAATGAAAGGGATTACCATCATTCTTCCATGAGCCTCAAACTCCAAGCTTCCTGAAGGACCTTGTTAAAACACATCAGAAAATGTTTTAAATGATATTATGCTTATAAAAGGAATCATATAGTAACTTTCCAGATGTTTTGCTGCTTTAGCACTATGTGCTACATAGCAATTATCCAATATGAGAGTAATATGTTATGCAGGACTTACTGCTGAGTAAAGTCTAAGTTGAGGAAAAGTGGCAGCACTTCACAGGATTTCTGTTATGTACAATGTACAGGCTAGCTACATGTAGCTGTACATGTAGCCAACATCAAACATGTAAAGTAATGGGCGTTGATGTTGCCGTCATGCTATACAGTCAATGTCCTGTATTATGCTATTGTGGTACTAAGCCAGGTACCAAAAACCAACAACTTAATGATACTTAATGATAACATCTACATTTTTTATCACAAATAACACAGAGATTAGTTTGTATGCCATCTTTTTTTGCCAAAACACCCCAAAAATTATAATCATTATAATTATTTGACCAGGTGTTTGGAAATCCATCCATCCAACCATCAGTGTCCTGTCTTATGTTGTCATTGTACCAAAAACTAAAGAGGCAATGCATATTTTTTACATCTTAACGATGGTGTGACAGGAACTTAATAATGATTACTGACATATTTTTTGCCAGATTACATTAAAATGTAAAATGTTCAATAACAGTTTTGATCGGAACTACTTTTTTTTTTTAAACCAAAGAAATTATTTTTATAAAAACCGTCGACAGCATGTTCTGAGGATTATTCACTTTAACAGAGACACTGTTCCTGAAAAAAAGAAGTTAATAGAACAAAACAAAACAAAACAAAAACTTTTTCAGTAAAATTGATTAAATGTAATCTTTCGATGGTGAGAGCATCACAAAAGCATTTCATTTACCTCCAATATATTAGCTGCAAAATTGTTAGAGATACATTTTACATGCTACAGACACCACTACAGTTGAGTGAGGGCTTTTGTTTTGTGAGTGTTTTTTTTTATTTAGTATTATTATCTTTATATTTTTGCATTTTCACTTTAATTGGACAGTCAAGAAGTAAACAGAATATGAGCGGACAGAGTGCGGTATGACATGCAACAAAAGTCCCCAAATGCGATCAAACCAGTACATTACAGTTATGTGGTATGCACCTTAACCATTAGACTTTTAGGATGCTGCTTGTGATTGTTTTTTGGTAACTTGAGAGAAGAAACCCTTTGAAAAGATCTTGCTTTTTTAAGCAGTAGATGTAATTTTGGAAACTATGCTATATGTAGGAGTCTAGTTATTCTGGGTTTACTTTTGGCTTGTTGTTGCTGTGGACAATTTAAAAACAGTGACTGATCTACAGTCATTGACTATAATGACTATACAGCATACAGTGAGTATCTTTGCTTGTGATAATGGCATCTAGTTAATATAACAATCAAAACAAACACATATTCAAATGGCTGCCTGACTGTCCAAAATTATTTTGAATGATGAAAAGAGTAACGTTAAAGTAGAATAAGACCCCACTCTGCATACCAAATGTTTCATATTGGAATAGTATTGTTTTTTTTGTTTCCACACAACTTACCTTTGGATCCTGAGCTTGTGTCTGACAAACTCTGCACCAGATCCATCCTGTTCATCTTCTTTAAAACCTCCCTGGTCACCTCCACAGAATGTTGACCATAGATCTCCACCATCAGATCCACTAATTCAAAACTGTATGCCCTCTCCACTCGGCTTCTTGGGATTCTTGGGAGATCTTTCTTTTGAAGGTGCTGCAGCCACCACTTGAAATGCTCGGTCTCACTGAGACTTAATTCTCCCAGTGTTTCCAAAAGCTTCTCCTTAACTGTTATTGTTTTGTCCTGATGGATTAAAAATGATCAGAGGGAATTTATGCAATATCTCCACTGTAATGATAAAACACTGATGTCTTTGCATCAATGTAAACATTTAAATCATGTGAGTATTGTGATGTCTAATACTAATCTATTACACAAATGATACATTTGATTTTATAAAGACAAAGTGTGAGCACAGTGTGATTCATTTCATTTGTTTCTATAAACTGGTTAATAGTAATTGTGATTTATTGCATGTCTCCAACTCTCTCTGACACTTTGCTGCCAAAGGTAGGAATGAGTCACCTGATCACACGTTCTTATTGCTTATAGCACAGACTTTATTATAACATTATTGGTGGATATAATATTTCAGCTCAAAATCTCAATCAGAATCCTGCTTCAGTTCAGTGAGCACCATCTGATGAAAATGATACCATTGGTTTGTATCATTATTTAAAGTGGTCAAGATGAGGATCATTTTCAACTTGCTGCTATTTGATGAAAGCTGTGTTGTGTAAAGTGTGTCTGATGTGACATTACTCACTTTCTGGGGCAGTGAAGACCTCTGCTTTTCTAAGGAGAAAGAAAATAGAAAATGACTCAAGACTGATTAAACTTCAGAATATGATCAATTCAATTCAGATTTAGTTGCTTTTGATTAAAACATGATATGAAGGATTAGTTACAAAATTATATCATAAAGATGAATCACATAGAGAGAGAGGATGGATCTGATATAAAAGCCCTGCAACAAATATGAACCACTGTATGTGAAGATGATCGTGTCAAATAATAATCTTTGATGACAATTTGTAGTTTTACAATGCTGTCAAATTATAAAATTCAGTGTGTCAGAGTTGTTGATTCAACTCTCATTGATTAACTGTATTATATATTATACTAATATTTAGCCACCCCTTTAAAAAGGCTCTGTTTCAAAGTTCATTGTAAATTACACTAAAATTTACTTTGTAGTGACATCATGGAAATCAAAGAGAGAGAGAGAGAAAGGCTGGATTCAGCTCCAATGATTCCTGCAAACATTGTGATTTATGTGGTGTTGTTGCATTGCCTCCTGCACCGTAGTTTTTTCATATGCCACTTTAATTTTTTTAACAATGAATTACAAAATGTATTTATGACACACATGTACATTCTTACCTCTGAGTTCCCTACTACTGTGTGACAACCTCTCTGCCAGATCAGTCCTGTTCATGTCCATAAAAACTTCCATGGTCACCTGCACAAACTGCTGGCCGCAAGTCTGCACCATCAGATTCACTGTCTCTCCCTGGTCTGCCCCCTCCAACTGGATCAATGAGATCTGTTGAAGGCCCTTCTCAAAGTGTGTGAGCTGTAGAGACCACTTGAATTTCATGAGGTCCTGATGACTCAAATCATTTATTATTTCCAAAAGGATCTGTTTAACACCAGATTCTACCTGGAAAATGTGAAGGATACATTCAGATAGCAAATGTGTAATTTCTCAGCTGGAACAGTTAAAAATACATCTGTCACATTTCATCAGTGTCAGTGTTTCAGACATACGGTTGTTTGTCAGTATTTTTAGAGCTTATTCAGTAAAAATTTAAAAAACAGAGAAAAAAGTATATGCTGACTTTTCCTCATCTCTATTAGAGTAGTGGAGGATTAATTCTGTCATAACATCAGTGGTGGATAACATTATTGTTAAAACTCAACCTGAAGGCAGCCTCCATTCTGTGAGAACCATCCTATAAAAATCATGTTTGGCTTGTATTATCATTTATAATCTTCAACCTGCATCTATTGAATGAAAGCTGTGTTGTGTAAAGTCAGACTCACTTTCTGTGCAGGCCGATGTTCCTCTGAGGACAAAAGAAAGACATTCATAAGATTATAGCTTGATTTAAAAAATATAACTATAATATATAAGTACAATCTACTTTTATATGGCTCAGTTACATTAAAAGGAAATAAAACTAATTAATAGGAAAATTACACCATAAACATCTGATACAGAAGCCCTGCAACAAATACTAAACTTGTCATTTTAATTGGTTATTTAATGATTTATTGGCCCCTGCACACTACTTTTTTCATATTTCACATTGGTGATCAAAATAAAGTTTGCACCTAGGCAGATATACTTTTTAAAAATAAATTATAAAATGTATTCATTGGACAATTATGCGACACACAATTGTGTAACATGACAGTTTTTGTCTTCTTTGTTTTACCTTTGTGACCTGAGCTGGTGTTTGACAACTTCTGAACCAGATCAGATCTGTTCATTTTGTTGAAAATCTTCTTTGTCAGTTCCACAGACTGTTGACCATAGGTCTGCAACATCAGATCCACTATTTCTGCACTGTCTGCTGTCTCACTCAATGTAAGTAAGATGTCTGGGAGACACTTCTGGGAGACAGTCCACTTCAGGACCTCCTTGAATTTCTCAAACTCCTGATAACTCAAATCATTCAGGGTTTCCAAAAGCATTTCTTTAACAGCTGCCATTGTTGCTACCTGGAATAATCAAAACATTAATGAGACATACAGTATATTTAATCCACTAGAAAAATCCACAAAAATAGTTTTTCATTGCATCTCATGAATGTTAGTGTAGATGTGGGTGTTATATGTTTATCTGTGATCACTTTCAAAGCTGAAGAAGAAACTCGCTGACATTTCATCATCTAATCCTCAGAGGTAAAGATATGAAACATTACTGATGGATAAAATTGCTGCTTCAATGCAGCTTCAGTGAAAAAATTCAGCTTAAATCATGAGTTTAGGTTGTATCAGTATTTAAACTGTTTAAATGAGGATCATTCTCAACCTTCAACTATTGAATGAAAGCTGTGTTGTATTGAGTCAGATGTAACATTGCTCACTTTCTGGATCAGTGTAGAGGGCTGTTCATCCACATAATGTTTCTCTGAGGAGAAAACACAGAAAAATGACTAATGAGTCACTGACTGAATGACCAACTAGAAACACTTTGTATCAGACTAGGGCTGGGCAATATGACCACAATCTCGTGTCCCGATATAGGTAATTTCATATCTTGATAACGATACCTATCCCGATATAACACATTTTAATTCAATTACTAAATAGTTGGTCTGTGTGCCTTGCCTGTTGTCTGCCCATCCTTTGCGTGGATTCAATAAAATTACTTTTCTTGGATTTTTACTCCTAAAGCTTTCATTGCACTTACAGTAACGTAACAAGTGTAGTTTCGTCAACTCGAGTGCTCCAATTGGTTCACTGTCTCTCCTGTGTGCACAGCTCACACATGGAGGGCTCAGCCCCATCCGCAGTGAACCATAGAGAACAGAGGAGAGTAGCGTGATCTTAAATGACAGCACTAAGCAGCAGAGACTTTCACACTAAGCTGAAATTAAACGAGTGCACAAAAATTTGGTAAATAACATAAATGAAGACAGTCTCTACTGCATTTTGCTGTCATTTATGGTCGCCATCCCGCTGTTTCTCTCCTCTTCTTTGTTCTTTCTCAGCACATGAGGGGCTGAGCCCTCTGTGTGCATGTGCAGCGAAGCAGAGGAGAGACAGAGTTGTTGAAAACTACACTCGTTACGTTACTGTAAGTGCAATAAAAGCTTCACTCCAAATGATGAAAAATATTGCTGTAAAAAGTGTGGTTTGTGTCACAACGAAATAAACTGCACAGCATAACATGAAATGATAGACGTTTTTCTATTGTCACACGATATATATCATCATATCGCACAGCCCCTATATCAGACTATATTGTTTTGTACTAATTTACAATACAAAAGGTTCAACACAAAATGATACTTGAACCTCAACAGTGACAGAGACATTATCAGTTATATTTCCCTGTTATTTTCCCCCTGTCCCACAATCTTTTTAACATATTTTTGTCTTGTCTTACTTTTGGATCCTGAGCCACGGTCTGACAGCCTCTGCACCAGATCAGGCCTGTTGATGTCCTCTAAAACGTGCTTCGTCCCCCCCATAGACTGTTGGCCATATGCCTGCACCATAAAAAATACTGTGTCCTGCAAGTCTGTGCCATCCAGAAGCATCCATGTGATGTTAAAACGCCATCTTGTGAACCTCAAGTGATGCCGGAGGACTTGCTTGAAGTCCTGGAGTTCCCTGTTACTCAAGCCAGCCAGTGTTTCCAAAAGCAGCTCTATAACAGACGTCATTGTTTCTACCTGGTAAATACGAAGAAATGTTCATTGGCCAAATGTGCAATCTCTCAGCTGGGATGATTACAGGTTTTACTGTTTACATCTCATCAACATGTGTGTTTTTAGATATGTGGATGTGGTAAGATTACATAACCCATATTACACAAGGTATGGATAAAATTAATAATATTTGTTGAATTGATCACATGTTCCTGTTAAATAAACAAATTAGGAAAAATTTAATATATATATACAGTATACATTTCCCCAGTGGTAGAGGTAACACTGATTTTAACATTATAAGTTAACAACGTTCTTGCTTCAGTCCTCATGTGTACATGATGCAATCTGACTGTAGCTTCAGTTCTGAGAGAACCAGCTGGTGAAAATCAGGAATTTGTTTGTATCATCATTTATAATGTTGAACATGTTTTTTTTCCTGCATCTGTTGAATGACAGCTGTATCTGTAAAGTCAGACAGATGTGACATTACTCACTTTATGGATCAGTGCAGGCCACTGTTCATCCACAGAGTGTTTCTCTGAAGGAAATAAAATAAGACTCATGAATGCCTGGTTTACCATCAGGTGATATAATCAGACACTATCAGACTATCTCGTTAAACTCAGTGTTAAAGCTTCACATAATGAAATGTAGATTAAAATAACTACAGAGCTTTGGGGAAAGGATTCAAATCTGTCATCTTTACTCCTAGTTAAAGGAACAATATTTGTAATCTTGTTATTAGTGTTTCAAATGTCTTATGGTACCTACCTCCCTCTGTGGCTTTTACACCAAATGCTTCAAATGATGATCCTGCAGCTGAAACACATTTAATGAACATTGTAATTACATAATAAAAACACTGTGTGTAACCTTTATGTGTCCTTGTCCTCAGTATAATACTCTGACTCCCAAGTATAATAAAAAGCCTTTAACACTTCACGGCTGAGACCAATAAAGTTTGAGAAAACACTCAGTCAGGGTGTTAAAATAAAATACACATACACTGCCACGTCACATGACACAGATGGATTACAGGTGTGTGGATGGAAGACAGGAGGAGGCCTTGGTTACAGAAATCACAGAGGGGATGAATGAGAATGAGTGTGAGCAAAGTTTTTTGGGGGTTTTTTTGTATTGTATTTATTGGGACAATGTACAGTTTTAAACATAAATGTTAACATTTGATGCACTATACCAGAGTTAGCTTTAAAGCTAATTTTCATCTACAGTCCCTTACAATTAAAACATATAACAGCACAATAACAAACAGCACAAAGCAAAAAACACACAGGACACACTACACAAGATACAAAGCTACACACAACAGCACATCACATGCACCCATAATGTCAACCAGAAATCAACAATGCAAGCATGTCAAACCAAAAGCAAGATTATTTGAGAAGACTATGCGATCAAATCCAGACTCAGTGGCCACAGAGCTGAGCAGCCTTCAACAGATTCTTCAACCTGGTTCTGAAAGCACTGATTGAACTGCAGCTCTTCATATCATCAGGCAGGACATCCCATTGAGTTGTGACTTTCACAGAGAAAGCTGACTGTCTAAATGCAGAGCGACAAAATGGTATGGTACAATCTTGTATAGAGGATATTCTGGAGGATCTAATAGAACTTTCTGAGTGAGTGTACACAAAGTCACATAGTGGAGGAGGGGCCAAACCATTTAAAATTTTATAAACTAGGCACAAATTTGAGAATGATCTAAAATTCTCAAAGCTCAGTAAATTGTATTTATCCAGTACCCTACAGTGATAGAAATGCATTGGCTTTTTGTCAAGAGTTTTTAGAGTTTGTTTGTATAAGGACTCAAGAGGTTTTATGACTGTTTCTCCAGCCTGCCCCCAGCATGTGATGCAATAAGACGGGAAAGAATCATGCATAAATATCTTGGCTGCGTCTGAAGAGAGACAGTTTCTAGTGTGTCTAAAATTTGCTAAGTTGTACTTTATGGTTTTAACCGTTTTTTTAACATGTTTCTTAAAGTTCAAATTTGGATCCAGTGTCACACCAAGATATTTAAAATCAGTAACTATGTCAATCCTTTCACCTTTGATGAGACTATCAGCATTAAGAGGTTATACCATGGTTTTAGAGAAAAACATACCTTTTGTTTTGTTTACATTTAGACTCACACATGATTGATTGATGATGATTGATTCAAGTAAATTTGTGATCTTTTCCAATGCAATTGTTAGCTTAGCAACAGCTAACTCAGCTATTTTTGCATGTGTGTACACAACGGTGTCATCTGCATACATTTGTAGTTCTACATCATGACAATGCTGAGGGAGATCATAAATATAAAGGCTAAATAATAGGGGACCTAACACTGACCCTTGTGGAACACCCATTGTGCACTTCATGTTACTGCACAGTGCATCACAAACTTTAACACACTATATCCTATTAGATAAATATGAAGACATCCATGCCAGTGCTCTAGATGAGAAGTTAAATTTAGAGTTTTGATATTAAAACATCATGATTGACTGTGTTGAATGCTTTACACAGATCTAAAAATTTTAAAAAAAAGTCAAATCATAGCTATACAAAAATACAATAAAACATATTCAAGTGAAATGATGTAGACAACATTAGCCAAGTTCCTATCTGACCATATACAACACAAGACTGGTAATAATGAGCTCTAACATTTCCCTCTGAAGTGATCTTTGTCTTATTATTTTGTATGTAAAAGTAAATTTAATTAGATAAATCAACCACTTCAAAAATGAAATGAAGTACCAACTAACTTTGTGAAACTTTTGTTGAGATTATGTCAGGGAGGTGTTGATTCAAATCTATATTTTTGCTGTCATGGTGGCCTATATGTTGTTGCTCCATTGCTTTATCTAATGTTTTGTACCCCTGCAGATTTATTAATTATTATAAATTAATGTGACATGACATTTGCCTTCTTTATCTCACCTTTGTGTCCTGAGCTGGTCTCTGACAGCCTCTGCACCAGATCAGTCCTCTTCATTTCCATGAAAACCTCCCTGATCACCTCCACAGACTGTTGGCCATACGTCTCCATTATCAGATCCACCAGTATGGCAGCCTTGCCTGTTGGCTCCAGTCTGCTAAATGCAATGCATGGAAGGCCCTTCTTGAAGTGAGTAAACTGCAGGAACCACCTGAATGTATTTAGCTCCCAATCACTCAAATCATTCAGTGTTTCTAAAAGCAGCTCTCTCACAGCCGTCTTTGTTGCTACCTGGAAAATTCAAAGAGTACATTCAAAGAGAAAATATGTTATTTCTCTCCTGGTAATATTAAAGATTTATCTCTTTGCATCTACAGTATCAATGTCATTATTTTAGACATTTGGATGTTTTAAATAAGTTTTTCTACAAGATCACCTGAACTACTGATACATCTGGTAATTATGATTTGTCTTGTTTTATATTCTTTAATATCTGTAAATTTGTTATGTTTTTTTATTTTAATTCCAGGCTGTAACTCTGGCAAACACACTGTGCTGTCAAACACTGAAATGAGCCACCTGATCTTAACATCACATGTTCTTGATGAACTGTAAAACAGGTGGCAGAACAAGTCAGGAACTGTTTTCTCAGTTTAATCTTCTGTATTTTGTTTAATACTTTGAAGAAGTCTCACAATTATGTGCAAAACTGAGTTTAGTTTCATTAATCACCACTAATGTGATGATAAATATGATTTTAAATGTGCATCTTATTGAATTATTAAAGCTGTGCTGCATGAGGTCAGGTCGATGTGACGTTGCTCACTTTGTGGATCAGTGCAGACAAGTGTTCATCCACAGAGTGTTTTTCTGAGGAGGAAGAAAGGAAATAAAGTGATCAACATCAGGCTATATTGCTCTTTAAAAAATTAAAATACAAAGGATTCAACACAAAATAAAATTGAAGCCTCCTCAACAGTTAATACATATGCATATAATATATATGATACATATAATTCATTACTAATATTTTTCCCCCGTCCCACAATATCTTTTCATATGTCACATCAGTAATAAAATATATTTTGTATACCAGCTGATATTGTCTTCTTTTCTCTACATTATGACTCATAATATTTATATGTATGAAGAAGAAAAGCTTATAATATAGCTTATAAACTTATGAGACACATGTTTCGAGCCAGTTTTTTGATTTGAATATGTTTTTTTTCTTCATTGTCTTACTTTTGGGTCCTGAGCTGCTGTCTGACAGCCTCTGCACCAGATCTCTCCTGTTCATCTGAATTAAAATGTCCTTGGTCTCCTTCACAGATGGTTGGCCGAAGGTCTGCACCATAATAAACACTGTGTCCTGCATGTCTGTCATCATGAGCATCTCTAAGTAAGGTTTGCGGAGGTGAATTCGACTCAGGAGGACTTTCTTGAAGTCCTTGAGCTCCCTGTTACTCAAACCAGCCAGTGATTCCAAAAGCAGCTCTATAACAGACGTCATTGTTTCTACCTGGTAAATACAAAGAAAATGTTCATTGGGCAAATGTGCAATCTCTTTATTTTATTGATTACAGATTCATTGATGAGTGTGTTTTAGAATTGTGGATGTGGTAAGATTATATCATCCATATTACACAAGCTAATAATGGAATTAATAATATTTGATCACATACTGTACACCTGTTTTTACAAACTACTTGTATGTGTTTACATTTCTTTAGTAACATCAAACTTTTGTCTCTTTTACAATTATTTTATCTGTACAAACAGGATCATGACTTTATTTTACTGTCTGGCTGTAACTCTTTCAAAGACTGTGATCCCAAAACTATGATGACCCTTTTGATTTTACAACAGAGAAGCTGTCAGAACATGGCTGGTTGCATCTTTTCATCTAATATAAAAAAAGAAAGAAATACATTCATTTCTTTTTTATGTTTATCATATATTATACCTTCTGCCAAAGTTATAAAAACAAATCCAGAAAAACTACATTTCCCTTGTGGTAGATATAACACAAATTCTTAATATTAGTGAATAGCATTTCTGCCTTAGACCTCAAGCCTTAAAATTGCTTCAGTTTTGTGAGTGAACCTGTCTGAGGAAAAATTGAAATTTTGTTTGTATCATGACTTATAAATTAAAGATGAAGATGATTTTTAATCTTCATCTACTGAATTTAATCTGTACTGTGTAAAGTCAGACTGATGTGACATCACTCACTCTCTTAATCAGTGTAGGATGCTGTTCCCAGTGTTTCTCTGAGGAGAAAAGACATTTCAGAAAGACCTATTAGAAGCTGGTTTAACATCAGGGTTAAATATTTATACGTAATATAAAGGACTTCATCCTAAAATGAAAAGAAGCTCCTGAACATTGACACAATAATAATGCATAGAGCTACTTGAAGATATATTTGTTATTCCATTACTTTATACACAAACCTACAAAAAAGTTCTGATGAAAAATTGTACCCCCGCTGATGTACTTATTTATATTTGCATACTATAAAACTTATGAGGCATATGTGACTGAATTGTGTACCAGTTTTTGTCTGCTTTGTCATACCTTACCTCTTACTGATAACCTCTGCACCAGATCAGTCCTATTCATCTTCTTTAAAGCCTTTTTGGTCACCTTCACACAGTCCCATCTGTAGTTCTTCACCATCAGCTCCACTATGTCGTGAGTGTGTGCCACACTCAGTCGGCTCCTGATGAGTGATCTTCTCAATTTAATGAGCGACTTGAATTTCTCGAACTCTATCGAGCTCAACTCATTTAATATTTCAATGAGTAGCTTCTTATGCATCATTGTGTCTACCTGAAAAGTGAAAAGGATTTGTTAAACTGTATTTGCAGGAACGTGTTTGTCTGCACTATTACCATGATTGGAAGATGATTTCTTTGCATTTCAGAAATGACGGTTTTATTGACATATGGCTCTGCTTATTTTTATCAGCAAGATTACACACTGTGGTTGATAATATTTGTTGTAAAGTGAAAACAACCATTAAGATGGTGCTGTCCACTACCAATGTCAAAACACCAAATTATGGAATATAATTTGGACAAACATCATCCCTCCAGTAGAGTTCCAGACAATTGTCCATGGCAATAATATTTTACATGATGGATGGATGGATGTAGATTTTCATTGAAAGAGGTCCAAGAATTGATCCTTGCATTTAGTTTTGAACCAACAAGACTTGAACCAATGTAGCACTGTGTCAGAAAGTCCAACCCAGTTCGTTAGTCTACCATCGCAGTTATCATATATTGCAATGTTAGAAACACAAGGACTGACATTTGGAATTAATCAATATTTAAATTAATATAATTTAGTTTTCCTCAAAAGTGCCACAACTCAAAAGCAAACCCCAGCAGGTGTTTTCAGTTACCTCTGAAATCCTACTGTGCAGGTATGAAAGGTATGTGTCTGCTGTAAAGTAGAGTACATTCTGAACCCGTTTCACAAGGTGCAACTCTATTCCTTCAACCAAACAAAAGTGAAATTTGTTAATATGCCCTTACTCATTTTGTACCAAGGAATAAAAATGTCTAAAAATAAGAAAATAAGAGAAAATAGTATAAATAAATTAATACGAGTTTTGGTGTTGAAACCTCACAGGATGAGCAGGGAGTTTTCTTACTTACTGTCACATCCTGCCTGTTTGTGTGTTTTTCTGGACTTTTTGTGTTCTTTGAGATTTCCTGTGTTTCACTTCTGTTGTCAGTCCTTCTGGTCATATGGTTTTGCTTGTTATGATTTGGGTGGTGGGTTTAGAGGATTGCATTATTAGTTAGTTTATAGTGTTGTGTGCTTAAGTTTATGTAATTCTGGGATGGTTTGATTTATGCTGGGTTGTGATTTAGAGTACAGTATTTTGTGGGTTTTGGTTTTCTGTTGCTCTGTGTTGCCCTTGTGTGTTCATGTACTCCTCCACACTCGGTTACTTTTAAGTCCTGGTTTTCTGTTCAGTCTTTGTTGGATCATTTGTTCTGTTTTGTCAAGTTGAGTCCATGATGAGTTTCCATGCTGCCTGCCTACACTCTGGTTTACTGTTCCAACAGCTTCTGTTTTTTCCCTGTTCTGTCCTTGTCCATCTCTTGAATAAAGACGGTTTTTGTCAACCCTGCATGTCAGTCTCTGCATTTGGGTCCATTCCTGCTACTCCACGTTACACTTACAGCTTTGATTGTTGGTTAAAGGAATAGAATTATGTGTGTCAAACAGGTTAAAAAATCTACCTTTAATTTCTCCACCAATTATCTATAATGTTGTTCCAAACTTCCAAAAACTTGTAGTTTATCCACAACATCTAAATAAACTATCTCTGTGTAATACTATCGCTGCCTCATAGCTCCACCAGAATACTTAGTGATTTATTGGCACAACAACGATTGTTTGGAAAACACTGATTATATGGATGAACAGTGGATACGTGAATTATGCAGCAGGAGTGGTTTGGATATCACATGACCTCACTCCCAGAGATCTGAACAGTATCACCTGTGTGACGTCATGCTTGCAGAGACCAGAAAAAACAGTATGCTGCTTCACATGGACCAACCACTGGGTGATGGGGCACGTCACTAACTGCGCCACTTGTGATTTGAATACTTACCCTAAACACCCTATTACCTCATACCTTATACTAATCATAATACTGTAAATATCAAGGGCTTTCATCAGTGGGCCTTTATTTGAATTTTATTTATTTATCTAAATGAAAATCTTTGAGAATATAACTTTAACAATTAGATTTGTGATTATATTCACCAATTGAGTCTGGAAAACTAAAAATAGTGATTGTATGAAGGCACAAACTAAGCTATCTACACTTACATTATACTGCTTTAGATGACTAAGGATTTACTCACTTGCACTGTATCCATGACTTTCACATCCATGACAGTCTCGCTCTCCGTTCTCTTGAGGTCATCAATAAGATGTGGCTCGTTTCTTTGCAGGATTTTGTAGAAGATCTGTTTTCCTCTAACTCCAGATGACTCGATGTTTATCCACAAAAAGATCTGAGTAGAGAAAGAAACATGACACAAAGTTGACAGATTAAAGATATTATGAGGCCATAATCAACGTATATCAGAACATGTTTCATATGAAGTGTAGTAAACTAAAATGCATACAGTGTTGAAATTGTGGATTTCAAAAACCCTTTATAACCTGTTCAAAATATCCTTCCACGGTTCAACTATTTGTTGTCAGAATTCTGGTTTTATGTTTAGCTTGTTGTAGACAATCTGAACTCAGTGAGTAACATTTAGTGAGATCACTGTGTACATAATAACTGTGCACTTACCTTCCTCCATCTTATTTTTATCAGTTGCTGCCGCTGAAGGTCATGAAGCTGTAAACGTTTTAAGAAAAATGAATGTTGCAGAACAATATATTGTTCTTAGACTTTATGCATATCTCTGTTGTCCAATATGCATTTAAATGGTAAACAAAATATTTATTTTCTATTCTTTCATGATCACAGCACCAAGAAATTAAGAAAAAAGTAAATTATAACAGGTTTACTCTACACAGTTACTCAGTCACTCATACTCTCAATCACCAAATGTTCAGTCCAATAAAAACAATCCCTGAAAATATTTCCACAAAGAAATAAATCAATAAGAAAAAGTTTGTAGAGGCACCAGCAAAATAATCTACAGGAGAGGTACATTTTTGTACAGAAAGTATATTTCTCACAGATGTATCATAATAGGTACATAATGGACTCCGGGTACAATTTTCATATACATCCACCCTCTGCCTCCCCTCATTTCCTGTAATCTCTCAATTTTAATCTCTGATAAACGCATAAAATATTCCAGATGTATTTGTTTGTAGAGTTTTTTGGAAACAGTGATCAACGTTTTTCACCATTTTCTTCTTTTTCTAACGAATCGATTAATCAAGAATATAATAGATAATGAAAATAATTGTTAATTGCAGTCCTATGTGTTTTGCTACTGCCATTTTCTCATTAACGCTAATTAGCCTTGCATGGGCTTGCGCGCGTACACACACACACACACACACACACACACACACACACACACACACACACACACTCGTTTAACTTAAAACTGTCTTTGTTGTTTTCCTGTTTCATCGTCAACTGTCGAGTCAAAGCACTTTGCAAACTTTAGTTAACAACTCACATTAACAAAGTGTTAATTAATGTTTTATTGTACCATCGAAACAAACATCATCATCATCACACATAAATGCAACTCGACAGAGGAAGCAGGACGATGGAAGTGAAAGTTAAAAAGAAGCAGTACCGTTTGAAAACATTGTAACCTACCGTTACAAAAACAGTTTGTCGCTCCAGCCGTTACGATGTAAAAACTCCTTGTTTTTTTCTCTAAATTAATTGTTGTGTCCATAAACGAGATTTACTGTGGTCGAGGTGCTGCTGTCTGTGACGTGTCCTGACAATGTAATTTGCCCCGATAAGCATATAGTTTATATACAGGAAATGTCCAACTGGCCGCGGGCCCGCCCATGCATTCAACGGAGGTGGAGCTACATTACTGCGCTTTGATTCCACCTAAATAATGATGTTTAACTCATCGCTTTAGTATTGTAGTTTTATCAACGAGGTGTAGCAAAGAAAAACGTGTCACCTGTCAAAATAAATGCTTTTATTCTTCTGTTTTTGTTATTAAACTTCGTATTATTCATTGCACTGAACTGAGAATGTCTAAAAACCAAGGCAATCATATCTTTTTTCCTCCTATAATTTGACAAAGTTATGATGTACTACGCAGTCGATTACATCCTATGTTCCTGTTTGGAAACCAGATCCAAATGCGCTGTGATTCAACCTTTTGTAATGAATTTGTTCATTCAAATACACTTCAATACTGTAAAAGAAAGATCAATAATCATTTTTAACACCTTGCTCGCCTCAATTACACCTAGTCTACTTTACTCGAAATGTACATTAAACTGAATGCAGCATTGTAAACAATATTTTGTTCCTGTAATCCACTTTTGCATTGCAAATCATAGCCTACCTTTGGATATTGTTGTAAATGATTTTGAATTCCCCCTCCTTGAAGGGTAAATAAAAAAATAATCATAATAATCATCATGATAATAATGTATTGCATTTATATAGCGCTTCACATTACACAAAGCCATTAAGGTAGGCTACTTGTCCTACCAGGCAGTCTATGAAAATATGTATCCCCCTCTGTAATGTACGGGTGATGCCCTACCATCAAGTGTTTTATTTTGTTTATACTTCAGATCATACCTAATAACCTTGGTGTAATGGAAAAATACAATATGTCATACTAATTCTGATACTTACACTTATACTTTGGTGATGTATTATGATCTGGTGTATGGTGAAACAGAGAGAACAGGCCAGTCGCACCTGTATGTTGAAAGGACACTAATGGACTAAGCACTGGGTGTGCAGACATAACTGAGGAGGAGGTCGGTGTTGTATAGAACTCTGTTTCCCCGTCGAGATGTGTTTCACCCCAGAGATGCTGTGCTCATACCACTGAGGTACTGTGGAGAGTGCAAAGGCTCAAAACTAACTTTTTTAGGGAGTTTTATCTGTAGAATGTAGTAAAAAAATAAACAATAAATTAAATTAAATTAAATTAAATTAAGGTGCCCCACAGTATGATAAAATGCCCTCTCAGGTGCCTGCACAAAGGAGAAAACATACCAAAGTTCTGTGATGACTGTCTAGTTATGGGTAAATCAGGATGAAGTGCCCTGTAGAGGGCCTCTATATGTGACAATCTTGAATGAAGTGTCCTCATGGTGTCCTTTCAGTGGAAGAAAATGTGATAGTGCCACGTAAAGAGCCCCCAAAGATGAGAAAATATGATGTGCCCTTTAAATGAAGAGGATGTAATGCAATGCCCTATGATGCTGTTGTAATGGGGTGAGCTGGAGGTTCTCTATGGGTGCCCTTGTAGTGAACAACAAAAAATAAAAAGTGCAATTTAGGGTTAAAGTGCAAACTGAAGTGCAGAATTGGGTGCCCTTTCAATGAAAAAAGGTGCCCTATAGGATGCACTGTATGGGAGAAAAACATTGTGAAGTGTCAGAAAAATAGAAAATTATTCGAAAGAGGGCAACATTTGTGAGGACAAGAAGCTTTCTTTTAAGCCAAATCCTGTAATTATCAAAGATAACAACCAGAGTCGTCATAGATGTTTTCATTTACATCTTGTTGGTAGTGTTGTCATATAACTTACCAGACTCCCAAAGAAGAGTTGTGGCAATCTGCCAACATAACTCTGCAGCATCACTTTGGCCAGCAGGGAATTTGATCTTTTTGTCTGTTAAGATTTTCTCAATGAACTGATATTAAAAAAACACATTATAATTTACCAACAATTCTAAATATATATTTTATCAAGAAAGCAGCATTTTATATGTACACATACTCAGGGTTGCCAACTTTGGGTACCTGGCTGGAGTGAGATTTTGATGCCATGGGCTTAACCACGCACATTTATTCATCTGCTCATACTTTTACTCAATTCACCATCAGTGTTTAAAGCTACACAGTTTGCACATGTGGTGACAACGGGAGTTAAGGTCTAAGATTTAAGGATATAGCCTGACTACACCACCCCAGGACTAATGTTTTGTCTCATTTGTTTAATTGGGTTCCCTTAAATTTTAGTAATTGAATGAACATCTGATCAAGTTTTAGGTCATTAATGTTATGCTGAAACAGAAAATTCTAACACAAACTTTCAAGCACCATTGCACATTCATTTCCTGTAGATTACTCTAACCTCAACCACTACTTGCCCCACCCTAACCCAAACCTTAACCTAAACCTTACCTTCATTTTAACAAGTCTTCACCCTAAAATAAATGATTTACATTATGGAGACTTGCTTTTTGTCCTCAAAAGGGAGGCGAGTCCCCACATGTGACTGTTTAAACAGATTTATGTCCCCACAAATGATGAATACCTGATACTCTCTCTCTCTCTCTCTCTGTCTCTCTCTCTCTCTCTCTCTCTCTCTCTCTCTGTTTAACACTAACGTAAACAAAGTGTTAACTAATGTTTTATCGTAGTATTGGGCTGCTGTAACAATTTACACACACGAATACATCTCTACAGAGGAAGCAGGACGATGAAAGTGAAAGTTAAAAAGAAGAATAAAATACAGTTTGAAAGACAGTTTTACCGTTTTAACTGCAGCTTGTCGCTCCAGCCGTTAAGATGTAAAATCCGCCCAGTTTTTTCTCTGAATTAATTGAGGTAAATCTTTCATTGTGTCCATAAATGATCTTTACTGTGATTCAGGAGCTTATATCCGGTATTAACTACTTCTTAGTTCCTCAAATATTCCTGCTAACTGTGGTAATAAATGTCACCGGGCGTCTCTCTCTCTCTTCCGTTACTCTTTCAGTAACACCTGTTGTGCTGTGAAAAGCAGCCCTAATCGCTAATCCTAATCTATTTGAAGATAATCGCTTTAAAACGACAAGCAAACGTACAGATAATACCCACAAGACCTTTTAATCATTTATAAACTGAGTAAATATCAAAAGGGACTAAATGACTCATGTTTTTCGAGACACAATTTACTACGAATAACAACCTATACAAATCAGTCTCATTGTGTTTAAGTCTAGATATAATTTGAAAGTGAATAGAATAGACTATATTTATATTTTGTGTATTTATTATATTTATTTTTTGTCTCTATAGTTCTATATTTTAAGGGTTTGATATGTACCTCCTACTTTAAACTTTAAACAACCTGCAGTGCCTTTCCTTTATCCAAAGGTATATGCAAAATAATTTGAGAAGATGACCTCTCATTTAGGCTTTCATTACAACCAAATCATGAAAAATGAAAATAGTTGTTCACTGGCATGGAGGTTTTGTGGGAAACACTCAGAACTACTTTCTTCTTCTAGGTAAACAATCACACTTGAAACTTGAAACCCTTTTGAACAATTACAGACACAAATGAATGTTATGATCAGTGTGCACATTTTGAAAAACTTGGCGGTAAAAACACACATGTGACTCTGTCACATCAATATACTTGCTTCATATATATTGTTTTTAGATCACTTCATTCTCTCAAATAATCAGAACCAAACATAACAATGAGGGAATTTATTATAGATTTTAAAATAAAAAATATGTTGAATGACCCTCATACAGTAAACAGTGCTCCATTGTTGCCACCTGGTAATTTCAAAGGATACAGTACATTCATAGGCAACACATATTTATTTGTAAAGCACCTTTCAACAACAAGACAATTCAAAGTGCTTTATGTGAGACGTCAAAAAAGATATTAAGACAAGATATCCAGTATAAAAAGAAAGCATTATAAAAAAGACACTGATAGAATTAAAAAATAATAAAATACAAGATTAAAATAAGATCAAAACGAACAAAACATAAAAAACAAAAGAACAAAAATGTGTCTTACATCTACAAGAGTTTTAGTTCTTGTTGACACTGTCAGAAAGGTGATAATTCAACTTAATGTTTATTATTGAAGTTGTAGTGGGAGGTGTTGTTGTTGTTCTGGACTGCATTATATTAAAAGGTGTTTCTAATATTTTGTCCACCCCCCATTTACATACATGAAGGGGGAAGAATATTAGAAACATCTTTTAATATAATAAGAAACATCACCAAACACTATGACCTCAATAATCAACATAAACATTTTTTCAAGATTAAATACTGTTATATGATTTTTCTTTGGTAACATCAGAACCAATGATGATTCTCTTCATTTCTCTTTTCCCTTTAAGATCTTTCAACTGATAAATATATTTACATTATTTGTCAGGACTTTAAGTCTTTCACACACTCTGCTGCTAAAAAACTTGAATGAGCCACTTGATCTAAACATCACATGTTCTTGTTGTTGTAACGGAGGCTAAAATAAATCACCCTCTGTATTTGATTTGTTGCATTTTGTTTTCATAGTTAAAAATAGTCACAATGCAATAATTTTACACTTGTGTCTTAAAAACTTTGGACGGCTCTGTTTCTTGATTTCCTCTTGTCCTCCTCAGTGCTAGAGACAGCAGTAGTGCTGCAACTGATGAGTGGATCACTGAGAAATAAAATAAAATATGGGAAGACTTGTAAAATACTCCTTTAACTGTTTGTTTGATCAGGTCCAAATGTTCTGTAATATTCTAAATAATTAGGTCAGCAGCAAAAATGGGATTGTTTCTGCCACTCAACAGGCCACTTCTGTGTTTTTATTTGTTTATTGTTTTCTTATGATTTACCTTTGGATCCTGAGCTGGTGTCTCACAACAGCTTCACCAGATCGTTCCTGTCTATTTTCTTGAAAAGCATCTTGGTCACCTCTGCAGCTTGTTGGCTGTAGGTCTGCTCCATCAGATCCACCACATGTTTCCTGTCTGCCTTCTCCAGTTTGCTCTGTGGGATGCACGGGAGTTCTGCCGGGATGAGGTCTCTGTCCTGCAAAAACCACTTGAAGTCTTCGAATTTTTCCTCTCTCAAACGTTGCAGCATTTTCAAAAGCTTCTCTTTAATCGTTGTGATTGTTGCTGCCTGGTGAAATATAAACAAATAAACAAAGGGAGATGATTTGAACATAATTTTATTGATTAGAGCTGAACAGCTCCTCTGAATGCAGCATCAGTTCTAATCATGATTTAAAATATTGGATGATTTTCAACCTGCATCTTATTGACTGAAGATTTGTTGTGAAAAGTCAGACTGATGTGACATTACTCACTTTCTGGACCAGTGCAGATAGTTCATCCACACTTTGTTCCTCTGAGGAGAAATGGAATAAAACACTTTGCATCAGGCTTTCTTGATTCATAAAGATTTACAATACAAAGGGTTTTATCAAAAAATGACCAACAAAGCAAACACAATCTTGAATCTCTCACCCTCTAATCATTGTGATTTCACATCAAAGTGCAACTTTGCGCTGCTCCTTTCACTCACACAATCAACAATTTCTATATAAATTCTACTTTTTTATTTAAAGTGGAGCTTACTTAAATTTTAGAGATCCAAATAAAACACAAATGAACACAATAATTAAAGAGGAATCAGAGCCCATAAAGTGTTTATTTTGACAGGTCAGTTCTACATTTTATTGATATAATGTCATTCATCCTCCAAATGCCATTTTTAAACCCTCAAATCTCACTTTTTTGTTTTATTTGTTATTCCATGCAGCACTTACATTAGCCACTATAATGTGTCTAACCCTTGATCAAGTTAGACTTGTTCTGTTTTGTTTTTGTTTTTTTTGTTTTTTTCTTCTAAGTGTTAAAAGTCATTTCATGAGAAAATTGCATAGTTAATACCTGTGGACCTGCCTTCAGTCAAAGTATTTCCACCAGTTGCTCCACTTGAGGATCCCAAAGCTGTAAGAAATTTAGGGAAAATTGTAATTGTTGAACAATTGTATTGTTCTTCTTTAACGTCACTGACACAGAAAACAAACTGCTTTCTTTAATGATCAGAACACTTGAGAAAAAAAATAAAAATAAAATCAGGATCTGTCTCTCAGCTTTTGTTTCTCTTAATTTGCCCTTGATTTGCACCTCCTGTTTATGAATCCCTCAGTGGGTTAGTGTCTATTAGTGTCTACATGTCAGATCAACTAAATAAAAGTTTAAGTGAGGGAATACATACTTTACAGAGGGATAAAGTTTCAAGTAAAATTCAAAACCAAAGCTACAACAGCTACAAAGATAGGGAAACATGTGTGGTTACAATAAAAAAAGACTAAAGACAACAAACAAAATGTAAATTAACAAAATGTAATGAAAATGTAAATAATGTTTAGATTGCATTCTGGTAGAAACATTTTTATTTCTTGAAAAATGTACTACAGTAACTGCTAAAACATTGAAATCAAGATATTGTATTTGAGTGAGTATTTGCATAAGGCATAAATAAGGATGAATAAAGGATGGCGGTTTTCTGTTTTTTCTTATTGTCAACAAATCTCATGTGCAGAATCAAATCAACAATGAATTGATCCTACTTACAAGTATTGTGTTTATCCAAAGCCTGATATATGTGCTGTAGACCTCCGTTGTTTTCAAAAAACTATTAAAAACATGTTAATGAGCCACATCGCTGCACTGGGTGACATGTTCCTTCATCCCTGAAGACAGTGGTTACCGTAGTAATCTGTAACTGTTCCTGTTAAGAGACTCGCGTCCTCGCACATGAACGGTGGCCTCTTCCTGACATAGAAATACTTTGTGGAGAGTAAAAACTTGATCGCTGTTATTAGTTATTGGAGCCATTTTTAAACAACTAACCACACTCTTTATGGCACAGAGGAATAACATGTCAGGCTTTGGATACAGACACAATACTTGTGAGTAGAATTGATTCATTGTTATTGTGGCTCTGCACGTGAGATTTGTAGACAATAGAAAAGCTGAAAATTGCCATCCTCATCCCTAACTATAGGCAGTCCTAAACTTCAATAATCAATCAAGAATAATGTATTTTGAACAACGTTATTATCAGTATTTTAGTCAACTTTACATTTAAGGCAGCAAAATGCAATGTTTGCCAACATGCATGTTTTTAAGGTGAAGTGCCTCTTTATGTTTTGTAATGTACCTACCTCTCACTGTAGCACCAGCTGGTCCAGCTGATGATGCTGCAGCTGCAACACATTAAATGATAACCTTATAATAAATACATTGTTCTAGACAAGAATACTTCAGCAGGCAAACCAAAGTACAAGAATACTGCACAAAATAGCTGGCCAAGTTCAGCTCTGCAAATTCAGCTAAAGACAACTTCTCAGCAGTTTATTTAAAATGGTCAAATGTGAAATATGTGAAAAACAAACAAACAAACACAACAACTTAGGTGCTACAATAATATCATGGTGATCTTATGATTTGGTTTCAAAACTACAAACATTTTAAACATTGATGAAATTCCAATTGGTTTTATTCTGGTTGAAATATTTGCAACAAATGTGTGAAATATTTATGACATATGACTGAAAGCTGAAATCTCGTATAGTAATGGACAGTACATATATGCAGTGTCTTACCTTCTGAATGACCAGATTTTGGATAGTCAGCTGAAATGAAATGGAGAACAAAACATATACCAATATTTGCTGATTTTGTGGGTTTATGTATTTCATTCACAACAAAAGATTAAATAATGAGACATTTTAGCTAAATAAAATATCTATTATATTTAATATCATTAATATTCTTATTCTAAAGGATCAGTTGTAGTTCAAAAACCACCGGATGTTATTACAGCGCTGGTCAAATTTGTTGTGTTTTGATAAATTGCTCTGTCTCAAAACCCATACTTGCTGTCTTAAGCACTTCTATGGGTTTGTGACTATTCATGGAATAAAATAAACAGGAATTTCTCCTCATTATCATGTATTAAATGGCAGGTGAACACATAAATCAGACAGCTACAACCAGAATATCACACTCACAGAGCAACACGTCCATTTTCAGTGTGCATTGGTGTTGGTGATTCAGGTCTCATTAATTATTACATTAATTATATAGAACTTTTAAGTTAATGGAAAAGACAGAATGCATCTTTTTATATAGTGTAGGTAATATTGTTTAACAACCACTGACCTTTTCGAATTTCACAGGTCCACACTGATTCACACACTGGTTCACTCTTCTTTGCATAACGGTCAAAGAGTGTAAAGTTGAAGTTTCTGTCTGGATGTTCAATGAACACGTCATAGAAATTCGGGTCTTGGCTGTCATATCTGAGGGTTATCCCGTCCTGTGTAAAAAATACAACATAAAAGGAGAGGAGGAGTTAGTTTTTGACAAAGGTAAACAGTCAAGTTAAATCCTTTATAACAAAAACAAAACTAGTTGATTAGTGTCTGGTCATTAAGAACACTGTTTTGCGCATGCTCACATCATTCACAGTTCTGTCTGGCTGCTGATCTCTCCCAAACTCTGAACACAGCGAGCAAAGCTGACTCCACATTCACCAAGCAGTATTGGTAACCTTCTTGAAGTAGCTTATGTGTGACCAAAAAGTCAATGGATTTGTCACTAGGCTCTTAAAAGCTGTATCTAGGGAGAATGTTGCTAAGTTGACAACACCGATCACATGTCTCTTTGCACAAGTTGCCAATACAAACAATGATGCATCTATTTACAATTAAAGGAGTCTAAATGCCAATTCCCTTAATTGTATCCATGTTTCTCACTTGCATATTTTCCTTGTGTCTTATGTTGTATTCACATCATATTGTTCAGTGTTTAATTACAGCCAAGTTGGAAAAGACGTTCACATCAGCTACCTGATTGCAATTCTGAGTTGAAAATGTTTTAAATTTCTGACAGTTACAATATTTCCAACATGGCTAAAAGAACTACGAAAGTGTCAAAATCCCTGCAGCAAAATGCTGCAATTTCACCATCAGTCACATCTAAAAAATCTAATAATAACACAAATACAATAAATCAACTTGAAATAAAATATTGTTAAAATGTGCAAAACCAGGTGTGACCACACCATTTGTACACCTCAATGTGAAATGCAATGGCTTTGATCCTATTTTATCTTTTCATACAATACGTCTGAACCACAATTCACTACATAACTGAAGCGAGGTCTGTGAGCTAGTTCAGGCAGCCCAACTCAAGTGGCTGCTCCACTCACAAGCCATACTCCCCTCACTGTGACATATATCCAACATACCCTTATAACCTTGGCGGTGTACTTAAGTCGTCAGTACTCTGCTCACATTTAGCTGCATCCTGCTGCCACACTGGTCATACAAGCTATGCTTGCTTGCTGCCATTTGTAGGCCTATAGAGTTTCAAAAGCTTGACCTCCACCCCAGCATCCACCTGTAGGCTCTGAGTCTAGGAGGGAAGTTAGTACTGTTGCTCCCAACTCCTTGCTGTGTGACATCAATGTTTTCTTGTGGGGAGTCACAAGATCAGAGCCTAGACGCCAAACATTAATGCTGTACATGTTCTGCATTTAAATAATAATGTACTCCACATGAGTTGGCTGACTGACATGTAATTACTGAGAGACAGTACAAAGTATACCGGAGGGGAAATTTTAGCTGTGTCGATGTCTGCAGTGAGAACGAATCCTTGTTGCATTTTCAGATACTTGTCTGGACGTGGCTTCCGGATTACTGTGTATCCATCTGAGAATTCTGTTTTGTCCACTGTCTGGAAAAAAAAGCAATATACTGTAAGCACAAAGCTGCTTCAAGGTTACAGTAGCAAACATTGTCATTTGTGTTTTAAAGTACATGAATAAGCAATACGGTTTTTACAATAGAGTATTAGGAGCACTGTTGGGAAAAAATGAAATGTGAGGTTTCCAGAATAGACAAGATATTGAGGAAAAGATGATGTTATGAAAATAATATATATTTTGAGAATAACCAAATACGCTGCTGTAGAATTGTGGTTTAATGAGTAAACAGGCGAGAGCAGCCTTCATTAAAAATTAAGTTACAGTATATTTCATCAGTGAAGGAAATACTTAGTGTATCACACCCGCAGTCAAAATACAATAAACCAACTGCATTATTTCTGAATTGTATAATCTTATGAAGCAGCTGCTGAAGCACATTGAGCACTTGGTTTTGTCCAGACAGCTGTGCCAAAGAGAGCAGAGATCAAATCTCAATGTATGGTGTCGGAAAAGGATTGAAGGCTGCTGCACATTGACATGCAGTGAGCAGTGGGCTTAATTTGAAAAGTTTCAGTTTGTCAGTGAGATCTCTTTGTCTCCAACCAGCTGAAAGAAATCTGACGAGAATCACTTGGTCCATCATCTTAAAATAAGGAAATGTGTCCACTTCGCTGTCTCATGTTTTAAGTGGCTTATCTTCAATAAAATGTGCATAAAAATAACAAGTGTAAATGTGAACTTTGTTATTGATCACACATGTATGTTTCAATGGTAAGTCATATTTTTGGATATCGTTTTAAGAAGATTTTTAAATGGGAATACAGAAAGGGGAAAAAAACCTTCTGTGACCAGCGACTCCTCCCACTTCACAACTCTATTCTCACAATTTCACTTTTTTTCCACCACTGGCCCTAATACTCAGTTGTAGGTTTTTTAATCTGATTATATTATACATTTGTGATAGTAAGATATTAAATAACCTGTTTTAGAGCAGGATCATGTGGGATCAGATACACATGTAGCTGGAGGAACGTTGTGTTTGGTTTATAGTATATTAACACGTTGCACTTTATTTTCACCGGAAAGCCAATTTTCATCAGAACCGCTCTTGGAGAGAAAACTGGTTCGGATAACTTGACATGGGATGATGTGACCTCAGACACGTCCTCAACAAAATCTCCACAAGCATCTATGTGTAGGACTGCAAACTTGTCTAATATTGTAGAGTCATCTGCACAAAATACAAGCACATATATTTAGTGTGGAGAAAGGGATTGTATCACAATACATTTAAATACATGTTTACTTATTTCTTCATGTCCACTTACCTGTGCAGATCCAGTGTGGCAGGTACACTTCATTTAACTTCCCAGCAATGACTGTGATGTCAAGTAGAGGACCTGCAGGCATGTATTGTAAGCTTTCCATTCTCTCCATGTGTTCTTCCCAAGACCAGAACTGGTACTTAAAGCTGACCTTTTCTTCACAGACCCATCGCAGGTCAGAGACACTGCATTCAAACTTTCCTGCTTCAGACTGTAGGCTGAAAGAAAAAGAAACAAATGAGTTTGTGCATATTTGCAAAATAATTTTAAGTGTAATGGAGTAAATGTAAACTTAACCAGTAGGTTAACCAGTAAAGAACCTAGCTGAAATGTTTGCCATAGTTCCAGTTTGTTGTGACACAATATTGAAGATGTTATTTTTACCTGTAAGTTGGAGCCTCATCTGCATCTGTACTGTTCACTTCAGGTTCAAGTTTAGTCCAGTCACTGGACTCCTGCACAGGAGGACAATCACTTTTGTAAATACTGTAAGTGGAATTGTTCCTGTTTAATCTTTTTCAACATCATACAAATGAACAAATAAAAAAAAATATTGAAAGAAAGGGATTACCATAATGCTTCCATGAGCCTCAAACTCCAAGCTTCTTGAAGGCCCTTGTTAAAACACAATGGAAAATGTTGTGTTAATATAATGTTTATATATAAAATCATATTTTAACTAACAAATGCTTTGCTGCTTTAGCACTATGTGCTACATAACACTCCTCCAGTATGAGAACAATATGTTAGAGTAGCAGCACTTCACAGGACTTCTGTTATGTACAACGTACAGGCTAGCTACATGTAGCCAACATCAAACATGTAAAGTAATGAGTGTTGATGTTGCCGTCATGCTATATAGTCAATGTCCTGTATCGTGCTGTTGTGGTACCAAACCAGATACCGAAAACCAACAACTTAATGATGGTGTAAGTGTTTGTTTTTTTTCACACAACTTACCTTTGGATCCTGAGCTGGTGTCTAACAAAATCTGCACCAGATCCATCCTGTTCATCTTCATTAAAACCTCCCCGATCACCTCCACAGCCTGTTGACCACAAATCTCCACCATCAGATCCACTAAATCAACTGTGCTGTCTGCCCTCTCTATTCGGACTCCTGGGATTCTTGGGAGATCTTTCATTTGTAGGTTCTGCAGCCACCACTTGACCTGCTCGATCTCCCCAAGACATAATTCTTCCAGTGTTTCCAAAAGCTTCTCCTTAACTCGTGTCATTGTTTCGTCCTGACGGATTCAAAGTGATCAGAGGGCATTTATATAATATTTCCACTGTAATGATAAAACACTGATGTCTTTGCATCAATGTACACATTTAAATCATGTGACTAATATTAACCACATGAGGCAAAATTATACATTTAGTGAAATTGGACTCATTCACCATCACTTTTGTAAATAAATGGAATTGTTCAATTTACAAATAAACAAAAGAGCAAATTGAATAATAAAAGAGATTACCATAATGCCTCCATGAGCCCCAAGCTCCAAGCTTCCTGAAGGACCTTGTTAAAACACATCGGAAAATGTTTTAAATTATTATATATTTATAAATGGAATCATATGGTAACCTTCCAGATGCTCTGCTGCTTTAGCACTATGTGCTATACTCCCATATATTCTGTGCACACACATCTATTGTGTGTCTGTCAATCCTGGGAGAGGGATCCATCCTCTGTCACTCTTCCTGAGGTTTCTTCAATTTATTCCCTGTTAAAAGGTTGTTGTTTGTGGTATTGGTCTATACAAATAAAATTGACTTGACTTGACTTCACTACATGGCGCTGCTCCAGTATGAGAGCAATATGTTATGCAGGACTTACTGCTGAGAAAAGTCTAAGTTGCGGAAAAGTGGCAGCACTTCACAGAACTTCTGCTATGTACAATGTACAGGCTAGCTACATGTAGCTGTTGTAGTAATCATTCCTCATGAGAGGGAAAGATTATACAATGAAAATACAGGAACAATAATATAACTTAATTTGTTTTGCATGTACATATATTAAAATAAACAACTGGATAGTAGCCAACATCAAACATGTAAAGTAATGGGTGTTAATGTTGCCGTCATGCTATATAGTCAATGTCCTGTATTATGCTGTTGTGGTACCAAGCCAGGTACCAAAAACCAACAACTTAATGATGGTGTAAGACAAGCTTAATGCTAACAACTAAATTGTTCTCACAAATAACGCAGAGATTAGTTTGCATAATTAGATCTTTTTTCGCAAAAACACCCCCAACATTATAATCATTATAATTATTTTCACAGGTGTTAGTAAATCCATCCAACCATCAGTGTCCTGTCTTATGTTGTCATTGCACCAAGCCAGGTACCAAAAACCAGGTAATGCAAATATTTTACATCTTAATGATGGTGTAACAGGAACTTAATGATGATTAATTACATATTTTTTGCCAGATTACAAGAAATGTAAAATGTTCAATGTTCAATGTCCAAAGTAGAATAAGACCCTACTCTGCATATCAAAGGTTTGATATTGGAATTGTATTGGGGTTTTGTTTTCGCAAAACTTACCTTTGGATCCTGAGCTGGTGTCTGACAACCTCTGTACCAGATCCGTCCTGTTCATCTTCTTTAAAACCTCCCTGGTCACCTCCACAGACTGTTGACCACAGATCTCAACCATCAGCTCCACTAAGTCAACTTTGTTCTGTGCCATCTCTATTCGGACTCTTGGGATTCTTGGGAATTCTTTCATTTGAAGTTTCTGCAGGATGTCTTTGAATTGCAAGAATTCCCCAAAACGTAATTCTTCCAGTGTTTCCAAAAGTTTCTCCTTAACTGGTGTCATCGTAACATCCTGATGGATTAAAAGTGATCAGAGGGCATTTATGTAATATTTCCACTGTAATGATAAAACACTGATGTCTTTGCATCAATGTAAACATTTAAATCATGTGAGTATTGTAACAACTAATATTAATATATTACACAAAGTAATACTGTGATTAATCTACAGTGATTTTATAAAGACAAAGTGTGAGCACAGTGTGATTCATTTCATTTATTTCTATAAACTGGTTATTAGTAATTGTGATTTATTGCATGTCTCCAACTCTTTCTGACACTGTGCTGCCAAAAGTAGGATTGAGCCACCTGATCACATGTTCTTATTGCTTCAACAGCAGCTGTGATATTTCTGCTTTAAAAACTCTTTCCACCTATTTACCATCAGAGTTGAATAAGAAAGTCTGGAAAAACATACACGTCCTAAACATTTAGTTGTCCTGTTGTCATCCTCAGTGGTAGAGATAGCACAGATTTTATTATAACATTATTGGTGGATATAATATTTCAGCTCAAAATCTCAATCAGAATCCTGCCTCAGTTCAGTGAGCACCATCTGATGAAATGATACCATTGGTTTGTATCATTATTTAAAGTGGTCAAGATGAGGATCATTTTCAACCAGCAGCTATTTGATGAAAGCTGTGTTGTGTAAAGTGTGTCTGATGTGACATTACTCACTTTCTGGGGCAGTGAAGACCTCTGCTTCTCTGGGGAGAAAGAAAATAGAAAATGACTCAAGACTGATTAAACATCAGACTATAATCAGTTTTAGTCAGATTTAGTTGCAATAACACTAAAATCTCCTCTGCTGCTTCTGACATCATAAACAATAATCATACAGAGAGAAGAGAGGTTGGATATCATATCATTAAAACCTTTGAAATCTAATAGAATCCAATATAAAAGTCCTGCAACAAATATGACCGTCTTTATGTAAAGATGATTACCTCACAATTATTTGATGTCAAATAGGATTCACAGTGTTGTCAAATTATAATATTCAGTGTGTCAGAGAGGTGTTCATTCAATTCCATGGTCATTTTTTGGGTCCAAGCATGTAGCATTGATGCAATTTATTATACTGTCAATTGTACCTAATATTTTGCCTCCCCTTAAAGTCAAACTGTAACTGGAATTCTCCTCACTTTGTTTGGAAGGAAACATAATCCATAATGATACTGCAGCTATTGTGTATCATTTTCATTTCTCTAAGAGGATAAAACCGTCTTCGGAAACATTTGTGAAATTAGCATCTGAGTTTCAGGCTCTAGGAGTGGCTGACTGACAGCTGAGAGCTGCAATGTTAACTTCCCTTCTGTGCTACTGACTGGAGAAAGTCGTAGTCTGATAACGATGATACCACATAGCCTTGGTTATGTAACATTAGCAACTGAAGACTTCTGTCACTTTACATTATTTAACATTTGTGAGCTGTTAAATTTGTTTTCCACTCAGAAAGTGTAAGCTAGCAAGCTAGACTAACTAACTTCTACTCAAAGTAGAAGATAGCCTAGCTCTCTAAAGTTAGATTCCTACCAGATGTCAGATGTCAGAGAAGTGTTGATTAAATTAATGATTTGTTGCCCCCTGCCTACTACTTTTCTCACACTTTACATTGGTGATTAAATGAAGTTTGCACTCAAGCAGATTTACTGTACGTTTTTAAAATAAATTATTAGATATATTCATTAGACACATGTGATTGTGTAATGTGACAGTTTTTGTCTTCTTTGTTTTACCTTTGGGTCTTGAGCTGGTGTCTGATAGCCTCTGAACCAGATCAGATCTGTTTGATAGCCTCTGAACCAGATCAGATCTGTTTATTTTCTTGAAAATCTTCTTCATCAGATTCACAGACTGTTGACCACAGTTCTGTAACATCAGATCCACTATGGCTTCTCTGTCTGCTGTGTAACTCAACATCAGTGAGATGTCTGGGAGGTCCTCCTGGAAGACAGTCAACTGCAGGACCTCTTTGAATTTCTTTAACTCCTGATAACTCAAATCATTCAGGGTTTCCAAAAGCATCTCTTTAACAGCTGCCATTGTTGCTACCTGGAATAATCAAAACATTAATGAGACATACAGTATATTTAATCCATTAGAAAAATGGATAATAAAATAGTTTTCCAATTGCATCTCATGAATGTTAGTGTAGATGTGGGTGTTATATGTTTATCTGTGAGATCACTGTCAAAGCGGAAGAAGAAACTCAGGAAAAATGTACATGTTGACATTTCCTCATCTAATCCTCAGTGTTAAAGATATGAAACATTACTGATTGATAAAACTGCAGCTTGAATACAGCTTCAGTGAAAAATATTCAGCTTAAATCATGAGTTTGGGTTGTATCAGTATTTAAAATGTTCAAGATGAGGATCATTCTCAACCTTCAACTATTGAATAAAAGCTGTGTTGTATTGAGTCAGATGTGACATTGCTCACTTTCTGGATCCGTGTAGAGAGCTGTTCATCCACATAATGTTTCTCTGAGGAGAAAAGAAATAAAATATGACAAATGAGTGATTGATTGAACAACCAACTAGAAACGCTTTGTTTTTACAAATTATTTACAAAATGATACTTAAACCTCAACATTGATGCAGACATTATCACTTATATGTTTCCCCTTGTCCCACAATATTGAAACATTTTTTTATCTTCCTCGTCTTACTTTTGGGTCCTGAGCTGCAGTCTGACAGCCTCTGCACCAGACCAGGCCTGTTCATGTCCTTTAAAACCTTCTTCATCATCTCCACAGACTGTTGGCCGTACTCCTGCACAATAATTAACACTATGTCCTGCATGTCTGTTATCTTCAGCAGCCTCCAATTGATGTCAAAATGCTGTCTTGTGAGCCTCAAGTGATCCTGGAGGACTTGCTTGAAGTTCTTGAGCTTCCTTTTACTCAAACCAGCCAGTGTTTCCAAAAGCAGCTCTATAACAGACGTCATTGTTTCTACCTGGTAAATACAAAGAAAATGTTCATTGGGCAAATGTACAATCTCTCAGCTGGGATGATTACAGATTTTTCTGTTTACATCTCATTAGTGTGTGTCTTTTTATAAATGTGGATATATACAGTTTACATTTCACCAGTGGTAGAGGTAACACTGATTTTTAACATTATTAGTTAACATTCTTGCTTCAGTCCTCACGTGTACATGATGCAACCTGAATATAGCTTCAGTTCTGAGAGAACCAGCTGGTGAAAATCAGGAATTTGTTTGTATCATCATTTATAATGTTGAACATGTTTTTTTCCTGCATCTGTTGAATGAAAGTTGTATCTGTAAAGTCAGACAGATGTGACATTACTCACTTTCTGGATCAGTGCAGGCCACTGTTCATCCACAGAGTGTTTCCCTGAAGAGAAGAAAATAAAACAAGACTCATGAATGCCTGGTTTACCATCAGGCGATATAATCAGACACTATCAGACTATTTTGCTTTTAAAATAAATCTAATATTAAGGATTAATTGCAAAAGGAGAGGAAAATCTGCTCAATAGTAACATCCTAAAAATCAATTTCCAGTTTCACCTGATGAACACTTATCAACATGACGTCACATTTGTTATTAAACTCAGTGTTAAAGCTTCACATAATGAAATGTAGATTAAAATAACTACAGAGCTTTGAGGAAAGGATTCAAATAATATTTGTAATTTTGTTATTAGTGTTTCAAATGTCTTATGGTACCTACCTCCCTCTGTGGTTTTTACACCAGATGCTTCAACTGATGATCCTGCAGCTGAAACACATTTAATGAACATTGTAATTACATAATAAAAACATTGTGTGTAACCTTTATGTGTACTTGTCCTCAGTATAATACTCTGACTCCCAAGTATAATAAAAAGCCTTTAACACTTCATGACTGAGACCAATGTGGTTTGAGAAAACACTCAGTCAGGGTGTTAAAATAAAATACACAGACACTGCACACATCACATGACACAGATGGATTACAGGTGTGTGGATGGAAGACAGGAGGCCTTGGTTACAACATATTCAAGTGAAATGATGTAGACAACATTAGCCAAGTTCCTATCTGACCATATACAACATAAGACTGGTTATAATGAGCTCTAACATTTCCCTCTGAAGTGATCTTTGTCTTATAATTTTGTATGTACAAGTAAATTGAATTAGTTCATTTAACCACTTCAAAAATGAAATGAAGTACCAGAGAAGTCAGACCCTACCTCTCCCTAGAGGATGCTAAGAAACTGATTCATGCCTTTGTACTCTGACACTTAGATTATTGCAACGCATGTTATACTGGTTTGCCAAAAAAAAAAAAAAAACAAGAACTCGTCCAAAACTCAGCAGCAAGAATTCTAACCAAAACCAGTAAAAGAGTCACATTATTCCTGTTTTAGCATCTTTGCACTGGCTCCCAGTAATGTTAAGGATAGACTTTAAAATTCTTTTACTTGTTTTTAAAGCTCTGAATGGGCTAGCACCTTCCTACCTGTCAGATTGCCTATTGGAGTATGCTCCAAATCATTCCCTCAGATCGCATGATGCCGGTCTGCTGAGGGTGCTACTGACAAACAACAAGAGGTATGGTGATACTGCCTTCAGTAGTGATGCACCGAGGATTTGGAACAAGCTCCCTCCTCATATTAGACAAGCAACCTCAATTGGCAGTTTTAAGAAGCAGCTCAAAACCTACTTCTATGATCTTGCTTTTAATTGATTTTGTTTTACATCTATGATTTTATATTTTTTATGTATCCCCCGTTTTTAATGTATATATGTATGCGTATGTGTGTATGTGTATATACATAAATATATATACATGTATATATATGTATATATATGTATATATGTGTATATATATATATGTGTGTGTGTGTATGTGTGTCTGTGTGTGTGTGTCTGTGTGTAGGCATGTATGTATGTATATTTCTTTTGTAAAGCACTTTGAGCTGCATTTTATGTCATGAAAGGTGCTCTATAAATAAAGTTTATTATTATTATTATTATTATTATTATTATTATTACCAACTAACTTTGTGAAACTTATATTGTTTTTGTTGAGATTGTGTCAGGGAGGTGTTGATTTAAATCTATATTTCTGCTGTCATGGTGGACTATATGTTGTTGCTCCATTGCTTTATCTAATATTTTGTACTCCTGCAGATTTATTAATTATTATAAATTAATGTGACATGACAGTTGTCTTATTTATCTCACCTTTGGGTCCTGAGCTGGTCTCTGACAGCCTCTGCACCAGATCAGTCCTCTTCATTTCCATGAAAACCTCCCTGATCACCTCCACAGACTGTTGGCCACACCTCTCCACCACCAGATCCACAACTTCTGTCCTGTCTGCTGGCTCCAGTTGGATCCATGGGATGCATGGAAGGCCCTTCTTGAAGTGAGTGAACTGCAGGAGCCACTTAAGTGTCATTAGCTCCCGATCACTCAAATCATTCAGTGTTTCTAAAAGCAGCTCTCTCACAGCCCCCATTGTTGCTACCTGGAAAATTCAAAGAGTATGTTCAAAGAGAAAATATGTTATTTCTCCACTGGGAATATTAAAGATTTATCTCTTTGCATCTACAGTATCAATGTAATTATTTTAGACATTTGGATGTTTTAAGAAATGTTTTTTCTACAAGATCACCTGAACTACTGATACATGTGGTAATTATGATTTGTCTTGTTTTATATTCTTTAATATCTGTAAACTTGAGTTTTTTTTTAATTTTAATTCCAGGCTGTAACTCTGGCAAACACACTGTGCTGTCAAAAACTGAAATGAGCCACCTGATCTTAACATCACATGTTCTTGATGAACTGTGAAAAAGGTGGCAGCACAAGTCAGGAACTGTTTTCTCAGTTTCATCTTCTGCATTTTGTCTCACAATTCTGTGAGAAACTGAGTTTAGTTTCATTAATCACCACTAATGTGATGATAAATATGATTTTAAACTTGCATCTTATTGAATTAAAGCTGTACTGCATGAGGTCAGGTTGATGTGACATTGCTCACTTTGTGGATCAGTGCAGACAAGTGTTCATCCACAGAGTATTTTTCTGAGGAGGAAGGAAAGAAATAAAAGAAAGTGATCAACATCAGGCTATATTGTTCTTTAAAATATTAGAATACAAAGGGTTCAACACAAAATAAAACTGAAGCCTCCTCAACAGTAAAAAATATACATATAATATATGTGATACATATAATTCATCACTGATATTCTCTCCCTGTCCCACAATATCTTTTCATATTTCATATTAGCAATAAAATATATTTTGTACACCAGCTGATATTGTCTTCATCTCTCTACATTACAAATAATAATATTTATAAGTATGAAGAAAAACACCTTATATCATAGCTTATAAACTTATGCGACACATGTTTTGTTCCAGTTTTATGATTTGAATATGTTTTTGTCTTTATTGTCTTACTTTTGGGTCCTGAGCTGCTGTCTGACAGCCTCTGCACCATATCTCTCTTGTTCATCTTATTTAAAATGTCCTTGGTCTTCTTCACAGACTGTTGGCCAAAGGTCTGAACCATAATAAACACTGTGTCCTGCATGTCTGTCATCGTGGGCAGCATCCATGAGATCTCTAAGTAGGGTTTATAGAGGTAACTTTGTCTCAGGAGTAATTTCTTGAAGTCCTTGAGCTCCCTGTTACTCAAACCAGCCAGTGTTTCCAAAAGCAGCCCTATAACAGACGTCATTGTTTCTACCTGGTAAATACAAAGAAAATGTTCATTGGGTAAATGTACAATCTCTCAGCTGGGATGATTACAGATTTTTCTGTTTACATCTCATTAGTGTGTGTCTTTTTATAAATGTGGATATATACAGTTTACATTCCACCAGTGGTAGAGGTAACACTAATTTTTAATATCATTAGTTAACAACATTCTTGCTTCAGACCTCATGTGTACATGATGCAACCTGAATGTAGCTTCAGTTCTGAGAGAACCAGCTGGTGAAAATCAGGAATTTGATTTGTATCATCATTTATAATGGTGAACATATTTTTTTCCTGCATCTGTTGAATGAAAGTTGTATCTGTAAAGTCAGACAGATGTGACATTACTCACTCTCTGGATCAGTGCAGGCCACTGTTCATCCACAGAGTGTTTCTCTGAAGAGAAGGAAATAAAACGAGACTCATGAATGCCTGGTTTACCATCAGGTGATATAATCAGACACTATCAGACTATCTTGTCTTAAATTAATTCTAATATTAAGGATTAATCGCAGAAGGAACAGAAAATTTGCTCAATAGTAACATCCTAAAAATCAATTACCACTTTCACCTGTTGAACACTTATTAACATGACGTCACATTTGTTATTAAACTCAGTGTTAAAGCTTCACATAATGAAATGTAGATTAAAATAACTACAGAGCTTTGAGGAAAGGATTCAAATCTGTCATCTTTACTCCTAGTTAAAGGAATAATATTTGTAATTTTATTATTAGTGTTTCAAATGTCTTATGGTACCTACCTCCCTCTGTGGTTTTTACACCAAACACTTCAACTGATGATCCTGCAGCTGAAACACATTTAATGAAAATTGTGATTACATAATAAAAACATTGTGTGTAACCTTTATGTGTACTTGTCCTCAGTATAATACTCTGACTCCCCAGTATAATAAAAAGCCTTTAACACTTCATGGCTGAGACCAATAAAGTTTGAGAAAACACTCAGTCAGGGTGTTAAAATAAAATACACAGACACTGTACACGTCACATGACACAGATGGATTACAGGTGTGTGGATGGAAGACAGGAGGAGGCCTTGGTTACAGAAATCACAGAGGGGATGAATGAGAATGAGTGTCCATAGTGGAGCCAAGTCAAATCGTAGCTATACAAAAATACAACACAACATATTCAAGTGAAATGATGTAGACAACATTAGCCAAGTTCCTATCTGACCATATACAACACAAGACTGGTAATAATGAGCTCTAACATTTCCCTCTGAAGTGATCTTTGTCTTAATTTTTTGTATGTACAAGTAAATTGAATTAGTTCAATTAACCACTTCAAATATGAAATGAAATACCAACTAACTTTGTGAAACTTATATTGTTTTTGTTGAGATTGTGTCAGGGAGGTGTTGATTAAAATCTATATTTCTGCTGTCATGGTGGACTATATGTTGTTGCTCCATTGCTTTATCTAATATTTTGTACTCCTGCAGATTTATTAATTATTATAAATTAATGTGACATGACAGTTATCTTCTTTATCTCACCTTTGAGTCCTGAGATAGTCTCTGACAGCCTCTGCACCAGATCAGTCCTCTTCATTTCCACGAAAACTTCCCTGATCACCTCCACAGACTGTTGGCCACACCTCTCCACCACCAGATCCACAACTTCTGTCCTGTCTGCCAGGCCGAGTATGATCCATGAGATGAATGGAAGGCCCTTCTTGAAGTAAACGAACTGCAGGAGCCACGTAAGTGTCTTTAGCTCCTGATCACTCAAATCATTCAGTGTTTTTAAAAGCAGCTCTCTCACAGCCGTCTTTGTTGCTACCTGGAAAATTCAAAGAGTATGTTCAAAGAGAAAATATGTTATTTCTTCCATGGGAAACTTAAAGATTTATTTCTACAGTATCAATGTCATTATTTTAGACATTTGGATGTTTTAAATATGTTTTTCTACAAGATCACCTGAACTACTGATACATCTGGTAATTATGATTTGTCTTACTTTATATTCTTTAATATCTGTAAATTTGTTTATGTTTTTTATTTTAATTCCAGGCTGTAACTCTGGCAAACACACTGTGCTGTCAAACACTGAAATGAGCCACCTGATCTTAACATCACATGTTCTTGATGAACTATAAAAAAGGTGGCAGCACAAGTCAGAAACTGTTTTCTCAGTTTCATCTTCTGCATTTTGTCTCACAATTCTGTGAGAAACTGAGTTTAGTTTCATTAATCACCACTTATGTGATGATAAATATGATTTTAAACTTGCATCTTATTGAATTAAAGCTGTACTGCATGAGGTCAGGTTGATGTGACATTACTCACACAACACAAATTCTTAACATTATTAGTGAATAACGTTCTTGCTTAAGACCTCATGTAAAAATAGCTTCAGTTCTGTGAGAGAACTATTTATGTGAGGGAAAATTTGTTTGTATCATCAATTATAATGTTCAAGATGAAGATGATTGTCAATCTTCATCTACTGCTGTGTAAAGTCAGACTGATGTGACATTACTCACTCTCTGAATCAGTGTAGGACGATGTTCCAAATGTTTCTCTGAGGAGAAAATAAATATCAAAATACTTATTAGAAATGTATTTAACATCAGTTATAATACCAAGGGTTTCATTCCACTAACCCTCCTTAACAGTGAAATAATAATAATGTGCAGAGCTACTTGAAGATTTTCCAACAATGATGAATAGTTTTGGATATATTTGTTATTTATACTGTTTATGCCCAAACTTACAAAATATTGTACCCTAGCTAATGTACTTTATCTTTACGTAATAAACTATAAAACTTATGAGACACATGTGACTGCATTGTGTGCAAGTTTAATGTTTTTCATGTTTTTGTCTGCTTTGTCTTACCTTTAGTTCTTGAGCTGATATCTGGCAACCTCTGCACCAGATCAGTCCTGTTCATCTCCTTTAAAACCTTTTTGGTCACCTCCACACACTCTCGGCTGTTCGTCTCCACCATCAGCTCCACAGTTTCCTGCATGTCTGCCACATCCAGTCGGCTCCTTGAGATGAGCGGGAAATCTTTCTCCAATTCAATGAGCGACTTGAATTTCTCAAACTCCTCAGAGCTCAAATCATTCAATATTTCAATAAGCAGCTTCTTATCCATCATTGCGTCTACCTGGAAAATGAAAAAGATAAATCATACAGTATTATGCAGGACAGGATGTGAAGTGTTTGTTTGCTCGACTACCATGAATACCATGACTGACGACCTCCAGTAGAGTTTCATAGAATGTATGTAATAATGTTTTATATGATGGATGGATGTAGATTTTCATTTAAAGAGGTCCAAGAATTGATCCTTGCAATGACATTAATGTGTACATGTATTTAATAGGATCCCTTAAATTTTCCATTAAAGGAACAGAGTAACACTGTGACTCTAATTAATCTACCTTTAATTTCTCCACCAACAATCTATAATGTTGCTCCAAACACTTGTAGTTTCTCCACAGCATAGCTAAAAACACTATTTCCATGTTACACTATCACTGTCTCATAGCTCCACCAGAAGAAACATACTTTGTGATTTATTTGCACAGCAATGATTGTTTGGAAAATACTGATTATATGGATGAACAGTAGATAAATGAGTTATGCAGCAGGAGTGGTTTGAGAAGTGTCTGTGGTTGTTTTGATGTTTTCTTGCAGTGATTCTGGATCAATATTGGAATCCACTGTAACTTCTGTGAATCTGAGTACAGCTGCTGTCATCTACAAAAGGAGCAAACTATAAACTTTTCAAAGCCAAATTTTAGGCCCACAGGGGGCGAGTAAATATTGATTTTCAGTGGGGTATTCCTGTGAGGATTTCAGAAACATTTCAAAAGCAAGAAAAGTGTAATCAAATGATATATTGGGCTCATATTCAAAGTATTGTGTTTATAAACTATATACTGTACATTATATTCACTTAATTAGATTCTCAATTGTATTTACCCATTGAGTCTCAAAAATGAAACAGTGATTATCTGAAAGCACAAACTAAGCTATCCACACTTACATTATACTGCTTTAGATGACTAAGGATTTACTCACTTGCACTGTATCCATGACTTTCACATCCATCACAGTCTCGCTCTCCATTCTCTTGAGGTCATCAATAAGATGTGGCTCATTTCTCTCCAGGATTTTGTAGAAGATCTGTTTTCCTCTAACTCCACTGGATTCCAAGGGGCCACTAAGGAGTGCCCTCATAGTCTCCTGAGAGTCATGATTAGCCCTGATTTTATCATAATTTACTTGATTTATAATATCACATTCGAGGAGTTCTTCCAAAATTGGTGCAATGTTGGTCACTCTCCGGATTAGCTCGACTCGATGTTTATCCACAAAAAGCTCTGAGTAGAGAAAGAAACATGACACAACGTTGACAGATTTAAGATATTATGAGGCTATAGTCAGCGTATATCAGAACACAGATGAAGAATGTTTCATATGAAGTGTAGCAAACTAAAATGCATACAGTGTTGAAATGGTGGATTTCAAAAACGCTTTATAACCTGTTCAAAATATCCTTCCACAGTTCAACTATTAGTTGTCAGATTCTGGTTTTACGTTTAGCTTGTTGTAGACAATCTGAACTCAGTGAGTAACATTTAGTGAGATCACTGCGTACATAATAACTGTGTACTTACCTTCCTCCATCCTATTTTTATCAGTTGCTGCTGCTGAGGGTCATGAAGCTGGAAAACATTTTAAGAAAAAATGAATGTTGCAGAACAATATATTGTTCTTAGATTTTATGCATACCTCTGTTGTCCATTATGCATTTAAACAAAATGTTTATTTCTTTCATGATCACAGCACCAAGAAGAAAAAATAAATTATAACAGGTTTACTCTACACAGTTACTCAGTTACTCATACTCTCAATCTCCAAATGTTTCGCTCAATAAAAAACAATCCCTGAAAATATTTCCACAAATTAATAGATCATTCTCTCTTTAGAGAAATAACATTTCTCACAGATGTATCATAACATAATGGACCCCGGGTACAATTTTCAGATACATCCCCCCTCTGTTTCCACTCATTTCCTGTAATCTCTCAATTTTAATCTCTGATAAGGGCATAAAAATATTCCAGATGTATTTGTTTGTAGAGCTGCAATGATTAGTTGATTAATTGATCAGTTGCCAAGTATTTTGATAATCAATTAGTTATTTTGAGTCATTCTTGAGAAGAAAATTTCCAAATTCTCTGATTCCAGATTTTTTGGTTCCTTTAGTCCTTTTAGGACAGTAAACTAAATATCTTTGGGTTGTGGACTGTTATTCAGGACATAAGAAGACATTGATCACAACAGTGATCAACTTTTTTTTTCTTTTTTTTTTTTTGCCATTTTCTGACATTTTATGGAACCAACTACTAATTGATTACTGCCAACTATTATGATAATTGATTAATCATTTTGAGTGTTTTTTTTAAAGAAAAAATACTAAAATTATCTCATTTCAGCTTCTTAAATGTGAATATTTTCTGATTTCTTTGGTCTTCTATGATAGTAAAATGAATTTCTTTAGGTTGTGGACTGTTGCTTTCGGAAGCAGTGATCAACACACACACACACACACACACACACACACACTGACACACACACACACACACACACACACACACACACACACACACACACACACACACACTCGCTTAACTTTCACGTTTCATCAACTGTCCAGTAGCAAACAACTCACATTAACAAAGTGTTAACTAAAGTTTTATTGTACCATTGAACCAAATTTCACACACAAACACAACTCTGCAGAGGAAGCAGGACGATGAAAGTGAAAGTTAAAAAGAAGCGGTACCGTTTGAAAACATTGTAACCTACCGTTATAAAAACAGCTTGTCGTTCCAGCCGTTGAGACGTGAAATCTTCCTTTTTTTCTCTAAATTAATTGCGGCAAATCCTTCATTGTTGTGTCCATGAACGAGATTTACTGTGATCCATTTGCTGCTGTCTGTGACGTGCCCCGATGAGTTTATAATTTACATACAGGAAATGTCTAACTGGCCGCGGGGCCGCGCATGCATCCAACGAAAGTGGAGCGACATTACTACGCTTTGATTCCACCTAAATAAATGAAAAATAGCAACATGTGGATTGTCTAACTTTTAGTATACACGTCTCATCTCTCAAAATAAATGCTTTTATTCTTCTGTTTTTGTTATTAAACTTCGTATTATTCATTGCACTAGACTGAGATTGTCTAAAAACCAAGGCAATCATATCTTTTTTCCTCCTATAATTTGACAAAGTTATGATGTACTACGAAGTCGATTACATCCTATGTTCCTGTTTGGAAACCAGATCCAAATGCGCTGTGATTCAACCTTTTGTAATGAATTTGTTCTTTCAAATACACGTTCAATACTGTAAAAGAAAGATCAATAATCATTTTTAACACATTGCTCGCCTCAATTACACATAGTCTACTTTACTCGAAATGTACATCAAACTGAATGCAGCATTGTAAATGTAGAAGGGTTAGTCTCGCATTCACCTCACTTTTACCTGCCTAGCCCCGCGTAGTCACTTTTACCTGGCTGGTCTCGGCCACTTATGTCACTTCCCCTTGTTAGTATGTTACTTTCCATATAAGGGAAACGCCAACAGCGCAATCAGGTCCCATTCAATAACCATCCGGGCACATTAGTTAGAATGTATTAGTTAGATAACCTAAACGCTGGTAAACACTGATTGTGTTTACATGCATGTTAGTGTGCTGGTAATGATCCTTCATTTGAGTGTAAAATCTTACCAAGCTTTGGTAGGAGGATAAAATATATATATTTATCTTTTTTTTTTTTTGTCCTTGTCTGTAGATGTCTTTGATTTATGAGAATTTCACCACAGTTTTCTCAACCTCATTTGAAAATGTGAAAAAGAAGGGGAAAAAATCTGGTGCACGCTGGCACAAAGTCTAACTTCCCTCCCTTTCTCTTTATATTTCTTTCACAGAAACTAAAGCTCAGATATGAAAGTAGAAACCCAAATTTCTTCAAAGTGTTCGTTAAAAATCCAGACAGAAACTTTCAGCTCAAGCTTGCATTAGAAAATGAGCTTCAACCTAACCTCAGTGGGACCTACCTGGTTATATAAAGGTTAAATAAAAATAAAATAAAATAATGCATACTGACAAACATGATGATTAAGCAGCTGAGGAGGAGCTATGTCTGGGACATACTGCAGGTCATATCACTGAAAAACCAAAGTTGGCTTGACAGAAACATTACTGAGACAGTTCTTTAACCTGTTTAATATTCAATTTTTTAATTAATTGTTTTGTTTTTTTTTTTAATTTGCCATGCTCTTGTGGTTTATTTGATATAAACATACATTACTCCAGAATGCATTGTGCAATTACAACCAAATCTAAACTGAAGTTTTTTGAGTGATCCTACAAAATGTTGTGGAATTTCACTTCTATGCGGTGCTACAACACGATACATTTGAATGACTATAACTCAGAGGTGATGTAAAGACTCAGGAAAAATCCAAAAGCTCGACTGTGACCAGGTATGTAAAATAAAAAGTTTAAACACAACCAAGAGTTAAACCAGGCAGGCGGAGATGAGGCAAAGTTATCCAAAAGGTGATCAGGCTGCAGGAGGAGGAGTCCAAGAGGCAGGAAGAGAAAATGGCTGGAACTCTAAGGCAGAAACGAAATAGATGATCTGGCCGGGAAAGAATGGAAGTGGGCCCGTATACACTCACGGAGCACTGTTGTCTGTTTGGCTTCACAGCAGGTACACAGAATTCAGAAAAAAAGGCAAAATATGTCAAAACACCCACAGAAACCAACCATTCCTGACAATGATGAATATGCTCCAAACAATTCTCACTTTGCCAAATTGCCAATTGATAAATTTAAACAATTTTAAAATGCATTAGTTAGATAACCTAACTGCTGTTACACACTGACTATGTCTATATGCACATTAGGGTTATATGTTGCGCATGTACACAACATATTCTGTTTTCAGAAATCTGGCCTTATCGCTGTTTTGAGAAACCTGGATATGCGACCTGGAGTACTCCAATAAAAGGATAGTGTGGCATGTAAACACCTTATTCAGGTTTCTGAACATGTTCTGTTGGAAGAGAAATGAGTGGCTGAGATGTTCAGGAGTCAAGACACAACTGGACACAGATAATCAGAAACCTGGATATTGTTGGAATCATGTAAACAGGGATATGAGTAACCAGGTTTCTCATGTTCTATGAAAACGTCATATCCTGAATATGATCAAAACCAGGATCCTAGTGTGCATGTAAACGCACATGAGCATGTGCATTTTTTTAAGAAAATGATGAAAGGGACTATAACGACTGGATTAACCATTAAATCTCAACATGTCTTTGTGGTGTTTGTTGAGTTAGAGGCCTTCACGGGTCCACTCAGTTCTCAGGAACCGAGAGACCGGGTCAAGTTTTCCACTGGTCTGTTTTGGATCATGAAGACCTCCAGTTTGAATGTAAATTAATTAACGTGTTTATTCAGCAGTTCTTCCAGAAACTGATGTCACCAGATATTAATCTAAATCAACGGGTCATTTTTAACCCCCCTGCCCTCAGGAAAGCACTTTGTGGACAAACACCAGTGTGATCTGATCAAGAGAGTGAGCAATATAGGCCCAATTTTAGATAATCTCCTGAACAAAGGTGTAATCCAACAAGGATATTATGATACAATCAGGAAAATCTCAACCACTGAGGAGAAGATGAGGGAACTCTACAGTGGTCCCCTGAAAGCAAGTGGAGATGAAGGCAAAGACATCTTCTACAAACTCCTTGAGGGGAAGGAGCCATATCTTGTCGATGATCTCAAGAGGAAAGAGTCTTAAAAACTGTGACATGGTGAGATTAGCTTTTTTGACCAAACATAGACACTGGCTACCTGAACCTGATATTATTACACATTAACAGAACAACCAAATAACCTACATTTATGGAAAATTTTCATCAAAGTGCTGATATTTAAATTTGGCTTTCTTCATTCTGTGAATGAAAAAATCAAATGAACTTGTCAAATGAAAAAGTACTGTTAAATAAAGTTGCTCAAACATTTTATCTAAAGAAAAAGAAGAATTGAAAGGGAGCAAATACATTATATATCAAGTTACAAAATGATACAATTTGTGTAATTTCGGATGTAAAATTTGGTATAGCTTAGGTATTTTTAGGCAAACTGAAATAAGACAGTCTGTGTCTGAAGTGACTCTTTTTACAACATAACACACTATATTTACACTCTGCCATTTTATTTGAGCGTCTGAATTCTGAGTGTGTACATGCCGAAGAAACCGAAAACTGTTTTATATACGTTTTCATTGTCATCATACATTTTTAAGTCTATACTTTTTTCATGATCACAGTTCAAAGTTCCTTCTTAAGTGACCTTTGATATCAAATGAATGATGTTGATGTTTAAATTAGAAAAAAAACTAAACCAATATTAACACACAAAATTTAATTCAACAATTGATCTGCCAGTTTTGTCATCATCATCCTCTCCCTCTTCTTGCATCACATATATATCTCTTTCTTCTCTGATGGTATATTTTCAGGTTCTATATCTTCTCTCTTCTTTCTATTTATGGTGTGTATGTTTTATGACAGAATGACACATATTCATGATACTGAGGAAACAGGAACCTCCACTGCTTCTTTTTAGTACTTCTTTAAATGTTTCATACTGAACACTTTCCAGTATAAAACATTTATTTGTGTAGTTTACAACATTTACACTTTGTAATGTGTTTATTTTCAACATATAGCACTACTTACATACAGTTAAATATTTAAGTTTAAAAGTTAAAAATGTATTCAGCATCGTCTTCATCACCACAGAGCTGATGCTAAGAAGCTCTTAATGGTGTGCACTTGCTCTTTATTGCTTGGGATGTAAAATTTAAGAGAGTTTGTAGAAAACACTCTTAACTTCTATGATTGATCGTTATCAGGAAGCGAGGACCTGGTTTGGCTGGCAGTGTAGCAGCAAAGACTCCTCACTGGCACCAACTAGTGTTTCCTTACAAGTCTGTCAAATGCAGAACTGGTTTTAAGGTTTTTAGTTGCATTACATGGACTGGCACCAGTTATCTCTCTGAACTCCTCAGACACAATTCAACCTCCAGGCCTCAACAGTTGAGGCACATTTCAAATGTATTTTATAGTCAGTAACTTTTACTTGAATTTTACAAGCAACAGGCTGATATCTTTCTTTGTTTTTATAATGAAATATAGAAGAAAATAGAGCACAGTTTTATTTTTCACTAACTGTAAGTCCTAGCAGCTGAACTTCACAAGACAAAGCTCCAAGCCAAGCGTGATATATTTAAAATTCAAATGTAAATGACAGTTTAGGTTTTAACTTTGCAGTTTACTTTTAACCTGCAGAAGTCTGCACATACAGAGCAGAGAAGGTGTTTTCCATTCCTGCCTCCAGACTGTCAAACAGTTTATATCCAAAGGTCTTATATTCACCTTTTATTTCATCTTTTTTATTCTATACAAATATAACATTGACTATGCATTTTGTACATTGTGTGTTTTTATTTAAGCATTTGTTTTTGAATAAATTGTCTTGATATGATACATTCTCATGTATCTATTCTGGTGTAACTTAAAACTCACTTATCTGGCAACATTATTCGAGTAATTGTAGTCAGATTTTTAATTGCTGCCAATAAACAAAAACTTCAGGACTTTAAGCAGCGTTCTTAAAAATTTGTTGATTGCTTTGGATTTAGACGTATCATGAGCCCTACTGCTCCTGAATCTGACTTTGTGTACGATGCTGTTGACCACCACAAGTTCACAAATCATGAAAAGAGTTAAGCGACTTTATCTTGTTTTAGTTGGATGTGTGGACTAGAGGTGGAGTTCATTTTCCCCTTTACCTCCAAACAGCTGATCATACAAAATCAAACTTTTCATTTTTCTACATATAGACCGGCATTTAAACAAGAAAGCAGATAAATTTGAGGTTTGAAACTGCAAGGAAAATGCTGAGCATGTACTGATGGGATGTAAAATATTCATCCTGTCAGTGTAGAAAGAAAAAGGCTTAATTTGTATCTGAAAGTCTGAAGTCAAACACACACACACACACACACACACACACACACTGCAAAACAACCTCTCAGATATCAACACCAAAGCTGTCACATGTGAAACATATGACTCTGATTTCAGCCTCCTCCCATCCGACCTGATACAGATCCTTAATGTGTAAAAATCTAAAGATAAAGGACCAGACGTCAGGTAGACAAGAACACAAGTCAGTGTTTTCCCTCCTCCTCCACTCACATTTATAATTTTTCAGTTCCTGACATGATTGATATGTACCTCCTACTTTAAACTCTAAAACAACCTGCAGTGCCTTTCCTTTATTCAAAGGTATATGCAAAATAATTTGAGAAGATGACCTCTCATTTAGGCTTTCATTACAACCAAATCATGAGAGTGAAAATAGTTGTTCACTGGCATGGAGGTTTTGTGGGAAACACTCAGAACTACTTTCTTCTTCTAGATAAACAATCACACTTGAAACTTGAAACCCTTTTGAACAATTACAGACACAAATGAATGTTATGATCAGTGTGCACATTTTGAAAAACTTGGCGGTAAAAACACACGTGTGACTCTGTCAGATCAATATACTTGCTTCATATATATTGTTTTTAGATCACTTCATTCTCTCAAATAATCAGAACCAAACATAACAATGAGGGAATTTATTATAGATTTTAAAATAGAAAATATGTTGAATGACCCTCATACAGTAAACAGTGCTCCATTGTTGCCACCTGGTAATTTCAAAGGATACAGTACATTCATAGGCAACACATATTTATTTGTAAAGCACCTTTCAACAACAAGACAATTCAAAGTGCTTTATGTGAGACGTCAAAAAAGATATTAAGACAAGATATCCAGTATAAAAAGAAAGCATTATAAAAAAGACACTGATAGAATTAAAAAATAATAAAATACAAGATTATAAAAAGATCAAATCGAACAAAACATAAAAAACAAAAGAACAAAAATGTGTCTTACATCTACAAGAGTTTTAGTTCTTGTTGACACTGTCAGAAAGGTGATAATTCAACTTAATGTTTATTATTGAAGTCATAGTGGGCAGTGTTGTTGTTGTTCTGGACTGCATTATATTAAAAGGTGTTTCTAATATTTTGTCCACCCCCCGTTTACATACATGAGGGGGGAAGAATATTAGAAACATCTTTTAATATAATAAGAAACATCACCAAACACTATGACCTCAATAATCAACATAAACATTTTTTCAAGATTAAATACTGTTATATGATTCTCTTCATTTCTCTTTTCCCTTTAAGATCTTTCAACTGATAAATATATTTACATTATTTGTCAGGACTTTAAGTCTTTCACACACTCTGCTGCTAAAAAACTTGAATGAGCCACCTGATCTAAACATCATATGTTCTTGTTGTTATAACGGAGGCTAAATTAAATCACCCTCTGTATTTGATTTGTTGCATTTTGTTTTCATAGTTAAAAATAGTCACAATGCAATAATTTTACACTTGTGTCTTAAAAACTTTGGACGGCTCTGTTTCTTGATTTCCTCTTGTCCTCCTCAGTGCTAGAGACAGCAGTAGTGCTGCAACTGATGAGTGGATCACTGAGAAATAAAATAAAATATGGGAAGACTTGTAAAATACTCCTTTAACTGTTTGTTTGATCAGGTCCAAATGTTCTGTAATATTCTAAATAATTAGGTCAGCAGCAAAAATGGGATTGTTTTTGCCACTCAACAGGCCACTTCTGTGTTTTTATTTGTTTATTGTTTTTGGCTTTGGATCCTGAGCTGGTGTCTCACAACAGCTTCACCAGATCGTTCCTGTTTATTTTCTTGAAAAGCATCTTGGTCACCTCTGCAGCTTGTTGGCTGTAGGTCTGCTCCATCAGATCCACCACATGTTTCCTGTCTGCCTTCTCCAGTTTGCTCTGTGGGATGCACGGGAGTTCTGCCGGGATGAGGTCTCTGTCCTGCAAAAACCACTTGAAGTCTTCGAATTTTTCCTCTCTCAAACGTTGCAGCATTTTCAAAAGCTTCTCTTTAATCGTTGTGACTGTTGCTGCCTGGTGAAATACAAACAAATAAACAAAGGGAGATGATTTGAACATAATTTTATTGATTAGAGCTGAACAGCTCCTCTGAATGCAGCATCAGTTCTAATCATGATTTAAAATATTGGATGATTTTCAACCTGCATCTTATTGAATGAAGATTTGTTGTGAAAAGTCAGACTGATGTGACATTACTCACTTTCTGGACCAGTGCAGATAGTTCATCCACACTTTGTTCCTCTGAGGAGAAATGGAATAAAACACTTTGCATCAGGCTTTATTGATTCATAAAGATTTACAATACAAAGGGTTTTCTCAAAAAATGACCAACAAAGCAAACACAATCTTGAATCTCTCACCCTCTAATCATTGTGATTTCACATCAAAGTGCAACTTTGTGCTGCTCCTTTCACTCACACAATCAACAATTTCTATATAAATTCTACTTTTTTATTTAAAGTGGAGCTTACTTAAATTTTAGAGATCCAAATAAAACACAAATGAACACAATAATTAAAGAGGAATCAGAGCCCATTAAGTGTTTAATTTGACAGGTCAGTTCTACATTTTATAAATATAATGTCATTCGTCCTCCAAATGCCATTTTTAAACCCTCAAATCTCACTTTTTTGTTTTATTTGTTATTCCATGCAGCACTTACATTAGCCACTATAATGTGTCTAACCCTTGATCAAATTAGACCTGTTCTGTTTTGGGGGGTTTTTTTGTTGTTTTTTTCTTCTAAGTGTTAAAAGTCATTTCATGAGAAAATTGCATAGTTAATACCTGTGGACCTGCCTTCAGCCAAGGTATTTCCACCAGTTGCTCCACTTGAGGATCCCAAAGCTGTAAGAAATTTAGGAAAAAATGTAATTGTTTAACAATTGTATTGTTCTTCTTTAACGTCACTGACACAGAAAACAAACTGCTTTCTTTAATGATCAGAACACTTGAGAAAAAAAGTTGGCTAATATAAAATCAGGATCTGTCTCTCAGCTTTTGTTTCTCTTAATTTACCCTTGATTTGCACCTCCTGTTTATGAATCCCTCAGTGGGTTAGTGTCTATTAGTGTCTACATGTCAGATCAACTAAATAAAAGTTTAAGTGACGGAATGCATACTTTACAGAGGGATAAAGTTTCAGGTAAAATTCAAAACCAAAGCTACAACAGCTACAAAAATAGGGAAACATGTTTGGTTACAATAAAAAAAGACAACAAACAAAATGTAAATTAAACAAAATGTAATGAAAATGTAAATAATGTTTAGATTGCATTCTGGTAGAAACATTTTTATTTCTTGAAAAATGTACTACAGTAACTGCTAAAACATTGAAATCAAGATATTGTATTTGAGTGAGTATTTGCATAAGGCATAAATGAGGATGAATAAAGGATGGCGGTTTTCTGTTTTTCTTATTGTAAACAAATCTCATGTGCAGAATCAAATCAACAATGAAGCGATCCTACTTACAAGTATTGTGTTTATCCAAAGCCTGATATATGTGCTGTAGACCTCTGTTGTTTTCAAAAAACTATTAAAAACATGTTAATGAGCCACATCGCTGCACTGGGTGACATGTTCCTTCATCCCTGAAGACAGTGGTTACCGTAGTAATCTGTAACTGTTACTGTTAAGAGACTCGCGTCCTCGCACATGAATGGTGGCCTCTTCCTGACATAGAAATACTTTGTGGAGAGTAAAAACTTGATCGCTGTTATTAGTTATTGGAACCATTTTTAAACAACTAACCACACTCTTTGTGGCACAGAGGAATAACATGTCAGGCTTTGGATACAGACACAATACTTGTGAGTAGGATCGATTCATTGTTATCGTTGCTCTGCACATGAGATTTGTACACAATAGAAAAGCTGAAAATTGCCATCCTCATCTCTAACTATAGGCAGTCCTAAACTTCAATAATCAATCAAGAATAATATATTTTGAACAACGTTATTATCAGTATTTCAGTCGACTTTACATTTAAGGAAGCAAAATGCAATGTTTGCCAACATGCATGTTTTTAAGGTGAAGTGCCTCTTTATGTTTTGTAATGAACCTACCTCTCACTGTAGCACCAGCTGGTCCAGCTGATGATGCTGCAGCTGCAACACATTAAATGATAACCTTATAATAAATACATTGTTCTAGACAAGAATACTTCAGCAGGCAAACCAAAGTACAAGAATACTGCACAGAATAGCTGGCCCAGTTCAGCTCTGCAAATTCAGCTAAAGACAACTTCTCAGCAGTTTATTTAAAATGGTCAAATGTGAAATATGTGAAAAACAAACAAACAAACACAACAACTTAGGTGCTACAATAATATCATGGTGATCTTACGATTTGGTTTAAAAATTACAAACATTTTAAACATTGATGAAATTCCAATTGGTTTTATTCTGGTTGAAATATTTGCAACAAATGTGTGAAATATTTATGACATATGACTGAAAGCTGAAATCTCATATAGTAATGGACAGTAAATATATGCAGTGTCTTACCTTCTGAATGACCAGATTTTGGATAGTCAGCTGAAATGAAATGGAGAACAAAACATATACCAATATTTGCTGATATTGTGGGTTTATGTATTTCATTCACAACAAAAGATTAAATAATGAGACATTTTAGCTAAATAAAATATCTATTACATTTAATATCATTAATATTCTATTTCTAGTTCAAAAACAACCGGATGTTATTACAGCAGTGATCAAATTTGTTGTGTTTTGATAAATCGCTCTGTCTCAATACCCATACTTGCTGTCTTAAGCACTTCTATGGGTTTCTGACTATTCATGGAATAAAATAAACAGGAATTTCTCCTCATTATCACGTATTAAATGGCAGGTGAACACATAATTCAGACAGCTACAACCAGAATATCACACCCACAGAGCAACACGTCCATTTTCAGTGTGCATTGGTGTTGGTGATTCAGGTGTCATTAATTATTGACATTAATTATATAGAATGGTTAAGTTAATGGAAAAGATAGAATGCATTATCTTTTTATATAGTGTGGGTAATATTTTTTAACAACCACTGACCTTCTTGAATTTCACAGGTCCACACTGGTTCACTCACTGGTTCACACACTGGTTCACCCTTCTTTGCATAATGGTCAAAGAGTGAAAGGTAGAAGTCTCTGTCTGGATTTTTAATGAACACTTCATAGAAATTTGGGTCTTGGCTGTCATATCTGAGGGTTAATTTCTGTGTAAAAATACATCATAAAAGGAGAGGAGGAGTTAGTTTTTGACAAAGGTAAACAGTCAAATTAAATCCTTTACAACAAAAACAAAACTAGTTGATTAGTGTCTGGTCATTAAGAACACTGTTTTGCGCATGCTCAGATCATTCACATTTTTGTCTGGCTGCTGATCTCTCCCAAACTCTGAACACAGCGAGCAAAGCTGACTCCACATTCACCAAGCAGTATTGGCAACCTTCTTGAAGTAGCTTATGTGTGACCAAAAAGTCAATAGATTTGTCACTAGGCTCATAAAAGCTGTATCTAGGGAGAACGTTGCTAAGTTGACAACACCGATCACATGTCCCTTTGTACAAATTGCCAATACAAACAAAGATGCATCTATTTACAATTAAAGGAGTCTAAATGCCAATTCCCTTAATTGTATCCATGTTTCTCACTTGCAGATTTTCCTTGTGTCTTACATCGTGTTCACATCATATTGTTCAGTGTTTAATTACAGCCAAGTTGGAAAAGGCGTTCACATCAGCTACCTGATTGCAATTCTGAGTTGAAAATGTTTTAAATTTCTGACAGTTACAATATTTCCAACATGGCTAAAAGAACTACGAAAGTGTCAAAATCCCTGCAGCAAAATGGCTGCAATTTCACCGTCAGTCACATTTAAAAAATCTAATAATAACACAAATACAAAAAATCTACTTGAAATAAAATATCGTTAAAATGTGCAAGGCCATGTGTGACCACACCATTTGTACACCTCAATGTGAAATGCAATGGCTTTGATCCTATTTTATCTTTTCATACAATACGTCTGAACCACAATTCACTATATAACTGAAGCGAGGTCTGTGAGCTAGTTCAGGCAGCCAAAGTCAAGTGGCTGCTCCACTCACAAGCCATACTCCCCTCACTGTGACATATATCCAACACACCCTTATAATCTTGGCGGTGTACTTAAGTCGTCAGTACTCTGCTCACATTTAGCCATCCTGCTGCCACACTGCTCATACAAGCTATGCTTGCTTGCTGCCATTTGTAGGCCTATAGAGTTTCAAAAGCTCGACCTCCACCCCAGCATCCACCTGTAGGCTCTGAGTCTAGGAGGGAAGTTAGTACTGTTGCTCTCAACTCCTTGCTGTGTGACATCAATGTTTTCTTGTGGGGAGTCACAAGATCAGAGCCTAGACGCCAAACATTAATGCTGTACATGTTCTGCATTTAAATAATAATGTACTCCACATGAGTTGGCTGACTGAAATGTAAGTACTGAGAGACAGTACAAAGTATACCGGAGGGGAAATTTTAGCTGTGTCTATGTCTGCGGTGAGGACGAATCCTTGTTGCATTTTCAGATACTTGTCTGGACGTGGCTTCCGGATTACTGTGTATCCATCTGAGAATTCCGTTTTGTCCACTGTCTGGAAAAAAAGCAATATACTGTAAGCACAAAGCTGCTTCAAGGTTACAGTAGCAAACATTGTCATTTGTGTTTTAAAGTACATGAGTAAGCAATACGGTTTTTACAATAGAGTATTAGGAGCACTGTTGGGAAAAAATGAAATGTGAGGTTTCCAGAATAGACAAGATATTGAGGAAAAGATGATGTTATGAAAATAATATATATTTTGAGAATAACCAAATACACTGCTGTAGAATTGTGGTTTAATGAGTAAACAGGCGAGAGCAGCCTTCATTAAAAATTAAGTTACAGTATATTTCATCAGTGAAGGAAATACTTAGTGTATCACACCCGCAGTCAAAATACAATAAACCAACTGCATTATTTCTGAGTTGTATAATCTTATGAAGCAGCTGCTGAAGCACATTGAGCACTTGGTTTTGTCCAGACAGCTGTGCCAAAGAGAGCAGAGATCAAATCTCAATGTATGGTGTCGGAAAAGGATTGAAGGCTGCTGCACATTGACATGCAGTGAGCAGTGGGCTTAATTTGAAAAGTTTCAGTTTGTCAGTGAGATCTATTAGCCTCCAAACAAATATTAACTGCTGACAGAAATCTGAGGAGAATCACTTGGTCCATCATCTTAAAATAAGGAAACGTGTCCACTTCGCTGTCTCATGTTTTAAGTGGCTTATCTTCAGTAAAATGTGCTTAAAAATAACAAGTGTAAATGTGAACTTTGTTATTGATCACACATGTATGTTTCAATGGTAAGTCATATTTTTGGATATCGTTTTAAGAAGATTTTTAAATGGGAATACAGAAAAGGGAAAAAAACCTTCTGTGACCAGCAACTCCTCCCACTTCACAACTCTATTCTCACAATTTCACTTTTTTTCCACCACTGGCCCTAATACTCAGTTGTAGGTTTTTTAATCTGATTATATTATACATTTGTGATAGTAAGATATTAAATAACCTGTTTTAGAGCAGGATCATGTGGGATCAGATACACATGTAGTTTGAGGAACGTTGTGTTTGGTTTATAGTATATTAACACGTTGCACTTTATTTTCACTGGAAAGCCAATTTTCATCAGAACCGCTCTTGGAGAGAAAACTGGTTCGGATAACTTGACATGGGATGATGTGACCTCAGACACGTCCTCAACAACATCTCCACAGGCATCTATGTGTAGGACTGCAAACTTGTCTAATATTGTAGAGTCATCTGCACAAAATACAAGCACATATATTTAGTGAGGAGAAAGGGATTGTATCACAATACATTTAAATACATGTTTACTTATTTCTTCATGTCCACTTACCTGTGCAGATCCAGTGTGGCAGGTACACTTCATTTAACTTCCCAGCAATGACTGTGATGTCCAGTAGAGGACCTGCAGGCATGTATTGTAAGATTTCCATTCTCTCCATGTGTTCTTCCCAAGACCAGAACTGGTACTTAATGCTGACCTTTTCTTCACAGACCCATCGCAGGTCAGAGACACTGCATTCAAACCTTCCTGCTTCAGACTGTAGGCTGAAAGAAAAAAAACAAAAGAGTTTGTGCATATGTGCAAAAGTGTAATGGAGTAAATGTAAACTTAACCAGTAGGTGCCTTGATTTTATTTAAAGCGATGTGTCTAATTATCACTGTTACTGTAACTTGGCAGGAAAAAAGATCTTAGTTGTCCCTCTGGGAAAAAATTCAAAGAACCTTGCCAAAATGTTTGCCATAGTTCCATTTTGTTGTGACACAATATTGAAGATGTTATTTTTACCTGTAAGTTGGAGCCTCATCTGCATCTGTACTGTTCACTTCAGGTTCAAGTTTAGTCCAGTCATTGGACTCCTGCACAGGAGGACAATCACTTTTGTAAATACTAAATACTAAGTGGAATTGTTCCTGTTTAATCTTTTTCAACATCATACAAATGAACAAATAAAAAAAAAATTGAAAGAAAGGGATTACCATAATGCTTCCATGAGCCTCAAACTCCAAGCTTCTTGAAGGCCCTTGTTAAAACACATTTGAAAATGTTGTGTTAATATAATGTTTATATATAAAATCATATTTTAACTAACAAATGCTTTGCTGCTTTAGCACTATGTGCTACATAACACTCCTCCAGTATGAGAACAATATGTTAGAGTAGCAGCACTTCACAGGACTTCTGTTATGTACAACTATAGACTAGCTACATGTAGCTGTACATGTAGCCAACATCAAACATGTAAAGTAATGAGTGTTGATGTTGCCGTCATGCTATATAGTCAATGTCCTGTATCATGCTGTTGTGGTACCAAACCAGATACCGAAAACCAACAACTTAATGATGGTGTAAGTGTTTGTTTTTTTTCACACAACTTACCTTTGGATCCTGAGCTGGTGTCTAACAAAATCTGCACCAGATCCATCCTGTTCATCTTCATTAAAACCTCCCCGATCACCTCCACAGCCTGTTGACCACAAATCTCCACCATCAGATCCACTAAATCAACTGTGCTGTCTGCCCTCTCTATTCGGACTCCTGGGATTCTTGGGAAGTCTTTCATTTGTAGGTTCTGCAGCCACCACTTGACCTGCTCGATCTCCCCGAGACATAATTCTTCCAGTGTTTCCAAAAGCTTCTCCTTAACTCGTGTCATTGTTTCATCCTGATGGATTCAAAGTGATCAGAGGGCATTTATATAATATTTCCACTGTAATGATAAAACACTGATGTCTTTGCATCAATGTAAACATTTAAATCATGTGACTAATATTAACCACATGAGGCAAAATTATACATTTAGTGAAATCAGACTCCTGCACCAGAGGACAATCACTTATGTAAATAACTGAAATTGTTCAATTTACAAATAAACATAAGACCAAATTGAATAATAAAAGGGATTACCATAATGCCTCCATGAGCCCCAGACTCCAAGCTTCCTGAAGGACCTTGTTAAAACACATCAGAAAATGTTTTAAATTATTATATATTTATAAATGGAATCATATGGTAACCTTCCAGATGCTCAGCTGCTTTAGCACTATGTGCTATACTCCCATATATTCTGTGCACACACATCTATTGTGTGTCTGTCAATCCTGGGAAAGGGATCCATCCTCCGTCACTCTTCCTGAGGTTTCTTCAATTTATTCCCCGTTAAAAGGTTGTTGTTTGTGGTATTGGTCTATACAAATAAAATTGACTTGACTTGACTTCACTACATGTTATGCAGGACTTACTGCTGAGAAAAGTCTAAGTTCAGGAAATGTGGCAGCACTTCACAGGACTTCTGTTATGTACAACGTACAGGCTAGCTACATGTAGCTGTTGTAGTAACGATTCCTCATGAGAGGGAAAGATTATACAATAAAAATATAGGAACAATCATATAATTATTTGTTTTGCATGTACATATATTACAATAAACAACTGGATAGTAACCAACATCAAACATGTAGATTAATGGGCGTTGATGTTGCCATCATGCAATATAGTCAATGTCCTGTATTATGCTGTCGTGGTACCAAGTCAGGTACCAAAAACCAACAACTTAATGATGGTGTAAGTGGAACTTAATGCTTACAACTAAATTCTTCTCACAAATAATGCAGAAATTAGTTTGCATGACATTTTTTTTGCAACAAAATATCCCGAAATTTGAAAATTATAATGATTATAATTATTTTCCCAGGTGTTTGAAAATCCATCCAGTCATCAGTATCCTGTCTTATGTTGTCATTGCACCAAGCCAGGTACCAAAAACTAAAGAGGCAATGAACATTTCTTACATCTTAATGATGGCGTAACAGGAACTTAATCATGATTAATTACATATTTTTTTGCCAGATTACAATGAATGTAAAATATTCAATAACAGTTTTCATTGGAACTACGTTTCTTAAACCAAAGAAATAAACCTTATAAAACTGTTGACAGCATGTTCTGAGGATTATTCAGTTTAACAGAGACACTGTTCCTCAAAAAATAAAAAACTTTTTCAGGAAGAATTATTAAACGCAATCCCTCAATGGTGTGAGCATCACAAAAGAATTTCATTCACCTCCATTATATTGGCTGCAGATGCCACTACAGGTGAGTGAGGGCTTTTTCATGTTGTGTGTTTTTATTTTTGTATTATTGGGCCTATTCACTAATATGTGCATAGAAATGTTCTCACTGTGTGCACAAAATAAGCGTGCATGCAAAATCACCATAGGATTCATGACACATGCGCACTGGCCAATTTTGCTTTTACCACCATGCGTATGTTAGTGAGTCAGCATCATTCTAAATTGACAGGCGCTCTACTGGTAATAAGCATACTAACACACCCCAATTTCTCTGTGTAAGGAAAGCTCTGTTGGAGCAGTGCAGCAGTGGAGAGAGCTGTCACTCATTGCAAAGAGGGCCGTGATGTTAAAAATGTAGAAAAACTTAACTGCTAGTGAAATACAAACAATAGTTTCAGAAGTAGAAGCCAGAAAAGGCAGATTTAGCTGGTAAACATGTGATTGGCACAACTGTTTGGAGCCTAATTGTGAATCCTGTATACAGCCTGCATACCTGTTGTGCCACAATCACGCAGTACGTCTGTAACAAAATAAGAAGTTGGTAAATGTGTAGATCTGTATAAAACTCTAAAGCTGCGCAAGGTGCGCATCGTATTTTGTCTCTGTCCACAATAGGCCGTGATGTAGTGAAAGCAGAGCGTCCTTCCTTGTGCCACTACTGAACTGTCAGGCTGTGAGGACACTGAACAGGCTGCTGGTTAAACAGCCGCATATATTACAGCCAACTCTGATGGGGGAAATTAATCGGTGTCACATTCCAATATGGAAACTCTGATTTATAAACTATTGTCATATAAAGCGGACACAGGTCAATTTTAATAAATTAATAATTTCATTACATTTATGATGATGATTTATGGATTACAACGTCTTCATTATTAATTTTATATGTAGTAAATAAATTGTGTATTATTAACAATTTCACACTTTTGGATGTTGTATATTTAGGCCCAATCATTTTTAAGATAATTGTGGTTCTAATACACTGTTTACATTGAATAAATTTTGACTATATAATTTTTTAGACTGTGGGATGTTTATGATTTGTGTGTATGCATGGTCTAAGGCCATTCTAAATTTGTTTGCAGAGTAAGAAAAAATTCAGTTAAGAACATATTGACGAATCCCGGATTTGTGCTTAAAACCTTCGTTGTGCGTACAGGCTGTTTGTGAATGAGGCCAATTATCTTTTTATTTGGCATTTTCACCTTAATTGGACAGTCAAGAAGCAGACAGAATATGAGTGGACAGAGTGCGGTATGACGTGCAACAAAAGTCCGCGACTGCAATCACACCACACCATTACAGTTATGTGGTATGCACCTTAACCATCAGACTTTTAGGAAGCTGCTTGTGATTTTTGTTTTTTGGTAACTTGAGAGAAGAAACCCTTTGAAAAGATCTCGCTTTTTCAAGTAGTAGATGTCATTTTGGAAATTATGCAATATGTAGGAGTCTAGTTATTCTGGGTTTACTTTTGGCTTGTTTTTGCTGTGGACAATTTAAAAACAGTGACTGATCTAGAGTCATTGACTATAATGACTATACCGCATACAGTGAGTACCTTTGCTTGTGATAATGGCATCTAGATAATATGTCAAAACAACCACATATTCAAATGGCTGCCTGACTGTCCAAAATGTATTTTTAATGATGAAAAAACAGTAACATTAAAGTAGAATAAGACCCCACTCTGCATACCAAATGTTTGATATTGGAATAGTGTTGTTTAGGTTTTTTTTCACACAACTTACCTTTGGATCCTGAGCTTGTGTCTGACAAACTCTGCACCAGATCCATCCTGTTCATCCTCTTTAAAACCTCCCTGGTCACCTCCACAGACTGTTGACCACAAATCTCCACTATAATCTCCACTAAGTCCTCCATGCTGTCTGCCCTCTCTATTCGGACTCTTGGGATTCTTGGGAGATCTTTCACTTGAAGGGTCTGCAGGTACCACTTGAACAGCTCGATCTTCCGGAAACGTAATTCTTCCAGTGTTTCCAAAAGCTTCTTCTTTACTGGTGTCATTGTTTCGTCCTGATGGATTCAAAGTAATCAGAGGACATTTATATATTATTTCCACTGTAATGATAAAACACTGATGTCTTTGCATCAATGGAAACATTTAAATCATGTGACTAATATTAACCACATTAGGCAAAATTATAGATTTAGTGAAATCAGACTGCTGCACCAGAGGACAATCACTTATGTAAATAAATGAAATTGTTGTTGTTTAATCACTAATTTTGCAACATCACACAGATGAACAAATAAACAAATGAGCAAATTGAATAATAAAAGGGATTACCATAATGCCCCCATGAGCCCCAAACTCCAAGCTTCCTGAAGGACCTTGTTAAAACACATCAGGAAATGTTTTAAATCATGTTATGTTTATTAATGGAATCATATGGTAACTTTCCAGATGCTTTGCTGCTTTAGCACTATGTGCTACATATTCTCCTGTACTCTCATATACTCTTATTCTGTACACACAACATCTATTGGATGTCTGTCAATCCTGGGAAAGGGATCCCTCCTCTGTTACTCTTCAAGAGGTTTCTTCAATTTTTCCCCATTAAAGAGTTTTATTTTAGGGAGTTTTTCATTAATTCAAATCAAGGGTCTAAGGACAGAGGATGTTGTATTGCTGTACAGATTGCAACGCCTGCTGGGATAAATGTGTGATATTGGGCTACACAAATAAAATTGACTTGACTACTTAGCACTGTTCCAACATGAGAGCAATATGTTATGCAGGACTTACTGCTGAGAAAAGTCTAAGTTGAGGAAAAGTGGCAGCACTTCACAGGACTTCTGTTACAACGTGTACAACGTACAGGCTAGCTACATGTAGCCATTGTAGTAACGGTTCCTCATCAGAGGGAAAGATTATACAATAAAAATACAGTAGCCAACATCAAACATGTAAAGTAATGGGTGTTGATGTTGCCATCATGCTATATAGTCAATGTCCTGTATTATGCTGTTGTGGTACCAAGCCAGGTACCAAAAACCAACAACTTAATGATGCTGTAAGACAAGCTTAATGCTAACAACTAAATTGTTCTCACAAATAACGCAGAGATTAGTTTGCATAATTAGATCTTTTTTTGCAAAAACACCCCCAACATTATAATCATTATAATTATTTTCACAGGTGTTAGTAAATCCATCCAGCCATCAGTGTCCTGTCTTATGTTGTCATTGCACCAAGCCAGGTACCAAAAACCAGGTAATGCAAATATTTTACATCTTAATGATGGTGTAACAGGAACTTGATGATGATTAATTACATATTTTTTGCCAGATTACAAGAAATGTAAAATGTTCAATGTTCAATGTTCAAAGTAGAATAAGACCCTACTCTGCATATCAAATGTTTGATATTTGAATTGTATTGGGGTTTTGTTTCCACAAAACTTACCTTTGGATCCTGAGCTGGTGTCTGACAACCTCTGCACCAGATCCGTCTTGTTCATCTTCTTTAAAACCTCCCTGGTCACCTCCACAGACTGTTGACCACAGATCTCAACCATCAGCTCCACTAAGTCAACTTTGTTCTGTGCCATCTCTATTCGGACTCTTGGGATTCTTGGGAATTCTTTCATTTGAAGTTCCTGCAGGACCTCTTTGAATTGCAAGAATTCCCAGAAACGTAATTCTCTCAGTGTTTCCAAAAGTTTCTCCTTAACTGGTGTCATCGTAACATCCTGATGGATTAAAAGTGATCAGAGAGCATTTATGTAATATTTCCACTGTAATGATAAAACACTGATGTCTTTGCATCAATGTAAACATTTAAATCATGTGAGTATTGTAACAACTAATATATATATATATTACACAAAGAAATACTGTGATTAATCTACATTGATTTTATAAAGACAAAGTGTGAGCACAGTGTGATTAATTTCATTTATTTCTATAAACTGGTTATTAGTAATTGTGATTTATTGCATGTCTCCAACTCTTTCTGACACTGTGCTGCCAAAAGTAGGAATGAGACACCTGATCACATGTTCTTATTGCTTCAACAGAAGCTGTGATATTTCTGCTTTAAAAACTCTTTCCACCTATTTACCATCAGAGTTGAATAAGAAAGCCTGGAAAAACATACACGTCCTAAACATTTAGTTGTCCTGTTCTCATCCTCAGTAGTAGAGATAGCAAAGATTTTATTATAACATTATTGGTGGATAAAATATTTCAGCTCAAAATCTCAATCAGAATCCTGCTTCAGTTCAGTGAGCACCATCTGATGAAATGATGACATTGGTTTGTATCATTATTAAGAGAAGGGAGGGAATTATTATTACTGAAGAGAAGGAAATAAAACAAGACTCATGAATGTCTGGTTTACCATCAGGTGATATAATCAAATACTATCAGACTATCTTGCTTTTAAAATAAATCTAATATTAAGGATTAATTGCAAAAGGAACGTGTGTGTGTGTGTGTGTGTGTGTGTGTGTGTGTATGTGTGTCTGTGTGTGTCTGTGTGTGTCTGTCTATTATAACATTATTGGTGGATAAGATATTTCAGCTCAAAATCTCAATCAGAATCCTGCTTCAGTTCAGTGAGCACCGTCTGATGAAATGATACCATTGGTTTGTATCATTATTTAAAGTGGTCAAGATGAGGATCATTTTCAACCAGCAGCTATTTGATGAAAGCTGTGTTGTGTAAAGTGTGTCTGATGTGACATTACTCACTTTCTGGGGCAGTGAAGACCTCTGCTTCTCTAAGGAGAAAGAAAATAGAAAATGACTCAAGACTGATTAAACATCAGACTATAATCAGGTTTAGTCAGATTTAGTTGCAATAACACTAAAATCTCCTCTGCTGCTTCTGACATCATAAACAATAATCATACAGAGAGAAGAGAGGTTGGATATCATATCATTAAAACCTTTGAATATCATTAAAACATTAACATTTTGCCTCCCCTTAAAGTCAAACTGAAACTGGAATTCTCCTCACTTTGTTTGGAAGGAAATATGATCTAAAATGATGCTGCAGCTATTGTGCATCGTTTTCACTTTTCCAAGAGGAGAAAACCATTTTTGTATTTGTAAAGTGGCTGACTGACATCTGAGAGCTGCAATGCTAACTTCCCTACTATGCTACTGACTGGAGAATGTCGTAGTCTGATAATGATGATACCACATAGCCTTGGTTATGTAACATTAGCAACTGAAGAGGTCTGTCACTTTACATTATTTAATATTTGTGAGTATCCACTGTGCTGTTAAATTTGTTTTCCACTCAGAAAGTGTAAGCTAGCAAGCTAGACTAACTAACTTCCACTCAAAGTAGAAGATAGCCTAGCTCTCTAAAGTTAGATTCCTACCAGATGTTACATGTCAGAGACGTGTTGATTTAATTAATGATTTGTTGCCCCCTGCCAACTACTTTTCTCACACTTTACATTTGTGATTGAATGTAGTTTGCACTCAAGCAGATATACTGTACATTTTTAAAATAAATCATTAGATGTATTCATTAGACAAATGTGATTGTGTAACATGACAGTTTTGTCTTCTTTGTTTTACCTTTGGGTCCTGAGCTGGTGTCTGATAACCTCTGAACCAGATCAGATCTGCTCATTTTCTTGAAAGTCTTCTTCATGAGATCCACAGACTGTTGACCATAGTTCTGTAACATCAGATTCACTATGGCTTCTCTGTCTGCTGTGTAACTCAACCTCAGTGAGCTGTCTGGGAGGTTCATCTGGGAGACAGTCCACCGCAGGACCTCTTTGAATTTCTTTAACTCCTGAAAACTCAAATCCTTCAGTGTTTCCAAAAGCATCTCTTTAACAGCTGCCATTGTTGCTACCTGGAATAATCAAAACATTGATGAGACATACAGTATATTCAATCCACTAGAAAAAAAACACTAAAATAGTTTCTCATTGCATCTCATGAATGTAAGTGTAGATGTGGGTGTTATATGTTTATCTGTGAGATCACTGTCAAAGCTGAAGAAGAAACTCAGGAAAAATGTACATGTTGACATTTCCTCATCTAATCCTCAGTGTTAAAGATATGAAACATTACTGATGGATAAAATTGTAGCTTGAATGCAGCTTCAGTGAAAAATATTCAGCTTAAATCATGAGTTTGGGTTGTATCAGTATTTAAAATGTTCAAGATGAGGATCATTCTCAACCTTCAACTATTGAATGAAAGCTGTGTTGTATTGAGTCAGACAGATGTGACATTGCTCACTTTCTGGATCGGATTATCCACATAATGTTTCTCTGAGGAGACCAGAGACCACCAGATCACCAGATCAGGCCTGTTCATGTCCTTTAAAACCTTCTTCATCATCTCCATAGACTGTTGGCCGTACTCCTGCACAATAATTAACACTATGTCCTGCATGTCTGTTGTCATCAGCAGCCTCCATTGGATGTCAAAACGTTGTCTTGTGAGCCTCAAGTGATTCAAGAGGACTTCCTTGGAGTCTTCAAGCTCCCTTTTACTCAAACCAGCCAGTGCTTCCAAAAGCAGCTCTATAACAGACGTCATTGTTTCTACCTGGTAAATACAAAGAAAATGTTCATTGGGCAAATGTGCAATCTCTCAGCTAGGATGATTACAGATTTTTCTGTTTACATCTCATCAACATGTGTGTTTTTATAAATGTGGATATATACAGTTTACATTTCCCCAGTGGTAGAGGTAACACTGATTTTTAACATTATTAGTTAACAACATTCTTGCTTCAGACCTCATGTGTACATGATGCAACCTGAATGTAGCTTCAGTTCTGAGAGAACCAGCTGGAGAAAATCAGAAATTTGATTTGTATCATCATTTATGATGTTGTACATGTTTTTTTCCTGCATCTGTTGAATGAAAGTTGTATCTGTAAAGTCCGACGGATGTGACATTACTCACTTTCTGGATCAGTGCAGGCCACTGTTCATCCACAGAGTGTTTCTCTGAAGAGAAGGAAATAAAACAAGACTCATGAATGCCTGGTTTACCATCAGGTGATATAATCAGACACTATCAGACTATCTTGCTTTTAAAATAAATCTAATATTAAGGATTAATTGCAAAAGGAACATGTGTGTGTGTGTGTGTGTGTGTGTGTGTGTGTGTGTATATGTGTGTCTGTGTGTCTGTGTGTGTGTCTGTGTGTAGGCATGTATGTATGTATATTTCTTTTGTAAAGCACTTTGAGCTGCATTTTATGTCATGAAAGGTGCTCTATAAATAAAGTTTATTATTATTCTTATATTTATTATTGTTATTATTGTTATTATTATTATTATTATTATTATTATTATTATTATTATTATTATTATTATTATTATTATTATTATTATTATTATTATTACCAACTAACTTTGTGAAGCTCATATTGTTTTTGTTGAGATTGTGTCAGGGAGGTGTTGAGTCAAATCTATATTTCTGCTGTCATGGTGGCCTATATGGTGTTGCTCCATTGCTTTATCTAATATTTTGTACTCCTGCAGATTTATTAATTATCAAAATTAATGTGACATGACAGTTGTCTTATTTATCTCACCTTTGCGTACTGAGCTGGTCTCTGACAGCCTCTGCACCAGATCAGTCCTCTTCAATTCCTTGAAAACTTCTCTGATCACCTCCACAGACTGTTGGCCACATCTCTCCACCATCAGATCCACAACTTTTGTCCTGTCTGCCGGGCCCAGTTTGATCCATGGAATGAATGGAAGGCCCTTCTTGAAGTGAGTGAACTGCAGGAGCCACTTAAGTGTCTTTAGCTCCTGATCACTCAAATCATTCAGTGTTTCTAAAAGCAGCTCTCTCACAGCCGTCTTTGTGGCTACCTGGAAAATTCAAAGAGTACATTCAAAGAGAAAATATGTTATTTCTCCACTGGGAATATTAAAGATTTATCTCTTTGCATCTACAGTATCAATGTAATTATTTTAGACATTTGGATGTTTTAAATAAGTTTTTCTACAAGATCACCTGAACTACTGATACATCTGGTAATTATGATTTGTCTTACTTTATATTCTTTAATACCTGTAAACTTGTTTATGTTTTTTATTTTCATTTTTACTTAATACTTTGAAAAAGCCTCACAATTATGTGAGAAACTGAGTTTAGTTTCATTAATCACCACTTATGTGATGATAAATATGATTTTAAACTTGCATCTTATTGAATTAAAGCTGTACTGCATGAGGTCAGGTTGATGTGACATTGCTCACTTTGTGGATCAGTGCAGACAAGTGTTCATCCACAGAGTGTTTTTCTGAGGAGGAAGAAAGGAAATAAAATGTTCTTTATAAAATTACAATACAAAGGGTTCAACACAAAATAAAAGTGAAGCCTCCTCAACAGTTAAAAAATATACATATAATATATATGATATATATAATTCATCACTAATATTTTCTCCCTGTCCCACATTATCTTTTCATATTTCACATAAGCAATCAAATATATTTTGTACACCAGCTGATACTGTCTTCTTTTCTCTACATTATAAATCATAATGTTTAAAATAAAGAATGGCTTATATCATAGCTTATAAACTCATGAGACACATGTTTTGTTCCAGTTTTATGATTTGAATATGTTTTTGTCTTTATTGTCTTACTTTTGGGTCCTGAGCTGCTGTCTGACAGCTTCTGCACCAGATCTCTCCTCTTCATCTGAATTAAAATGTCCTTGGTCTTCTTCACAGACTGTTGGCCGAAGGTCTGCACCATAATAAACACTGTGTCCTGCATGTCTGCCCTCATGAGCATCTCTAAGTAAGGTTTGCGGAGGTGAATTCGACTCTGGAGTAATTTCTTGAAGACCTCGAGCTCCCTGTCGCTCAAATCAGCCAATGTTTCCAGAAGCAGCTCTATAACAGACGTCATTGTTTCTACCTGGTAAATACAAAGAAAATGTTCATTGGGCAAATGTACAATCTCTCAGCTGGGATGATTACAGATTTTTCTGTTTATGTCTCATCAATGTGTGTGTTTTTATAAATGTGGATATATACAGTTTACATTTCACCAGTGGTAGAGGTAACACTGATTTTTAACATTATAAGTTAACAACGTTCTTGCTTCAGTCCTCATGTGTACATGAGGCAACCTGAATGTAGCTTCACTTCTGAGAGAACCAGCCGGTGAAAATCAAGAATTTGTTTGTATCATCATTTATAATGTTGAACATGTTTTTTCCTGCATCTGTTGAATGAAAGTTGTATCTGTAAAGTCCGACGGATGTGACATTACTCACTTTCTGGATCAGTGCAGGCCACTGTTCATCCACAGAGTGTTTCTCTGAAGAGAAGGAAATAAAACGAGACTCATGAATGCCTGGTTTACCATCAGGTAATATAATCAGACACTATCAGACTATCTTGTTTCAAAATGATTGTAATATTAAGGATTAATTGTAAAAGGAACATAAAATCTGCTCGATAGTAACATCCTAAAAATCAATTACCACTTTCACCTGATGAACACTTATCAACATGACGTCACATTTGTTATTAAACTCAGTGTTAAAGTTTCACATAATGAAATGTAGATTAAAATAACTACAGAGCTTTGAGGAAAGGATTCAAATCTGTCATCTTTACTCCTAGTTAAAGGAATAATATTTGTAATTTTGTTATTAGTGTTTCAAATGTCTTATGGTACCTACCTCCCTCTGTGGTTTTTACACCAGATGCTTCAACTGATGATCCTGCAGCTGAAACACATTTAATGAACATTGTAATTACATAATAAAAACACTGTGTGTAACCTTTATGTGTACTTGTCCTCAGTATAATACTCTGACTCCCAAGTATAATAAAAAGCCTTTAACACTTCATGGCTGAGACTAATGCAGTTTGAGAAAACACTCAGTCAGGGTGTTAAAATAAAATACACAGACATGCACACGTCACATGACACAGATGGATTACAGGTGTGTGGATGGAAGACAGGAGGAGGCCTTGGTTACAGAAATCACAGAGGGGATGAATGAGAATGAGTGTCCATAGTGGAGCCAAGTTTAAGTCAAATCGTAGCTATACAAAAATACAACACAACATATTCAAGTGAAATGATGTAGACAACATTAGCCAAGTTCCTATCTGACCATATACAACACAAGACTGGTAATAATGAGCTCTAACATTTTCCTCTGAAGTGATCTTTGTCTTATTATTTTGTATGTACAAGTAAATTGAATTAGTTCAATTAACCACTTCAAAAATGAAATGAAGTACCAACTAACTTTGTGAAGCTCATATTGTTTTTGTTGAGATTGTGTCAGGGAGGTGTTGATTCAAATCTATATTTCTGCTGTCATGGTGGCCTATATGTTGTTGCTCCATTGCTTTATCTAATATTTTGTACTCCTGCAGATTTATTAATTATTATAAATTAATGTGACATGACAGTTGTCTTCTTTATCTCACCTTTGTGTCCTGAGCTGGTCTCTGACAGCCTCTGCACCAGATCTGTCTTCTTCATTTCCATGAAAACCTCCCTGATCACCTCCACAGACTGTTGGCCACATCTCTCCACCATCAGATCCACAACTTTTGTCCTGTCTGCTGACTCCAGTTGGATCCATGGAATGAATGGAAGGCCCTTCTTGAAGTAAGTGAACTGCAGGAGCCACTTAAGTTTCGTTAGCTCCTGATCACTCAAATCATTCGTTGTTTCTAAAAGCAGCTCTCTCACAGCCGTCTTTATTGCTACCTGGAAAATTCAAAGAGTATGTTCAAAGAGAAAATATGTTATTTCTCCACTGGGAATATTAAAGATTTATCTCTTTGCATCTACAGTATCAATGTCATTATTTTAGACATTTGGATGTTTTAAGAAATGTTTTTTCTGCAAGATCACCTGAACTACTGATACATCTGATAATTATGATTTGTCTTACTTTATATTCTTTAATATCTGTAAACTTGATATGTTTTTTATTTTAATTCCAGGCTGTAACTCTGGCAAACACACTGTGCTGTCAAAAACTGAAATGAGCCACCTGATCTTAACATCACATGTTCTTGATGAACTGTAACGAAGGTGGCAGCACAAGTCAGGAACTGTTTTCTCAGTTTCATCTTCTGCATTTTGTCTCATAATTCTGTGAGAAACTGAGTTTAGTTTCATTAATCACCACTAATGTGATGATAAATATGATTTTAAATTTGCATCTTTTTGAATTAAAGCTGTACTGCATGAGGTCAGGTTGATGTGACATTACTCACTTTGTGGATCAGTGCAGACAAGTGTTCATCCACAGAGTGTTTTTCTGAGGAGGAAGAAAGGAAATAAAAGTGATCAACATCAGGCTATATTGTTCTTTAAAATATTACAATACAAAGGGTTCAACACAAAATAAAACTGAAGCCTCCTCAACAGTCAATACATATACATATAATATATATGATACATATAATTCATTAATAATATTTTCTCCCTGTCCCACAATATCTTTTCATATTTCACATTAGTAATAAAATATATTATGTATACCAGCTGATACTGTCTTCTTTTCTCTACATTATAAATCATAGTATTTCAAATAAAGAATAGCCTGTATCATAGCTTATAAACTCATGAGACACATGTTTTGTTCCAGTTTTATGATTTGAATATGTTTTTGTCTCTATTGTCTTACTTTTGGGTCCTGAGCTGCTGTCTGACAGCCTCTGCACCAGATCTCTCCTCTTCATCTGAAATAAAATGTCCTTGGTCTCCTCCACAGACTGTTGGCCAAAGGTCTGAACCATAATAAACACTGTGTCCTGCATGTCTGCCATCATGAGCAGCATCCATGAGATCTCTAAGTAGGGTTTGTAGAGGTAACTTTGACTCCAGATGATTTGCTTGAAGTATTCAAGCTCCCTGTTACTCAAACCAGCCAGTGTTTCCAAAAGCAGCTCTATAACAGATGTCATTGTTTCTACCTGGAAAATACAAAGAAAATGTTCATTGGGCAAGTGTACAATCTCTTAATTTTATTGATTACAGATTCATTGATGAGTGTGTTTTAGAAATGTGGATATGGTGAGATTACATCACCAATGTTATACAAGCTAATAATGGAATTAATAATATTTGTCAAATTGATCATATACTGTATAACTGTTTTTACAAACTACTTGTATGTGTTTACATTTCTTTAGTAACATCAAACTTTTGTCTCTTTTACAATTATTTTATCTGTACAAACAGGATCATGACTTTATTTTACTGCCTGGCTGTAACTCTTTCAAAGACTGTGATCCCAAAACTGTGATGAGCCTTTTGATTTTACAACAGAGAAGCTGTGAGAACATGGCTGGTTGCATCTTTTCCTTTCATTTCTTGTTTTTATTGTCATCATATATTACACCTTCAGTTAACGTTATAAAAATAAATCAATAAAAAAAAAATATTTTCCTTGTGGTTGATATAACACAAAATTCTTAACATTATTAGTGAATAACGTTCTTGCTTAAGACCTCATGTGAAAATAGCTTCAGTTCTGTGAGAGAACTATTTATGTGAGGAAAAATTTGTTTGTATCATCAATTATAATGTTCAAGATGACGATGATTGTCAATCTTCATCCACTGCTGTGTAAAGTCAGACTGATGTGACATTACTCACTCTCTGAATCAGTGTAGGACGATGTTCCAAGTGTTTCTCTGAGGAGAAAATAAATATCAAAAGACTTATTAGAAATGTATTTAACATCAGTTATAATACAAAGGGTTTCATTCCACTAACCCTCCTTAACAATGAAATAATAATAATGTGCAGAGCTACTTGAAGATTTTCCAACAATGTTGAATGGTTTTGGATATATTTGTTATTGTACTGTTTATGCACAAACTTACAAAATATTGTACCCCAGCTAATGTACTTTATCTTTACATAATAAACTATAAAACTTATGAGACACATGTGACTGCATTGTTGCAAGTTTTATGTTTTTCATGTTTTTGTCTGCTTTGTCTTACCTTTAGTTCTTGAGCTGATATCTGAAAACCTCTGCACCAGATCAGTCCTGTTCATCTCCTTTAAAACCTTTTTGGTCACCTCCACACACTCTCGGCTGTTCGTCTCCACCATCAGCTCCACAGTTTCCTGCATGTCTGCCACATCCAGTCGGCTCCTTGAGATGAGCGGGAAATCTTTCTCCAATTCAATGAGCGACTTGAATTTCTCAAACTCCTCAGAGCTCAAATCATTCAATATTTCAATAAGCAGCTTCTTATCCATCATTGAACCTACCTGGAAAATGAAAAAGGTAAATCATACAGTATTATGCAGGACAGGATGTGAAGTGTTTGTTTGCTCTACTACCATGAATACCATGACTGACGATTTAGACAGCGCTCTCCACCACCAACACTGAAACACCAAATGCTGGAAAATCATTTGGACGAATGGTGTTCATCCCTCCAGTAGAGTTTCATAGAAGTCATGTAATAATGTTTTATATGATGGATGGATGTAGATTTTCATTTAAAGAGGTCCAAGAATTGATCCTTGCAATGACATTAATGTGTATTTTTATTTAATAGGATCCCTTAAATTTTCCATTAAAGGAACAGAGTTACGCTGTATTCAAAGTATTGTGTTTATGAACTACATACTGTACATTATATTCACTTAATTAGATTCTCAATTGTATTCACCAATTGAGTCTCAAAAATGAAACAGTGATTATCTGAAAGCACAAACTAAGCTATCCAGACTTACATTATACTGCTTTAGATGACTAAGGATTTACTCACTTGCACTGTATCCATGACTTTCACATCCATCACAGTCTCGCTCTCCGTTCTCTTGAGGTCATCAATAAGATGTGGCTCGTTTCTCTCCAGGATTTTGTAGAAGATCTGTTTTCCTCTAACTCCACTGGATTCCAAGGGCCCACTAAGGAGTGCCCTCATAGTCTCCTGAGAGTCATGATTAGCCCTGATTTTATCATAATTTACTTGATTTATAACATCACGTTTGAGGAGTTCTTCCAAAATTGGTGCAACGTTGGTCACTCTCCGGATTAGCTCGACTCGATGTTTATCCACAAAAAGCTCTGAGTAGAGAAAGAAACATGATACAAAGTTGACAGATTTAAGATATTATGAGGCTATAATCAACGTATATCAGAACATGTTTCATATGAAGTGTAGCAAACTAAAATGCATACAGTGTTGAAATGGTGGATTTCAAAAACGCTTTATAACCTGTTCAAAATATCCTTCCACAGTTCAACTATTAGTTGTCAGATTCTGGTTTTACGTTTAGCTTGTTGTAGAGAATCTGAACTCAGTGAGTAACATTTAGTGAGATCACTGCGTACATAATAACTGTGCACTCACCTTCCTCCATCCTATTTTTATCAGTTGCTGCCGCTGAGGGTCATGAAGCTGGAAAACATTTTAAGAAAAAATGAATGTTGCAGAACAATATATTGTTCTTAGATTTTATGCATACCTCTGTTGTCCATTATGCATTTAAACAAAATGTTTATTTCTTTCATGATCACAGCACCAAGAAGAAAAAATAAATTATAACAGGTTTACTCTACACAGTTACTCAGTTACTCATACTCTCAATCTCCAAATGTTTCGCTCAATAAAAAACAATCTCTGAAAATATTTCCACAAATGAATACATCATTCTCTCTTTAGAGAAATAACATTTCTCACAGATGTATCATAACATAATGGACCCCGGGTACAATTTTCAGATATATCCCCCCTCGGTTTCCACTCATTTCCTGTAATCTCTCAATTTTAATCTCTGATAAGGGCATAAAAATATTCCAGATGTATTTGTTTGTAGAGCTGCAACGATTAGTTGATTAATTGATCAGTTGCCAAGTATTTTGATAATCAATTAGTTATTTTGAGTCATTCTTGAGAAGAAAATTTCCAAATTCTCTGATTCCAGATTTTTTGGTTCCTTTAGTCCTTTTAGGACAGTAAACTAAATATCTTTGGGTTGTGGACTGTTATTCAGGACATAAGAAGACATTGATCACAACAGTGATCAACTTTTTTTTTTCTTTTTTTTTTTGCCATTTTCTGACATTTTATGGAACCAACTACTAATTGATTACTCAAAAAATTATCAACTGATTAATCGAGGATGAAATTATTCATTAGTTACAATGATTAGTCGATTCATTGATTAGTTGATCATCAGAAAATTAATTGCCAACTATTATGATAATTGATTAATCATTTTGAGTGTTTTTTTTAAAGAAAAAATACTAAAATTATCTCATTTCAGCTTCTTAAATGTGAATATTTTCTGATTTCTTTGGTCTTCTATGATAGTAAACTGAATTTCTTTAGGTTGTGGACTGTTGCTTTTGGAAACAGTGATCAACATTTTTCACCACTTTCCTCTTTTTCTAACGAATCGATTAATCAAGGAAATAATAGATAATGAAAATAATTGTTGCAGTCCTATGTGTTTTGCTACTGCCATTTTCTCATTAACGCCAATAAGCCTTGCATGGGCTTTCGCGCATGCGTACACACACGCGCGCGCGCGCGCGCGCGCCCACACACACACACACACACACACACACACACACACTCGCTTACTTTTCACGTTTCATAAACTGTCCAGTAGCAAACAACTCACATTAACAAAGTGTTAACTGATGTTTTATTGTACCATTGAAACAAATTTCACACACAAACATAACTCTACAGAGGAAGCAGGACGATGAAAGTGAAAGTTAAAAAGAAGCAGTACCGTTTGAAAATATTGTAACCTACCGTTAGCCGTTGAGATGTGAAATCTTCCTTTTTTTCTCTAAATTAATTGCGGCAAATCCTTCATTGTTGTGTCCATGAACGAGATTTGCTGTGATCCTGATGCTGCTGTCTGTGACGTGCCCCGATGAGCTTATAATATACAGGAAATATCTAACTGGGCAAGGGGCCGCGCATGCATCCAACGAAGGTGGAGCGACATTGCTACGCTTTGTCCACCAAAATAAAAGAAAAATAGCAACATGTGGATTGTCTAACTTATCGTTTTAGTATACACGTCTCATCTCTCAAAATAAATGCTTTTATTCTTCTGTTTTTGTTATTAAACTTCGTATTATTCATTGCACTGAACTGAGAATGTCTAAAAACCAAGGCAATCATATCTTTTTTCCTCCTGTAATATGACAAAGTTATGATGTACTACGCAGTCGATTACACCCTATGTTCCTGTTTAGAAACCAGATCCAAATGCGCTGTGGTTCAACCTTTTGTAATGAATTTGTTCATTCAAATACACGTTCAATACTGTAAAAGAAAGATCAATAATCATTTTTAACACATTGCTCGCCTCAATTACACCTAGTCTACTTTACTCGAAATGTACATTAAACTGAATGCAGCATTGTAAACAATATTTTGTTCCTGTAATCCACTTTTGCATTGCAAATCATAGCCTACCTTTGGATATTGTTGTAAATGATTTTGAATTCCCCCTCCTTGAAGGGTAAATAAAAAAATAATCATAATAATCATCATGATAATAATGTATTGCATTTATATAGCGCTTCACATTACACAAAGCCATTAAGGTAGGCTACTTGTCCTACCAGGCAGTCTATGAAAATATGTATCCCCCTCTATAATGCACGGGTGATGCCCTACCATCAATTGTTTTATTTTGTTTATACTTCAGATCATACCTAATAACCTTGGTGTAATGGAAAAATACAATATGTCTTACTAATTCTGATACTTACACTTATACTTTGGTGATGTTTTGTGATCTGGTGTATGGTGAAACAGAGAGAGCAGGCCAGTCGCACTTGTATGTTGAAAGGACACTAATGGACTAAGCACTGGGTGTGTAGAGCAGCAGAGATGCTGTGCTCATACCACTGAAGTACTGTGGAGAGTGCTAAGGCTCAAAACTAACTTTTTTAGGGAGTTTTATCTGTAGAATGTAGTAAAAAAATAAACAATAAATTAAATTAAATTAAATTAAGGTGCCCCACAGTATGATAAAATGCCCTCTCAGGTGCCTGCACAAAGGAGAAAACATACCAAAGTTCTGTGATGACTGTCTAGTTATGGGTAAATCAGGATGAAGTGCCCTATAGAGGGCCTCTATATGTGACAATCTTGAATGAAGTGTCCTTCAGGTGTCCTTTCAGTGGAAGAAAATGTGATAGTGCCACGTAAAGAGCCCCCAAAGATGAGAAAATATGATGTGCCCTTTAAATGAAGAGGATGTAATGCAATGCCCTATGATGCTGTTGTAATGGGGTGAGCTGGAGGTTCTCTATGGGTGCCCTTCTAGTGAACAACAAAAAAGAAAAAGTGCAATTTAGGGTTAAAGTGCAAACTGAAGTGCAGGTTTGGGTGCCCTTTCAATGAAAAAAGGTGCCCTATAGGATGCACTGTATGGGAGAAAAACATTGTGAAGTGTCAGAAAAATAGAAAATTATTTGAAAGAGGACAACATTTGTGAGGACAAGAAGCTTTCTTTTAAGCCAAATCCTGTAATTATCAAAGATGACAACCAGAGTCGTCATAGATGTTTTCATTTACATCTTGTTGGTAGTGCTATCATATAACTTACCAGACTCCCAAAGAAGAGTTGTGGCAATCTGCCAACATAACTCTGCAGCATCACTTTGGCCAGCAGGGAATTTGATCTTTTTGTCTGTTAAGATTTTCTCAATGAACTGATATTAAAAAAACACATTATAATTTACCAACAATTCTAAATATATATTTTATCAAGAAAGCAGCATTTTATATGTACACATACTCAGGGTTGCCAACTTTGGGTACCTGGCTGGAGTGAGATTTTGATGCCATGGGCTTAACCACGCACACTTATTCATCTGCTCATACTTTTACTCAATTCACCATCAGTGTTTAAAGCTACACAGTTTGCACATGTGGTGACAACGGGAGTTAAGGTCTAAGATTTAAGGATATAGCCTGACTACACCACCCCAGGACTAATGTTTTGTCTCATTTGTTTAATTGGGTTCCCTTAAATTTTAGTAATTGAATGAACATCTGATCAAGTTTTAGGTCATTAATGTTATGCTGAAACAGAAAATTCTAACACAAACTTTCAAGCACCATTGTACATTAATTTCCTGTAGATTACCCTAACCTCAACCACTACTTGCCCCACCCTAACCCAAACCTTAACCTAAACCTTACCTTCATTTTAACAAGTCTTCACCCTAAAATAAATGATTTACATTATGGAGACTTGCTTTTTGTCCTCAAAAGGGAGGCGAGTCCCCAAATGTGACTGTTTAAACAGATTTATGTCCCCACAAATGATGAATACCTGATACTCTCTCTCTCTCTCTCTCTCTCTCTCTCTCTCTCTCTCTCTCTGTTTAACACTAACGTAAACAAAGTGTTAACTAATGTTTTATCGTAGTATTGGGCTGCTGTAACAATTTACACACACGAATACATCTCTACAGAGGAAGCAGGGCGATGAAAGTGAAAGTTAAAAAGAAAAATAAAATACAGTTTGAAAGACAGTTTTACCGTTTTAACTGCAGCTTGTCGCTCCAGCCGTTAAGATGTAAAATCCGCACAGTTTTTTCTCTGAATTAATTGAGGTAAATCTTTCATTGTGTCCATAAATGATCTTTACTGTGATTCAGGAGCTTATATCCGGTATTAACTACTTCTTAGTTCCTCAAATATTCCTGCTAACTGTGGTAATAAATGTCATCGGGCGTCTCTCTCTCTCTTCCATTACTGAGTGTTTCAGTAACACCTGTTGTGCTGTGAAAAGCAGCCCTAATCGCTAATCCTAATCTATTTGAAGATAATCGCTTTAAAACGACAAGCAAACGTACAGATAATACCCACAAGACCTTTTAATCATTTATAAACTGAGTAAATATCAAAAGGGACTAAATGACTCATGTTTTTCGAGACACAATTTACTACGAATAACAACCTACACAAATCAGTCTCATTGTGTTTAAGTCTAGATATAATTTGAAAGTGAATAGAATAGACTATATTTATATTTTGTGTATTTATTATATTTATTTTTTGTCTCTATAGTTCTATATTTTAAGGGTTTGATATGTACCTCCTACTTTAAACTTTAAACAACCTGCAGTGCCTTTCCTTTATCCAAAGGTATATGCAAAATAATTTGAGAAGATGACCTCTCAATTAGGCTTTCATTACAACCAAATCATGAAAATGAAAATAGTTGTTCACTGGCATGGAGGTTTTGTGGGAAACACTCAGAACTACTTTCTTCTTCTAGGTAAACAATCACACTTGAAACTTGAAACCCTTTTGAACAATTACAGACACAAATGAATGTTATGATCAGTGTGCACATTTTGAAAAACTTGGCGGTAAAAACACACGTGACTCTGTCACATCAGTATACTTGCTTCATATATATTGTTTTTTGATCACTTCATTCTCTCAAATAATCAGAACCAAACATAACAATGAGGGAATTTATTATAGATTTTAAAATAAAAAATATGTTGAATGACCCTCATACAGTAAACAGTGCTCCATTGTTGCCACCTGGTAATTTCAAAGTATACAGTACATTCATAGGCAACACATATTTATTTGTAAAGCACCTTTCAACAACAAGACAATTCAAAGTGCTTTATGTGAGACGTCAAAAAAGATATTAAGACAAGATATCCAGTATAAAAAGAAAGCATTATAAAAAAGACACTGATAGAATTAAAAAATAATAAAATACAAGATTAAAATAAGATCAAATCGAACAAAACATAAAAAACAAAAGAACAAAAATGTGTCTTACATCCACAAGAGTTTTAGTTCTTGTTGACACTGTCAGAAAGGTGATAATTCAACTTAATGTTTATTATTGAAGTCGTAGTGGGCAGTGTTGTTGTTGTTCTGGACTGCATTATATTAAAAGGTGTTTCTAATATTTTGTCCACCCCCCGTTTACATACATGAGGGGGGAAGAATATTAGAAACATCTTTTAATATAATGCGAAACATCACCAAACACTATGACCTCAATAATCAACATAAACATTTTTTCAAGATGAAATACTGTTATATGATTTTTCTTTGGTAACATCAGAACAAATGATGATTCTCTTCATTTCTCTTTTCCCTTTAAGATCTTTCAACTGATAAATATATTTACATTATTTGTCAGGACTTTAAGTCTTTCACACACTCTGCTGCTAAAAAACTTGAATGAGCCACCTGATCTAAACATCACATGTTCTTGTTGTTATAACAAAGGCTAAAATAAATCACCCTCTGTATTTGATTTGTTGCATTTTGTTTTCATAGTTAAAAATAGTCACGATGCAATAATTTTACACTTGTGTCTTAAAAACTTTGGACAGCTCTGTTTCTTGATTTCCTCTTGTCCTCCTCAGTGCTAGAGATAGCAGTAGTGCTGCAACTGATGAGTGGATCACTGAGAAATAAAATAAAATATGGGAAGACTTGTAAAATACTCCTTTAACTGTTTGTTTGATCAGGTCCAAATGTTCTGTAATATTCTAATTAATTAGGTTAGCAGCAAAAATGGGATTGTTTTTGCCACTCAACAGGCCACTTCTGTGTTTTTATTTGTTTATTGTTTTTGGCTTTGGATCCTGAGCTGGTGTCTCACAACTGCTTCACCAGATCGTTCCTGTTTATTTTCTTGAAAAGCATCTTGGTCACCTCTGCAGCTTGTTGGCTGTAGGTCTGCTCCATCAGATCCACCACATGTTTCCTGTCTGCCTTCTCGAGTTTGCTCTGTGGGATGCACGGGAGTTCTGCCGGGATGAGGTCTCTGTCCTGCAAAAACCACTTGAAGTCTTCGAATTTTTCCTCTCTCAAACGTTGCAGCATTTTCAAAAGCTTCTCTTTAATCGTTGTGATTGTTGCTGCCTGGTGAAATACAAACAAATAAACAAAGGGAGATGATTTGAACATAATTTTATTGATTAGAGCTGAACAGCTCCTCTGAATGCAGCATCAGTTCTAATCATGATTTAAAATATTGGATGATTTTCAACCTGCATCTTATTGAATGAAGATTTGTTGTGAAAAGTCAGACTGATGTGACATTACTCACTTTCTGGACCAGTGCAGATAGTTCATCCACACTTTGTTCCTCTGAGGAGAAATGGAATAAAACACTTTGCATCAGGCTTTCTTGATTCATAAAGATTTACAATACAAAGGGTTTTATCAAAAAGTGACCAACAAAGCAAACACAATCTTGAATCTCTCACCCTCTAATCATTGTGATTTCACATCAAAGTGCAACTTTGTGCTGCTCCTTTCACTCACACAATCAACAATTTCTATATAAATTCTACTTTTTTTTATTTAAAGTGGAGCTTACTTAAATTTTAGAGATCCAAATAAAACACAAATGAACACAATAATTAAAGAGGAATCAGAGCCCATAAAGTGTTTATTTTGACAGGTCAGTTCTACATTTTATTGATATAATGTCATTCATCCTCCAAATGCCATTTTTAAACCCTCAAATCTCACTTTTTTGTTTTATTTGTTATTCCATAATAACCTATAACCAATAACCATAACCTACATTAGCCACTATAATGTGTCTAACCCTTGATCAAGTTAGACTTGTTCTGTTTTGTTTTTGTTTTTTTTGTTTTTTTCTTCTAAGTGTTAAAAGTCATTTCATGAGAAAATTGCATAGTTAATACCTGTGGACCTGCCTTCAGTCAAAGTATTTCCACCAGTTGCTCCACTTGAGGATCCCAAAGCTGTAAGAAATTTAGGGAAAATTGTAATTGTTTAACAATTGTATTGTTCTTCTTTAACGTCACTGACACAGAAAACAAACTGCTTTCTTTAATGATCAGAACACTTGAGAAAAAAATAAAAATAAAATCAGGATCTGTCTCTCAGCTTTTGTTTCTCTTAATTTGCCCTTGATTTGCACCTCCTGTTTATGAATCCCTCAGTGGGTTAGTGTCTATTAGTGTCTACATGTCAGATCAACTAAATAAAAGTTTAAGTGAGGGAATACATACTTTACAGAGGGATAAAGTTTCAAGTAAAATTCAAAACCAAAGCTACAACAGCTACAAAGATAGGGAAACATGTGTGGTTACAATAAAAAAAGACTAAAGACAACAAACAAAATGTAAATTAACAAAATGTAATGAAAATGTAAATAATGTTTAGATTGCATTCTGGTAGAAACATTTTTATTTCTTGAAAAATGTACTACAGTAACTGCTAAAACATTGAAATCAAGATATTGTATTTGAGTGAGTATTTGCATAAGGCATAAATAAGGATGAATAAAGGATGGCGGTTTTCTGTTTTTTCTTATTGTAAACAAATCTCATGTGCAGAATCAAATCAACAATGAATCGATCCTACTTACAAGTATTGTGTTTATCCAAAGCCTGATATATGTGCCGTAGACCTCCGTTGTTTTCAAAAAACTATTAAAAACATGTTAATGAGCCACATCGCTGCACTGGGTGACATGTTCCTTCATCCCTGAAGACAGTGGTTACCGTAGTAATCTGTAACTGTTCCTGTTAAGAGACTCGCGTCCTCGCACATGAACGGTGGCCTCTTCCTGACATAGAAATACTTTGTGGAGAGTAAAAACTTGATCGCTGTTATTAGTTATTGGAGCCATTTTTAAACATCTAACCACACTCTTTATGGCACAGAGGAATAACATGTCAGGCTTTGGATACAGACACAATACTTGTGAGTAGAATTGATTCATTGTTATTGTGGCTCTGCACGTGAGATTTGTAGACAATAGAAAAGCTGAAAATTGCCATCCTCATCCCTAACTATAGGCAGTCCTAAACTTCAATAATCAATCAAGAATAATGTATTTTGAACAACGTTATTATCAGTATTTCAGTCAACTTTACATTTAAGGCAGCAAAATGCAATGTTTGCCAACATGCATGTTTTTAAGTTGAAGTGCCTCTTTATGTTTTGTAATGTACCTACCTCTCACTGTAGCACCAGCTGGTCCAGCTGATGATGCTGCAGCTGCAACACATTAAATGATAACCTTATAATAAATACATTGTTCTAGACAAGAATACTTCAGCAGGCAAACCAAAGTACAAGAATACTGCACAGAATAGCTGGCCCAGTTCAGCTCTGCAAATTCAGCTAAAGACAACTTCTCAGCAGTTTATTTAAAATGGTCAAATGTGAAATATGTGAAAAACAAACAAACAAACACAACAACTTAGGTGCTACAATAATATCATGGTGATCTTCCGATTTGGTTTAAAAATTACAAACATTTTAAACATTGATGAAATTCCAATTGGTTTTATTCTGGTTGAAATATTTGCAACAAATGTGTGAAATATTTATGACATATGACTGAAAGCTGAAATCTCGTATAGTAATGGACAGTAAATATATGCAGTGTCTTACCTTCTGAATGACCAGAGTTTGGATAGTCAGCTGAAATAAAATGGAGAACAAAACATATACCAATATTTGCTGATATTGTGGGTTTATGTATTTCATTCACAACAAAAGATTAAATAATGAGACATTTTAGCTAAATAAAATATCTATTACATTTAATATCATTAATATTCTATTTCTAGTTCAAAAACAACCGGATGTTATTACAGCGGTGATCAAATTTGTTGTGTTTTGATAAATCGCTCTGTCTCAAAACCCATACTTGCTGTCTTAAGCACTTCTATGGGTTTCTGACTATTCATGGAATAAGATAAACAGGAATTTCTCCTCATTATCACGTATTAAATGGCAGGTGAACACATAATTCAGACAGCTACAACCAGAATATCACACCCACAGAGCAACACGTCCATTTTCAGTGTGCATTGGTGTTGGTGATTCAGGTCTCATTAATTATTGACATTAATTATATAGAATGGTTAAGTTAATGGAAAAGATAGAATGCATTATCTTTTTATATAATGTAGGTAATATTTTTTAACAACCACTGACCTTCTTGAATTTCACAGGTCCACACTGGTTCACTCACTGGTTCACACACTGGTTCACCCTTCTTTGCATAATGGTCAAAGAGTGAAAGGTAGAAGTCTCTGTCTGGATTTTTAATGAACACTTCATAGAAATTTGGGTCTTGGCTGTCATATCTGAGGGTTAATTTCTGTGTAAAAATACATCATAAAAGGAGAGGAGTTAGTTTTTGACAAAGGTAAACAGTCAAATTAAATCCTTTACAACAAAAACAAAACTAGATGATTAGTGTCTGGTCATTAGGAACACTGTTTTGCACATGCTCAGATCATTCACATTTCTGTCTGGCTGCTGATCTCTCCCAAACTCTGAACACAGCGAGCAAAGCTGACTCCACATTCACCAAGCAGTATTGGCAACCTTCTTGAAGTAGCTTATGTGTGACCAAAAAGTCAATAGATTTGTCACTAGGCTCTTAAAAGCTGTATCTAGGGAGAACGTTGCTAAGTTGACAACACCGATCACGTGTCCCTTTGTACAAATTGCCAATACAAACAAAGATGCATCTATTTACAATTAAAGAAGTCTAAATGACAATTCCCTTAATTGTATCCATGTTTCTCACTTGCAGATTTTCCTTGTGTCTTACATCGTGTTCACATCATATTGTTCAGTGTTTAATTACAGCCAAGTTGGAAAAGGCGTTCACATCAGCTACCTGATTGCAATTCTGAGTTGAAAATGTTTTAAATTTCTGACAGTTACAATATTTCCAACATGGCTAAAAGAACTACGAAAGTGTCAAAATCCCTGCAGCAAAATGGCTGCAATTTCACCGTCAGTCACATTTAAAAAATCTAATAATAACACAAATACAATAAATCTACTTGAAATAAAATATCGTTAAAATGTGCAAGGCCATGTGTGACCACACCATTTGTACACCTCAATGTGAAATGCAATGGCTTTGATCCTATTTTATCTTTTCATACAATACGTCTGAACCACAATTCACTATATAACTGAAGCGAGGTCTGTGAGCTAGTTCAGGCAGCCAAAGTCAAGTGGCTGCTCCACTCACAAGCCATACTCCCCTCACTGTGACATATATCCAACACACCCTTATAATCTTGGCGGTGTACTTAAGTCGTCAGTACTCTGCTCACATTTAGCCATCCTGCTGCCACACTGCTCATACAAGCTATGCTTGCTTGCTGCCATTTGTAGGCCTATAGAGTTTCAAAAGCTCGACCTCCACCCCAGCATCCACCTGTAGGCTCTGAGTCTAGGAGGGAAGTTAGTACTGTTGCTCCCAACTCCTTGCTGTGTGACATCAATGTTTCCTTGTGGGGAGTCACGAGATCAGAGCCTAGACGCCAAACATTAATGCTGTACATGTTCTGCATTTAAATAATAATGTACTCCACATGAGTTGGCTGACTGAAATGTAAGTACTGAGAGACAGTACAAAGTATACCGGAGGGGAAATTTTTGCTGTGTTGATGTCTGTGGTGAGGACGAATCCTTGTTGCATTTTCAGATACTTGTCTGGACGTGGCTTCCGGATTACTGTGTATCCATCTGAGAATTCCGTTTTGTCCACTGTCTGGAAAAAAAAGCAATATACTGTAAGCACAAAGCTGCTTCAAGGTTACAGTAGCAAACATTGTCATTTGTGTTTTAAAGTACATGAATAAGCAATACAGTTTTTACAATAGAGTATTAGGAGCACTCTTGGGAAAAAAATGAAATGTGAGGTTTCCAGAATAGACAAGATATTGAGGAAAAGATCATGTTATGAAAATAAAGCTGCAAATTTGAAAGGAATATTTTATTTTGAGAGAAAAGTTTTTAATATTATATAAAATTTTGCGACATATATATTTTGAGAATAACCAAATACGCTGCTGTAGAATTGTGGTTTAATGAGTAAACATTAAAAATTAAGTTATAGTATATTTCATCAGTGAAGGAAATACTTAGTGTATCACACCCGCAGTCAAAATACAATAAACCAACTGCATTATTTCTGAGTTGTAAACCTTATGAAGCAGCTGCTGAGGCACATCGAGCACTTGGTTTTGTCCAGACAACTGTGCCAAAGAGCGCAGAGATCAAATCTCAATGTATGGTGTCGGAAAAGGATTGAAGGCTGCTGCACATTGACACACAGTTAGCAGTGGGCTTAATTTGAAAAGTTTCAGTTTGTCAGTGAGATCTTTTAGCCTCCAAACAAATATTAACTTCAGCTGCTGACAGAAATCTGACGAGAATCACTTGGTCCATCATCTTAAAATAAGGAAATGTGTCCATTACGCTGTCTCATGTTTTAAGTGGCTTATCTTCAATAAAATGTGCATAAAAATAACAAGTGTAAATGTGAACTTTGTTATTGATCATACATATATGTGTCAATGGTAAGTCATATTTTTGGATATCGTTTTAAGAAGATTTTTAAATGGGAATACAGAAAAGGGAGAAAAACCTTCTGTGACCAGCGACTCCTCCCACTTCACAACTTTATTCTCACAATTTCACTTTTTTTCACTTTAAAATCTTATTATATAGTACATTTGTGACAGTAAGATATTAAATAACCTGTTTTAGAGCACGATCATGTGGGATCAGATACACATGTAGTTTGAGGAACGTTGTGTTTGGTTTATAGTATATTAACACGTTGCACTTTATTTTCACCGGAAAGCCAAGTTTCATCAGAACCGCTCTTGGAGAGAAAACTGGTTCGGATAACTTGACATGGGATGATGTGACCTCAGACACGTCCTCAACGACATCTCCACAGGCATCTATGTGTAGGACTGCAAACTTGTCTACTATTGTAGAGTCATCTGCACAAAATACAAGCACATATATTTAGTGAGGAGAAAGGGATTGTATCACAATACATTTAAATACATGTTTACTTATTTCTTCATGTCCACTTACCTGTGCAGATCCAGTGTGGCAGGTACACTTCATTTAACTTCCCAGCAATGACTGTGATGTCCAGTAGAGGACCTGCAGGCATGTATTGTAAGCTTTCCATTCTCTCCATGTGTTCTTCCCAAGACCAGAACTGGTACTTAAAGCTGACCTTTTCTTCACAGACCCATCGCAGGTCAGAGACACTGCATTCAAACTTTCCTGCTTCAGACTGTAGGCTGAAAGAAAAAGAAACAAATGAGTTTGTGCATATTTGCAAAATAATTTTAAGTGTAATGGAGTAAATGTAAACTTAACCAGTAGGTTAACCAGTAAAGAACCTAGCTGAAATGTTTGCCATAGTTCCAGTTTGTTGTGACACAATATTGAAGATGTTATTTTTACCTGTAAGTTGGAGCCTCATCTGCATCTGTACTGTTCACTTCAGGTTCAAGTTTAGTCCAGTCACTGGACTCCTGCACAGGAGGACAATCACTTTTGTAAATACTGTAAGTGGAATTGTTCCTGTTTAATCTTTTTCAACATCATACAAATGAACAAATAAAAAAAATATTGAAAGAAAGGGATTACCATAATGCTTCCATGAGCCTCAAACTCCAAGCTTCTTGAAGGCCCTTGTTAAAACACAATGGAAAATGTTGTGTTAATATAATGTTTATATATAAAATCATATTTTAACTAACAAATGCTTTGCTGCTTTAGCACTATGTGCTACATAACACTCCTCCAGTATGAGAACAATATGTTAGAGTAGCAGCACTTCACAGGACTTCTGTTATGTACAACGTACAGGCTAGCTACATGTAGCCAACATCAAACATGTAAAGTAATGAGTGTTGATGTTGCCGTCATGCTATATAGTCAATGTCCTGTATCGTGCTGTTGTGGTACCAAACCAGATACCGAAAACAACAACTTAATGATGGTGTAAGTGTTTGATTTTTTTTCACACAACTTACCTTTGGATCCTGAGCTGGTGTCTAACAAAATCTGCACCAGATCCATCCGGTTCATCTTCATTAAAACCTCCCCGGTCACCTCCACAGCCTGTTGACCACAAATCTCCACCATCAGATCCACTAAATCAACTGTGCTGTCTGCCCTCTCTATTCGGACTCCTGGGATTCTTGGGAGATCTTTCATTTGTAGGTTCTGCAGCCACCACTTGACCTGCTCGATCTCCCCAAGACATAATTCTTCCAGTGTTTCCAAAAGCTTCTCCTTAACTCGTGTCATTGTTTCGTCCTGATGGATTCAAAGTGATCAGAGGGCATTTATATAATATTTCCACTGTAATGATAAAACACTGATGTCTTTGCATCAATGTAAACATTTAAATCATGTGACTAATATTAACCACATGAGGCAAAATTATACATTTAGTGAAATTGGACTCATTCACCATCACTTTTGTAAATAAATGGAATTGTTCAATTTACAAATAAACAAAAGAGCAAATTGAATAATAAAAGAGATTACCATAATGCCTCCATGAGCCCCAAGCTCCAAGCTTCCTGAAGGACCTTGTTAAAACACATCGGAAAATGTTTTAAATTATTATATATTTATAAATGGAATCATATGGTAACCTTCCAGATGCTCTGCTGCTTTAGCACTATGTGCTATACTCCCATATATTCTGTGCACACACATCTATTGTGTGTCTGTCAATCCTGGGAGAGGGATCCATCCTCTGTCACTCTTCCTGAGGTTTCTTCAATTTATTCCCTGTGAAAAGGTTGTTGTTTGTGGTATTGGTCTATACAAATAAAATTGACTTGACTTGACTTCACTACATGGCGCTGCTCCAGTATGAGAGCAATATGTTATGCAGGACTTACTGCTGAGAAAAGTCTAAGTTGCGGAAAAGTGGCAGCACTTCACAGAACTTCTGCTATGTACAATGTACAGGCTAGCTACATGTAGCTGTTGTAGTAATCATTCCTCATGAGAGGGAAAGATTATACAATGAAAATACAGGAACAATAATATAACTTAATTTGTTTTGCATGTACATATATTACAATAAACAACTGGATAGTAGCCAACATCAAACATGTAAAGTAATGGGTGTTAATGTTGCCGTCATGCTATATAGTCAATGTCCTGTATTATGCTGTTGTGGTACCAAGCCAGGTACCAAAAACCAACAACTTAATGATGGTGTAAGACAAGCTTAATGCTAACAACTAAATTGTTCTCACAAATAACGCAGAGATTAGTTTGCATAATTAGATCTTTTTTCGCAAAAACATCCCCAACATTATAATCATTATAATTATTTTCCAAGGTGTTAGTAAATCCATCCAGCCATCAGTGTCCTGTCTTATGTTGTCATTGCACCAAGCCAGGTACCAAAAACCAGGTAATGCAAATATTTTACATCTTAATGATGGTGTAACAGGAACTTAATGATGATTAATTACATATTTTTTGCCAGCTTACAAGAAATGTAAAATGTTCAATGTTCAATGTTCAAAGTAGAATAAGACCCTACTCTGCATATCAAAGGTTTGATATTGGAATTGTATAGGGGTTTTGTTTTCGCAAAACTTACCTTTGGATCCTGAGCTGGTGTCTGACAACCTCTGCACCAGATCCGTCCTGTTCATCTTCTTTAAAACCTCCATGGTCACCTCCACAGACTGTTGACCACAGATCTCAACCATCAGCTCCACTAAGTCAACTTTGTTCTGTGCCATCTCTATTCGGACTCTTGGGATTCTTGGGAATTCTTTCATTTGAAGTTTCTGCAGGATGTCTTTGTATTGCAAGAATTCCCCAAAACGTAATTCTTCCAGTGTTTCCAAAAGTTTCTCCTTAACTGGTGTCATCGTAACATCCTGATGGATTAAAAGTGATCAGAGGACATTTATGTAATATTTCCACTGTAATGATAAAACACTGATGTCTTTGCATCAATGTAAACATTTAAATCATGTGAGTATTGTAACAACTAATATTAATATATTACACAAAGTAATACTGTGATTAATCTACAGTGATTTTATAAAGACAAAGTGTGAGCACAGTGTGATTAATTTCATTTATTTCTATAAACTGGTTATTAGTAATTGTGATTTATTGCATGTCTCCAACTCTTTCTGACACTGTGCTGCCAAAAGTAGGAATGAGCCACCTGATCACATGTTCTTATTGCTTCAACAGCAGCTGTGATATTTCTGCTTTAAAAACTCTTTCCACCTATTTACCATCAGAGTTGAATAAGAAAGTCTGGAAAAACATACACGTCCTAAACATTTAGTTGTCCTGTTGTCATCCTCAGTGGTAGAGATAGCACAGACTTTATTATAACATTATTGGTGGATATAATATTTCAGCTCAAAAGCTCAATCAGAATCCTGCTTCAGTTCAGTGAGCACCATCTGATGAAATGATACCATTGGTTTGTATCATTATTTAAAGTGGTCAAGATGAGGATCATTTTCAACCAGCAGCTATTTGATGAAAGCTGTGTTGTGTAAAGTGTGTCTGATGTGACATTACTCACTTTCTGGAGCAGTGAAGACCTCTGCTTCTCTGAGGAGAAAGAAAATAGAAAATGACTCAAGACTGATTAAACATCAGACTATAATCAGGTTTAGTCAGATTTAGTTGCAATAACACTAAAATCTCCTCTGCTGCTTCTGACATCATAAACAATAATCATACAGAGAGAAGAGAGGTTGGATATCATATCATTAAAACCTTTGAAATCTAATAGAATCCAATATAAAAGTCCTGCAACAAATATGACCGTCTTTATGTAAAGATGATTACCTCACAATTATTTGATGTCAAATAGGATTCACAGTGTTGTCAAATTATAATATTCAGTGTGTCAGAGAGGTGTTCATTCAATTCCATGGTCATTTTTTGGGTCCAAGCATGTAGCATTGATGCAATTTATTATACTGTCAATTGTACCTAATATTTTGCCTCCCCTTAAAGTCAAACTGTAACTGGAATTCTCCTCACTTTGTTTGGAAGGAAACATAATCCATAATGATACTGCAGCTATTGTGTATCATTTTCATTTCTCTAAGAGGATAAAACCGTCTTCGAAAACATTTGTGAAATTAGCATCTGAGTTTCAGGCTCTAGGAGTGGCTGACTGACAGCTGAGAGCTGCAATGTTAACTTCCCTTCTGTGCTACTGACTGGAGAATGTCGTAGTCTGATAACGATGATACCACATAGCCTTGGTTATGTAACATTAGCAACTGAAGACTTCTGTCACTTTACATTATTTAACATTTGTGAGCTGTTAAATTTGTTTTCCACTCAGAAAGTGTAAGCTAGCAAGCTAGACTAACTAACTTCCACTCAAAGTTGAAGATAGCCTAGCTCTCTAAAGTTAGATTCCTACCAGATGTCAGATGTCAGAGAAGTGTTGATTAAATTAATGATTTGTTGCCCCCTGCCTACTACTTTTCTCACACTTTACATTGGTGATTAAATGAAGTTTGCACTCAAGCAGATTTACTGTACGTTTTTAAAATAAATTATTAGATATATTCATTAGACACATGTGATTGTGTAATGTGACAGTTTTTGTCTTCTTTGTTTTACCTTTGGGTCTTGAGCTGGTGTCTGATAGCCTCTGAACCAGATCAGATCTGTTTATTTTCTTGAAAATCTTCTTCATCAGATTCACAGACTGTTGACCACAGTTCTGCAACATCAGATCCACTATGGCTTCTCTGTCTGCTGTATAACTCAACCTCAGTGAGCTGTCTGGGAGGTTCATCTGGCAGAAAGTCCACTGCAGGACCTCTTTGAATTTCTTGAACTCCTGATATCTCAAATACTTCAGGGCTTCCAAAAGCATCTCTTTAACAGCTGCCATTGTTGCTACCTGGAATAATCAAAACATTGATGAGGCATACAGTATATTCAATCCACTAGAAAAAAACCCTCTAAAATAGTTTCTCATTGCATCTCATGAATGTAAGTGTAGATGTGAGTGTTATATGTTTATCTGTGAGATCACTGTCAAAGCTGAAGAAGAAACTCAGGAAAAATGTACATGTTGACATTCCCTCATCTAATCCTCAGTGTTAAAGATATGAAACATTACTGATGGATAAAACTGCAGCTTGAATGCAGCTTCAGTGAAAAATATTCAGCTTAAATCATGAGTTTGGGTTGTATCAGTATTTAAAATGTTTAAGATGAGAATCATTCTCAACCTTCAACTATTGAATAAAAGCTGTGTTATATTGAGTCAGACAGATGTGACATTGCTCACTTTCTGGATCAGTGTAGAGATCTGTTCATCCACATAATGTTTCTCTGAGGAGAAAAGAAATATAAAATGACTAATGAGTGATTGATGAAAAACAGACTAGAAACACTTTGTATCTGGCTATATTACTTTGTACTAATTTACAAATTATTTACAAAATTATACTTAAATCACAACAGTGATGCAGACGTTATCACTTATATTTTTTCACCCCGTCCCACAATACTTTTTTTGGTTTTAATTGTCTTACTTTTGGGTCCTGAGCTGCAGTCTGACAGCCTCTGCACCAGATCAGGCCTGTTCATGTCCTTTAAAACCTTCTTCATCATCTCCACAGACTGTTGGCCGTACGCCTGCACCATAAAAAACACTGTGTCCTGCATGTCTGTTGTCTTCATCAGCCACCGTGGGATGTCAAAACGTTGTCTTGTGAGCCTCAAGTGACTCCGGAGGACTTCCTTGAAGTTCTTGAGCTTCCTGATATTCAAATCAGCCAGTGTTTCCAAAAGCAGCTCTATAACAGACGTCATTGTTTCTACCTGGTTAATACAAAGAAAATGTTCATTGGCCAAATGTACAATCTCTCAGCTGGGATGATTACAGATTTTTCTGTTAACATCTCATCAACATGTGTGTTTTTATAAATGTGGATATATACAGTTTACATTTCATCAGTGGTAGAGGTAACACTGATTTTTAACATTATTAGTTAACAACATTCTTGCTTCAGTCCTCATGTGTACATGATGCAACCTGAATGTAGCTTCAGTTCTGAGAGAACCAGCTGGTGAAAATCAGAAATTTGATTTGTATCATCATTTATGATGTTGAACATGTTTTTTTTCCCTGCATCTGTTGAATGAAAGCTGTATCTGTAAAGTCAGACAGATGTGACATTACTCACTTTCTGGATCAGTGCAGGCCACTGTTCATCCACAGAGTGTTTCTCTGAAGAGAAGGAAATAAAACAAGACTCATGAATGCCTGGTTTACCATCAGGTGATATAATCAGACACTATCAGACTATCTTGCTTTTAAAATAAATCTAATATTAAGGATTAATTGCAAAAGGAAAAGAAAATCTGCTCAATAGTAACATCCTAAAAATCAGTTTCCAGTTTCACCTGATGAACACTTATTAACATTATGTCACATTTGTTATTAAACTCAGTGTTAAAGCTTCACATAATGAAATGTAGATTAAAATAACTACAGAGCTTTGAGGAAAGGATTCAAATCTTTCATCTTTACTCCTAGTTAAAGGAATAATATTTGTAATTTTGTTATTAGTGTTTCAAATGTCTTATGGTACCTACCTCCCTCTGTGGTTTTTACACAAAATGCTTCAACTGATGATCCTGTAGCTGAAACACATTTAATGAACATTGTAATTACATAATAAAAACACTGTGTGTAACCTTTACGTGTACTTGTCCTCAGTATAATACTCTTAACACTTCATGGCTGAGACCAATGTGGTTTCAGAAAACACTTAGTAAGGGTGTTAACATAAAATACACAGACACTGCACACGTCACATGACACAGATGGATTACAGGTGTGTGGATGGAAGACAGGAGGAGGCCTTGGTTACAGAAATCACAGAGGGGATGAATGAGAATGAGTGTCCATAGTGGAGCAAAGTTTAAGTCAAATCGTAGCTATACAAAAATACAACACAACATATTCAAGTGAAATGATGTAGACAACATTAGCCAAGTTCCTATCTGACCATATACAACATAAGACTGGTTATAATGAGCTCTAACATTTCCCTCTGAAGTGATCTTTGTCTTATTATTTTGTATGTACAAGTAAATTGAATTAGTTAAATTAACCACTTCAAATATGAAATGAAGTACCAGAGAAGTCAGACCCTACCTCTCCCTAGAGGATGGGAAGAAACTGATTCATGCCTTTGTACTCTGACACTTAGATTATTGCAACGCATGTTATACTGGTTTGCCAAAAAACAACAACAACTTGTCCAAAACTCAGCAGCAAGAATTCTAACCAAACCAGTAAAAGAGGTCACATTATTCCTGTTTTAGCATCTTTGCACTGGCTCCCAGTAATGTTGAGGATAGATTTTAAAATTCTTTTACTTGTTTTTAAAGCTCTGAATGGGCTAGCACCTTCCTAACTGTCAGACTGCCTATTGGAGTATGTTCCAAATCATTTCCTCAGATCGCATGATGCCGGTCTGCTGAGGGTGCCACTGACGAACAGCAAGAGGTATGGTGATGCTGCCTTCAGTAGTGATGCACCGAGGATTTGGAACAAGCTCCCTCCTCATATTAGACAAGCAACCTCAATTGGCAGTTTTAAGAAGCAGCTCAAAACCTACTTCTATGACCTTGCTTTTAATTGATTTTGTTTTACATCTATGATTTTATATTTTTTATGTATCCCCCGTTTTTAATGTATATATGTATGTGTATGTGTGTGTATATATATATATATGTGTGTGTGTGTGTGTGTGTGTGTCTGTGTGTAGGCATGTATGTATGTATATTTCTTTTGTAAAGCACTTTGAGCTGCATTTTATGTCATGAAAGGTGCTCTATAAATAAAGTTTATTATTATTATTATTATTATTATTATTATTATTATTATTATTATTATTATTATTATTATTATTATTACCAACTAACTTTGTGAAGCTCATATTGTTTTTGTTGAGATTGTGTCAGGGAGGTGTTGAGTCAAATCTATATTTCTGCTGTCATGGTGGCCTATATGTTGTTGCTCCATTGCTTTATCTAATATTTTGTACTGCAGATTTATTAATTATCATAAATTAATGTGACATGACAGTTGTCTTATTTATCTCACCTTTGGGTCCTGAGCTGGCCTCTGACAGCCTCTGCACCAGATCAGTCCTCTTCATTTCCATGAAAACCTCCCTGATCACCTCCACAGACTGTTGGCCACATCTCTCCACCATCAGATCCACTACTTCTGTCCTGTCTGCTGGCTCCAGTTGGATCCATGGAAGGCCCTTCTTGAAGTGAATGAACTGCAGGAGCCACTTAAGTTTTGTTAGCTCCTGATCACTCAAATCATTCAGTGTTTCTAAAATCAGCTCTCTCACAGCCGTCTTTGTTGCTACCTGGAAAATTCAAAGAGTATGTTCAAAGAGAAAATATGTTATTTCTCCACTGGGAATATTAAAGATTTATCTCTTCACATCTACAGTATCAATGTCATTATTTTAGACATTTGGATGTTTTAAATAAGTTTTTCTACAAGATCACCTGAACTACTGATACATCTGGTAATTATGATTTGTCTTACTTTATATTTTTTAATACCATGTTTTTTATTTTAATTTTTAATTAATACTTTGAAAAAGCCTCACAATTATCTGAGAAACTGAGTTTAGTTTCATTAATCACCACTTATGTGATGATAAATATGACTTTAAACTTGCATCTTATTGAATTAAAGCTCTACTGCATGAGGTCAGGTTGATGTGACATTACTCACTTTGTGGATCAGTGCAGACAAGTGTTCATCCACAGAGTGTTTTTCTGAGGAGGAAGAAAGGAAATAAAAGTGATCAGTATCAGGCTATATTGTTCTTTATAAAATTACAATACAAAGGGTTCAACACAAAACAAAAGTGAAGCCTCCTCAACAGTTAAAAAATATACATATAATATATATGATACATATAATTCATCACTAATATTTTCTCCCTGTCCCACAATATCTTTTCATATTTCACATAAGCAATCAAATATATTTTGTACACCAGCTGATTTTGTCTTCTTTTCTCTACATTATAAATCATAATGTTTAAAATAAAGAATGGCTTATATCATAGCTTATAAACTCACGAGACACATGTTTTGTTCCAGTTTTATGATTTGAATATGTTTTTGTCTTTATTGTCTTACTTTTGGGTCCTGAGCTGCTGTCTGACAGCCTCTGCACCAGATCTCTCCTGTTCATCTGAATTAAAATGTCCTTGGTCTTCTTCACAGACTGTTGGCCGAAGGTCTGCACCATAATAAACACTGTGTCCTGCATGTCTGCCCTCATGAGCATCTCTAAGTAAGGTTTGCTGAGGTGAATTCGACTCTGGAGTAATTTCTTGAAGCTCTTGAGCTCCCTTTTACTCAAACCAGCCAGTGTTTCCAGAAGCAGCTCTATAACAGACGTCATTGTTTCTACCTGGTAAATAAAAAGAAAATGTTCATTGGGCAAATGTACAATCTCTCAGGTGGGATGATTACAGATTTTTCTGTTTATGTCTCATCAATGTGTGTGTTTTTATAATTGTGGATATATACAGTTTACATTTCACCAGTGGAAGAGGTAACACTGATTTTTAACATTATTAGTTAACAACGTTCTTGCTTCAGTCCTCATGTGTACATGATGCAACTTGAATGTAGCTTCAGTTCTGAGAGAACCAGCTGGTGAAAATCAGGAATTTGATTTGTATCATCATTTATGATGTTGAACATGTTTTTTCCTGCATCTGTTGAATGAAAGTTGTATCTGTAAAGTCAGACAGATGTGACATTACTCACTTTCTGGATCAGTGCAGGCCACTGTTCATCCACAGAGTGTTTCTCTGAAGAGAAGGAAATAAAACGAGACTCATGAATGCCTGGTTTACCACCAAGTAATATAATCAGACACTATCAGACTATCTTGCTTTAAATTAATTCTAGTATTAAGGATTAATTGCAGAAGGAAGAGAAAATTTGCTCAATAGTAACATCCTAAAAATCAATTTCCACTTTCACCTGATGAACACTTATTAACATTATGTCACATTTGTTATTAAACTCAGTGTTAAAGCTTCACATAATGAAATGTAGATTAAAATAACTACAGAGCTTTGAGGAAAGGATTCAAATCTGTCATCTTTACTCCTAGTTAAAGGAATAATATTTGTAATTTTGTTATTAGTGTTTCAAATGTTTTATGGTACCTACCTCCCTCTGTGGTTTTTACACCAAACGCTTCAACTGATGATCCTGCAGCTGAAACACATTTAATGAACATTGTAATTACATAATAAACACTGTGTGTAACCTTTACGTGTACTTGTCCTCAGTATAATACTCTGACTCCCCAGTATAATAAAAAGCCTTTAACACTTCATGACTGAGACCAATGTGGTTTGACAAAACACTCAGTCAGGGTGTTAAAATAAAATACACAGACACTGCACACGTCACATGACACAGATGGATTACAGGTGTGTGGATGGAAGACAGGAGGAGGCCTTGGTTACAGAAATCACAGAGGGGATGAATGAGAATGAGTGTCCATAGTGGAGCCAAGTTTAAGTCAAATCGTAGCTATACAAAAATACAACACAACATATTCAAGTGAAATGATGTAGACAACATTAGCCAAGTTCCTATCTGACCATATACAACACAAGACTGGTAATAATGAGCTCTAACATTTCCCTCTGAAGTGATCTTTGTCTTATTATTTTGTATGTACAAGTAAATTGAATTAGTTCAATTAACCACTTCAAAAATGAAATGAAGTACCAACTAACTTTGTTAAACTTATATTGTTTTTGTTGAGATTGTGTCAGGGAGGTGTTGAGTCAAATCTATATTTCTGCTGTCATGGTGGCCTATATGTTGTTGCTCCATTGCTTTATCTAATATTTTGTACTCCTGCAGATTTATTAATTATTATAAATGAATGTGACATGACAGTTGTCTTATTTATCTCACCTTTGGGTCCTGAGCTGGCCTCTGACAGCCTCTGCACCAGATCAGTCCTCTTCATTTCCATTAAAACCTCCCTGATCACCTCCACAGACTGTTGGCCAAACCTCTCCACCATCCGATCCACTACTATTGTCCTGTCTGCTGACTCCAGTTGGATCCATGGAAGGTCCTCCTTGAAGTAAATGAACTGCAGGAGCCACTTAAGTTTCGTTAGCTCCTGATCACTCAAATCATTCAGTGTTTCTAAAAGCAGCTCTCTCACAGCCGTCTTTGTTGCTACCTGGAAAATTCAAAGAGTACATTCAAAGGGAAAATATGTTATTTCTCCACTGGGAATATTAAAGATTTATCTCTTTGCATCTACAGTATCAATGTCATTATTTTAGACATTTGGATGTTTTAAGAAATGTTTTTTTCTGCAAGATCACCTGAACTACTGATACATCTGGTAATTATGATTTGTCTTACTTTATATTCTTTAATATCTGTAAACTTGTTTATGTTTTTTTATTTTAATTCCAGGCTGTAACTCTGGGAAACACACTGTGCTGTCAAAAACTGAAATGAGCCACCTGATCTTAACATTACATGTTCTTGATGAACTGTAAAAAAGGTGGCAGCACAAGTCAGGAACTGTTTTCTCAGTTTCATCTTCTGCATTTTGTCTCACAATTCTGTGAGAAACTGAGTTTAGTTTCATTAATCACCATTTATGTGATGATAAATATGATTTTAAACTTGCATGTTATTGAATTAAAGCTCTACTGCATGAGGTCAGGTTGATGTGACATTGCTCACTTTGTGGATCAGTGCAGACAAGTGTTCATCCACAGAGTGTTTTTCTGAGGAGGAAGAAAAGAAATAAAAGAAAGTGATCAACATCAGGCTATATTGTTCTTTAAAATATTACAATACAAAGGGTTCAACACAAAATAAAACTGAAGCCTCCTCAACAGTCAATACATATACATATAATATATATGATACATATAATTCATTAATAATATTTTCTCCTTGTCCTTGTCTTCTTTTCTCTACATTATAAATCATAATGTTTCAAATAAAGAAGAACAGATTACAACATAGCTTATTAACTTATGAGACACATGTTTTGAGCCAGTTTTATGATTTGAATATGTTTTTTGTCTTTATTGTCTTACTTTTGGGTCCTGAGCTGCTGTCTGACAGCCTCTGCACCAGATCTCTCCTGTTCATCTTATTTAAAATGTCCTTGGTCTTCTTCACAGACTGTTGGCCGAAGGTCTGAACCATAATAAACACTGTGTCCCGCATGTCTGTCATCATGGGCAGCATCCATGAGATCTCTAAGTAGGGTTTATAGAGGTAACTTTGTCTCAGGAGTAATTTCTTGAAGTCCTCGAGCTCCCTGTTACTCAAACCAGCCAGTGTTTCCAAAAGCAGCTCTATAACAGACGTCATTGTTTCTACCTGGAAAATACAAAGAAAATGTTCATTGGGTAAATGTACAATCTCTTAATTTTATTGATTACAGATTCATTGATGAGTGTGTTTTAGAAATGTGGATGTGGTGAGATTACATCACCAATGTTATACAAGCTAATAATGGAATTAATAATATTTGTCAAATAGACAATATATATATTGTATAACTGTTATAACTGTTTTTACAAACTACTTGTATGTGTTTACATTTCTTTAGTAACATCAAACTTTTGTCTCTTTTACAATTATTTTATCTGTACAAACAGGATCATGACTTTATTTTACTGCCTGGCTGTAACTCTTTCAAAGACTATGATCCCAAAACTGTGATGAGCCTTTTGATTTTATAACAGAGAAGCTGTGAGAACATGGCTGGTTGCATCTTTTCCTTTAATTTCTTGTTTTTATTGTCATCATATATTATACCTTCTGTTAACGTTATAAAAATAAATCAAGAAAAAAAATATATTTTCCTTGTGGTTGATATAACACAAATTCTTAACATTATTAGTGAATAACGTTCTTGCTTAAGACCTCATGTGAAAATAGCTTCAGTTCTGTGAGAGAACTATTTATGTGAGGAAAAATTTGTTTGTATCATCAATTATAATGTTCAAGATGAAGATGATTGTCAATCTTCATCTACTGCTGTGTAAAGTCAGACTGATGTGACATTACTCACTCTCTGAATGTGTCTGGATCCACTGTCTGGATGTTCCAAGTGTTTCTCTGAGGAGGAAATAAATATCAAAAGACTTATTAGAAATGTATTTAACATCAGTTATAATACAAAGAGTTTCATTCCACTAACCCTCCTTAACAATGAAATAATAATAATAATGTGCAGAGCTACTTGAAGATTTTCCAACAAGGTTGAATGGTTTTGGATATATTTGTTATTGTACTGTTTATGCCCAAACTTACAAAATATTGTACCCAGCTAATGTACTTTATCTTTACATAATAAACTATAAAACTTATGAGACACATGTGACTGCATTGTGTGCCAGTTTAATGTTTTTCATGTTTTTGTCTTCTTTGTCTTACCTTTAGTTCTTGAGCTGATATCTGACAACCTCTGCACCAGATCAGTCCTGTTCATCTCCTTTAAAACCTTTTTGGTCACCTCCACACACTCTCGGCTGTTAATCTCCACCATCAGCTCCACAGTTTCCTGCATGTCTGCCACATCCAGTCGGCTCATTGAGATGAGCGGGAAATCTTTCTCCAATTCAATGAGCAACTTGAATTTCTCAAACTCCTCAGAGCTCAAATCATTCAATATTTCAATAAGCAGCTTCTTATCCATCATTGTGTCTACCTGGAAAATGAAAAAGGTAAATCATACAGTATTAAGCAGGACAGGATGTGAAGTGTTTGTTTGCTCTACTGTCATGAATACCATGACTGACGATTTAGACAGCACTCTCCACCACCAACACTGAAACACCAAATAATGGAAAATCATTTGGACGAATGGTGTTCATCCCTCCAGTAGAGTTTCATAGAAGTCATGTAATAATGTTTTATATTATGGATGGATGTAGATTTTCATTTAAAGAGGTCCAAGAATTGATCCTTGTAATGACATGAATTTACACAGGATGAGCAGGGAGTTCCCTTACTTCAGTTTTTCTGTTATTGGTTAAAGGAACAGAGTAACACTGTGACTCTAATTAATCTACCTTTAATTTCTCCACCAGTGATCTATAATGTTGTTCCAAACACTTGTAGTTTCTCCACAGCATAGCTAAAAACACTATTTCCATGTTACACTATCTCTGCCTCATAGCTCCACCAGAAGAAACATACTTAGTGATTTATTGGCACAACAACGATTGTTTGGAAAATACTGATTATATGAATGAACAGTAGATAAATGAGTTATGCAGCGGGAGTGGTTTGATAAGTTTCTGTGATTGTTTTGATGTTTTCTTGCAGTGATTCTGGATCAATATTGGAATCCACTGTAACTTCTGTGAATCTGAATACAGCTGCTGTCATCTACAAAAGGAGCAAACTATAAACTTTTCAAAGCCAAATTTTAGGCCCACAGGGGGCGAGTAAATATTGATTTTCAGTGGGGTATTCCTGTGAGGATTTCAGCAACATTTCAAAAGCAAGAAAAGTGTAATCAAATGATATATTGGGCTCATATTCAAAGTATTGTGTTTATGAACTATATACTGTACATTATATTCACTTAATTAGATTTTCAATTGTATTCACCAATTGAGTCTCAAAAATGAAACAGTGATTATCTGAAAGCACAAACTATGCTATCCACACTTACATTATACTGCTTTAGATGACTAAGGATTTACTCACTTGCACTGTATCCATGACTTTCACATCCATCACAGTCTCACTCTCCGTTCTCTTGAGGTCATCAATAAGATGTGGCTCGTTTCTCTCCAGGATTTTGTAGAAGATCTGTTTTCCTCTAACTCCACTGGATTCCAAGGGCCCACTAAGGAGTGCCCTCATAGTCTCCTGAGAGTCATGATTAGCCCTGATTTTATCATAATTTACTTGATTTATAATATGATGTTCGAGGAGTTCATCTAAAATTGGTGCAACATTGGTCACTCTCTGGATTAGCTTGACTCGATGTTTATCCACAAAAAGCTCTGAGTAGAGAAAGAAACATGACACAAAGTTGACAGATTAAAGATATTATGAGGCCTTAATCAGCATATATCAGAACATGTTTCATATGAGGTTTAGCAAACTAAAATGCATACAGTATTAATTTGAAAGAGTGGATTTTAAAAAACCTTGATCAAGATGACCTGTTCAAAATATCCTCCCATGGTTCAATTATTGTCAGATTCTGATTTTACGTTTATCTTGCGATAGACAAGAGTATAACTTTAGTGTATAACATTTAGTGAGATCACTGCGTACATAATAACTGTGCACTTACCTTCCTCCATCGTATTTTTATCAGTTACTGCTGCTGAGGGTCATGAAGCTGAAATAGAGAAACCGTCAGATTAGCTGAAATGATTAGTAGAGACTGTGATGGTAGTAAGAAACTACTGAAGTGACAAGAAGTTGGTGAAGATTTTATCAAGATAAACATAATATACAGAGTGAGATAGTAAGTAGTTACAGAGTAAAGATACCAAGCTCCAAAATGAATTTATGGCAAATGGTGGTCAATGTAGCGAGCTATCAAGTTGTTACACGTTTGTTTCTTGCTTAACGTTAGCTAACTTTAGGTTTATGTGAGGAAAAGACAAGAGGATGGGCTATATAACACTCACATTATACAGTGCAAACCGCTTATATAATCACAGTTACAGTGATCAACCGCTTATATGGATCAAAAAGCTCAGGACAGAATCATTCCTACACAAATGCCGTTTAAATAATTTGCTTATAGTAATCAGTAGTCCGCTTACAGAGATCATTTTGGGTCTTTTCATACATGAAAACATGGAGGAAGAAAATAAAATTACAGTAACTCTGTTTTTATTTTTTATTATTTTTTTCCTTACCCCCATGATACACATATGATGTTGTAATTAGCGGCTGCGGCACCATTATCAGGGGTGCGGAGGTGCGGGGTGTGTTTATTTGTAACCGCCGTAAAACAATCAGAAAATAACGTTTTATTCCTCTTATTCACCGGTTTTCACACTACCACTGCTCGCTCTCCTCATCCACTCTCTAGCTCGCTTGACCACTGCTACTCTCTCTCTCTCTCTCTCTCTCTCTGTCATTTTAAAATGAGTCGTGAAGGCATCAGCAGTGAAACTGTATTTTGAAACAGCTACAGTAAATAGCAAAGCTGGCCATTTCATTACTTTTTTATTTGTGTAATAAATATACAAATGTCAATTAGATGGTAATCTGCATGAGAAATAAAGAAAAGGAAAAAAAATCGGTTATAATTATCATCCGATCCGCTTATAGTGATTAATTTGACCCAGACTAACGTGATCACTATAAGATCCACTGTACTAACTAGCTGACGAGCCAGCCAGCCAAAGTGTGAACGAATGAAAGAGATAGAAATAATGTTATTGACAGCTTTTTACATACTTTGCTTTTATATGCCTCTTAAGTATTTCGAAACAATCATATAAGTAGGCATAGATAGTTGTTTATAATCAGTTAATGTCAGTGAAAAGGTCACATTGTGGTGATCATAACGCAATTTTATATCCCTCATTTCCTCAACCTGTAGGTGGATATACGACGTTTCTTCAAAAAGGCGGCAGCTCCGCTGAAGGCCAGTCAGGTGAGAAGATTCTGCCATTTTCAGACAAATACAAATTTAAACTGGTTTATCACTCATTAAGCCTTGAATTCTTGTAAATGTGAGTTTAATAAAATAACGTGTCACTGAAAACAGGCGAGGAGAGAGAGAGGAGGAAGATGGATGAGACTGACAGGGCTGAAGGAGCAGGTCTGATGGAGGTTGGTGATCAAGAAGAAAGCGAGTGGGAGTTGTCTAAGCTTTCAGTTAAAATTAATACTGAATTTTATGACATAGGCCTATTACTCATACTAGGCATAAACTAGCCTAAATGATTCTATGACATTTTTAGTTTTAGAAGTTCACACATCAAACATCAGTCTGTTTATGACCTGCAACTTATCTAAGAGAGAGGAGATAGCATTCCTTGACTTCAATGCCTTTGCTTGATCTGTGCCTGTTGTAAGTGGATGAATAGCATTTAAGTCATATTAGATCCGTGCCTGTTACCAACTATGAAGAGACAGATCTATTGTGTTGATTTTACACCTATTGCTACTCTAAAAATTCATGACAAACAGACATTTTGGGGCCGTTAAAAAAAAAAATCCTCCCCCCAGACCTCCCTGGTAAAGGCTTAGCCCCCCTAACCATAAATCTCTAGTGACGCCCCTGTCTACAGCAATATTATATATTACACATACATAATATATTACACGTACATAATGGACCCTGGATACAACTTTCAGATACACCCCCCCTCTGTCTCCCCTCATTTCCTGTAATCTCTCAACTTTAATCTCTAATAAAGATCAAACATATTCCAGAGTACTTTCTTTTAGAGCTGCGATTATTAGTTGATTAAATGATTAGTTGCCAGTTATTACATTTTAATCATCTATTAATTATTTTGAGTAATTTGAAGAAAAAATACTCATCTACCTTATCTAATTTCAGCTTCTTAAACATTAATATTAAATATTTTGTGGTTTCTTTAGTCTTCTATAATAGTAAACTGATTATCTTTGGGTTGTGGACAAAAGATTCACCACCTCAAGTAAAAACACCTTGTTGAGTACAAGGAGAGACAAAAATCCCTCCAGGAGTATTATCGAAGAAATACCCTCAAATATTGTGATATTATTTTAGGGCAATATCTCCCACACCTAAAACACACACACACACACACACACACACACACACACACACACACACACACACACACTCACACAATTGTGTTTCCATCACTTCAGAGGACATTACATTAACTTACACTGGTGCTTGAAAGTTTCCTTTAGAATTTGCTCTATTTCTGCATAAATATGACCTAAAACGTGATCAAATTTTCATGCAAGTCCTAAAACTAGATAAAGAGACATCAGTTAAACAAGTGAGACAAAAACCTTTCACTTGTTTATTTATTTATTGTGTAAAATGATACAATGTTGCATATTTGTGAACCTCTAGCATTATCAATTCATTTGAAGGGGAAATCAGAGTCAGGTGTTTCAATCAATCGGATGACATTCAGGTGTGCGTCTGGGAGGCCCTGCTTTATTTGAAGAAGTGAAATCTGGATCTTCACAATCAAAGTCTGAGCTTCACAACAGGTTTGTGGAAGTGTGCCACTTCTCAAACAAAGGAGATTTCTGAGGACCTTAGAAGGAGAGTTGTTGATGCTCACTGGGCAGGAAAGAGTTAAAAAAAAAACATATCTAAAGAGTTTGGACTCCACCAGTTGACTGTCAGGCAAATTGTGTACAAGTGGAGGACATTCAACACCATTGTTACTAGGGGTGTTACAATTTCAATTCCACATCAAAAATCAATCGAAATGAGCTTTCGAGTCAGACCTTTGAAATCAAAAGCAGGATCAGTGATTCTCCCAGTATTTTTTTTTTCTCTCCACCCGCCCACTGAAGAAAAAAAGAACATTTCAAATCCTCCTGCTTCCCTCAACTCACCAGTGTGCCTTTCATGTGAATTATGTTAACAATGAATGTTATTATTACATATTAAATAAAGTATTTAAATTTGATCATATGGCCTTAGTGTGGTACATTACAAAAAAACATAGTGGTTATATCACACTTGATACCATCTTTTTAGAGAAGAATTTGAAAATGTAAATGACAGTTATCAGGGCATAAAACCAATGATTGGTTGATCTTTACAAATCAAGATTCGATAGTCTAACAATGGCATAGTCATCGGTGCTGAAAAAAAATGTTTAAATCAAAAATTGAACCCAGTCGTGACCTTAAAATCAAAAGTCAAATTGAATCATGGATTTGGAGAAACGTGACACTCCCCAGGAGTGGTTGACCAACAAAGATCACACCAGGAGCAAGGCATGTAATAGTCTGAGAGGTCACAAGGCACCCCAGGGTAACACCTAGGGAACTAAAGGCCTCTCTTGCAGTGATTTATGTCAATGTTCATGAATCCGCCATCAGGAGAACAATGAACATCAATGGTGTTCATGGCAGAGTTGCAAAGAGAAACCCACTACTCTCCAAAAAGAACATTGCTGTCCATCTATGGTTTGCTCAAAGCCACATGGATACACCAGAAGACTGTTGGAAAAATATTCTGTGGATGAATGAGACCGAAATCAAACTTTTTGGTTTGAATGAGAAGCGTTATGTTTGGCGACGAGCAAACACAGCATTCCAGTATAAGAGCCATGTCCCATCTGTGAAACATGGTGGTGACAGTATCATGGTTTGGGCCTGTTTTGCTGCCTCTGGACCAGGACAGCTTGCAATCATTGATGGAGCTATGAATTCTGAGTTGTACCAGCAAATTCTACAGGAAATTGTCAAGGTACCCGTCGGTGAACTGAAGCTCAACAGAACAAGGGTCATGCAGCAAAAAAAAAATGACCCTAAACACACAAGTCTACCAAAGACTGATAAAAGTAGAAGAATGTTTTGGAAATATTTTGGAACAACCGAGTCACAGTCCTGACCTTAATCCAATAGAAATGCTGTGGAAGGACCTGCACTTCATGCAAGGAAGCCCAGCAACATCCCTAAATTGAGACTGTTGGGTAAGGAGGAATAGGCTGAAATTCCTCCAAGCCAATGTGCAGGGCTGATAAACAGGTACCAGAAAAGTTTTACCGAAGTTATTGCTGCAAAAGGGGGTCACACCGGTTACTGAAAGCAAGGGTTCACATACTTTTGCCTCACACAAATATGTAAGATTTGACAATTTTCCTCAATAAATAAATGGATAAGTTTAATGTTTTGTTTCATTTGTTTAATTGGGTTCGCTTAAGTTTTAGTAATTGTGTGAACATCTGATCAAGTTTTAGGTCATTAAAGTTATGCCGAAACAGAAGATTCTAACACAAACTTTCAAGCACCATTGTACATTCATTTCCTGTAGATTACCCTAACCTCAACCACTACTTGCCCCACCCTAACCCAAACCTTAACCTAAACCTTACCTTCATTTTAAACTAGTCTTCACCCTAAAATAAATGATTTACATTATGGAGACTTGCTTTTTGTCCTCAAAAGGGAGGCGAGTCCCCAAATGTGACTGTTTAAACAGATTTATGCCCCCACAAATTATGAATACCTGATACTCTCTCTCTCTCTCTCTCTCTCTCTCTCTCTCTCTCTCTCTCTCTCTCTCTCTCTCTCTCTCTCTCGTTTAACGTTAAATTGTCTATGCTGTTGTTTTTCTGTTTCATCGTTAACTGTCGAGTCAAAGCACTTTGGAAACTTTAACAAACTGTTTAACTCTAACGTAAACAAAGTGTTAACTAATGTTTTATTGTAGTATTGGGCTGTTGTAACAATTTACACACACGGATACATCTCTACAGAGGAAGCAGGACGATGAAAGTGAAAGTTAAAAAGAAGAAAAAATACAGTTTGAAAGACAGTTTTACCGTTTTAACTGCAGTTTGTCGCTCCAGCCGTTAAGATGTAAAATCCGCCCAGTTTTTTCTCTGAATTCATTGAGGTAAATCTTTCATTGTGTCCATAAATGATCTTTACTGTGATTCAGGTGCTGCTGTCTGTATCAGGTATTAACTGCTTCCTAGTTCCTCAAGTATTCCTGCTGACTGTGGTAATAAATGTCACCGGGCGTCTCTCTCTCTCTTCCGTCAGTGAGTGTTTCAGTAACACCTGTTGTGCTGTGAAAATCAGCCCTAATCGCGAGAACGCGCCTATTTGAAGATAATCGCTTTAAAACGACAAGCAAACGTACAGATAATACCCACAAGAACTTTTAATCATTTATAAACTGAGTAAATATCAAAAAGGGACTAAATGACTCATGTTTTTCGAGACACAATTTACTACGAATAACAACCAACACAAATCAGTCTCATTGTGTTTAAGTCCAGATATAATTTGAAAGTGAATAGAATAGACTGTATTTATATTTAGTATATTTATTTTTTTTGTTTTATGAATTTTATGAATTCTCTATATAGTGTTGTTTTTTTAACAGGCATTTTGTATCCCCTTTGTGATCCATGGCCAATCTGTATAATTTTGCTTTCTTATGTATTGTTTTATTTGACAGTTTTTATCATATAATGATCTAAATATTTTTAGAAATGTTTCATAGGCTTTGTCAGTGTCTTCTTCATTATATAGGCTACTCTGTGTTAATGATTCATGTCTAAATGCGCTTATGGATTCCTCCATACTCACCTGTATTTCAATTTACTGGCATCCTTATCCTTCTCATAATCACAGTCATAGATCACAAAACTGGCAAATGGTCACTGCACACTCCTCCACTCACATTTATAACTTTTCAGTTCCTGATGTGATTAATATGTACCTCCTACTTTAAACTTTAAAGCAACCTGCAATGCCTTTCCTTTATCCAAAGGTATATACAAAATAATTTGAGAAGATCACCTCTCATCTGAGCTTTGTTCACTGGCATGGAGGTTTTGTAAGAAACACTCAGTGCTACTTTCTTCTTCTAGATAAATAATCACACTACTGGGGTCCTTTATGACATTACAGCTCTTTAAGACATCAGTTTAAACTTGAATATTTCCTTACTGGCAATATTCAACTCAATTTCATCATATCAGTAAAGACTTAAAACCCTTTTGAACAATCACAGACACAAATGAATGTTATGATCAGTGTGCACATTTTGAAAAACTTGGCGGTAAAAACACACATGTGACTCTGTCACATCAGTATACTTGCTTCATATATATTGTTTTTAGATCACTTCATTCTCTCAAATAATCAGAACCAAACATAACAATGAGGGAATTTATTATAGATTTTAAAATAAAAAATATGTTGAATGACCCTCATACAGTAAACAGTGCTCCATTGTTGCCACCTGGTAATTTCAAAGGATACAGTACATTCATAGGCAACACATATTTATTTGTAAAGCACCTTTCAACAACAAGACAATTCAAAGTGCTTTATGTGAGACGTCAAAAAAGATATTAAGACAAGATATCCAGTATAAAAAGAAAGCATTATAAAAAAGACACTGATAGAATTAAAAAATAATAAAATACAAGATTAAAATAAGATCAAATCGAACAAAACATAAAAAACAAAAGAACAAAAATGTGTCTTACATCTACAAGAGTTTTAGTTCTTGTTGACACTGTCAGAAAGGTGATAATTCAACTTAATGTTTATTATTGAAGTCGTAGTGGGCAGTGTTGTTGTTGTTCTGGACTGCATTATATTAAAAGGTGTTTCTAATATTTTGTCCACCCCCCGTTTACATACATGAGGGGGGAAGAATATTAGAAACATCTTTTAATATAATAAGAAACATCACCAAACACTATGACCTTAATAATCAACATAAACATTTTTTCAAGATTAAATACTGTTATGATACTATATATATATACTGTATGATTTTTCTTTGGTAACATCAGAACCAATGATGATTCTCTTCATTTCTCTTTTCCCTTTAAGATCTTTCAACTGATAAATATATTTACATTATTTGTCAGGACTTTAAGTCTTTCACACACTCTGCTGCTAAAAAACTTGAATGAGCCACCTGATCTAAACATCACATGTTCTTGTTGTTATAACGGAGGCTAAAATAAATCACCCTCTGTATTTGATTTGTTGCATTTTGTTTTCATAGTTAAAAATAGTCACAATGCAATAATTTTACACTTGTGTCTTAAAAACTTTGGACGGCTCTGTTTCTTGATTTCCTCTTGTCCTCCTCAGTGCTAGAGATAGCAGTAGTGCTGCAACTGATGAGTGGATCACTGAGAAATAAAATAAAATATGGGAAGACTTGTAAAATACTCCTTTAACTGTTTGTTTGATCAGGTCCAAATGTTCTGTAATATTCTAAATAATTAGGTCAGCAGCAAAAATGGGATTGTTTTTGCCACTCAACAGGCCACTTCTGTGTTTTTATTTGTTTATTGTTTTTGGCTTTGGATCCTGAGCTGGTGTCTCACAACTGCTTCACCAGATCGTTCCTGTTTATTTTCTTGAAAAGCATCTTGGTCACCTCTGCAGCTTGTTGGCTGTAGGTCTGCTCCATCAGATCCACCACATGTTTCCTGTCTGCCTTCTCCAGTTTGCTCTGTGGGATGCACGGGAGTTCTGCCGGGATGAGGTCTCTGTCCTGCAAAAACCACTTGAAGTCTTCGAATTTTTCCTCTCTCAAACGTTGCAGCATTTTCAAAAGCTTCTCTTTAATCGTTGTGATTGTTGCTGCCTGGTGAAATACAAACAAATAAACAAAGGGAGATGATTTGAACATAATTTTATTGATTAGAGCTGAACAGCTCCTCTGAATGCAGCATCAGTTCTAATCATGATTTAAAATATTGGATGATTTTCAACCTGCATCTTATTTGTTGTGAAAAGTCAGACTGATGTGACATTACTCACTTTCTGGACCAGTGCAGATAGTTCATCCACACTTTGTTCCTCTGAGGAGAAATGGAATAAAACATTTTGCATCAGGCTTTCTTGATTCATAAAGATTTACAATACAAAGGGTTTTATCAAAAAGTGACCAACAAAGCAAACACAATCTTGAATCTCTCACCCTCTAATCATTGTGATTTCACATCAAAGTGCAACTTTGTGCTGCTCCTTTCACTCACACAATCAACAATTTCTATATAAATTCTACTTTTTTATTTAAAGTGGAGCTTACTTAAATTTTAGAGATCCAAATAAAACACAAATGAACACAATGATTAAAGAGGAATCAGAGCCCATTAAGTGTTTAATTTGACAGGTCAGTTCTACATTTTATAAATATAATGTCATTCATCCTCCAAATGCCATTTTTAAACCCTCAAATCTCACTTTTTTGTTTTATTTGTTATTCCATGCAGCACTTACATTAGCCACTATAATGTGTCTAACCCTTGATCAAATTAGACCTGTTCTGTTTTGGGGGTTTTTTTTGTTGTTTTTTTTCTTCTAAGTGTTAAAAGTCATTTCTTGAGAAAATTGCATAGTTAATACCTGTGGACCTGCCTTCAGTCAAAGTATTTCCACCAGTTGCTCCACTTGAGGATCCCAAAGCTGTAAGAAATTTAGAGAAAATTGTAATTGTTGAACAATTGTATTGTTCTTCTTTAACGTCACTGACACAGAAAACAAACTGCTTTCTTTAATGATCAGAACACTTGAGAAAAAACTTGGCTAATATAAAATCAGGATCTGTCTCTCAGCTTTTGTTTCTCTTAATTTGCCCTTGATTTGCACCTCCTGTTTATGAATCCCTCAGTGGGTTAGTGTCTATTAGTGTCTACAATACAGATCAACTAAATAAAAGTTTAAGTGAGGGAATACATACTTTACAGAGGGATAAAGTTTCAAGTAAAATTCAAAACCAAAGCTACAACAGCTACAAAGATAGGGAAACATGTGTGGTTACAATAAAAAAGACTAAAGACAACAAACAAAATGTAAATTAACAAAATGTAATGAAAATGTAAATAATGTTTAGATTGCATTCTGGTAGAAACATTTTTATTTCTTGAAAAATGTACTACAGTAACTGCTAAAACATTGAAATCAAGATATTGTATTTGAGTGAGTATTTGCATAAGGCATAAATAAGGATCAATAAAGGATGGCGGTTTTCTGTTTTTCTTATTGTAAACAAATCTCATGTGCAGAGTCAAACCAACAATGAATCGATCCTACTTACAAGTATTGTGTTTATCCAAAGCCTGATATATGTGCCGGAAACCTCCGTTGTTTTCAAAAAACTATTAAAAACATGTTAATGAGCCACATCGCTGCACTGGGTGACATGTTCCTTCATCCCTGAAGACAGTGGTTACCGTAGTAATCTGTAACTGTTACTGTTAAGAGACTCGCGTCCTCGCACATGAACGGTGGCCTCTTCCTGACATAGAAATACTTTGTGGAGAGTAAAAACTTGATCGCTGTTATTAGTTATTGGAGCCATTTTTAAACAACTAACCACACTCTTTATGGCACAGAGGAATAACATGTCAGGCTTTGGATACAGACACAATACTTGTGAGTAGAATTGATTCATTGTTATCGTTGCTCTGCACATGAGATTTGTAGACAATAGAAAAGCTGAAAATTGCCATCCTCATCCCTAACTATAGGCAGTCCTAAACTTCAATAATCACTCAAGAATAATGTATTTTGAACAACGTTATTATCAGTATTTCAGTCGACTTTACATTTAAGGCAGCAAAATGCAATGTTTGCCAACATGCATGTTTTTAAGGTGAAGTGCCTCTTTATGTTTTGTAATGTACCTACCTCTCACTGTAGCACCAGCTGGTCCAGCTGATGATGCTGCAGCTGCAACACATTAAATGATAACCTTATAATAAATACATTGTTCTAGACAAGAATACTTCAGCAGGCAAACCAAAGTACAAGAATACTGCACAGAATAGCTGGCCTAGTTCAGCTCTGCAAATTCAGCTAAAGACAACTTCTCAGCAGTTTATTTAAAATGGTCAAATGTGAAATATGTGAAAAACAAACAAAACACAAATACTTAGGTGCTACAATAATATCATGGCGATCTTACGATTTGGTTTAAAAACTACAAACATTTAAAACATTGATGAAATTCCAATTGGTTTTATTCTGGTTGAAATATTTGCAACAAATGTGTGAAATATTTATGACATATGACTGAAATCTGAAATCTGATATAGTAATGGACAGTACATAGATGCAGTGTCTTACCTTCTAAATGACCAGATTTTGGATAGTCAGCTGAAATGAAATGGAGAACAAAACAAATAGTGACAGCTGATATTGTAGGTTTATGTATTGCATTCACAATAAAAGATTCAATAACAAGACATTTTAGCTAAATAAAATATATATTTCATCAAATATCATTACTATTTTAACTGCAAAGGGCCAGTTCTAGTTGTTTTCATCAAAAACCACCGGATGTTATTACAGCTTTGATCAAATTTATTGTGTTGGGTCTTTGATAAATCGTTCTGTCCCAATACCCATACTTGCTGTTTTAAGCACTTCTATGTGTTTCTAACTATTCATGGAATTAAATAAAGAGGAATTTATCCTCATTATCACGTATTAAATGGCAGGTGAACACATAAATCAGACAGCTACAACCAGAATATTACAACCACAGAGCAACACGTCTATTTTCAGTGTGCATTGGTGTTGGTGATTCAGCTTTAATTTATTATTGACATTAATTATATAGAATGGTTAAGTTAATGTAAAAGACAGAATGCTTTTTCATATAGTGTGGGTAATATTGTTTAACAACCACTGACCTTTTCGAATTTTACAGGTCCACACTGGTTCAAACACTGGTTCACACACTGGTTCACTCTTATTTGTATGACAGTGTGAGAGTGTAAAGTTGAAGTTTCTGTCTGGATTTTCAATGAACACTTCATAGAAATTCGGGTCTTGGCTGTCATATCTGAGGGTTAATTTCTGTGTAAAAATACAACATAAAAGGAGAGGAGGAGTTAGTTTTTGACAAAGGTAAACAGTCAAGTTAAAACCTTTACAACAAAAACAAAACTAGTTGATTAGTGTCTGGTCATTAGGAACACTGTTTTGCACATGCTCAGATCATTCACATTTCTGTCTGGCTGCTGATCTCTCCCAAACTCTGAACACAGCGAGCAAAGCTGACTCCACATTCACCAAGCAGTATTGGCAACCTTCTTGAAGTAGCTTATGTGTGACCAAAAAGTCAATAGATTTGTCACTAGGCTCTTAAAAGCTGTATCTAGGGAGAACGTTGCTAAGTTGACAACACTGATCACATGTCCCTTTGTACAAATTGCCAATACAAACAATGATGCATCTATTTACAATTAAAGGAGTCTAAATGCCAATTCCCTTAATTGTATCCATGTTTCTCACTTGCATAGTTTCCTTGTGTCTTATGTTGTGTTCACATCATATTGTTCAGTGTTTAATTGCCAAGTTGGAAAAGCCGTTCACATCAGCTACCTGGTTGCATTTCTGAGTTGAAGGTGTTTTAAATTTCTGACAGTTACAATATTTCCAACTTGACTGAAAGAACTACAAAAGTGTAAAAATCCCTTTAGCAAAATGGCTGCAATTTCACCATCAGTTACATCTAAATAAAATCAAATATTAATACAAATACAATAAATCAATCTAATTGAAAAAAAAAAAAATGAATAAAATGTGCAAGGCCATTTGTGACCACACCATTTGCACCCCTCCTTGCAATGACTTTGATCCTATTTTGTCTTTTCATACAATACGTCTGAACCACAATTCACTACATAACTGAAGCAACACCTGTGAGCTAGTTCAGGCAGCCCAAGTCAAGTTGCTGCTCCACTCACAAGCCATACTCCCCTCACTGACATATATCCACCACACCCACCTAATCTTAGTGGAGTACTTAAGTTGTTAGTACTCTGCTCACACTTTTGCTGCATCCTGCTGCTCATACAAGCTCATACTATGCTATGATTTCTTGCTGCTGTTCATAGACCTACAGCATTTCAAAAGCCTGACCTCCACCCCAGCATACACCTGTAGGCTCTGAGTCTATGGGGCCAAAACAGTGACATTTACATTTTGGCATTGAAAAAAAAAAAATTGACATTCAAAACAAAACCTGAATTGCGACAAAGATTGGATATCTGAGGACGATGGAATCATGGCGGAGCACCTGTGTACTGGAGACTGGACAAGTTCAACTCGGGAGTACAAACTTCTGAGGACGGGAAGACGCTTAATAAAATAAAACAAAATTTAATATAAACTGATCTGTTTGTTTTAATACATTTATATTTATGTAAATGTGGTGATATCTGTACATATAGAGCCCCAGAGGTAGCGCTGCTCTTCTGTCCAGAAAGAACATGACGCTTCACTTTACATTCAGAAAAACTAATGAGGCAGCTGATGAGGCAATTCATCTGTGACTCCAACATTTATTTTCCAAGAGGATTATATTGTATATCAAAATGCTACCGAGACATTAGAACCAGCGGTGAATCACCAAAGAGCTGCACAGATCAGTTCATCAGATCATGTTCTCCCCAGGGTGACAACGTAGGACTGATTTCAGCCGGCCAGCGGCTCCTCAAATCTCCCAAAACATTGCAGCAGATTTACAAACAGGTGTTATTTGGATAAACTGACCACATATTTGGAATCTACATGGTTACTTTCTCGCCAGAAAAAATATTTAATCTTAATAAAGTGAAATATTAACAGTCTTAGAGTGAAATTACAACAGTCTGGCTCAAAATCTCTGCCATGATTCCATCGCCCTCAGATATCCAATCTTTGTCACACTACAAGGCACACTGGGTAACGGAGGCCCAGCAAAGGTCCTCCTCACTAAACCAAAAAGATGACAGAAAGTAGAAATTGAAAAACAGAAAGTTGAAACTGAAAACCAGTGACACTGATAAAATACTGACAGTGTAAAAAAAAATCTGTCACTGAAAAAAGACAGACATGAAGAAAAAATCTGAAGACTGACATTGAAAAACACATCATTATGCAAAAAAATATAAAAATAAAATAAGGTAATAAAATCCGTGTTTTATTCTTCAGTGGAATTTGTTCCAGTACCAATATGATTTCCAATACAAGTGTTTTCTTTTTCAGCTCAGGTTTTGTTTTGAATGCCAAATTATATTTTCGATGAAAAAATGTAAATATCACCGTTCTGGCCCCATATGAGTCTATCTGCACCTAGGAGGGAAGTTAGTACTGTCACTCCCAACTCCCTGCTGTGCGAGATCAATGTTTTCTTGTGGGAATTCAAGAGATCAGAGCCCAGACGCCAAACATTAATGCTGTACATGCTCTACATTTAAATAATAATCTACCCCACGTGAGTTGGTTGACTGAAATGTAAGTAAAAAATTATACCGGAGGGGAAATTTCTGCTGTGTCGATGTCTGTGGTGAGGACAAATCCTTGTTGCATTTTCAGGTATTTGTTTGGATGTGGCTTTTCGATTATTTCATATCCTGTGGAGAATTTCTTCTTGTCCACTCTCTGAAGGAAAAAACAACACATACAAAACTGCTTCAAGGTTACAGTAGCAAACATTGTCATTTGTGTTTTAAAGTACATGAACAAGCAATATGGTTTTTACAATAGAGTATTAAGGCCACTGTTGGGAAAAAATGAAATGTGAGATTTAAAGAATAGTCATGATATTGAGGAAAAGATCATGTTATGAAAATAAGTCAGTAAATTTGAGCATATTTTATTTTGAGAATAAACTTTTAATATTATGTAAAATTTTGCGACAGATTTTGAGAATAACCAAATACACTGCAGTAGGATTGTGGTTTAATGAGTAAACAGGCGAGAGCAGCCTTCATTAAAAATTAAGTTATAGTACATTTCATCAATGAGGAAATACTTACTGTATCACACCAGCAGTCAAAATACAATAAACCAACTGCATTATTTCTGAGTTGTATAATCTTATGAAGCAGCTGCTGAAGCACATTGAGCACTTGGTTTTGTCCAGACAGCTGAGCCAAAGAGCACAGAGATCAAATCTCAATGTATGGTGTCGGAAAAGGATTGAAGGCTGCTGCACATTGACATGCAGTGAGCAGTGGGCTTAATTTGAAAAGTTTCAATTTGTCAGTGAGATCTATTAGCCTCCAAACAAATATTAACTTCTGACAGAAATCTGAGCAGAATCACTTGGTCCATTATCTTAAAATAAGGAAACATGTCCATTACGCTGTCTTATGTTTTAGGTAGCTTATCTTCAATACAATGTGCATAAAAATAAGTGGAAATGTGAAATTTGTTAATGTTCATACATGTGTGTTTCAATGTTAAGTCATATTTTTGGATATCGTTTTAAGAAGATTTTTAAATGGGAATACAGAAAGGGGAAAAAAAAACCTTCTGTGACCAGCGACTCCTCCCACTTCACAACTCTATTCTCACAATTTCACTTTTTTTCACCACTGGCCCTAATACTCAGTTGTAGGTTTTTTAAATCTTATTATATAATACATTTGTGACAGTAAGATATTAAATAACCTGTTGTAGAGCAGGATCATGTGGGATCAGATACACATGTAGTTTGAGGAACATTGTGTTTGTTTTATAGTATATTAACACGTTGCACTTTATTTTCACTGGAAAGCCAATTTTCATCAGAACCGCTCTTGGAGAGAAAACTGGTTCGGATAACTTGACATGGGATGATGTGACCTCAGACACGTCCTCAACAACATCTCCACAGGCATCTATGTGTAGGACTGCAAACTTGTCTAATATTGTAGAGTCATCTGCACAAAATACAAGCACATATATTTAGTGTGGAGAAAGGGATTGTATCTGAATACATTTAAATACATGTTTACTTATTTCTTCATGTCCACTTACCTGTGCAGATCCAGTGTGGCAGGTACACTTCATTTAACTTCCCAGCAATGACTGTGATGTCCAGTAGAGGACCTGCAGGCATGTATTGTAAGCTTTCCATTCTCTCCATGTGTTCTTCCCAAGACCAGAACTGGTACTTAAAGCTGACCTTTTCTTCACAGACCCATCGCAGGTCAGAGACACTGCATTCAAACCTTCCTTCTTCAGACTGTAGGCTGAAAGAAAAAAAAACAAATGAGTTTGTGCATATGTGCAAAAGTGTAATAGAGTAAATGTAAACTTAACCAGTAGGTGCCTTGATTTTATTTAAAGCAATGTGTCTAATTATCACTGTTACTGTAACATGGCAGGAAAAAGATCTTAGTTGTCCCTCTGGGAAAAAATTCAAAGAACCTTGCTTAAATGTTTGCCATAGTTCCAGTTTGTTGTGACACAATATTGAAGATGTTATTTTTACCTGTAAGTTGGAGCCTCATCTGCATCTGTACTGTTCACTTCAGGTTCAAGTTTAGTCCAGTCATTGGACTCCTGCACAGGAGGACAATCACTTTTGTAAATACTGTAAGTGGAATTGTTCCTGTTTAATCTTTTTCAACATCATACAAATGAACAAATTAAAAAAAAAACATTGAAAGAAAGGGATTACCATAATGCTTCCATGAGCCTCAAACTCCAAGCTTCTTGAAGGCCCTTGTTAAAACACATTGGAAAATGTTGTGTTATGTTATGTTTATATATAAAATTATATTTTAACTAACAAATGCTTTGCTGCTTTAGCACTATGTGCTACATAACACTCCTCCAGTATGAGAACAATATGTTAAAGTAGCAGCACTTAACAGGACTTCTGTTATGTACAACTATAGACTAGCTACATGTAGCTGTACATGTAGCCAACATCAAACATGTAAAGTAATGAGTGTTGATAATGCCGTCATGCTATATAGTCAATGTCCTGTATCATGCTGTTGTGGTACCAAACCAGATACCGAAAACCGACAACTTAATGATGGTGTAAGTGTTTGTTTTTTTCACACAACTTACCTTTGGATCCTGAGCTGGTGTCTAACAAACTCTGCACCAGATCCATCCTGTTCATCTTCATTAAAACCTCCCTGGTCACCTCCACAGACTGTTGACCAAAAATCTCCACCATCAGATCCACTAAATCAACTGTGCTGTCTGCCCTCTCTATTCGGACTCCTGGGATTCTTGGGAGATCTTTCATTTGTAGGTTCTGCAGCCACCACTTGACCTGCTCGATCTCCCCGAGACATAATTCTTCCAGTGTTTCCAAAAGCTTCTCCTTAACTCGTGTCATTGTTTCATCCTGATGGATTCAAAGTGATCAAAGGGCATTTATATAATATTTCCACTGTAATGATAAAACACTGATGTCTTTGCATCAATATAAAAATTTAAATCATGTGACTAATATTAACCACATGAGGCAAAATTATACATTTAGTGAAACTGGACTCATGCACCAGAGGACAATCACTTTTGTTAATAACTGGAATTGTTCAATTTACAAATAAACAAAAGAGCAAATTGAATAATAAAATTGATTACCATAATGCCTCCATGAGCCCCAGACTCCAAGCTTCCTGAAGGACCTTGTTAAAACACATCAGAAAATGTTTCAAATGATGTTTATAAATGGAATAATATTGTAACTTTCCAGATGCTTTGCTGCTTTAGCACTATGTGCTACATATTCTCCTATACTTTCATATACTCCTATTCTGTACACACACATCTATTGTGTGTCTGTCAATCCTGGGAGAGGGATCCATCCTCTGTTACTCTTCAAGAGGTTTCTTCCATTTATTCCCTGTTAAAAGGTTGTTGTTTGTGACATTGGCCTATACAAATACAGTTGACTTGACTACATAGCACTGCTCCAATATGAGAGCAACATGTTATGCAGGACTTACTGCTGAGAAAAGTCTAAGTTGAGGAAAAGTGGCAGCACTACACAGGACCTCTATTATGTACAACGTACAGGCTAGCTACATGTAGCTGTTGTAGTGACGATTCCTCATGAGAGGGAAAGATTATACAATAAAAATATAGGAACAATCATATAATTGTTTGTTTTGCATGTACATATATTACAATAAACAACTGGATAGTAGCCAACATCAAACATGTAAAGTAATGGGTGTTGATGTTGCTGTTATGCTATATAGTCAATGTCCTATATCATACTGTTGTGGTACCAAACCAGATACCGAAAACCAACAACTTAATGATGGTGTAAGTGTTTGTTTTTTTCCACACAACTTACCTTTGGATCCTGAGCTGGTGTCCAACAAACTCTGCACCAGATCCATCCTGTTCATCTTCATTAAAACCTCCCTGGTCACCTCCACAGACTGTTGACCACAAATCTCCACCATCAGATCCACTAAATCAACTGTGCTGTCTGCCCTCTTTATTTGGACTCCTGGGATTCTTGGGAGATCTTTCATGTGTAGGTTCTGCAGCCACCACTTGACCTGCTCGATCTCCCCGAGACATAATTCTTCCAGTGTTTCCAAAAGTTTCTCCTTAACTCGTGTCATTGTTTTGTCCTGATGGATTCAAAGTGATCAGAGGGCATTTATATAATATTTCCACTGTAATGATAAAACACTGATGTCTTTGCATCAATGTAAACATTTAAATCATGTGACTAATATTAACCACATGAGGCAAAATTATACATTTAGTGAAACTGGACTCATGCACCAGAGGACAATCACTTTTGTTAATAACTGGAATTGTTCAATTTACAAATAAACAAAAGAGCAAATTGAATAATAAAAGGGATTACCATAATGCCTCCATGAGCCCCAAGCTCCAAGCTTCTTGAAGGACCTTGTTAAAACACATCAGAAAATGTTTTAAATTATACTATGTTTATAAATGGAATCATATGGTAACCTTCCAGATGCTCTGCTGCTTTAGCACTATGAGCTATACTCTCATATATTCTGTGCACACACATCTATTGTGCGTCTGTCAATCCTGGGAAAGGGATCCATCCTCCGTCACTCTTCCTGAGGTTTCTTCAATTTATTCCCTGTTAAAAGGTTGTTGTTTGTGGTATTGGTCTATACAAATAAAATTGACTTGACTTGACTTCATTACATGGCGCTGCTCCAGTATGAGAGCAATATGTTATGCAGGACTTACTGCTGAGAAAAGTCTAAGTTGAGGAGAAGTGGCAGCACTTCACAGGACTTCTGTTATGTACAACGTACAGGCTAGCTACATGTGGCTGTTGTAGTAACCATTCATCATGAGAGGGAAAGATTATACAATAAAAATATAGGAACAATCATATAATTATTTGTTTTGCATGTACATATATTACAATAAACAACTGGATAGTAACCAACATCAAACATGTAGATTAATGGGTGTTGATGTTGCCATCATGCAATATAGTCAATGTTCTGTATTATGCTGTCGTGGTACCAAGCCAGGTACCAAAAACCAACAACTTAATGATGGTGTAAGTGGAACTTAAAACTAAATTCTTCTCACAAATAACGCAGAGATAAGTTTGCATGACATTTTTTTTTTAAATAATTATAATCATTATAATTATTTACCCAGGTGTTTGGAAATCCATCCAATCATCAGTGTCCTGTCTTATGTTGTCATTGTACCAAGCCAGGTACCAAAAACTAAAGCGGCAATGCACATTTTTTACATCTTAATGATGGCATAATGGAAACTTAATCATGATTAATTACATACATTACACACATTTTTTTTTGCCAGATTACAATAAATGTACAATTTTCAATAACAGTTTTCATTGGAACTACTTTTCTTAAACCACAGAAATAATCCTTATAAAACTGTTGACAGCATGTTTTGAGGTTTATTCAGTTTAACAGAGACATTGAACATTGAATAACTATTGACTGTATCATATTTTAGGACTGTGGGATGTTTATGATTTGTGCGTATGCATGGTCTAAGGCAGTTCTAAATTTGTTTGCAGAGTAAGAACAAATTGTAAGAACATATTGATGAAACCTGGATTTGTGCTTAAAACGTTTTAAGCACAGATTAAATGTTTCTGAATGAGGCCAATTGTCTTTTTATTTTACGTTTTCACCTTGATTGGACAGTCAGACAGAATATGAGCGGACAGAGTCCGGTATGACATGCAACAAAAGTCTTTGACTGCAATCAAACCAGTCCATTACAGTTATATATTCTGCATATCAAATGTTTGATTTTGGAATTGTACTGTTTTTTGTTTTTTTTTTCCACAAAACTTACCTTTGGATCCTGAGCTGGTGTCTGACAAACTCTTTTTGTATTTGGCTCTAGGAGTGGCTGACTGACATCTGAGAGCTGCAATGTTAACTTCCCTACTGTGCTACTGACTGGAGAATGTCGTAGTCTGATAACGATGATACAAGAATTTTTTTTTCATTTTTCAGCAAGCCCACATAGCCTTGGTTATGTAACATTAGCAACTGAAGACGTCTGTCACTTTACAATATGTAACATTTGGGAGGACCCATCGTGCTGTTAAATTTGTTTTCCACTCAGAAAGTGTAAGCTAGCAAGCTAGGCTAACTAACTTCCACTCAGAGTAGAAGATAGCCTAGCTCTCTAACCTTAGATTCCCACCAGTCAAGAAGCAGACAGAATATGAGCGGACAGAGTGCGGTATGACGTGCAACAAAAGTCCCTGGCTCTAATCAAACCAGTCCATTACAGTTATGTGGTACGCACCTTAAACATCAGACTTTTAAGAAGCCGCTTGTGTTTTTTTTGTTTTTTGGTAACTTGAGAGAAGAAACCCTTAGAAAAGATCTTGCTTTTTCAAGCAGTAGATGTCATTTTGGAAATTATGCTATATGTAGGACTCTAGTTATTCTGGGTTTACTTTTGGCTTGTTGTTGCTGTGGACAATTTAAAAACAGTGACTGATCTACAGTCATTGACTATAATGACTATGCAGCATACAGTAAGTATCTTTGCTTGTGATAATGGCATCTAGATAATATAACAATCAAAACAAACACATATTCAAATGGCTGCCTGACAGTCCAAATGTATTTTTAATGATGAAAAAACAGTCACATTAAATGGAATAAGACTCCAGTCTGCATATCAAATGTTTGACATTGGAATTGTACTGAATGTATGTCTTGTTTTCAAAGACTTACCTTTGGGTCCTGAGCTGGTGTCTGACAGACTCTGCACCAGATCTCTCCTTTTCATCATCCCTAAAACTTTCCTGGTCACCTCCACAGACTGTTGACCGTAGAGCTCCACCATCAGCTCCACTAAGTCAACTGTGCTGTAGGTCCTCTCTATTTGGACTCTTGGGAGGTGTTTCTGTCTTCGAAGTTCCTGCAGGACCTCTTTGAATTGCAAGAATTCCCAGAAACGTAATTCTCCCAGTGTTTCGAAAAGCTTCTCCTTAACTGGTGTCATTGTTTCGTCCTGATGGATTAAAAGTGATCAGAGGGCATTTATGTAATATTTCCACTGTAATAATTAAACACTGATGTCTTTGCATCAATGTAAACATTTAAATCATGTGATTATTGTAACAACTAATATTAATATATTACACAAAATGATACATTCAGAAAGACAAAGTGTGAGCACAGTGTCATTCATTTCATTTATTTTTTATAAACTGGTTATTAGTAATTGTGATTTATTGCATGTCTCCAACTCTTTCTGCAGCTGTGATATTTCTGCTTTAAAAACTCTTTCCACCTATTTACCATCAAAGTTGAATAAGAGAGTCTGGAAAAACGTACATCCTAAACATGTAGTTGTCCTGTTGTCATCCTCAGTGGTAGAGATAGCACAGATTTTATTATAACATTATTGGTGGATATAATATTTCAGCTCAAAAGCTCAATCTGAATCCTGCCTCAGTTCAGTGAGCACCATCTGATGAAATGATGTCATTGGTTTGTATCATTATTAAGAGAAGGGAGGGAATTATTATTACTGAAGAGAAGGAAATAAAACAAGACTCATGAATGTCTGGTTTACCATCAGGTGATATAATCAGATACTATCAGACTATCTTGCTTTTAAAATAAATCTAATATTAAGGATTAATCAATCAGAATCCTGCTTCAGTTCAGTGAGCACCATCTGATGAAATGATACCATTGGTTTGTATCATTATTTAAAGTGGTCAAGATGAGGATCATTTTCAACCAGCAGCTATTTGATGAAAGCTGTGTTGTGTAAAGTGTGTCTGATGTGACATTACTCACTTTCTGGGGCAGTGAAGACCTCTGCTTCTCTGAGGAGAAAGAAAATAGAAAATGACTCAAGACTGATTAAACATCATACTATAATCAGTTTTAGTCAGATTTAGTTGCAATAATAACTGTATGATAAACAATAATCATACAGAGAGAAGAGAGGTTGGATATCATATCATTAAAACCTTTGAAATCTAATAGAATCCAATATAAAAGTCCTGCAACAAATATGATTGTCTTTAAGTAAAGATTATCACCTCACAAATAATCTTTGATGTCAAATAGGATTTACAATGTTGTCAAATTATAATATTCAGTGTGTCAGAGAGGTGTTCATTCAACTTCATGGTCATTTTTTAGGTCCAAGCATTGATGTACTGTATTATACTGTCAATTGTACCCAATATTTTGCCTCCCCTTAAAGTCAAACTGAAACTGGAATTCTCCTCACTTTGTTTGGAAGGAAACATAATCTATAATGATACTGCAGCTATTGTGTATCATTTTCATTTTTCCAAGAGGATAAAACCGTCTTCAGAAACATTTGTGAAATTAGCATCTGAGCTTCAGGCTCTAGGAGTGGCTGACTGACATCTGAGAGCTGCAATGTTAACTTCCCTACTGCACTACTGACTGGAGAAAGTCGTAGTCTGATAACGATGATACAAGACTTTTTTTCCTTTTTCAACAAGTCCACATAGCCTTGGTTATGTAACATGAGCAACTGAAGACGTCTGTCACTTTACATTATTTAACATTTGTGAGGCTCCATTGTGCTGTTAAATTTGTTTTCCGCTCAGAAAGTGTAAGCTAGCAAGCTAGGCTAACTAACTTCCACTCAAAGTAGAAGATAGCCTAGCTCTCTAAAGTTAGATTCCCACCAGATGTTACATGTCAGAGACGTGTTGATTTAATTAATGATTTGTTGCCCCCTGCCTACTACTTTTCTCACACTTTACATTGGTGATTAAATGAAGTTTGCACTCAAGCAGATTTACTGTATGTTTTTAAAATAAATTATTAGAAGTATTCATTAGATACATATAACTATGTAATGTGACAGTTTTTGTCTTCTTTGTTTTACCTTTGGGTCTTGAGCTGGTGTCTGATAACCTCTGAACCAGATCAGATCTGTTCATTTTCTTGAAAATCTTCTTCATCAGATCCACAGACTGTTGACCACAATTCTGTAACATCAGATTCACTATGGCTGCTCTGTTTGCTCTGTAACTCAACCTCAGTGAGATGTCAGGGAGGTTCATCTGGGAGACAGTCAACTGCAGGACCTCTCTGAATTTCTTTAACTCCTGAAAACTCAAATCATTCAGGGTTTCCAAAAGCATCTCTTTAACAGCTGCCATTGTTGCTACCTGGAATAATCAAAACATTAATGAGACATACAGTATATTTAATCCAATAGAAAAAAAACACTAAAATAGTTTCTCATTGCATCTCATGAATGTAAGTGTAGATGTGGGTGTTATATGTTTATCTGTGAGAGGAAACATGTATATGTTGACATTTCCTCATCTAATCCTCAGTGTTAAAGATATGAAACATTACTGATGGATAAAATTGTAGGTTGAATGCAGCTTCAGTGAAAAATATTCAGCTTAAATCATGAGTTTGGATTGTATCAGTATTTAAAATGTTCAAGATGAGGATCATTCTCAACCTTCAACTATTGAATAAAAGCTGTGTTGTATTGAGTCAGACAGATGTGACATTGCTCACTTTCTGGATCAGTGTAGAGAGCTGTTCATCCACATAATGTTTCTCTGAGGAGAAAAGAAATATAAAATGACTAATGAGTGACTGATGAAAAACAGATGAGAAACACTTTGTATCAGGCTATATTGCTTTGTACTAATTTACAAATTATTTACAAAATTATACTTAAACCACAACAGTGATGCAGACATTATCACTTACATTTTTTCACCCTGTCCCACAGTACTTTTTTTGGTTTTAATTGTCTTACTTTTGGGTCCTGAGCTGCAGTCTGACAGCCTCTGCACCAGATCAGGCCTGTTCATGTCTTTTAAAACCTTCTTCATCATCTCCACAGACTGTTGGCCGTACGCCTGCACCATAAAAAACACTGTGTCCTGCATGTCTGTTATCTTCAGCAGCCTCCAATTGATGTCAAAATGCTGTCTTGTGAGCCTCAAGTGATCCTGGAGGACTTGCTTGAAGTTCTTGAGCTCCCTGATATTCAAATCAGCCAGTGTTTCCAAAAGCAGCTCAATAACAGACGTCATTGTTTCTACCTGGTAAATACAAAGAAAATGTTCATTGGGCAAATGTACAATCTCTCAGCTGGGATGATTACAGATTTTTCTGTTAACATCTCATCAACATGTGTGTTTTTATAAATGTGGATATATACAGTTTACATTTCATCAGTGGTAGAGGTAACACTGATTTTTAACATTATTAGTTAACATTCTTGCTTCAGACCTCATGTGTACATGATGCAACCTGAATGTAGCTTCAGTTTTGAGAGAACCAGCTGGTGAAAATCAGAAATTTGTTTGTATCATCACTTATAATGTTGAACATGTTTTTTTCCTGCATCTGTTGAATGAAAGTTGTATCTGTAAAGTCAGACAGATGTGACATTACTCACTTTCTGGATCAGTGCAGGCCACTGTTCATCCAAAGAGTGTTTCTCTGAAGAGAAGGAAATAAAACGAGACTCATGAATGCCTGGTTTACCATCAGGTAATATAATCAGACACTATCAGACTGTCTTGCTTTTAAAATAAATCTAATATTAAGGATTAATTGCAAAAGGAAAAGAAAATCTGCTCAATAGTAACGTCCTAAAACTCAGTGTTAAAGCTTCACATAATGAAATGTAGATTAAAATAACTATGTCATCTGTACTCCTAGTTAAAGGAATAATATTTGTAATTTTGTTATTAGTGTTTCAAATGTATTATGGTACCTACCTCCCTCTGTGGTTTTTACACCAAACGCTTCAACTGATGATCCTGCAGCTGAAACACATTTAATGAACGTTGTTATTACATAATAAAAACACTGTGTGTAACCTTTACGTGTACTTGTCCTCAGTATAATACTCTTAACACTTGATGGCTGAAACCAATGTGGTTTCAGAAAACACTTAATCAGGGTGATAAAATAAAATACACAGACACTGCACACATCACATGACACAGATGGATTACAGGTGTGTGGATGGAAGACAGGAGGAGGCCTTGGTTACAGAAATCACAGAGGGGATGAATGAGAATGAGTGTCCATAGTGGAGCCAAGTTTAAGTCAAATTGTAGCTATACAAAAATACAACACAACATATTCAAGTGAAATGATGTAGACAACATTAGCCAAGTTCCTATCTGACCATATACAACATAAGACAGGTTATAATGAGCTCTAACATTTCCCTCTGAAGTGATCTTTGTCTTATTATTTTGTAATAGTAAATTGAATTAGTTCAATTAACCACTTCAAAAATGAAATGAAGTACCAACTAACTTTGTGAAGCTCATAATGTTTTTGTTGAGATTGTGTCAGGGAGGTGTTGTTTCAAATCTATATTTCTGCTGTCATGGTGGCCTATATGGTGTTGCTCCATTGCTTTATCTAATGTTTTGTACCCTTGCAGATTTATTAATTATTATAAATTAATGTGACATGGCAGTTGTCTTATTTATCTCACCTCTGGGTTCTGAGCTGGTCTCTGACAGCCTCTGCACCAGATCAGTCCTCTTCATTTCCATGAAAACCTCCCTGATCACCTCCACAGACTGTTGGCCACATCTCTCCACCATCAGATCCACAACTTCCGTCCTGTTTGCCAGGCCGAGTTGGATCCATGGAATGAATGGAAGGCCCTTCTTGAAGTAAGTGAACTGCAGGAGCCACTTAAGTGTCTTTAGCTCCTGATCACTCAAATCATTCAGTGTTTCTAAAAGCAGCTCTCTCACAGCCCCCATTGTTGCTACCTGGAAGATTCAAAGAGTATGTTCAAAGAGAAAATATGTTATTTCTCCACTGGGAATATTAAAGATTTATCTCTTTGCATCTACAGTATCAATGTCATTATTTTAGACATTTGGATGTTTTAAATAAGTTTTTCTACAAGATCACCTGAACTACTGATACATCTGGTAATTATGATTTGTCTTACTTTATATTCTTTAATATCTGTAAACTTGTTTATGTTTTTTTAATTTTAATTCCAGGCTGTAACTCTGGCAAACACACTGTGCTGTCAAAAACTGAAATGAGCCACCTGATCTTAACATCACATGTTCTTGATGAACTGTAACAAAGGTGGCAGCACAAGTCAGGAACTGTTTTCTCAGTTTCATCTTCTGCATTTTGTTTAATACTTTGAAAAAGCCTCACAATTATGTGAAAAACTGAGTTTAGTTTCATTAATCACCACTAATGTGATGATAAATATGATTTTAAACTCGCATGTTATTGAATTAAAGCTGTACTGCATGAGGTCAGGTTGATGTGACATTGCTCACTTTGTGGATCAGTGCAGACAAGTGTTCATCCACAGAATGTTTTTCTGAGGAGGAAGAAAGGAAATAAAAGTAAGTGATCAACATCAGGCTATATTGTTCTTTGAAACATTACAATACAAAGGGTTCAACACAAAATAAAAGTGAAGCCTCCTCAACAGTTAAAAAATATACATATAATATATATGATACATATAATTCATCACTAATATTTTCTCCCTGTCCCACAATATCTTTTCATATTTCACATAAGCAATCAAATATATTTTGTACACCAGCTGATACTGTCTTCTTTTCTCTACATTATAAATCATAATGTTTAAAATAAAGAATGGCTTATATCATAGCTTATAAACTTATGAAACACATGTTTTTTTCCAGTTTTATGATTTGAATATGTTTTTTTCTTCATTGTCTTACTTTTGGGTCCTGAGCTGCTGTCTGACAGCCTCTGCACCAGATCTCTCCTGTTCATCTTAATTAAAATGGCCTTGGTCTTCTTCACAGACTGTTGGCCGAAGGTCTGCACCATAATGAACACTGTGTCCTGCATGTCTGCCCTCATGAGCATCTCTAAGTAAGGTTTGCGGAGGTGAATTCGACTCTGGAGTAATTTCTTGAAGACCTCGAGCTCCCTGTCGCTCAAATCAGCCGACAGTGTTTCCAAAAGCAGCTCTATAACAGACGTCATTGTTTCTACCTGGTAAATACAAAGAAAATGTTCATTGGGCAAATGTACAATCTCTCAGCTGGGATGATTACAGATTTTTCTGTTTATGTCTCAACAATGTGTGTGTTTTTATAAATGTGGATATATACAGTTTACATTTCCCCAGTGGTAGAGGTAACACTGATTTTTAACATTATTAGTTAACAACATTGTTGCTTCAGACCTCATGTGTACATGATACAACCTGAATGTAGCTTCAGTTCTGAGAGAACCAGCTGGTGAAAATCAGAAATTTGTTTGTATCATCATTTATAATGTTGAACATGTTTTTTTTTCCTGCATCTGTTGAATGAAAGCTGTATATGTAAAGTCAGACAGATGTGACATTACTCACTTTCTGGATCAGTGCAGGCCACTGTTCATCCACAGAGTGTTTCTCTGAAGAGAAGAAAATAAAACGAGACTCATGAATGCCTGGTTTACCATCAGGTGATAAAATCAGACACTATCAGACTATCTTGTTTTAAAATTATTGTAATATTAAGGATTAATTGCAAAAGGAACATAAAATCTGCTCAATAGTAACATCCTAAAAATCAATTACCAGTTTCACCTGATGAACACTTATCAACATGACGTCACATTTGTTATTAAACTCAGTGTTAAAGCCTCACATGATGAAATGTAGATTAAAATAATTACAGAGCTTTGAGGAAAGGATTCAAATCTGTCATCTTTACTCCTAGTTAAAGGAATAATATTTGTAATTTTGTTATTAGTGTTTCAAATGTATTATGGTACCTACCTCCCTCTGTGGTTTTTACACCAAACGCTTCAACTGATGATCCTGCAGCTGAAACACATTTAATGAACGTTGTTATTACATAATAAAAACACTGTGTGTAACCTTTACGTGTACTTGTCCTCAGTATAATACTCTTAACACTTGATGGCTGAGACCAATGTGGTTTCAGAAAACACTTAATCAGGGTGATAAAATAAAATACACAGACACTGCACACATCACATGACACAGATGGATTACAGGTGTGTGGATGGAAGACAGGAGGAGGCCTTGGTTACAGAAATCACAGAGGGGATGAATGAGAATGAGTGTCCATAGTGGAGCCAAGTTTAAGTCAAATTGTAGCTATACAAAAATACAACACAACATATTCAAGTGAAATGATGTAGACAACATTAGCCAAGTTCCTATCTGACCATATACAACATAAGACTGGTAATAATGAGCTCTAACATTTCCCTCTGAAGTGATCTTTGTCTTCTTATTTTGTGTGTACAAGTAAATTGAATTAGTTAAATTAACCACTTCAAAAATGAAATGAAGTACCAACTAACTTTGTGAAGCTCATATTGTTTTTGTTGAGATTGTGTCAGGGAGGTGTTGATTCAAATCTATATTTCTGCTGTCATGGTGGCCTATATGGTGTTGCTCCATTGCTTTATCTAATATTTTGTACTCTTACAGATTTATTAATTATTATAAATTAATGTGACATGACATTTGTCTTATTTATCTCACCTTTGGGTCCTGAGATAGTCTCTGACAGCCTCTGCACCAGATCAGTCCTCTTCATTTCCATGAAAACCTCCCTGATCACCTCCACAGACTGTTGGCCACATCTCTCCACCATCAGATCCACTACTATTGTCCTGTCTGCTGACTCCAGTTGGATCCATGGAAGGTCCTTCTTGAAGTAAATGAACTGCAGGAGCCACTTAAGTGTCTTTAGCTCCTGATCACTCAAATCATTCAGTGTTTCTAAAAGCAGCTCTCTCACAGCCGTCTTTGTTGCTACCTGGAAAATTCAAAGAGTATGTTTAAAGAGAAAATATGTTATTTCTCCACTGGGAATATTAAAGATTTATCTCTGTGCATCTACAGTATCAATGTCATTATTTTAGACATTTGGATGTTTTAAGAAATGTTTTTTCTGCAAGATCACCTGAACTACTGATACATCTGGTGATTATGATTTGTCTTACTTTATATTCTTTAATATCTGTAAACTTGATAATAATCTGATAAACTTGAAACTTTGATATATGTTTTTTATTTTAATTCCAGGCTGTAACTCTGGCAAACACACTGTGCTGTCAAAAACTGAAATGAGCCACCTGATCTTAACATCACATGTTCTTGATGAACTGTAACAAAGGTGGCAGCACAAGTCAGGAACTGTTTTCTCAGTTTCATCTTCTGCACTTTGTTTAATGGTTTGAAAAAGCCTCACAATTATGTGAGAAACTGAGTTTAGTTTCATTAATCACCACTTATTTGATGATAAATATGATTTTAAACTTGCATGTTATTGAATTAAAGCTGTACTGCATGAGGTCAGGTTGATGTGACATTGCTCACTTTGTGGATCAGTGCAGACAAGTGTTCATCCACAGAGTGTTTTTCTGTGGAGGAAGAAAAGAAATAAAAGAAAGTGATCAACATCAGGCTATATTGTTCTTTAAAAAATTACAATAAAAAGGGTTCAACACAAAATAAACCTGCAGCCTCCTCAACAGGTAAAATATAATCTATATATGATACATATAATTCATTAATAATATTTTCTCCCTGTCCCACAATATCTTTTCATATTTCACATTAGTAATAAAATATATTATGTATACCAGCTGATATTGTCTTCTTTTCTCTACATTATAAATCATAATATTTCAAATAAAGAAGAAAATTTATAACATAGCTTATTAACTTATGAGACACATGTTTTGAGCCAGTTTTATGATTTGAATATGTTTTTTGTCTTTATTGTCTTACTTTTGGGTCCTGAGCTGCTGTCTGACAGCCTCTGCACCAGATCTCTCCTGTTCATCTGAATTAAAATGTCCTTGGTCTCCTCCACAGACTGTTGGCCGAAGGTCTGAACCACAAAAAACACTGTGTCCTGCATGTCTGCCCTCATGAGCTGCATCCATGGGTTCTCTAAGTAGGGTTCATAGAAGTAACTTTGACTCCGGAGTAATTTCTTGAAGTACTCGAGCTCCCTGTTACTCAAACCAGCCAGTGTTTCCAAAAGCAGCTTTATAACAAACGTCATTGTTTCTACCTGGAAAATACAAAGAAAATGTTCATTGGTTAAATGTACAATCCCTTAATTTTATTGATTACAGATTCATTGATGAGTTTGTTTTAGAAATGTGGATGTGGTGAGATTACATCACCAATGTTACACAAGCTAATAATGGAATTAATAATATTTGTCAAATTGATCACATACTGTATAACTGTTTTTACAAACTACTTGTATGTGTTTACATTTCTTTAGTAACATCAAACTTTTGTCTGTTTTACAATTATTTTATCTGTACAAACAGGATCATGACTTTATTTTACTGCCTGGCTGTAACTCTTTCAAAGACTGTGATCCCAAAACTATGATGAGCCTTTTGATTTTACAACAGAGAAGCTGTGAGAACATGGCTGTTTGCATCTTTTCCTTTCATTTCTTGTTTTTATTGTCATCATATTTTACACCTTCTGTTAACGTTATAAAAATAAATCAAGAAAAAATATATATTTTCCTTGTGGTTGATATAACACAAATTCTTTACATTATTAGTGAATAACGTTCTTGCTTAAGACCTCATGTGAAAATAGCTTCAGTTCTGTGAGAGAACTATTTATTTGTGGGAAAATTTGTTTGTATCATCAATTATAATGTTCAAGATGAAGATGATTGTCAATCTTCATCTACTGAATAAAAGCTATACTGTGTAAAGTCAGACTGATGTGACATTACTCACTCTCTGAATCAGTGTAAGATGATGTTCCAAGTGTTTCTCTGAGGAGAAAATAAATATCAAAAGACTTATTAGAAATGTATTTAACATCAGTTATAATACAAAGACTTTCATTCCACTAACCCTCCTTAACAGTGAAATAATAATAATGTGCAGAGCTACTTGAAGATTTTCCAACAATGTTGAATGGTTTTGGATATATTTGTTATTGTACTGTTTATGCCCAAACTTACAAAATATTGTACCCCAGCTAATGTACTTTATCTTTACATAATAAACTATAAAACTTATGAGACACATGTGACTGCATTGTGTGCAAGTTTTATGTTTTTCATGTTTTTGTCTGCTTTGTCTTACCTTTAGTTATTGAGCTGATATCTGACAACCTCTGCACCAGATCAGTCCTGTTCATCTCCTTTAAAACCTTTTTGGTCACCTCCACACACTCTCGGCTGTTAATCTCCACCATCAGCTCCACAGTTTCCTGCATGTCTGCCACATCCAGTTGGCTCCTTGAGATGAGCGGGAAATCTTTCTCCAATTCAATGAGCGACTTGAATTTCACAAACTCCTCAGAGCTAAAATCATTCAATATTTCAATAAGCAGCCTCTTATCCATCATTGTGTCTACCTGGAAAATGAAAAAGGTAAATCATACAGTATTACACAGGGCAGGATGTGAAGTGTTTGTTTGCTCTACTACCATGAATACCATGACTGACGATTTAGACAGTGCTCTCCACCACCAACACTGAAACACCAAATAATGGAAAATCATTTGGACGAATGGTGTTCATCCCTCCAGTAGAGTTTCATAGAAGTCATGTATTAATGTTTTATATTATGGATGGATGTGGATTTTCATTTAAAGAGGTCCGAGAATTGATCCTTGTAATGACATTGATGTGTATATTTATTTAATTGGATCCCTTAAATTTTCCATTAAAGGAACAGAGTTACGCTGTGACTCTAATTAATCTACCTTTAATTTCTCCACCAACAATCTATAATGTTGTTCCAAACACTTGTAGTTTCTCCACAGCATAGCTAAAAACACTATTTCCATGTTACACTATCTCTGCCTCATAGCTCCACCAGAAGAAACATACTTAGTGATTTATTTGCACAGCAATGATTGTTTGGAAAATACTGATTATATGGATGAACAGTAGATAAATGAGTTATGCAGCAGCAGTGGTTTGATAAGTTTCTGTGGTTGTTGTGATGTTTTCTTGCAGTTATTCTGGATCAATATTGGAATCCACTGTAACTTCTGTGAATCTGAATACAGCTGCTGTCATCTACAAAAGGAGCAAATTATAAACTTTTCAAAGCCAAATTTTAGGCCCACAGGGGGCGAGTAAATATTGATTTTCAGTGGGGTATTCCTGTGAGGATTTCAGAAACATTTCAGAAACAAGAAAAGTGTAGTCAAATGAAATATTGGACTTATATTCAAAGTATTGTGTTTAAGTAAGTAAGTAAGTATATGAAAGCACAAACTACGCTATATACACCTACATTATAAGGCTTTAGATGCTTAGGATTTACTCACTTGCACTGTATCCATGACTTTCACATCCATGACAGTCTCGCTCTTCGTTCTCTTGAGGTCATCAATAAGATGTGGCTCGTTTCTCTGCAGGATTTTGTAGAAGATCTGTTTTCCTCTAACTCCACTGGATTCCAAGGGCCCACTAAGGAGTGCCCTCGTAGTCTCCTGAGAGTCATGATTAGCCCTGATTTTATCATAATTTACTTGATTTATAACATCACATTCAAGGAGTTCATCTAAAATTGGTGCAACATTGGTCACTCTCTGGATTAGCTTGACTCAATGTTTATCCACAAAAAGCTCTGAGTAGAGAAAGAAACATGACACAAAGTTGATAGATTTAAGATATTATGAAGCTATAATCAGTGTATATCAGAACATGTTTCATATGAGGTTTAGCAAACTAAAATGCATACAGTATTAATTTGAAAGAGTGGATTTTAAAAAACCTTGATCAAGCTGACCTGTTCAAAATATCCCATGGTTCAATTATTGTCAGATTCTGGTTTTACGTTTTTCTTGCGGTAGACAAGTGTAATTTAGTAGTGTAATTTAGTTGCAGGTGTAAGTCAGATAAGGAAAGCCCCCCTAAAATCTTCTTTAGCCCCCCCAAAATAAATCTACCTTATTGGTTTAAATCATCAATAGTTTTTTCTTCATTCATTTTTCATTTAAGTCGATTGAAATGTGCGTCCCCACATTCACAATGTACCTAAAACGCTAGAAACTAGGACCTGAGAGAGGCTGCTGCTGCTCTAATCCAGCGTTTCCATTGGCTGTGCTGCTCACTCAGAGCCCAAAGTAGAGACTGTGATGGTAGTCAGAAACTACTGAAGTGACAAGATGCTGGCGAAGATGTTATCAAGATAAATATAATATACAGAGTGAGATAGTATGTAGTTACAGAGTGAAGATACCAAGCTCCAATATGAATTTGTGGCAAATGATGGTCAATGTAGCGAGCTATCAAGTTGTTTCTTGTTTGTTTCTTGCTTAACGTTAGCTAACTTTAGGTTTATGAGAGGAAAAGACAAGAGGATGGGCTATATAACACTCATATTATACAGTGGAAACCACTTATATAATCACAGTTACAGTGATCAACCGCTTATATGGATCAAAAAGCTCAGGACAGAATCATTCCTATACAAATGCCATTTAAATAATTTGCTTATAGTAATCAGTAGTCCGCTTACAGAGTTCATTTTGGGTCTTTTCATACATGAAAACATGGAGGAAAAAAATAAAATTACGGTAACTCTATTTTCATTTTTTTTTACCTTACTCCCATGATACACATATGATATTGTAATTAGCGGTTGCGGCACCATTATCAGGGGTGCGGAGATGCGGGGTGTGTTTATTTGTATTTATTTGAGTGTAAAAGCGAGTGGGAGTTGTCTAAGCTTTCAGTTAAAATTAATACTGAATTTTATGACATAGGCCTATTACTCATACTAGACATAAACTAGCCTAAATGATTCTATGACATTCTTAGTTTTAGAAGTTCACACATCAAACATCAGTCTGTTTATGAATAACATACTTAGGACCTGCAACTTATCTAAGAGAGAGGAGATAGGATTTGCTATTTGCTTGATCTGTGCCTGTTGTAAGTGGATGAATAGCATTTAAGTCATATTAGATCCATGCCTGTTACCAACTATGAAGAGACAGATCTATTGTGTTGATTTTACACCTATTGCTACTCTAAAAATTCATGACAAACAGACATTTTGGGGCCGTTTTAAAAAAAAAATCCTCCCCCCAGACCTCCCTGGTAAAGGCTTAGCCCCGCTAACCATAAATCTCTAGTGACGCCCCTGTCTACAGCAATATTATATATTATAAATATACTTTGCACAAATAAATATACAGGAGAAGTAAGTCATTTGAAAAGTACATTTCTCACAGATGTACCATATCAGGTACATAATGGATCCTGGATACAACTTTCAGATACATCCCCCCCTGTCTCCCCTCATTTCCTGTAATCTCTCAACTTTAATCTCTAATAAAGATCAAACATATTCCAGAGTACTTTCTTTTAGAGCTGCAATTATTAGTTGATTAATTGATTAGTTGCCAGTTATTACATTTTAATCACCTATTAATTATTTTGAGTCATTTGAAGAAAAAATACCCATCTACCTTATCTAATTTCAGCTTCTTAAATATGAATTTAAATATTTTGTGGTTTCTTTAGTCTTCTATAATAATAAACTGATTATCTTTGGGTTGTGGACAAAAGATCAGATGTACAACAAACTATGGTAACATGTAAGAAGTGCAAGAAGACTGTAACAACAAAAGGGGGCACCAAAACAAACTTATTTCACCACCTCAAGTAAAAACACCTGGTTGAGTATGAGGAGAGACAAAAATCTCTCCAGGAGTATTATCGAAGAAATATCCTCAAATATTGTGATACTATTTTAGGGCAATATCGCCCACACCTAAAACAGACACACACACACACACACACACACACACACACACACACAGTTGTGTTTCCCCATTACTTCAGAGGACATTACATTAACTTACACTGGTGCTTGAAAGTTTCCTTTAGAATTTGCTCTATTTCTGCATAAATATGACCTAAAACGTGATCAAATTTTCATGCAAGTCCTAAAACTAGATAAAGAGACATCAGTTAAACAAGTGAGACAAAAACCTTTCACTTGTTTATTTATTTATTGTGTAAAATGATACAATGTTGCATATTTGTGAAACTCCAGCATTATCAATTCATTTGAAGGGGAAATTAGAATCAGGTGTTTCAATCAATCGGATGACATTCAGGTGCATCTGGGAGGCCCTGCTTTATTTGAAGAAGTGAAATCTGGATCTTCACGATCACGAAGTCTGGGCTTCACAACACAGGTTTGTGGAAATGTGTCACTGCTCAAACAAAGGAGATTTCTGAGGACCTTAGAAGGAGAGTTGTTGATGCTCACTGGGCTGGAAAGAGTTAAAAAAAAAAAAAACATATCTAAAGAGTTTGGACTCCACCAGTTGACTGTCAGGCAAATTGTGTACAAGTGGAGGACATTCAACACCATTGTTACTAGGGGTGTCACAATTTCGATTCCACATCAAAAATCAATGAAGAACATTTCAAATCCTCCTGCTTCCCTCAACTCACCGGTGTGCCTTTCATGTGAATTATGTAAACAACACATGTTATTATTTCATATTAAATAAAGTATTTAAATTTGATCATATGGCCTTAGTGTGGTACATTACAAAAAAACATGGTGGTTATATCACACTTGATACCATCTTTTTAGAGAAGAATTTGAAAATGTAAATGACAGTTATCAGGGCATAAAACCAATGATCGGTTGATCTTTACAAATCAAGATTCGATAGTCTAACAATGGCATAGTCATTGGTGCTGAAAAAAAATGTTTAAATCAAAAATTGAACCCAGTCATGACCTTAAAATCAAAAGTCAAATTGAATCATGGATTTGGGGAAATGTGACACTCCCCAGGAGTGGTCGACCAACAAAGATCCCACCAGGAGCAAGGCATGTAATAGTCTGAGAGGTCACAAGGGACCCCAGGGTAACATCTAGGGAACTAAAGGCCTCTCTTGCAGTGATTTATGTCAATGTTCATGAATCTGCCATCAGGAGAGCAATGAACATCAATGGTGTTCATGGCAGAGTTGCAAAGAGAAACCCACTACTCTCCAAAAAGAACATTGCTGTCTGTCTATGGTTTGCTCAAAGCCACATGGATACACCAGAAGGCTGTTGGAGAAATATTCTGTGGACGAATGAGACCGAAATCAAACTTTTTGGTTTGAATGAGAAGCATTATGTTTGGCGACGAGCAAACACAGCATTCCAGTATAAGAGCCATGTCCCATCTGTGAAACATGGTGGTGACAGTATCATGGTTTGGGCCTGTTTTGCTGCCTCTGGACCAGGACAGCTTGCAATCATTAATGGAACTATGAATTCTGAGTTGTACCAGCAAATTCTACAGGAAAATGTCAAGGTACCCGTCGGTGAACTGAAGCTCAACAGAACAGGGGTCATGCAGCAAAAAAAATTGACCCTAAACACACAAGTTGTTCTATCAAAGACTGATAAAAGTAGAAGAATGTTTTGGAAATATTTTGGAACAGTCCTGACCTTAATCCAATAGAAATGCTGTGGAAGGACCTGCACTTCATGCAAGGAAGCCCACCAACATCCCTGAGTTGAGACTGTTGGGTAAGGAGGAATAGGCTGAAATTCCTCCAAGCCAATGTGCAGGGCTGATAAACAGGTACCAGAAAAGTTTTACGAAGTTATTGCTGCAAAAGGGGGTCACACCGGTTACTGAAAGCAAGGGTTCACATACTTTTGCCTCACACAAATATGTAAGATTTGACAATTTTCCTCAATAAATAAATGGATAAGTTTAATGTTTTGTTTCATTTGTTTAATTGGGTTCGCTTAAGTTTTAGTAATTGTGTGAACATCTGATCACGTTTTAGGTCATTGAAGTTATGCCGAAACAGAAAATTCTAACACAAACTTTCAAGCACCATTGTACATTCATTTCCTGTAGATTACCCTAACCTCAACCACTACTTGCCCCACCCTAACCAAAACCTTAACCTAAACCTTACCTTCATTTTAAACTAGTCTTCACCCTAAAATAAATGATTTACATTATGGAGACTTGCTTTTTGTCCTCAAAAGGGAGGCGAGTCCCCAAATGTGACTGTTTAAACAGATTTATGTCCCCACAAATTATGAATACCTGATACTCTCTCTCTCTCTCTCTCTCTCTCTCTCTCTCTCTCTCTCTCTCTCTCTCTCTCTCTCTCTCTCTCTCGTTTAACGTTAAATTGTCTTTGCTGTTGTTTTCCTGTTTCATCGTTAACTGTCGAGTCAAAGCACTTTGGAAACTTTAACAAACTGTTTAACTCTAACGTAAACAAAGTGTTAACTAATGTTTTATTGTAGTATTGGGCTGTTGTAACAATTTACACACACGAATACATCCCTACAGAAGAAGCAGGACGATGAAAGTGAAAGTTAAAAAGAAGAATAAAATACAGTTTGAAAGACAGTTTTACCGTTTTAACTGCAGTTTGTCGCTCCAGCCGTTAAGATGTAAAATCCGCCCAGTTTTTTCTCTGAATTCATTGAGGTAAATCTTTCATTGTTGTGTCCATAAATGATCTTTACTGTGATTCAGGTGCTGCTGTCTGTATCAGGTATTAACTGCTTCCTAGTTCCTCAAATATTCCTGCTGACTGTGGTAATAAATGTCCCCGGGCGTCTCTCTCTCTCTCTCTTCCGTCAGTGAGTGTTCCAGTAATACCTGTTGTGCTATGAAAATCAGCCCTAGTCGCGAGAAACACGCCTATTTGAAGATAATCGCTTTAAAACGACAAGCAAACGTACAGATAATACCCACAAGACCTTTTAATCATTTATAAACTGAGTAAATGTCAAAGGGACTAAATGACTCATGTTTTTCGAGACACAATTTACTACGAATAACAACCAACACAAATCAGTCTCATTGTGTTTAAGTCCAGATATAATTTGAAAGTGAATAGAATAGACTGTATTTATATTTAGTATATTTATTTTTTTGTTTTATGAATTTTATGAATTCTCTATATAGTGTTGTTTTTTTAACAGGCATTTTGTATCCCCTTTGTGATCCATGGCCAATCTGTATAATTTTGCTTTCTTATGTATTGTTTTATTTGACAGTTTTTATCATATAATGATCTAAATATTTTTAGAAATGTTTCATAGGCTTTGTCAGTGTCTTCTTCATTATATAGGCTACTCTGTGTTAATGATTCATGTCTAAATGCACTTATGGATTCCTCCATACTCACCTGTATTTCAATTTACTGGCATCCTTATCCTTCTCATAATCACAGTCATAGATCACAAAACTGGCAAATGGTCACTGCACACTCCTCCACTCACATTTATAACTTTTCAGTTCCTGATGTGATTAATATGTACCTCCTACTTTAAACTTTAAAGCAACCTGCAATGCCTTTCCTTTATCCAAAGGTATATACAAAATAATTTGAGAAGATCACCTCTCATCTGAGCTTTGTTCACTGGCATGGAGGTTTTGTAAGAAACACTCAGTGCTACTTTCTTCTTCTAGATAAATAATCACACTACTGGGGTCCTTTATGACATTACAGCTCTTTAAGACATCAGTTTAAACTTGAATATTTCCTCACTGGCAATATTCACCTCAATTTCATCATATCAGTAAAGACTTAAAACCCGTTTGAACAATCACAGACACAAATGAATGTTATGATCAGTGTGCACATTTTGAAAAACTTGGCCGTAAAAACACACATGTGACTCTGTCAGATCAATATACTTGCTTCATATATATTGTTTTTAGATCACTTCATTCTCTCAAATAATCAGAACCAAACATAACAACGAGGGAATTTATTATAGATTTTAAAATAAAAAATATGTTGAATGACCCTCATACAGTAAACAGTGCTCCTTTGTTGCCACCTGGTAATTTCAAAGGATACAGTACATTCATAGGCAACACATATTTATTTGTAAAGCACCTTTCAACAACAAGACAATTCAAAGTGCTTTATGTGAGACGTCAAAAAAGATATTAAGACAAGATATCCAGTATAAAAAGAAAGCATTATAAAAAAGACACTGATAGAATTAAAAAATAATAAAATACAAGATTAAAATAAGATCAAATCGAACAAAACATAAAAAACAAAAGAAAAAAAATGTGTCTTACATCTACAAGAGTTTTAGTTCTTGTTGACACTGTCAGAAAGGTGATAATTCAACTTAATGTTTATTATTGAAGTCGTAGTGGGCAGTGTTGTTGTTGTTCTGGACTGCATTATATTAAAAGGTGTTTCTAATATTTTGTCCATCCCCCGTTTACATACATGAGGGGGGAAGAATATTAGAAACATCTTTTAATATAATGCGAAACATCACCAAACACTATGACCTCAATAATCAACATAAACATTTTTTCAAGATTAAATACTGTTATATGATTCTCTTCATTTCTCTTTTCCCTTTAAGATCTTTCAACTGATAAATATATTTACATTATTTGTCAGGACTTTAAGTCTTTCACACACTCTGCTGCTAAAAAACTTGAATGAGCCACCTGATCTAAACATCACATGTTCTTGTTGTTATAACAAAGGCAGAAATAAATCACCCTCTGTATTTGATTTGTTGCATTTTGTTTTCATAGTTAAAAATAGTCACGATGCAATAATTTTACACTTGTGTCTTAAAAACTTTGGACAGCTCTGTTTCTTGATTTCCTCTTGTCCTCCTCAGTGCTAGAGACAGCAGTAGTGCTGCAACTGATGAGTGGATCACTGAGAAATAAAATAAAATATGGGAAGACTTGTAAAATACTCCTTTAACTGTTTGTTTGATCAGGTCCAAATGTTCTGTAATATTCTAAATAATTAGGTCAGCAGCAAAAATGGGATTGTTTCTGCCACTCAACAGGCCACTTCTGTGTTTTTATTTGTTTATTGTTTTCTTATGATTTACCTTTGGATCCTGAGCTGGTGTCTCACAACTGCTTCACCAGATCGTTCCTGTCTATTTTCTTGAAAAGCATCTTGGTCACCTCTGCAGCTTGTTGGCTGTAGGTCTGCTCCATCAGATCCACCACATGTTTCCTGTCTGCCTTCTCCAGTTTGCTCTGTGGGATGCACGGGAGTTCTGCCGGGATGAGGTCTCTGTCCTGCAAAAACCACTTGAAGTCTTCGAATTTTTCCTCTCTCAAACGTTGCAGCATTTTCAAAAGCTTCTCTTTAATCGTTGTGATTGTTGCTGCCTGGTGAAATATAAACAAATAAACAAAGGGAGATGATTTGAACATAATTTTATTGATTAGAGCTGAACAGCTCCTCTGAATGCAGCATCAGTTCTAATCATGATTTAAAATATTGGATGATTTTCAACCTGCATCTTATTGACTGAAGATTTGTTGTGAAAAGTCAGACTGATGTGACATTACTCACTTTCTGGACCAGTGCAGATAGTTCATCCACACTTTGTTCCTCTGAGGAGAAATGGAATAAAACACTTTGCATCAGGCTTTCTTGATTCATAAAGATTTACAATACAAAGGGTTTTATCAAAAAATGACCAACAAAGCAAACACAATCTTGAATCTCTCACCCTCTAATCATTGTGATTTCACATCAAAGTGCAACTTTGCGCTGCTCCTTTCACTCACACAATCAACAATTTCTATATAAATTCTACTTTTTTATTTAAAGTGGAGCTTACTTAAATTTTAGAGATCCAAATAAAACACAAATGAACACAATAATTAAAGAGGAATCAGAGCCCATAAAGTGTTTATTTTGACAGGTCAGTTCTACATTTTATTGATATAATGTCATTCATCCTCCAAATGCCATTTTTAAACCCTCAAATCTCACTTTTTTGTTTTATTTGTTATTCCATGCAGCACTTACATTAGCCACTATAATGTGTCTAACCCTTGATCAAGTTAGACTTGTTCTGTTTTGTTTTTGTTTTTTTTGTTTTTTTCTTCTAAGTGTTAAAAGTCATTTCATGAGAAAATTGCATAGTTAATACCTGTGGACCTGCCTTCAGTCAAAGTATTTCCACCAGTTGCTCCACTTGAGGATCCCAAAGCTGTAAGAAATTTAGGGAAAATTGTAATTGTTGAACAATTGTATTGTTCTTCTTTAACGTCACTGACACAGAAAACAAACTGCTTTCTTTAATGATCAGAACACTTGAGAAAAAAATAAAAATAAAATCAGGATCTGTCTCTCAGCTTTTGTTTCTCTTAATTTGCCCTTGATTTGCACCTCCTGTTTATGAATCCCTCAGTGGGTTAGTGTCTATTAGTGTCTACATGTCAGATCAACTAAATAAAAGTTTAAGTGAGGGAATACATACTTTACAGAGGGATAAAGTTTCAAGTAAAATTCAAAACCAAAGCTACAACAGCTACAAAGATAGGGAAACATGTGTGGTTACAATAAAAAAAGACTAAAGACAACAAACAAAATGTAAATTAACAAAATGTAATGAAAATGTAAATAATGTTTAGATTGCATTCTGGTAGAAACATTTTTATTTCTTGAAAAATGTACTACAGTAACTGCTAAAACATTGAAATCAAGATATTGTATTTGAGTGAGTATTTGCATAAGGCATAAATAAGGATGAATAAAGGATGGCGGTTTTCTGTTTTTTCTTATTGTCAACAAATCTCATGTGCAGAATCAAATCAACAATGAATTGATCCTACTTACAAGTATTGTGTTTATCCAAAGCCTGATATATGTGCTGTAGACCTCCGTTGTTTTCAAAAAACTATTAAAAACATGTTAATGAGCCACATCGCTGCACTGGGTGACATGTTCCTTCATCCCTGAAGACAGTGGTTACCGTAGTAATCTGTAACTGTTCCTGTTAAGAGACTCGCGTCCTCGCACATGAACGGTGGCCTCTTCCTGACATAGAAATACTTTGTGGAGAGTAAAAACTTGATCGCTGTTATTAGTTATTGGAGCCATTTTTAAACAACTAACCACACTCTTTATGGCACAGAGGAATAACATGTCAGGCTTTGGATACAGACACAATACTTGTGAGTAGAATTGATTCATTGTTATTGTGGCTCTGCACGTGAGATTTGTAGACAATAGAAAAGCTGAAAATTGCCATCCTCATCCCTAACTATAGGCAGTCCTAAACTTCAATAATCAATCAAGAATAATGTATTTTGAACAACGTTATTATCAGTATTTTAGTCAACTTTACATTTAAGGCAGCAAAATGCAATGTTTGCCAACATGCATGTTTTTAAGGTGAAGTGCCTCTTTATGTTTTGTAATGTACCTACCTCTCACTGTAGCACCAGCTGGTCCAGCTGATGATGCTGCAGCTGCAACACATTAAATGATAACCTTATAATAAATACATTGTTCTAGACAAGAATACTTCAGCAGGCAAACCAAAGTACAAGAATACTGCACAAAATAGCTGGCCAAGTTCAGCTCTGCAAATTCAGCTAAAGACAACTTCTCAGCAGTTTATTTAAAATGGTCAAATGTGAAATATGTGAAAAACAAACAAACAAACACAACAACTTAGGTGCTACAATAATATCATGGTGATCTTATGATTTGGTTTCAAAACTACAAACATTTTAAACATTGATGAAATTCCAATTGGTTTTATTCTGGTTGAAATATTTGCAACAAATGTGTGAAATATTTATGACATATGACTGAAAGCTGAAATCTCGTATAGTAATGGACAGTACATATATGCAGTGTCTTACCTTCTGAATGACCAGATTTTGGATAGTCAGCTGAAATGAAATGGAGAACAAAACATATACCAATATTTGCTGATTTTGTGGGTTTATGTATTTCATTCACAACAAAAGATTAAATAATGAGACATTTTAGCTAAATAAAATATCTATTATATTTAATATCATTAATATTCTTATTCTAAAGGATCAGTTGTAGTTCAAAAACCACCGGATGTTATTACAGCGCTGGTCAAATTTGTTGTGTTTTGATAAATTGCTCTGTCTCAAAACCCATACTTGCTGTCTTAAGCACTTCTATGGGTTTGTGACTATTCATGGAATAAAATAAACAGGAATTTCTCCTCATTATCATGTATTAAATGGCAGGTGAACACATAAATCAGACAGCTACAACCAGAATATCACACTCACAGAGCAACACGTCCATTTTCAGTGTGCATTGGTGTTGGTGATTCAGGTCTCATTAATTATTACATTAATTATATAGAACTTTTAAGTTAATGGAAAAGACAGAATGCATCTTTTTATATAGTGTAGGTAATATTGTTTAACAACCACTGACCTTTTCGAATTTCACAGGTCCACACTGATTCACACACTGGTTCACTCTTCTTTGCATAACGGTCAAAGAGTGTAAAGTTGAAGTTTCTGTCTGGATGTTCAATGAACACGTCATAGAAATTCGGGTCTTGGCTGTCATATCTGAGGGTTATCCCGTCCTGTGTAAAAAATACAACATAAAAGGAGAGGAGGAGTTAGTTTTTGACAAAGGTAAACAGTCAAGTTAAATCCTTTATAACAAAAACAAAACTAGTTGATTAGTGTCTGGTCATTAAGAACACTGTTTTGCGCATGCTCACATCATTCACAGTTCTGTCTGGCTGCTGATCTCTCCCAAACTCTGAACACAGCGAGCAAAGCTGACTCCACATTCACCAAGCAGTATTGGTAACCTTCTTGAAGTAGCTTATGTGTGACCAAAAAGTCAATGGATTTGTCACTAGGCTCTTAAAAGCTGTATCTAGGGAGAATGTTGCTAAGTTGACAACACCGATCACATGTCTCTTTGCACAAGTTGCCAATACAAACAATGATGCATCTATTTACAATTAAAGGAGTCTAAATGCCAATTCCCTTAATTGTATCCATGTTTCTCACTTGCATATTTTCCTTGTGTCTTATGTTGTATTCACATCATATTGTTCAGTGTTTAATTACAGCCAAGTTGGAAAAGACGTTCACATCAGCTACCTGATTGCAATTCTGAGTTGAAAATGTTTTAAATTTCTGACAGTTACAATATTTCCAACATGGCTAAAAGAACTACGAAAGTGTCAAAATCCCTGCAGCAAAATGCTGCAATTTCACCATCAGTCACATCTAAAAAATCTAATAATAACACAAATACAATAAATCAACTTGAAATAAAATATTGTTAAAATGTGCAAAACCAGGTGTGACCACACCATTTGCACACCTCAATGTGAAATGCAATGGCTTTGATCCTATTTTATCTTTTCATACAATACGTCTGAACCACAATTCACTACATAACTGAAGCGAGGTCTGTGAGCTAGTTCAGGCAGCCCAACTCAAGTGGCTGCTCCACTCACAAGCCATACTCCCCTCACTGTGACATATATCCAACATACCCTTATAACCTTGGCGGTGTACTTAAGTCGTCAGTACTCTGCTCACATTTAGCTGCATCCTGCTGCCACACTGGTCATACAAGCTATGCTTGCTTGCTGCCATTTGTAGGCCTATAGAGTTTCAAAAGCTTGACCTCCACCCCAGCATCCACCTGTAGGCTCTGAGTCTAGGAGGGAAGTTAGTACTGTTGCTCCCAACTCCTTGCTGTGTGACATCAATGTTTTCTTGTGGGGAGTCACAAGATCAGAGCCTAGACGCCAAACATTAATGCTGTACATGTTCTGCATTTAAATAATAATGTACTCCACATGAGTTGGCTGACTGACATGTAATTACTGAGAGACAGTACAAAGTATACCGGAGGGGAAATTTTAGCTGTGTCGATGTCTGCAGTGAGAACGAATCCTTGTTGCATTTTCAGATACTTGTCTGGACGTGGCTTCCGGATTACTGTGTATCCATCTGAGAATTCTGTTTTGTCCACTGTCTGGAAAAAAAAGCAATATACTGTAAGCACAAAGCTGCTTCAAGGTTACAGTAGCAAACATTGTCATTTGTGTTTTAAAGTACATGAATAAGCAATACGGTTTTTACAATAGAGTATTAGGAGCACTGTTGGGAAAAAATGAAATGTGAGGTTTCCAGAATAGACAAGATATTGAGGAAAAGATGATGTTATGAAAATAATATATATTTTGAGAATAACCAAATACGCTGCTGTAGAATTGTGGTTTAATGAGTAAACAGGCGAGAGCAGCCTTCATTAAAAATTAAGTTACAGTATATTTCATCAGTGAAGGAAATACTTAGTGTATCACACCCGCAGTCAAAATACAATAAACCAACTGCATTATTTCTGAATTGTATAATCTTATGAAGCAGCTGCTGAAGCACATTGAGCACTTGGTTTTGTCCAGACAGCTGTGCCAAAGAGAGCAGAGATCAAATCTCAATGTATGGTGTCGGAAAAGGATTGAAGGCTGCTGCACATTGACATGCAGTGAGCAGTGGGCTTAATTTGAAAAGTTTCAGTTTGTCAGTGAGATCTCTTTGTCTCCAACCAGCTGAAAGAAATCTGACGAGAATCACTTGGTCCATCATCTTAAAATAAGGAAATGTGTCCACTTCGCTGTCTCATGTTTTAAGTGGCTTATCTTCAATAAAATGTGCATAAAAATAACAAGTGTAAATGTGAACTTTGTTATTGATCACACATGTATGTTTCAATGGTAAGTCATATTTTTGGATATCGTTTTAAGAAGATTTTTAAATGGGAATACAGAAAGGGGAAAAAAACCTTCTGTGACCAGCGACTCCTCCCACTTCACAACTCTATTCTCACAATTTCACTTTTTTTCCACCACTGGCCCTAATACTCAGTTGTAGGTTTTTTAATCTGATTATATTATACATTTGTGATAGTAAGATATTAAATAACCTGTTTTAGAGCAGGATCATGTGGGATCAGATACACATGTAGCTGGAGGAACGTTGTGTTTGGTTTATAGTATATTAACACGTTGCACTTTATTTTCACCGGAAAGCCAATTTTCATCAGAACCGCTCTTGGAGAGAAAACTGGTTCGGATAACTTGACATGGGATGATGTGACCTCAGACACGTCCTCAACAAAATCTCCACAAGCATCTATGTGTAGGACTGCAAACTTGTCTAATATTGTAGAGTCATCTGCACAAAATACAAGCACATATATTTAGTGTGGAGAAAGGGATTGTATCACAATACATTTAAATACATGTTTACTTATTTCTTCATGTCCACTTACCTGTGCAGATCCAGTGTGGCAGGTACACTTCATTTAACTTCCCAGCAATGACTGTGATGTCAAGTAGAGGACCTGCAGGCATGTATTGTAAGCTTTCCATTCTCTCCATGTGTTCTTCCCAAGACCAGAACTGGTACTTAAAGCTGACCTTTTCTTCACAGACCCATCGCAGGTCAGAGACACTGCATTCAAACTTTCCTGCTTCAGACTGTAGGCTGAAAGAAAAAGAAACAAATGAGTTTGTGCATATTTGCAAAATAATTTTAAGTGTAATGGAGTAAATGTAAACTTAACCAGTAGGTTAACCAGTAAAGAACCTAGCTGAAATGTTTGCCATAGTTCCAGTTTGTTGTGACACAATATTGAAGATGTTATTTTTACCTGTAAGTTGGAGCCTCATCTGCATCTGTACTGTTCACTTCAGGTTCAAGTTTAGTCCAGTCACTGGACTCCTGCACAGGAGGACAATCACTTTTGTAAATACTGTAAGTGGAATTGTTCCTGTTTAATCTTTTTCAACATCATACAAATGAACAAATAAAAAAAAATATTGAAAGAAAGGGATTACCATAATGCTTCCATGAGCCTCAAACTCCAAGCTTCTTGAAGGCCCTTGTTAAAACACAATGGAAAATGTTGTGTTAATATAATGTTTATATATAAAATCATATTTTAACTAACAAATGCTTTGCTGCTTTAGCACTATGTGCTACATAACACTCCTCCAGTATGAGAACAATATGTTAGAGTAGCAGCACTTCACAGGACTTCTGTTATGTACAACGTACAGGCTAGCTACATGTAGCCAACATCAAACATGTAAAGTAATGAGTGTTGATGTTGCCGTCATGCTATATAGTCAATGTCCTGTATCGTGCTGTTGTGGTACCAAACCAGATACCGAAAACCAACAACTTAATGATGGTGTAAGTGTTTGTTTTTTTTCACACAACTTACCTTTGGATCCTGAGCTGGTGTCTAACAAAATCTGCACCAGATCCATCCTGTTCATCTTCATTAAAACCTCCCCGATCACCTCCACAGCCTGTTGACCACAAATCTCCACCATCAGATCCACTAAATCAACTGTGCTGTCTGCCCTCTCTATTCGGACTCCTGGGATTCTTGGGAGATCTTTCATTTGTAGGTTCTGCAGCCACCACTTGACCTGCTCGATCTCCCCAAGACATAATTCTTCCAGTGTTTCCAAAAGCTTCTCCTTAACTCGTGTCATTGTTTCGTCCTGACGGATTCAAAGTGATCAGAGGGCATTTATATAATATTTCCACTGTAATGATAAAACACTGATGTCTTTGCATCAATGTACACATTTAAATCATGTGACTAATATTAACCACATGAGGCAAAATTATACATTTAGTGAAATTGGACTCATTCACCATCACTTTTGTAAATAAATGGAATTGTTCAATTTACAAATAAACAAAAGAGCAAATTGAATAATAAAAGAGATTACCATAATGCCTCCATGAGCCCCAAGCTCCAAGCTTCCTGAAGGACCTTGTTAAAACACATCGGAAAATGTTTTAAATTATTATATATTTATAAATGGAATCATATGGTAACCTTCCAGATGCTCTGCTGCTTTAGCACTATGTGCTATACTCCCATATATTCTGTGCACACACATCTATTGTGTGTCTGTCAATCCTGGGAGAGGGATCCATCCTCTGTCACTCTTCCTGAGGTTTCTTCAATTTATTCCCTGTTAAAAGGTTGTTGTTTGTGGTATTGGTCTATACAAATAAAATTGACTTGACTTGACTTCACTACATGGCGCTGCTCCAGTATGAGAGCAATATGTTATGCAGGACTTACTGCTGAGAAAAGTCTAAGTTGCGGAAAAGTGGCAGCACTTCACAGAACTTCTGCTATGTACAATGTACAGGCTAGCTACATGTAGCTGTTGTAGTAATCATTCCTCATGAGAGGGAAAGATTATACAATGAAAATACAGGAACAATAATATAACTTAATTTGTTTTGCATGTACATATATTAAAATAAACAACTGGATAGTAGCCAACATCAAACATGTAAAGTAATGGGTGTTAATGTTGCCGTCATGCTATATAGTCAATGTCCTGTATTATGCTGTTGTGGTACCAAGCCAGGTACCAAAAACCAACAACTTAATGATGGTGTAAGACAAGCTTAATGCTAACAACTAAATTGTTCTCACAAATAACGCAGAGATTAGTTTGCATAATTAGATCTTTTTTCGCAAAAACACCCCCAACATTATAATCATTATAATTATTTTCACAGGTGTTAGTAAATCCATCCAACCATCAGTGTCCTGTCTTATGTTGTCATTGCACCAAGCCAGGTACCAAAAACCAGGTAATGCAAATATTTTACATCTTAATGATGGTGTAACAGGAACTTAATGATGATTAATTACATATTTTTTGCCAGATTACAAGAAATGTAAAATGTTCAATGTTCAATGTTCAAAGTAGAATAAGACCCTACTCTGCATATCAAAGGTTTGATATTGGAATTGTATTGGGGTTTTGTTTTCGCAAAACTTACCTTTGGATCCTGAGCTGGTGTCTGACAACCTCTGTACCAGATCCGTCCTGTTCATCTTCTTTAAAACCTCCCTGGTCACCTCCACAGACTGTTGACCACAGATCTCAACCATCAGCTCCACTAAGTCAACTTTGTTCTGTGCCATCTCTATTCGGACTCTTGGGATTCTTGGGAATTCTTTCATTTGAAGTTTCTGCAGGATGTCTTTGAATTGCAAGAATTCCCCAAAACGTAATTCTTCCAGTGTTTCCAAAAGTTTCTCCTTAACTGGTGTCATCGTAACATCCTGATGGATTAAAAGTGATCAGAGGGCATTTATGTAATATTTCCACTGTAATGATAAAACACTGATGTCTTTGCATCAATGTAAACATTTAAATCATGTGAGTATTGTAACAACTAATATTAATATATTACACAAAGTAATACTGTGATTAATCTACAGTGATTTTATAAAGACAAAGTGTGAGCACAGTGTGATTCATTTCATTTATTTCTATAAACTGGTTATTAGTAATTGTGATTTATTGCATGTCTCCAACTCTTTCTGACACTGTGCTGCCAAAAGTAGGATTGAGCCACCTGATCACATGTTCTTATTGCTTCAACAGCAGCTGTGATATTTCTGCTTTAAAAACTCTTTCCACCTATTTACCATCAGAGTTGAATAAGAAAGTCTGGAAAAACATACACGTCCTAAACATTTAGTTGTCCTGTTGTCATCCTCAGTGGTAGAGATAGCACAGATTTTATTATAACATTATTGGTGGATATAATATTTCAGCTCAAAATCTCAATCAGAATCCTGCCTCAGTTCAGTGAGCACCATCTGATGAAATGATACCATTGGTTTGTATCATTATTTAAAGTGGTCAAGATGAGGATCATTTTCAACCAGCAGCTATTTGATGAAAGCTGTGTTGTGTAAAGTGTGTCTGATGTGACATTACTCACTTTCTGGGGCAGTGAAGACCTCTGCTTCTCTGGGGAGAAAGAAAATAGAAAATGACTCAAGACCGATTAAACATCAGACTATAATCAGTTTTAGTCAGATTTAGTTGCAATAACACTAAAATCTCCTCTGCTGCTTCTGACATCATAAACAATAATCATACAGAGAGAAGAGAGGTTGGATATCATATCATTAAAACCTTTGAAATCTAATAGAATCCAATATAAAAGTCCTGCAACAAATATGACCGTCTTTATGTAAAGATGATTACCTCACAATTATTTGATGTCAAATAGGATTCACAGTGTTGTCAAATTATAATATTCAGTGTGTCAGAGAGGTGTTCATTCAATTCCATGGTCATTTTTTGGGTCCAAGCATGTAGCATTGATGCAATTTATTATACTGTCAATTGTACCTAATATTTTGCCTCCCCTTAAAGTCAAACTGTAACTGGAATTCTCCTCACTTTGTTTGGAAGGAAACATAATCCATAATGATACTGCAGCTATTGTGTATCATTTTCATTTCTCTAAGAGGATAAAACCGTCTTCGGAAACATTTGTGAAATTAGCATCTGAGTTTCAGGCTCTAGGAGTGGCTGACTGACAGCTGAGAGCTGCAATGTTAACTTCCCTTCTGTGCTACTGACTGGAGAAAGTCGTAGTCTGATAACGATGATACCACATAGCCTTGGTTATGTAACATTAGCAACTGAAGACTTCTGTCACTTTACATTATTTAACATTTGTGAGCTGTTAAATTTGTTTTCCACTCAGAAAGTGTAAGCTAGCAAGCTAGACTAACTAACTTCTACTCAAAGTAGAAGATAGCCTAGCTCTCTAAAGTTAGATTCCTACCAGATGTCAGATGTCAGAGAAGTGTTGATTAAATTAATGATTTGTTGCCCCCTGCCTACTACTTTTCTCACACTTTACATTGGTGATTAAATGAAGTTTGCACTCAAGCAGATTTACTGTACGTTTTTAAAATAAATTATTAGATATATTCATTAGACACATGTGATTGTGTAATGTGACAGTTTTTGTCTTCTTTGTTTTACCTTTGGGTCTTGAGCTGGTGTCTGATAGCCTCTGAACCAGATCAGATCTGTTTGATAGCCTCTGAACCAGATCAGATCTGTTTATTTTCTTGAAAATCTTCTTCATCAGATTCACAGACTGTTGACCACAGTTCTGTAACATCAGATCCACTATGGCTTCTCTGTCTGCTGTGTAACTCAACATCAGTGAGATGTCTGGGAGGTCCTCCTGGAAGACAGTCAACTGCAGGACCTCTTTGAATTTCTTTAACTCCTGATAACTCAAATCATTCAGGGTTTCCAAAAGCATCTCTTTAACAGCTGCCATTGTTGCTACCTGGAATAATCAAAACATTAATGAGACATACAGTATATTTAATCCATTAGAAAAATGGATAATAAAATAGTTTTCCAATTGCATCTCATGAATGTTAGTGTAGATGTGGGTGTTATATGTTTATCTGTGAGATCACTGTCAAAGCGGAAGAAGAAACTCAGGAAAAATATACATGTTGACATTTCCTCATCTAATCCTCAGTGTTAAAGATATGAAACATTACTGATTGATAAAACTGCAGCTTGAATACAGCTTCAGTGAAAAATATTCAGCTTAAATCATGAGTTTGGGTTGTATCAGTATTTAAAATGTTCAAGATGAGGATCATTCTCAACCTTCAACTATTGAATAAAAGCTGTGTTGTATTGAGTCAGATGTGACATTGCTCACTTTCTGGATCCGTGTAGAGAGCTGTTCATCCACATAATGTTTCTCTGAGGAGAAAAGAAATAAAAAATGACAAATGAGTGATTGATTGAACAACCAACTAGAAACGCTTTGTTTTTACAAATTATTTACAAAATGATACTTAAACCTCAACATTGATGCAGACATTATCACTTATATGTTTCCCCTTGTCCCACAATATTGAAACATTTTTTTATCTTCCTCGTCTTACTTTTGGGTCCTGAGCTGCAGTCTGACAGCCTCTGCACCAGACCAGGCCTGTTCATGTCCTTTAAAACCTTCTTCATCATCTCCACAGACTGTTGGCCGTACTCCTGCACAATAATTAACACTATGTCCTGCATGTCTGTTATCTTCAGCAGCCTCCAATTGATGTCAAAATGCTGTCTTGTGAGCCTCAAGTGATCCTGGAGGACTTGCTTGAAGTTCTTGAGCTTCCTTTTACTCAAACCAGCCAGTGTTTCCAAAAGCAGCTCTATAACAGACGTCATTGTTTCTACCTGGTAAATACAAAGAAAATGTTCATTGGGCAAATGTACAATCTCTCAGCTGGGATGATTACAGATTTTTCTGTTTACATCTCATTAGTGTGTGTCTTTTTATAAATGTGGATATATACAGTTTACATTTCACCAGTGGTAGAGGTAACACTGATTTTTAACATTATTAGTTAACATTCTTGCTTCAGTCCTCACGTGTACATGATGCAACCTGAATATAGCTTCAGTTCTGAGAGAACCAGCTGGTGAAAATCAGGAATTTGTTTGTATCATCATTTATAATGTTGAACATGTTTTTTTCCTGCATCTGTTGAATGAAAGTTGTATCTGTAAAGTCAGACAGATGTGACATTACTCACTTTCTGGATCAGTGCAGGCCACTGTTCATCCACAGAGTGTTTCCCTGAAGAGAAGAAAATAAAACAAGACTCATGAATGCCTGGTTTACCATCAGGCGATATAATCAGACACTATCAGACTATTTTGCTTTTAAAATAAATCTAATATTAAGGATTAATTGCAAAAGGAGAGGAAAATCTGCTCAATAGTAACATCCTAAAAATCAATTTCCAGTTTCACCTGATGAACACTTATCAACATGACGTCACATTTGTTATTAAACTCAGTGTTAAAGCTTCACATAATGAAATGTAGATTAAAATAACTACAGAGCTTTGAGGAAAGGATTCAAATAATATTTGTAATTTTGTTATTAGTGTTTCAAATGTCTTATGGTACCTACCTCCCTCTGTGGTTTTTACACCAGATGCTTCAACTGATGATCCTGCAGCTGAAACACATTTAATGAACATTGTAATTACATAATAAAAACATTGTGTGTAACCTTTATGTGTACTTGTCCTCAGTATAATACTCTGACTCCCAAGTATAATAAAAAGCCTTTAACACTTCATGACTGAGACCAATGTGGTTTGAGAAAACACTCAGTCAGGGTGTTAAAATAAAATACACAGACACTGCACACATCACATGACACAGATGGATTACAGGTGTGTGGATGGAAGACAGGAGGCCTTGGTTACAACATATTCAAGTGAAATGATGTAGACAACATTAGCCAAGTTCCTATCTGACCATATACAACATAAGACTGGTTATAATGAGCTCTAACATTTCCCTCTGAAGTGATCTTTGTCTTATAATTTTGTATGTACAAGTAAATTGAATTAGTTCATTTAACCACTTCAAAAATGAAATGAAGTACCAGAGAAGTCAGACCCTACCTCTCCCTAGAGGATGCTAAGAAACTGATTCATGCCTTTGTACTCTGACACTTAGATTATTGCAACGCATGTTATACTGGTTTGCCAAAAAAAAAAAAAAAACAAGAACTCGTCCAAAACTCAGCAGCAAGAATTCTAACCAAAACCAGTAAAAGAGTCACATTATTCCTGTTTTAGCATCTTTGCACTGGCTCCCAGTAATGTTAAGGATAGACTTTAAAATTCTTTTACTTGTTTTTAAAGCTCTGAATGGGCTAGCACCTTCCTACCTGTCAGATTGCCTATTGGAGTATGCTCCAAATCATTCCCTCAGATCGCATGATGCCGGTCTGCTGAGGGTGCTACTGACAAACAACAAGAGGTATGGTGATACTGCCTTCAGTAGTGATGCACCGAGGATTTGGAACAAGCTCCCTCCTCATATTAGACAAGCAACCTCAATTGGCAGTTTTAAGAAGCAGCTCAAAACCTACTTCTATGATCTTGCTTTTAATTGATTTTGTTTTACATCTATGATTTTATATTTTTTATGTATCCCCCGTTTTTAATGTATATATGTATGCGTATGTGTGTATGTGTATATACATAAATATATATACATGTATATATATGTATATATATGTATATATGTGTATATATATATATGTGTGTGTGTGTATGTGTGTCTGTGTGTGTGTGTCTGTGTGTAGGCATGTATGTATGTATATTTCTCTTGTAAAGCACTTTGAGCTGCATTTTATGTCATGAAAGGTGCTCTATAAATAAAGTTTATTATTATTATTATTATTATTATTATTATTATTATTATTATTATTATTACCAACTAACTTTGTGAAACTTATATTGTTTTTGTTGAGATTGTGTCAGGGAGGTGTTGATTTAAATCTATATTTCTGCTGTCATGGTGGACTATATGTTGTTGCTCCATTGCTTTATCTAATATTTTGTACTCCTGCAGATTTATTAATTATTATAAATTAATGTGACATGACAGTTGTCTTATTTATCTCACCTTTGGGTCCTGAGCTGGTCTCTGACAGCCTCTGCACCAGATCAGTCCTCTTCATTTCCATGAAAACCTCCCTGATCACCTCCACAGACTGTTGGCCACACCTCTCCACCACCAGATCCACAACTTCTGTCCTGTCTGCTGGCTCCAGTTGGATCCATGGGATGCATGGAAGGCCCTTCTTGAAGTGAGTGAACTGCAGGAGCCACTTAAGTGTCATTAGCTCCCGATCACTCAAATCATTCAGTGTTTCTAAAAGCAGCTCTCTCACAGCCCCCATTGTTGCTACCTGGAAAATTCAAAGAGTATGTTCAAAGAGAAAATATGTTATTTCTCCACTGGGAATATTAAAGATTTATCTCTTTGCATCTACAGTATCAATGTAATTATTTTAGACATTTGGATGTTTTAAGAAATGTTTTTTCTACAAGATCACCTGAACTACTGATACATGTGGTAATTATGATTTGTCTTGTTTTATATTCTTTAATATCTGTAAACTTGAGTTTTTTTTTAATTTTAATTCCAGGCTGTAACTCTGGCAAACACACTGTGCTGTCAAAAACTGAAATGAGCCACCTGATCTTAACATCACATGTTCTTGATGAACTGTGAAAAAGGTGGCAGCACAAGTCAGGAACTGTTTTCTCAGTTTCATCTTCTGCATTTTGTCTCACAATTCTGTGAGAAACTGAGTTTAGTTTCATTAATCACCACTAATGTGATGATAAATATGATTTTAAACTTGCATCTTATTGAATTAAAGCTGTACTGCATGAGGTCAGGTTGATGTGACATTGCTCACTTTGTGGATCAGTGCAGACAAGTGTTCATCCACAGAGTATTTTTCTGAGGAGGAAGGAAAGAAATAAAAGAAAGTGATCAACATCAGGCTATATTGTTCTTTAAAATATTAGAATACAAAGGGTTCAACACAAAATAAAACTGAAGCCTCCTCAACAGTAAAAAATATACATATAATATATGTGATACATATAATTCATCACTGATATTCTCTCCCTGTCCCACAATATCTTTTCATATTTCATATTAGCAATAAAATATATTTTGTACACCAGCTGATATTGTCTTCATCTCTCTACATTACAAATAATAATATTTATAAGTATGAAGAAAAACACCTTATATCATAGCTTATAAACTTATGCGACACATGTTTTGTTCCAGTTTTATGATTTGAATATGTTTTTGTCTTTATTGTCTTACTTTTGGGTCCTGAGCTGCTGTCTGACAGCCTCTGCACCATATCTCTCTTGTTCATCTTATTTAAAATGTCCTTGGTCTTCTTCACAGACTGTTGGCCAAAGGTCTGAACCATAATAAACACTGTGTCCTGCATGTCTGTCATCGTGGGCAGCATCCATGAGATCTCTAAGTAGGGTTTATAGAGGTAACTTTGTCTCAGGAGTAATTTCTTGAAGTCCTTGAGCTCCCTGTTACTCAAACCAGCCAGTGTTTCCAAAAGCAGCCCTATAACAGACGTCATTGTTTCTACCTGGTAAATACAAAGAAAATGTTCATTGGGTAAATGTACAATCTCTCAGCTGGGATGATTACAGATTTTTCTGTTTACATCTCATTAGTGTGTGTCTTTTTATAAATGTGGATATATACAGTTTACATTCCACCAGTGGTAGAGGTAACACTAATTTTTAATATCATTAGTTAACAACATTCTTGCTTCAGACCTCATGTGTACATGATGCAACCTGAATGTAGCTTCAGTTCTGAGAGAACCAGCTGGTGAAAATCAGGAATTTGATTTGTATCATCATTTATAATGGTGAACATATTTTTTTCCTGCATCTGTTGAATGAAAGTTGTATCTGTAAAGTCAGACAGATGTGACATTACTCACTCTCTGGATCAGTGCAGGCCACTGTTCATCCACAGAGTGTTTCTCTGAAGAGAAGGAAATAAAACGAGACTCATGAATGCCTGGTTTACCATCAGGTGATATAATCAGACACTATCAGACTATCTTGTCTTAAATTAATTCTAATATTAAGGATTAATCGCAGAAGGAACAGAAAATTTGCTCAATAGTAACATCCTAAAAATCAATTACCACTTTCACCTGTTGAACACTTATTAACATGACGTCACATTTGTTATTAAACTCAGTGTTAAAGCTTCACATAATGAAATGTAGATTAAAATAACTACAGAGCTTTGAGGAAAGGATTCAAATCTGTCATCTTTACTCCTAGTTAAAGGAATAATATTTGTAATTTTATTATTAGTGTTTCAAATGTCTTATGGTACCTACCTCCCTCTGTGGTTTTTACACCAAACACTTCAACTGATGATCCTGCAGCTGAAACACATTTAATGAAAATTGTGATTACATAATAAAAACATTGTGTGTAACCTTTATGTGTACTTGTCCTCAGTATAATACTCTGACTCCCCAGTATAATAAAAAGCCTTTAACACTTCATGGCTGAGACCAATAAAGTTTGAGAAAACACTCAGTCAGGGTGTTAAAATAAAATACACAGACACTGTACACGTCACATGACACAGATGGATTACAGGTGTGTGGATGGAAGACAGGAGGAGGCCTTGGTTACAGAAATCACAGAGGGGATGAATGAGAATGAGTGTCCATAGTGGAGCCAAGTCAAATCGTAGCTATACAAAAATACAACACAACATATTCAAGTGAAATGATGTAGACAACATTAGCCAAGTTCCTATCTGACCATATACAACACAAGACTGGTAATAATGAGCTCTAACATTTCCCTCTGAAGTGATCTTTGTCTTAATTTTTTGTATGTACAAGTAAATTGAATTAGTTCAATTAACCACTTCAAATATGAAATGAAATACCAACTAACTTTGTGAAACTTATATTGTTTTTGTTGAGATTGTGTCAGGGAGGTGTTGATTAAAATCTATATTTCTGCTGTCATGGTGGACTATATGTTGTTGCTCCATTGCTTTATCTAATATTTTGTACTCCTGCAGATTTATTAATTATTATAAATTAATGTGACATGACAGTTATCTTCTTTATCTCACCTTTGAGTCCTGAGATAGTCTCTGACAGCCTCTGCACCAGATCAGTCCTCTTCATTTCCACGAAAACTTCCCTGATCACCTCCACAGACTGTTGGCCACACCTCTCCACCACCAGATCCACAACTTCTGTCCTGTCTGCCAGGCCGAGTATGATCCATGAGATGAATGGAAGGCCCTTCTTGAAGTAAACGAACTGCAGGAGCCACGTAAGTGTCTTTAGCTCCTGATCACTCAAATCATTCAGTGTTTTTAAAAGCAGCTCTCTCACAGCCGTCTTTGTTGCTACCTGGAAAATTCAAAGAGTATGTTCAAAGAGAAAATATGTTATTTCTTCCATGGGAAACTTAAAGATTTATTTCTACAGTATCAATGTCATTATTTTAGACATTTGGATGTTTTAAATATGTTTTTCTACAAGATCACCTGAACTACTGATACATCTGGTAATTATGATTTGTCTTACTTTATATTCTTTAATATCTGTAAATTTGTTTATGTTTTTTATTTTAATTCCAGGCTGTAACTCTGGCAAACACACTGTGCTGTCAAACACTGAAATGAGCCACCTGATCTTAACATCACATGTTCTTGATGAACTATAAAAAAGGTGGCAGCACAAGTCAGAAACTGTTTTCTCAGTTTCATCTTCTGCATTTTGTCTCACAATTCTGTGAGAAACTGAGTTTAGTTTCATTAATCACCACTTATGTGATGATAAATATGATTTTAAACTTGCATCTTATTGAATTAAAGCTGTACTGCATGAGGTCAGGTTGATGTGACATTACTCACACAACACAAATTCTTAACATTATTAGTGAATAACGTTCTTGCTTAAGACCTCATGTAAAAATAGCTTCAGTTCTGTGAGAGAACTATTTATGTGAGGGAAAATTTGTTTGTATCATCAATTATAATGTTCAAGATGAAGATGATTGTCAATCTTCATCTACTGCTGTGTAAAGTCAGACTGATGTGACATTACTCACTCTCTGAATCAGTGTAGGACGATGTTCCAAATGTTTCTCTGAGGAGAAAATAAATATCAAAATACTTATTAGAAATGTATTTAACATCAGTTATAATACCAAGGGTTTCATTCCACTAACCCTCCTTAACAGTGAAATAATAATAATGTGCAGAGCTACTTGAAGATTTTCCAACAATGATGAATAGTTTTGGATATATTTGTTATTTATACTGTTTATGCCCAAACTTACAAAATATTGTACCCTAGCTAATGTACTTTATCTTTACGTAATAAACTATAAAACTTATGAGACACATGTGACTGCATTGTGTGCAAGTTTAATGTTTTTCATGTTTTTGTCTGCTTTGTCTTACCTTTAGTTCTTGAGCTGATATCTGGCAACCTCTGCACCAGATCAGTCCTGTTCATCTCCTTTAAAACCTTTTTGGTCACCTCCACACACTCTCGGCTGTTCGTCTCCACCATCAGCTCCACAGTTTCCTGCATGTCTGCCACATCCAGTCGGCTCCTTGAGATGAGCGGGAAATCTTTCTCCAATTCAATGAGCGACTTGAATTTCTCAAACTCCTCAGAGCTCAAATCATTCAATATTTCAATAAGCAGCTTCTTATCCATCATTGCGTCTACCTGGAAAATGAAAAAGATAAATCATACAGTATTATGCAGGACAGGATGTGAAGTGTTTGTTTGCTCGACTACCATGAATACCATGACTGACGACCTCCAGTAGAGTTTCATAGAATGTATGTAATAATGTTTTATATGATGGATGGATGTAGATTTTCATTTAAAGAGGTCCAAGAATTGATCCTTGCAATGACATTAATGTGTACATGTATTTAATAGGATCCCTTAAATTTTCCATTAAAGGAACAGAGTAACACTGTGACTCTAATTAATCTACCTTTAATTTCTCCACCAACAATCTATAATGTTGCTCCAAACACTTGTAGTTTCTCCACAGCATAGCTAAAAACACTATTTCCATGTTACACTATCACTGTCTCATAGCTCCACCAGAAGAAACATACTTTGTGATTTATTTGCACAGCAATGATTGTTTGGAAAATACTGATTATATGGATGAACAGTAGATAAATGAGTTATGCAGCAGGAGTGGTTTGAGAAGTGTCTGTGGTTGTTTTGATGTTTTCTTGCAGTGATTCTGGATCAATATTGGAATCCACTGTAACTTCTGTGAATCTGAGTACAGCTGCTGTCATCTACAAAAGGAGCAAACTATAAACTTTTCAAAGCCAAATTTTAGGCCCACAGGGGGCGAGTAAATATTGATTTTCAGTGGGGTATTCCTGTGAGGATTTCAGAAACATTTCAAAAGCAAGAAAAGTGTAATCAAATGATATATTGGGCTCATATTCAAAGTATTGTGTTTATAAACTATATACTGTACATTATATTCACTTAATTAGATTCTCAATTGTATTTACCCATTGAGTCTCAAAAATGAAACAGTGATTATCTGAAAGCACAAACTAAGCTATCCACACTTACATTATACTGCTTTAGATGACTAAGGATTTACTCACTTGCACTGTATCCATGACTTTCACATCCATCACAGTCTCGCTCTCCATTCTCTTGAGGTCATCAATAAGATGTGGCTCATTTCTCTCCAGGATTTTGTAGAAGATCTGTTTTCCTCTAACTCCACTGGATTCCAAGGGGCCACTAAGGAGTGCCCTCATAGTCTCCTGAGAGTCATGATTAGCCCTGATTTTATCATAATTTACTTGATTTATAATATCACATTCGAGGAGTTCTTCCAAAATTGGTGCAATGTTGGTCACTCTCCGGATTAGCTCGACTCGATGTTTATCCACAAAAAGCTCTGAGTAGAGAAAGAAACATGACACAACGTTGACAGATTTAAGATATTATGAGGCTATAGTCAGCGTATATCAGAACACAGATGAAGAATGTTTCATATGAAGTGTAGCAAACTAAAATGCATACAGTGTTGAAATGGTGGATTTCAAAAACGCTTTATAACCTGTTCAAAATATCCTTCCACAGTTCAACTATTAGTTGTCAGATTCTGGTTTTACGTTTAGCTTGTTGTAGACAATCTGAACTCAGTGAGTAACATTTAGTGAGATCACTGCGTACATAATAACTGTGTACTTACCTTCCTCCATCCTATTTTTATCAGTTGCTGCTGCTGAGGGTCATGAAGCTGGAAAACATTTTAAGAAAAAATGAATGTTGCAGAACAATATATTGTTCTTAGATTTTATGCATACCTCTGTTGTCCATTATGCATTTAAACAAAATGTTTATTTCTTTCATGATCACAGCACCAAGAAGAAAAAATAAATTATAACAGGTTTACTCTACACAGTTACTCAGTTACTCATACTCTCAATCTCCAAATGTTTCGCTCAATAAAAAACAATCCCTGAAAATATTTCCACAAATTAATAGATCATTCTCTCTTTAGAGAAATAACATTTCTCACAGATGTATCATAACATAATGGACCCCGGGTACAATTTTCAGATACATCCCCCCTCTGTTTCCACTCATTTCCTGTAATCTCTCAATTTTAATCTCTGATAAGGGCATAAAAATATTCCAGATGTATTTGTTTGTAGAGCTGCAATGATTAGTTGATTAATTGATCAGTTGCCAAGTATTTTGATAATCAATTAGTTATTTTGAGTCATTCTTGAGAAGAAAATTTCCAAATTCTCTGATTCCAGATTTTTTGGTTCCTTTAGTCCTTTTAGGACAGTAAACTAAATATCTTTGGGTTGTGGACTGTTATTCAGGACATAAGAAGACATTGATCACAACAGTGATCAACTTTTTTTTTCTTTTTTTTTTTTTGCCATTTTCTGACATTTTATGGAACCAACTACTAATTGATTACTGCCAACTATTATGATAATTGATTAATCATTTTGAGTGTTTTTTTTAAAGAAAAAATACTAAAATTATCTCATTTCAGCTTCTTAAATGTGAATATTTTCTGATTTCTTTGGTCTTCTATGATAGTAAAATGAATTTCTTTAGGTTGTGGACTGTTGCTTTCGGAAGCAGTGATCAACACACACACACACACACACACACACACACTGACACACACACACACACACACACACACACACACACACACACACACACACACTCGCTTAACTTTCACGTTTCATCAACTGTCCAGTAGCAAACAACTCACATTAACAAAGTGTTAACTAAAGTTTTATTGTACCATTGAACCAAATTTCACACACAAACACAACTCTGCAGAGGAAGCAGGACGATGAAAGTGAAAGTTAAAAAGAAGCAGTACCGTTTGAAAACATTGTAACCTACCGTTATAAAAACAGCTTGTCGTTCCAGCCGTTGAGACGTGAAATCTTCCTTTTTTTCTCTAAATTAATTGCGGCAAATCCTTCATTGTTGTGTCCATGAACGAGATTTACTGTGATCCATTTGCTGCTGTCTGTGACGTGCCCCGATGAGTTTATAATTTACATACAGGAAATGTCTAACTGGCCGCGGGGCCGCGCATGCATCCAACGAAAGTGGAGCGACATTACTACGCTTTGATTCCACCTAAATAAATGAAAAATAGCAACATGTGGATTGTCTAACTTTTAGTATACACGTCTCATCTCTCAAAATAAATGCTTTTATTCTTCTGTTTTTGTTATTAAACTTCGTATTATTCATTGCACTAGACTGAGATTGTCTAAAAACCAAGGCAATCATATCTTTTTTCCTCCTATAATTTGACAAAGTTATGATGTACTACGAAGTCGATTACATCCTATGTTCCTGTTTGGAAACCAGATCCAAATGCGCTGTGATTCAACCTTTTGTAATGAATTTGTTCTTTCAAATACACGTTCAATACTGTAAAAGAAAGATCAATAATCATTTTTAACACATTGCTCGCCTCAATTACACATAGTCTACTTTACTCGAAATGTACATCAAACTGAATGCAGCATTGTAAATGTAGAAGGGTTAGTCTCGCATTCACCTCACTTTTACCTGCCTAGCCCCGCGTAGTCACTTTTACCTGGCTGGTCTCGGCCACTTATGTCACTTCCCCTTGTTAGTATGTTACTTTCCATATAAGGGAAACGCCAACAGCGCAATCAGGTCCCATTCAATAACCATCCGGGCACATTAGTTAGAATGTATTAGTTAGATAACCTAAACGCTGGTAAACACTGATTGTGTTTACATGCATGTTAGTGTGCTGGTAATGATCCTTCATTTGAGTGTAAAATCTTACCAAGCTTTGGTAGGAGGATAAAATATATATATTTATCTTTTTTTTTTTTTGTCCTTGTCTGTAGATGTCTTTGATTTATGAGAATTTCACCACAGTTTTCTCAACCTCATTTGAAAATGTGAAAAAGAAGGGGAAAAAATCTGGTGCACGCTGGCACAAAGTCTAACTTCCCTCCCTTTCTCTTTATATTTCTTTCACAGAAACTAAAGCTCAGATATGAAAGTAGAAACCCAAATTTCTTCAAAGTGTTCGTTAAAAATCCAGACAGAAACTTTCAGCTCAAGCTTGCATTAGAAAATGAGCTTCAACCTAACCTCAGTGGGACCTACCTGGTTATATAAAGGTTAAATAAAAATAAAATAAAAATAATGCATACTGACAAACATGATGATTAAGCAGCTGAGGAGGAGCTATGTCTGGGACATACTGCAGGTCATATCACTGAAAAACCAAAGTTGGCTTGACAGAAACATTACTGAGACAGTTCTTTAACCTGTTTAATATTCAATTTTTTAATTAATTGTTTTGTTTTTTTTTTTTAATTTGCCATGCTCTTGTGGTTTATTTGATATAAACATACATTACTCCAGAATGCATTGTGCAATTACAACCAAATCTAAACTGAAGTTTTTTGAGTGATCCTACAAAATGTTGTGGAATTTCACTTCTATGCGGTGCTACAACACGATACATTTGAATGACTATAACTCAGAGGTGATGTAAAGACTCAGGAAAAATCCAAAAGCTCGACTGTGACCAGGTATGTAAAATAAAAAGTTTAAACACAACCAAGAGTTAAACCAGGCAGGCGGAGATGAGGCAAAGTTATCCAAAAGGTGATCAGGCTGCAGGAGGAGGAGTCCAAGAGGCAGGAAGAGAAAATGGCTGGAACTCTAAGGCAGAAACGAAATAGATGATCTGGCCGGGAAAGAATGGAAGTGGGCCCGTATACACTCACGGAGCACTGTTGTCTGTTTGGCTTCACAGCAGGTACACAGAATTCAGAAAAAAAGGCAAAATATGTCAAAACACCCACAGAAACCAACCATTCCTGACAATGATGAATATGCTCCAAACAATTCTCACTTTGCCAAATTGCCAATTGATAAATTTAAACAATTTTAAAATGCATTAGTTAGATAACCTAACTGCTGTTACACACTGACTATGTCTATATGCACATTAGGGTTATATGTTGCGCATGTACACAACATATTCTGTTTTCAGAAATCTGGCCTTATCGCTGTTTTGAGAAACCTGGATATGCGACCTGGAGTACTCCAATAAAAGGATAGTGTGGCATGTAAACACCTTATTCAGGTTTCTGAACATGTTCTGTTGGAAGAGAAATGAGTGGCTGAGATGTTCAGGAGTCAAGACACAACTGGACACAGATAATCAGAAACCTGGATACTGTTGGAATCATGTAAACAGGGATATGAGTAACCAGGTTTCTCATGTTCTATGAAAACGTCATATCCTGAATATGATCAAAACCAGGATCCTAGTGTGCATGTAAACGCACATGAGCATGTGCATTTTTTTAAGAAAATGATGAAAGGGACTATAACGACTGGATTAACCATTAAATCTCAACATGTCTTTGTGGTGTTTGTTGAGTTAGAGGCCTTCACGGGTCCACTCAGTTCTCAGGAACCGAGAGACCGGGTCAAGTTTTCCACTGGTCTGTTTTGGATCATGAAGACCTCCAGTTTGAATGTAAATTAATTAACGTGTTTATTCAGCAGTTCTTCCAGAAACTGATGTCACCAGATATTAATCTAAATCAACGGGTCATTTTTAACCCCCCTGCCCTCAGGAAAGCACTTTGTGGACAAACACCAGTGTGATCTGATCAAGAGAGTGAGCAATATAGGCCCAATTTTAGATAATCTCCTGAACAAAGGTGTAATCCAACAAGGATATTATGATACAATCAGGAAAATCTCAACCACTGAGGAGAAGATGAGGGAACTCTACAGTGGTCCCCTGAAAGCAAGTGGAGATGAAGGCAAAGACATCTTCTACAAACTCCTTGAGGGGAAGGAGCCATATCTTGTCGATGATCTCAAGAGGAAAGAGTCTTAAAAACTGTGACATGGTGAGATTAGCTTTTTTGACCAAACATAGACACTGGCTACCTGAACCTGATATTATTACACATTAACAGAACAACCAAATAACCTACATTTATGGAAAATTTTCATCAAAGTGCTGATATTTAAATTTGGCTTTCTTCATTCTGTGAATGAAAAAATCAAATGAACTTGTCAAATGAAAAAGTACTGTTAAATAAAGTTGCTCAAACATTTTATCTAAAGAAAAAGAAGAATTGAAAGGGAGCAAATACATTATATATCAAGTTACAAAATGATACAATTTGTGTAATTTCGGATGTAAAATTTGGTATAGCTTAGGTATTTTTAGGCAAACTGAAATAAGACAGTCTGTGTCTGAAGTGACTCTTTTTACAACATAACACACTATATTTACACTCTGCCATTTTATTTGAGCGTCTGAATTCTGAGTGTGTACATGCCGAAGAAACCGAAAACTGTTTTATATACGTTTTCATTGTCATCATACATTTTTAAGTCTATACTTTTTTCATGATCACAGTTCAAAGTTCCTTCTTAAGTGACCTTTGATATCAAATGAATGATGTTGATGTTTAAATTAGAAAAAAAACTAAACCAATATTAACACACAAAATTTAATTCAACAATTGATCTGCCAGTTTTGTCATCATCATCCTCTCCCTCTTCTTGCATCACATATATATCTCTTTCTTCTCTGATGGTATATTTTCAGGTTCTATATCTTCTCTCTTCTTTCTATTTATGGTGTGTATGTTTTATGACAGAATGACACATATTCATGATACTGAGGAAACAGGAACCTCCACTGCTTCTTTTTAGTACTTCTTTAAATGTTTCATACTGAACACTTTCCAGTATAAAACATTTATTTGTGTAGTTTACAACATTTACACTTTGTAATGTGTTTATTTTCAACATATAGCACTACTTACATACAGTTAAATATTTAAGTTTAAAAGTTAAAAATGTATTCAGCATCGTCTTCATCACCACAGAGCTGATGCTAAGAAGCTCTTAATGGTGTGCACTTGCTCTTTATTGCTTGGGATGTAAAATTTAAGAGAGTTTGTAGAAAACACTCTTAACTTCTATGATTGATCGTTATCAGGAAGCGAGGACCTGGTTTGGCTGGCAGTGTAGCAGCAAAGACTCCTCACTGGCACCAACTAGTGTTTCCTTACAAGTCTGTCAAATGCAGAACTGGTTTTAAGGTTTTTAGTTGCATTACATGGACTGGCACCAGTTATCTCTCTGAACTCCTCAGACACAATTCAACCTCCAGGCCTCAACAGTTGAGGCACATTTCAAATGTATTTTATAGTCAGTAACTTTTACTTGAATTTTACAAGCAACAGGCTGATATCTTTCTTTGTTTTTATAATGAAATATAGAAGAAAATAGAGCACAGTTTTATTTTTCACTAACTGTAAGTCCTAGCAGCTGAACTTCACAAGACAAAGCTCCAAGCCAAGCGTGATATATTTAAAATTCAAATGTAAATGACAGTTTAGGTTTTAACTTTGCAGTTTACTTTTAACCTGCAGAAGTCTGCACATACAGAGCAGAGAAGGTGTTTTCCATTCCTGCCTCCAGACTGTCAAACAGTTTATATCCAAAGGTCTTATATTCACCTTTTATTTCATCTTTTTTATTCTATACAAATATAACATTGACTATGCATTTTGTACATTGTGTGTTTTTATTTAAGCATTTGTTTTTGAATAAATTGTCTTGATATGATACATTCTCATGTATCTATTCTGGTGTAACTTAAAACTCACTTATCTGGCAACATTATTCGAGTAATTGTAGTCAGATTTTTAATTGCTGCCAATAAACAAAAACTTCAGGACTTTAAGCAGCGTTCTTAAAAATTTGTTGATTGCTTTGGATTTAGACGTATCATGAGCCCTACTGCTCCTGAATCTGACTTTGTGTACGATGCTGTTGACCACCACAAGTTCACAAATCATGAAAAGAGTTAAGCGACTTTATCTTGTTTTAGTTGGATGTGTGGACTAGAGGTGGAGTTCATTTTCCCCTTTACCTCCAAACAGCTGATCATACAAAATCAAACTTTTCATTTTTCTACATATAGACCGGCATTTAAACAAGAAAGCAGATAAATTTGAGGTTTGAAACTGCAAGGAAAATGCTGAGCATGTACTGATGGGATGTAAAATATTCATCCTGTCAGTGTAGAAAGAAAAAGGCTTAATTTGTATCTGAAAGTCTGAAGTCAAACACACACACACACACACACACACACACACACTGCAAAACAACCTCTCAGATATCAACACCAAAGCTGTCACATGTGAAACATATGACTCTGATTTCAGCCTCCTCCCATCCGACCTGATACAGATCCTTAATGTGTAAAAATCTAAAGATAAAGGACCAGACGTCAGGTAGACAAGAACACAAGTCAGTGTTTTCCCTCCTCCTCCACTCACATTTATAATTTTTCAGTTCCTGACATGATTGATATGTACCTCCTACTTTAAACTCTAAAACAACCTGCAGTGCCTTTCCTTTATTCAAAGGTATATGCAAAATAATTTGAGAAGATGACCTCTCATTTAGGCTTTCATTACAACCAAATCATGAGAGTGAAAATAGTTGTTCACTGGCATGGAGGTTTTGTGGGAAACACTCAGAACTACTTTCTTCTTCTAGATAAACAATCACACTTGAAACTTGAAACCCTTTTGAACAATTACAGACACAAATGAATGTTATGATCAGTGTGCACATTTTGAAAAACTTGGCGGTAAAAACACACGTGTGACTCTGTCAGATCAATATACTTGCTTCATATATATTGTTTTTAGATCACTTCATTCTCTCAAATAATCAGAACCAAACATAACAATGAGGGAATTTATTATAGATTTTAAAATAGAAAATATGTTGAATGACCCTCATACAGTAAACAGTGCTCCATTGTTGCCACCTGGTAATTTCAAAGGATACAGTACATTCATAGGCAACACATATTTATTTGTAAAGCACCTTTCAACAACAAGACAATTCAAAGTGCTTTATGTGAGACGTCAAAAAAGATATTAAGACAAGATATCCAGTATAAAAAGAAAGCATTATAAAAAAGACACTGATAGAATTAAAAAATAATAAAATACAAGATTATAAAAAGATCAAATCGAACAAAACATAAAAAACAAAAGAACAAAAATGTGTCTTACATCTACAAGAGTTTTAGTTCTTGTTGACACTGTCAGAAAGGTGATAATTCAACTTAATGTTTATTATTGAAGTCGTAGTGGGCAGTGTTGTTGTTGTTCTGGACTGCATTATATTAAAAGGTGTTTCTAATATTTTGTCCATCCCCCGTTTACATACATGAGGGGGGAAGAATATTAGAAACATCTTTTAATATAATGCGAAACATCACCAAACACTATGACCTTAATAATCAACATAAACATTTTTTCAAGATTAAATACTGTTATGATACTATATATATATACTGTATGATTTTTCTTTGGTAACATCAGAACCAATGATGATTCTCTTCATTTCTCTTTTCCCTTTAAGATCTTTCAACTGATAAATATATTTACATTATTTGTCAGGACTTTAAGTCTTTCACACACTCTGCTGCTAAAAAACTTGAATGAGCCACCTGATCTAAACATCACATGTTCTTGTTGTTATAACGGAGGCTAAAATAAATCACCCTCTGTATTTGATTTGTTGCATTTTGTTTTCATAGTTAAAAATAGTCACAATGCAATAATTTTACACTTGTGTCTTAAAAACTTTGGACGGCTCTGTTTCTTGATTTCCTCTTGTCCTCCTCAGTGCTAGAGATAGCAGTAGTGCTGCAACTGATGAGTGGATCACTGAGAAATAAAATAAAATATGGGAAGACTTGTAAAATACTCCTTTAACTGTTTGTTTGATCAGGTCCAAATGTTCTGTAATATTCTAAATAATTAGGTCAGCAGCAAAAATGGGATTGTTTTTGCAACTCAACAGGCCACTTCTGTGTTTTTATTTGTTTATTGTTTTTGGCTTTGGATCCTGAGCTGGTGTCTCACAACTGCTTCACCAGATCGTTCCTGTTTATTTTCTTGAAAAGCATCTTGGTCACCTCTGCAGCTTGTTGGCTGTAGGTCTGCTCCATCAGATCCACCACATGTTTCCTGTCTGCCTTCTCCAGTTTGCTCTGTGGGATGCACGGGAGTTCTGCCGGGATGAGGTCTCTGTCCTGCAAAAACCACTTGAAGTCTTCGAATTTTTCCTCTCTCAAACGTTGCAGCATTTTCAAAAGCTTCTCTTTAATCGTTGTGATTGTTGCTGCCTGGTGAAATACAAACAAATAAACAAAGGGAGATGATTTGAACATAATTTTATTGATTAGAGCTGAACAGCTCCTCTGAATGCAGCATCAGTTCTAATCATGATTTAAAATATTGGATGATTTTCAACCTGCATCTTATTTGTTGTGAAAAGTCAGACTGATGTGACATTACTCACTTTCTGGACCAGTGCAGATAGTTCATCCACACTTTGTTCCTCTGAGGAGAAATGGAATAAAACACTTTGCATCAGGCTTTCTTGATTCATAAAGATTTACAATACAAAGGGTTTTATCAAAAAGTGACCAACAAAGCAAACACAATCTTGAATCTCTCACCCTCTAATCATTGTGATTTCACATCAAAGTGCAACTTTGTGCTGCTCCTTTCACTCACACAATCAACAATTTCTATATAAATTCTACTTTTTTATTTAAAGTGGAGCTTACTTAAATTTTAGAGATCCAAATAAAACACAAATGAACACAATGATTAAAGAGGAATCAGAGCCCATTAAGTGTTTAATTTGACAGGTCAGTTCTACATTTTATAAATATAATGTCATTCATCCTCCAAATGCCATTTTTAAACCCTCAAATCTCACTTTTTTGTTTTATTTGTTATTCCATGCAGCACTTACATTAGCCACTATAATGTGTCTAACCCTTGATCAAATTAGACCTGTTCTGTTTTGGGGGTTTTTTTTGTTGTTTTTTTTCTTCTAAGTGTTAAAAGTCATTTCATGAGAAAATTGCATAGTTAATACCTGTGGACCTGCCTTCAGTCAAAGTATTTCCACCAGTTGCTCCACTTGAGGATCCCAAAGCTGTAAGAAATTTAGAGAAAATTGTAATTGTTGAACAATTGTATTGTTCTTCTTTAACGTCACTGACACAGAAAACAAACTGCTTTCTTTAATGATCAGAACACTTGAGAAAAAACTTGGCTAATATAAAATCAGGATCTGTCTCTCAGCTTTTGTTTCTCTTAATTTGCCCTTGATTTGCACCTCCTGTTTATGAATCCCTCAGTGGGTTAGTGTCTATTAGTGTCTACAATACAGATCAACTAAATAAAAGTTTAAGTGAGGGAATACATACTTTACAGAGGGATAAAGTTTCAAGTAAAATTCAAAACCAAAGCTACAACAGCTACAAAGATAGGGAAACATGTGTGGTTACAATAAAAAAGACTAAAGACAACAAACAAAATGTAAATTAACAAAATGTAATGAAAATGTAAATAATGTTTAGATTGCATTCTGGTAGAAACATTTTTATTTCTTGAAAAATGTACTACAGTAACTGCTAAAACATTGAAATCAAGATATTGTATTTGAGTGAGTATTTGCATAAGGCATAAATAAGGATCAATAAAGGATGGCGGTTTTCTGTTTTTCTTATTGTAAACAAATCTCATGTGCAGAGTCAAACCAACAATGAATCGATCCTACTTACAAGTATTGTGTTTATCCAAAGCCTGATATATGTGCCGGAAACCTCCGTTGTTTTCAAAAAACTATTAAAAACATGTTAATGAGCCACATCGCTGCACTGGGTGACATGTTCCTTCATCCCTGAAGACAGTGGTTACCGTAGTAATCTGTAACTGTTCCTGTTAAGAGACTCGCGTCCTCGCACATGAACGGTGGCCTCTTCCTGACATAGAAATACTTTGTGGAGAGTAAAAACTTGATCGCTGTTATTAGTTATTGGAGCCATTTTTAAACAACTAACCACACTCTTTATGGCACAGAGGAATAACATGTCAGGCTTTGGATACAGACACAATACTTGTGAGTAGAATTGATTCATTGTTATCGTTGCTCTGCACATGAGATTTGTAGACAATAGAAAAGCTGAAAATTGCCATCCTCATCCCTAACTATAGGCAGTCCTAAACTTCAATAATCACTCAAGAATAATGTATTTTGAACAACGTTATTATCAGTATTTCAGTCGACTTTACATTTAAGGCAGCAAAATGCAATGTTTGCCAACATGCATGTTTTTAAGGTGAAGTGCCTCTTTATGTTTTGTAATGTACCTACCTCTCACTGTAGCACCAGCTGGTCCAGCTGATGATGCTGCAGCTGCAACACATTAAATGATAACCTTATAATAAATACATTGTTCTAGACAAGAATACTTCAGCAGGCAAACCAAAGTACAAGAATACTGCACAGAATAGCTGGCCTAGTTCAGCTCTGCAAATTCAGCTAAAGACAACTTCTCAGCAGTTTATTTAAAATGGTCAAATGTGAAATATGTGAAAAACAAACAAAACACAAATACTTAGGTGCTACAATAATATCATGGCGATCTTACGATTTGGTTTAAAAACTACAAACATTTAAAACATTGATGAAATTCCAATTGGTTTTATTCTGGTTGAAATATTTGCAACAAATGTGTGAAATATTTATGACATATGACTGAAATCTGAAATCTGATATAGTAATGGACAGTACATAGATGCAGTGTCTTACCTTCTAAATGACCAGATTTTGGATAGTCAGCTGAAATGAAATGGAGAACAAAACAAATAGTGACAGCTGATATTGTAGGTTTATGTATTGCATTCACAATAAAAGATTCAATAACAAGACATTTTAGCTAAATAAAATATATATTTCATCAAATATCATTACTATTTTAACTGCAAAGGGCCAGTTCTAGTTGTTTTCATCAAAAACCACCGGATGTTATTACAGCTTTGATCAAATTTATTGTGTTGGGTCTTTGATAAATCGTTCTGTCCCAATACCCATACTTGCTGTTTTAAGCACTTCTATGTGTTTCTAACTATTCATGGAATTAAATAAAGAGGAATTTATCCTCATTATCACGTATTAAATGGCAGGTGAACACATAAATCAGACAGCTACAACCAGAATATTACAACCACAGAGCAACACGTCTATTTTCAGTGTGCATTGGTGTTGGTGATTCAGCTTTAATTTATTATTGACATTAATTATATAGAATGGTTAAGTTAATGTAAAAGACAGAATGCTTTTTCATATAGTGTGGGTAATATTGTTTAACAACCACTGACCTTTTCGAATTTTACAGGTCCACACTGGTTCAAACACTGGTTCACACACTGGTTCACTCTTATTTGTATGACAGTGTGAGAGTGTAAAGTTGAAGTTTCTGTCTGGATTTTCAATGAACACTTCATAGAAATTCGGGTCTTGGCTGTCATATCTGAGGGTTAATTTCTGTGTAAAAATACAACATAAAAGGAGAGGAGGAGTTAGTTTTTGACAAAGGTAAACAGTCAAGTTAAAACCTTTACAACAAAAACAAAACTAGTTGATTAGTGTCTGGTCATTAGGAACACTGTTTTGCACATGCTCAGATCATTCACATTTCTGTCTGGCTGCTGATCTCTCCCAAACTCTGAACACAGCGAGCAAAGCTGACTCCACATTCACCAAGCAGTATTGGCAACCTTCTTGAAGTAGCTTATGTGTGACCAAAAAGTCAATAGATTTGTCACTAGGCTCTTAAAAGCTGTATCTAGGGAGAACGTTGCTAAGTTGACAACACTGATCACATGTCCCTTTGTACAAATTGCCAATACAAACAATGATGCATCTATTTACAATTAAAGGAGTCTAAATGCCAATTCCCTTAATTGTATCCATGTTTCTCACTTGCATAGTTTCCTTGTGTCTTATGTTGTGTTCACATCATATTGTTCAGTGTTTAATTGCCAAGTTGGAAAAGCCGTTCACATCAGCTACCTGGTTGCATTTCTGAGTTGAAGGTGTTTTAAATTTCTGACAGTTACAATATTTCCAACTTGACTGAAAGAACTACAAAAGTGTAAAAATCCCTTTAGCAAAATGGCTGCAATTTCACCATCAGTTACATCTAAATAAAATCAAATATTAATACAAATACAATAAATCAATCTAATTGAAAAAAAAAAAAATGAATAAAATGTGCAAGGCCATTTGTGACCACACCATTTGCACCCCTCCTTGCAATGACTTTGATCCTATTTTGTCTTTTCATACAATACGTCTGAACCACAATTCACTACATAACTGAAGCAACACCTGTGAGCTAGTTCAGGCAGCCCAAGTCAAGTTGCTGCTCCACTCACAAGCCATACTCCCCTCACTGACATATATCCACCACACCCACCTAATCTTAGTGGAGTACTTAAGTTGTTAGTACTCTGCTCACACTTTTGCTGCATCCTGCTGCTCATACAAGCTCATACTATGCTATGATTTCTTGCTGCTGTTCATAGACCTACAGCATTTCAAAAGCCTGACCTCCACCCCAGCATACACCTGTAGGCTCTGAGTCTATGGGGCCAAAACAGTGACATTTACATTTTGGCATTGAAAAAAAAAAAATTGACATTCAAAACAAAACCTGAATTGCGACAAAGATTGGATATCTGAGGACGATGGAATCATGGCGGAGCACCTGTGTACTGGAGACTGGACAAGTTCAACTCGGGAGTACAAACTTCTGAGGACGGGAAGACGCTTAATAAAATAAAACAAAATTTAATATAAACTGATCTGTTTGTTTTAATACATTTATATTTATGTAAATGTGGTGATATCTGTACATATAGAGCCCCAGAGGTAGCGCTGCTCTTCTGTCCAGAAAGAACATGACGCTTCACTTTACATTCAGAAAAACTAATGAGGCAGCTGATGAGGCAATTCATCTGTGACTCCAACATTTATTTTCCAAGAGGATTATATTGTATATCAAAATGCTACCGAGACATTAGAACCAGCGGTGAATCACCAAAGAGCTGCACAGATCAGTTCATCAGATCATGTTCTCCCCAGGGTGACAACGTAGGACTGATTTCAGCCGGCCAGCGGCTCCTCAAATCTCCCAAAACATTGCAGCAGATTTACAAACAGGTGTTATTTGGATAAACTGACCACATATTTGGAATCTACATGGTTACTTTCTCGCCAGAAAAAATATTTAATCTTAATAAAGTGAAATATTAACAGTCTTAGAGTGAAATTACAACAGTCTGGCTCAAAATCTCTGCCATGATTCCATCGCCCTCAGATATCCAATCTTTGTCACACTACAAGGCACACTGGGTAACGGAGGCCCAGCAAAGGTCCTCCTCACTACACCAAAAAGATGACAGAAAGTAGAAATTGAAAAACAGAAAGTTGAAACTGAAAACCAGTGACACTGATAAAATACTGACAGTGTAAAAAAATATCTGTCACTGAAAAAAGACAGACATGAAGAAAAAATCTGAAGACTGACATTGAAAAACACATCATTATGCAAAAAAATATAAAAATAAAATAAGGTAATAAAATCCGTGTTTTATTCTTCAGTGGAATTTGTTCCAGTACCAATATGATTTCCAATACAAGTGTTTTCTTTTTCAGCTCAGGTTTTGTTTTGAATGCCAAATTATATTTTCGATGAAAAAATGTAAATATCACCGTTCTGGCCCCATATGAGTCTATCTGCACCTAGGAGGGAAGTTAGTACTGTCACTCCCAACTCCCTGCTGTGCGAGATCAATGTTTTCTTGTGGGAATTCAAGAGATCAGAGCCCAGACGCCAAACATTAATGCTGTACATGCTCTACATTTAAATAATAATCTACCCCACGTGAGTTGGTTGACTGAAATGTAAGTAAAAAATTATACCGGAGGGGAAATTTCTGCTGTGTCGATGTCTGTGGTGAGGACAAATCCTTGTTGCATTTTCAGGTATTTGTTTGGATGTGGCTTTTCGATTATTTCATATCCTGTGGAGAATTTCTTCTTGTCCACTCTCTGAAGGAAAAAACAACACATACAAAACTGCTTCAAGGTTACAGTAGCAAACATTGTCATTTGTGTTTTAAAGTACATGAACAAGCAATATGGTTTTTACAATAGAGTATTAAGGCCACTGTTGGGAAAAAATGAAATGTGAGATTTAAAGAATAGTCATGATATTGAGGAAAAGATCATGTTATGAAAATAAGTCAGTAAATTTGAGCATATTTTATTTTGAGAATAAACTTTTAATATTATGTAAAATTTTGCGACAGATTTTGAGAATAACCAAATACACTGCAGTAGGATTGTGGTTTAATGAGTAAACAGGCGAGAGCAGCCTTCATTAAAAATTAAGTTATAGTACATTTCATCAATGAGGAAATACTTACTGTATCACACCAGCAGTCAAAATACAATAAACCAACTGCATTATTTCTGAGTTGTATAATCTTATGAAGCAGCTGCTGAAGCACATTGAGCACTTGGTTTTGTCCAGACAGCTGAGCCAAAGAGCACAGAGATCAAATCTCAATGTATGGTGTCGGAAAAGGATTGAAGGCTGCTGCACATTGACATGCAGTGAGCAGTGGGCTTAATTTGAAAAGTTTCAATTTGTCAGTGAGAACTATTAGCCTCCAAACAAATATTAACTTCTGACAGAAATCTGAGCAGAATCACTTGGTCCATTATCTTAAAATAAGGAAACATGTCCATTACGCTGTCTTATGTTTTAGGTAGCTTATCTTCAATACAATGTGCATAAAAATAAGTGGAAATGTGAAATTTGTTAATGTTCATACATGTGTGTTTCAATGTTAAGTCATATTTTTGGATATCGTTTTAAGAAGATTTTTAAATGGGAATACAGAAAGGGGAAAAAAAAACCTTCTGTGACCAGCGACTCCTCCCACTTCACAACTCTATTCTCACAATTTCACTTTTTTTCACCACTGGCCCTAATACTCAGTTGTAGGTTTTTTAAATCTTATTATATAATACATTTGTGACAGTAAGATATTAAATAACCTGTTGTAGAGCAGGATCATGTGGGATCAGATACACATGTAGTTTGAGGAACATTGTGTTTGTTTTATAGTATATTAACACGTTGCACTTTATTTTCACTGGAAAGCCAATTTTCATCAGAACCGCTCTTGGAGAGAAAACTGGTTCGGATAACTTGACATGGGATGATGTGACCTCAGACACGTCCTCAACAACATCTCCACAGGCATCTATGTGTAGGACTGCAAACTTGTCTAATATTGTAGAGTCATCTGCACAAAATACAAGCACATATATTTAGTGTGGAGAAAGGGATTGTATCTGAATACATTTAAATACATGTTTACTTATTTCTTCATGTCCACTTACCTGTGCAGATCCAGTGTGGCAGGTACACTTCATTTAACTTCCCAGCAATGACTGTGATGTCCAGTAGAGGACCTGCAGGCATGTATTGTAAGCTTTCCATTCTCTCCATGTGTTCTTCCCAAGACCAGAACTGGTACTTAAAGCTGACCTTTTCTTCACAGACCCATCGCAGGTCAGAGACACTGCATTCAAACCTTCCTTCTTCAGACTGTAGGCTGAAAGAAAAAAAAACAAATGAGTTTGTGCATATGTGCAAAAGTGTAATAGAGTAAATGTAAACTTAACCAGTAGGTGCCTTGATTTTATTTAAAGCAATGTGTCTAATTATCACTGTTACTGTAACATGGCAGGAAAAAGATCTTAGTTGTCCCTCTGGGAAAAAATTCAAAGAACCTTGCTTAAATGTTTGCCATAGTTCCAGTTTGTTGTGACACAATATTGAAGATGTTATTTTTACCTGTAAGTTGGAGCCTCATCTGCATCTGTACTGTTCACTTCAGGTTCAAGTTTAGTCCAGTCATTGGACTCCTGCACAGGAGGACAATCACTTTTGTAAATACTGTAAGTGGAATTGTTCCTGTTTAATCTTTTTCAACATCATACAAATGAACAAATTAAAAAAAAAACATTGAAAGAAAGGGATTACCATAATGCTTCCATGAGCCTCAAACTCCAAGCTTCTTGAAGGCCCTTGTTAAAACACATTGGAAAATGTTGTGTTATGTTATGTTTATATATAAAATTATATTTTAACTAACAAATGCTTTGCTGCTTTAGCACTATGTGCTACATAACACTCCTCCAGTATGAGAACAATATGTTAAAGTAGCAGCACTTAACAGGACTTCTGTTATGTACAACTATAGACTAGCTACATGTAGCTGTACATGTAGCCAACATCAAACATGTAAAGTAATGAGTGTTGATAATGCCGTCATGCTATATAGTCAATGTCCTGTATCATGCTGTTGTGGTACCAAACCAGATACCGAAAACCGACAACTTAATGATGGTGTAAGTGTTTGTTTTTTTCACACAACTTACCTTTGGATCCTGAGCTGGTGTCTAACAAACTCTGCACCAGATCCATCCTGTTCATCTTCATTAAAACCTCCCTGGTCACCTCCACAGACTGTTGACCAAAAATCTCCACCATCAGATCCACTAAATCAACTGTGCTGTCTGCCCTCTCTATTCGGACTCCTGGGATTCTTGGGAGATCTTTCATTTGTAGGTTCTGCAGCCACCACTTGACCTGCTCGATCTCCCCGAGACATAATTCTTCCAGTGTTTCCAAAAGCTTCTCCTTAACTCGTGTCATTGTTTCATCCTGATGGATTCAAAGTGATCAAAGGGCATTTATATAATATTTCCACTGTAATGATAAAACACTGATGTCTTTGCATCAATATAAAAATTTAAATCATGTGACTAATATTAACCACATGAGGCAAAATTATACATTTAGTGAAACTGGACTCATGCACCAGAGGACAATCACTTTTGTTAATAACTGGAATTGTTCAATTTACAAATAAACAAAAGAGCAAATTGAATAATAAAATTGATTACCATAATGCCTCCATGAGCCCCAGACTCCAAGCTTCCTGAAGGACCTTGTTAAAACACATCAGAAAATGTTTCAAATGATGTTTATAAATGGAATAATATTGTAACTTTCCAGATGCTTTGCTGCTTTAGCACTATGTGCTACATATTCTCCTATACTTTCATATACTCCTATTCTGTACACACACATCTATTGTGTGTCTGTCAATCCTGGGAGAGGGATCCATCCTCTGTTACTCTTCAAGAGGTTTCTTCCATTTATTCCCTGTTAAAAGGTTGTTGTTTGTGACATTGGCCTATACAAATACAGTTGACTTGACTACATAGCACTGCTCCAATATGAGAGCAACATGTTATGCAGGACTTACTGCTGAGAAAAGTCTAAGTTGAGGAAAAGTGGCAGCACTACACAGGACCTCTATTATGTACAACGTACAGGCTAGCTACATGTAGCTGTTGTAGTGACCATTCCTCATGAGAGGGAAAGATTATACAATAAAAATATAGGAACAATCATATAATTGTTTGTTTTGCATGTACATATATTACAATAAACAACTGGATAGTAGCCAACATCAAACATGTAAAGTAATGGGTGTTGATGTTGCTGTTATGCTATATAGTCAATGTCCTATATCATACTGTTGTGGTACCAAACCAGATACCGAAAACCAACAACTTAATGATGGTGTAAGTGTTTGTTTTTTTCCACACAACTTACCTTTGGATCCTGAGCTGGTGTCCAACAAACTCTGCACCAGATCCATCCTGTTCATCTTCATTAAAACCTCCCTGGTCACCTCCACAGACTGTTGACCACAAATCTCCACCATCAGATCCACTAAATCAACTGTGCTGTCTGCCCTCTTTATTTGGACTCCTGGGATTCTTGGGAGATCTTTCATGTGTAGGTTCTGCAGCCACCACTTGACCTGCTCGATCTCCCCGAGACATAATTCTTCCAGTGTTTCCAAAAGTTTCTCCTTAACTCGTGTCATTGTTTTGTCCTGATGGATTCAAAGTGATCAGAGGGCATTTATATAATATTTCCACTGTAATGATAAAACACTGATGTCTTTGCATCAATGTAAACATTTAAATCATGTGACTAATATTAACCACATGAGGCAAAATTATACATTTAGTGAAACTGGACTCATGCACCAGAGGACAATCACTTTTGTTAATAACTGGAATTGTTCAATTTACAAATAAACAAAAGAGCAAATTGAATAATAAAAGGGATTACCATAATGCCTCCATGAGCCCCAAGCTCCAAGCTTCTTGAAGGACCTTGTTAAAACACATCAGAAAATGTTTTAAATTATACTATGTTTATAAATGGAATCATATGGTAACCTTCCAGATGCTCTGCTGCTTTAGCACTATGAGCTATACTCTCATATATTCTGTGCACACACATCTATTGTGCGTCTGTCAATCCTGGGAAAGGGATCCATCCTCCGTCACTCTTCCTGAGGTTTCTTCAATTTATTCCCTGTTAAAAGGTTGTTGTTTGTGGTATTGGTCTATACAAATAAAATTGACTTGACTTGACTTCATTACATGGCGCTGCTCCAGTATGAGAGCAATATGTTATGCAGGACTTACTGCTGAGAAAAGTCTAAGTTGAGGAGAAGTGGCAGCACTTCACAGGACTTCTGTTATGTACAACGTACAGGCTAGCTACATGTGGCTGTTGTAGTAACCATTCATCATGAGAGGGAAAGATTATACAATAAAAATATAGGAACAATCATATAATTATTTGTTTTGCATGTACATATATTACAATAAACAACTGGATAGTAACCAACATCAAACATGTAGATTAATGGGTGTTGATGTTGCCATCATGCAATATAGTCAATGTTCTGTATTATGCTGTCGTGGTACCAAGCCAGGTACCAAAAACCAACAACTTAATGATGGTGTAAGTGGAACTTAAAACTAAATTCTTCTCACAAATAACGCAGAGATAAGTTTGCATGACATTTTTTTTTTAAATAATTATAATCATTATAATTATTTACCCAGGTGTTTGGAAATCCATCCAATCATCAGTGTCCTGTCTTATGTTGTCATTGTACCAAGCCAGGTACCAAAAACTAAAGCGGCAATGCACATTTTTTACATCTTAATGATGGCATAATGGAAACTTAATCATGATTAATTACATACATTACACACATTTTTTTTTGCCAGATTACAATAAATGTACAATTTTCAATAACAGTTTTCATTGGAACTACTTTTCTTAAACCACAGAAATAATCCTTATAAAACTGTTGACAGCATGTTTTGAGGTTTATTCAGTTTAACAGAGACATTGAACATTGAATAACTATTGACTGTATCATATTTTAGGACTGTGGGATGTTTATGATTTGTGCGTATGCATGGTCTAAGGCAGTTCTAAATTTGTTTGCAGAGTAAGAACAAATTGTAAGAACATATTGATGAAACCTGGATTTGTGCTTAAAACGTTTTAAGCACAGATTAAATGTTTCTGAATGAGGCCAATTGTCTTTTTATTTTACGTTTTCACCTTGATTGGACAGTCAGACAGAATATGAGCGGACAGAGTCCGGTATGACATGCAACAAAAGTCTTTGACTGCAATCAAACCAGTCCATTACAGTTATATATTCTGCATATCAAATGTTTGATTTTGGAATTGTACTGTTTTTTGTTTTTTTTTTCCACAAAACTTACCTTTGGATCCTGAGCTGGTGTCTGACAAACTCTTTTTGTATTTGGCTCTAGGAGTGGCTGACTGACATCTGAGAGCTGCAATGTTAACTTCCCTACTGTGCTACTGACTGGAGAATGTCGTAGTCTGATAACGATGATACAAGAATTTTTTTTTCATTTTTCAGCAAGCCCACATAGCCTTGGTTATGTAACATTAGCAACTGAAGACGTCTGTCACTTTACAATATGTAACATTTGGGAGGACCCATCGTGCTGTTAAATTTGTTTTCCACTCAGAAAGTGTAAGCTAGCAAGCTAGGCTAACTAACTTCCACTCAGAGTAGAAGATAGCCTAGCTCTCTAACCTTAGATTCCCACCAGTCAAGAAGCAGACAGAATATGAGCGGACAGAGTGCGGTATGACGTGCAACAAAAGTCCCTGGCTCTAATCAAACCAGTCCATTACAGTTATGTGGTACGCACCTTAAACATCAGACTTTTAAGAAGCCGCTTGTGTTTTTTTTGTTTTTTGGTAACTTGAGAGAAGAAACCCTTAGAAAAGATCTTGCTTTTTCAAGCAGTAGATGTCATTTTGGAAATTATGCTATATGTAGGACTCTAGTTATTCTGGGTTTACTTTTGGCTTGTTGTTGCTGTGGACAATTTAAAAACAGTGACTGATCTACAGTCATTGACTATAATGACTATGCAGCATACAGTAAGTATCTTTGCTTGTGATAATGGCATCTAGATAATATAACAATCAAAACAAACACATATTCAAATGGCTGCCTGACAGTCCAAATGTATTTTTAATGATGAAAAAACAGTCACATTAAATGGAATAAGACTCCAGTCTGCATATCAAATGTTTGACATTGGAATTGTACTGAATGTATGTCTTGTTTTCAAAGACTTACCTTTGGGTCCTGAGCTGGTGTCTGACAGACTCTGCACCAGATCTCTCCTTTTCATCATCCCTAAAACTTTCCTGGTCACCTCCACAGACTGTTGACCGTAGAGCTCCACCATCAGCTCCACTAAGTCAACTGTGCTGTAGGTCCTCTCTATTTGGACTCTTGGGAGGTGTTTCTGTCTTCGAAGTTCCTGCAGGACCTCTTTGAATTGCAAGAATTCCCAGAAACGTAATTCTCCCAGTGTTTCGAAAAGCTTCTCCTTAACTGGTGTCATTGTTTCGTCCTGATGGATTAAAAGTGATCAGAGGGCATTTATGTAATATTTCCACTGTAATAATTAAACACTGATGTCTTTGCATCAATGTAAACATTTAAATCATGTGATTATTGTAACAACTAATATTAATATATTACACAAAATGATACATTCAGAAAGACAAAGTGTGAGCACAGTGTCATTCATTTCATTTATTTTTTATAAACTGGTTATTAGTAATTGTGATTTATTGCATGTCTCCAACTCTTTCTGCAGCTGTGATATTTCTGCTTTAAAAACTCTTTCCACCTATTTACCATCAAAGTTGAATAAGAGAGTCTGGAAAAACGTACATCCTAAACATGTAGTTGTCCTGTTGTCATCCTCAGTGGTAGAGATAGCACAGATTTTATTATAACATTATTGGTGGATATAATATTTCAGCTCAAAAGCTCAATCTGAATCCTGCCTCAGTTCAGTGAGCACCATCTGATGAAATGATGTCATTGGTTTGTATCATTATTAAGAGAAGGGAGGGAATTATTATTACTGAAGAGAAGGAAATAAAACAAGACTCATGAATGTCTGGTTTACCATCAGGTGATATAATCAGATACTATCAGACTATCTTGCTTTTAAAATAAATCTAATATTAAGGATTAATCAATCAGAATCCTGCTTCAGTTCAGTGAGCACCATCTGATGAAATGATACCATTGGTTTGTATCATTATTTAAAGTGGTCAAGATGAGGATCATTTTCAACCAGCAGCTATTTGATGAAAGCTGTGTTGTGTAAAGTGTGTCTGATGTGACATTACTCACTTTCTGGGGCAGTGAAGACCTCTGCTTCTCTGAGGAGAAAGAAAATAGAAAATGACTCAAGACTGATTAAACATCATACTATAATCAGTTTTAGTCAGATTTAGTTGCAATAATAACTGTATGATAAACAATAATCATACAGAGAGAAGAGAGGTTGGATATCATATCATTAAAACCTTTGAAATCTAATAGAATCCAATATAAAAGTCCTGCAACAAATATGATTGTCTTTAAGTAAAGATTATCACCTCACAAATAATCTTTGATGTCAAATAGGATTTACAATGTTGTCAAATTATAATATTCAGTGTGTCAGAGAGGTGTTCATTCAACTTCATGGTCATTTTTTAGGTCCAAGCATTGATGTACTGTATTATACTGTCAATTGTACCCAATATTTTGCCTCCCCTTAAAGTCAAACTGAAACTGGAATTCTCCTCACTTTGTTTGGAAGGAAACATAATCTATAATGATACTGCAGCTATTGTGTATCATTTTCATTTTTCCAAGAGGATAAAACCGTCTTCAGAAACATTTGTGAAATTAGCATCTGAGCTTCAGGCTCTAGGAGTGGCTGACTGACATCTGAGAGCTGCAATGTTAACTTCCCTACTGCACTACTGACTGGAGAAAGTCGTAGTCTGATAACGATGATACAAGACTTTTTTTCCTTTTTCAACAAGTCCACATAGCCTTGGTTATGTAACATGAGCAACTGAAGACGTCTGTCACTTTACATTATTTAACATTTGTGAGGCTCCATTGTGCTGTTAAATTTGTTTTCCGCTCAGAAAGTGTAAGCTAGCAAGCTAGGCTAACTAACTTCCACTCAAAGTAGAAGATAGCCTAGCTCTCTAAAGTTAGATTCCCACCAGATGTTACATGTCAGAGACGTGTTGATTTAATTAATGATTTGTTGCCCCCTGCCTACTACTTTTCTCACACTTTACATTGGTGATTAAATGAAGTTTGCACTCAAGCAGATTTACTGTATGTTTTTAAAATAAATTATTAGAAGTATTCATTAGATACATATAACTATGTAATGTGACAGTTTTTGTCTTCTTTGTTTTACCTTTGGGTCTTGAGCTGGTGTCTGATAACCTCTGAACCAGATCAGATCTGTTCATTTTCTTGAAAATCTTCTTCATCAGATCCACAGACTGTTGACCACAATTCTGTAACATCAGATTCACTATGGCTGCTCTGTTTGCTCTGTAACTCAACCTCAGTGAGATGTCAGGGAGGTTCATCTGGGAGACAGTCAACTGCAGGACCTCTCTGAATTTCTTTAACTCCTGAAAACTCAAATCATTCAGGGTTTCCAAAAGCATCTCTTTAACAGCTGCCATTGTTGCTACCTGGAATAATCAAAACATTAATGAGACATACAGTATATTTAATCCAATAGAAAAAAAACACTAAAATAGTTTCTCATTGCATCTCATGAATGTAAGTGTAGATGTGGGTGTTATATGTTTATCTGTGAGAGGAAACATGTATATGTTGACATTTCCTCATCTAATCCTCAGTGTTAAAGATATGAAACATTACTGATGGATAAAATTGTAGGTTGAATGCAGCTTCAGTGAAAAATATTCAGCTTAAATCATGAGTTTGGATTGTATCAGTATTTAAAATGTTCAAGATGAGGATCATTCTCAACCTTCAACTATTGAATAAAAGCTGTGTTGTATTGAGTCAGACAGATGTGACATTGCTCACTTTCTGGATCAGTGTAGAGAGCTGTTCATCCACATAATGTTTCTCTGAGGAGAAAAGAAATATAAAATGACTAATGAGTGACTGATGAAAAACAGATGAGAAACACTTTGTATCAGGCTATATTGCTTTGTACTAATTTACAAATTATTTACAAAATTATACTTAAACCACAACAGTGATGCAGACATTATCACTTACATTTTTTCACCCTGTCCCACAGTACTTTTTTTGGTTTTAATTGTCTTACTTTTGGGTCCTGAGCTGCAGTCTGACAGCCTCTGCACCAGATCAGGCCTGTTCATGTCTTTTAAAACCTTCTTCATCATCTCCACAGACTGTTGGCCGTACGCCTGCACCATAAAAAACACTGTGTCCTGCATGTCTGTTATCTTCAGCAGCCTCCAATTGATGTCAAAATGCTGTCTTGTGAGCCTCAAGTGATCCTGGAGGACTTGCTTGAAGTTCTTGAGCTCCCTGATATTCAAATCAGCCAGTGTTTCCAAAAGCAGCTCAATAACAGACGTCATTGTTTCTACCTGGTAAATACAAAGAAAATGTTCATTGGGCAAATGTACAATCTCTCAGCTGGGATGATTACAGATTTTTCTGTTAACATCTCATCAACATGTGTGTTTTTATAAATGTGGATATATACAGTTTACATTTCATCAGTGGTAGAGGTAACACTGATTTTTAACATTATTAGTTAACATTCTTGCTTCAGACCTCATGTGTACATGATGCAACCTGAATGTAGCTTCAGTTTTGAGAGAACCAGCTGGTGAAAATCAGAAATTTGTTTGTATCATCACTTATAATGTTGAACATGTTTTTTTCCTGCATCTGTTGAATGAAAGTTGTATCTGTAAAGTCAGACAGATGTGACATTACTCACTTTCTGGATCAGTGCAGGCCACTGTTCATCCAAAGAGTGTTTCTCTGAAGAGAAGGAAATAAAACGAGACTCATGAATGCCTGGTTTACCATCAGGTAATATAATCAGACACTATCAGACTGTCTTGCTTTTAAAATAAATCTAATATTAAGGATTAATTGCAAAAGGAAAAGAAAATCTGCTCAATAGTAACGTCCTAAAACTCAGTGTTAAAGCTTCACATAATGAAATGTAGATTAAAATAACTATGTCATCTGTACTCCTAGTTAAAGGAATAATATTTGTAATTTTGTTATTAGTGTTTCAAATGTATTATGGTACCTACCTCCCTCTGTGGTTTTTACACCAAACGCTTCAACTGATGATCCTGCAGCTGAAACACATTTAATGAACGTTGTTATTACATAATAAAAACACTGTGTGTAACCTTTACGTGTACTTGTCCTCAGTATAATACTCTTAACACTTGATGGCTGAAACCAATGTGGTTTCAGAAAACACTTAATCAGGGTGATAAAATAAAATACACAGACACTGCACACATCACATGACACAGATGGATTACAGGTGTGTGGATGGAAGACAGGAGGAGGCCTTGGTTACAGAAATCACAGAGGGGATGAATGAGAATGAGTGTCCATAGTGGAGCCAAGTTTAAGTCAAATTGTAGCTATACAAAAATACAACACAACATATTCAAGTGAAATGATGTAGACAACATTAGCCAAGTTCCTATCTGACCATATACAACATAAGACAGGTTATAATGAGCTCTAACATTTCCCTCTGAAGTGATCTTTGTCTTATTATTTTGTAATAGTAAATTGAATTAGTTCAATTAACCACTTCAAAAATGAAATGAAGTACCAACTAACTTTGTGAAGCTCATAATGTTTTTGTTGAGATTGTGTCAGGGAGGTGTTGTTTCAAATCTATATTTCTGCTGTCATGGTGGCCTATATGGTGTTGCTCCATTGCTTTATCTAATGTTTTGTACCCTTGCAGATTTATTAATTATTATAAATTAATGTGACATGGCAGTTGTCTTATTTATCTCACCTCTGGGTTCTGAGCTGGTCTCTGACAGCCTCTGCACCAGATCAGTCCTCTTCATTTCCATGAAAACCTCCCTGATCACCTCCACAGACTGTTGGCCACATCTCTCCACCATCAGATCCACAACTTCCGTCCTGTTTGCCGGGCCGAGTTGGATCCATGGAATGAATGGAAGGCCCTTCTTGAAGTAAGTGAACTGCAGGAGCCACTTAAGTGTCTTTAGCTCCTGATCACTCAAATCATTCAGTGTTTCTAAAAGCAGCTCTCTCACAGCCCCCATTGTTGCTACCTGGAAGATTCAAAGAGTATGTTCAAAGAGAAAATATGTTATTTCTCCACTGGGAATATTAAAGATTTATCTCTTTGCATCTACAGTATCAATGTCATTATTTTAGACATTTGGATGTTTTAAATAAGTTTTTCTACAAGATCACCTGAACTACTGATACATCTGGTAATTATGATTTGTCTTACTTTATATTCTTTAATATCTGTAAACTTGTTTATGTTTTTTTAATTTTAATTCCAGGCTGTAACTCTGGCAAACACACTGTGCTGTCAAAAACTGAAATGAGCCACCTGATCTTAACATCACATGTTCTTGATGAACTGTAACAAAGGTGGCAGCACAAGTCAGGAACTGTTTTCTCAGTTTCATCTTCTGCATTTTGTTTAATACTTTGAAAAAGCCTCACAATTATGTGAAAAACTGAGTTTAGTTTCATTAATCACCACTAATGTGATGATAAATATGATTTTAAACTCGCATGTTATTGAATTAAAGCTGTACTGCATGAGGTCAGGTTGATGTGACATTGCTCACTTTGTGGATCAGTGCAGACAAGTGTTCATCCACAGAATGTTTTTCTGAGGAGGAAGAAAGGAAATAAAAGTAAGTGATCAACATCAGGCTATATTGTTCTTTGAAACATTACAATACAAAGGGTTCAACACAAAATAAAAGTGAAGCCTCCTCAACAGTTAAAAAATATACATATAATTCATCACTAATATTTTCTCCCTGTCCCACAATATCTTTTCATATTTCACATAAGCAATCAAATATATTTTGTACACCAGCTGATACTGTCTTCTTTTCTCTACATTATAAATCATAATGTTTAAAATAAAGAATGGCTTATATCATAGCTTATAAACTTATGAAACACATGTTTTTTTCCAGTTTTATGATTTGAATATGTTTTTTTCTTCATTGTCTTACTTTTGGGTCCTGAGCTGCTGTCTGACAGCCTCTGCACCAGATCTCTCCTGTTCATCTTAATTAAAATGGCCTTGGTCTTCTTCACAGACTGTTGGCCGAAGGTCTGCACCATAATGAACACTGTGTCCTGCATGTCTGCCCTCATGAGCATCTCTAAGTAAGGTTTGCGGAGGTGAATTCGACTCTGGAGTAATTTCTTGAAGACCTCGAGCTCCCTGTCGCTCAAATCAGCCGACAGTGTTTCCAAAAGCAGCTCTATAACAGACGTCATTGTTTCTACCTGGTAAATACAAAGAAAATGTTCATTGGGCAAATGTACAATTTCTCAGCTGGGATGATTACAGATTTTTCTGTTTATGTCTCATCAATGTGTGTGTTTTTATAAATGTGGATATATACAGTTTACATTTCCCCAGTGGTAGAGGTAACACTGATTTTTAACATTATTAGTTAACAACATTGTTGCTTCAGACCTCATGTGTACATGATACAACCTGAATGTAGCTTCAGTTCTGAGAGAACCAGCTGGTGAAAATCAGAAATTTGTTTGTATCATCATTTATAATGTTGAACATGTTTTTTTTTCCTGCATCTGTTGAATGAAAGCTGTATATGTAAAGTCAGACAGATGTGACATTACTCACTTTCTGGATCAGTGCAGGCCACTGTTCATCCACAGAGTGTTTCTCTGAAGAGAAGAAAATAAAACGAGACTCATGAATGCCTGGTTTACCATCAGGTGATAAAATCAGACACTATCAGACTATCTTGTTTTAAAATTATTGTAATATTAAGGATTAATTGCAAAAGGAACATAAAATCTGCTCAATAGTAACATCCTAAAAATCAATTACCAGTTTCACCTGATGAACACTTATCAACATGACGTCACATTTGTTATTAAACTCAGTGTTAAAGCCTCACATGATGAAATGTAGATTAAAATAATTACAGAGCTTTGAGGAAAGGATTCAAATCTGTCATCTTTACTCCTAGTTAAAGGAATAATATTTGTAATTTTGTTATTAGTGTTTCAAATGTATTATGGTACCTACCTCCCTCTGTGGTTTTTACACCAAACGCTTCAACTGATGATCCTGCAGCTGAAACACATTTAATGAACGTTGTTATTACATAATAAAAACACTGTGTGTAACCTTTACGTGTACTTGTCCTCAGTATAATACTCTTAACACTTGATGGCTGAGACCAATGTGGTTTCAGAAAACACTTAATCAGGGTGATAAAATAAAATACACAGACACTGCACACATCACATGACACAGATGGATTACAGGTGTGTGGATGGAAGACAGGAGGAGGCCTTGGTTACAGAAATCACAGAGGGGATGAATGAGAATGAGTGTCCATAGTGGAGCCAAGTTTAAGTCAAATTGTAGCTATACAAAAATACAACACAACATATTCAAGTGAAATGATGTAGACAACATTAGCCAAGTTCCTATCTGACCATATACAACATAAGACTGGTAATAATGAGCTCTAACATTTCCCTCTGAAGTGATCTTTGTCTTCTTATTTTGTGTGTACAAGTAAATTGAATTAGTTAAATTAACCACTTCAAAAATGAAATGAAGTACCAACTAACTTTGTGAAGCTCATATTGTTTTTGTTGAGATTGTGTCAGGGAGGTGTTGATTCAAATCTATATTTCTGCTGTCATGGTGGCCTATATGGTGTTGCTCCATTGCTTTATCTAATATTTTGTACTCTTACAGATTTATTAATTATTATAAATTAATGTGACATGACATTTGTCTTATTTATCTCACCTTTGGGTCCTGAGATAGTCTCTGACAGCCTCTGCACCAGATCAGTCCTCTTCATTTCCATGAAAACCTCCCTGATCACCTCCACAGACTGTTGGCCACATCTCTCCACCATCAGATCCACTACTATTGTCCTGTCTGCTGACTCCAGTTGGATCCATGGAAGGTCCTTCTTGAAGTAAATGAACTGCAGGAGCCACTTAAGTGTCTTTAGCTCCTGATCACTCAAATCATTCAGTGTTTCTAAAAGCAGCTCTCTCACAGCCGTCTTTGTTGCTACCTGGAAAATTCAAAGAGTATGTTTAAAGAGAAAATATGTTATTTCTCCACTGGGAATATTAAAGATTTATCTCTGTGCATCTACAGTATCAATGTCATTATTTTAGACATTTGGATGTTTTAAGAAATGTTTTTTCTGCAAGATCACCTGAACTACTGATACATCTGGTGATTATGATTTGTCTTACTTTATATTCTTTAATATCTGTAAACTTGATAATAATCTGATAAACTTGAAACTTTGATATATGTTTTTTATTTTAATTCCAGGCTGTAACTCTGGCAAACACACTGTGCTGTCAAAAACTGAAATGAGCCACCTGATCTTAACATCACATGTTCTTGATGAACTGTAACAAAGGTGGCAGCACAAGTCAGGAACTGTTTTCTCAGTTTCATCTTCTGCACTTTGTTTAATGGTTTGAAAAAGCCTCACAATTATGTGAGAAACTGAGTTTAGTTTCATTAATCACCACTTATTTGATGATAAATATGATTTTAAACTTGCATGTTATTGAATTAAAGCTGTACTGCATGAGGTCAGGTTGATGTGACATTGCTCACTTTGTGGATCAGTGCAGACAAGTGTTCATCCACAGAGTGTTTTTCTGTGGAGGAAGAAAAGAAATAAAAGAAAGTGATCAACATCAGGCTATATTGTTCTTTAAAAAATTACAATAAAAAGGGTTCAACACAAAATAAACCTGCAGCCTCCTCAACAGGTAAAATATAATCTATATATGATACATATAATTCATTAATAATATTTTCTCCCTGTCCCACAATATCTTTTCATATTTCACATTAGTAATAAAATATATTATGTATACCAGCTGATATTGTCTTCTTTTCTCTACATTATAAATCATAATATTTCAAATAAAGAAGAAAATTTATAACATAGCTTATTAACTTATGAGACACATGTTTTGAGCCAGTTTTATGATTTGAATATGTTTTTTGTCTTTATTGTCTTACTTTTGGGTCCTGAGCTGCTGTCTGACAGCCTCTGCACCAGATCTCTCCTGTTCATCTGAATTAAAATGTCCTTGGTCTCCTCCACAGACTGTTGGCCGAAGGTCTGAACCACAAAAAACACTGTGTCCTGCATGTCTGCCCTCATGAGCTGCATCCATGGGTTCTCTAAGTAGGGTTCATAGAAGTAACTTTGACTCCGGAGTAATTTCTTGAAGTACTCGAGCTCCCTGTTACTCAAACCAGCCAGTGTTTCCAAAAGCAGCTTTATAACAGACGTCATTGTTTCTACCTGGAAAATACAAAGAAAATGTTCATTGGTTAAATGTACAATCCCTTAATTTTATTGATTACAGATTCATTGATGAGTTTGTTTTAGAAATGTGGATGTGGTGAGATTACATCACCAATGTTACACAAGCTAATAATGGAATTAATAATATTTGTCAAATTGATCACATACTGTATAACTGTTTTTACAAACTACTTGTATGTGTTTACATTTCTTTAGTAACATCAAACTTTTGTCTGTTTTACAATTATTTTATCTGTACAAACAGGATCATGACTTTATTTTACTGCCTGGCTGTAACTCTTTCAAAGACTGTGATCCCAAAACTATGATGAGCCTTTTGATTTTACAACAGAGAAGCTGTGAGAACATGGCTGTTTGCATCTTTTCCTTTCATTTCTTGTTTTTATTGTCATCATATTTTACACCTTCTGTTAACGTTATAAAAATAAATCAAGAAAAAATATATATTTTCCTTGTGGTTGATATAACACAAATTCTTTACATTATTAGTGAATAACGTTCTTGCTTAAGACCTCATGTGAAAATAGCTTCAGTTCTGTGAGAGAACTATTTATTTGTGGGAAAATTTGTTTGTATCATCAATTATAATGTTCAAGATGAAGATGATTGTCAATCTTCATCTACTGAATAAAAGCTATACTGTGTAAAGTCAGACTGATGTGACATTACTCACTCTCTGAATCAGTGTAAGATGATGTTCCAAGTGTTTCTCTGAGGAGAAAATAAATATCAAAAGACTTATTAGAAATGTATTTAACATCAGTTATAATACAAAGACTTTCATTCCACTAACCCTCCTTAACAGTGAAATAATAATAATGTGCAGAGCTACTTGAAGATTTTCCAACAATGTTGAATGGTTTTGGATATATTTGTTATTGTACTGTTTATGCCCAAACTTACAAAATATTGTACCCCAGCTAATGTACTTTATCTTTACATAATAAACTATAAAACTTATGAGACACATGTGACTGCATTGTGTGCAAGTTTTATGTTTTTCATGTTTTTGTCTGCTTTGTCTTACCTTTAGTTATTGAGCTGATATCTGACAACCTCTGCACCAGATCAGTCCTGTTCATCTCCTTTAAAACCTTTTTGGTCACCTCCACACACTCTCGGCTGTTAATCTCCACCATCAGCTCCACAGTTTCCTGCATGTCTGCCACATCCAGTTGGCTCCTTGAGATGAGCGGGAAATCTTTCTCCAATTCAATGAGCGACTTGAATTTCACAAACTCCTCAGAGCTAAAATCATTCAATATTTCAATAAGCAGCCTCTTATCCATCATTGTGTCTACCTGGAAAATGAAAAAGGTAAATCATACAGTATTACACAGGGCAGGATGTGAAGTGTTTGTTTGCTCTACTACCATGAATACCATGACTGACGATTTAGACAGTGCTCTCCACCACCAACACTGAAACACCAAATAATGGAAAATCATTTGGACGAATGGTGTTCATCCCTCCAGTAGAGTTTCATAGAAGTCATGTATTAATGTTTTATATTATGGATGGATGTGGATTTTCATTTAAAGAGGTCCGAGAATTGATCCTTGTAATGACATTGATGTGTATATTTATTTAATTGGATCCCTTAAATTTTCCATTAAAGGAACAGAGTTACGCTGTGACTCTAATTAATCTACCTTTAATTTCTCCACCAACAATCTATAATGTTGTTCCAAACACTTGTAGTTTCTCCACAGCATAGCTAAAAACACTATTTCCATGTTACACTATCTCTGCCTCATAGCTCCACCAGAAGAAACATACTTAGTGATTTATTTGCACAGCAATGATTGTTTGGAAAATACTGATTATATGGATGAACAGTAGATAAATGAGTTATGCAGCAGCAGTGGTTTGATAAGTTTCTGTGGTTGTTGTGATGTTTTCTTGCAGTTATTCTGGATCAATATTGGAATCCACTGTAACTTCTGTGAATCTGAATACAGCTGCTGTCATCTACAAAAGGAGCAAATTATAAACTTTTCAAAGCCAAATTTTAGGCCCACAGGGGGCGAGTAAATATTGATTTTCAGTGGGGTATTCCTGTGAGGATTTCAGAAACATTTCAGAAACAAGAAAAGTGTAGTCAAATGAAATATTGGACTTATATTCAAAGTATTGTGTTTAAGTAAGTAAGTAAGTATATGAAAGCACAAACTACGCTATATACACCTACATTATAAGGCTTTAGATGCTTAGGATTTACTCACTTGCACTGTATCCATGACTTTCACATCCATGACAGTCTCGCTCTTCGTTCTCTTGAGGTCATCAATAAGATGTGGCTCGTTTCTCTGCAGGATTTTGTAGAAGATCTGTTTTCCTCTAACTCCACTGGATTCCAAGGGCCCACTAAGGAGTGCCCTCGTAGTCTCCTGAGAGTCATGATTAGCCCTGATTTTATCATAATTTACTTGATTTATAACATCACATTCAAGGAGTTCATCTAAAATTGGTGCAACATTGGTCACTCTCTGGATTAGCTTGACTCAATGTTTATCCACAAAAAGCTCTGAGTAGAGAAAGAAACATGACACAAAGTTGATAGATTTAAGATATTATGAAGCTATAATCAGTGTATATCAGAACATGTTTCATATGAGGTTTAGCAAACTAAAATGCATACAGTATTAATTTGAAAGAGTGGATTTTAAAAAACCTTGATCAAGCTGACCTGTTCAAAATATCCCATGGTTCAATTATTGTCAGATTCTGGTTTTACGTTTTTCTTGCGGTAGACAAGTGTAATTTAGTAGTGTAATTTAGTTGCAGGTGTAAGTCAGATAAGGAAAGCCCCCCTAAAATCTTCTTTAGCCCCCCCAAAATAAATCTACCTTATTGGTTTAAATCATCAATAGTTTTTTCTTCATTCATTTTTCATTTAAGTCGATTGAAATGTGCGTCCCCACATTCACAATGTACCTAAAACGCTAGAAACTAGGACCTGAGAGAGGCTGCTGCTGCTCTAATCCAGCGTTTCCATTGGCTGTGCTGCTCACTCAGAGCCCAAAGTAGAGACTGTGATGGTAGTCAGAAACTACTGAAGTGACAAGATGCTGGCGAAGATGTTATCAAGATAAATATAATATACAGAGTGAGATAGTATGTAGTTACAGAGTGAAGATACCAAGCTCCAATATGAATTTGTGGCAAATGATGGTCAATGTAGCGAGCTATCAAGTTGTTTCTTGTTTGTTTCTTGCTTAACGTTAGCTAACTTTAGGTTTATGAGAGGAAAAGACAAGAGGATGGGCTATATAACACTCATATTATACAGTGGAAACCACTTATATAATCACAGTTACAGTGATCAACCGCTTATATGGATCAAAAAGCTCAGGACAGAATCATTCCTATACAAATGCCATTTAAATAATTTGCTTATAGTAATCAGTAGTCCGCTTACAGAGTTCATTTTGGGTCTTTTCATACATGAAAACATGGAGGAAAAAAATAAAATTACGGTAACTCTATTTTCATTTTTTTTTACCTTACTCCCATGATACACATATGATATTGTAATTAGCGGTTGCGGCACCATTATCAGGGGTGCGGAGATGCGGGGTGTGTTTATTTGTATTTATTTGAGTGTAAAAGCGAGTGGGAGTTGTCTAAGCTTTCAGTTAAAATTAATACTGAATTTTATGACATAGGCCTATTACTCATACTAGACATAAACTAGCCTAAATGATTCTATGACATTCTTAGTTTTAGAAGTTCACACATCAAACATCAGTCTGTTTATGAATAACATACTTAGGACCTGCAACTTATCTAAGAGAGAGGAGATAGGATTTGCTATTTGCTTGATCTGTGCCTGTTGTAAGTGGATGAATAGCATTTAAGTCATATTAGATCCATGCCTGTTACCAACTATGAAGAGACAGATCTATTGTGTTGATTTTACACCTATTGCTACTCTAAAAATTCATGACAAACAGACATTTTGGGGCCGTTTTAAAAAAAAAATCCTCCCCCCAGACCTCCCTGGTAAAGGCTTAGCCCCGCTAACCATAAATCTCTAGTGACGCCCCTGTCTACAGCAATATTATATATTATAAATATACTTTGCACAAATAAATATACAGGAGAAGTAAGTCATTTGAAAAGTACATTTCTCACAGATGTACCATATCAGGTACATAATGGATCCTGGATACAACTTTCAGATACATCCCCCCCTGTCTCCCCTCATTTCCTGTAATCTCTCAACTTTAATCTCTAATAAAGATCAAACATATTCCAGAGTACTTTCTTTTAGAGCTGCAATTATTAGTTGATTAATTGATTAGTTGCCAGTTATTACATTTTAATCACCTATTAATTATTTTGAGTCATTTGAAGAAAAAATACCCATCTACCTTATCTAATTTCAGCTTCTTAAATATGAATTTAAATATTTTGTGGTTTCTTTAGTCTTCTATAATAATAAACTGATTATCTTTGGGTTGTGGACAAAAGATCAGATGTACAACAAACTATGGTAACATGTAAGAAGTGCAAGAAGACTGTAACAACAAAAGGGGGCACCAAAACAAACTTATTTCACCACCTCAAGTAAAAACACCTGGTTGAGTATGAGGAGAGACAAAAATCTCTCCAGGAGTATTATCGAAGAAATATCCTCAAATATTGTGATACTATTTTAGGGCAATATCGCCCACACCTAAAACAGACACACACACACACACACACACACACACACACACACACACACACAGTTGTGTTTCCCCATTACTTCAGAGGACATTACATTAACTTACACTGGTGCTTGAAAGTTTCCTTTAGAATTTGCTCTATTTCTGCATAAATATGACCTAAAACGTGATCAAATTTTCATGCAAGTCCTAAAACTAGATAAAGAGACATCAGTTAAACAAGTGAGACAAAAACCTTTCACTTGTTTATTTATTTATTGTGTAAAATGATACAATGTTGCATATTTGTGAAACTCCAGCATTATCAATTCATTTGAAGGGGAAATTAGAATCAGGTGTTTCAATCAATCGGATGACATTCAGGTGCATCTGGGAGGCCCTGCTTTATTTGAAGAAGTGAAATCTGGATCTTCACGATCACGAAGTCTGGGCTTCACAACACAGGTTTGTGGAAATGTGTCACTGCTCAAACAAAGGAGATTTCTGAGGACCTTAGAAGGAGAGTTGTTGATGCTCACTGGGCTGGAAAGAGTTAAAAAAAAAAAAAACATATCTAAAGAGTTTGGACTCCACCAGTTGACTGTCAGGCAAATTGTGTACAAGTGGAGGACATTCAACACCATTGTTACTAGGGGTGTCACAATTTCGATTCCACATCAAAAATCAATGAAGAACATTTCAAATCCTCCTGCTTCCCTCAACTCACCGGTGTGCCTTTCATGTGAATTATGTAAACAACACATGTTATTATTTCATATTAAATAAAGTATTTAAATTTGATCATATGGCCTTAGTGTGGTACATTACAAAAAAACATGGTGGTTATATCACACTTGATACCATCTTTTTAGAGAAGAATTTGAAAATGTAAATGACAGTTATCAGGGCATAAAACCAATGATCGGTTGATCTTTACAAATCAAGATTCGATAGTCTAACAATGGCATAGTCATTGGTGCTGAAAAAAAATGTTTAAATCAAAAATTGAACCCAGTCATGACCTTAAAATCAAAAGTCAAATTGAATCATGGATTTGGGGAAATGTGACACTCCCCAGGAGTGGTCGACCAACAAAGATCCCACCAGGAGCAAGGCATGTAATAGTCTGAGAGGTCACAAGGGACCCCAGGGTAACATCTAGGGAACTAAAGGCCTCTCTTGCAGTGATTTATGTCAATGTTCATGAATCTGCCATCAGGAGAGCAATGAACATCAATGGTGTTCATGGCAGAGTTGCAAAGAGAAACCCACTACTCTCCAAAAAGAACATTGCTGTCTGTCTATGGTTTGCTCAAAGCCACATGGATACACCAGAAGGCTGTTGGAGAAATATTCTGTGGACGAATGAGACCGAAATCAAACTTTTTGGTTTGAATGAGAAGCATTATGTTTGGCGACGAGCAAACACAGCATTCCAGTATAAGAGCCATGTCCCATCTGTGAAACATGGTGGTGACAGTATCATGGTTTGGGCCTGTTTTGCTGCCTCTGGACCAGGACAGCTTGCAATCATTAATGGAACTATGAATTCTGAGTTGTACCAGCAAATTCTACAGGAAAATGTCAAGGTACCCGTCGGTGAACTGAAGCTCAACAGAACAGGGGTCATGCAGCAAAAAAAATTGACCCTAAACACACAAGTTGTTCTATCAAAGACTGATAAAAGTAGAAGAATGTTTTGGAAATATTTTGGAACAGTCCTGACCTTAATCCAATAGAAATGCTGTGGAAGGACCTGCACTTCATGCAAGGAAGCCCACCAACATCCCTGAGTTGAGACTGTTGGGTAAGGAGGAATAGGCTGAAATTCCTCCAAGCCAATGTGCAGGGCTGATAAACAGGTACCAGAAAAGTTTTACGAAGTTATTGCTGCAAAAGGGGGTCACACCGGTTACTGAAAGCAAGGGTTCACATACTTTTGCCTCACACAAATATGTAAGATTTGACAATTTTCCTCAATAAATAAATGGATAAGTTTAATGTTTTGTTTCATTTGTTTAATTGGGTTCGCTTAAGTTTTAGTAATTGTGTGAACATCTGATCACGTTTTAGGTCATTGAAGTTATGCCGAAACAGAAAATTCTAACACAAACTTTCAAGCACCATTGTACATTCATTTCCTGTAGATTACCCTAACCTCAACCACTACTTGCCCCACCCTAACCAAAACCTTAACCTAAACCTTACCTTCATTTTAAACTAGTCTTCACCCTAAAATAAATGATTTACATTATGGAGACTTGCTTTTTGTCCTCAAAAGGGAGGCGAGTCCCCAAATGTGACTGTTTAAACAGATTTATGTCCCCACAAATTATGAATACCTGATACTCTCTCTCTCTCTCTCTCTCTCTCTCTCTCTCTCTCTCTCATCTCTCTCTCTCTCTCTCTCTCTCTCGTTTAACGTTAAATTGTCTTTGCTGTTGTTTTCCTGTTTCATCGTTAACTGTCGAGTCAAAGCACTTTGGAAACTTTAACAAACTGTTTAACTCTAACGTAAACAAAGTGTTAACTAATGTTTTATTGTAGTATTGGGCTGTTGTAACAATTTACACACACGAATACATCCCTACAGAAGAAGCAGGACGATGAAAGTGAAAGTTAAAAAGAAGAATAAAATACAGTTTGAAAGACAGTTTTACCGTTTTAACTGCAGTTTGTCGCTCCAGCCGTTAAGATGTAAAATCCGCCCAGTTTTTTCTCTGAATTCATTGAGGTAAATCTTTCATTGTTGTGTCCATAAATGATCTTTACTGTGATTCAGGTGCTGCTGTCTGTATCAGGTATTAACTGCTTCCTAGTTCCTCAAATATTCCTGCTGACTGTGGTAATAAATGTCCCCGGGCGTCTCTCTCTCTCTTCCGTCAGTGAGTGTTCCAGTAATACCTGTTGTGCTATGAAAATCAGCCCTAGTCGCGAGAAACACGCCTATTTGAAGATAATCGCTTTAAAACGACAAGCAAACGTACAGATAATACCCACAAGACCTTTTAATCATTTATAAACTGAGTAAATGTCAAAGGGACTAAATGACTCATGTTTTTCGAGACACAATTTACTACGAATAACAACCAACACAAATCAGTCTCATTGTGTTTAAGTCCAGATATAATTTGAAAGTGAATAGAATAGACTGTATTTATATTTAGTATATTTATTTTTTTGTTTTATGAATTTTATGAATTCTCTATATAGTGTTGTTTTTTTAACAGGCATTTTGTATCCCCTTTGTGATCCATGGCCAATCTGTATAATTTTGCTTTCTTATGTATTGTTTTATTTGACAGTTTTTATCATATAATGATCTAAATATTTTTAGAAATGTTTCATAGGCTTTGTCAGTGTCTTCTTCATTATATAGGCTACTCTGTGTTAATGATTCATGTCTAAATGCACTTATGGATTCCTCCATACTCACCTGTATTTCAATTTACTGGCATCCTTATCCTTCTCATAATCACAGTCATAGATCACAAAACTGGCAAATGGTCACTGCACACTCCTCCACTCACATTTATAACTTTTCAGTTCCTGATGTGATTAATATGTACCTCCTACTTTAAACTTTAAAGCAACCTGCAATGCCTTTCCTTTATCCAAAGGTATATACAAAATAATTTGAGAAGATCACCTCTCATCTGAGCTTTGTTCACTGGCATGGAGGTTTTGTAAGAAACACTCAGTGCTACTTTCTTCTTCTAGATAAATAATCACACTACTGGGGTCCTTTATGACATTACAGCTCTTTAAGACATCAGTTTAAACTTGAATATTTCCTCACTGGCAATATTCACCTCAATTTCATCATATCAGTAAAGACTTAAAACCCGTTTGAACAATCACAGACACAAATGAATGTTATGATCAGTGTGCACATTTTGAAAAACTTGGCCGTAAAAACACACATGTGACTCTGTCAGATCAATATACTTGCTTCATATATATTGTTTTTAGATCACTTCATTCTCTCAAATAATCAGAACCAAACATAACAACGAGGGAATTTATTATAGATTTTAAAATAAAAAATATGTTGAATGACCCTCATACAGTAAACAGTGCTCCTTTGTTGCCACCTGGTAATTTCAAAGGATACAGTACATTCATAGGCAACACATATTTATTTGTAAAGCACCTTTCAACAACAAGACAATTCAAAGTGCTTTATGTGAGACGTCAAAAAAGATATTAAGACAAGATATCCAGTATAAAAAGAAAGCATTATAAAAAAGACACTGATAGAATTAAAAAATAATAAAATACAAGATTAAAATAAGATCAAATCGAACAAAACATAAAAAACAAAAGAAAAAAAATGTGTCTTACATCTACAAGAGTTTTAGTTCTTGTTGACACTGTCAGAAAGGTGATAATTCAACTTAATGTTTATTATTGAAGTCGTAGTGGGCAGTGTTGTTGTTGTTCTGGACTGCATTATATTAAAAGGTGTTTCTAATATTTTGTCCATCCCCCGTTTACATACATGAGGGGGGAAGAATATTAGAAACATCTTTTAATATAATGCGAAACATCACCAAACACTATGACCTCAATAATCAACATAAACATTTTTTCAAGATTAAATACTGTTATATGATTCTCTTCATTTCTCTTTTCCCTTTAAGATCTTTCAACTGATAAATATATTTACATTATTTGTCAGGACTTTAAGTCTTTCACACACTCTGCTGCTAAAAAACTTGAATGAGCCACCTGATCTAAACATCACATGTTCTTGTTGTTATAACAAAGGCAGAAATAAATCACCCTCTGTATTTGATTTGTTGCATTTTGTTTTCATAGTTAAAAATAGTCACGATGCAATAATTTTACACTTGTGTCTTAAAAACTTTGGACAGCTCTGTTTCTTGATTTCCTCTTGTCCTCCTCAGTGCTAGAGATAGCAGTAGTGCTGCAACTGATGAGTGGATTACTGAGAAATAAAATAAAATATGGGAAGACTTGTAAAATACTCCTTTAACTGTTTGTTTGATCAGGTCCAAATGTTCTGTAATGTTCTAAATAATTAGGTCAGCAGCAAAAATGGGATTGTTTTTGCCACTCAACAGGCCACTTCTGTGTTTTTATTTGTTTATTGTTTTTGGCTTTGGATCCTGAGCTGGTGTCTCACAACTGCTTCACCAGATCGTTCCTGTTTATTTTCTTGAAAAGCATCTTGGTCACCTCTGCAGCTTGTTGGCTGTAGGTCTGCTCCATCAGATCCACCACATGTTTCCTGTCTGCCTTCTCCAGTTTGCTCTGTGGGATGCACGGGAGTTCTGCCGGGATGAGGTCTCTATCCTGCAAAAACCACTTGAAGTCTTCGAATTTTTCCTCTCTCAAACATTGCAGCATTTTCAAAAGCTTCTCTTTAATGTTTGTGATTGTTGCTGCCTGGTGAAATACAAACAAATAAACAAAGGGAGATGATTTGACCATAATTTTATTGATTAGAGCTGAACAGCTCCTCTGAATGCAGCATCAGTTCTAATCATGATTTAAAATATTGGATGATTTTCAACCTGCATCTTATTGAATGAAGATTTGTTGTGAAAAGTCAGACTGATGTGACATTACTCACTTTCTGGACCAGTGCAGATAGTTCATCCACACTTTGTTCCTCTGAGGAGAAATGGAATAAAACACTTTGCATCAGGCTTTCTTGATTCATAAAGATTTACAATACAAAGGGTTTTATCAAAAAGTGACCAACAAAGCAAACACAATCTTGAATCCCTCACCCTCTAATCATTGTGATAAAACACTGCCGGTCAGATTTCACATCAAAGTGCAACTTTGTGCTGCTCCTTTCACTCACACAATCAACAATTTCTATATAAATTCTACTTTTTTATTTAAAGCGGAGCTGACTGAAATTTTAGAGATCCAAATAAAACACAAATGAACACAATGATTAAAGAGGAATCAGAGCCCATAAAGTGTTTATTTTGACAAGTCAGTTCTACATTTTATTGATATAATGTCATTCATCCTCCAAATGCCATTTTTAAACCCTCAAATCTCACTTTTTTGTTTTATTTGTTATTCCATGCAGCACCTACATTAGCCACTATAATGTGTCTAACCCTTGATCAAGTTAGACCTGTTCTGTTTTGTTTGTTTTTTTTTTTGTTTTTTTTCTTCTAAGTGTTAAAAGTAATTTCATGAGAAAATTGCATAGTTAATACCTGTGGACCTGCCTTCAGTCAAAGTATTTCCACCAGTTGCTCCACTTGAGGATCCCAAAGCTGTAAGAAATTTAGGGGAAATTGTAATTGTTGAACAATTGTATTGTTCTTATTTAACGTCACTGACACAGAAAACAAACTGCTTTCTTTAATGATCAGAACACTTGAGAAAAAAATAAAAATAAAATCAGGATCTGTCTCTCAGAAGCTTTTGTTTCTCTTAATTTACCCTTGATTTGCACCTCCTGTTTATGAATCCCTCAGTGGGTTAGTGTCTATTAGTGTCTACATGTCAGATCAACTAAATAAAAGTTTAAGTGAGGGAATACATACTTTACAGAGGGATAAAGTTTCAAGTAAAATTCAAAACCAAAGCTACAACAGCTACAAAGATAGGGAAACATGTGTGGTTACAATAAAAAAGACTAAAGACAACAAACAAAATGTAAATTAACAAAATGTAATGAAAATGTAAATAATGTTTAGATTGCATTCTGGTAGAAACATTTTTATTTCTTGAAAAATGTACTGAAGTAACTGCTAAAACATTGAAATCAAGATATTGTATTTGAGTGAGTATTTGCATAAGGCATAAATGAGGATGAATAAAGGATGGCGGTTTTCTGTTTTTCTTATTGTAAACAAATCTCATGTGCAGAATCAAACCAACAATGAATCAATCCTACTTACAAGTATTGTGTTTATCCAAAGCCTGATATATGTGCCGTAGACCTCCGTTGTTTACAAAAAACTATTAAAAACATGTTAATGAGCCACATCGCTGCACTGGGTGACATGTTCCTTCATCCCTGAAGACAGTGGTTACCGTAGTAATCTGTAACTGTTACTGTTAAGAGACTCGCGTCCTCACACATGAATGGTGGCCTCTTCCTGACATAGAAATACTTTGTGGAGAGTAAAAACTTGATCGCTGTTATTAGTTATTGGAGCCATTTTTAAACAACTAACCACACTCTCTGTGGCACAGAGGAATAACATGTCAGGCTTTGGAAACAGACACAATACTTGTGAGTAGGATCGATTCATTGTTATCGTTGCTCTGCACATGAGATTTGTAGACAATAGAAAAGCTGAAAATTGCCATCCTCATCCCTAACTATAGGCAGTCCTAAACTTCAATAATCAATCAAGAATAATGTATTTTGAACAAAGTATTTATCAGTATTTCAGTCAACTTTACATTTAAGGCAGCAAAATGCAATGTTTGCAAACATGCATGTTTTTAAGTTGAAGTGCCTCTTTATGTTTTGTAATGTACCTACCTCTCACTGTAGCACCAGCTGGTCCAGCTGATGATGCTGCAGCTGCAACACATTAAATGATAACCTTATAATAAATACATTGTTCTAGACAAGAATACTTCAGCAGGCAAACCAAAGTACAAGAATACTGCACAGAATAGCTGGCCAAGTTCAGCTCTGTAAATTCAGCTAAAGACAACTTCTCAGCAGTTTATTTAAAATGGTCAAATGTGAAATATGTGAAAAACAAACAAACAAACATAACAACTTAGGTGCTACAATAATATCATGGCGATCTTACGATTTGGTTTAAAAACTACAAACATTTAAAACATTGATGAAATTCCAATTGGTTTTATTCTGGTTGAAATATTTGCAACAAATGTGTGAAATATTTATGACATATGACTGAAAGCTGAAATCTCGTATAGTAATGGACAGTAAATATATGCAGTGTCTTACCTTCTGAATGACCAGATTTTGGATAGTCAGCTGAAATAAAATGGAGAACAAAACATATACCAATATTTGCTGATATTGTGGGTTTATGTATTTCATTCACAACAAAAGATTAAATAATGAGACATTTTAGCTAAATAAAATATCTATTATATTTAATATCATTAATATTCTATTTCTAGTTCAAAAACAACCAGATGTTATTACAGCGGTGATCAAATTTGTTGTGTTTTGATAAATCGCTCTGTCTCAAAACTCATACTTGCTGTCTTAAGCACTTCTATGGGTTTCTGACTATTCATGGAATAAGATAAACAGGAATTTCTCCTCATTATCATGTATTAAATGGCAGGTGAACACATAATTCAGACAGCTACAACCAGAATATCACACCCACAGAGCAACACGTCCATTTTCAGTGTGCATTGGTGTTGGTGATTCAGGTCTCATTAATTATTGACATTAATTATATAGAATGGTTAAGTTAATGGAAAAGATAGAATGCATTATCTTTTTATATAGTGTAGGTAATATTGTTTAACAACCACTGACCTTCTTGAATTTCACAGGTCCACACTGGTTCACTCACTGGTTCACACACTGGTTCACCCTTCTTTGCATAATGGTCAAAGAGTGAAAGGTAGAAGTCTCTGTCTGGATTTTTAATGAACACTTCATAGAAATTTGGGTCTTGGCTGTCATATCTGAGGGTTAATTTCTGTGTAAAAATAAAACATAAAAGGAGAGAAGGAGTTAGTTTTTGACAAAGGTAAACAGTCAAATTAAATCCTTTACAACAAAAACAAAACTAGTTGATTAGTGTCTGGTCATTAGGAACACTGTTTTGCACATGCTCAGATCATTCACATTTCTGTCTGGCTGCTGATCTCTCCCAAACTCTGAACACAGCGAGCAAAGCTGACTCCACATTCACCAAGCAGTATTGGCAACCTTCTTGAAGTAGCTTATGTGTGACCAAAAAGTCAATAGATTTGTCACTAGGCTCATAAAAGCTGTATCTAGGGAGAACGTTGCTAAGTTGACAACACCGATCACATGTCCCTTTGTACAAATTGCCAATACAAACAATGATGCATCTATTTACAATTACAGGAGTCTAAATGCCAATTCCCTTAATTGTATCCATGTTCCTCACTTGCAGATTTTCCTTGTGTCTTACATCGTGTTCACATCATATTGTTCAGTGTTTAATTACAGCCAAGTTGGAAAAGGCGTTCACATCAGCTACCTGATTGCAATTCTGAGTTGAAGATTTTTAAATTTCTGACAGTTACAATATTTCCAACATGGCTAAAAGAACTACGAAAGTGTCAAAATCCCTGCAGCAAAATGGCTGCAATTTCACCGTCAGTAACATTTAAAAAATCTAATAATAACACAAATACAATAAATCTACTTGAAATAAAATATCGTTAAAATGTGCAAGGCCATGTGTGACCACACCATTTGTACACCTCAATGTGAAATGCAATGGCTTTGATCCTATTTTATCTTTTCATACAATACGTCTGAACCACAATCCACTATATAACTGAAGCGAGGTCTGTGAGCTAGTTCAGGCAGCCAAAGTCAAGTGGCTGCTCCACTCACAAGCCATACTCCCCTCACTGTGACATATATCCAACACACCCTTATAATCTTGGCGGTGTACTTAAGTCGTCAGTACTCTGCTCACATTTAGCCATCCTGCTGCCACACTGCTCATACAAGCTATGCTTGCTTGCTGCCATTTGTAGGCCTATAGAGTTTCAAAAGCTCGACCTCCACCCCAGCATCCACCTGTAGGCTCTGAGTCTAGGAGGGAAGTTAGTACTGTTGCTCCCAACTCCTTGCTGTGTGACATCAATGTTTCCTTGTGGGGAGTCACGAGATCAGAGCCTAGACGCCAAACATTAATGCTGTACATGTTCTGCATTTAAATAATAATGTACTCCACATGAGTTGGCTGACTGAAATGTAAGTACTGAGAGACAGTACAAAGTATACCGGAGGGGAAATTTTAGCTGTGTCTATGTCTGCGGTGAGGACGAATCCTTGTTGCATTTTCAGATACTTGTCTGGACGTGGCTTCCGGATTACTGTGTATCCATCTGAGAATTCCGTTTTGTCCACTGTCTGGAAAAAAAGCAATATACTGTAAGCACAAAGCTGCTTCAAGGTTACAGTAGCAAACATTGTCATTTGTGTTTTAAAGTACATGAATAAGCAATACGGTTTTTACAATAGAGTATTAGGAGCACTGTTGGGAAAAAATGAAATGTGAGGTTTAGAATAGACAAGATATTGAGGAAAAGATGATGTTATGAAAATAATATATATTTTAAGAATAACCAAATACGCTGCTGTAGAATTGTGGTTTAATGAGTAAACAGGCGAGAGCAGCCTTCATTAAAAATTAAGTTACAGTATATTTCATCAGTGAAGGAAATACTTAGTGTATCACACCCGCAGTCAAAATACAATAAACCAACTGCATTATTTCTGAGTTGTATAATCTTATGAAGCAGCTGCTGAAGCACATTGAGCACTTGGTTTTGTCCAGACAGCTGTGCCAAAGAGAGCAGAGATCAAATCTCAATGTATGGTGTCGGAAAAGGATTGAAGGCTGCTGCACATTGACATGCAGTGAGCAGTGGGCTTAATTTGAAAAGTTTCAGTTTGTCAGTGAGATCTCTTTGTCTCCAACCTGCTGACAGAAATCTGACGAGAATCACTTGGTCCATCATCTTAAAATAAGGAAACGTGTCCACTTCGCTGTCTCATGTTTTAAGTGGCTTATCTTCAATAAAATGTGCTTAAAAATAACAAGTGTAAATGTGAACTTTGTTATTGATCACACATGTATGTTTCAATGGTAAGTCATATTTTTGGATGTCGTTTTAAGAAGATTTTTAAATGGGAATATAGAAAGGGGAAAAAAACCTTCTGTGACCAGCGACTCCTCCCACTTCACAACTCTATTCTCACAATTTCACTTTTTTTCCACCACTGGCCCTAATACTCAGTTGTAGGTTTTTTAATCTGATTATATTATACATTTGTGATAGTAAGATATTAAATAACCTGTTTTAGAGCAGGATCATGTGGGATCAGATACACATGTAGTTTGAGGAACGTTGTGTTTGGTTTATAGTATATTAACACGTTGCATTTTATTTTCACTGGAAAGCCAATTTTCATCAGAACCGCTCTTGGAGAGAAAACTGGTTCGGATAACTTGACATGGGATGATGTGACCTCAGACACGTCCTCAACAACATCTCCACAGGCATCTATGTGTAGGACTGCAAACTTGTCTAATATTGTAGAGTCATCTGCACAAAATACAAGCACATATATTTAATGAGGAGAAAGGGATTGTATCACAATACATTTAAATACATGTTTACTTATTTCTTCATGTCCACTTACCTGTGCAGATCCAGTGTGGCAGGTACACTTCATTTAACTTCCCAGCAATGACTGTGATGTCCAGTAGAGGACCTGCAGGCATGTATTGTAAGCTTTCCATTCTCTCCATGTGTTCTTCCCAAGACCAGAACTGGTACTTAAAGCTGACCTTTTCTTCACAGACCCATCGCAGGTCAGAGACACTGCATTCAAACCTTCCTGCTTCAGACTGTAGGCTGAAAGAAAAAAAACAAAAGAGTTTGTGCATATGTGCAAAAGTGTAATGGAGTAAATGTAAACTTAACCAGTAGGTGCCTTGATTTTATTTAAAGCGATGTGTCTAATTATCACTGTTACTGTAACTTGGCAGGAAAAAAGATCTTAGTTGTCCCTCTGGGAAAAAATTCAAAGAACCTTGCCGAAATGTTTGCCATAGTTCCAGTTTGTTGTGACACAATATTGAAGATGTTATTTTTACCTGTAAGTTGGAGCCTCATCTGCATCTGTACTGTTCACTTCAGGTTCAAGTTTAGTCCAGTCATTGGACTCCTGCACAGGAGGACAATCACTTTTGTAAATACTGTAAGTGGAATTGTTCCTGTTTAATCTTTTTCAACATCATACAAATGAACAAATAAAAAAAATATTGAAAGAAAGGGATTACCATAATGCTTCCATGAGCCTCAAACTCCAAGCTTCTTGAAGGCCCTTGTTAAAACACATTTGAAAATGTTGTGTTAATATAATGTTTATATATAAAATCATATTTTAACTAACAAATGCTTTGCTGCTTTAGCACTATGTGCTACATAACACTCCTCCAGTATGAGAACAATATGTTAGAGTAGCAGCACTTCACAGGACTTCTGTTATGTACAACGTACAGGCTAGCTACATGTAGCCAACATCAAACATGTAAAGTAATGAGTGTTGATGTTGCCGTCATGCTATATAGTCAATGTCCTGTATCATGCTGTTGTGGTACCAAACCAGATACCGAAAACCAACAACTTAATGATGGTGTAAGTGTTTGTTTTTTTTCACACAACTTACCTTTGGATCCTGAGCTGGTGTCTAACAAAATCTGCACCAGATCCATCCTGTTCATCTTCATTAAAACCTCCCCGATCACCTCCACAGCCTGTTGACCACAAATCTCCACCATCAGATCCACTAAATCAACTGTGCTGTCTGCCCTCTCTATTCGGACTCCTGGGATTCTTGGGAGGTCTTTCATTTGTAGGTTCTGCAGCCACCACTTGACCTGCTCGATCTCCCCGAGACATAATTCTTCCAGTGTTTCCAAAAGCTTCTCCTTAACTCGTGTCATTGTTTCATCCTGATGGATTCAAAGTGATCAGAGGGCATTTATATAATATTTCCACTGTAATGATAAAACACTGATGTCTTTGCATCAATGTAAACATTTAAATCATGTGACTAATATTAACCACATGAGGCAAAATTATACATTTAGTGAAATCAGACTCCTGCACCAGAGGACAATCACTTATGTAAATAACTGAAATTGTTCAATTTACAAATAAACATAAGACCAAATTGAATAATAAAAGGGATTACCATAATGCCTCCATGAGCCCCAGACTCCAAGCTTCCTGAAGGACCTTGTTAAAACACATCAGAAAATGTTTTAAATTATTATATATTTATAAATGGAATCATATGGTAACCTTCCAGATGCTCAGCTGCTTTAGCACTATGTGCTATACTCTCATATACTCTGTGCACACACATCTACTGTGTGTCTGTCAATCCTGGGAGAGGGATCCATCCTCCGTCACTCTTCCTGAGGTTTCTTCAATTTATTCCCCGTTAAAAGGTTGTTGTTTGTGGTATTGGTCTATACAAATAAAATTGACTTGACTTGACTTCACTATATGTTATGCAGGACTTACTGCTGAGAAAAGTCTAAGTTCAGGAAAAGTGGCAGCACTTCACAGGACTTCTGTTATGTACAACATACAGGCTAGCTACATGTAGCTGTTGTAGTAACGATTCCTCATGAGAGGGAAAGATTATACAATAAAAATATAGGAACAATCATATAATTATTTGTTTTGCATGTACATATATTACAATAAACAACTGGATAGTAACCAACATCAAACATGTAGATTAATGGGCGTTGATGTTGCCATCATGCTATATAGTCAATGTCCTGTATTATGCTGTCGTGGTACCAAGCCAGGTACCAAAAACCAACAACTTAATGATGGTGTAAGTGGAACTTAATGCTTACAACTAAATTCTTCTCACAAATAATGCAGAAATTAGTTTGCATGACATTTTTTTTGCAACAAAATATCCCGAAATTTGAAAATTATAATGATTATAATTATTTTCCCAGGTGTTTGAAAATCCATCCAGTCATCAGTGTCCTGTCTTATGTTGTCATTGCACCAAGCCAGGTACCAAAAACTAAAGAGGCAATGAACATTTCTTACATCTTAATGATGGCGTAACAGGAACTTAATCATGATTAATTACATATTTTTTTGCCAGATTACAATGAATGTAAAATATTCAATAACAGTTTTCATTGGAACTACGTTTCTTAAACCAAAGAAATAAACCTTATAAAACTGTTGACAGCATGTTCTGAGGATTATTCAGTTTAACAGAGACACTGTTCCTCAAAAAAAAAAAAACTTTTTCGGGAAGAATTATTAAACGCAATCCCTCAATGGTGTGAGCATCACAAAAGAATTTCATTCACCTCCATTATATTGGCTGCAGATGCCACTACAGGTGAGTGAGGGCTTTTTCATGTTGTGTGTTTTTATTTTTGTATTGTTGGGCCTAATTCACTAATATGTGCATAGAAATGTTCTCACTGTGTGCACAAAATAAGCGTGCATGTAAAATCACCATAGGATTCATGACACATGCGCACTGGCCAATTTTGCTTTTACCACCATGCGTATGTTAGTGAATCAGCATCATTCTAAATTGACAGGCGCTCTACTGGTAATAAGCATACTAACACACCCCAATTTCTCTGTGTAAGGAAAGCTCTGTTGGAGCAGTGCAGCAGTGGAGAGAGCTGTCACTCATTGCAAAGAGGGCCGTGATGTTAAAAATGTAGAAAAACTTAACTGCTAGTGAAATGCAAACAATAGTTTCAGAAGTAGAAGCCAGAAAAGGCAGATTTAGCTGGTAAACATGTGATTGGCACAACTGTTTGGAGCCTAATTGTGAATCCTGTATACAGCCTGCATACCTGTTGTGCCACAATCACGCAGTATGTCTGTAACAAAATAAGAAGTTTTTAAATGTGTAGATCTGTATAAAACTCTAAAGCTGCGCCAGGTGTGCATCGTATTTTGTCTGTCCACAATAGGCCGTGATTTAGTGAAAGCAGAGTGTCCCTCCTTGTGCCACTACTGAACTATCAGGCTGTGAGGACGCTGAACAGGCTGCTGGTTAAACAGCCGCATATATTACAGCCAACTCTGATGGGGGAAATTAATCGGTGTCACATTCCAATATGGAAACTCTGATTTATAAACTATTGTCATATAAAGCGGACACAGGTCAATTTTAATAAATTAATAATTTCATTACATTTATGATGATGATTTATGGATTACAACGTCTTCATTATTAATTTTATATGTAGTAAATAAATTGTGTATTATTAACAATTTCACACTTTTGGATGTTGTATATTTAGGCCCAATCATTTTTAAGATAATTGTGGTTCTAATACACTGTTTACATTGAATAAATTTTGACTATATAATTTTTTAGACTGTGGGATGTTTATGATTTGTGTGTATGCATGGTCTAAGGCCATTCTAAATTTGTTTGCAGAGTAAGAAAAAATTCAGTTAAGAACATATTGATGAACCCCGGATTTGTGCTTAAAACCTTCGTTGTGCGTACAGGCTGTTTGTGAATGAGGCCAATTATCTTTTTATTTGGCATTTTCACCTTAATTGGACAGTCAAGAAGCAGATAGAATATGAGCGGACAGAGTGCGGTATGACGTGCAACAAAAGGCCGCGACTGCAATCACACCACACCATTACAGTTATGTGGTATGCACCTTAACCATTAGACTTTTAGGAAGCTGCTTGTGATTTTTGTTTTTTGGTAACTTGAGAGAAGAAACCCTTTGAAAAGATCTCGCTTTTTCAAGCAGTAGATGTCATTTTGGAAACTATGCAATATGTAGGAGTCTAGTTATTCTGGGTTTACTTTTGGCTTGTTTTTGCTGTGGACAATTTAAAAACAGTGACTGATCTAGAGTCATTGACTATAATGACTATACCGCATACAGTGAGTACCTTTGCTTGTGATAATGGCATCTAGATAATATGTCAAAACAACCACATATTCAAATGGCTGCCTGACTGTCCAAAATGTATTTTTAATGATGAAAAAACAGTAACATTAAAGTAGAATAAGACCCCACTCTGCATACCAAATGTTTGATATTGGAATAGTGTTGTTTAGGTTTTTTTTCACACAACTTACCTTTGGATCCTGAGCTTGTGTCTGACAAACTCTGCACCAGATCCATCCTGTTCATCCTCTTTAAAACCTCCCTGGTCACCTCCACAGACTGTTGACCACAAATCTCCACTATAATCTCCACTAAGTCCTCCATGCTGTCTGCCCTCTCTATTCGGACTCTTGGGATTCTTGGGAGATCTTTCACTTGAAGGGTCTGCAGGTACCACTTGAACAGCTCGATCTTCCGGAAACGTAATTCTTCCAGTGTTTCCAAAAGCTTCTTCTTTACTGGTGTCATTGTTTCGTCCTGATGGATTCAAAGTAATCAGAGGACATTTATATATTATTTCCACTGTAATGATAAAACACTGATGTCTTTGCATCAATGGAAACATTTAAATCATGTGACTAATATTAACCACATTAGGCAAAATTATAGATTTAGTGAAATCAGACTGCTGCACCAGAGGACAATCACTTATGTAAATAAATGAAATTGTTGTTGTTTAATCACTAATTTTGCGACATCACACAGATGAACAAATAAACAAATGAGCAAATTGAATAATAAAAGGGATTACCATAATGCCCCCATGAGTCCCAAACTCCAAGCTTCCTGAAGGACCTTGTTAAAACACATCAGGAAATGTTTTAAATCATGTTATGTTTATTAATGGAATCATATGGTAACTTTCCAGATGCTTTGCTGCTTTAGCACTATGTGCTACATATTCTCCTGTACTCTCATATACTCTTATTCTGTACACACAACATCTATTGGATGTCTGTCAATCCTGGGAAAGGGATCCCTCCTCTGTTACTCTTCAAGAGGTTTCTTCAATTTTTCCCCATTAAAGAGTTTTATTTTAGGGAGTTTTTCATTAATTCAAATCAAGGGTCTAAGGACAGAGGATGTTGTATTGCTGTACAGATTGCAACGCCTGCTGGGATAAATGTGTGATATTGGGCTACACAAATAAAATTGACTTGACTACTTAGCACTGTTCCAACATGAGAGCAATATGTTATGCAGGACTTACTGCTGAGAAAAGTCTAAGTTGAGGAAAAGTGGCAGCACTTCACAGGACTTCTGTTATGTACAACGTACAGGCTAGCTACATGTAGCCATTGTAGTAACGGTTCCTCATCAGAGGGAAAGATTATACAATAAAAATACAGTAGCCAACATCAAACATGTAAAGTAATGGGTGTTGATGTTGCCGTCATGCTATATAGTCAATGTCCTGTATTATGCTGTTGTGGTACCAAGCCAGGTACCAAAAACCAACAACTTAATGATGCTGTAAGACAAGCTTAATGCTAACAACTAAATTGTTCTCACAAATAACGCAGAGATTAGTTTGCATAATTAGATCTTTTTTTGCAAAAACACCCCCAACATTATAATCATTATAATTATTTTCACAGGTGTTAGTAAATCCATCCAGCCATCAGTGTCCTGTCTTATGTTGTCATTGCACCAAGCCAGGTACCAAAAACCAGGTAATGCAAATATTTTACATCTTAATGATGGTGTAACAGGAACTTAATGATGATTAATTACATGTTTTTTTGCCAGATTACAAGAAATGTAAAATGTTCAATGTTCAATGTTCAAAGTAGAATAAGACCCTACTCTGCATATCAAATGTTTGATATTTGAATTATATTGGGGTTTTGTTTCCACAAAACTTACCTTTGGATCCTGAGCTGGTGTCTGACAACCTCTGCACCAGATCCGTCTTGTTCATCTTCTTTAAAACCTCCATGGTCACCTCCACAGACTGTTGACCACAGATCTCAACCATCAGCTCCACTAAGTCAACTTTGTTCTGTGCCATCTCTATTCGGACTCTTGGGATTCTTGGGAATTCTTTCATTTGAAGTTCCTGCAGGACCTCTTTGAATTGCAAGAATTCCCAGAAACGTAATTCTTTCAGTGTTTCCAAAAGTTTCTCCTTAACTGGTGTCATCGTAACATCCTGATGGATTAAAAGTGATCAGAGAGCATTTATGTAATATTTCCACTGTAATGATAAAACACTGATGTCTTTGCATCAATGTAAACATTTAAATCATGTGAGTATTGTAACAACTAATATATATATATATTACACAAAGAAATACTGTGATTAATCTACAGTGATTTTATAAAGACAAAGTGTGAGCACAGTGTGATTCATTTCATTTATTTCTATAAACTGGTTATTAGTAATTGTGATTTATTGCATGTCTCCAACTCTTTCTGACACTGTGCTGCCAAAAGTAGGAATGAGACACCTGATCACATGTTCTTATTGCTTCAACAGAAGCTGTGATATTTCTGCTTTAAAAACTCTTTCCACCTATTTACCATCAGAGTTGAATAAGAAAGCCTGGAAAAACATACACGTCCTAAACATTTAGTTGTCCTGTTGTCATCCTCAGTAGTAGAGATAGCACAGATTTTATTATAACATTATTGGTGGATAAAATATTTCAGCTCAAAATCTCAATCAGAATCCTGCTTCAGTTCAGTGAGCACCATCTGATGAAATGATGTCATTGGTTTGTATCATTATTAAGAGAAGGGAGGGAATTATTATTACTGAAGAGAAGGAAATAAAACAAGACTCATGAATGTCTGGTTTACCATCAGGTGACATAATCAGATACTATCAGACTATCTTGCTTTTAAAATAAATCTAATATTAAGGATTAATTGCAAAAGGAACATGTGTGTGTGTGTGTGTGTGTGTATGTGTGTGTGTGTGTGTGTGTGTGTGTATGTGTGTCTGTGTGTGTCTGTGTGTGTCTGTCTATTATAACATTATTGGTGGATATAATATTTCAGCTCAAAATCTCAATCAGAATCCTGCTTCAGTTCAGTGAGCACCATCTGATGAAAATGATGCCATTGGTTTGTATCATTATTAATAGTGGTCAAGATGAGGATCATTTTCAACCAGCAGCTATTTGATGAAAGCTGTGTTGTGTAAAGTGTGTCTGATGTGACATTACTCACTTTCTGGGGCAGTGAAGACCTCTGCTTCTCTGAGGAGAAAGAAAATAGAAAATGACTCAAGACTGATTAAACATCAGACTATAATCAGGTTTAGTCCGATTTAGTTGCAATAACACTAAAATCTCCTCTGCTGCTTCTGACATCATAAACAATAATCATACAGAGAGAAGAGAGGTTGGATATCATATCATTAAAACCTTTGAATATCATTAAAACATTAACATTTTGCCTCCCCTTAAAGTCAAACTGAAACTGGAATTCTCCTCACTTTGTTTGGAAGGAAATATGATCTAAAATGATGCTGCAGCTATTGTGCATCGTTTTCACTTTTCCAAGAGGAGAAAACCATTTTTGTATTTGTAAAGTGGCTGACTGACATCTGAGAGCTGCAATGCTAACTTCCCTACTATGCTACTGACTGGAGAATGTCGTAGTCTGATAATGATGATACCACATAGCCTTGGTTATGTAACATTAGCAACTGAAGAGGTCTGTCACTTTACATTATTTAATATTTGTGAGTATCCACTGTGCTGTTAAATTTGTTTTCCACTCAGAAAGTGTAAGCTAGCAAGCTAGACTAACTAACTTCCACTCAAAGTAGAAGATAGCCTAGCTCTCTAATGTTAGATTCCTACCAGATGTTACATGTCAGAGACGTGTTGATTTAATTAATGATTTGTTGCCCCCTGTCAACTACTTTTCTCACACTTTACATTTGTGATTAAATGTAGTTTGCACTCAAGCAGATATACTGTACATTTTTAAAATCAATTATTAGATGTATTCAATAGACAAACGTGATTGTGTAACATGACAGTTTTGTCTTCTTTGTTTTACCTTTGGGTCCTGAGCTGGTGTCTGATAGCCTCTGAACCAGATCAGATCTGCTCATTTTCTTGAAAGTCTTCTTCATGAGATCCACAGACTGTTGACCATAGTTCTGTAACATCAGATTCACTATGGCTTCTCTGTCTGCTGTGTAACTCAACCTCAGTGAGCTGTCTGGGAGGTTCATCTGGGAGACAGTCCACCGCAGGACCTCTTTGAATTTCTTTAACTCCTGAAAACTCAAATCCTTCAGTGTTTCCAAAAGCATCTCTTTAACAGCTGCCATTGTTGCTACCTGGAATAATCAAAACATTGATGAGACATACAGTATATTCAATCCACTAGAAAAAAAACACTAAAATAGTTTCTCATTGCATCTCATGAATGTAAGTGTAGATGTGGGTGTTATATGTTTATCTGTGAGATCACTGTCAAAGCTGAAGAAGAAACTCAGGAAAAATGTACATGTTGACATTTCCTCATCTAATCCTCAGTGTTAAAGATATGAAACATTACTGATGGATAAAATTGTAGCTTGAATGCAGCTTCAGTGAAAAATATTCAGCTTAAATCATGAGTTTGGGTTGTATCAGTATTTAAAATGTTCAAGATGAGGATCATTCTCAACCTTCAACTATTGAATGAAAGCTGTGTTGTATTGAGTCAGACAGATGTGACATTGCTCACTTTCTGGATCGGATTATCCACATAATGTTTCTCTGAGGAGACCAGAGACCACCAGATCACCAGATCAGGCCTGTTCATGTCCTTTAAAACCTTCTTCATCATCTCCATAGACTGTTGGCCGTACTCCTGCACAATAATTAACACTATGTCCTGCATGTCTGTTGTCATCAGCAGCCTCCATTGGATGTCAAAACGTTGTCTTGTGAGCCTCAAGTGATTCAAGAGGACTTCCTTGGAGTCTTCAAGCTCCCTTTTACTCAAACCAGCCAGTGCTTCCAAAAGCAGCTCTATAACAGACGTCATTGTTTCTACCTGGTAAATACAAAGAAAATGTTCATTGGGCAAATGTGCAATCTCTCAGCTAGGATGATTACAGATTTTTCTGTTTACATCTCATCAACATGTGTGTTTTTATAAATGTGGATATATACAGTTTACATTTCCCCAGTGGTAGAGGTAACACTGATTTTTAACATTATTAGTTAACAACATTCTTGCTTCAGTCCTCATGTGTACATGATGCAACCTGAATGTAGCTTCAGTTCTGAGAGAACCAGCTGGAGAAAATCAGAAATTTGATTTGTATCATCATTTATGATGTTGTACATGTTTTTTTCCTGCATCTGTTGAATGAAAGTTGTATCTGTAAAGTCCGACGGATGTGACATTACTCACTTTCTGGATCAGTGCAGGCCACTGTTCATCCACAGAGTGTTTCTCTGAAGAGAAGGAAATAAAACAAGACTCATGAATGCCTGGTTTACCATCAGGTGATATAATCAGACACTATGAGACTATCTTGCTTTTAAAATAAATCTAATATTAAGGATTAATTGCAAAAGGAACATGTGTGTGTGTGTGTGTGTGTGTGTGTGTGTGTATATGTGTGTCTGTGTGTCTGTGTGTGTGTCTGTGTGTAGGCATGTATGTATGTATATTTCTTTTGTAAAGCACTTTGAGCTGCATTTTATGTCATGAAAGGTGCTCTATAAATAAAGTTTATTATTATTCTTATATTTATTATTGTTATTATTGTTATTATTATTATTATTATTATTATTATTATTATTATTATTATTATTATTATTATTATTACCAACTAACTTTGTGAAGCTCATATTGTTTTTGTTGAGATTGTGTCAGGGAGGTGTTGAGTCAAATCTATATTTCTGCTGTCATGGTGGCCTATATGGTGTTGCTCCATTGCTTTATCTAATATTTTGTACTCCTGCAGATTTATTAATTATCAAAATTAATGTGACATGACAGTTGTCTTATTTATCTCACCTTTGCGTACTGAGCTGGTCTCTGACAGCCTCTGCACCAGATCAGTCCTCTTCAATTCCTTGAAAACTTCTCTGATCACCTCCACAGACTGTTGGCCACATCTCTCCACCATCAGATCCACAACTTTTGTCCTGTCTGCCGGGCCCAGTTTGATCCATGGAATGAATGGAAGGCCCTTCTTGAAGTGAGTGAACTGCAGGAGCCACTTAAGTGTCTTTAGCTCCTGATCACTCAAATCATTCAGTGTTTCTAAAAGCAGCTCTCTCACAGCCGTCTTTGTGGCTACCTGGAAAATTCAAAGAGTACATTCAAAGAGAAAATATGTTATTTCTCCACTGGGAATATTAAAGATTTATCTCTTTGCATCTACAGTATCAATGTAATTATTTTAGACATTTGGATGTTTTAAATAAGTTTTTCTACAAGATCACCTGAACTACTGATACATCTGGTAATTATGATTTGTCTTACTTTATATTCTTTAATACCTGTAAACTTGTTTATGTTTTTTATTTTCATTTTTACTTAATACTTTGAAAAAGCCTCACAATTATGTGAGAAACTGAGTTTAGTTTCATTAATCACCACTTATGTGATGATAAATATGACTTTAAACTTGCATCTTATTGAATTAAAGCTGTACTGCATGAGGTCAGGTTGATGTGACATTGCTCACTTTGTGGATCAGTGCAGACAAGTGTTCATCCACAGAGTGTTTTTCTGAGGAGGAAGAAAGGAAATAAAATGTTCTTTATAAAATTACAATACAAAGGGTTCAACACAAAATAAAAGTGAAGCCTCCTCAACAGTTAAAAAATATACATATAATATATATGATATATATAATTCATCACTAATATTTTCTCCCTGTCCCACATTATCTTTTCATATTTCACATAAGCAATCAAATATATTTTGTACACCAGCTGATACTGTCTTCTTTTCTCTACATTATAAATCATAATGTTTAAAATAAAGAATGGCTTATATCATAGCTTATAAACTCATGAGACACATGTTTTGTTCCAGTTTTATGATTTGAATATGTTTTTGTCTTTATTGTCTTACTTTTGGGTCCTGAGCTGCTGTCTGACAGCTTCTGCACCAGATCTCTCCTCTTCATCTGAATTAAAATGTCCTTGGTCTTCTTCACAGACTGTTGGCCGAAGGTCTGCACCATAATAAACACTGTGTCCTGCATGTCTGCCCTCATGAGCATCTCTAAGTAAGGTTTGCGGAGGTGAATTCGACTCTGGAGTAATTTCTTGAAGACCTCGAGCTCCCTGTCGCTCAAATCAGCCAATGTTTCCAGAAGCAGCTCTATAACAGACGTCATTGTTTCTACCTGGTAAATACAAAGAAAATGTTCATTGGGCAAATGTACAATCTCTCAGCTGGGATGATTACAGATTTTTCTGTTTATGTCTCATCAATGTGTGTGTTTTTATAAATGTGGATATATACAGTTTACATTTCACCAGTGGTAGAGGTAACACTGATTTTTAACATTATAAGTTAACAACGTTCTTGCTTCAGTCCTCATGTGTACATGAGGCAACCTGAATGTAGCTTCACTTCTGAGAGAACCAGCCGGTGAAAATCAAGAATTTGTTTGTATCATCATTTATAATGTTGAACATGTTTTTTCCTGCATCTGTTGAATGAAAGTTGTATCTGTAAAGTCCGACGGATGTGACATTACTCACTTTCTGGATCAGTGCAGGCCACTGTTCATCCACAGAGTGTTTCTCTGAAGAGAAGGAAATAAAACGAGACTCATGAATGCCTGGTTTACCATCAGGTAATATAATCAGACACTATCAGACTATCTTGTTTCAAAATGATTGTAATATTAAGGATTAATTGTAAAAGGAACATAAAATCTGCTCGATAGTAACATCCTAAAAATCAATTACCACTTTCACCTGATGAACACTTATCAACATGACGTCACATTTGTTATTAAACTCAGTGTTAAAGTTTCACATAATGAAATGTAGATTAAAATAACTACAGAGCTTTGAGGAAAGGATTCAAATCTGTCATCTTTACTCCTAGTTAAAGGAATAATATTTGTAATTTTGTTATTAGTGTTTCAAATGTCTTATGGTACCTACCTCCCTCTGTGGTTTTTACACCAGATGCTTCAACTGATGATCCTGCAGCTGAAACACATTTAATGAACATTGTAATTACATAATAAAAACACTGTGTGTAACCTTTATGTGTACTTGTCCTCAGTATAATACTCTGACTCCCAAGTATAATAAAAAGCCTTTAACACTTCATGGCTGAGACTAATGCAGTTTGAGAAAACACTCAGTCAGGGTGTTAAAATAAAATACACAGACATGCACACGTCACATGACACAGATGGATTACAGGTGTGTGGATGGAAGACAGGAGGAGGCCTTGGTTACAGAAATCACAGAGGGGATGAATGAGAATGAGTGTCCATAGTGGAGCCAAGTTTAAGTCAAATCGTAGCTATACAAAAATACAACACAACATATTCAAGTGAAATGATGTAGACAACATTAGCCAAGTTCCTATCTGACCATATACAACACAAGACTGGTAATAATGAGCTCTAACATTTTCCTCTGAAGTGATCTTTGTCTTATTATTTTGTATGTACAAGTAAATTGAATTAGTTCAATTAACCACTTCAAAAATGAAATGAAGTACCAACTAACTTTGTGAAGCTCATATTGTTTTTGTTGAGATTGTGTCAGGGAGGTGTTGATTCAAATCTATATTTCTGCTGTCATGGTGGCCTATATGTTGTTGCTCCATTGCTTTATCTAATATTTTGTACTCCTGCAGATTTATTAATTATTATAAATTAATGTGACATGACAGTTGTCTTCTTTATCTCACCTTTGTGTCCTGAGCTGGTCTCTGACAGCCTCTGCACCAGATCTGTCTTCTTCATTTCCATGAAAACCTCCCTGATCACCTCCACAGACTGTTGGCCACATCTCTCCACCATCAGATCCACAACTTTTGTCCTGTCTGCTGACTCCAGTTGGATCCATGGAATGAATGGAAGGCCCTTCTTGAAGTAAGTGAACTGCAGGAGCCACTTAAGTTTCGTTAGCTCCTGATCACTCAAATCATTCGTTGTTTCTAAAAGCAGCTCTCTCACAGCCGTCTTTATTGCTACCTGGAAAATTCAAAGAGTATGTTCAAAGAGAAAATATGTTATTTCTCCACTGGGAATATTAAAGATTTATCTCTTTGCATCTACAGTATCAATGTCATTATTTTAGACATTTGGATGTTTTAAGAAATGTTTTTTCTGCAAGATCACCTGAACTACTGATACATCTGATAATTATGATTTGTCTTACTTTATATTCTTTAATATCTGTAAACTTGATATGTTTTTTATTTTAATTCCAGGCTGTAACTCTGGCAAACACACTGTGCTGTCAAAAACTGAAATGAGCCACCTGATCTTAACATCACATGTTCTTGATGAACTGTAACGAAGGTGGCAGCACAAGTCAGGAACTGTTTTCTCAGTTTCATCTTCTGCATTTTGTCTCATAATTCTGTGAGAAACTGAGTTTAGTTTCATTAATCACCACTAATGTGATGATAAATATGATTTTAAATTTGCATCTTTTTGAATTAAAGCTGTACTGCATGAGGTCAGGTTGATGTGACATTACTCACTTTGTGGATCAGTGCAGACAAGTGTTCATCCACAGAGTGTTTTTCTGAGGAGGAAGAAAGGAAATAAAAGTGATCAACATCAGGCTATATTGTTCTTTAAAATATTACAATACAAAGGGTTCAACACAAAATAAAACTGAAGCCTCCTCAACAGTCAATACATATACATATAATATATATGATACATATAATTCATTAATAATATTTTCTCCCTGTCCCACAATATCTTTTCATATTTCACATTAGTAATAAAATATATTATGTATACCAGCTGATACTGTCTTCTTTTCTCTACATTATAAATCATAGTATTTCAAATAAAGAATAGCCTGTATCATAGCTTATAAACTCATGAGACACATGTTTTGTTCCAGTTTTATGATTTGAATATGTTTTTGTCTCTATTGTCTTACTTTTGGGTCCTGAGCTGCTGTCTGACAGCCTCTGCACCAGATCTCTCCTCTTCATCTGAAATAAAATGTCCTTGGTCTCCTCCACAGACTGTTGGCCAAAGGTCTGAACCATAATAAACACTGTGTCCTGCATGTCTGCCATCATGAGCAGCATCCATGAGATCTCTAAGTAGGGTTTGTAGAGGTAACTTTGACTCCAGATGATTTGCTTGAAGTATTCAAGCTCCCTGTTACTCAAACCAGCCAGTGTTTCCAAAAGCAGCTCTATAACAGATGTCATTGTTTCTACCTGGAAAATACAAAGAAAATGTTCATTGGGCAAGTGTACAATCTCTTAATTTTATTGATTACAGATTCATTGATGAGTGTGTTTTAGAAATGTGGATATGGTGAGATTACATCACCAATGTTATACAAGCTAATAATGGAATTAATAATATTTGTCAAATTGATCATATACTGTATAACTGTTTTTACAAACTACTTGTATGTGTTTACATTTCTTTAGTAACATCAAACTTTTGTCTCTTTTACAATTATTTTATCTGTACAAACAGGATCATGACTTTATTTTACTGCCTGGCTGTAACTCTTTCAAAGACTGTGATCCCAAAACTGTGATGAGCCTTTTGATTTTACAACAGAGAAGCTGTGAGAACATGGCTGGTTGCATCTTTTCCTTTTATTTCTTGTTTTTATTGTCATCATATATTACACCTTCAGTTAACGTTATAAAAATAAATCAATAAAAAAAAAATATTTTCCTTGTGGTTGATATAACACAAAATTCTTAACATTATTAGTGAATAACGTTCTTGCTTAAGACCTCATGTGAAAATAGCTTCAGTTCTGTGAGAGAACTATTTATGTGAGGAAAAATTTGTTTGTATCATCAATTATAATGTTCAAGATGACGATGATTGTCAATCTTCATCCACTGCTGTGTAAAGTCAGACTGATGTGACATTACTCACTCTCTGAATCAGTGTAGGACGATGTTCCAAGTGTTTCTCTGAGGAGAAAATAAATATCAAAAGACTTATTAGAAATGTATTTAACATCAGTTATAATACAAAGGGTTTCATTCCACTAACCCTCCTTAACAATGAAATAATAATAATGTGCAGAGCTACTTGAAGATTTTCCAACAATGTTGAATGGTTTTGGATATATTTGTTATTGTACTGTTTATGCACAAACTTACAAAATATTGTACCCCAGCTAATGTACTTTATCTTTACATAATAAACTATAAAACTTATGAGACACATGTGACTGCATTGTTGCAAGTTTTATGTTTTTCATGTTTTTGTCTGCTTTGTCTTACCTTTAGTTCTTGAGCTGATATCTGAAAACCTCTGCACCAGATCAGTCCTGTTCATCTCCTTTAAAACCTTTTTGGTCACCTCCACACACTCTCGGCTGTTCGTCTCCACCATCAGCTCCACAGTTTCCTGCATGTCTGCCACATCCAGTCGGCTCCTTGAGATGAGCGGGAAATCTTTCTCCAATTCAATGAGCGACTTGAATTTCTCAAACTCCTCAGAGCTCAAATCATTCAATATTTCAATAAGCAGCTTCTTATCCATCATTGAACCTACCTGGAAAATGAAAAAGGTAAATCATACAGTATTATGCAGGACAGGATGTGAAGTGTTTGTTTGCTCTACTACCATGAATACCATGACTGACGATTTAGACAGCGCTCTCCACCACCAACACTGAAACACCAAATGCTGGAAAATCATTTGGACGAATGGTGTTCATCCCTCCAGTAGAGTTTCATAGAAGTCATGTAATAATGTTTTATATGATGGATGGATGTAGATTTTCATTTAAAGAGGTCCAAGAATTGATCCTTGCAATGACATTAATGTGTATTTTTATTTAATAGGATCCCTTAAATTTTCCATTAAAGGAACAGAGTTACGCTGTATTCAAAGTATTGTGTTTATGAACTACATACTGTACATTATATTCACTTAATTAGATTCTCAATTGTATTCACCAATTGAGTCTCAAAAATGAAACAGTGATTATCTGAAAGCACAAACTAAGCTATCCAGACTTACATTATACTGCTTTAGATGACTAAGGATTTACTCACTTGCACTGTATCCATGACTTTCACATCCATCACAGTCTCGCTCTCCGTTCTCTTGAGGTCATCAATAAGATGTGGCTCGTTTCTCTCCAGGATTTTGTAGAAGATCTGTTTTCCTCTAACTCCACTGGATTCCAAGGGCCCACTAAGGAGTGCCCTCATAGTCTCCTGAGAGTCATGATTAGCCCTGATTTTATCATAATTTACTTGATTTATAACATCACGTTTGAGGAGTTCTTCCAAAATTGGTGCAACGTTGGTCACTCTCCGGATTAGCTCGACTCGATGTTTATCCACAAAAAGCTCTGAGTAGAGAAAGAAACATGATACAAAGTTGACAGATTTAAGATATTATGAGGCTATAATCAACGTATATCAGAACATGTTTCATATGAAGTGTAGCAAACTAAAATGCATACAGTGTTGAAATGGTGGATTTCAAAAACGCTTTATAACCTGTTCAAAATATCCTTCCACAGTTCAACTATTAGTTGTCAGATTCTGGTTTTACGTTTAGCTTGTTGTAGAGAATCTGAACTCAGTGAGTAACATTTAGTGAGATCACTGCGTACATAATAACTGTGCACTCACCTTCCTCCATCCTATTTTTATCAGTTGCTGCCGCTGAGGGTCATGAAGCTGGAAAACATTTTAAGAAAAAATGAATGTTGCAGAACAATATATTGTTCTTAGATTTTATGCATACCTCTGTTGTCCATTATGCATTTAAACAAAATGTTTATTTCTTTCATGATCACAGCACCAAGAAGAAAAAATAAATTATAACAGGTTTACTCTACACAGTTACTCAGTTACTCATACTCTCAATCTCCAAATGTTTCGCTCAATAAAAAACAATCCCTGAAAATATTTCCACAAATGAATACATCATTCTCTCTTTAGAGAAATAACATTTCTCACAGATGTATCATAACATAATGGACCCCGGGTACAATTTTCAGATATATCCCCCCTCGGTTTCCACTCATTTCCTGTAATCTCTCAATTTTAATCTCTGATAAGGGCATAAAAATATTCCAGATGTATTTGTTTGTAGAGCTGCAACGATTAGTTGATTAATTGATCAGTTGCCAAGTATTTTGATAATCAATTAGTTATTTTGAGTCATTCTTGAGAAGAAAATTTCCAAATTCTCTGATTCCAGATTTTTTGGTTCCTTTAGTCCTTTTAGGACAGTAAACTAAATATCTTTGGGTTGTGGACTGTTATTCAGGACATAAGAAGACATTGATCACAACAGTGATCAACTTTTTTTTTTCTTTTTTTTTTTTGCCATTTTCTGACATTTTATGGAACCAACTACTAATTGATTACTCAAAAAATTATCAACTGATTAATCGAGGATGAAATTATTCATTAGTTACAATGATTAGTCGATTCATTGATTAGTTGATCATCAGAAAATTAATTGCCAACTATTATGATAATTGATTAATCATTTTGAGTGTTTTTTTTAAAGAAAAAATACTAAAATTATCTCATTTCAGCTTCTTAAATGTGAATATTTTCTGATTTCTTTGGTCTTCTATGATAGTAAACTGAATTTCTTTAGGTTGTGGACTGTTGCTTTTGGAAACAGTGATCAACATTTTTCACCACTTTCCTCTTTTTCTAACGAATCGATTAATCAAGGAAATAATAGATAATGAAAATAATTGTTGCAGTCCTATGTGTTTTGCTACTGCCATTTTCTCATTAACGCCAATAAGCCTTGCATGGGCTTTCGCGCATGCGTACACACACGCGCGCGCGCGCGCGCGCCCACACACACACACACACACACACACACACACACACTCGCTTACTTTTCACGTTTCATAAACTGTCCAGTAGCAAACAACTCACATTAACAAAGTGTTAACTGATGTTTTATTGTACCATTGAAACAAATTTCACACACAAACATAACTCTACAGAGGAAGCAGGACGATGAAAGTGAAAGTTAAAAAGAAGCAGTACCGTTTGAAAATATTGTAACCTACCGTTAGCCGTTGAGATGTGAAATCTTCCTTTTTTTCTCTAAATTAATTGCGGCAAATCCTTCATTGTTGTGTCCATGAACGAGATTTGCTGTGATCCTGATGCTGCTGTCTGTGACGTGCCCCGATGAGCTTATAATATACAGGAAATATCTAACTGGGCAAGGGGCCGCGCATGCATCCAACGAAGGTGGAGCGACATTGCTACGCTTTGTCCACCAAAATAAAAGAAAAATAGCAACATGTGGATTGTCTAACTTATCGTTTTAGTATACACGTCTCATCTCTCAAAATAAATGCTTTTATTCTTCTGTTTTTGTTATTAAACTTCGTATTATTCATTGCACTGAACTGAGAATGTCTAAAAACCAAGGCAATCATATCTTTTTTCCTCCTGTAATATGACAAAGTTATGATGTACTACGCAGTCGATTACACCCTATGTTCCTGTTTAGAAACCAGATCCAAATGCGCTGTGGTTCAACCTTTTGTAATGAATTTGTTCATTCAAATACACGTTCAATACTGTAAAAGAAAGATCAATAATCATTTTTAACACATTGCTCGCCTCAATTACACCTAGTCTACTTTACTCGAAATGTACATTAAACTGAATGCAGCATTGTAAACAATATTTTGTTCCTGTAATCCACTTTTGCATTGCAAATCATAGCCTACCTTTGGATATTGTTGTAAATGATTTTGAATTCCCCCTCCTTGAAGGGTAAATAAAAAAATAATCATAATAATCATCATGATAATAATGTATTGCATTTATATAGCGCTTCACATTACACAAAGCCATTAAGGTAGGCTACTTGTCCTACCAGGCAGTCTATGAAAATATGTATCCCCCTCTATAATGCACGGGTGATGCCCTACCATCAATTGTTTTATTTTGTTTATACTTCAGATCATACCTAATAACCTTGGTGTAATGGAAAAATACAATATGTCTTACTAATTCTGATACTTACACTTATACTTTGGTGATGTTTTGTGATCTGGTGTATGGTGAAACAGAGAGAGCAGGCCAGTCGCACTTGTATGTTGAAAGGACACTAATGGACTAAGCACTGGGTGTGTAGAGCAGCAGAGATGCTGTGCTCATACCACTGAAGTACTGTGGAGAGTGCTAAGGCTCAAAACTAACTTTTTTAGGGAGTTTTATCTGTAGAATGTAGTAAAAAAATAAACAATAAATTAAATTAAATTAAATTAAGGTGCCCCACAGTATGATAAAATGCCCTCTCAGGTGCCTGCACAAAGGAGAAAACATACCAAAGTTCTGTGATGACTGCCTAGTTATGGGTAAATCAGGATGAAGTGCCCTATAGAGGGCCTCTATATGTGACAATCTTGAATGAAGTGTCCTTCAGGTGTCCTTTCAGTGGAAGAAAATGTGATAGTGCCACGTAAAGAGCCCCCAAAGATGAGAAAATATGATGTGCCCTTTAAATGAAGAGGATGTAATGCAATGCCCTATGATGCTGTTGTAATGGGGTGAGCTGGAGGTTCTGTATGGGTGCCCTTCTAGTGAACAACAAAAAAGAAAAAGTGCAATTTAGGGTTAAAGTGCAAACTGAAGTGCAGGTTTGGGTGCCCTTTCAATGAAAAAAGGTGCCCTATAGGATGCACTGTATGGGAGAAAAACATTGTGAAGTGTCAGAAAAATAGAAAATTATTTGAAAGAGGACAACATTTGTGAGGACAAGAAGCTTTCTTTTAAGCCAAATCCTGTAATTATCAAAGATGACAACCAGAGTCGTCATAGATGTTTTCATTTACATCTTGTTGGTAGTGCTATCATATAACTTACCAGACTCCCAAAGAAGAGTTGTGGCAATCTGCCAACATAACTCTGCAGCATCACTTTGGCCAGCAGGGAATTTGATCTTTTTGTCTGTTAAGATTTTCTCAATGAACTGATATTAAAAAAACACATTATAATTTACCAACAATTCTAAATATATATTTTATCAAGAAAGCAGCATTTTATATGTACACATACTCAGGGTTGCCAACTTTGGGTACCTGGCTGGAGTGAGATTTTGATGCCATGGGCTTGACCACGCACACTTATTCATCTGCTCATACTTTTACTCAATTCACCATCAGTGTTTAAAGCTACACAGTTTGCACATGTGGTGACAACGGGAGTTAAGGTCTAAGATTTAAGGATATAGCCTGACTACACCACCCCAGGACTAATGTTTTGTCTCATTTGTTTAATTGGGTTCCCTTAAATTTTAGTAATTGAATGAACATCTGATCAAGTTTTAGGTCATTAATGTTATGCTGAAACAGAAAATTCTAACACAAACTTTCAAGCACCATTGTACATTCATTTCCTGTAGATTACCCTAACCTCAACCACTACTTGCCCCACCCTAACCCAAACCTTAACCTAAACCTTACCTTCATTTTAACAAGTCTTCACCCTAAAATAAATGATTTACATTATGGAGACTTGCTTTTTGTCCTCAAAAGGGAGGCGAGTCCCCACATGTGACTGTTTAAACAGATTTATGTCCCCACAAATGATGAATACCTGATACTCTCTCTCTCTCTCTCTCTCTCTCTCTCCCTCTCTCTCTCTGTTTAACACTAACGTAAACAAAGTGTTAACTAATGTTTTATCGTAGTATTGGGCTGCTGTAACAATTTACACACACGAATACATCTCTACAGAGGAAGCAGGACGATGAAAGTGAAAGTTAAAAATAAAAATAAAATACAGTTTGAAAGACAGTTTTACCATTTTAACTGCACCTTGTTGCTCCAGCCGTTAAGATGTAAAATCCGCCCAGTTTTTTCTCTGAATTAATTGAGGTAAATCTTTCATTGTGTCCATAAATGGTCTTTACTGTGATTCAGGAGCTTATATCCGGTATTAACTACTTCTTAGTTCCTCAAATATTCCTGCTAACTGTGGTAATAAATGTCACCGGGCGTCTCTCTCTCTCTTCCATTACTGAGTGTTTCAGTAACACCTGTTGTGCTGTGAAAAGCAGCCCTAATCGCTAATCCTAATCTATTTGAAGATAATCGCTTTAAAACGACAAGCAAACGTACAGATAATACCCACGAGACCTTTTAATCATTTATAAACTGAGTAAATATCAAAAGGGACTAAATGACTCATGTTTTTCGAGACACAATTTACTACGAATAACAACCTACACAAATCAGTCTCATTGTGTTTAAGTCTAGATATAATTTGAAAGTGAATAGAATAGACTATATTTATATTTTGTGTATTTATTATATTTATTTTTTGTCTCTATAGTTCTATATTTTAAGGGTTTGATATGTACCTCCTACTTTAAACTTTAAAACAACCTGCAGTGCCTTTCCTTTATCCAAAGGTATATGCAAAATAATTTGAGAAGATGACCTCTCATTTAGGCTTTCATTACAACCAAATCATGAGAATGAAAATAGTTGTTCACTGGCATGGAGGTTTTGTGGGAAACACTCAGAACTACTTTCTTCTTCTAGATAAACAATCACACTTGAAACTTGAAACCCTTTTGAACAATTACAGACACAAATGAATGTTATGATCAGTGTGCACATTTTGAAAAACTTGGCGGTGAAAACACACATGTGACTCTGTCACATCAATATACTTGCTTCATATATATTGTTTTTAGATCACTTCATTCTCTCAAATAATCAGAACCAATCATAACAATGAGGGAATTTATTATAGATTTTAAAATAGAAAATATGTTGAATGACCCATATACAGTAAACAGTGCTCCATTGTTGCCACCTGGTAATTTCAAAGGATACAGTACATTCATAGGCAACACATATTTATTTGTAAAGCACCTTTCAACAACAAGACAATTCAAAGTGCTTCATGTACGATGTCAAAAAGGTATTAGAACAAGATATCTAGTGATAAAACAAGGCATTATAAAAAGACGGTTGAAAATAATAATAAAAATAAGATAAAAAAACAAACAAACAAAAGAACAAAAATGTACATAAAGAGCAGTCCTAAACTTCAATAATCAATCAAGAATAATATATTTTAACCCTTCTAATGTGTTAGAAAAGGGTTTACACCTTTAGTGTTAGCGGTTCTCTCTTCCTTCTATTTAATATGATCTTCAGAGTAACGTCTGCCTCGAGCAGCAGCTAAATCAGTCAAAGTTTACTTTCTTAAACCATCTTCCACCCAGTAACATGCCTCCAGACTGTGGAACACTTTATACCCAAAGGTCTTATATTCACCTTTTATTTCATCTTTTTTACTCTACACAAATATAACGTTGACTACAACAGTGCTCCATTGTTGCCACCTGGTAATTTCAAAGGATACAGTACATTCATAGGCAACACTAATTTATTTGTATAGCACCTTTCAGCAACAAGACAATTCAAAGTGCTTTAAGACGTCAAAAAAGATATTAAAACAAGATATCCAGTATAAAAATAAAGCATTATAAAAATACAAAATATGATAAAATACAAGATAAAAATAAGATCAAATTGAACAAAACATAAACAAAAGAACAAAAATGTATATAAAGAGCATATACACTCACTTGCCACTTCATTAGGTACATATGTACAATCTAGTGCAAACCAATACAACAGCTCCACCATGAATTCTATCTTTTGGCTTAAAAGTTTCTGCTTTTGTTGACGCTGTCAGAAAGGTGATAATTCAACTTAATGTTCATTAGTGACGTTGTAGTGTGCGGTGGTGTTGTTGTTCTGGACTGCATTATATTAAAAGGTGCTTCTAATATTTAGTCCACCCCCATTTATATACATGAGGGAAGCAAAGTATTAGAAACATCTTTTAACATAACTGTACAACACTACCACACACTATGACCTCAATACTCAACATAACTGCTTTTCAAGATTAAATACTGTTTATGATAAATTTAATATGATTTTCATTGCTAACATCAGAGCAAATGATGATTCTCTTTATTTCTCTTTCAACTGATAAATATATTTACATTATTTGTCAGGACTTTAAGTCTTTCACATACTCTGCTGCTAAAAACCTAGAAAGAGCCACCTGATCTAAACATCACATGTTCTTGTTGTTATAACAAAGGCTAAAATGAATCACCCTCTGTATTTGATTTGTTGCATTTTGTTTTCATGGTCAAAAATAGTTACAATGCAATAATTTTACACTTGTGTCTTAAAAACTTTGGACAGCTCTGTTTCTTGATTTCTTCTTGTCCTCCTCAGTGCTAGAGATAGCAGTAGTGCTGCAACTAACAATCATTTTCTTTATCAGCGTTTTGGCTATAAACTGTCAGAAAATAGTGACAAATGGCCGTTATAACGTCATGGTGACATCTTATTTTGTATAATCAACAGTCCAAATTCCAAAGAAATTCAGTTTACTGTCATGTACGACACAGAAAAGCCTCAAATCCTCACATCTGACAAGCTGAAACCAGCAACTGTTTTGTCATATTTGCATAAAAAATTACTAATTATTAAATTAGTAGACTAATCGATTAATCCACTAATCGTTACAGCTCTAGATAACAGTGTTGTAACATTATTGAAGAAAAAATTCAGGTTTTCTTGCTGAATGGATATACCTGAATACAGCCTCAGATCTGTGACAGATTCATCTGATGAAAATTATAAATTTGGTTTGTATCATAATTTATCAGTTTAAGCTGAGAAGAATTTTCAACCTGCATCTTTTGAATGAAAGCTGTGTCGCGTAAAGTCAGACTGATGTGTCATTGCTCAGTTCCTGGATCTCTGAAGACTTAAAAAAAGACCATCACATCACATCACATCATAAATGAATCATAAAATGTTAGCAGTGAAGTAAACCAGTGAGGTGGAAAAACATTAGTGAGCTGCTGCCTGATATTTATAAGTGACATTGATATGACTGATATTATAAATTTATAGTTACAGGCACATCCAGTACCTCCGTTGTCCCATGATGTTTACTACACTGCTGAGTGTTGCTGGTGCATCACACCAAGTCGTCACCGTCAGTCAAGATTATAACCAATCCCCTCCTCCTGAATGTAAATGTACCCAATGAAGACCTACAGACCACACCCTGCATTCAAAGTTTCAGATTCACAATGAGGTAAATAAAATAAATAATTTATGGGATTGTTTTTGTCACTCAACAGACCACTTCTGTTTGTTTGTTGTTTTCCCATAATTTACCTTTGGATCTTGAGCTGGTGTCAGTCAGGATTATAACCAATCCCCTCCGTCCCCGTCGTGGAGGAGGCGCGCTCTGTTTTTCCAGCCCGCCCTGAACAGCTTTCCACTCTCCTCTCATCCCTCTCCTCTGTCTGCCTTCATGCTCCATCATATGTCATTTGGCCTGCGCAGGGGTAAACCCTCAAAGCCCTCAAATCTCTCTTTTTTTTGTTTTAGGCCTAATTTGGAATATCCAAACAGAATATGTTGTTTACATGACCCATGTCAAATTCAGAATATTGTCATATTTGGAATAATAGTGGAATATTAGTGTGAATGTAAATGTACCCAATGAAGACCTACAGACCGCACCCTGCATACAAAGTTTAAGATTCATAATGAGGTAAAGAAAATAATTTATGGGATTGTTTTTGTCACTCAACAAACCACTTCTGTTTGTTTGTTGTTTTCCCATAATTTACCTTTGGATCTTGAGCTGGTGTTTCACAACTGCTTCACCAGATCGTTCCTGTTTATTTTCTTGAAAAGCATCTTGGTCACCTCCACAGCCCGTTGGCTGTAGGTCTGCTCTATCAGATCCACCACACGTTTCCTGTCTGCCTTCTCCAGTTTGCTCCATGGGATGCACGGGAGGTCTGCTGGGATGAGGTTTCTTTTCTGCAAAAACCACTTGAAGTCTTCGAAATCTTCCTCTTCCAAATGTTGCAGCATTTCCAAAAGCCTCTCTTCAACTGTTGTGATTGTTGCTGCCTGGTGAAATAAAAACAAAAAAACAAAAGGAGACGATTTGAACATAATTTATTGATTATAGCTGAACAGCTCCTCTGAATGCAGCATCAGTTCTACTCATGATTTAAAATATTGGGTGATGTTCAACCTGCATCTTATTGAATGAAGATTTGTTGTGAAAAGTCAGACTGATGAGACATTACTCACTTTCTGGACCAGTGCAGATAGTTCATCCACACTTTGTTCCTCTAAGGAGAAATGGAATAAAACACTTTGCATCAGGCTTTCTTGATTCATAAAGATTTACAATACAAAGGGTTTTATCAAAAAATGACCAACAAAGGAAACACAATCTTGAATCTCTCACCCTCTAATCATTGTGATAAAACACCTGCAGTCAGATTTCACATCAAAGTGCAACAATCAACAATTTCTATATAAATTCTACTTTTTTATTTAAAGTGGAGCTGACTGAAATTTGTCAAATATTACAAACACACAAACTTCATTCATAGCTTCAAGTAGTTAATAGAGATCCAACGAATAGACAAATTAACACAATGATTTAAGAGGAATCAGGGCCCATGAAGTGTTTATTTTGACAGGTCAGTTCTACATTTTATGGATATAATTTCATTCATCCTCCATTTTTAAAGCCTTCAAATCTCAGTTTTTTTGTTTTATTTGATATTTCATGCAGCACTTACGTTAGTTACTATAATGTTTCTAACCCTTGATCAAGTTAGACCTGTTCTGTTTTGTTTTGTTTTTCTTGTAAATGTTAAAAGTCATTTCATGAGAAAATTGCATAGTTAATACCTGTGGACCTGCCTTCAGCCAAGGTATTTCCACCAGTTGCTCCACGTGAGGATCCCAAAGCTGTAAGAAATTTAGGGAAAACTGTAATTGCTTAACAACTGTATTGTTCTTCTTTAACGTCACTGACACAGAAAACAAACTGCTTTCTTTAATTATCAGAACAACTTGGCTAATATAAAATCAGGATCTGTCTCTCAGAAGCTTTTGTTTCTCTTAATTTGTCCCGATTTGCTCTTCCTGTTTATGAATCCCTCAGTGGATTAGTATCTATTAGTGTCTACATATCAGATCAACTAAACAAAAGTTTAAGTGAGGGAATACATACTTTACAGAGGGATAAAGTTTCATGTAAAATTCCAAAACAAAGCTACAACAGCTACAAAAATAGGTATACATGTTTGGTTACAATTAAAAAAAAGACTAAAGACAACAAACAAAATGTAAATTAAACCAAATGTAATGAAAATGTAATTAATGTGTACATTGCATTCTGGTAAAAACATTTTTATTCTTGAAACTCTTGAAAATATATTACAGTAACTGCTAAAATATTGAAATAAAAATATTGTATTTAAATATTTGCATAAGGTATAAAAGAGGATGATTAAAGGATGGTGATTTTCTATATTTTTCTTATTGTCAACAAATTTCATGTGCAGAATCAAACCAACAATGAATCGATCCTACTTACAAGTATTGTGTGTGTATCCGAAGCCTGATATATCTTATTCCTCTGTGCCATAGACCTCCGTTGTTTTCAAAAAACTATTAAAAACATGTTAATGAGCCACAACTGCTGCACTGGGTGACATGTTCCTTCATCCCTGAAGACAGTGGTTACCGTAGTAATCTGTAACTGTTACTGTTAAGAGACTCGCGTCCTCGCACATGAACGGTGGCCTCTTCCTGACATAGAAATACTTTGTGGAGAGTAAAAATGCGATCACTGTTGTTAGTCTTTGGATCCGTTTTTAAACAACTAACCACACTGTTTGTGGCACAGAGGAATAACATGTCAGGCTTTGGATACAGACACAATACTTGTGAGTAGAATTGATTCATTGTTATTGTGGCTCTGCACATGAAATTTGATGACAATTAAAAAAACAGAAAATTGCCATCCTCATCCTTTAACTACAGGCAGTTCTAAACTTCAATAATCAATCAAGAATAATGTATTTTGAACAAAGTATTTATCAGTTTTTCAGTCAACTTTACATTTAAGGGAGCAAAATGCAATGTTTGCAAACATGCATGTTTTTAAGTTGAAGTGCCTCTTTATGTTTTGTAATGAACCTACCTTTCACTGTAGCACCAGCTGGTCCAGCTGATGATGCTGCAGCTGCAACACAATTAATGATAACCTTATAATAAATACATTGTTCTAGACAAGAATACTTCAGCAGGCAAACCAAAGTACAAGAATACTGCACAGAATAGCTGGCCAAGTTCAGCTCTGTAAATTCAGCTAAAGACAACTTCTCAGCAGTTTATTTAAAATGGTCAAATGTGAAATATGTGAAAAACAAACAAACAAACACAACAACTTAGGTGCTACAATAATATCATGGCGATCTTACGATTTGGTTTAAAAACTACAAACATTTTAAACATTGATGAAATTCCAATTGGTTTTATTCTGGTTGAAATATTTGCAACAAATGTGTGAAATATTTATGACATATGACTGAAAGCTGAAATCTCGTATAGTAATGGACAGTAAATATATGCAGTGTCTTACCTTCTGAATGACCAGAGTTTGGATAGTCAGCTGAAATAAAATGGAGAACAAAACATATACCAATATTTGCTGATTTTGTGGGTTTATGTATTTCATTCACAACAAAAGATTAAATAATGAGACATTTTAGCTAAATAAAATATCTATTATATTTAATATCATTAATATTCTTATTCTAAAGGATCAGTTGTAGTTCAAAAACCACCGGATGTTATTACAGCGCTGGTCAAATTTGTTGTGTTTTGATAAATTGCTCTGTCTCAAAACCCATACTTGCTGTCTTAAGCACTTCTATGGGTTTGTGACTATTCATGGAATAAAATAAACAGGAATTTATCCTCATTATCATGTATTAAATGGCAGGTGAACACATAAATCAGACAGCTACAACCAGAATATCACACTCACAGAGCAACACGTCCATTTTCAGTGTGCATTGGTGTTGGTGATTCAGGTCTCATTAATTATTACATTAATTATATAGAACTTTTAAGTTAATGGAAAAGACAGAATGCATCTTTTTATATAGTGTAGGTAATATTGTTTAAGAACCACTGACCTTTTCGAATTTCACAGGTCCACACTGATTCACACACTGGTTCACTCTTCTTTGCATAACGGTCAAAGAGTGTAAAGTTGAAGTTTCTGTCTGGATGTTCAATGAACACTTCATAGAAATTCGGGTCTTGGCTGTCATATCTGAGGGTTATCCCATCCTGTGTAAAAAATACAACATAAAAGGAGAGGAGGAGTTAGTTTTTGACAAAGGTAAACAGTCAAGTTAAATCCTTTACAACAAAACAAAACTAGATGATTAGTGTCTGGTCATTAGGAACACTGTTTTGCACATGCTCAAATCATTCACATTTCTGTCTGGCTGCTGATCTCTCCCAAACTCTGAACACAGCGAGCAAAGCTGACTCCACATTCACCAAGCAGTATTGGCAACCTTCTTGAAGTAGCTTATGTGTGACCAAAAAGTCAATGGATTTGTCACTAGGCTCTTAAAAGCTGTATCTAGGGAGAATGTTGCTAAGTTGACAACACCGATCACATGTCTCTTTGCACAAGTTGCCAATACAAACAATGATGCATCTATTTACAATTAAAGGAGTCTAAATGCCAATTCCCTTAATTGTATCCATGTTTCTCACTTGCATATTTTCCTTGTGTCTTATGTTGTGTTCACATCATATTGTTCAGTGTTTAATTACAGCCAAGTTGGAAAAGACGTTCACGCAAGCTACCTGGTTGCAATTCTGAGTTGAAAATGTTTTAAATTTCTGACAGCTACAATATTTCCAACATGGCTAAAAGAACTACGAAAGTGTCAAAATCCCTGCAGCAAAATGCTGCAATTTCACCATCAGTCACATCTAAAAAATCTAATAATAACACAAATACAATAAATCAACTTGAAATAAAATATTGTTAAAATGTGCAAAACCAGGTGTGACCACACCATTTGCACACCTCAATGTGCAATGCAGTGGCTTTGATCCTATTTTATCTTTTGATACAATACGTCTGAACCACAATTCACTACATAACTGAAGCGAGGTCGGTGAGCTAGTTCAGGCAGCCCAACTCAAGTGGCTGCTCCACTCACAAGCCATACTCCCCTCACTGTGACATATATCCAACATACCCTTATAACCTTGGCGGTGTACTTAAGTCGTCAGTACTCTGCTCACATTTAGCTGCATCCTGCTGCCACACTGGTCATACAAGCTATGCTTGCTTGCTGCCATTTGTAGGCCTATAGAGTTTCAAAAGCTCGACCTCCACCCCAGCATCCACCTGTAGGCTCTGAGTCTAGGAGGGAAGTTAGTACTGTTGCTCCCAACTCCTTGCTGTGTGACATCAATGTTTTCTTGTGGGGAGTCACAAGATCAGAGCCTAGACGCCAAACATTAATGCTGTACATGTACACATACAGTACAAAGTATACCAGAGGGGAAATTTTTGCTGTGTCGATGTCTGCGGTGAGAACGAATCCTTGTTGCGTTTTCAGATACTTGTCTGGATGTGGCTTCCGGATTACTGTGTATCCATCTAAGGATTCTGTTTTGTCCACTGTCTGGAAAAAAAAGCAATATAATGTAAGCACAAAGCTGCTTCAAGGTTACAGTAGCAAACATTGTCATTTGTGTTTTAAAGTACATGAATAAGCAATACGGTTTTTACAATAGAGTATTAGGAGCACTGTTGGGAAAAAATGAAATGTGAGGTTTCCAGAATAGACAAGATATTGAGGAAAAGATGATGTTATGAAAATAATATATATTTTGAGAATAACCAAATACGCTGCTGTAGAATTGTGGTTTAATGAGTAAACAGGCGAGAGCAGCCTTCATTAAAAATTAAGTTACAGTATATTTCATCAGTGAAGGAAATACTTAGTGTATCACACCCGCAGTCAAAATACAATAAACCAACTGCATTATTTCTGAATTGTATAATCTTATGAAGCAGCTGCTGAAGCACATTGAGCACTTGGTTTTGTCCAGACAGCTGTGCCAAAGAGAGCAGAGATCAAATCTCAATGTATGGTGTCGGAAAAGGATTGAAGGCTGCTGCACATTGACATGCAGTGAGCAGTGGGCTTAATTTGAAAAGTTTCAATTTGTCAGTGAGATCTTTTAGCCTCCAAACAAATATTAACTTCAGCTGCTGACAGAAATCTGAGGAGAATCACTTGGTCCATCATCTTAAAATAAGGAAATGTGTCCACTTCGCTGTCTCATGTTTTAAGTGGCTTATCTTCAATAAAATGTGCATAAAAATAACAAGTGTAAACGTGAACTTTGTTATTGATCATACATGTATGTGTCAATGGTAAGTCATATTTTTGGATATTGTTTTAAGAAGATTTTTAAATGGGAGTACAGAAAAGGGAAAAAACCTTCTGTGACCAGCGACTCCTCCCACTTCACAACTCTATTCTCACAATTTCACTTTTTTTCACCACTGGCCCTAATACTCAGTTGTAGGCTTTTTAAATCTTATTATATAATACATTTGTGACAGTAAGATATTAAATAACCTGTTTTAGAGCAGGATCATGTGGGATCAGATACACATGGAGTTTGAGGAACGTTGTGTTTGGTTTATAGTATATTAACACGTTGCACTTTATTTTCACCGGAAAGCCAAGTTTCATCAGAACCGCTCTTGGAGAAAAAACTGGTTCGGATAACTTGACATGGGATGATGTGACCTCAGACACGTCCTCAACAACATCTCCACAGGCATCTATGTGTAGGACTGCAAACTTGTCTAATATTGTAGAGTCATCTGCACAAAATACAAGCACATATATTTAGTGAGGAGAAAGGGATTGTATCACAATACATTTAAATACATGTTTACTTATTTCTTCATGTCCACTTACCTGTGCAGATCCAGTGTGGCAGGTACACTTCATTTAACTTCCCAGCAATGACTGTGATGTCCAGTAGAGGACCTGCAGGCATGTATTGTAAGCTTTCCATTCTCTCCATGTGTTCTTCCCAAGACCAGAACTGGTACTTAATGCTGACCTTTTCTTCACAGACCCATCGCAGGTCAGAGACACTGCATTCAAACTTTCCTGCTTCAGACTGTAGGCTGAAAGAAAAAAAAACAAAAGAGTTTGTGCATATGTGCAAAAGTGTAATGGAGTAAATGTAAACTTAACCAGTAGGTGCCTTGATTTTATTTAAAGCGATGTGTCTAATTATCACTGTTACTGTAACATGGCAGGAAAAAGATCTTAGTCGTCCCTCTGGGAAAAAATTCAAAGAACCTTGCTGAAATGTTTGCCATAGTTCCAGTTTGTTGTGACACAATATTGAAGATGTTATTTTTACCTGTAAGTTGGAGCCTCATCTGCATCTGTACTGTTCACTTCAGGTTCAAGTTTAGTCCAGTCTTTGGACTCCTGCACAGGAGGACAATCACTTTTGTAAATACTGTAAGTGGAATTGTTCCTGTTTAATCTTTTTCAACATCATACAAATGAACAAATAAAAAAATATATTGAAAGAAAGGGATTACCATAATGGTTCCATGAGCCTCAAACTCCAAGCTTCTTGAATGCCCTTGTTAAAACACATTTGAAAATGTTGTGTTATGTAATGTTTACATATAAAATCATATTTTAACTAACAAATGCTTTGCTGCTTTAGCACTATGTGCTACATAACACTCCTCCAGTATGAGAACAATATGTTAGAGTAGCAGCACTTCACAGAACTTCTGTTATGTACAACGTACAGGCTAGCTACATGTAGCCAACATCAAACATGCTATATAGACAATGTCCTGTATCATGCTGTTGTGGTACCAAACCAGATACTGAAAACCAACAACTTAATGATGGTGTAAGTGTTTGTTTTTTTTCACACAACTTACCTTTGGATCCTGAGCTGGTGTCTAACAAAATCTGCACCAGATCCATCCTGTTCATCTTCATTAAAACCTCCCCGGTCACCTCCACAGCCTGTTGACCACAAATCTCCACCATCAGATCCACTAAGTCATCCATGCTGTCTGCCCTCTCTATTCGGACTCTTGGGATTCTTGGGAGATCTTTCATTTGTAGGTTCTGCAGCCACCACTTGACCTGCTTGATCTCCCCGAGACATAATTCTTCCAGTGTTTCCAAAAGCTTCTCCTTAACTCGTGTCATTGTTTCGTCCTGATGGATTCAAAGTGATCATAGGGCATTTATATAATATTTCCACTGTAATGATAAAACACTGATGTCTTTGCATCAATGTACACATTTAAATCATGTGACTAATATTAACCACATGAGGCAAAATTATACATTTAGTGAAATTGGACTCATTCACCATCACTTTTGTAAATAAATGGAATTGTTCAATTTACAAATAAACAAAAGAGCAAATTGAATAATAAAAGAGATTACCATAATGCCTCCATGAGCCCCAGACTCCAAGCTTCCTGAAGGACCTTGTTAAAACACATCAGAAAATGTTTTAAATTATTTTATATTTATAAATGGAATCATATGGTAACCTTCCAGATGCTCTGCTGCCTTAGCACTATGTGCTATACTATATATATACTATATATATATATATTCTGTGCACACACATCTATTGTGTGTCTGTCAATCCTGGGAGAGGGATCCATCCTCTGTCACTCTTCCTGAGGTTTCTTCAATTTATTCCCTGTGAAAAGGTTGTTGTTTGTGGTATTGGTCTATACAAATAAAATTGACTTGACTTGACTTCACTACATGGCACTGCTCCAGTATGAGAGCAATATGTTATGCAGGACTTACTGCTGAGAAAAGTCTAAGTTGAGGAAAAGTGGCAGCACTTCACAGGACTTCTGTTATGTACAATGTACAGGCTAGCTACATGTAGCTGTTGTAGTAATCATTCCTCATGAGAGGGAATGATTATACAATGAAAATACAGGAACAATAATATAACTTAATTTGTTTTGCATGTACATATATTACAATAAACAACTGGATAGTAGCCAACATCAAACATGTAAAGTAATGGGTCTTAATGTTGCCGACATGCTATATAGTCAATGTCCTGTATTATGCTGTTGTGGTACCAAGCCAGGTACCAAAAATCAACAACTTAATGATGGTGTAAGACAAGCTTAATGCTAACAACTAAATTGTTCTCACAAATAACGCAGAGATTAGTTTGCATAATTAGATCTTTTTTCGCAAAAACACCCCCAACATTATAATCATTATAATTATTTTCCCAGGTGTTAGTAAATCCATCCAACCATCAGTGTCCTGTCTTATGTTGTCATTGCACAAAGCCAGGTACCAAAAACCAGGTAATGCAAATATTTTACATCTTAATGATGGTGTAACAGGAACTTAATGATGATTAATTACATATTTTTTGCCAGATTACAAGAAATGTAAAATGTTCAATGTTCAATGTTCAAAGTAGAATAAGACCCTACTCTGCATATCAAATGTTTGATATTGGAATTGTATTGGGGTTTTGTTTCCGCAAAACTTACCTTTAGATCCTGAGCTGGTGTCTGACAACCTCTGCACCAGATCCGTCCTGTTCATCTTCTTTAAAACCTCCCTGGTCACCTCCACAGACTGTTGACCACAGATCTCAACCATCAACTCCACTAAGTCAACCTTGTTCTGTGCCATCTCTATTCGGACTCTTGGGAATTCTTTCATTTGAAGTTTCTGCAGGATGTCTTTGAAGTGCAAGAATTCCCCGAAACATAATTCTTCCAGTGTTTCCAAAAGTTTCTCCTTAACTGGTGTCATCGTAACATCCTGATGGATTAAAAGTGATCAGAGGGCATTTATATAATATTTCCACTGTAATGATAAAACACTGATGTCTTTGCATCAATGTAAACATTTAAATCATGTGAGTATTGTAACAACTAATATTAATATATTACACAAAGTAATACTGTGATTAATCTACAGTGATTTTATAAAGACAAAGTGTGAGCACAGTGTGATTCATTTCATTTATTTCTATAAACTGGTTATTAGTAATTGTGATTTATTGCATGTCTCCAACTCTTTCTAACACTGTGCTGCCAAAAGTAGGAATGACACACCTGATCACATGTTCTTATTGCTTCAACAGCAGCTGTGATATTTCTGCTTTAAAAACTCTTTCCACCTATTTACCATCAGAGTTGAATAAGAAAGTCTGGAAAAACATACACGTCCTAAACATTTAGTTGTCCTGTTGTCATCCTCAGTGGTAGAGATAGCACAGATTTTATTATAACATTATTGGTGGATAAAATATTTCAGCTCAAAATCTCAATCAGAATCCTGCTTCAGTTCAGTGAGCACCATCTGATCAAATGATGTCACTGGTTTGTATCATTATTTATTGTGGTCAAGATGAGGATCATTTTCAACCAGCAGCTATTTGATGAAAGCTGTGTTGTGTAAAGTGTGTCTGATGTGACATTACTCACTTTCTGGGGCAGTGAAGACCTCTGCTTCTCTGAGGAGAAAGAAAATAGAAAATGACTCACGACTGATTAAACATCAGACTATAATCAGTTTTAGTCAGATTTAGTTGCAATAACACTAAAATCTCCTCTGCTGCTTCTGACATCATAAACAATAATCATACAGAGAGAAGAGAGGTTGGATATCATATCATTAAAACCTTTGAAATCTAATAGAATCCAGTATAAAAGTCCTGCAACAAATATGATCGTCTTTAAATACAGATTATCACCTCACAACATAATCTTTGATGTCAAATAGGATTTACAATGTTGTCAAATTATAATATTCAGTGTGTCAGAGAGGTGTTCATTCAACTTCACGGTCATTTTTTAGGTTCAAGCATTGATGCACTGTATTATACTGTCAATTGTACCCAATATTTTGCCTCCCCTTAAAGTCAAACTGAAACTGGAATTCTCCTCACTTTGTTTGGAAGGAAACATAATCCATAATGATACTGAAGCTATTGTGTATCATTTTCATTTTTCCAAGAGCATAAAACCGTCTTCAGAAACATTTGTGAAATTAGCATCTAAGTTTCAGGCTCTAGGAGTGGCTGCCTGACATCTGAGAGCTGCAATGTTAACTTCCCTACTGTGCTACTGACTGGAGAATGTCGTAGTCTGATAATGATGATACAAGACTTTTTTCCTTTTTCAACAAGCCCACATAGCCTTGGTTATGTAACATTAGCAACTTAAGATGTCTGTCACTTTACAATATGTAACATTTTGGATCCATTGTGCTGTTAAATTTGTTTTCCACTCAGAAAGTGTAAGCTAGCAAGCTAGACTAACTAACTTCCACTCAAAGTAGAAGATAGCTTAGCTCTCTAAAGTTAGATTCCTACTAAATGTTACATGTCAGAGAGGTGTTGATTTAATTAATGATTTGTTGCCCCCTGTCAACTACTTTTCTCACACTTTACATTGGTCATTAAATGAAGTTTGCACTCAAGCAGATTTACTGTACGTTTTTAAAATAAATTATTAGATATATTCATTAGACACATGTGACTATGTAATGTGACAGTTTTTGTCTTCTTTGTTTTACCTTTGGGTCCTGAGCTGGTGTCTGATAGCCTCTGAACCGGATCAGATCTGTTCATTTTCTTGAAAGTCTTCTTCGTCAGATCCACAGACTGTTGACCATAGTTCTGCAACATCAGATCCACTATGTCTGCTCTGTCTGCTGTGTAACTCAACCTCAGTGAGCTGTCTGGGAGGTTCATCTGGGAGACAGTCCACTGCAGGACCTCCTTGAATTTCTTTAACTCCTGATAACTCAAATCATTCAGGGTTTCCAAAAGCATCTCTTTAACAGCTGCCATTGTTGCTACCTGGAATAATCAAAACATTGATGAGACATACAGTATATTTAATCCACTAGAAAAAAAAACACTAAAATAGTTTCTCATTGCATCTCATGAATGTTAGTGTAGATGTGAGTGTTATATGTTTATCTGTGAGATCACTGTCAAAGCTGAAGAATAAACTCAGGAAAAATGTACATGTTGACATTTCCTCATCTAATCCTCAGTGTTAAAGATATGAAACATTACTGATGGATAAAACTGCAGCTTGAATGCAGCTTAAAATATTCAGCTTAAATCATGAGTTTGGGTTGTATCAGTATTTAAAATGTTCAAGATGAGGATCATTCTCAACCTTCAACTATTGAATAAAAGCTGTGTTGTATTGAGTCAGATGTGACATTGCTCACTTTCTGGATCAGTGTAGAGAGCTGTTCATCCACATAATGTTTCTCTGAGGAGAAAAGAAATAAAAAATGACAAATGAGTGATTGGTTGAACAACCAACTAGAAACGCTTTGTTTTACAAATTATTTACAAAATGATACTTAAACCTCAACATTGATGCAGATATTGTCACTTATATGTTTCCCCTTGACCCACAATATTGAAACATTTTTTTATCTTCCTTGTCTTACTTTTGGGTCCTGAGCTGCAGTCTGACAGCCTCTGCACCAGATCAGGCCTGTTCATGTCCTTTAAAACCTTCTTCATCATCCCCATGGACAGTTGGCCGTACTCCTGCACCATAAAAAAGACTGTGTCCTGCATGTCTGCCATCATGAGCAGCCTCCATGGGATCTCTAAGTAGGGTTCATAGAGGTAATGTTGACTCAGGAGTAATTTCTTGAAGTCCTCAAGCTCCCCGTCGCTTAAATCAGCCAGTGTTTCCAAATGCAGCTCTATAACAGACGTCATTGTTTCTACCTGGTAAATACAAAGAAAATGTTCATTGGGCAAATGTACAATCTCTCAGGTGGGATGATTACAGATTTTTCTGTTTATGTCTCATCAATGTGTGTGTTTTTATAAATGTGGATATATACAGTTTACATTTCACCAGTGGTAGAGGTAACACTGATTTTTAACATCTGTAAAATCCGACAGATGTGACATTACTCACTTTCTGGATCAGTGCAGGCCACTGTTCATCCACAGAGTGTTTCTCTGAAGAGAAGGAAATAAAACAAGACTCATGAATGCCTGGTTTACCATCAGGTGATATAATCAGACACTATCAGACTATCTTGCTTTTAAAATAAATCTAATATTAAGGATTAATTGCAAAAGGAACATGTGTGTGTGTGTGTGTGTGTGTGTGTGTGTGTGTGTGTATATATATGTGTGTCTGTGTGTCTGTGTGTGTGTCTGTGTGTAGGCATGTATGTATGTATATTTCTTTTGTAAAGCACTTTATGCATTTTATGTCATGAAAGGTGCTCTATAAATAAAGTTTATTATTATTATTATCATTATTATTATCATTATTGTTGGTGTTGTTGTTGTTGTTGTTGTTGTTGTTGTTGTTGTTGTTGTTATTATTATTATTATTATTATTATTATTATTATTATTATTATTATTATTACCAACTAACTTTGTGAAGCTCATATTGTTTTTGTTGAGATTGTGTCAGGGAGGTGTTGAGTCAAATCTATATTTCTGCTGTCATGGTGGCCTATATGTTGTCGCTCCATTGCTTTATCTAATATTTTGTACTCCTGCAGATTTATTAATTATCAAAATTAATGTGACATGACAGTTGTCTTATTTATCTCACCTTTGCGTACTGAGCTGGTCTCTGACAGCCTCTGCACCAGATCAGTCCTCTTCAATTCCTTGAAAACTTCTCTGATCACCTCCACAGACTGTTGGCCACATCTCTCCACCATCAGATCCACAACTTTTGTCCTGTCTGCCGGGCCCAGTTTGATCCATGGAATGAATGGAAGGCCCTTCTTGAAGTGAGTGAACTGCAGGAGCCACTTAAGTGGCTTTAGCTCCTGATCACTCAAATCATTCAGTGTTTCTAAAAGCAGCTCTCTCACAGCCCTCATTGTTGCTACCTGGAAAATTCAAAGAGTACATTCAAAGAGAAAATATGTTATTTCTCCACTGGGAATATTAAAGATTTATCTCTTTGCATCTACAGTATCAATGTAATTATTTTAGACATTTGGATGTTTTAAATAAGTTTTTCTACAAGATCACCTGAACAACTGATACATCTGGTAATTATGATTTGTCTTACTTTATATTCTTTAATACCTGTAAACTTGTTTATGTTTTTTATTTTCATTTTTACTTAATACTTTGAAAAAGCCTCACAATTATGTGAGAAACTGAGTTTAGTTTCATTAATCACCACTTATGTGATGATAAATATGACTTTAAACTTGCATCTTATTGAATTAAAGCTGTACTGCATGAGGTCAGGTTGATGTGACATTGCTCACTTTGTGGATCAGTGCAGACAAGTGTTCATCCACAGAGTGTTTTTCTGAGGAGGAAGAAAGGAAATAAAATGTTCTTTATAAAATTACAATACAAAGGGTTCAACACAAAATAAAAGTGAAGCCTCCTCAACAGTTAAAAAATATACATATAATATATATGATATATATAATTCATCACTAATATTTTCTCCCTGTCCCACATTATCTTTTCATATTTCACATAAGCAATCAAATATATTTTGTACACCAGCTGATACTGTCTTCTTTTCTCTACATTATAAATCATAATGTTTAAAATAAAGAATGGCTTATATCATAGCTTATAAACTCATGAGACACATGTTTTGTTCCAGTTTTATGATTTGAATATGTTTTTGTCTTTATTGTCTTACTTTTGGGTCCTGAGCTGCTGTCTGACAGCTTCTGCACCAGATCTCTCCTGTTCATCTGAATTAAAATGTCCTTGGTCTTCTTCACAGACTGTTGGCCGAAGGTCTGCACCATAATAAACACTGTGTCCTGCATGTCTGCCCTCATGAGCATCTCTAAGTAAGGTTTGCGGAGGTGAATTCGACTCTGGAGTAATTTCTTGAAGACCTCGAGCTCCCTGTCGCTCAAATCTGCCAATGTTTCCAGAAGCAGCTCTATAACAGACGTCATTGTTTCTACCTGGTAAATACAAAGAAAATGTTCATTGGGCAAATGTACAATCTCTCAGCTGGGATGATTACAGATTTTTCTGTTTATGTCTCATCAATGTGTGTGTTTTTATAAATGTGGATATATACAGTTTACATTTCACCAGTGGTAGAGGTAACACTGATTTTTAACATTATAAGTTAACAACGTTCTTGCTTCAGTCCTCATGTGTACATGATGCAACCTGAATGTAGCTTCACTTCTGAGAGAACCAGCTGGTGAAAATCAAGAATTTGTTTGTATCATCATTTATAATGTTGAACATGTTTTTTCCTGCATCTGTTGAATGAAAGTTGTATCTGTAAAGTCCGACGGATGTGACATTACTCACTCTCTGGATCAGTGCAGGCCACTGTTCATCCACAGAGTGTTTCTCTGAAGAGAAGGAAATAAAACGAGACTCATGAATGCCTGGTTTACCATCAGGTGATGTAATCAGACACTATCAGACTATCTTGTTTCAAAATGATTGTAATATTAAGGATTAATTGTAAAAGGAACATAAAATCTGCTCGATAGTAACATCCTAAAAATCAATTACCACTTTCACCTGATGAACACTTATCAACATGACGTCACATTTGTTATTAAACTCAGTGTTAAAGTTTCACATAATGAAATGTAGATTAAAATAACTACAGAGCTTTGAGGAAAGGATTCAAATCTGTCATCTTTACTCCTAGTTAAAGGAATAATATTTGTAATTTTGTTATTAGTGTTTCAAATGTCTTATGGTACCTACCTCCCTCTGTGGTTTTTACACCAGATGCTTCAACTGATGATCCTGCAGCTGAAACACATTTAATGAACATTGTAATTACATAATAAAAACACTGTGTGTAACCTTTATGTGTACTTGTCCTCAGTATAATACTCTGACTCCCAAGTATAATAAAAAGCCTTTAACACTTCATGACTTAGACCAATGTGGTTTCAGAAAACACTTAATCAGGGTGTTAAAATAAAATACACAGACACTGCACACATCACATCACACAGATGGATTACAGGTGTGTGGATGGAAGACAGGAGGAGGCCTTGGTTACAGAAATCACAGAGGGGATGAATGAGAATGAGTGTCCATAGTGGAGCCAAGTTTAAGTCAAATCGTAGCTATACAAAAATACAACACAACATATTCAAGTGAAATGATGTAGACAACATTAGCCAAGTTCCTATCTGACCATATACAACACAAGACTGGTAATAATGAGCTCTAACATTTCCCTCTGAAGTGATCTTTGTCTTATTATTTTGTATATACAAGTAAATTGAATTAGTTCAATTAACCACTTCAAAAATGAAATGAAATACCAACTAACTTTGTGAAGCTCATATTGTTTTTGTTGAGATTGTGTCAGGGAGGTGTTGATTCAAATCTATATTTCTGCTGTCATGGTGGCCTATATGTTGTTGCTCCATTGCTTTATCTAATATTTTGTACTCTTGCAGATTTATTAATTATTATAAATTAATGTGACATGACAGTTGTCTTCTTTATCTCACCTTTGTGTCCTGAGCTGGTCTCTGACAGCCTCTGCACCAGATCTGTCTTCTTCATTTCCATGAAAACCTCCCTGATCACCTCCACAGACTGTTGGCCACATCTCTCCACCATCAGATCCACAACTTCTGTCCTGTCTGCTGACTCCAGTTGGATCCATGGAATGAATGGAAGGCCCTTCTTGAAGTAAGTGAACTGCAGGAGCCACTTAAGTGTCTTTAGCTCCTGATCACTCAAATCATTCGTTGTTTCTAAAAGCAGCTCTCTCACAGCCGTCTTTGTTGCTACCTGGAAAATTCAAAGAGTATGTTCAAAGAGAAAATATGTTATTTCTCCACTGGGAATATTAAAGATTTATCTCTTTGCATCTACAGTATCAACGTCATTATTTTAGACATTTGGATGTTTTAAGAAATGTTTTTTCTGCAAGATCACCTGAACTACTGATACATCTGATAATTATGATTTGTCTTACTTTATATTCTTTAATATCTGTAAACTTGATATGTTTTTTATTTTAATTCCAGGCTGTAACTCTGGCAAACACACTGTGCTGTCAAAAACTGAAATGAGCCACCTGATCTTAACATCACATGTTCTTGATGAAATGTAACGAAGGTGGCAGCACAAGTCAGGAACTGTTTTCTGAGTTTCATCTTCTGCATTTTGTCTCACAGTTCTGTGAGAAACTGAGTTTAGTTTCATTAATCACCACTAATGTGATGATAAATATGATTTTAAACTTGTATCTTATTGAATTAAAGCTGTACTGCATGAGGTCAGGTTGATGTGACATTACTCACTTTGTGGATCAGTGCAGACAAGTGTTCATCCACAGAATATTTTTCTGAGGAGGAAGAAAAGAAATAAAAGAAAGTGATCAACATCAGGCTATATTGTTCTTTAAAATATTACAATACAAAGGGTTCAACACAAAATAAAACTGAAGCCTCCTCAACAGTTAAAAAATATACATATAATATATATGATACATATAATTCATTAATAATATTTTCTCCCTGTCCCACATTATCTTTTCATATTTCACATTAGTAATAAAATAAATTATGTATACCAGCTGATATTGTCTTCTTTTCTCTACATTATAAATCATAATGTTTAAAATAAAAAATAGCCTATATCATAGCTTATAAACTCATGAGACACATGTTTTGTTCCAGTTTTATGATTTGAATATGTTTTTGTCTCTATTGTCTTACTTTTGGGTCCTGAGCTGCTGTCTGACAGCCTCTGCACCAGATCTCTCCTGTTCATATGAATTAAAATGTCCTTGGTCTCCTCCACAGACTGTTGGCCGAAGGTCTGAACCATAATAAACACTGTGTCCTGCATGTCAGCTTTCATGGGCAGCCTCCATGGGATCTCTAAGTAGGGTTTGTAGGGGTAACTTTGACTCCAGATGACTTTCTTGAAGTCCTCGAGCTCCCCGTCGCTTAAACCAGCCAGTGTTTCCAAAAGCAGCTCTATAACAGACGTCATTGTTTCTACCTGGAAAATACAAAGAAAATGTTCATTGGGTAAATGTACAATCTCTTAATTTTATTGATTACAGATTCATTGATGAGTGTGTTTTAGAAATGTGGATGTGGTGAGATTACATCACCAATGTTATACAAGCTAATAATGGAATTAATAATATTTGTCAAATTGATCATATACTGTATAACTGTTTTTACAAACTACTTGTATGTGTTTACATTTCTTTAGTAACATCAAACTTTTGTCTCTTTTACAATTATTTTATCTGTACAAACAGGATCATGGCTTTATTTTACTGCCTGGCTGTAACTCTTTCAAGTCTATGATCCCAAAACTGTGATGAGCCTTTTGATTTTATAACAGAGAAGCTGTGAGAACATGGCTGGTTGCATCTTTTCCTTTCATTTCTTGTTTTTATTGTCATCATATATTATACCTTCTGTTAACGTTATAAAAATAAATCAAGAAAAAAAATATATTTTCCTTGTGGTTGATATAACACAAATTCTTAACATTATTAGTGAATAACGTTCTTGCTTAAGACCTCATGTGAAAATAGCTTCAGTTCTGTGAGAGAACTATTTATGTGAGGAAAAATTTGTTTGTATCATCAATTATAATGTTCAAGATGACGATGATTGTCAATCTTCATCTACTGCTGTGTAAAGTCAGACTGATGTGACATTACTCACTCTCTGAATCAGTGTAGGACGATGTTCCAAGTGTTTCTCTGAGGAGAAAATAAATATCAAAAGACTTATTAGAAATGTATTTAACATCAGTTATAATACAAAGAGTTTCATTCCACTAACCCTCCTTAACAATGAAATAATAATAAAGTGCAGAGCTACTTGAAGATTTTCCAACAATGATGAATAGTTTTGGATATATTTGTTATTTATACTGTTTATGCCCAAACTTACAAAATATTGTACCCCAGCTAATATACTTTATCTTTACATAATAAACTATAAAACTTATGAGACACATGTGACTGCATTGTGTGCCAGTTTAATGTTTTTCATATGTTTTTGTCTGCTTTGTCTTACCTTTAGTTCTCAAGCTGATATGTGACAACCTCTGCACCAGATCAGTCCTGTTCATCTCCTTTAAAACCTTTTTGGTCACCTCCACACACTCTTGGCTGTTCGTCTCCACCATCAGCTCCACAGTTTCCTGCATGTCTGCCACATCCAGTCGGCTCCTTGAGATGAGTGGGAAATCTTTCTCCAAGTCAATGAGCGACTTGAATTTCTCAAACTCCTCAGAGCTCAAATCATTCAATATTTCAATAAGCAGCTTCTTATCCATCATTGAACCTACCTGGAAAATGAAAAAGGTAAATCATACAGTATTATGCAGGACAGGATGTGAAGTGTTTGTTTGCTCTACTACCATGAATACCATGACTGACAATTTAGACAGCGCTCTCCACCACCAACACTGAAACACCAAATAATGGAAAATCATTTGGACAAATGGTGTTCATCCCTCCAATAGAGTTTCATAGAAGTCATGTAATAATGTTTTATATGATGGATGGATGTAGATTTTCATTTAAAGAGGTCCAAGAATTGATCCTTGCAATGACATTAATGTGTATTTTTATTTAATAGGATCCCTTAAATTTTCCATTAAAGGAACAGAGTTACGCTGTATTCAAAGTATTGTGTTTATGAACTACATACTGTACATTATATTCACTTAATTAGATTCTCAATTGTATTCACCAATTGAGTCTCAAAAATGAAACAGTGATTATCTGAAAGCACAAACTACGCTATCCAGACTTACATTATACTGCTTTAGATGACTAAGGATTTACTCACTTGCACTGTATCCATGACTTTCACATCCATCACAGTCTCGCTCTCCGTTCTCTTGAGGTCATCAATAAGATGTGGCTCGTTTCTCTCCAGGATTTTGTAGAAGATCTGTTTTCCTCTAACTCCACTGGATTACAAGGGCCCACTGAGAAGTGCCCTCATAGTCTCCTGAGAGTCATGATTAGCCCTGATTTTATCATAATTTACTTGATTTATAACATCACGTTTGAGGAGTTCTTCCAAAATTGGTGCAACATTGGTCACTCTCCGGATTAGCTCGACTCGATGTTTATCCACAAAAAGCTCTGAGTAGAGAAAGAAACATGATACAAAGTTGACAGATTTAAGATATTATGAGGCTATAATCAACGTATATCAGAACATGTTTCATATGAAGTGTAGCAAACTAAAATGCATACAGTGTTGAAATGGTGGATTTCAAAAACGCTTTATAACCTGTTCAAAATATCCTTCCACAGTTCAACTATTAGTTGTCAGATTCTGGTTTTACGTTTAGCTTGTTGTAGACAATCTGAACTCAGTGAGTAACATTTAGTGAGATCACTGCGTACATAATAACTGTGCACTCACCTTCCTCCATCCTATTTTTATCAGTTGCTGCCGCTGAGGGTCATGAAGCTGGAAAACATTTTAAGAAAAAATGAATGTTGCAGAACAATATATTGTTCTTAGATTTTATGCATACCTCTGTTGTCCATTATGCATTTAAACAAAATGTTTATTTCTTTCATGATCACAGCACCAAGAAGAAAAAATAAATTATAACAGGTTTACTCTACACAGTTACTCAGTTACTCATACTCTCAATCTCCAAATGTTTCGCTCAATAAAAAACAATCCCTGAAAATATTTCCACAAATGAATACATCATTCTCTCTTTAGAGAAATAACATTTCTCACAGATGTATCATAACATAATGGACCCCGGGTACAATTTTCAGATATATCCCCCCTCGGTTTCCACTCATTTCCTGTAATCTCTCAATTTTAATCTCTGATAAGGGCATAAAAATATTCCAGATGTATTTGTTTGTAGAGCTGCAACGATTAGTTGATTAATTGATCAGTTGCCAAGTATTTTGATAATCAATTAGTTATTTTGAGTCATTCTTGAGAAGAAAATTTCCAAATTCTCTGATTCCAGATTTTTTGGTTCCTTTAGTCCTTTTAGGACAGTAAACTAAATATCTTTGGGTTGTGGACTGTTATTCAGGACATAAGAAGACATTGATCACAACAGTGATCAACTTTTTTTTTTCTTTTTTTTTTTGCCATTTTCTGACATTTTATGGAACCAACTACTAATTGATTACTCAAAAAATTATCAACTGATTAATCGAGGATGAAATTATTCATTAGTTACAATGATTAGTCGATTCATTGATTAGTTGATCATCAGAAAATTAATTGCCAACTATTATGATAATTGATTAATCATTTTGAGTGTTTTTTTTTAAAGAAAAAATACTAAAATTATCTCATTTCAGCTTCTTAAATGTGAATATTTTCTGATTTCTTTGGTCTTCTATGATAGTAAACTGAATTTCTTTAGGTTGTGGACTGTTGCTTTTGGAAACAGTGATCAACATTTTTCACCACTTTCCTCTTTTCTAACGAATCGATTAATCAAGGAAATAATAGATAATGAAAATAATTGTTGCAGTCCTATGTGTTTTGCTACTGCCATTTTCTCATTAACGCCAATAAGCCTTGCATGGGCTTTCACGCATGCGTACACACACACGCGCGCGCGCGCGCGCGCGCACACACACACACACACACACACACACTCGCTTAACTTTCATGTTTCATCAACTGTCCAGTAGCAAACAACTCACATTAACAAAGTGTTAACTAATGTTTTATTGTACCATTGAAACAAATTTCACACACAAACATAACTCTACAGAGGAAGCAGGACGATGAAAGTGAAAGTTAAAAAGAAGCAGTACCGTTTGAAAACATTGTAACCTACCGTTAGCCGTTGAGATGTGAAATCTTCCTTTTTTTCTCTAAATTAATTGCGGCAAATCCTTCATTGTTGTGTCCATGAACGAGATTTACTGTGATCCTGGTGCTGCTGTCTGTGACGTGCCCCGATGAGCTTATAATATACAGGAAATGCCTAACTGGGCAAGGGGCCGCGCATGCATCCAACGAAGGTGGAGCGACATTGCTACGTTTTGTCCACCTAAATAAAAGAAAAATAGCAACATGTGGATTGTCTAACTTATCGTTTTAGTATACACGTCTCATCTCTCAAAATAAATGCTTTTATTCTTCTGTTTTTGTTATTAAACTTCGTATTATTCATTGCACTGAAATGAGATTGTCTAAAAACCAAGGCAATCATATCTTTTTTCCTCCTATAATTTGACAAAGTTATGATGTACTACGCAGTCGATTACATCCTATGTTCCTGTTTGGAAACCAGATCCAAATGCGCTGTGATTCAACCTTTTGTAACGAATTTGTTCATTCAAATACACGTTCAATACTGTAAAAGAAAGATCAATAATCCTTTTTAACACATTGCTCGCCTCAATTACACCTAGTCTACTTTAATCGAAATGTACATTAAACTGAATGCAGCATTGTAAATGTAGAAGGGTTAGTCTCGCATTCATGCCAAGCCCCGCGTAGTCACTTTTACCTGGCTGGTCACGGCCACTTATGTCACTTCCCCTTGTTAGTATGTTACTTTCCATATAAGGGAGACGCCAACAGCGCAATCAGGTCCCATTCAATAACCATCCGGACACATTATAAATACTCGTTGAATACACACACAGAGAGAAGTGTTTTCCCATCGCGTGCGATAGTCCCCGGTGATCAGCTGGCAGACAGGGAGTTCGGTCTTTCTGTTCGAGATGCCGACAACTCTAGCTTTTGAACACCCAGATCCGTGGGAGACAGATTTCACTTGTAGATGGGTCCAGTGCGGAGGAGCAGTTGAGCTGCGCCATAATTGGCCGGGGTTATTATGGTAGAGGATAATTCGCTACTGTTTTGCCTATAGTTTTTTTTTTGTTTGTTTTTTGTTTTTTTTTTAATTATCGTTTCTCTTTTCCTTATTTCTTTTGTTTAGTTATATTTAGTGTTGTTTTTGCTTCTTTTGGTTTAGTATATTTTGACTGACTGTAGGATTGGTTGCCTTGTGTTATCCGACGAACCCACTGCGCCTGAAGGACCTCGTCAGGTGTATTAATGCTGTCTCTGTGCCCCTTTTATTTAGCTTCAGATACCCGGGCTGTACTGTTTGGGGGCTCTAGCCATATGGGTTGTGGTGCACCTGCATGCAGATAAGTATTATACGGCACCTAGGGGTGTTAGTATGGTGTGTGTGTGTGTGTGTGTGTGTGTTTGTAGTGGTGGCAGTGCTGTGAAGGCACATGGTGATATAGTCGTGGGAAAAAGCGGTTATCCTGTACTAGTCAGTCTGGCTTGTTAATCATATGTTGTTGTTGTTTTTTGTTTTCCTTTAGAGTAGGAGTATTTTGAATATATATTTTTTTATTATATGCACAGACACAGCATGATTGTGAGGGTGTGTGAGGCTCCAAATGTTTCGCTCAATAAAAAACAATCCCTGAAAATATTTCCACAAATGAATACATCATTCTCTCTTTAGAGAAATAACATTTCTCACAGATGTATCATAACATAATGGACCCCGGGTACAATTTTCAGATATACCCCCCCTCTGTTTCCACTCATTTCCTGTAATCTCTCAATTTTAATCTCTGATAAAGGCATAAAAATATTCCAGATGTATTTGTTTGTAGAGCTGCAACAATTAGCTGATTAATTGATTAGTTGCCAAGTACTTTGATAATCAATTAGTTATTTTGAGTCATTCTTGAGAAGAAAATTTCCAAATTCTCTGATTCCAGATTTTTTGGTTCCTTTAGTCCTTTTAGGACAGTAAACTAAATATCTTTGGGTTGTGGACTGTTATTCAGGACATAAGAAGACATTGATCACAACAGTGATTAACTTTTTTTTTCTTTTTCTTTTTTTTTTTTTGCCATTTTCTGACATTTTATGGAACCAACTACTAATTGATTACTCAAAAAATAATCAACTGATTAATCGAGGATGAAATTATTCATTAGTTACAATGATTAGTCGATTCATTGATTAGTTGATCATCAGAAAATTAATTGCCAACTATTATGATAATTGATTAATCATTTTGAGTGTTTTTTTTAAAAGAAAAAATATGTGTTTTGCTACTGCCATTTTCTCATTAACGCCAATAAGCCTTGCATGGGCTTTCGCGCATGCGTACACACACACACACACACGCACACACACACACACACACACACACACTCGCTTAACTTTCACGTTTCATCAACTGTCCAGTAGCAAACTTATTAACAACTCACATTAACAAAGTGTTAACTAATGTTTTATTGTACCATTGAAACAAATTTCACACACAAACATAACTCTACAGAGGAAGCAGGACGATGAAAGTGAAAGTTAAAAAGAAGCGGTACCGTTTGAAAACATTGTAACCTACCGTTATAAAAACAGCTTGTCGTTCCAGCCGTTGAGATGTGAAATCTTCCTTTTTTTCTCTAAATTAATTGCGGCAAATCCTTCATTGTTGTGTCCATGAACGAGATTTACTGTGATCCTGGTGCTGCTGTCTGTGACGTGCCCCGATGATCTTATAATATACATACAGGAAATGTCTAACTGGCCGCGGGGCCGCGCATGCATCCAACGAAGGTGGAGCGATATTGCTACGCTTTGATTCCACCAAAATAAAAGAAAAATAGCAACATGTGGATTGTCTAACTTATCGTTTTAGTATACACGTCTCATCTCTCAAAATAAATGCTTTTATTCTTCTGTTTTTGTTATTTAACTTCGTATTATTCATTGCACTGAACTGAGAATGTCTAAAAACCAAGGCAATCATATCTTTTTTCCTCCTATAATATGACAAAGTTATGATGTACTACGCAGTCGATTACATCCTATGTTCCTGTTTGGAAACCAGATCCAAATGCGCTGTGGTTCAACCTTTTGTAATGAATTTGTTCATTCAAATACACGTTCAATACTGTGAAAGAAAGATCAATAATCATTTTTAACACATTGCTCGCCTCAATTACACCTAGTCTACTTTACTCGAAATGTACATTAAACTGAATGCAGCATTGTAAACAATATTTTGTTCCTGTAATCCACTTTTGCATTGCAAATCATAGCCTACCTTTGGATATTGTTGTAAATTATTTTGAATTCCCCCTCCTTGAAGGGTAAATAAAAAAATAATCATAATAATCATCATGATAATAATGTATTGCATTTATATAGCGCTTCACATTACACAAAGCCATTAAGGTAGGCTACTTGTCCTACCAAGCAGTCTATGAAAATATGTATCCCCCTCTATAATGCACGGGTGATGCCCTACCATCAATTGTTTTATTTTGTTTATACTTCAGATCATACCTAATAACCTTGGTGTGATGGAAAAATACAATATGTCTTACTAATTCTGATACTTACACTTATACTTTGGTGATGTTTTATGATCTGGTGTATGGTGAAACAGAGAGAACAGGCCAGTCGCACTTGTATGTTGAAAGGACACTAATGGACTAAGCACTGGGTGTGTAGAGCAGCAGAGATGCTGTGCTCATACCACTGAAGTACTGTGGAGAGTGCTAAGGCTCAAAACTAACTTTTTTAGGGAGTTTTATCTGTAGAATGTAGTAAAAAATAAACAATAAATTAAATTAAATTAAATTAAGGTGCCCCACAGTATGATAAAATGCCCTCTCAGGTGCTTGCACAAAGGAGAAAACATACCAAAGTTCTGTGATGACTGCCTAGTTATGGGTAAATCAGGATGAAGTGCCCTATAGAGGGCCTCTATATGTGACAATCTTGAATGAAGTGTCCTTCAGGTGTCCTTTCAGTGGAAGAAAATGTGATAGTGCCACGTAAAGAGCCCCCAAAGATGAGAAAATATGATGTGCCCTTTAAATTAAGAGGATGTAATGCAATGCCCTATGATGCTGTTGTAATGGGGTGAGCTGGAGGTTCTGTATGGGTGACCTTCTAGTGAACAACAAAAAATAAAAAGTGCAATTTAGGGTTAAAGTACAAACTGAAGTGCAGGTTTGGGTGCCCTTTCAATGAAAAAAGGTGCCCTATAGGATGCACTGTATGGGAGAAAAACATTGTGAAGTGTCAGAAAAATAGAAAATTATTTGAGAGAGGGCAACATTTGTGAGGACAAGAAGCTTTCTTTTGAGCCAAATCCTGTAATTATCAAAGATGACAACCAGAGTCGTCATAGATGTTTTCATTTACATCTTGTTGGTAGTATTATCATATAACTTACCAGACTCCCAAAGAAGAGTTGTGGCAATCTGCCAACATAACTCTGCAGCATCACTTTGGCCAGCAGGGAACCTGGCTGGAGTGAGATTTTGATGCCATGGGCTTAACCACGCACACTTATTCATCTGTTCATACTTTTACTCAATTCACCATCAGTGTTTAAAGCTACACAGTTTGCACATGTGGTGACAACAGGAGTTAAGGTCTAAGATTTAAGGATATAGCCTGATTACACCACCCCAGGACTTCCACCCAAGGAAATACTCACAATTTCACAACATTAGACATACACTAACCCAATAAAGGGCACACAGGTTCGTTCATTAATGAAAGTCAAAGGCGTGTTGTTTCCAATATCAAAACTACAATACTGAATGTTCACCAGTTGAAAAGGCAATAACAAGGGTTTACACATACATACACCTACACACACACACACTCACTCATTCACTCACTCACACAGCCAAATCTACACATGGCCACATTGACTCAACCAAATACATGACAACACACACACATACATACACACACACACACATACACACAGCCAAATATCTGAGTCTGAAGGTGAACACCAGAAGTGTGACACTGCCTTCAGATGATAAGAATCATGAGGTAGGGCACAGAGCATAGTGCAGGTCTTGAATCAAAGGCTACGCAAAATACGCAAATCCATCTTTTACTACCTACAGACACAAAACACCCAGATATTGTTAATTGATAGATGTTAACAAACGTTACATGTTTAAGCAAACTAGTAAATAGTAGGCTACATAGTAAAATATATTAGGAGGGAAAGGTAAAAAGAGAATTAGTGAACTGCACTAATATAAGACAGAGTAGGAAGTGAGGGCGGAGGGGTGTGATTCATCTCTTCCATCCCTTTTTGAGTCCGCCCTCCCTAACACCATGCTTACACAACTCAAACTGTCAAACTAGGCAGTGCTGATCAAATATAGGTCATGATTCTGTTTCTGTATTGCCTAATTCCTGCCTCAAATTTTTCAAAGTTTTCAGAAACATATTTTAGTGCACTGTTTAGCTGCAATATGAGAAAGTTTGTGACACAGAAGCTCTTATTATACATCCATGGTTTGTGACTGGTCGCCATTTTTCCCTGTTCAGAAACGGACGAGCTTTTGACTATGTCACATACAGCTGTTCTCTCATTGGTTGCGCTTTGAAAGGTCAGCAGCAACTGAGGTTAAAGTTGAAATAATTTTAACTTTGAGCACAGTGCTCGGTGGAAATTTTGAGCGACACCAAGGATAGCGGTACCGGCTAGTTGGGTGGCACTGCTCTCCCTCATAGAAAAACAGTGGCACAGCCAGTGTAGAGCGGTTTTACAGCTGATCATTTGTGGGCACCTTGAGAGTTGGAAACCCAGACATACCGGAGTAAAAACAGCACATTTTTTCATACCTTATGGCAAAAACCCCACAGGAGGTGCTGTCTGGTTGGTGTGGATGAGGCACTGTGTCACATTTCCACCTAGACACATTGACCCCTTTCTTCCTCATGAATGCTCTAAAAACACAAAATATGTTTCAATATAGTGACCAGATTTACTGACCTAAGCATCGTACAAGCATCACAATATATTCGTTATAAAATGTCAAGTGCAAATAGAGGAGCACAAGAAAATGCTATTACCAATTCATGACATCAAAAAAGAAAAAAGATAAGAATGTGGTTCCATGTAAAAACAACCATTCTCCTTTCCTTGCCTATGCACTTGTGAAATATTCATCTATAATGTTGCAGTTGAGCACGACTTGCCATTGTCCATGTTTGACATATACATCTGCATTTAGTCCTTTAGTCATTTCATCTCTGCAATTGCTCTTCTGCAATATATAAATACAAATAAGTGAAAACTGTATAAACGCTGCAACAATTATGATTATTATTTTTAGAGAAATGTATTTAAAGACATCTGTTCTGTATGTACAGTAAGTATGTCTATGTACAGAGATCAGCACAGTGCAAATGGCCAGTGCAGGAATACACAGTGACTGACAGTCTTCATGGTGATTGTATTCCATTGGACGCCCTTTTCTGGTCACAGCAGCTCACAAATCTTGCTGCTGTGCTGCTTGCACATTGCTGTATTTCACTCAACAGAAAAGGAAGGTTTTTTTTGTTATTAACCATGTTTTCAAAATCCTTTTGGGTGATTGTAATGTGGGTAGTATATGTCTTTGATGCCCTAGTACAGTTGGCAGGTGTTTAAAAAGTGCTGCTGGGTTTCCACCTCCTGCTGTGTGCAATGAGTCTTCTCTGGGGAGCCTGGTCTGCCTGTGGCGGCCTCTCTCCATGGTGAGGCTGTGCTCACTGAGTCTGTACATAGTCAAAGATTTCTTTAGTTTTGGATTCTGCTTGTGTTTGTGAACAGAGTCCCAGAACCAGCAGGCTGAGGGGGCTTCTCTCTAGGGTCTTTCTGTAAGTGAGGGCTTTGAAGAAGAAGAAGAAGATGATGAAGAAGAAGTGGCTAAGTAACGACAAACCATCCATGGATACAAGTCTGCAGCCAACATTAAAAGAAAAACCTAAACTGGTACCAAAGTTGACAATAGCACAAACTATATTGACCTAAACCAACAAAAGATATTCCTATTAATCACTTCTGATAGCTTGTCGGCACTTTTAAGCATTAAGTCTGGAAAGTCGTCATGCAGGCAGGATGTTGTGTATGAAATCTTTCATGTGCTACTCAGGTTACATTGGATACATACATTATATATACATATATACATACATGTGATTGGATATCTCCTTCCTGCGGGTTCCTGCTCATGTAGGGGTGAAAGGAAATGAGACAATAGATATATTGGCTAAACAATCATTAAAACTACAGTTAATTGATATAAAAGAGCCACTAAGTAAAGTAGAGTTTAAAACTATCATAAAAGATCATATACACAAAACCTGGCAGGAATGATGTGACTTAATTGACACAGGAAGACATCTTTACAGTATTCAAAAACATGTAGGTGTTGGTGAAATAAAGAGCGGGACCCCAAGGGAAGAGATGGTCTGACAATACAACATACTATACAGGTTTAAATCAAACACTCCATAGAATAGGCAAGCACCCTACTGGATTATATATACACTGTAATAAACTGGAGACCACATGATGAAGAGAGAAGCGAATTAATATCAGTACTAAATAATAGAAAATACAATATTACATTGGGGAATCTGCAAGGAAAGACATCATGGAAAGTATGCAGTCTTCTAATTAATTACTTAAGAGTTACAGGAATAATAGAGAGAATTAAGTCTTTTTCTGCCAATCTACTGGTCCACACTCGAGGCCAGTAGGTGGCGGTAATGCGCATATAAGCTGGTTTATCTACCGCCATTAAAACTCAAAGAAGAAGAAGAAGGAAGCAACAACAAACCAAACAAACAGCAGACATGATTTTCTCTGTGTGTGTAACGTTGTGGGTCATGTAACGTGGATTTTAGACAGTACAGTGACTGCTGGCTGGCAGCTGTGCTCTAAACAGGTTTGTACTGCTGCCAACTAGTTTTCTGTGATCTGAAATTAGATTCTGTCTGCTAACTTCTTAATTCGTAGCTTTAACTAACTCGCAATCAATGAATCACCTAGTGCTACATCATATTTAAGTTTAATTTTATAATAACAGTTCTTGATGTGGATTTCTGTGTTCTGATTACCAACATATATGCCTGGCCGTTGAAGGGAAAATACACCCAGAAAAAAAAGCATACTGTGCTATTTTCCCGTGATTTGTAACTGTAAGCTATTAGTTAGCTTAGCTTGTCTTAAGCGTTGACCTTATGTCATGGACCTTTCATAACAGCTTCACAACTGTATGACCTTAACTTTTTATGGTACTTCTAGGTCTAAAAAGATTAACAAAACTCATCGTTGTTGTTTTTTTGGATAATTTTAGCAGCTTTTTCATGTTCGCTACCGATGCAATAAAAGTTAGGTAATATCCGCTTGATTTGTTAAATATTTTTTCTTGATTTTATGAGTCATTACTCCTGTTTGGAGTAACTTTATCAGATCCTTTACTTATCAATGTAAAAATACTCCATTACAAGTAAAAATTCACAATTATTGGCACAAGTATTGGCAGCAAAATGTAGTGAAAGTATTGCTGTAGAAGTAGTGGTTTGGTCCCTCCGACTCATATATTATTATATATGACAATATTATATATATAATATCATTATATTATTAATATTGAAGCATCAGTGTGTAAGCAGCATGTAACTGTTGTAGCTGCTATGGGTGGAGCTAGTTTGAACTACTTTATATACAGTTAGCTAATTTAGTCCAGTGGTTCCCAGCCTAGGGGTCAGACCCCTCTAATCTGAGGTTCATGAGATGATTAATGGGAGAGGAAAGAAGAAAAAACAAAGTTCTGACACACAAATCTGTTTTCAGTGTATAGACTTTTTCTCTAATCTCTGTTTTTTGTTGAAATATTGGATCATTTGAACATTTATTGAAGTGAAACCATGGGAGAAGTTTAGAGGGAAAAATCACTATTTGGTGGAGCTTTTAACAACTCATAGCCATCTGAAATGTGACCCCAACTACACACTGCTTATGGTAAGATGTCAAACGCCAAAAAGCTTGGAAACACTGGTTTCATCTTTAACAATGTGTTGTATTTTAAAAGCTTGTTATATTTTCCATTGTGTCAAATCTTCATCTGAAAAGTAACTAAAGCTGTCAAATAAATGTAGTGGAGTAGAAAGTACAATATTTCACTCTATACGATAAAAGTATAAAGTAGCATCAAATGGAAATACTCAAGTAAAGTATAAGTTCTTCAAAATTGTTCTTAAGTACAGTACTTGAGTAAATGCTTAGTTACTTTTCACCACTGGTGTTGACAATACTTGTTACACAGCTCTACCTTTCCCAAATAAGAAGTTATATGAGTAGTCTAGTTTTATTTCAGTTATTGGAGTTTTTTTTTTTTTTTTTAACAGAATCATTATGTAGAATAATACATGTTTATTTATCTGTAAAATACTTTATGTCAAACAAATGTAATGTGAATATTTGTTCATACATAACTCATACGACAAATCTACAAATCTATACAACAAAAACATGAAATAAAAATTAAATTTCCTTATTTGTAGGGCTGCAACTAATTTCATTGTCGATTAATCTGTCAATTATTTTCTTAATCGATTAGTTTGGCCTATAAAATGTCAGAAAATATTGAAAAATGTTAAACATTGTTTCACAAAGCCCAAGGTGACGTCCTCATATGTCATCTTTTGTCCCATCTAACAGTCCACAACTCAAAGATATTCAGTTTACAGTCACAGAAACTCGAAAATATTCATATTTGAGAAGCTGGAACCAAAGAATGTGAAAAGCTTAAAGAATGACTTAAAATGATTAATCCATTATCTAAATAGTTGGTGATTAATTGAATTGTTGGCAATTAATCGATAATTCAACTAATCATTGCAGCTCTACTTATTTGGTGTAAAAACTGCTCTTATTAAATATACAAGTCCAGTTTATGGAAGGGTTACCGCTTTGATACTTTCTACATATTGGGTTTTAATGAAGTCAAAAGAAAAGAAAAAATATATGAAGGAAATAAATCAGCTAATATTGCTATTACACACGTTTCATTTTTTTGCACATACAGCAGAGGGGTCTGTGGGACCCCAAAAAATGATTAAATAAAGCCAGTGTCAACAAAATGTTAGGGATTTGCGAGACATGTCATTTTGAAATGTGATAAATATCAATCAAAATGTACTACCCACGTTGTAAATGTGCACAAATATGGTAGCTCATTATGTCAAGTGGAAAAGCTGCAACCCAAAACTCAAACTCCCTGAACAAGAGATAATTAGGACATGCCAGGATAGCCTCGGCCTTGTTATAACTGTCAAAAAGCTGGACCTGACTTTCTCCTTCAATTTGGTTTGCTACTTTGATGAGACTATTGATTCTTTATTTAACACTGCGTCACACAGCAAGTGTTTCAGCTGTGTTTTTCAGTCATCTGTCTCAAACTCAAAAGTCTGGTTGTGTACTCTGATACGTCACTCCCTCCTGACACAAAGGTTTACTTCTTTGCTTCTTTGAGATATCTCCTGCCAAACACAATGACATACCTGTCTTTAAAGCACATTTATGTCACTGGTTGTCTTTTTTTAATAACTTTTGCTTTTCGGTTCCACAGGAGTGTGCCAGAAATGAGTTGCACTTCCCACTTCCTGGTTTCCCGCAGTGACTTCTACCATGGCCGTTTTCTGCTTGTCTTGTCTCGACAGTCCTTGTTGCGCAGAGCGTTCAGCTCCGTGCCCCGGATCAGCCGCAGCCTGCAGGAGAGCTACAGGCTGCTGCAACTGCCTAACGAGAGAGACAGCAGTCCTGCACAGGTGAAGGAGGCCTACCTGCGCCTGGCCAAACTCTACCACCCGGACTCTGGGGCTCCGACTGCAGATGCAGCCCTTTTTGCTCGGGTTGAGGAGGCCTACCGCGCTGTGCTTGCACATCAGAGCAAGACCAAGCGACCTGATGAGGAGAAAGAACTGGAAGATGAGTCCAGAGGCGTAGCACCTCAACATAGACACTACCTCAGCTATGAGGGTGTTGGTTCAGGCACACCCAGCCAGCGTGAGCGTCACTACAGGCAGTTTCGTGTTGATCGGGCATCAGAGCAGGTTTTGAACTATAGACAGAGGGAGCACGAGAGGGCAGCCGCTGCAGAGGGGATGCTGGTGGAACGAGACATGCGTCAGCGGAGCAAAAAGATCAAGATCACCCAGGCTGTTGAAAGGTTGGTGGAGGACCTGATCCAGGAGTCCATGGCCCGTGGAGACTTCAGGAACCTGAGTGGAGCTGGAAAACCCCTCAACAAGTTTGAGCACAATCCATATGCTGATCCTATGACCCACAACCTCAACCGCATCCTCATCGATAACGGTTACCAACCACCCTGGGTCGTCACACAACGCGACATCCGAGAGACTACTGCTCAGATCAGAAATAGGTTATTGGAAGGGAGGGCCAGGCTGGGCGACCCCATGACCCCAAAAGAGCGCAGCCAATGGGAGCAGCTGTGTGCATCCGTAGAGGAAGAGCTGGTGAAACTTAATAAGATGGTGGACAATTACAACCTAATCGTACCGATGCTCAAGATGCAAATGGTTCACTTCAGTTCGTCCAGAGAGATCGACCGCGCCGAGAAGGGAGCTCGTCAACACAGACTGGACCAGCAGAGGGAGAGAGAAAGGGAGAGAGAGAGGAGGAAGGAGGAGAAAAAAAGAGCCAACACAGTTGCTAAGCCTATAAACACTAAACCAGGCCTGATGTCTTGGATGCGCAATTTGCTCAGATGAAAACACTAAAACTCTGAATCTAAGTAAACAGAAAGAGTATTTGAGATCAGTGCTTTATTTATTATGTTTCAGACAGACTTGCTCACCTGCTTATTTGCCTAAAGTCCATTACAATGATGCCACTCAATAAACTGTACTGTTTGTTACTACTGATATTGTCCAGATATGCAAGAATTTATTTAATTTCAGTGGAGGGACAGTACTGAACAGTTATGGTTGCTTTGACTGTAAAACGTGAGGCACTGCATGTGTTTTTAATGCAGGTTACAACATGAGGCAATTTTATGATACAAGTTGTTTCTGTGAAATTACAAATCTGAAAATATGAATCTAACATTGTAACTTTTGGTTGCTATGTGATATTAAAAGTTAAATTAATTAAAACTCTTATAACATTTTGGTGTTGAGAGTAGTAAAATTTGAATCTGGGTAAAAAAAAACTGAACATCTCATTCTAATCTGCCAGCTGCTCCAGTTGTTGCAGGGTTGCAGATGATGACCGGCTCCTTGCTGCTGGCTCCGTTATCTGCAGCTGCCCTGTGCAGAGCCTGAGCCACAGCCCTAGATGGAGTCATCACCTTGGTCCAGTCTTGGGCGATGTACTGGTGGTACGGATCGTGAGAGTTCTCCAGCTTCTTGGAGCGAATGTAGCTGAGCATGATGCCGAACGTGAAGAAGCTGAACATGCCAACCACCAGAAGAATATACATGATGCCCTGAGACTGAGCGTGATCCCTGGCTCCACTCGTGTGGTGCACAGCCTGCTGGGTAGTGTAGTTCTGAGGTATCAGTGGCGAGAGTACACTCGTGCTGTTGAGACAGTGCTGCAAGAAGGAGAGCAGGAGCGACTGTAGCTGGGTGGTGTTGATGTGAGACATGGCTGACCTCTGCTGGATGTTTAACAAACTGCAACAGAGGTTGGAGAGGAAGACATAAGAAAAAGCCTCATCTCACAGGAAAAATATGTTGCTTAACATCATCCTCCACTTTATCTATAATATATATTATCTATAATATACTATATTTCAGTGTTTATTTAATATGATTAAATTAATTAATCTGAATTACCACCCACAACATCCCAAGGAGCAACAGACAAATAAGAAAAGCATGATTTCTGATTTGCAAATGACAAAACTCAAAAGTTACTGAAAGATTTTAGATGTTCACCCATAAAATCTACTGTGGACAGAATAGGTGCATATTAAGACACTAAAAGGGAAAAAAAGATGGAGTGGTAAATAAAACTCACCCAAGAGAAGGAAATCATTTCTCAGAAAAATGAACATGTATTAAATTACATTTTCTTTGTCTTCATATGTTCAAATCATGCATTGAAAATTTATTTCTTAACTTCTACCCAACAAACTTGAGCTTGAATACTGGATACACCATTTTTTGGCTGATCTTTGAGAGTTAGTTTCAGTGTTACGAGAATGCAGGGGACGTGATAATAAAATTAAATCATACAAATGATGTCTACATCATTACTTGAGTATCGTACAGTAGAAGGAAAAGCCTACCTTTCAAAGATCTGGAATCAGCAGACATGGATTATTTCATCTCTGTGTTATATGTCTCCTGCTGGACTTCGGCTGGCAGCCTGAGTTTACTGAACTACACCTTGAATTGAAACATAACCCCCCCCCTCTCTCTCTCTTTTAGTCACATAATGTGCCCACCTTCATGCTCGTACTTTTACGTGGAAGAGATGCGCAGCATGTTCAGCATGTCAACACATTTAATGAAAGGAGGAGGTCACAGGGCAAGGTTAAAAGCTCAGTGTAGTGAGGCTGTGGTGTAGCATGACTCAAACCACTGTCCTGTACTGGTGCAATCAGCTACATTGAACAGTTTACTGTAGGTGAGCATGTTTAGAATTATGATATTTTCATCAGACTTAATTTAAGCTGTATTACTCTGTTAAGATGTCACGCAAACCATAAGAAGAGCACATAGAATTGGCTTTAACACATTTGTGTTACTACTAATTGTGGCAAAGTCTGTTTATTTTGTCACAGTCATGCTCCACCTGTTTGGAGGACCATCATCTTTTATGGCTCTCTCACCCCAGATGATCTCGAAACGTGTTTAACAATAGTGAAGAGTGATTGTGGTGTCTCATATTAAAATATTTTTGCAGTGTTTGGGAAGTGAATCGGTAGGAGTGTGTGGTCATTTTTGGGACGGTGCTGGGCTGCAGCAGGAGAACAAAGCTGCTTTCAGACAGGAGACAGACTGCAGCACAGAGCTCAGACAAGATTGAGTTACAACACAATCACCTCTAAATGTCCTTTAACTCACTGCGTGTGTATGTGTGTGTGTTCGCTGCCTGAAACCTACATTGAACAGTATATTTTTGTATTCATATTCTGTAGGAGGATTAGCAGGCACAACAGAGGACAAAGTCTGGTCAAAAAATTCAATGTTGTATTTTCTCCAAAACATTTTCAGACCAAGTATATGTATGTTTTCTTTATAATGGACATTTTATTGAAAGTTTGAACAAGAAAACAGAGACAAACACTCAACAGATAAATATACAGATATTAACACTCCATGTACATACATGTACAAAAGAGATAGAAAAACATGAGCACACACACACACATAATCTTCTCCAGGGTTAAGCATAGCACTGGATTACTAAATTGACCTCCAATTTACAGATAGCCAGGTGATGAAAAGGCCCCGTGTGAACATATTGATCACATTTGCTCAATATAGAGTATGTGATATAGATAAGTGACCCTCTCATAACCAGCCGGCTGAGCCGTTGTAGCTGATTCTGCAAGCTTTCCCCTCAGTGTCTCTGGCTGTGTATTATTTTCAGTAGGATAAACTTGTTGCCCATTTCTTTATACATTGCATTAATGTTACCCAAACATGGTTTCCAATCATCAAGAGGTATGTCCATAGCCAGGTCTGTTGTCCAATGTGTTTTGACCTCAAAGGGTTGCACAGTGGTTCCTGCAGTAAGTAAAGGATCTATGGAGCAATGCCCCTGCAAGATGATGATCTCTTAAGCAATTCTTCAATTGGGCTGTCTGTTAATAAAGTATATACAGCATATTTAAAATACATTAATTGTATGTAAAAAAAAAAACAAAACAAAAAAAAACAACAAACAAACAAACTAAGAAGTGTTTGCCAACACAGCAGGCCAATGGCAGTGGACAACAATGATCTAAAACATTTACTTTATTCAAGTTTAAACTTGGACAGATGTGTGGACTGGGACAAACATACTGTACATGTTCAGATTTACCAGTTGAAACTGGTAAGTAAAGACATCTTGCTTAAGCCTAAAAACCCTGAAGCTGGTTGTGAGTGAGCAGCTGCATTAGATGCTGATGCGCAATGCCATGATATCAGGGTTGCCACACTCGCTTTCATGCAAAATCTCAAGACAATAAGATTTCTCAAATACTTTGGAGCTCATATTAATGAAACTGAAGAACTCTAATTTGGCATGATTTCATGCAAATCATGACATTTGGCATAACACCCAGACGCCTCATTTGTCACTTGTAACCTTCAAATCATGGCAAGATGGATTTTTGGTGGTACATGTTACACACCTCAGCCCGGTGGGTCACCAGTTTACCTGAGACCATTTATTTTAAAACTGCTGCTATATCAACATAACTTTCCAATGTCACTGTTTAAAAAATGTTAATTTACTGACTAGATGAGTGACAGAAATTTTTATTTTCAGTTAAACATTTAAGTCCTTCAGTATCTTCATGAAAACATTTTGCTTTCTTTTCTGCATGCCTCATTGTTTTCTGTTGTGTTTTTTGGACTTTTTCCAAACACAATACACAGTTTAAAAGCATTATTTAGGGCTGTGGTAATTTTTTGATATTTTATAGACAACTTTTATAAACAACTGATAAGATAATTGATTGATTGATAAAAAGGAAAATAATCATCCATTCCTGACTTTGAAGGCCATTTGTTTACAAAAATCTTTAAAAAACAAAACAAAAATAAAACAACTTTTTTTCAAATCCACAAACTTTCAAGCATTTATTACTCCTATGGGACACCTTAGATACCCCGTTTCACTGATGTGTAAAGGAAATCCGTCCCACCCTCTGTACTGCCATCTGTACCATCAGCTTCTTTCTTTCACAGTTAATCATAAAATGTACATATCAAACTGTGTGACCAAGACATTCAAACTCAGCCTCTTGTAATTTTGTAAAATTATTCCAGCAATTTCATGGCGCAGTAACGGAGCTTGACTCTTGCAGAGATGATCTTTTTTTATCTGGTGGATACAAAATGCCAAGTAAAAGCACAAAAAAAGGCCAGATAAAGAGAAAGACGTGTTTTGTTATGTGTAATACCATCACATTTCCCTGAATCTGATATTGTGCAAGCTGGTAATAATAATCTGTATAATGGTGACTTGTAAGGTAAAGCATATTAGGAGATCTAAAATCACGCTCACCTTTAATAACGTATGCCACCTCCAGCTGCACCCCGTCACAGATGTCCTTTAATTCTAACAGTCTGGACATATAAAAAGAAAAAGGGAATTATTTAGATGTGAGAAACAGCAGCAACAACAAAAAAGTCTGGTTACTTTTATGAAAGCCAAATTTATTCAAATAATTTGGTGTATTTTTCTGCTAAATCAAGCTGATTGTGGTGAAGATGTTTTCAGAATTAGATATCATCATTATTTGGTTATATAATTTATTACAATGTGTAATGTATGAAATTATAAGGCATTCTTTAGGACCCCTGACATTGTTACAGTAGTCTTTAGTGTATGTGCAATATACTGTATGTTAATTAAATGCTTAAATGTTGATCAGAAATGAATCGCTTTCGTAAAACATCACATAACAGACCAATGACTCACTCTGCTTGAGCCCTGAGAGCTTTGCGGGCCTCCCGAGCCTCATGCTCAGCTGAAATCTTCTTATAACAGTAGGCCAGAATCACAATGAGCCACAGCTGCAGAACCACAATCAGCACATACATCATGATCTCTGAGATCACCGATGTCAGCTCCCGATTGGCTGGAAAGGAGGAACCGACAATGTGTAGCATTATGAACAAAGCATGTCTAATGAGGTTTAGATTTTGTATTTAATCTCAGTCATAGAAGTATTTCAGAATTGCTCTTAAGACAGAAATCTCATTGGTTGAGATAAGCCTCAACAGGAGGACCAAAGTTCAGAAGGATTTCAGTTACAAATTTACAGTATAATGAAATTATTATTTTTTCATCCATAGCATGCCCTGCCATTCATGGTTTATGGCTAAAAGCTGATATTGCTTCAGAACAGGGAAATATCAACTGGTAACCACTGCAGCTAAATTCAGTTCCTCTACTGGCCACTAGATGCTCCAAGATCCAAGAGGAGCTCAGACTACTGTATATTGAAAGTGACAAAACTCCAAATTTCTCAACAGAAACTCAAGGTAAACCTAGTTTTCCCCATCTTCAGCTCTCAATAGCTCACTGTAATATTTATCGCAATACATAAATTTATTTTTCATAGAGAGTCAAAGTCCTGTCTCACTTCTGGGTGAGCTTATGTTTGTTGCTTGTTTTGTTACTCACAGCTCTACAGAATATTTCTTTGTCTCTTTATGAAGAGAAAAGCATGTTTTGGAGCATGTTTGCTTGACTGACAAGTAACTCAGTCATAGTGGCTGGCTGCTCCTTGTTTGACCCACATCAACTCCGCCAGGCTCCACTTCATTTCCCTACTTTAGTTTCAGAAACTAATAAAAACAGCAACAATTTGTTAATGCAAATCCATCAAAATGCCACTGTAGTAATGCAGTGTTCATATTTTTCCATTTCCATATTCAAACAGTAGATACTACAAACAATACAGTCTACACATTTCATCCTTCCAACCATGTCTTTATATATATATTTATTTGCTGTTTTTACTGTGATAGGGCCTCCCAGCCACAGTATTTCACACCATTGTGCTTGTATAACCAGAGTGACAATAAACATATTGAATCTTGAACCACCCCAGGCCAAAAAAAAAAAAAAAACAAGCATAAAGGAGAGAAGAAAGTCCATATTTTTGTAAAGTTTATGGGAAAGATTTAGTGGAGCACACATTAACAGGAAATTTGTCTTTGTCAAGATGTGACGATGTGCAAGTTTTTCCTTTTGCTCTGCCTGCTGCTGAGCGATTGCTTGTTTGATAGAAGCAGTGGAATTCAAGTACTGTACAGCTCATATGACCTTGGATGGTAAACTAGTATCAGAGCTGCCTTCTGTTTTAACCTCTTGCTTTTTTTCCTGGCTTTTACTTAGCCTAATGTTTCAAGAATCATTTTTGGATCCACACACTGAACCAAGACTATGGTCTTGGTTGAAAACCACAAGGTAGAAAAAAACTTTACAAATGCAGCGTTCAGAGCAGGATGAAACTCTGGCTTTTGACTTGCAGGGAGCATTTCTATATACATTAACCTCAGGTTTGAGCATGTTTAGCATAGATATCTGACATCATAACAATATAAATATAACAAAAAAACAGAAAAAGCATATGTCCCCTTTAATGACAGAAAGATCTTGACAGGAAACCTGTGAATATGGTTTATATAAAATAGGAGAAAGGGAATATACAACAAAATGGAGAAGGGGAAACTCACAGCCACTCTTTTCACAGGTACTCCCCACCTTACCTTCTGCCACTACACTGAGCTCCACCACCTTCTCCACAATGACATCCTGATTATACAGTGGCAGGAAGAGTGTGCGGTGGATGGTGCAACGGTACGTTCCCGTGTCATTGAAGGTGACGTTGTTAATGTAAACGGCTCCTATCTGAATATCACTATTTTGTGTCCCATGCCAGTTCAGACGGTCACTGAAATCATCGTGGAGGATGTCGGCACTGGGGTGGTCATAGTGGAAGATCTGAGAGGGGCAAAAAAAAGAAACAAATGGAAAATATATAAATATTCTTGTAATCCAGGAAGGTTTGTTGAGCTCTATATACAATGCAGTAATACAAATGTATAGTTACAAATGATCAATAGTGTAGTGTGCCCCTTCACATAAAGAACTACTGCTGATATTTTATAATATATCAATAATAATAAGGTGTAAAAATCCACATGGGTTAAAAGTGAAATGTAATTAAGTCAACGAGTTGTAAAATTGACTCAATGTAAGATAACATTGGATTTGATCATTTTCATGGAGATCTTAAAAATATTTGTTTTATTAGAAACATGAATATTTCAAATGAAGCTCATAACTGTGATACCTTTGAATTTTTCTTCATTACTGACTGATTATTTACCGTAAATCACTCCAAGAATGGCCAGTTAAACCGCTGCCCAGTTTCAAAATGTCATGGGGAGCTGCACAATGCAATTTCAAATATGATTAAGTACAATACATCAGTAAAAAGTTACTGACTATGAAAAAGTAGCCTAATGTAAGGGAAATCAACAGCTTGTGTAGAGCAAATTTACAGGACTAGCATCAGTATTTGAGAGCTAACCACCTGCATGAAAGATCACCTCTGTGCCAGGGGTTACTGCTCCTTTTATTCTCATGCAAAGCATTGAAGCGAATGTTTACCATTGTGTTGTAGCAGCAGAATAACACTGGAGACTGTATGCAGTCTAAGATATACACTGTGCATTCAAGGTCAATGGTATATCAGGCTTTACATCAGCCCCAAAGCTTAATGACAATAAATGGAAACACTGAATATTTGATCATTAGCATATTCAACACCCCTAAATTTGCCATAAAAAGCTACATGTTATGTTCCATTTGTGTTTTTCATTCACAAAATGTTGAAAAAGAGTAAAAACAAGAATATCACACCGCAGAGCTTCAAGTCCTGTTTTCAGAAACCAGCAGACAAAACCACAATAAGTTTAGGAGTGTCAGTAGTAAAATATGAATCCAGCTGCCAATGACATGTTATCAGAGCAGCCCTGTAGTGTGACAGAAATACAGAGGGAATGCTTTGACATGAAGTTAGATGCAAAAAAAAAACGTCCTTCTAAAGCAAAGTGCTCCATGACTAATATGAAAGACGGTCAAGGGACGTGTCAGTCAAAGAGATATTAGAGGAGAGAATATTATAGTCTACAGTAGGTGATATTACACTGTCAGCTGCAACACAAGATGATACCGGACCTGCAGAAAGAGCCTGAGTCAGCTGTCAGAGTGAGAGAAGTTTCCTAGCAACTAATGAAATATAGAAGTTGCTGCGACAAAAATTTGCCAATAAAAATCCTAAAATCTAAAAAACTTCTCTCAACAAAACTGGTGAGCCATGACGATGATAATATGGTGAACAAAATATTAATTTAGCATTAAGTTTGTTTTAGTTGTATATTCTATTTTAGATGATTTCGGTTTCATATTTAAAAGAAAGACAGAGACTTTTCATGTACAGATATATAAATATAATATGATGGTGTAATAATTCATATATAGTGATTAATATATTATGGTACATTTTTATTTCTTCCATACTAACACATAAAAAAAATAAGTAAAAAAGTTAGGTTAGGCCTTCTAAAATGTACATCAGTCCTTAATAATCAGCTTCAGTGGCACAGTTTCAGGGTTGAGTGCCCTGCTCAACAGCATCTTGATAGTAGAAGAGAGCCTTTCCCTTTTCGTACCCTAACTCAGAGCAGTTCCTTCAAAGAGCCGGTGGCACTCACATGTCTGAACTCCTCCTCTCCTGGCGGTTTGAAGTGCCAGTCTACAGTGGCCCGGGCAGAGACCTCCTCTCTTCTTTTACAGGAGATGCAGCCCAGTAGAAATCCTTCCCCTGCCACAGCCTCAGTGAGGGAGTCCACCTCCGCACAGCCGCCGTGACACTGAAACACTGCAGGGAAAAAAAAAAGAGGAGGGGAAGAAGAGAAGAGGAAAGAAGAGTTGAAAAATTATGATTAAAAAGAACAAGAATCTGAAGAAAAAGGAGATGATTAAAGAAAGGAGACAACTTCATATACCATTTACCATTTACAGTAGACTTTATCCCACTTTCAGAAAGGAAACATTTTTGAGTTTTTTTTTTCTTGGTGTGTTTTCATCAAAAAGTGGTTTTATTTTTTGTGTAAATCTCTCACTAGGCAAGGTAAGGCAAGTTTATTTGTACAGTAGACGCTTTCGACAAGGCAATTCTTTACAGTGTTTTTTAAGCGCTTAACATAAGGATTTTAAAAGTAAACATAACATAGTAAACAATAAAAATAAGTTAAAATGAGTAAAAAAACATTAAACAGGAGAATAAAAGTTACAGTAAAGTAAGAGATATGTATGAAAAGTCCAAAAATTGTAATATAATTCAAATTAATACTATAGTTTCTGGAGATTTGTCAGCAACAATGATAAGAGATACTTGAAGTTTGAAGGTACGTTTTCTGCGAGGCAGTCTTTCATGTCTCAGCTTCCTTTTTCTCTGAGGAAATGTGTCTCCTACCATAGCCGCTGATTGTCTGTGTGAGAGTTTCATTGAACCAGAGTCCCAAATCCTAATGAGATCCTTACTTAGTGCTTTATGAAAGGCAAGCAAAGTGGAATAGTCAACCAATTAGGGATGTGTGATTTTAAAATAAAGACTCAAACGCTTCTGTATTTACTTTGTATATTCCTTACTTTCTTTTCTTTAATAATTCATTTAAAGTGAGAGTACTCTGCTTGAGATTTTTACTAATCATGCTATAATACACTTTACTTTGATCCTGAAAATGATTTATACAAAATGCACTTGTCATTCTGTTTACAGTCTATTGATATCCTCTCTTACGGTTCAGCCCCTTTTAAAAAATATTCCTTTAAAGTTCATTACTTCAGAAAGCTCTGAGAACCTTGACAAGAAGGGAATTCAGTTCACTCACGAAGCTCACTCTAAAATGTGCAACGTAAACCACCAACATCAGTCGTTCTCATAACTAACAGCAGGAACATAAATGATTTTGGACTTACCGAAAAGACTGAAGACTACTAAAACAGGCAACTGGCAAATCATTTCTGCTGGAGCAACTTTTGAACGAGCCATTTAACAAAATATTGAACTTTTCTTGACATAAACCTGTGTTGTTTTGTTCCTGAGAGATATCTGCGGCGATTACGATGGCATTACTGAAATAATGCCACCTGACTCCTGATTGCTTCCATTTTCCACATGAGAGTCATTCCTTTTATCCAGGCTGTCAGTCCATGAATTCAACAGTCACAATTAGCAGTTGTCCAGTCCAGTCTTATATTTCACATGGGCCAAAAATGACTGAAAGCCTCACATCACAGAAAATGTTTACTAAAAAAACTGGGGTTGCCGTGTTTCTTAGCAGTAGCGTTAAGTCTCCCCTGCAGTCCGGTCTGACTTTAAGGCAGCTATATTTAGAGCGTGTGAATCTAGGAGAGTTGGACGTTGAGAGTGTTGAAAGCCCGCAGGAAACCTGAGATGATGAGACTTGATCCATAACTATAACATAACTGTCTAAAGCAAGACTGAAGCTTTTTCTCTTCTGATTTACAGAGTGACAAAGAAGTATGCTTTCAAATAGGAAAAGTTTCTAACACCCAAAGGATTTTATGTGGTGCTTTATTATACATACATGAAAAGTGAAAATAGTACAAAGTGAATAATAATACAGGCTTTAGTTCTCAATTTTTCTTTCCCTAATATTATCATTGCTGCACTGTGTTCATACTTTTAAATATATCCTTTCATAAACAAGAACAGCAGGTCTGACATGCAAAATCATCCCTGACATGTTTTGTTAAACAAATTAATTTGACAAACACGTGCTTAGAGTGCAGCAAGCAGCCATGCAGGTCTTATAATAATAAGATCAGATAAGATATACTCTAATGTCCCTGTAGGGAAATTTGTTCTGGACTCTGACCAGCGGTTCCACATAAAATAAAATAAAATCATACGTAGTGTATGGTAAAAGAAAAAATAAAGTCACCATCTTAACAACCCATGGCTTCAGCGCACACACAGATATGCAACAGTTTGCCTGTACACATATACACATACACACCTACTGATAATGACGACATATTGCACAGCCCTCACGGCCGACATCTACATTACATGTTAGTGTTGAGAGGCTTAATGGACAAAGGCAGGAATGACGGTTTATAACAGTTCAGCCTGCTCTTGGGAACCCTGGATCTTCTACCAGAAGGTAAGAGCTGGAACTCTGGGTGGAGAACGTGAGTTTGATCAAACACTATTTTCTGTGCCTGTCTGATAATAGACTGTTCATAACTTGTTTGGAGGGATAAGTGTTTTTTAATCCTCTAATTTTCATAGCAGTCTGTACCAGACGAGCGAACTGTGCTATCAAGTTACCATACCAGGCTGTAATACTATATCTTATAATACTCTCTAACACTGCATGGTAAAAAAGTAACATGAACTTTTGCTCAACTCCAGAGACCTTAAGTCTACGTAAAAAAAAACAAAAAAACATCCGCTGTTGAAGTCTCGAGCAGAGACTTTCAAAATGGACCCTCCAGCTGAGTGTATTATGAATATGAACCCCGAGGTACTTTTAAGAGCAGACCTGAGTGATGTGTACATTGTGGATAACCACTGTTCTAAGGTTGCCCACTGCCTTTGGGTCAAATACCATCTCCTCAGTCTCAGCGCAAGATAGTTAGTGTCACACCATTGCACAAATCTCTCTATTTCAGAATGGTAAGCTGATGAACTGCTGTCTCTGTGCATTAGGCCAAGGATAGCTACATACGTACGTTTTACTGCAATATGGTACGTAATATTTGTCTGTGAATAAACGATCTGTTCTCCTGTCCCTCTCCACAGATCAGAGGTCATGGTCAACTACAACTGGCAGGGAATTAATGTTCTGCTCAAGGACATTTCAGCAGAGATAAAGTGGTTGCTTCAGTGTTTTGATTGTTAGGTTACTAGAAATACAAGTTACCGTCTCAGTGAGTCAGCAAGATCGTGCGAATGAAAATAATTTCTCAGAGGATTTACATCCTACTCTGTCTTTACATGAACTGCCTTCAGTCTTAGTCTGAGTTCAACTCCCTTTTAAGTGGCAGTATCACACTCCTCCTTTATTTTCATCTTAAATAAAGCTGCCAGAGGTAAATTACATTCCTCCTGAACTCAATATTGATTTGCCCAGTGTCCTCCCCAGTTGTCAGAAACTCTGCTTGACAAGGTCAAAGTTTCTGTTGAGTACACTTTGTGTACTAAACGCATAAGAAAAATGCATTCAATTTGTCTCTGTAGAAACACATTTGAAGTTAAACTGTGTGTCATTGGAAATGATCTTATCTGTAATTGTATTCTTTTAGACTATGGCCACATCAACTGAAGATTAATTTAAAGACTTTGCATTGTTTTCACTGATTGTGCTGAACTGGATTATACAGGTGCCAGTTACATTTGATTTTTTGCTTCTTTGTTTGGTTTTTCTCTATTCATTTAGCCATCATATTTTTTATTAATCAACTGACAACCTAATCTGTCTTGTTTTGAGAATCATACAATTTGGCATCAGTAACTACTATGTGATTTTGCTCTCAATATAAAAATGTGCTTGGACCCTTCAGGCACTGCTGCTAACTCTATTCATTCATAAATAGCTGACCCACTCATTTCAGAATTATTTGACTAAACTTTTCCCTTTTGCTCAATTACTAAAACCATAAAATATCATATTTATTAACAGCAATATATAGTGTCTGTTCTCATCAGCTTTGATATCTGCCACTCAAGGGTCTGACAGTCATTCAGTGCCAGTTGGCTCAGAAAAACAAGGCCATTGAAGTCAAGGCTACCAAAACAGACATTGACTGAAGGCCTCAACTTGCATGCTGACTGGTGACGAAGAGATTCACGTGGTAGATACGACCAGTGTGTTCACATGATGAATGTAAGGAGTTTCTTTTTGTCAGGTCAAATTAAACATGTACCACTCTGAGGCCGTACAAACAAAACAAAAAATGTCAACAAAAAAAAAAGATTTATAGTGGACAGGGGAAGGATAAAGGCTGTGTTTCTGCCAGCGTGTGTACGTATTTGTGTATTTTGGCCACGCTAGAGGTCAGGGATGTTGTCATGTGATGTAACCGGATGACATAGTAAAGCGTGAAGCTATCATGAAACCCTCGCCTCTTTTAACCTTGTGGGAGCCTATCTGATGAATGATAATGACAATAAAAATCTGGCAGAGCAATCTTGAGAATTACACACATGTGACCAGGAGAGAGTGAAAGAAAGACCTTGTGCTGACAGACACACGGGGGGAAAACTTCAAGGAAATGTTGACATATGATAAACCCTGTGTATGTGTGTTTTGTGTGTGTGTGTGTGTTGTGTATATGGGGGGTGGGCTGCACCTCTGTGACCCTACACACGCATGCACACAGTGAGTGACACACCTCCTTCATCACTATGCTGGTGATGTTTTTTTTTTTTATTTTTAGCACAGATCGAGTTTCCAGTTCCCGATTCAGCAGCCAGAAGTACTCAGCAACACTTCCCTCCCCTGTAACGTGGAGCAGCTTCTTGCCCTGGCTGCATATGTAACACGGATCTCTGTCCTCTGTTTTGAAGTGGAGCCGGTGGAGCGTTGATTGCAGGAGGCAGTCACAGGGAGTGAGAAGATCCGGTAAACCTATGGAGAATTTGAAATTGCCAAGTCATTGTGATGCTCTGCCATCGATTTGAGAGGATACAGGCACAAATGCTGCTGGCTGAAGATCAAAACTGACAAGCAGGTAAAGGCAAATTCATTACACAAAGAGATGTGTAGATTTTCAGCATATATGCTATGAAATGTATTTTCTTGTTTTTAATGAAACCTACTTAAATGATAAAGCTGACTTAATTTCTATCAGGACTGTAAATTTCTCTGCTTTATAGCCTCTACAAGTTAGCTGCTGAAGTGTGAGGACACCTGTCCTAATGTGTATTTTCAAAAAGTCTCGTATAGCGAGGGCTCAACATTGTGGAAATAAGACTGAAAGATGCAAAGTGTGTACATACGATTAGTCAGTGGATCAATAAAATTTAATTGTCAACTATTTTGATAATTGATTATTTGTTTAAGTAATTTCTCAAACAAAAATGCCAAACATTCACTTGTTCACCAGCCTCTCACTCGTGAGGATTTGCTGATCTTCTTCATCTTAAGTGGCAGTGAACTGACTAACTTTGAGTTGTGTTTGAAGACATCACTTTAGGCTTATTGTCGCTTATTATTGGCCTCCCCACATCCAACCTCTCTGACCTCAACAGCAAAGCCATTAAACACAGAGCATGCACAATAGCACATGACCCTTGGCACCCCCTCTACCCATTCTTCACACTGCTTCCATCTGGTCCCAGATACAGATCCCTAGCCCAGAAACAGGCACGTTATGGCAGGTTTAGAGTTTTGTCCCCTTTGCCATAGCATCGCTAAACAAAATACCCCAGTAACTGTCATGTGTATATGTACTATGTATATAGGTGTGTGTGTATGAATGTGGATGTATCCTGTATGGATGTCTTTCATGTCGATATTTTGTAGATGCATATTGTATTTATGTATCTATGTTTTTATATGAGGCTCTACAGATTGTGGCAACAAGTTTCTCTGAAGGACAATAAAGAATCTATCTGCCTATCTTTAGGGAAACTATGATGGACATTAACACTAATTATTTTCTTTAATAACTGAAAATAATCAACATATTAATTGATAATTAAATAATGTGTTAGTTACAGCCCTAAAATCCACAGCATTTAAGTTTTTTTTAATAATCTATGAGTACATTTTTAACCCATGCACGCCTGTCTTACATCAGCTTAGCTGAAATCTTTCCTATTTTGTTTTCAGCTTCAGACAAGGTGACCTGTCGTTGGCCGTGTTTACTGTATGTGTCCTGGAGGAGAAGATATCCAATGTCTTAGAGGCTGCATACTACCTATAATAGATCATGACACCATATGGAGCGATGCTGCTGCAGGAAGCAGAAGGTGAGACGGATAATTCCCATTTGCCATATAGATTATGCCATTCTGGCTTTGTGTGTGTTTGTCCATGAGCAATGTATTTATTATTTTTTAGGAGAATATCTGCTCAATGAGTGCTCACAAATGTAACAAAGATTTTATAGCCATTTATTGAGGGAAAGGATGAGGCAGAAGTCACCAGGTTAGAAATAATGACTGCACATAGGACTATTCAACACAAGGGGTCGCAATGCCCCTTACATTTGGACACATAACAGCTCCCTTCAAATTAACTCTGAAACTATGCTAAATCTGTTGATTTACCTGTATTTGTTGCTCGTGGTGTACTGTGAACACCTGTTGTGATGGCTTCATATTCATGCTTCAAGGCAGCCCTGTCGACTAGTCTACATAAGCGGAAAAAGGGATTGCTTCGTCTGCTTTCTATTCTCAGTAACGCAACATAACTGTAACAACCAGATCCGGTTCATGAAGGCAATGATTAGATTTTAGTCAATTCATACGATTATAGTTGTTGGAGAATAAAACTAATATTCAGCAGATTCTGTGTGTTTGATGTAAACAGTCGTCCTCTGCACGCCACATCCTCCTGGACTGTTATTTTCCCGGACTGTACTACAAAGTTTGTCGGAGGGGTGTTCGGTCCTGTTGTTCTGGTTGATGTGACTATTTAATCACACATTACGATACTCTTAATTATAATTTCTGGAATACTATTATGAAAGACATTGGTGTGATTATACTTTACTCAAATATAGCGAAGAAGAAGTAATATTTTTATTGATGAGATTTCTTGTACCCCACCCCCACTATGTATGAAGTTAATCACCCAACGGACTGGCTTCGTTCCTTTTCACTTTTCGACAAAAAACTCTTTGTCCCTTACTTTAAAACAAAGTTAAACACGACTAATGCTAAGCTAACTCGGTTGTTAGCTTTAAATTGTGTTTGATAGCAGTGTTTTATACCGGTCGGGGTGTTTTTAAAAGTGAAAATGGAAGACGTCGGCATGGTACTTTCTCTACTGGAAATTAAAGCCAACTAACGTTAGATAGTCATCTTTTTGTGAGCTGTCGGCCTTCAGAGGTCGGGGGTAACGTTAGCTAAACTTGGCTAAAGGCTAACGGTTAGCTACAGCCGGCAGATGCCTCTTTGAGCATCCTAAGTATGTTGATGTGTTCTTGTGAAAAAGTGGATTTTAACATTACTCCCCGCACCATCTCTCGGCTTATTTACGAGGCCGAGCAAGATAACAGAAACGGAGGAAACTCATCCAATGGGAGGTAGGAGTCACAACTTAAAAGTCTTTTCAGGCTGCAAAGTTTTTCTGTCCCATATAATTTGTCCATTTTCTGTCTGCGCACCCTTTTGTCCTTAGTTATTTAATCGCACACAATATCATTACAACACATGTCAGAGTGGTTGGTTGTGTTTCACTCAACTGCAGATCATTTAAGCGATACGTTTCTGAAGTCGAAATGAACATAACAACAATAACAACAACAACAACCGTGTTGACTGGTGAACTTGATATCGCAGGATCAGCTGTTCCTGAACACTTGCTGCCTGTCTGTGCCTCAACGGTCTGCATCTGAAATGGCTGTAGTCGGTGGTGTAATGTAGTACGGTAATAGCTTGAGATGGTCCGTGTTTTATGGCAAAAAAGATCAGGCTTGTTGAAGGCTGCACGGAGGATTATGGTGGATTACTCTGGACAAACAAGTCTGTGCCAAGATTGTTCTTGTTCAAACAGATCACAGCAAATACTGTCAGACGGGCTTGGGCTCTTGCCTTGGAAGTGCCTGCTTTGAAGGCAAACAATGGAGTGACACACACGTACACACACACACACACACACACACAAACACCAACCTTCCCGGTTGGAGGACACATCTGCAGTTATGTTTTCATATAGTGATGACCTTGTAACCTATAGTGGTAATCTGACCTTGTTAGTGTGGGTGTATTGAATGTCACAGGGTATGTTTATGTCTGCTGCGGTGTCTGGCTGTTGCTGTGTGACATTGTGTGTCTGTTCATTTTAGGACAAGTTGTGTTTTTCTTTATCAAGGTTGGGAAATGGTGGCATTTAAATTGAGCATCTGTTTTTTCATCCAGATGTGTTTGAGGTTTCCTTGCAACGCACAAGAATGATATTTTTCTCTGTGTCTTACTGTCTACTGAGAAACTCACAGTGAGTGTTAAGCGCGATGGCTCACTCTTGAACTTGGAGACAGCAGTTTTATAAAATCTCAATGAGTGATCTCAGTCATAACTTTCAGTTTTGGCTATTTTTTGAGTTTTTTTGAAGGGAGTAAATAATGTTTAATAATACTGTTAAAATAAGAAAAAAAATCTCCAGGCCTGGACAAAATAATATACATAACATGAACTACCCCTCATAAATAAATCCCATTGATCAGTCTTCTAACAGGAATAATATTTCATTGCAAATAATCTGTCATATGATATCTCATATTACCAGAACTGGCAGAACAGACAGTATCAAAGACCAGACAGAAATAGCCCTAGTCTCACAATCATTTGTTCTAGTGGGAAGGTTAACTGAGTCATATTTCAAGAAAAAACATTTTAGAAAATGGTAGCTAGATGTAGGCTAGCCTTTTGAATGCAAAGTTTCTGCTCTTTTCACTTCTCAGGTAGCTACTTCCAGACGTAGGTCTGTCTTTGTCTGAGATTCAACTCTTGCAAAGATGAGCCTGATTATGCAAATGCTGGTCTGAAGTCTTCCAAAGGAAGGAGTATTGACGAAAGAGTGACGTCGGACAGCGCAAGAGGTGCAGAGGAGGAAGGGGTGTGAGGCACATAAGCAAAACGCAGGAAAGGGATAATAAAGCATCGTAGTCACTCTTGGCCAACACACATACAGACCGGACAGCCGGAAATGGATTGCCAAAAAGCACAAATTGAGAAACCCTGTGATATTATCTGACAGGCCTCCTCTCAGCTTCCTGCCGTATTGCTTTTTACTGTGAAGGAACACCCACACCACTGTCCACTTGTTTGCTTTGGTGTGAACTTGTGAGCTACACTTTTGCCACTTGCAGAGAATTTTACTTGCCAGATAAGACATTTAAGTTCACAGGAAAGAAGCGAATACTGAATTATTTTCAGTTATGTTAATAGGTCAGTTGATTTGCCTGGATGCAGGACTTGATGTGTTTACCCATCCTTTTTCTAAAATATATTGGATGCAAGCATGACTGTAACATCGTGATTAGTCGTGATCGACCTCAACTCTGAAGATGCAACAATCACCTCATGGTGCCTTTGTCTTGACCGAAAGAGAATATTAAGCCCTGGAAAGCTCTGAAGATGACTATGCCATCTCCTGTGAGACCAGAAGGTATCGCCCTGGCTCAGCCCATCACCATCCCAACGCTGACTGTCCTGCCACCATCCTCAGATACGGAGTCCTGGTCTCGCTCCCCGAGCCCCAGACTGTCACGCTCCAGCCACCACAGCCGGTCCCACCGCAGCAAGACCCGAACCAAGAAACGAAACGCAGACGAGCACAGCTGCACTCCTAAGCGGCAATGGGGCAAAACACCACAAATTGTAATAGAGGAGCTTGGGGAGAAGGGCATCCTTCAACACCGCAGCCGCTCGCCCTCCCCCTCTGTGACCACTCAGGTGGAGGGGGGAGAGCAGGGTCAGGACAGCCCTTCACAGGACCTCCTCCTGCCACCGTCTCGCTCCTGGTCTCGTAGCCCATCTCCCAGCCGGCGCTCCCGTTGGTCCCTCAGGAGCCTGCTCAGCAGAGACTCTGACTGGGACAGCTGCAGGTTAGTGTGCTGGATTCAAACCAAATAACCAGGCAGTGATTCAAGAAATAATGAAATAAAGGGCTAGTGTGTAGCCTTTGTGTCCTCCTTCATGAACAGAGGCCTAAATTAAAGAGTTTTTCCTCTTCATTCATCCAGTTGAAGGTTCTCTCTTTGAGGCTGGGTTTACTTATCTTACAGCAGCAGTACCACATAAGGTTCAGTGGCTTAGAACACAGCGTCCACACCCGTCAGCACTCTGTTTGACTGTCTCATGGGTAATCTATGCTTATAGCTCTGTAAAACCTCAGCCAATTTACATTCAGGCCTACTGAGACCAGATTTGCCTGCAATGACAGACTGGAGTGAGTAGCCTTTCATTTGTGCATGCTGGTGGGAAATAAAAAAGGCCTTACATCTGACAGATTTACGCTTAGTCGACTTTTCACAAATGCCACATGAGGTCAACTATTTTGGATCAGGGTGGAGTTAATTAGCTAATGGCTAAAACTAGAGAGAACAGATTACACTACTGTTAAAATCCTGATTAAGTTGAGTTGATTCATTTTACACTGACATCTTATTAAAAAAAAAAGCAGGCCAACATTCAGATGGTAGACTTTCAGTGATGAAGCAAGACATGCCCATGACACCCCAACTAACAACTAAGAAGACATACATGACCTCCAATTGAAAAGTATTTTAAAATAATAAGCTTTCATAATAAATTACCTCTTTAAACAAGGGAAACAGCAAGGTTATGTAAACTGTAAACAAAGAAAGTGAGACCGCTGTTGTGGCAGTGAGGAAAAACTGAGCTGGGACAGTCACAAGGAGCTAGAGGCGGGGTTCCTGCGCCATTTATCCTTCCTCTGAAGCATGATATCACCTTCAGCCAATGGGAGTGGGCTCTCAGTCTGATGATGTCATGTGAGTCCAATCAGAGGAGGTTCTGGGCACCACTGCAGTGGGCTACAGAGGGCAAGCAGAGGGTGATTCTCTCCTTTGCTCCACATGAACAGCTGTGCCCTTGTCCTCTTCATTTACACATCATTTTATTGACCCAGTTACATTGTTTTGCTTCATGAAACGTAACATCCAGATCTTAATTATGACCCTTCCGATGGTAGTGTGACAGTCGCCTTTTATAGTGATAAACTAATGTTTATACACCTTTTAAAAAAAACAAGTGAAGTAACATTTTTAGGTTTAGAAAATACACATACCTCTTTTCAGGTTAATGGTAGAGCAAACAAAGCATTCAGATCTTATTTGTCAAGACTAATGTTGATACTTCTCACCAAATTGTTTTCATTTTTATTTAACCTTTATTTAACCAGGTAAAGTCCCATTGAGGTCAGTTACCTTTTTGTTCAAGGCAGACCTGGTCTGGACAGCAGCATTACAAGTTTCAGACTAGGGCTGCAACTAACAGTTATTCATATTATTGATTAATGTATCGATTATGTTCTCAATTTAAATAGTAAAAAATTGTTGATCACAGTTTCCCAAAGTGCAAGGCGATGTCCTTAAACCCGACCAACAGTCCACAACCCAAAGATATTTAGTTTATTATCATAGAGAACTAAAGAAAGCAGAACATATTCACATTGAGAAAGTGGAAGCAGAGAATTTGGAAATTTTCCTCTTAAAAAAACCTGACTCAAAACAATGAATTGATTATCAAAATATTAGTTGAATTGAATAGTTAGTTAATAGTTGTCAACTGATCGATTAATCGCTGCAGCTATGTTTCAGACAGGACAATACAACAGAAAGGCACATAAATAAAACACTACTAAAAACCAGATGTCAGTAACAATAAGTCTCAGTTATAAAACAATTGTCAGTATTAAGAAAACTAAAATAAGTTAAAAACAGACAATTAGTAAAGGAATCATTTACCATAGAAGATATACAGTGCACTTTGAAATGTGTTCTTTACCTCATTTGAACAATTTTCTAGTCAACTTTGAAGTGTTTGCACAGCATGACAAACTCCCCGAACACAATTGATTTGCATTTGCCAAACAACTTTGACAAGGCTGCAAAAGTCTACACCCAAGGCAGGGTTGTATGGCAAATGTGTATTTTTCTTGTTTAACAGTGGAAAGTTTTCCACAAATAAAATCAACTGTGAGCAACTGACACATGGCTGGAGGTGCACTGGAGATTCATTGTGAACTGTGAACCATCTATACTGAATCTTCCCATTATTGACTCGGTCAGTTCATTAAAAGTGGTCGGGGCAATATTCACACTTGAATTTCATTGTGCCAGTGGAGATAAAATGTTGTTATGTTACAGGATTTTTTTTATTTTTACAGAAAGTTAATGAAGCAGCTCACAGTTGGTGATTATGTTCAAGTATCTCTAATATCAGGGAGCAGAATTTATGGTAGAGAGGATGAAGTCCTGTCAGTGTGTGCTATATTCCTGTAATTATAATTACCATATAGTAATTTGTAATACTGTATTTTAGAAACCTGTGTTCTCACTTTTTTATATTTAAGTAAAACAGTCTTAGACCTGCTTTAAGTACAGGTTGGATGCCAGGCAGGTCTGAAGTCCCACACTGAGCAGGGCATATCAGCTACAGTTCATCCTGAGTATCCTCAAAGCCAGGGCCGCTATAAAGGCTCATTAGACAGCAAATGACTTGTATCTCTGTCTTCATCCAGAGTGAGCATCCAGTGGAAACTTCTCCAGGGAGATATATCAGTGATGGTATTCAGAGAGGACGATGAGGTGTTAGAGCTGGCTAAAATGTTCTACTTGTGTCTTGTGTTTTCTTTTCCACCACCTAAGGCAATTAAAGCATATTGTTTGAGGACATCTTATTTTATTTGTTCAAATTTCCTGTCCTGATCTCAGTAAGAGTGACAAGTTGTTAGAGTAACTACTCTCCGTACAAGGCTACTGACAAAAATAATTTGATAGCGTGAGACATCAACGGTCAATGGGTCAATATGCTTGTGTGTTTGTTTGGGCTAAATTTAATCATTCACTAAGTGGATATTTCAGTTGTTTTTCCTTTATAGAACACTGGTCAATAAATGCATAACTGTATTTGTAGATGCTCATTTGCTGACTGCACTATTTTGTTCCCTGCCTTTGAATGTTGGAGTTGAAAGAGTTTATTTGTGACACATTTGTACTTTTTTTTTTTTTTTTTTTAATTGCCTTTTGAATATCTCAGTCACCAGATTTGATAAGGTAGAGCTGCATTCATTTGTTTTGCTCAACAAGCACAAATGCATTTTCCACAGTACAGCTGACAGGGTCAATTCTGCCTAACACAGAGTCCTCGTTCTACTTATGTTGATGTAAACATGTTAAATTGGCATAATAACATCACATGCTGAGTTTCAAAAATATGAAGACTGACAGGCCTCTTCTTTTAGATATTGCTATATATATATAACAATTATATAAATATTCAAATATTGTATAACTCGTACCTCTTGTCACTTGATGATCTGTTAGCAGAGGAAAACAGTCTCAAGTGCAATATGAAGTGTGTAGGAAATGTGTCAGAGGGGTTTTGGTTTTGGTTTGAAATGGCCCGGGGGAGCACAGGCTGTATATCTATGCCGGAGACATACAACATAATGATGCTATTTAACGCTTAACATAGCACATTTTATATTCAGAGTAAATCAGCGCAACTCTTTAATAATTCAGCTCTAAGGTTGATCCTGGAGCAACTCAACACCTGACCAGACCTGGTTAAAGTTGTCAGTTTTTCTGAGACAAGTGTACAAACTTTCAGAAAGCATTACAAAGGATGTCTCACACATAAAACCCACTGACTGATAGTAGTTGCGATGAGACATTTCTTTTTCTATCGTCTATGCAGTCTCACTGCAGCTTTGTGACTCTTCCTGGTTCACGTAGTCTGTATTCAGTCGTCGCATTTACACGCACTGATCTGATTATTAATCTATTTGTGGCAGTTGAACTTAGTTTCAGACATCCTTGTAGAGTTTCTGTCTTTGTTGGTAATTCCTGCACTGCCACACACTCGTTGTTGCTGGTTCCTCTTGTATTATAGATTTTAATTCACTTTAGCAGAACGTGTGTACTCTAGGCTTTTTGGATTTTTGGCACTCCTGAAAATGTGCCACGTGTATACCATAAGTCTCCTAATTAACCCAAAGACATCGATCTGTATGCTCTCAGAAGTTCACTTGCACTTCTTCTCTCCTCTTGTTCTTGCTGTGTTGAAATACGACATTTTTGTGGGCAGGAAGGAAAAGGCAATAGCGAAGGATGTTTTCTTACGTGCTGTTCTGTATACCCACATCCTGTACATATACAGCGGTTCTTTTAAGCTACATTCTATCTCTTTTCTTGTCCTCTTTTCAATGACCACTCGGCCCATGAAACTCTGACGTTGTTATGGGCCATTGGTGAACCTCAGAAAAGCAGATTACACAGAGGGAGACAGCATGGTGGAGATGTGGGCCTGGCTCAGGCCAGCGTGGATTATGATGTGGACTCTAATCCAGAGGGATGGACAGAGAGATTGAGGGTTAAGGGATTGGGTGGGCTCTGGGCTATGGCCAGGTGGGTTCACTACAGGCAGCCATGGACTCCGTATTTACAATTTAAAATATGGTATTTAGGGACACAAAGATGAACTAGAGTTGCACAAAAAACTACAGTTAAGGCACTGTTTGAAGTGTGAAGCATGACGTCTTTGTTGTTTTGCCTCTATGCACTGCTAGAAAAATAAAGAGATGAAGCATGACCCTTTATGTACCTCATAGATTTACAGTCATTTTATTATAAAAAATATACATTTTATAGTAGTTATTTCAACTATTGCAAGAAACCCACAGCCTCCATCTGTTATATATATATTAATCCCAAAATTAACTACTTAATCCCAACCCTTATATGTTAGATGTTAGATGTATTTGTTTTGTTTGGAACACATAGATTGAAATAGGGCTTTATAACTTGAACTAATCATTATTTTTAGCATTGATTAATCTGCTGATTAGTTTCACAATTAATCATTTGGTCTATAAAATGTCATACATTTGCAAATACATGATAATTCCCAGAGCCCAATTTTCAAAATGCTTGTTTCGTCTGACTAACAATCAAAAACCCGAATATTATTGATTTACTATTATAAGAAAACCAGTTGAAGAGTTGGACTCAGTGATTTGTTTTGGCACTTTTGCTTAAAAATGACTCAAAAGAGTCACTAGTAAATTTACTGTCAATTGATTAATCCACTAATGGTTTGAGCTCTACACCATGAGGTAGAGTGTTTGTCTTGATGCACATGCTTTGGGGAAAATTAATGCTTTAGTTTTTGTTTTGAGCATCAGTTTGGATAGTAAATATAAGAATACTTCATATAGCCTTCACAAGTCTCATTTTTACATTAACATAAAACCCCTCATTTGGACTCTCGGTGCCCCCCAGTTCAGCACCACCTTACTGTAAAAAAAAGAAAAAAAAAAAAAGAAAAGCAAGGCCTCACTGTGCACATGGAGCCTCCTACTCCCTGCTCCTCCTCCTCCCTCCCTCCTTCCCTCCCTCCCCGTTTGCAAAGGGGATTACGGATGGACGCAAAAACGGCAGCCCGTTACCGGGTCCTGCAAACGGCATAGGGAACAGGGGTCCGTCCGGTACCTGGCTGCGAGGTGCAGGGGCGTCGGCCACGATGGGAAACTAACATCCGACCGCGGGACGGCCGACGATGGGCGCATTTCTACCCCGAAGCTGAGCGAAGAAAACAAGGCAGAAGAGCGGACATACACCCCTTTAGCGGCTTGCACACTCTCTCTCTCACACACACAAACACACACACACACACACACACCAGGAACACCGGTGCCATATTGATACAGTAGTGAGCAGCAACGTGTGTGTGTGTGTGTGTGTGTGTGTGTTTTTGTGGGCATCAGCTGGATCGCAAACACCTCATGACATGTTCGAGTAAGTGGCATAATGAGAGTCTCCTTTTTAAGTGTGATGAATAGCATCTGCTGTGCGGTGAGTTGTGTTTGGTCCTTCATACACCGCTCGTTTGTTGTGGTCAAATGACAATCACATTTTGCAATTCTCACTGATAACAAGGGCGGGACGGGTGTAGTTTACGTTAGAGCACAGGTGTGCAGCCACAGCCTGATATTAACCGTGTAAACTGATAGCGACATGTTTACGCTCAGCCTGTCGGTGGTCATTCGGTCACAAGGTTTGACAAGATCCCCTTCCCCACTTCTCCATCCTGTTTCACTGACGATAACAGCTTCCAGGCTTGCACTGCTTTTTTTTGGACTGAGTTGGATAATTCCTCCTAACGACTCATTTGACTTTTTTTCTTTTTGTCTCGTCAGTTATTGTGTCGTAAACGAGTTCATCGCTTGTTTTGGATAGCCGGTGTGCTAGCTAAACTGTTAGCTTATACTCTGTTTAAGTTCGCTTTGCATTAATGTGTGATAGGAGAGACAGGACAGTATCGAGGCTAGCTACACCAGAGAGAGATGGCTGGAGGTTTGTGTCGAAATTTCTGGCAATGCTGCCGGGTTGCCGGGATTTAGCACCGGTTTGCAAACACATGCTGACACAGATTTACATCACTCAGTGTCCTGGTCACAACAAGCCTATTTACACCGCCCGCGTACGTTTACCTAAAGATAGCTTAATGCCACTTGTCATAATGCCTCTCTAATTAACATAGCCGGATTAAATAACGTGATATTTCAGGATTATTTTCCTATAAAAAAAACAACCTGGTGAGGGACAAGGATGGATCTCTGGCTTCACTGCCCTGGAGATGATCATATTGACTCTCCCTCCTCACCCCGCAGCTTCTGTCACTGACATCTGCAGCCAGGTTTACAGGTCTCAGCTGTACTCTTTTACATGCTGGTTTCATTTTTACTCTAAATAGCGAAGTACAGTCTGCTTTTCAAGGAAGACCAGGCCAAGAGGCCAGCTTAAAAAAAAACCATTGTTATGACTATAAATATAAACAACATACTGTCATATGCTACAAAAGAGTGAAGTAAATATTCAGTTTGAAATGCATAAATGGGTATGAGTTTCCCAAACAATCTAAAGTTAAAATAAAACATTTAGTAGCAAACACACTAAGAGTGCTATCGTTTACATCCTTTGAAATTGACAGTTTCAAGTCCTTCTGTACATCTTCAGTAGAAAGGGGCAGTGTATTTAAAAGCTTTCCCCCCCATTAAAGGAGGGGTTCACCAAGTCTGTCTTAAAACAGCAGTCAGGTGCCCAAATGAACATTGAAATAGGTATTTCGTGCCATAATCATTCCTCCTGTTCATACTGGTCACTAGAAGATCCCTTCATAATGCACTTACAATGTAAGTGATGGGGAGACAAAATCCACAAGTCTCCCTCTGTGCAAAAAAAATGTATCTGAAGCCAATATTTAGCTTCAACTGTCCAGATTACATAAGTAAAATATTAGATATATTTCAACATTACAGTCTTTTTAGTGCCAAAGTCTCTCTTTTTGTCACTAAACTTCCACCGCGGCTCAACAGGAAAACTGTCTGAGAAAACACAAAGAGGGAATTTTATGCTAAAAAGACTGTAAATGTGGCAAATATCCTCTTAATATGACTAACTCAGACTGCTGAAGCCTCAAAAACTTCAGATAACCTTTTAAATACATTTATGTACAAAATGACTGTGTGGACACATTGTGGATTTTGGCCCCCATCACTTACATTGAAAGCACATTTGAAAGGGATCTTTTAACAGCAAGTATGAACAGGAGGAATGAAAACCTCTTTGAGTGTTCATATGGGCACCTGACTTGTTGTAAGACATAACATTACATCCTTGCACCACTCAGACTAATTTCAGCCTCCAGTTGGGATGAGGAGGGGAAAATGAGAACAAGACTGAAGGAATTAAACTGTCATGTGGAGAATTACGTTTGGCTTCATCACTTTGCATAAATTAGGAAGGGAAATGGTACAAATAAACTGATCATTGAGGGAATGACAACACGGCAGCTGATGTTGATGGAGAAATTAGTCAGAAAACGAAGGTTAACGTGGGGATAATTTGAGACGAGGTGGTTTGGCGTGTGGAGAGCAGTCGGACTTAAGTGGAGTTGATGAACTGATGTACATGAATTATTTCGGTAATGAAATAATTAACTGTAGCCCAGAAGGAGCGTGATACTGTTGAGCGAGCAAGCAGAGCATCCATCAAGTCCTAAGTGTGGAGTTTACAGATTTAAAGCTAACTCTGGGACAACTACATCTGATTCATGGTGCCTGGATGCTGATAAATAACTTTGACGTAGGCAAATTTCTAAGTTGACTGATGGTGAATGCAGCGGTTGTTTTACTTACAAAGGAATGAGGTGACACCATGGTAACTGTGTTGTGGCATAAATATAGCCATTTTCACGGGTCACTGACCCGAACATTAGATGCAAATGTTTTGGCAGCAGTAGGACCGACCCTGATGATGACAGTGGAGGTAAAACCATGTCAGTTCTATTAAATTCAAGGGTGGCTGACGTTGTTTTGGTTTTAGCTTTGTTTTACAAGTTGGACTGTGGTAGGGCTTAAACTAACTACAAGTAACCCATCAATTGATAATTCATCTATTAATTATTATGTGTATAAAATGTAAAATATGATAAATGCCAATCACAAGTAAAGTTTTGTCTTACCAGCAGATGTCCTTTTTACTTAATCGTTCACATTTATGTCAACTGACTTATCAATATATTTAGTAATCATTTGAACAGTAGAGCACACTGTTACCTCAAAGTCAAGACAACCAATCTGCTTTTATCTTTTTTAAGTGCACGTTTCTGTCCACACAAAAGGATTCCTGCTCTTCATACTGACCATTAGAAGATCTCCTCCAAATGTTTTCATAATGTAAGTGATGGGGGACAAAATCCACGGTCCTTGTTTTGAGCAAAAATGTATTCAGAGGTTAATCTGATAAGATAATATAAGGCTTCAGCAGTCTGAGTTAGTCAAATAAAGTGTGTATCTTCCACAGTTACAGTCTTTTTTTTTTTTTTTTAGTAAAAAAACAAAATATCTCTCGTTGTGTTTCAGCTATGTGTTTTCCTGTTCAGCTGTGGAAGGATTGTAACAAAAAGAGTGAAAATTTGACACTAAAAAGACTGGACTTTGAAAGATATAGAATTGATTTAACTAACTTGGACAGCTGAAACCCCATATTATCTTCAAATAAACTTTTAAATACATTTTTGCACAGGAGGAGGGCTGTGGATTTTGTCCCCTATCGCTTACACTGAATATGCATTATGAAGGGATTTCTAAATGGTCAGTATGAACAGGAGGAATGAATACAGCAGGAAAAACATGTGTCAATGTTCATTTGGGCACCTGACTGTTGTTTTAGGACAGACTTGAAAAATTGTGAACCTGTCCTTTAAATTTATCAGGAGAAAATTGGATCCGACATTTGTTATTACAACACAGGCTCACTAAAACTCCAACTCTTTATTCTAAAGGACTGTGGGTCCTGTGTTTTGTTGCTACACTTCTTGACTGGACAGTCTTAAAAACCACTACTGGATGGCTTTAAATACCCTAGCTGTCTGGCTGCTGTATCAGTCAAAATGAGGCCTTACATAGCCTTTGGTCTTCAGTTGGCGGTTTGAGATTGCATGCTATTGTCAAATAGGAAACGCCTGCAGCCTTTCTTCATAGCCTGACATTAAAGGCATTACAGAGCAAAATTTTGCAATGAAATATGAAAGAGTTTCCGCTGTTCTCCCCTGGCTAAATCTTTCTCTCTGTTGTCTTTTCTGTCTCCAGCACGGCCAGTAACTCTCCGCGCAGCACCCCTGGCAGCTCTCCCTCCTTGCGGCGCCGGGTTCTTGGGGGTGGCAGGGCCAGTGAGAGTGAAGGAGGAGGAGAGAAGAGCAGTGGTGGTGGAGGAGGAGGTGGTTCAGATAGCCCCCTGCCCTCCATACCTTCTGCCTCCTCCCTCACATCCGCCTACCCAATTGCTTCTCGACATTTCAGCCGCAATGCCAAGGTAACTCAGAATACACACAAGTCAAGTTTTAGTGTTTAGGCATTTTAGTCTTATCTTAAAAAAAAAAAAACCCTTGCTATTTTAATTTTGAGCCATCAGATTATATTGAACATTTTAGTCAATCTGGTCCAGACATAACCAATAATTTTTTGTCATTTTAGTCAAACTTATTTCACATAAGAGTTCATCATTATCTGATGAAAAACACAGGTTGAATGATTAAGAATACAGCTTTGCAGAAAGTGTCTGGTCTGATGGAATACATCCAGACATGGAACATGTCCTGATTTTGAACCAACACGATTCAACAACTGGGGCCCAATAATCTCTTTATAAATCATAAATCAGCGAGAGCTGGACAGACAAATCAAACATTTTGAAACCAATTTTTTGGTCACCCAAAGTGCATGACAAACATACCTTTCTGTTCTGAACAACGGAAATAAAAGTAGTTAGCCTAATGAAATTGAAAAGAGTGCTGCACACACACCAATTACAATCTGCTTACATTAAAAAAATTAAAATATTGATGCCCTTTCTCTTTCTCTCTCTCTCTCTCACTCGCACACACACATATATATTTGGATTGTATTTTAGAAAAAAACCAGACTATAATATTTTATCTACTTTTTTTGTCAACAAAAATAAAGAGAGATTTTGGTAAAGTTTTTATTTCTTGAACTACATTTTAGTCTTGTCTTTTTTTTGTCAACAATATCGCATGATGACATAGTCCCGGTTAGTGTTTAACGACATCAGTGCTGTCTCGTCAACATCTCGTCTTAGTCATGGAAAAAAGGTCGTTGAGGAACATATTTAGTCATAGTTTTCATTAATAAAATGAACACTGATGTTATAGAGGAGTGCTAAACTTAGAATGACTTCAGCAGATATAGACATGCACATGGAGAAGTGAGGCAAAAAGCAAGACCTTACTACCAATGTTCCTGTTCAATATAGTGTGATCGCTATGTATCCTTAGACTCAGATCTCTTTCATGTTATCACAGTGAGCTAAGGAGATAAGGCTATTTATTCTAGTCTTGTCGTGTGTCCTCATCAAAGACTCATATCATATTTATGATCTAAAGTTTGATATAAACAACATTTGGTAACTAGCTAACAAACAGTTGTGCATGAATGCTCTTTTAACTTCATTTTTTCAGTTAGACTTTGTGAATAACAAATAAAGATAAATACCAATAATCTTTTTGAATGGGCGGGGGGATTAATATAGATGTGCTGCCCACATATTTTACATGTGGGTAAATGCAGTTGTAGAATAGCACTCCACTTTCATGCTAGTAAATTCTCATTCAGACCAGATATCTTTAGCGAATGTTTTAAATGTTTGTTTTGTATTTTTGTTAACTTTTCATTGTAGCCATGTGAGCTCTTACAATATTGACCGTTTCTGTCAGCAGACAGTAAAGTGTTAGTATGTTTGCCCTATGTAAATTTACTCAGATGTTGCATGTAATTCTTTGTGCCCGAGGCTTCTGTTTAAGCTTTCGCAGGTCCTTTATTTACGGCTCATTGTTGTGAGAAGAATAGCTGATATTAATGTCTATTCATTACAGCTGGTCAGTGACACGTACCTATTGTAAAATGGAGAAGTGCTGATAGTTTTGACAGCTCTGAAAACGGCAAAAGGTTAAATATGGACTGAACTGGCAGGATTACATGCATACAAATATCAAAGTGGGCTACTTTACCGGAGCCATGTATGCTGATAGATTTTCCATATCTGTATTAAATAAGTTTGCACTGTAACCTTTTATTGTTACCAAGATAACTGAGTACTGTTCTTTTCTTTACAGAAAATGCAGAGCTGGTACAATGTAAGTAAACATTAACAGCCCCTCATTACGCATTTTGACTCCAGGGTACTTGACTTTGCTAATGTTTGTTTGATTTTAGTTCCTGACAGTTAGAACTACACTTGGTAAAAAGCTTATCATTGGTGCTGAAGAATTTTAGTGTTTGTCCTGTAGATAAATACACTGTTTTTCTCACTTGCTTCACCAAATATTCCAGTCTAGCCTAAGGCTGTTGACTGTAGTGCAGGCTAGTTGTGGGGTAGACTACTATGTCCTCTTTAATATTTCCTGTCCTCTCCCTCAGGTTCTCAGTCCCACATACAAACAGCGGAACGAGGATTTTCGTAAAATCTTTAAGAAACTTCCTGATGCAGAGCGACTTATAGTTGGTGAGTGAGACGCACATATGTCAGAGACACGTCGGCGTATGATAAATGTACGTATATGAGGGTGCTGTACCCACGTGGGGCGAGCTATACCTGTGTCACCGCACACTCGAGAAAGACTCAGCGAAACCCCTCAATTTAAAATCAGCCTCATGCATTGTAGAAGTGATTCCTGATACTAGCAAGTGTCTTTCTGTCAACTGACCTCTTTTTCTTCTCCCGTTTCTTCCCTCAGACTACTCTTGTGCCCTGCAGAAGGACATACTGCTTCAGGGACGCCTTTATCTGTCGGAGAATTGTCTTTGTTTCTACAGTAACATCTTCCGCTGGGAAACCACTGTAAGCCACGCACGCACTGTGTACACATTCGCATGCGCACAGGCAAACACGTGCCTGTTGTAACCTGGTTAATGTCACACCTGCAATCAGATAAGAAGTCCTTTTAATGCACCTGTTTGCAGATCAATATAGATACGCTCAGGCACTTGGTGAGATAAGAATATCGCACGGAGAAATACACACTGAAGCATACAGACAGTAAATCTCTCCCCTTCACTATTCAGATCACTATCCTGCTGAAAGACGTGACCTCTATGACCAAGGAGAAGACTGCCAAGCTCATCCCAAATGCCATCCAGATCAGCACTGACAATGAGAAGGTCAGACTCGAGCACAAATAATATTCGGTCCTGGTTAAGATATTCTCAAGGACTAAAGACTTCTTCCAAAAGCATATTTTTGTAGCGTATGAATTTTCTGTCCTTTTATGTTTTAAGGTAACTACTGCAACAAAAGCATAAAGCGCTAGCTATTGATACTGTTTACTTCAAGTAATGGTTTTTTGCTTGTGAAGCAGTATGAAATAAGCTGACTCAACTGTATCTCTACTCACCATGACAAAGCAAATATCTCAACAGAGGGAAACCAGTCGTCAAAATCCCCTGTCATTTTTTTTTTTTTTTTTTCTTGTCTAATGTCTCCTTCCTTCCTTCCCTCCCTCCTTCCTGTCCCACCGATATTCACCCTCTCAGCACTTCTTCACATCTTTCGGAGCAAGGGATCGCAGCTTCATGATGATTTTCCGTCTGTGGCAGAACGCACTGATGGACAAGGTACATCCTCCTCTCCCACCCTCCTGGCGGTTTTGGCTACTGCCTGGTGTGACACAGACAGTGGTTACCCTCTCAGAATAGAACACAATGTCAAGAAGCAGGAGATGGCTCGGGAGAACAATTTAAATCACTGCTATTGGCTGAGTTTGAATATAGAGATTTATTTGGATGGCACCGGTGCAGAAATGCGGCAGCTAAGTACAGCAATTGGCAGCAGACAGCGAGATGAAACTTTATGTGCAGTTGAAACACGAGTAAACACATCAAATGCTACATTGTGAAAACAGTGTTAATAGAGCATTAATTTCAAACTTTGTTGTGTAGCTTATATAATTAATTAAGTTTATCATGGAGGTCAACAGAATTTAGCGTAGTGCAAAATCCAAAAATATGATCATTGACGATGTCATTGAGTGTGATGAGTGACCCTTTTGAATTGACCAATGTATTAATTTATTTATAAGGGACAACACACATTAATTAACATTATTATGAGTTGACAGATTAACCAAAAGACTATTTTCTGTCTGCAGTCCCTGAGCTGGTTATACTTTAAAAGAAACTAACAAGAGATATATAAAAAAAAAACAGACAAGACAACATCAAACCACATGTAAGAGGATACGGCATAGATCAACGGAAACCTGATTAAAAAACCAATACAGGATAGACGCATACAAGATACACAACAAACAGACCCTTACGATAACTGACAAGACTTAACATCGCAATGAGTCACAAAGCTACTATCTTACAAACAAGAACACACACACACACGCTCCTAAAAGAACAAAACAGGCATGCAAGAGGCAGCCAACATTAGACATCACATATAGTATGCAGACTTTAGATACACTGAAGGACAGAGCATTTATCTACTGCATTATTTAGATAATGAAGTGGCTGTGTCCTCTGGTTTGATGTCCCCATTTTTAATCAGTCAGATCATACTGACTTAAGTGCCACCTCATTAAATCTTGTCATCCTGTTAACAGTCAGAATTGATTAGTTCTCAGCGCCCTTTGAATGCTAATAAAAACTCTCGCAGTATATTGCGCAACAAACAGAGGCATCCTGGACTACTGTATGTAGATAGCAGCAAAATAATCATTTGTCTTTGTGTTTGTCTTGCAGTCTCTGTCCCCCAAAGAGCTGTGGCACATTGTGCACCAGTGTTACGGCACTGAACTGGGCCTCACTAGTGAAGATGACGACTATGTCTCCCCCACTGCCGAACACATGAACGGCCTACTGTGAGTGGTCATGTGTAAAAAAAAAAAAAAAAAAGCAGACTAGTATATGGTGCAGTGCATGTTACTTAAGTGCCTTTTTATCTATACATGGATGCTTTTTAACACACTGATGTATGAGTATGTTCAGTGAGGAAAGCTAAGGATGTTTGTTTTACAACGATTAGTCGATTAAATCGATTAGTTGGCAATTATTAAATAAATCGCCAACATTTTTGAGAATCGATGAATTGTTTTGAGTCATTTTTTTAAGAAGAAAATGTCCATATTCTCTAATTCCAGCTTCCCAAATGTAAATATTTAGTCCTCTATGACAGTAGACAGTAAAGTGAATGTGATTACTTGCAAAACAGAAAAAAGCATCAGACAAAAAAAAAACATACTCCTCAGGTTCTTGTATTGCATGCATGTGCAAATACCACCAGACAAACTGACAGCTTGAGGGGTTTAGTGTTCTCTCTCTTTAACCAAACAAGCAAATCCTCACTAATTAGGAGACAGGGGTTGATTGTATGTGTGTGTATTTTCATCAGACCCTACTCAATTCATCAAGGTTATGAATTAGTGTTTTTAATGTAAACTACCATAACAGTTGGACCTGGTTGGTTAAATATTCCCCACCTCTGTCTCTTAAGTTCTCTTCACAAACACTCTCTCTCACAATGTGACTTCTTTGTGTCTCTCTGTTTCACCCGCTCTCACTTCCTCTCCCTCCATTCCCCAGGCCAGGAGACGAGTCAGTATCAGTCACAGATCTACTAGACCTGAGCTCAGTGTCGGTTCCCTCCACGGGCAGCTCTCCTCCGCCCCTGGTGCCCTGCAGTCAGGCCAGCCCTTCCTCAGCTACCAACCTCGGGGCCTCCTCTCCCCCTTCCTCCGCGTCCTGTCTGCCCATAGAGGTGCCTTCCTCATCTGGACGCAGACTCAGCTCTGACCCTCTCGAACCCAGCCCGCCCAGCTCCCACAGCTCGCTGCCATCCACCACTCCCACCAACACTTCTGTCTCTGCGCTGGCCTCTGCTTCTGCATCTTTTGTGAGTGTTCTTCTTAACATCCACATGTACTTTGGCGTACAACACTGCAATAGCTTGTCTTTGACACAGTAGTGTTTCTAATCTAAACCTACAGCTCCTGTCAACACAGTTCAGTAAACACAGTTCTTTTTGATTTTAATTTTGGTGCAGTATGATAGATGATTGATGTGTGTGTTTGTGTAATGTGCAGTGTAGTTAGCAAGTAAATAATGGTATCACTGCAGCTATGAGTCAGTTTATATTGGATATACAAATCTGAGTTGTGCACTGTCTAACATATCCAGTACAAGCTGGCATTAGTAGAGCTGAATAGTTGCTTTTTAACACAAACATTAATAATTTACTTCAGCAGAAAATGTTCTTCTTCATCAACTATTTTGAAAATACCCTTATCAAAGAGTGATTTTATGTAACTGTACAGTTCGTAACACACACTTGATTACAAAAGTACATCATCTAGGCAACGCATGTTTACTTGTCTAACACCATCTTTATATTTTTCACCATTCAAAACACAATAAAGAAGGACAGCGAGCTCAAATGAAATGGAATAAAATGGAATGTGATATAAAATTGGACAAAAATGAAAGACATGAAATACAAGATGTATATTTAGTATTTAAGGATGTGAAATAGCTATTTATGTAGTTGTCTTGGTTGACTCTGTGTCCAATCAGTTCTGCTCATGAACAGCTGCTCTGGTTGTTTCCCCTGCAGTTGATCTTGATACGGGCAAATCAAGCCCCAGCCAAGATAAAGTGAATAAATGGAGGGCTGTGTTGACTGAGTCGGTTTCACATTAATTGCACGGCTGTAGTGGTATGTCTGCTCAGCATCAACACGAGGTCAGCCCAGCTGAGGCCTCTTTCCTCTCAAGTCATATGACAATGGGGTGATTTCTCTACAAACCTCTCGCTAACTGTCCTCTGGTGCGCTTTTCTCCTCTCGCTGCATCAGAATCTGGAAGAGGGTGGGGACAGCCTGTCCGAGTCAGCCAATCACATGCTGCCCCCGCCACCCACCAGCCTGGGAAACCTCTCCTCACTGGACATCACAAACGATGAGGAACTGCCCACAGACCCCAGCAACTCCTCTGACACACAAGAAGAGAGTAAGTGCTGGAGAATGCATTGATTATAAGACATTTAAAGTGTTGTTAATTCAGTGATTATGTTTTTTGTGAATCATTTTACTAATTACATCTTTGTGATGTCTGTTATGCTGTTTGTGTTTATTGTTAAACTATTCTCTATACCTGCTGTGCCTTCTAAGTTTAGTGTATTTTATTTATCTTACTGTGAACTAACATTGTCTTTGTGCTACGCAAGTAAATGTTATTACAGTGAGTTCCTCTTCAGACAGTGTATAACTTCTATAAACCTGTAGTTTCTTACTGCTTCATTGCATCCAACCTTTCAGCTTTCTGCATCAACAGTAATTGCAGTGAAGGGTTTTTTTTTTTTTTTTTTAAACTGTGGAGTGAGTTACTGACATGAGTGAACATGTCCTGAACTAAATCAAAGAATTTCTTCGGAAGATTATGTCCACCAGAGCCAAAAATAATGTGCATGTTATTAAATTGTAGTTATATGCATGTTGTTTTGGTTGCTGTCAGATGATCAACCTGAAATTACCTACAACTTGACAAATTAATGATAGGATTGCTTGGGGATTTAATATTAAGTGGAGAGGGTACAGAAGATTTGAATGTGCAAACCAGAGTCTGCTCAGTAGGCCTTAACTCATGCAGAAATAAGCAAATGCATACACTAACAATCTGTGTGTTCCCATGAAATCATTTGCCAAAGCTTTGCTATCACCGCTAGAGTAAGTGTTATTATTAAAATATGAAATTTCCCTCTCACGCACATAAAAGTGTTGATTTACATATGTTGGGAAAAGACGTTCAGAAAGATTTAACGGTGCATTCGGACCTGCACAGAATCAGTAACTCTGACCAAAAGATATTTCACCACAACAAAAGGGGGGTTGAATCATTACTAAAATAACCAGGAAAAGAAGCACATGAATCTATTTTGCTCCCGACCCTCAGGTGAAGTGGAGTCATTCTGTGCTGACCTGAGTGGGCGGCTGCACATCAACACCGCGGTCCGCATGAGTGTAGACAAGCTGCACGACCTGCTCTTCTCTGCTGACACACACTTCATCCAGCACCTCTTCTCCCAACGACACTTCACTGGTATGTAAAGCACACACCCACACACACGCACACACACACACACACACATAATCTTGTATATGCTTGCACACAGTCAAGTCTTTTCTAGGGTTGTACAACTAGCATTTATTTATTTATTAATGATGAAATATTAAAGCCCTTTTTGTTTTATGTCTGGTTATTGGCCACATGTTTGAGAGTTCTTTTCTAATGCTTTGAAACTGTTTTAAGCTTTGATGTGATGTTCCTACGTTTCCCAGAATGCATTTTAGGCAGAACTTTGATAGAACGTGCATTAACTTGTTGCATAACATTAAGCGCAAGAGAGCAAGTTTTTCCTGTTAAGACAGCGACGGTTACGGACACCCTGTGTTTGTCGTTGCTCCATTCCTTACTGGACTGTTGGTGCTGCTGTCGTGGAAATCCCACTTTTATTCTTAATGTCTGACGCTAGAACCTGATGTTTCACTGTTTGATGTTTTAGATACTGAGACATTTTTCTGCCATTAAACTAATTTATGCAAGTATGTATTTGTATAGGGATAAGAATAAGAAAAACACACCTGCAAACATTTCTACTTGTGTTTTTTTGTTTTTTGTTTTTTTAATTTTGAAAGTAGTTTTGTTGCTCTTGTGAAGCTTCCGTGCAACTCGGTCCAACTGATAAACACAAACGTGATAATGTAATGTAATTTCAAAACTGAAGCACTTCTTAACCCCCACCACTCAGAAACATGCTGTAGCCCACTGTATTGTGCCACTAATGAGGGAACCACACTAGTTGTTTACGCTGGGTTAACCACCCTCCATCACTGGTTGTTTTTTTTTTTATCCAAGGCCCTGTATCGTCACTTCATAACAATGACTTCAGTTGGCCTGACATTTGAAGTCCTCTTTGCATAAATGGAGTATCTATTTTGGAGATTTTTCTGTAGTTTAAATGAGGACAGAGCCATGAAGTTGGCCTGTGGCTACCCCAGTCGGAGGCCCTGCCTACTTGGGAACATTGTGCTGCTCTAATTGGGGCATTTCTTTCTTTCCTTTCTTTTTATGAAGGAGCGTGGATTGACCCTCTTTTTTTTTTCCTCTCTCTCCCTTCACCCTGTCTGAATCTCGTGGTCTCTCTTCTTTTCATTCATAAATTCCCAACCTCTCGTATCCTTTCGTTCTCTCATTTTCACAAAATCTCTTGGGACTTAACGTCTCTTGTTCTCTCGTGACTCGCTCATGTTCTCCCTCTCTTCTTTCCCTCTCTCAGACCTGTCGGTGGGCGAGTGGCAGCAGGACAGCAGCAGTGGGAACACCAGCCGTGTGCTCAGCTACACCATCGCCCTCAACAACCCCCTCGGCCCCAAGACTGCCCCTGTGGTGGAGACGCAGGTCAGTCCTTAACAAACACAGGCCTTTTTTTAATTTCAACAGTTAGCCCTTTCAGCACACAGGCTTTGTTTAGGAGCAAATAACTTGAGAAGAACGCTGTACTTATTAAACCTGAACTGGAGTGGAGCTACCTCTGGTGTCTTATTAAGTAATGGATTAACAAGTAATGTCTTTTAATTTTTGCTTTGTGTTGGCTCCAGTTTGTATTCAGAAGTGCAGAATTCACAGCTAAAAGTGATCGTCTCTTCTCACAAAAATGCATTTACACATCCTAAAAAAACAAATAAACATTGATTTCAGAAGTGACATACATATATATATATATATATATATATATATATATATATATAAAATTAGTATAAACATGTACTCAGACCATATCATTGCCGTCCTAAAGTTAAAACTTCAAAAGTCCTTCAGTTAGAAGATACTAACATCTTATCCAGTAGAAGTTGGTGTAATTACTTCTTAATATTAAGTATTGGTTACAATTTTCCCTCAAAGCATTTTGCTTAATTTATTTTCAAAATGAATTCAATTTTTATAGCACTCATATTAATTCCCTCGTGGTGGTGCTGTACTGCTGTTAAATGCACACAAAGCAAAAAACTGACTGATTTAATATTGTCTACACAGTGGAAGTATTTTTTTTTTTGACAGCCCAACAATGTGAGGTTGTATAAGTTGTAAAATTGATTTCCTTTTCCCTGAAACACTAAATGAAAACTGAAACGTACAGCAACTTTCAGCAGTTAATCATCCGTCAGAGGCCATAACTTGCAGAAGGCTCAGTTTAGAGTTTATGTGTCACAGAAAACCAGTACACATGCATGCCAATAACTATCCACCTCCATTTTTCTCCCTGCTTCTAGACGTTGCATAAGAGCAGTGCCCGGGGTGAGTGCTTCGTGGTGGACTCAGAGGTCATCACCTCAGGCATCCCCTACCAGGACTACTTCTACACTGTCCACAGATACTGCCTCACCTCCATCAACAAGCACAAGAGTCGGCTCAGGTGGGGTTTGTCTTTCACTTTGAGCTCACTCGTGAACCGTGAAAACCTCAGTCAAAACAGAAAAGCCACAAGTGGATAACTGTCACACTCAAGATTACACTCCTGTTGAATGTGTTGCTCTTGATGACAGATCTTCTTACTGTTGCATCATTAGTTATATATGCAGAAACCAAAACAACTGTTAGTAGAGAATTTTACATTCTTTGTAGGATTCACGATAAAAACTTAAATCAGGGATTTATGTTGGTAATTTATATCTTGATGCTACAGGTGATAATAGTCCTATCCATGATTAGGACCAAAACAAGGAGCTGACACATGACTTAAAGTAATCATTTTTATTAAATAAGATAAAAGAACATACAGCAGCACCACATGCTTTGGAAACCAGTAACACCAGTGGTGTATGATATGACTAGGATGAGTGGAAAGTATATGTGGTTGTGTTCTGAGGCGCAGAAGGAAAGGAAGTCCAAACACTGATTCAGGTTATATACTGATGACCTGTACTCTGCTTGCCAGTTTCCTGCAAGAGGAAGAATGACACAGAATTAAACTGAAGTCTTGACAGAGAAGAGAGAGAGAGAGAGAGAGAGAGAGAGAGCCGTCTCATACAAACATTTGATCCATAGGATCCTTGTTGTTTACGTATGTGCTGTCAGTTTACAGAAAAATAGATGATGCAAACTGTAGCTGAGCGCTGAAGTCTCTTACCTTGGAGACCAGAAACTCTCGCTGGTATATGAAATAATCCCATCAGAGCTTTCTCTCCCTTGTTTCATCTAGTCTCCCTTGCTGCTTTCCTTCTATTTAAAGAAGTCAGTCTTAACACTAAACTGCTACTAGTGATGTCAGTGGTTTCTCTTTCGTCGGACGTTACCTGCCAAACATCTTGTACATGATTTGATGAGATATGAGCATATTTCTAGTATAGGTACAGTAGGTTCTAAATATGTTGAGGCCTCTTCCTCCCATTTTTTTCAGCAATCACAGGAAGGGAAAAAAAGCAGACACAGTAGTTTCTCTGCTGACAGTCAATCATTAGACCATTGTGCAATATGTCCTTAAGAGATGTTTCACTTAAGACTTGTGACTCCATGACTGTCTCCTTCTCATTAACATCTTCAGGTCAATAAATTCAGTGGTAGTATATTCTGGCCAAGCTGTGTTTTATTATAAAAGCAGGTCTATTGTTTTGCAAACCTTGGTGTACAGCTTTCTTTCGAAATTACTTTGCTTAGACACACAGTTCCTGCTTGTAGTCAAGATTTGGGTGAAATTCATGAGAAATGAAGTATGTCATCACAAAATTTTAATTGCAACACTTCCAGTGAACTTTACTGGTTAATTGTAGAGCATAATGTGTCCATCAGTGGAATTATCCTTCATAAAATTATAAAAGGTGTTTTCATTTTTTTAAAAGACAAAATTTAAAAGATATCTGATCCTGGTATTTGGATCGTCTATGTCTGTGTTTTAAACAGGGTTTGTTTTCTCTTCCTCTACCCAGAGTTTCCTCAGACATCTGCTACAGGAAGCAGCCGTGGAGCCTTGTGAAAGCCCTGATTGAAAAGAACACCTGGAGCGGTATTGAGGAGTACTACAGACACATGGGTGAGTCACATGGTCTGCCTCCTCCAGCGTTACACTGTATACTCACACCCTGTGGAAACCGAACTGACCTATTCAGGCTTATTTCCCTTTTCTTAACAACCGAACAGAAGTGTAGCGAAACTGCTCAAACAGGGGAACATTGAATATAAAGGCCAAATGCATGTTGTTTCATGTTACATGCGCTACCTGTGTTGGAGCCTTAATATAGCTGCAAGCATTATGTACAAAACCAGAATATTCTCTTTGTAACCAGTTAGACTGTCTTAGCCAGCCAAGTATCAGAGAGTACCAGAAATGTCTTCATGTGAGGATTTTAGAAATCTGAATGGATGTTTTAAATTTGTTAAATTCTGGTGTCAGTACCTGTGATTCGGTATGAACGCCAAAAAATATGTTAATAGTTTGCTCTAAATTTAAATTCCCCTTCCACTAAAAAAAAAAAAAAAAAAGTTTTGCTTATTGATACTTCACTTGGACGTATGTGTAGAGTTTGATCCTGTTTTCACATTCATCTGCTGAAAGGGGAAAGTTTCTCTGTGTGTCACCTTCCATCTAAGTTGAAGACAAATACATGCAAGAATGATTTTGTGACAACTAGTTTGGAAGTCAGTTGTGATCAAATATGCAACTTGCACAAGTGAAAATCTACATCTACTTCTTCTCCCTAATTGAAAAATCCAGAATCTCTGAATATATTATATATTTCTTTATGAATACACAAATATATTTTGGTTTCAAAAGCGTAACTTCTTCTTCTTCTTCTTCTTCACTGAAAAGTCCTTTCTCAGTGAATGTATGTATGTTTCCACATTTAACTTCTTTGTGGAAAAAACACACCAGACACACATCATTATTCAAAGCAGGGTATTTTCAATTGTAAAACATGTCTTGAGGGGATTTTTAAACACAAAAATATATTTTTGAATAAAATAAGACTCTGTTTGTTGTTTTCGCATGGAGGCATATAAGAACTTGGCCCACATAAGATATGCTATACAATTGGCAAAACTACTATTTAAATAAGGCAATTTAGGCTTAAAGCATCAAATATTGATGCCAACATTTGGTGCTTGACAGGTTTTCATACGCAAGAGTGACTGACACAATTTGATTGGTACTTCTTTCCTGAAAATGTGTTCTGATTGGATATTCAGCTATATTTAGGACATGTTGTGACAGTTGGGCGGGAGAGCTTGTGTTTGACCTCTATTCTACTTTCCTGGGTTATGTGTATTTTAATTCCTCCATCTATCCGCTTTCCCACCATGCAGAGAGCGAAGTGTGCAAGCTGGAGACACTACTGCAGTCTGAGGTTTCCGTGGTAACCACAGGCGAAGCAGTGGGCGCCGACGCATCCAAGACCCCGCCGGCCCTGCGCCGCCGCAAACGCACCTGCTCTCGAAGGCAAGGCGAGAGGGAGAGAGAGAGGGAGGGAGGAGGCATGGGCGCCGGAGACCGAGGGGACAGAGGCGTCGGAGAGGAGAGGGACAGGAGAGAAGCCAGTAAGTCAGCCAGGAGAAAATTGTTGAAGTGATTTGGACTGATGTTTGAATTTCAATCTTTGCTACTAAGTGAAGGTCATGTTCACAAGCTAAAAAGCCTGAATCCATCATCTGTACAATACAGCCCTCTGGTGGTTATGTTTGGAGTTGCATGATAGAAACAGAAAAGGTCAGGATTCTTTTTTGGGATGTCAAGACACTTTGAGAGGAATAATCAGGACAAAGTTAAAGACTGAGAAAGAAGTGGAAACTGCTCAATTTCACAAAAGAATTATTTTACTGAATTGCTCACTATTTTTGACCCGGAGAAATCACAGATAGAAACTGTAGGCGTTTGTGTACTATTTTTAGGTCCTAGGAAACATTACAGTTTAGTTATGTAAACGTGTGTAAAACCAAATTGCTCAAAGAAAATCTTTTTTTTTTTTTCCGTAGGTGCTCAGTATATGAAGCTGGGGGAGCGTTCGCGTGGTGGAGGACAGAACAGTATATCCACCATCTTGCTCATAGTCAGCTTCATGTAAGTTCAAGCGTATGTGTATGTGTGTGCTGTGTGTTTTTCCATGAGTAACAGCAGATATTCATACTGTTCTGTATGTCCCCTTCTGGCTATTTTCATTCAAGGTAGTTTCCAGCATGTTTTATGTTTTACTGAGTACTGAATAGATGAATCATGTCTTATTCATCTTATAACCAATGAATTGCACAAAAAAGAGAGGAGTGTCTAAATGGAGATAAGAAAGGGATTTTCTATAAAGTGGAAATACTTCACAAGCTTCTTACTCCAAATACTGAAGGTCCTGATACAGAATAATTAAGCTGACCAGACTGATAAGAATACAAGTTTAACTTAAATTGATGCACATTAACCAGAGAACAGACTTACCTTTTAATTTGATCTGTTACTGAATAAATGTTAATTAGCTACAGCTGAGCTAATCTGCCACCGGTGATGAGACACTGACTACGTTTACATGCACAAAATATTCCGGTTTTTGCCCTTATTCTGAAAAAGACAATATTCCTACTAAGCTGTTTACATGGCTAATATTCCTGTTTACATGCAGAGGGTTTTCAGGGTTTGCTCCAGTGGGAACGGGAATCACAAGATCTCTGCAGGCAGTGAAGTAAACCAGCGAGGTGGAAAAACATTAGTGAGCTGCTGCCTGATATTTATAAGTGATATTGATATGACTGACATTGTAAATTTATAGTTACAAGCACATCCAGTACCTCGGTTGTCCCATGATGTTTACTACACCGCCGAGTGTTGTTGGTGCATCACACCAAGTCGTCACCGTCGGTCAGGATTTCATAACCAATCCCCTCCGTCCCCGTCGTGGAGGAGGCGCGCTCTGTTTTTCCAGCCCGCCCTCAACAGCTCTCCACTCTCCTCTCATTCCTCTCCTGCGTCTGCCTTCCTGTTTACGATATGTCATTTTGGCTGCGCAGGGATAAACAGGCAAGAGGCACGTGTGTCGCGAACTGTGGTTTAAAAACCCCAATTGAGACACATATTCCGAATGCGCTGTATACATCCAAAGAATGCTCCTAAAACCCAAATAATAACAGCGTATCCCACGTCTCAATCGGATCAAATTCGAAATATTGTCATTTTTCGGAATAATAGTGGAATATTAGTGTGCATGTAAACGTAGTTAGTGACGGTTGGCTGCTACCTATATGTTTTCCATCGCTCTTTGCCAATATCAAAGCATTACTAGAGACAAAAAGTTTGATAACAGAGTCGTCAGTGGCAGAGCTTAATGAGTTCCACCTCTAAATACTGTATATCCTTTCCTATAATATAGAGGAATGTTAAGAGGTTTCACATGTTCACATATCCCAGTTGTTCGGAAATAAACATATATATATATATATATATATATATATATATATATATATATATATACACGGTTTCAGTTTCTACCCAATCAAATCCCTTGTTTGTTTGTATATTTCTGAATAAATTGGTTTTCTGCTGTCTTGGTTCTGTTCACGTCTGAATGCTCCCCTCATTCAGCCACACTGGATATTGATCCTCTGTATACTAACAGCCTCACGATGCCTTTCTATTTCTGCTATTTCTCTTCTTTTCCCCTCCTTTCTGCATTACTTCTTGTGCATAGGATCTGTATCAGGTACTGTATGAGAGGCTTTGATTTTTATACCACTGGCTGCATAAATAAAATACTGATGAGGGAATCATTTTCTTAAGGGAAAAATCCACCCTTATAAATCTGTAACGATGCATTCAGATTGTGAAACTAATATTTAGTTTTCATTCTTCACACAAATTTTACTTCTTTTGAGTTTTGCTGCCCTTGTTTGTTTGACACAAACATCCAAAATACTGGACAGGAGTTTGCTTGCAAAACACACAAAGTAAATGTGTGTATGTGTAAGTTGAGTGTGACTCTTGACACATGATGATTGTGCAGAACAGTGAGACTAGAGAGAAATCCCTATTCAGGTATTAAACTAGAAATATTACATGATGTCATCTACATATGAGCAACACTTCAGCCCAGGAATTCAACATGAATGTTAGTAGTATTTATCTGCAGCGCTGATGTTTGCCTGTGGGTGGATTTTTCCTGTAATAAAGTTGTGTTTTGATTGAGAATTGAGTTGTGAGTGAATGGACCTCCTCAATATTTACAAACCCTGAAATATTTGTCTATATTCTCTAGAAATAAGTTCGGAAAAAAGGCGACACTCCATAGTTAAAAACATTGAAAAGAATCACGTCATGTATTGATTTTTTTTTTTTTTTTTTAGAGGAATTTATTCACAATCAATAGGCTGACAAATCTGCCAACGCGTTTCGGCATAAAGCCTTCCTCAGAGCATGTGTGGCAGCAGTTTATAAAGGACACATCATGTGATCACCAATCAACAGTAAACACTTATACCTGTACACCTGAGAGGGGGTCCTCTACTCCACCCCCACACATCTGCATCAGCAGAATTGTCAGCCTATTGACTGTGAATAAATCCATCTAAAAGATCAATACATGAGGTGATTCATTTTGAAAAAAAAGATGGAGTGCGGTTGTTTTCCTCCCCCTGAAATATTTGTGTTTGTTTATTTTGTTCTGGCATTTTCCTTAATGATGTTCTTTTAGTGTTTCTTTGATGTTTGTTCACCATTTTTTGAACTTTTTTTATTCCAGTCAGTAAATTTGACAGTCCTCTTCTCTCTCTCGTCAGTCTGGTGGTGCTGGTGGCTCTCAACATGCTGCTGTTCTACAAGCTGTACGCTCTAGAAAGAGCGGCCCATACACTGGAGACATGGCACTCCTATTCTGTTGCTGACAGGTAAACACACCCCACTGTTTTCCATACAAATATAACCGCTCTATTCTCTCCATTCCTCACTCAGGGGGATCGTGGTGTTAATTGGCCTTTGTTCTCAGGCTTATAAGAGTTATTCTTGTGGGATCTTTGCTCTGAAATATCACAATATTATTATATAGCAACAAATCTTGCCTTTTGCAAGTTAAGTGGATGAAAATGACTCAAAGGAGTAGTTTGACATTTTGGGAAATATGCATATTTGCTTTCTTGCTGAGAGCTCGATACCAGTCTCATATGTGTTTGGTGATATGAGGTTGCAGCCAGCAGCTGCGTAGCTTAGTTTAGCATAAAGACGTGAAAGAAGAAAGACATGAAAGGACACACAATGGAAGGACACAGCTAGCCTGGCTCTCTCCGAAGGTAACAAAATCAGCCTACATACTATATGTTGTTTGTTTAAACCAAAGTGTAAAATTGTGATGTTCCAGGGGGGTTATGTGCCGGACTACTGTATAACTTGGCTGGTTTTTGTACAATTTAAACATACAAGATATATAACGTTTTTATTATTGAATTTTAGAGGTGCTTGTAGGTGGATTTTGTTACCTTTGGATGGAGCCTGTTTCAAGTCTTTATGCTAAGCTAAGCCAACCAGCTGCTGGCTCCAGCTTCATATTTATTGTACTAACATAGATAGAGAGATACTTTATTCATCCCAAAGCGAACATAAATGAGAGTGGTATCAATTTTCTCATCTAACTGTCAAATAAGCGAGTAAGTTTTTCTTAAAATGTCGGAAGAATTCTTTCAGCAGTGCGAATGACTCTGCACTTCCATGTACTTATTCTTCTCCTCCTTTTCTCCTCCGGCTTTCCTTCTTCCCCTCTCCTCAGTCCTCTTCCCCAGACGGCTGGAGAGTGGGCTCAGGTCTTGCAGCTCCAGAGGCAGTTCCACCAGGCACAGCTCAGCAAGTGGCAGCAGATCCTACAATCCTCTGTCACACTTCTCGACCAGGTACGTGCGTTTATTTTACTGCGAAGCAAGACGCTCGCAGGGCCGGTCGGCAAGCCGTACGTCACACAAACTGCTGGTGCTCATAATGTGCTTAATGACATCACTGCGTTGTGTAATCCAATATACCCTTCAACCTCTTTCTCTCACCCTCCCCCATCACCCCAACCATGTTTATCCTCCAGATGAAGCAGTCGTTAGAAAAGCTCCATAAGGGCATCGTGGTCCCAGAGGTGCAGCAGGATCCCACCACTGACACCTTCACAGAGACCCTGACTGAGGCCTGAGTCCCACCTCCTCTGGCCAACACACCCACCCACCCACCCTTCCCGACTGTCTCCCACCTCTGAACACACCCTGGTGGACTGTTAGAGTAGAAACTGGGGGGCTGGTCAACGTGGATCAGGACGCAGTTTGCTCTCTTCTTTCAGAATTGAAAACCAGGAGTGGGACATATGGGGGAACTACATCACCCACAAATCTTCTGGCCTGACTGACTTGAAATGGCGACGTTCGCCCTCAGCCTCAACCAGTAACAACTTCATTCAGACAGGAAGCTATCAGGACCACAGCAATAATTTACCTACAGCTGCAAGTCATCTGTATGTAGAGTATGGAAACAGGCCACAGGTGGGCCGATTCAAACCATTTACTCCTCAGAAAAAGATGTTTCGAAATGGCCAACCACGTTTCAGAACGACTTGAATTCAGACCTACCTGTTTTCGGACCCCGCCCCCCTCTTCCTTCCCCCCATTTCTCGACTATCACAGAATTCAGCTCCTCTTACAACATTTCAAAAGTTTAGTGGGATCAGTGATTCTGGAAAGTGGGAGCTTTTTCTCCTAGTCCTGGGAACAGTTTAGATACCTTTGCCTCTAGTGAATGCCTGCTGAAACAAAAAAAAAAAGGGGAGGGGGGGGGGGGGGGGGGTGGGAGGGGTTGCCAGCTGTCTGGATGTGACGAACAAACACCCGAACGAGAACGCTGACCGGAGCAGGAAGCTCTCGGTCATCCATCTCTCGCTCTTTCCATCAGGGATTCGCTCTTCCACGTCGGGAGTTGAGTCCCGTCAAAGGTCGTCCGAACAATTCAACACCAGACACCTTTTTTTTTTTTTCACCGCTATTTTTTTTTTAGATGTAAATTTTACATCTGAAAGTAAATTCCAAACAGACTTCCTTCCTTCCTCCTCCTCCAATCCTATCGCGATTTTATCTTTTTTGAAAATCAGTGTGATGGATCGTTTGTTTGGACAGCAAGCTGCGTCTGACTATTTCTCAGACCGTTACAGTATTTATTATTACCAATGACTCTTGATCTGAAGTCCTGTCCTGCTCGTTGGAAGTCATTCGGTGGGTATTTTGTGCTCTGAATTAGCTGTTGCAGTGCGGACCAAGAGGAGCTTAATGAGAATGATTACTGGTCACAGCAATAATGACAATAGTGATTCTAGTACTTTTTGAATGTTTCAAACAAAGTAGTATATAATAATAATAATAATAAATTGTGTGTGAATGTGCGTAGAGGCAGTGATTTAAAAAAAAAAAAAAAAAACAACAAAAAACAACCAAGCAAAGAAGATTTTGACTTGACAGATGTGCGTGTGTATGTTCATGAGGAGTCCTCAATGTTGCATTTTCAGATGTTACATATTCACATTATTGTTTGTTGTTTTTTTTTTTTTTTTTTTTTTTTTTTGAGATTTCTCTTTTCAAATTTGGTCGCTCAGTCTTTGTATCATGGAGCCAGACCTCAACATTTCAGGATTACCATAGACTTGATCAGGTTGAAACCTCAAATTTAAGAACAGCTACTTCATAGTCCAACTGGGCCGGACGTTTTAAAAACAAAAGGACCAACCAGAATTTTTGTAGGCCCGGGTGAAGAAAAAGGGAATCTGTTTTGCAGTATCGTTTCTTTGTGTGTTTGTAATATTAATTTGACTCACTCGTCTTCTTTTTATTGAATTCCTTTTTTTTTCATTTTCTATCTTTATTATTTTGTCGTCTTTATTCGTCATTTCTTTTCAGCCTTTTTCCCTCCGTCCACTCGATTCCTGACTTTCTGATGATGTAAAAAAAAAAAAAGAGAAAAGGTCTCACCCATCTGTAACCCCCTCTTTGTTTTCTTCTTCTTCTTCTTCTGCTTCTCAGCATTCAACCCCACTCTTCCTCTCTTTTCTCTATGATGTGTGCTCGCTCTTCCCCTTCACCTGCTCGCTCGCTCTCTCTCTCTCTCTTTTTCACTGCAAATGGCGGCTACAGAAGCATGTGGGCCCTGCTGTGCATGGCCATTCGTGGATAACAAAAGGGTGTAATATTTATTTAGGGGAGGGATTGGGGGTGGGGGTGGGGTGGGGTGGGGTGGTTTATTGAGGGAGAGAGAGAGACAGATGAGGAGCGGGGATGAGAATGTACTGTAAAGATGTGATTGTACGCCACGCCATGGAGATAAAAGACAAGATCTAAAACATGCAACAACTCTGTGCTCGTCTTTGAGTCTGTGTGTGTCTTTACCTCAAACATTTGGGTCAAATTTTGCTGTGAATTGCAGTGGAACTACTATTATTTGTTTTTCTATCTATTATTTAGTTGTTTAATCATTTGGTCCATAAAACATCAGAAAATAGTTTAAAAAAAAAAAAGATAATATCCCAAAACCCAAGCTGACATATTTAAAAACAGTCCAAAACCCAAAGATATTCAGTTTAATGTCACAGAAACTTATGAAAACTATCACAGTTGAGAAGCTGCAACCTGTGAATTTTTGGCATCTTATAAATTGTTTGGAATATAAATTTTCTGTCAATTACCAGATTGATTAATTGACTAATTGTTTCAGCTCTCTTGTTAACATTATATCAAGTCTGAGTCAGTGAAAATCAAATCTTTCAAAAAAATAAGATTTATTCAGACACCTGACATTTGTTTTTATTTTTTATTTACTGAATGAAGCAGAGAAGAAGCCATAAAGTAAAGCTGCAACTAACAATTGTCATTAATTGTCCTACTGAGAATGTACATGATTCATTGTTAAGTTAAGTAGAAAAATAATAACCAGCGTCTTGTTTATCTGACCAACAGTCCAAAACCCAGATATTCAGTTTATTATAATATCACAAAGAAGCAGCAAATCATCACATTTAAGAAGCTGCAACCAGCATTTTTTTTTGGCATTTCTGCTTAGAAAATGAAACAATTTATTAAAAATTAATTTTCTGACGACCAACTAATCATTTAACTTCTACTTTAGTGGTTTGAATGAATGAAAATCAAATCATTCAAAAAAGAAAGATTGATGTAAACTGATGTGATGATGCTTATGTTGTCAGATCTGATCAAACTCACACAGACCTGATGAAGCAAATTAGCTTTCGTTTTCCATTGATTACTTTTAATAAGTAATAAGGATGTTTTCCAAACTTAAACTCTGATTGTTTCTAATTTAGTCATGATGAGTATACATAAGTATTAAACATTTGAAACCAAGTTTTCAGGGGATTTAGAGGAAAAGGAAAAAAAAAATCCATCCATCCAACTACATGTAGCTTGAAATTCAAAATGATTAAAGAAGGAGAAATGTCCTTTTGTTAAAATAAGGTGCTGCTGAACAACATACAAGACTAAATATGCCTTAAAAACAACAAGCAGCTGCTCCTCTCATTTTCCTGGAAGTGTTTCATCTCCTCAACTCCTACACACATTTTTTTTTTCAGTGTCTTTGCTGGTGTTTGACTGAGTTTTCATTGTACCAATGGTTGCATTGGTGTAGCATAGTTTACCTTCAGTCTGTTAAAAAAAAACAGATGGGTGGAAATGGACTTTTAAGTGTGATTTGAAAACACCTCACAGCATATCAACCACCTACACATCTACCACTTATATACGATCAGAAGAATTCAGATGAGACGCGGGCTGATTTTCTCAAAAGAACTTTATTTTCTTTCAATATATCACTTTTTTTTTTCTTCCACACCTACACATGAAGTGAAAACTGCAGTAATTTGTTGCTGAAAGAAAACGCGTGGACACAAGCAGACCACAATAGTGTGGGAGACAGTGTGGTCTTCATTTCAGTGGTTGATTCATCTGTGCAGGAAAAGGCCTTTAGATGATGTAAACTGATGCGTAAACCACTCAGTAAGCAGAGTAGAAGTTGCCTGAATCATTTTTAAACTTGCATCCCACTGTCTGTGTTCATACTGATTAAAAAAAACATATTGTGGTCTTTGCTCATTCCATCAGTAACCATGCAGTTATACTGTTTTAAGTTAGAAATTTCTGTGTCCTCTTCTCTGTAGGGGAGTTTTTTGGGGGTAAAATAATTTCCTTGGAACTTAATTTAGACCCTGGTTCCTCCGGTGGAAACGCAGGTAGAGGAATTAAGTCCCTAAAAGGGTTCTTAGTCCCTGGGTAAAGTTCCTACAGTCAAAACGTGGTTAAAATGTATCAAACTGATGATTGGTACAAAATAGATAAACAGTAAACATGCAGAACGGCAGTGTTTGGCTGCCATCTAGTGTTCAACAAAAGTCATTAACCTTGCTGTCTAAAAAGAGGTGCAAGTTTTTTTTTACGAACACAAGGCTTCAGCTCTTTGCTTTTCCCCTTTGGTTTGCACTGGTTTCACTCTGGGAGGCACACTGGACAGGTTTTGTGGTACATTTGCCCACGGCAGTTACATAATGGCAGTTAGCTAAGCCCTTAAGTTTCTACAAAGACACTAAAACATTTGTGTGAAGTTACACATCTGTGGGAAAGTTTCCACTGGAGACAAATTCAGATAAAAGTGACAAGTTTCATATCACATCTCTACATAAATTGGTTGAGCTGTTTTTAATGTGATTACTTCAAAATGGGTCTGGTGCAATAAAGTGGGCATCATCTTCTCATATGTCACAGGAAGTCACACTTTGGCCTCAGATACCATTTAATCCTCACCACCGAATGTAGTGAGATGTTTTCTGAGCATTGAGACTCGAAGAGCAATTTAATGTCTGCAGTGGGCCTGCTGGGTTCAGCAGCCAGTTTAAAGGGGGATGATGGTCTGCTGAAAAGGGGCCTGTCATACCTCAATTAAACAGAAATTCAGCTTTAAATTGTTAGCATTATGCATTATGAGCTCTCAGGATTAAGGAAAACACAGCAAAAACATCACTTTGTTGTCTGAAACAGGGTCTCATTTCAGTTCTACCAATATGAAACATCAAAAACATGACTGATAATATATTTTTCTGGAAAGTTTAACCTCAAATTTACAGTGCCTGATTACTGCATTTGCCCTTATTTGAGAGCTAATAACTCTGAGAACACGTGAAATCTTCATCAAACATTCTCCACTGACGAGCTAAACATTCAGCAGAATTCACACTTAACACAGATAACATTTCTCTTGTTCAACAGACGTGTGAATGTGTGATCCTGAAGTAAAATATAAGACGGGAGATCACGTACAGCGACTTCTCAGCTGATGTGTGACAATCATGACTCTTCACAGCTGCTCCAAAAGTGACGGTGCACCTCACATTCTCACATTAGCTCTCTAATTCTGTATGTTAAAACGTTGAAAGAAAGACAGAAAGAAAAGTAAGAGTTTGTATGTGTTGCCAGCTCAGGTTTGACCATTTTCATTGGTTTGACAGGTTATCAGGCTGATAAATATGTATTTCAAGTTGTGTGGCTCACTGCTGATATGATGGACCTGCAATCATGTTTTTTTTTCCTTGTATTTTTCATTCATTGTGTCTCATGTTCGTCTAAATGCTAAGAGACGTTTTCAGGCTGCTTTTAATGAAATTCTGGGAGAAAACACCAAATACTTGTAATTTTTTTGGGGTGTAAAACTGGTCAACATGAGACATTATGTATCAGGACAAGATATCAGCTGCTGTAGCAGTGTTTCCTCCAAAGCTTTTGGTAGTATTACATCTCATTAGTAAGGAAATTAGACAGGAAATTAGCACTATAATAATCATCTTACAACTATTTAAAGTTAAAACAAATCTATTCCAAATATTTAAATAATCTTTCACAGTTTTATTTGATTAAAAACATTTAGATCTATCATTAAAATATTGGTTGCATCACATATTAATGAAACTACAGAAGAAACACCGACACAGCTTTGGTTAAAAAATTGGCTTTATAAAACCTGTAGCGGTCGAACCCTGATGCCAACACATGAAACAGGACAAAACTGATTAAAAACTCTTAAAAACATGACTGTGACAGACCATCAGAAGCATGATCAGTCTCTTTGATAAGCTTGTAAGCATGCAAATAGTGAATATACAATGTAGGCTTATAATATACTCTACATGTTTTCAAAGATTATCTGTGCATACTTATATACCTATATACAGCACAACTCTCTCTCTTTCTCCTTCTGTCCCGTTGAACCACAACCTGATGCATCGGTCTGTCCCTCAGAACAGGATACAGTTTAGTCCTTTTTCCATCCGTTTGTAGAAAGTCACTTAAAATACCTTTTTGAGGACATCTTTTTCCTCGCTTGTGGTTCCATGTTCCATCATGTGGAGAGGATGGTAGGAGCTGAATGATGGTGAGAGGAACAGAGGGAGCATGGAAGTGGATGTGAGATTCCTCAAGGAAGCCTTCTTGAATTCTTCCTCGACCTGAATTTAAAAAAAAAACAAAAAAAAAAACTATAACCTCAATTTTCTTAAAACACGGCAGGCTCGCATAGAACACAAGCCCCTATCTTTGCTCCCCAAAAAATCAAATTAAAATGTGCTTTAATCTCAGTTTTACAGTCCAAGATAAAAATAAAAAAGTACTAAATTGAAACTATCTATAGCAAGAGTGCGGCGGAGACAAGAACAAATGAAAAAATAATACTATTAAAATGCTGGAAAAAATTAACTAATTTAATGGTACAATTGATCATAATTGGTAACTTGATGGTATATATTACATTATTGATGAAGAGCACAAAATAGGTACACTAAGAACACAAAAGTCAGTAACCTGAGGGACAAAAATTATCAAAATATTCCCTTGTGATTCCTACTGAATGGCTCCAACTTTAATTAGTCAATTCGGTGGGAGTTAGTCCTTTTGAAGATCTGGCAAACCAGACGTGGTTGCAGGCTGAAGTAAAGAGTTTGCTAAAGCAATGGTTCCCAACATTTCTATGCAAAATACAAAATCACATTTCATGTTCAGACCTCTCTCTGATCTTTGCTTTTGCTCACTGAGTTTGCTTGATGTGATTGTTAATGATTTGACACAGGGCTGAATTATCAGTTCTTGGGGAACTGGTTTAAAATGTATCTGGAGCTGTTGTCATAGCAACAAGCTGAAAACTTCCAAAAGTGCAGGCTTATTCACGGTTAGCCAAATGATGACTCAGACCTTTAAGGGTGAATCTTTATATATGAACTCAATTTCAGATGCAAATCACTCCTGCTTTGATGAAAAATGTTAGTGTGATTATAATTTCAGATTAAAACATGAGGGATATTAAGAAACCATTACAATGTGTTGGTGTAATTATCCTCTTACAAAAAAAGTCCCTCGGGAATAAGTTTCAGTTGTAATGGAGTCCTGTAGGAATTATGCAGGTATTGTGAAGAATAGTGAAAAAAGAAGTTTGGGAGACTAAACTTGATTAAAGCTTTCAGACTTAGAAAGTTATTAGACCAACTGAAATAGAAAACACTGCATTTCACTATGTTATTATGATGGGAATTTGCCATTTTAACACTAAAATTGATTAAATGCATCTGCACAACAAACAGACTTTCTGTACTTGGATTGAACCAATAATTTAATGTAAAATAACATAAATTTGACTATTACAGGTTTGATTTATAATCCAATTTGACAATTTATGCTTCTTCCAGGTAATTATCTGTGTAAATCTACTTAATCGTGAACTCACAGTCTAACTGCATTTATTTATAAAAAAAAATATATGTTTACTGTATATACTGTATAACAACAATGGGATGTGGAAACAGTGGAAGAATTGTGGAATATACAACACAAATAAAATGAGACTTATGTCATAAGTGTACTGACCCACTATATCCTGGAGGACTTAAATTCACGTCTAAAGTACATCATATAACTGCAATCATATGATAAATAGTCATCAGAATCAACTCAATATTCATGTTGCCTTATTTTAAATAAAGGCATATTGTTATTTAAGAAAACTTCATTAAAACATAATGTAAACAGGTTTGAAGAACCAAATTAGCTGGATAAGAATTAACAGGATTATTTAAGCCTGAATTTATATAAACTGTGTTGGAAGAACAGGTTTGGTTGGTTATCTGTTCATCTGATATTAGTTAACAATACATATTTTAAATAAAGGGACGTCTGTAACAGAAATGAAATTATTAAATTTCCAATTTTTTAAAAAGTGAACATAATTCAATTATTAAAAAGAAATGCTAAACTGTTATTGTTGACACAGTTTGCCTTATTAGGTGGTAACAATGCAGTAATGATGAGAACAACAAATAAATGAAATAATATGAGCCTTGGTAAAAATGAAAAAAAGAGGGAAACACAAGAAGAAACTGAATTCAGAGATCAAGTTAAGTGAGAATCCAGACCTACCGGTGCTATTCTGCCACTTGTTCACCCGCACAATTATCTTTACTTTCCGAAGCTATAGCTAAATACTCCGCCCTGAGGGAAAGAAAGAAGTAGAAAGGAGAAAAAAGTGAAACAGGCAAACAGGATCTGTGAATCAGAATCAGAGCAAGACATCAGTTCAGTGAGGAAAAAGGAAATGTTTGTTAATTTTAGAGGAGCAGATTTGAAAACAGATTATGTCTCCGCTTTCCAAAAAGGTGGCAGAAAGGAAAAACAAGGGTGTAAGAGGAAGGTGGGAGATCAGGACATTTGGGTGGCCCGGCAGGATCTGGCACTGGAGAGAGTGGCCAGCTGGGATGTTTGTGTGTGTTTTTATAAGTATGACTCACGCGCTCTCTCTTAGGGCTTCCTCGCCTGCTGCTGCAATCTTCCTGTAACAGTAAATCATCTCAACCACCAGCCAAAGCTGCAGCCCAATGATGGAGACGTACATCATCACCTCAGACAAGATGGATGCCATTCCCCTGGTGACTGGAGAGACAGAGAGGGAGATAAGGTAAGATATATTGTAACTGTGTGCTTAGGGAAAGGGGGTTGGATTAAATTTGTACCATGAAAAGGATGAGAGCTGCCCAGGCCATACATTTATTAAATGATATGAGTCATAATTTATGACTACGTGCTCTGAATTACAGTGTGTCATAATAAATCATTTCCTGAATCCTGCTGCAGATACAGTTAACCTATCAGACATCCAGAAGGGTTCAGCGTTCTGCTGCAATATCACCATGTTAAAGGTTACTGCTAATCCTACCTGGAGAAATATCCATGAATGAAGGGGCCAGTATACTCCGTTAAAACTGTTTCTCAGATGGTCAAATAGCTTCAAAACACGACAGATTTGGGGTGCTGTGTAGGGCCATTTCTATAACTTTCCGAAGTGGCATTCACATCTACTTTTCTTTTCTCTTTAGCTCTCTTTTTCTATTCTTTACGCAACTATTTCCACCACTTTTCATGTAAACAACTGAGTGCAACACTATAAATGCTTTCCATCTGAAAATGTGTGTCCATATTTAAACGATATCGCATCTCCCTCCTCTATGGTGATGGTCAGCTTTTCACTCCACCTGTGGCTGTTTGGAACAGCTATTAAGACTTTTGATATCTGACATGATCAGACAACATGTTGTATAAACTAGTTCTGATCGAGAACAACCCAACCCTTAATCTGCCTGCCTGAAGTAATGAAAATTCAGAGGACTGAGCACTGAGCCTTGGGGGACACCTAATTAAAGCTGCTAATTAAAATGAGCAATATACTCCCTTGGCAGACTTCTAGTGGTTCCAGAGGCTACATAAACAATTACTTGTAGTATTTCACTTCTTTTTCTCGTTCTTTACTTGAAATGACAACCTCTCAAATACATCCATACATCTTTGAGCCAAAATCCAATCCGAAATATGCGAGTGGACAATACGAACAACGTGTGGAACAACCTTAGCAGCAAAGGCTATGGAACGTGTTGTGGGCATGTGTAAAAAATCTGACATCAGTTTGATGATGAAGTAGAGGTATTATTGCAAACAAAGTTTTTAGAAAAGGCTGAAGCCCTGGCTTTTGACTTTCAGGGAGCATTTTTACATATGTTCACCTCAAGTTTTGGAACTTTGACCATATTTAATATAGACATCCAACATTACGAAAAAAGCTTGTCATGTCTCGACCAAGTCTCTGACCAAGTCTCTTCTTTGAATTTACCAACTCCACAAGTCTTAATCTGTGGATTCTGTGTGTGCAATGCAACTACAAGAATCCCAAAAAATCATTTTTTTTAACTTCTCTGCTCAAACCCACAACATCCCTCCCCTTGGTCCTTACGTCGTGGCACCACGTTAATGACGATAGTCTTGCTGGTGTTGGTTTCAAACTCGTAGTTGGTGTACCGCAGGACCCGGTTGAATATGCACTTGTAGATTCCTGTGTCATTGAAGGTCACATTGAAGATGTAGATGGAGCCGTCCTGTAGGTCCTTGGTGTGTTTACTGCCCATCCATTTCAGACGCTCATAGAAACGTGGGTCAATGATTTCCTCCATATAATCTACATAGCTGTATATCTGGAAGAGAATTATGGGATTTTAGCGAACAGGAAACAAAGCAGAATGGAGACTGTAAAGATTCAGCAAAATGATCTGGCAGTGTTCAGATGTTGTCGAGCAACAAGGGTTTTTATGCATAAAAGTCTCACTAAAAATCAAGTCAACTTCTCATCATCAAGTGTTGAGGTATATGAATGTGTTTGCCCTCCTTACAGGCAGCCACTAGTATCAGTTAATTTCAGTATGCTATTAAATGAAACTTTTAGATACCTGCTTATACAAGCTTAAAGGATAAGGCTGGCAATGTTCTATACTTTTCTTATTTAAAACAAAAACCATGAAAAGACCAACACCAACAATGCGTCAGACCAACTTCCCTACCCTGTCTATAGCACTCAGCTGTCAGCCTATTTGTCCCTACTGAAAATGTAAATATTTATGAACAGGTCACAAATACCATGCTTTCATTTTTTAAACTGCCTCAATAATTTTCTAAAACAGCTGTGCATTGTAGTTTTTAGAAAACGTTACTCAAACAGGAATAAATTGTGCATTTGTTGTGGACTATTTTTAGCTGCAGATTTAGTGAGTTTTGAGTATTTACGGCAGCAGGATGGTGTGTGTGGGATTGACTCTAATGAAACTACAGTTGTAATGAAGAAATGAATCACCCAATGCAACACTGTGGCTCAGTTGTGAGTATTAAATGTTTTTTTGGACAACAAAGGAGGGTTTATTTTTTTGATTGGTAACTTTTAATTTAAATTGTGGTGATGTGTTTTGTATTTCAGTATTTTATTGTTAGTTTTATGTTGAATGGCTTGTGCTTCTTTATGATTCTTTGTCTTTTAACATCTACATGTCTTGACTTTAGCATGTTTCCCCTTTTATTATTTGTTTATCTGTCTGCATCATTAAATCATATCATATAATTATCATATCATAAATGATTCAAACCATTTTGAAGGCTGAAATCTGCTGCTTATTTGTTGATTTGATAATAAAGTGATTTTTAAGACCTAACTATAAAACTGTGCCTCAACATAGTTGTGTGTTTTTAGGTCTCAGATTGTGAATATTTCTTTCACATTACAAATTCAATTCTGGGGATCAAACATTCATCAAGTCAGTGAGTCAGTTGTCTAAAGCCACACAAAGAGGAAGCACTGGGTCATCTCAGTGACCTTTGACCTCTTACATATCAACACTGTGAACAGAGAATAGCTTAGTTCAAGGTTTTAATCCCTGCCACTGTGCTCAGGTTTCTATTTTCCAACATTCAAGTGTGACTTTATTTGGAAGTCACAGTGTAAGGAGCACATTACACCTGTTTTTGGATTTATTAATAGTCTTTAGCTTGTACTTTTATTTTCTCACAATGTACATGTGTATTTCTTAAATTACAGATGATGAAATTTGATGATATTGTAGTCTATAAAATTGCTCAGATAAGTTGCTACCAAAGAACGTACAAATCATGTTTGAAATGATAGTCAATATAATCTTAAAGGAAGTTGTATGTTCAAGAAAACCAGAACAAAATTGAAAAACAGATGCATTCCTGTTAAAGTGATGAATTTATGGAACAAACTTTAGGATGAATTTAAAATGTGTAAAACAATCATTATGTTTAAGAATAATGTATTGAATAAGTACAAGAATATGGTCAAACCTGATATTATCTTTTGTTTAAAGATTTTTCCAATAATTTATTGATTTATTTTTCATTAATGCTGCTCTACCATACTTTGAATGAGTATGAAGTGAGGAATACAGTGAAGTACTTGGTGTCTTGGTGAATGTAGAAGCATAGGAATAATAAGCTTTAGCTTCAGTCAACACCTTTTCAGTCTTATTTAAGAAGATTTGTTGACTGTTTTCATAAATGTGTTTTTCGGTATGTATCCCAGTTTGATAACATTTACTTTTTCTTTATATGCTGCAGACCTAAATGAAAAAGCTTGATCATAATGATAAATAAATACAACTACAACAGCAACAGCAAGTTGTTGTTTTCTCTTAGACAGTGAAACAAACTGACTGTTCAGCGTTGTGAATATTCAGTAGTCTTACTAGTCGTCACATCACCACCGGTGATGTTTTTCTGTATTGACTGAGCTGCAGTTAAGGCCCCTGCACTTCCTGGTGAATTAGTGGATGCAGGTTTTTAAATGGCAGCTGAAGGCTGATGGAATCACTCCCACTATACCTACATACAGTAATGGCCTCTATGCTTTACCAGGCGAGGACTCCTTTGCTAAGCAAAAGTGCCAGCCAGCACAAAAGGGGGGAAGAGAAAGCCCATCATGAAAAATGCAAGACTCTGCTCTCCTCATGATGAATGCATTGCAGCCATTTCCCAGAAGAACCCAGACCAACAACCTTGTTGTGATGGATGTTTTGGGGGCTTTGTGCTGATTTAATCTACTGCTTTATCTGGACACATGATAACTAGGTACATTAGGGAGAAAACTGGTTGCATTTAATGTAATGGGCATTAATATATTGGTAATATTTTGTGAACTTTAAACATTTTTACTTTAAACCTGGGTATGTTCATGCTCATGTCCAGATCGCTTTCTCAGCACGCTTTGTGTTCATATCAAGATCTGGGCAGTTTGGTTACTTTTCTCCCTAATTTCAATTTTCGAAGTCATTTATTGAAGATTATTCTATTAATTGACTGAGAACAACTGTATCAGAAAAAGGGTCTTTCTTATCCTTTTCAGACTTTCATAGTTCACATTAGTTAGTAGTTTTTCAGTATGTATTGCATATGGTATCAGTCTTGTTATTGTCATCATATGATTCAAATTGCTGTTGCTAGACTTTTAATTACAATAAGCAAGATCATACGGAGATCATATTCTCCATTTGAAGAAAAATACTTGCTCTAGTTTCATGACTTTATCATTACTCCCTGGAATCAAAGGTGACAGTGTTTGCTCTTTTGGCCCCCAAACCCCACATTCTTTTATGCTTCCCTTCTCATGTTATCCTTTTTGTTTTATTTTTAACTAGCACTTACATGGGAGAACTCGGTCTCATCTGAAGCCCTGAAGTACCAGCTGACCGTCGCTATGGCAGGCACTTCTCCCCTCATCTTACAGGAGATGCAGCCCAGTTTGAAGCCTTTGTTGGCCACTGCCTCTGTGTCTGAGTCCACCTCCACGCAGGCTCCATGGCAAAGAGATGCTACAGCACAGAGAGGATGAAGAAAAAACAGTTAGATACCCTCCGTGTCACCTTATAACGCTTTGTGTATTTGCAGGTCACAGGGTTCAGAGGTAAGAGCCGTGGGTGGCCGTCATCCTCTTTTCCATGTACCCGTGACTCGAGGGAAAGGTTGATACACGGGCAGAGCTCTGGTGTATTCTAGTATCTTATTACTTGCAGGCAAATGGTCTTAATAGTACTAAACAAAACAATGGTTGCTACTGTAACTTTTATATTTGCGTGCTTGCTCCCATTGCTTATTGCATGCGTGTTTTTTAAAAAAAATTTTATTTCTTGTTTCGGGCATTGCTTTTGTCTTGCATTTTTATTTCCACTCAACATTTCAGATCATAGATTGTTGTGAATTTGGTTCATTTGGTTTTTAGTTCTGCTGTAATTTTCATTTCAGATGTTTTAATCTGTGAAACTGAGGGGAAATAAAGAGGTTGCAGTGAGCGATACCATTTCGCTGCATTTTGTCAGTTAGTAACTGAGCTAAATTCATATATAGAGGTGTGAGTCTATATATGCCACCATCATCATGACACATACTTCTCATCGGCCGGGAGTTACACACCTGTAACTCCAAATGTTTCTCTCTCACACTGCACCTTGCAGTTTCCACTGAGGCCTCAGCATCGCTCTCAACCAATGATCTTGTGCTATTCTCAACTTTGACCTCTGGGGAAGCTTTTGTTTCAAATCGTAAGATGGGGAGGGGGGGGGTGAGGGAGAGGACAGGAAACACATATACAACGCTGATCAGAAGAACTCCGAGAAATCATTAATAGTTTGGCTGAGATTCACAGAGGTTGCACATCGTCCTTCACCTTGTGTACACAAATATGTAAAGAAATGCTCTATTTCTTACTGCCTTGGATACAAATATTGCAACACCATATATGAAAGAGTTGAACAATTAGCAATGCTGCCACACTGCAGAGAAACATGGAGGAAAGGAATGAAGGAGGAGAAAGAAAGGAGATTAGCACAGGCTTCAGTAGTAACAGCCATTTCTACAAAAGCAGGGGGAGATGGGGATGCAGGGAGGGAAGAGGCCTAATGCTGGCTGATGCACTGCAGAGAGAAAGGGAGAGAAGAGAAAAGGGAAAGGAGGAGAAGAGAAAGTTAAGAACATAATGTAAGACTTCACATGCCCAAAAATATACACCCAAACATAAACGAAAGGATTGCCATCTATTTAGTCAAACCAGACATGGACAGCTAGGCATTTAAAACCAAAAACAGACCAGAACCCAGTTGGACCCGAGACCGACTGAACCCGAGCCTGAACAGATCTAAAGGATTTCATTCCAGAGTGGTTTCAGTTGACCTGAATTGAGAAAAGTGATTAAACGCTTTGAAACCCTGACTCAAATTTTGTAGAGTGCTTGTTTTAAAGCCACATTCAAGCGAGTAACTAGTTGCATGTTGGATAAAAATACAATGTTCATTGCTGAAGGGTCTTTATTTATCAGGTCTGGAGATAATTTGGTGGTAAATTTTGTTTTCATACAATCTGATATTTTCATGGTTTTGTCGCACTGAGTTGGACTATTGTCACAATATTTCAGTAAGTTTAATGTTATTTGATTATACCTGCCCTGTTAGCATAATTTAGCTCAAGTTGCTAACATTAGCTTAAGTGTGCACTGCTCATTGATCCCAGTAAGTTGGCATTAATTTCAGCTCTTTTCCACGGCATGAAAGGCAACACCCTGCACTCATTTGGAAGATCCTGGCTCCAAATGGAAAAAAAATGCAACTCTGTACTTCAAACTGGCTCCAATGCAAAATAAAGGTGATGTCACACCTCACTACGTCCATCTTTATATACATTCTGTGGTTATAAATGATATTGGCTTCTTCAAAACCTGTCTGGTGTCTGATGTTTTCTGCCCCATCAGACATCACTGAAGTGTTGAACAATATTATTATAACCAATAGAAATGATGGCCAAAACTATGAAAATACAACCAAAGTTGTAATAAACCAGATTTTTCCTTTGACGTTGCATTTACACAGACCTGAGACCCACTGCAATAACTCAAGTCAGTCAAAACCGGAATTTGGGGTTTTCTTCAAGTCGGGTTCTTGGGTTTTGGGGGTTTTCTGGGAGCCGGGTCTGTTTAGGACCTCTAGATTATAAGAAAACAGACTTGAGGCAGACATCATTTGTAAATACTTGTTGTTAAAGTCTTTTTAAATCTGCTTAGAGAACAGGTGTAAAGAACAATGCAGTGAGCAGAAAACACAAAATTGCTGTGTTATTTTCTATCTTTCAGTTCAATCTCTGCTCTAATTAACTTTCTTGTCTCTATTACAAATGTGACTTGATTGCTTGTGTTAATTACAGGCTGCTGTAAGCTGCACCAGCTGTCAGTGCTGCTGCTAATTCTCGCCCACCAATAGAGGTCAATGAAAGTCATTCATCACTTAATGCTCTGGTGAAAATTCACAGGGAAGCATTTGGAAGTCAATTAATAAATCACCATATTTTAGGTTGAACACTGATATGCAATGATATTTTGCCCCAAGTCTGTAACTCCATTGTATTAGCTTCTACTGTGTAAAAAAGACAGAAAGACAGAAACAGATAGAAAGGCAAAGAGACACTAGACAGACAAAGGAGCAAGACACCCCATGGAGAAAAACACAGAAGGGTTTGAGATGGCTGACACGCTGACTGCTCAGAGAAAAGGAGACACATTACAGTGGCAACTAAGCACATGTTTGATGAACAGCTCATCAGACGAACAGCAGGAGAGAAATGAAGAGAATGTCTGAAGACGGAAGAGAGCACTTCGGTTGCGGGACAAAAATAATAACAAAGAACCACAGAGACAGATGGAAATCTAGCAGAAACAGCAGCATTAACAGCACACACAGACAGTGTGAGGCAGTAATCCGGAGGGAGGTCGTTGACGCAGCGAGAGGGGAGATAGTGCAAGGTGAGCAGGGATGCTGCTGACTGTCTGAAGCTGAGACAGCAAGTTTAGAAGACAGAGCGAGAGAGAGAGAGAGTGAGACAAACATGCAAACAGACACAAAAGGAACTGCACATCCAAAGTGCAGACTAAACAGAGTCAGAGCCACCAAACTGCCTCAGCAACGAATCTCATTAACAGAAGCAGGACACATTCACACAGAGCATAAAAAAATGTAAATTCATTGTGTAATCTGTGGATTGAGGTTCAGGATTATGCAACGGATATTCCAGAAATTGCAGATTGGGAGTTTTTTTTTCCTGACAGCGTGCTAGCTGGTTAATCCCTCATATCAGTGGCTGTATACCCCTGAGGCCTACAAAGCAAAAAAAAAAACTCTGATATAGACTAAAAGCTGCACAAAAGACCATTCAACCACTGAGGTTAGCTATCTTAATGTGTTGCCGGTGGCTAGAGGGAACACAAAAAGGATCAAGGTTATTTGCTGAACTGGCCATAAGAGAGAGAGAGGGGGGGGAGAAAAGAAAATTAAATAGGTGACAGCAAAAGAGATGAGGGAGGACAACATCTGTTTCCATGGTGGACATAAACACTCACACACACACACACACACACACAAATGCTGTAGACATACATAACCTGGGGAAATGCCAAGCATCCATGACATTTCCCCTGACACCAAGCAAGCAAAAGACTTTCCACTGGAACAAGTAGACAACTGAACCACACTGCTTTGCGAGCGACTCTTTCATTTTACTCCACAAAGCTGCCACATTGTTGTTGCTGGTAAAGTGATGGCACACTGGTTTTATCAGTATAGAACAAGCCCAAAGAAGCCCTGACTGGTTTTCTATCTTTCTATCTTTTCTTAAAACAGCTGCTCCCTTTGTTCAAAAGCACAGTTTCTGTTTTGTGGAGTCCAAAAACTGAAACAAGATATCCAACATGTGTCTTATTATGATTTATGAACAAAAAAGAAACAACAATGTCATTGAAAATTGTCTCATTGAGTCAAAAATAAAGTGGTAAGTGGCGCAAACTTCCTCTTAATCAAAATCAACTTTGGACCTTTTTCACATTTCATTCACTTCTCTTTCTCCTAAAATCTTTTCTCCCTACTTTGGAAGATCATACGTGACCAAAAGTCAAGGATGCAATAGTCAAGATTATGAGTATATATTGAATTTTTACTACAAGTGGCACAGGAGTTATGTTTTTCATTTGTGTGTTATTTCACAGGAAATCTTAAAAACTTGTTGACAGATTTCAATGAACGTTAGAGGAAATTTTGGATATGAGCAAAGAAATGAATGATTAGTGTTTTGTGTAGATTCTGGGTTTTGGAAAAAGATTTATTAACATTACAATAGGGAGCATTTTTGAATATTTTTTTTGTTTGTTTGCTTTTTGGCACATGTGTCCCATGATTCTGTATTAGTACTGTACATGTTTTGATACTGATTGAGATTGAATGCTGCCTAGTTTTATGGTGATCTCACTTAATTCCTTTCTGTTAAAAGGAATGAATAATCTATTTCTGCAGACTGTCCATTGTAGTCTGTTCCTGCCCTGTTTGGTGGATGTGCAGAGAACAGACTCAAAGACTGCAGTGTAAAACTGGACCAGGAGTTCCTGAGGCAGGACTCCCACTTCAGGTCCTGGGAGATTGTAGATCCCAGAAAACTGAAGGAGTCCACAGCTGACACAGCGCTGTTGAGTATGGTGAGGGAAGGGGGCAGTGATGAGGGCCTCCTCCTGAAGTCCACTGTCATCTCCACAGTTTTGAGCATGTTCAGCTCCAGGTTGTTTTGACCGCACAACAGGGCCAACTGTTTGACCTCCTGTCATATGCAGACTCATCTCTGTCTCTGATGAGGTGGATGACTGTTGTGTCGCCTGCAAATTTCAGCAGTTGAACAGACAGGTCTCCTGAGATGCAGTTGTTGGTGTAGAGGGAGAACAGCAGCGGGGAGAGCACACATCCCTGAAGGGTACCAGTGTTGAATGAGATTTCTCCCAGCCTCACCTGCTGCTTCCTGTATGTCAGGAAGATCACAGTGAGCTGGGTGAGTTTGATGAGAAGGACCTCTGGGATGATGGTACTGAACGCCGAGCTGAAGTCCACGAACAGGATCCTTGCATACGTTCCTTGGGGAGTCGAGGTGTTGCGGGATGTAGTGCAGTCCCATGTTGACTACATCATCCACTGACCTGTTTGCCTGGTAGGTAAACTGAAGGGGTTCCAGCAGGGGGCCTGTGATGTCCTTCTGGTGGGCCAACACCAGTCTCTCCAAAGACCTCATGACCACAGACCTCAGGGCGACGGGCCTGTTGTTGTTCCATCCAGGAGGGTTGATGGAGGGTTTCTTGGGGACCAGGATGATAGTGGAGCGTTTGAAGCAGTAGAGGACTTAACACAGCTCCAGTGATCTGTTGAATATCCCTGTGAAGATGGGGGCCAGTTGGTCAGCACAGACTTTCAGACAAGAAGGTGACACGCCATCTGAGCCTGGTGCCTTACTGATCTTCTGTCTCTGAAAGACCTGACACACATCCTCTTCACAGACCGTCAGTGCCGGTGGGGAGTCAGGGGAGAGGGGGGAGGAGATAGCAGGGGGTGCAGTTGGTTGTGTGATGTCTGAGTTGGAGCAGGTGCATTGTGTGTGGGCTGATCAAACCTGCAGTAAAACACATTCATGTTGTTGGCTAGTTGAAGGGTCTGTGCAGTGTGGGGGAGGGTCTCCCGTAGTTGGTGATGTCCTGCAGGCATCTCCACACTGACCCAGGATCATTAGTTGAAAACCTGTGTTTTTCAACTTTTCAGTGTAGCTCCTCTTTGCTACTCTGATCTCTTTTGTTATTGAAGGTGCAGAAAGTTTTGGTGGGTGCAACACATGTCCTCACAAAATCTGATGTAAGATGTCACAGTGTCAGTAAGCTCATCCACAGATCTGTAGATACAACCTCAAAAACACTCCAATCAGTGGAGTCAAAGCAGGCTTGGTGCATAATCAAAGTGGGCCGACGTTCATCTCTCTCGCTCTTGTTTTTGTATAATGGGCTGCTCAAGGAGCCCACAGAGTGACTGGCCCACTGGGATTCCTCACAGTGCTCAAGATGGCCAGCCCAACTCTGAACATTATCATTTATTTTGAGTTGTGTTTCTGTCCACCTGGTGAATGTATATGTATTTGTCATATTGGTTAATATCTAAATATTTGCCAGAACTGAAATGTCACTATTTTGCAGTTAAAGACATTTTGAGACAACTATAATTGAAGTCAGAAATAGTGAAAGAGTTTTAACTTTGTCAGCCAGCAGTCATTTTTCTCAAAACAGGTGTCACATTGTTCAGGAACTGAATACAACATATTGAAATAAATGTTCTCATGTCCTCCACGATCCATCCATCTTACTCCACACAAAGAAAATTATCTGTCCACATCCTGATCCATAATGTGCATTTGTCCTTGTCTGCCCTTGTGTGGTACACACTTACACACACACACACACAGGCAATTTCCAGAAGCAATACTTCAGTGAAGGAAGAGCACAAGTGGAGTGAAAAACTACGTCACTGCTGCTGGTAAAGCATCGAGGTAATGATCACACTGTTGGAGCTTCATGTCTCGTTTCTTATTGGTTGGCCTGTCTCCAGGATGTCACCTCCCTCTGCTTCTTTCTTTCTTTTTAAAGCTGTTTTCTTGAGCGATTGTTAGAGCTGTTTTTGCTTTTGCTGCAGCTTTTTCAGTGTTTCTTTTAAATAAATCTGTTATTCTGTACGTTACAATAAATAAGTAAGATGCGCAACTGTGTGTTGATCTGGCAACTGAGGGATTTGTTGATGGAAAAGTCTTGGTTTTATAGAAGGTTTTCACAATCCATAAACTTTAAAATGTCTGGTGGACAGCCTGAACACATTTAAGATTTTTTTCTTAGTGTCTGGGAGGTTTTCATCTGACTTAAGTGACCTCCTGACTTTTCCTTTACCACCACCAGCAGGTCAAAGTTTTCACAAAATTCACAAAATTTGGTACAAATATTCATGTTTCCTTCGAGCTGAATCATATGGACTTTGGTCATCCACTAATCTTTTCCTCAGCACCACAGTGAGGTTGACATTTTTGTTTTTATTGAAATATCTCAACATTAAATGGATTGCTGTGAAATGTAGTTTAGTTCAAACATTCAGAGGTCCCAAGAGGATGGACTATAACTTTGGGATCCTCTAATCTTTCTTCTAGTACCATCATCAGGTCAGATTATAATTTATCCAGTGCTTTGTTTTATAACTAAATACCTAGAAAACTAATTACTTTTTCATCAGCCTCCGTTTTACTTTGTGTTTACTGGTAGAAAATGTTAACTAAGCTGTGCTTAGCCTCAAAGAGCTGGAGACTCTCAGTCTTGTTAAGTTCTTATTGACTTGAGGAGAAAACAAACATCTTAGTTTTTGTTTGGGGAGTCTCACACTGATCACGGAAACAAAATAGGACGTTTATTTATAGCTGAATAAGTGACAGTACACAGCAAAATAATTATTGGTAAACTGATGAGTTCCCAGCTTTACAAATACACCAAATTTGAGCTATGTGGAAGGTCATCTTGTCTTCAAAGCCTCTCCTCCCCAACCCCCCTCCAGTGGGTACAGAGAACCCTGGATCACAGATCTCAGTCACACAGTTGAATGAACAGGGGCTCAGGTGTACGTGCATGTGTGCCACACAAGTGAGCAGGCGACATGCAGCCTGCAATTAGATCACAGCACGGTATCTCGCTCCATATCTGTCAGTCAGACTGGATCTTGCAATAAAAATGCCTCCAATGGAATCAAAATGTAACTCCCTTCAGAAGATTCATGCAGCACTGAGGCTGCACAGTCTGACACAGCTGTAGATAGACCACCAGTGAATGGTTGTCATAGTTTCTAAAATCACATTCACTTTTTTGTTCAGATTGCAGTTGGAGTGCATCAATCAAGGGTTCCTTGTTTACAAGCACCTGCTGTTTGTATGAGGCAATAAATATAGATCCAGACATCCTACATACTGTATAAAGCAGCCATTATGGGTTTGTACAACTTTTGAAGACAACAATGACATCAGAGGCTCAAAGTGCAGTCAACCAGAAGTGACTTTAATTATCAGGGAGCAGCAGGGAGTGTTTGAAAGACTTAATGTTTCTGGTAAATTAGTAAACTTAAATTTAAAGGTAGAAATTGTAAAAATTGTAAAAAAAAAAAAAAAAAAAAAAAGTTTATAGAAAATTTTGATTTCACAACATACTGTATGTTTGTCTGAATATGCAATTTTACTAGTTTTAAGTTGTTTGGAAAAACTACAAACTGTATCACAACAAAAAACAAGAAAACTTTTTTTATAAAAAATATTAAAGCAAAAGTGCAGATGATAAATCAGACTTAAAAGTAAAAAAAAAAAAAACTTGCTGCAGTGCACCACTCCAGTAGTTATAATTAGTTTATGTTCTACTCTGGCTACTTAAATGCTGCTGTAATGCAATTTTCAATTTGTGCAGATGCTGCAGGCTGAGTGGAGTGATGGAATGGACATGAGCCCAAATGGCTCTGCACTGAGACGATGGTGTAGTTGTTGGAGTATCCTGTTGACGGTGATCTCCTTTGACCGTAAGTTCGTGCTCGAGCCATTTGCAGACTAAATGGCTCCATGCTGCGACGCAGAGAGTCGATCTGCTGCATGCATTAGTTAAGAGATGCATTAGGTCTTATGAGCTTCTGTTCTGGCTTGAAAGCAAGGACACCCGACTCCATCAATAGACTGTAGCTGTTTACTTTGTGTCATATTTGAATGAAACATGACCGACTGACTGAGTGTTGCCTAATAACTCATTACATTAATTTAAAAAGCGAAAATACTCTTTCATAATTTATGGATCTTCAGCCCTATTGCTCCGCAAAAATGTCTGAGCTCTTTTCACCACATATGAATCGGTCATATATGGTCAGTTTCAACCAGCAACTAATTATACATCTGTATATCTGTGTGGTAGGATCATGTATTTTGTGACATTTAAAGCATCAACATAGAAAACCCTGATTCAAATATAATGACAAGTTTACTCATGAAAATCCAATCTTTTCTTTTCAGGCAGCCAGTTGGTGTTTCACTGATATCTGTGGATTATTGTGAATAATTGTGTTGGAAATAGATGAAATTTTCATTTGTTTAGTTTTTTTTTGGCACATTGTGAATTACAAAAGAAATGTACATTATATTCCAATAAGCTAAAGCTGATATCTAAGTAGGTTTTATTGTATGTTGGGGTGAGCTGTTCCTTTATTTATTCTTTTTCTGATTTAATTTGCTCTCTGCTGCCATCACTTCACTCAGCTTAATTTAGATGGAGCTTAATATGATGGAGCGTGAGTGGAGTTTGTGATAATCATCAAATCACCTTAATTAATATTTAATTGTTTTAATATGCATGTTTTCTTTCCTATACCAGAAACTTCTGCTGTCTTTAGCTGAATTCCAAATGCACATTTTAAAATAAAAAAGACCACACAGTGCTATTTTTATCATCTGTTCCTCTCGTCTTCTTTTTAGGAGATTCCATCCAATCTCCTGTCTCGTTTTATGTCCTCATCCTCACTGCGTCCAGCTCCAGATGTGCTCACTCGCTTCAGTCCTTAACTAACCCGCCGGCCCCTCAACCAAACGGTCTATTTCTGTCAATTGAGGTTGTATAACCTTCTTACTTTTTGCCAAGCGTCCTTTCTCTGCTCGCTATCCTGCTGCCTGGCTCAACTTTCTGCAGCTCTGCCTGCTTGTTACACTTCATGTAAAGGAATAACAACATTATTATTATGCTTTTTTTGTGATTATGAAGCTGTGTTGACATGTGCATGTGCACAGGTTGTGTTGCTGGCATTTTTGTCAGTGAGACAAAGAGCAGCTGGCTGACAGAGATAAGTACACATTAAATCTCTTTTTTTAAATGCATTGCTTCCTTTTTGTGCTCCATTTTAAATCCCAGTGCTTAAAATGAGATTATCTGTTACGGCAGCATGCAACCCCAAAAAAACTTTGTGCGTGGGTATTTTTTATTTTATTTTAGAAAAGCATTAAAATTAGTAAAATATTTAGTTTTTCTTTGTTTGTTTTAACTTGGCCTGGGTTTAACAAAGTTTAACAAGTCAAAAGCATTTTCAGGAAAAAGGATTTTTCATTATTATTATAACCTCGGTCCATAGTTGTAACCCATTTACTACCATCTGCATTGTTTTTACACCATTTAGCAAAGTGTTTAAATAAATCCAGGCACTGTAAATAATGCAATGCAGCTGTGATTGTACATTTCATAAGACAAGCTTGTGAAAGATTATTTTCTCACCAAGTTGCTTCTCTTCCTGTGGGTGTCAGGAGACTGACAGCAGCTTAAAGGTGATGGATTATTTAGCTCAAGCTGTTTTCACGTCAGTGCAAGAAGCGTTTCTTGTGCTATAAAAGAATGAATTCCAGTATATGCCTTCTTGTGAAGGTAGGAAATCATGTCGTGATATCTCCAACTATAAAGATATCAGCAGAGGGAGTGGAAGAGTTGAGGGCAACTTTGATGATTGGCACAAATTTAAAGTAAAATTCAGTTTTTATGGTTTAGGTTGCCAAAATCAACATTAGTCAGCCATTAGTAGTATAAAAATTGAACATGGAGACCTTACTTTACTGAAACATACCAGATGCAGCAAGCTATAGAAAACCTGGATTTCCTCACAGGATTTGTGCAGATGTAGTAGCATCGAAAACGGGAAAAAGTGCCAGAACAGGAACATTTGCACGAGAAACAACTGCTGAAATCACTGTATTACAAACTCTCCTTTCACCTGAGCTACAGCTGAAATGATAAGTTGATTCATCGCTTGACAGAAAATAAATTGCCCACTATTGTGATAATTGATTAACATTCCCTGGTTTCAGCTTCTCCAGTGTGAGGATCTGCTGCCTTTCTTTGCTTCATATCATTGTAAACTGAATATTTTTAGGCTTTGAACTGTTGGTCAGACATTGGATGATTATCACATGGGCGGTTAGGAAGTCGTAACAGGCATTTTCACTGTTTTCTGACATTTTACAAGCCTAACGATGAAAAACATTGGTCAACTTGAGTTGTAGCCTTGAACTGATCAACATACACATCAAGGGAACACAATGCCTCAATGTAACACACAAGAAATGAATAATCTACATAATGATAGTAATAAGTTCAATTTTAAGTGCCGTTCATATAATCAAAGGACACTTAACATACTTTATGTATAGAAAACAAGCAAAAAACTAAAAACCTACATAGCTCCAGACCTTTGAAACACAAAGGCTGGTGTGTCTGTGTATGTGTGTGTGCCCTCCATTTTAACACCGCCACATGGCCCCATCTCATTACTCTAAAAAAAGAAAAAAAAAACAAAAAGCCCTGAACAGCTGGGCTTTTAGCCAGCAATCCAGCACTATGATGGACTCATAAACACTCACTCGCACAGCTGCATCTCAACACACAGACACGCACCCCAAAACAGTGCCCACATCAGACAACGGTGGAGGACAGTAAACACCTCAACGCTGACACACAGCACAGACGGTGAATGAGGTCTGGATGGTGGCTCATATGCATGCCAAGGTGTTGCCATCACGGCGTCACCCTGGCAACAGAACCACTGCCCACTCACCTTGAAGAGCCAGGAGGGCCAGAGATAGCAGCAGCAGCAGCAGCAGCTCTCGTACCGACGACATCCTGACAGAGGAAAGAAGACTGGCGGCTCTCAATGACGTCAAAACACACACACACACTCGCACACTTATGATTGGGAGACACACACACACACACACACACACACACAGGCAGACAAAACAGATCTACAGTAGATATTCCAGCTTGGTGATGAAAACCTCAGAGCACTAAAATACAAAAGATGTCCTGACTTTGGATTAAAAGTCTGGGAGGTGAGAGGAGGAGACTCTTTCCTGATGGGGCTCTGGGTGTGGTCTTCTTCTCCTCCTTTTATTTTTCAGCTGATAAAAGGGGTGGGTGGGTGGTTCCTCTAGCCGCTCAGATCTTCTTTAGCACCTGAAAAACCTGGCAGCAGCAGTGTGGAAGGCGCGTGCCCTACTGTCTTGTCTCCTCACCTCCCCGGCTCTAAATCACTCTATTTATCTCGATGGTCTGTCCAGCCTCTCAGTGTGTGTGAGCATATAGAGTTACCAGAGGGAGGAATCACTCCGAGTTTCAGGTTTCAGCCTCTTGTCGCTCCAAAAGGGCCTTTGTTCAACTATTTATACTCTTCCAGGTTGAGCAGCGCACCCTTTGGCCTTTTTAGCTCCACAATGAGACAGTGCACACCAAATAACGCCAGACTCTGACTCGCCAAACTGCAATAACTGTCAGTGATTGAGAATAAAAGCCACTGGAAGACTGATATCTTAGGCTGATCTGATAGGGGAAGATGCTGAGGTGTCCAGTGGAATTAGTGCTGGAAATGGAAAACGTGTGTGAGAGTCGTGCAGTGGAGTTCAAATGTCTGTTAAAATGTCAAAATGTTTCATGCACGAACGCCTTCGAACTCGCTCTCACTCCACTTTAAAACGAATGCACATTTGGCCTGAGCAAAAGGAGGGTCGACAGAGCCACAGTGTGAGTGAGATGGAAAATGGAAGCAACGTGAAGTATCCTGTCACTTGTCTCCAACTCTTTTTGGCTTTGGAAGAAATTACAATTATCACCTTGTTATTGTTATTGCCTCATATCTGTCTTATTGCTTTCTTTCTTCGGTCCAAATCGCACACTCACAACTACATAATCTCTTGAGATAAAGCTCTAGGCGGTGATCTAGGGCAAAGCCTGGTTGATTCTTATGTTTACTTATTCAAGTGGACTCATCTGCTGTTTGTGCACATCAGTTAAGCCATATGGTTTGTTTAGCTGCTCACAGGCTTGACTGCAACAGCACAGGTGTCTCTGCTGAGATGGGTCACCACCAGCATATGAAACCAGTTTAAAAGTGGGTTGGCAGGCATGCATTGAACAGCTATTAGGGGATATTTACACCGCTGCCACCGTCAGTGCGTCTCTGGAGGTTAAAAAAAGTGCATTCCGGCAGTGTGGCTATGAATTAAGAATAGGGTGTGACTGTGTTTGGGGTGAGCAAATAAGACACTACAATCAACAAGCAGCTAGTCTTATATTAGTGAATTTGCAAAAAAAAAAAAAAAAGAAAAAAATTTGTCCTCTTTAAAATCCAATAGTGTCACTTGTTTACCTGTCACCTCCTTATCAAACAACCCCTTTTAAAATCAAATCCTGGACTTTAGGCTCACAGATATCCTCGACACGTCTCGTCCTATTGTTGGGTCAGAGGTGGACGGCTTGCATCCCGCGTCAGGCAGCCAGATGAGGGAAGTCGCTCTGCTGTCACACCGGGGACCATCGGACAGATTTTGGGATCAGAGCACGACACAGAAAAGAGAGAGAGAAGCGAAATAAAATCCTCCTTTTTCTTCTTATCGCCTTCAAGAAGAGACGCACGTTGGGAAATTTATTTTGGAGACCCGCATATTCCTCCTGGGGATACTGACCGAGGCGTCAAAAATTGAGGAAAAGCGAGGGGGGAGGGAGGACACACACGTACACACAAAAATCAGTGGCCTCCAGAAATTACATGGCGTGTCAGTGGAAGGATTCCGCGCTAATCAGTCTTTGGGATGGGTGAAGGCTGGGGGAGGGAGGTGCATGCAGGAGGAGGAGGAGGAGGAGGAGGAGGAGGGAGGGTGTGATGCATTGCAGCAGAGGGATGGAGAAAGAAGAAGAGGAGGAGGGAGAGGTATAGAGCCGTTGTTATGGCAACAGCGATTTTATGTGATGTTTTCATCCTTTGCAAAAAGCCCCACGTGTCTGCAAAGAGAGAAGTCAGTGTGCAAATATCACTCATATGAATATTATAACAATTACAAGAGTATGACTTAAAGACAGATTCTTTAATTAACATTTTTTAATGATTAACTTGATTTATGTGTGAATTTACAAAGCACATTAAATCCAAGAAGCCAGAACACAACACACATGCACACAAGATTAAAGATTCGAAGTTTATCTGTCATAGACAGAGATCATATGTGTAGTGAAATTAGTGTGACAAATAAGATGGGAAAATGTGTAGAAGAAGAAATCAGAAAATAAACAATTATAGATTCAAAAAGGTCAAATGCACATTTGTCACAAGTGCAAATATGCACAGGGCAGTGCAAAGCAGAAAATAAATGGGCTGTACCTGATAATATTACTTCCTTTATAAATATGAGTATATTATAACAAAGTCTAACTTCTACTGGGAACCAGGACAGTTTGTTGTGCATTTGTTGTGCTGATCTCTCATTTTGGCCATTTCATTATGCCAGTGGTGAGGATTACTGTGCTGATTGCATCCCTGTCCTAACCCTTTACAAATGCACCATTCCTGTGTGTGTGTGTGTTTGTGTGTGTGACCTTCCCGTCCCTAATTCCATCACCATCCTTTTCAATTTTTTTAAAACATGTGGATTAACTTCAGTCACAGTGACAACACCAGTGACGATGAGTATCGCTCATTCACAGAGACAAGGAGGATAGCATGTTTTAATATCTACAAATATAAATTTATATATATATACACATATATATTGATTCTTTTACAAAAGGCAGATTTGATGCATTGATGGATGATATATTTCACTTAAAAATGCAGATTATACACAGAGAGTAAGAGGTCATTTGTTTTTGCTTTCAAATCTGCTCTCTCCTTTGATTACTTGTTCTTTGGATTTATGTTTAAAAATTTAGACAGTGCCATATGATTGTATATCTTCATTTATCTGATCACATAAATGAAAGAAAAAAAGATCAATCTCAAAGACTGACCTTTGTGCAACTGCCTTCAGTCACCATTAAAGGACCAATAATGGATTTCTTTATTCTTCATTACATTAAAAAGGAATAGAAAGGATTGTAAAGGAAATTAGGGTGAAAACTGTAAAAAAAAAAAAAAAAAAAAAAAGACAAAAAAGAACTGGAAGCATACATTTCTGATAAAGGAAGAATGTGTGGACTTCTCTGACAGTGACTTAAAGCAAAAACTTCCTGAGAAATCAAAACCAAAACACACAGCCAGTACCACAATGAGACTGTACACATTTAACCACAGAGCAATAAGAATGAATACAACTCAGCACTCACATCACCTCATTAGAATGCACAAGCCCAAGAAAACATAAAAGCATTTTGATATTCTGTTACTTTTCTATGTAGTAATATTCAGAGTCAAATATCAAACTCATTTAGTTAAATCTTCCCCAATTAATTTGTACTAGGAGGTGATGAAAAGGCACAGAAATATTATTTGTAAATGTAGATCACCGTAGATTTATATATTATCCCACTAGATATTTGGAATAAGAAATGATTTACAGTTATGTCCTCTATTAATGCATATACATATTTTGTGGTTGGCTTTAGTCACAGGCACTCTCACAGGCTTTTCATGAATCTTCTCATGTGCAGAGCCAAACCAACAATGAATTTATCTTTTTACAAGTATTGTGTGTGTATTCAAAACCTGATATATCTTATTCCTCTGTGCCGTAGAGCTTCGTTGTTGTCCAAAAACGATTTAATACACATGATTGAACCACACTATCGTACTGGGTGGCATGTTTCTTCATCACAAAGACTTTGGGCACGTTATTTTGTTTAGAAATGTCTCCAAAGACTTATAACAGCAATCACGTTTTCAGTCTCAGGAGAGTAGTTCTGTGTAAGGCAGACACCACTGCATACAGTACATGTGGGAACAGTGGTTTACAGTGCTTCAATAGCTTTGTGCCAAATATCAAAACTTTTTTGAAGTTTGTCTGTCTTACATGGTACTACTCTCTGATATATCAGGTTTTGGATGCACACAAAATTCTTCTAAGTAGGATGAGTTCATTGTTGCATATCCTGTAAGGCATTGGAGAGATGCATCTCTTTTCTCTGCTGACAACCTGATTCTCCCTTACTACGCCTCTCCGTTCCAGCCAAATGTTGAACAACACAGCATCTGTCTTTAAGCATGGCAATGACCAGGCACAGCAGGATGATGATGGGCACCAGGAGCATAGCCATGTACAGGAACCACGGCTCTGGAAACACCACATCTGGTTCTGAGAAACACAAAAACGTGAAAGATTAAATCACACGTAATGTTGGATGTATTACATTTTTTTCTCATGAAAAATCTAATTACAATTAAAGGATCAGTCCACCCAAATTACAAAAACAACAAAAAACAAATGGCACCTTATCAATATAAAAATGAGACCAACCATCTGCATGGCTAGATACCTTTACATCTTAATAGAAAAATGTGTCTTTTTGTAATTTGGGCGAAAAGATCCTTAAAGACAAAAAATACAAAATCATTTTCTGTAACACCATAAGCAGCAGAAAGCGAGGCCTCACTGCTGTTAAGGACAGAAATCTGGATACAAAGAGTTTTTACTTTAATGTTGAAATGTTGCATCACTTCTGGGTAATGTTTGAAGTTTCCCAGCTGTAAAATAAAATTCACTCGTAGTTTCACGCTTTAAGTGTTTAGTTTGAAGTCTTTAAGCCAATAAAATATGGAGACAAACTTCTCTCCACATGCTGTTGGCCATGTCTAGTCAGGGTCTGAATAACTGAAATGATGCTGGAACCACAGAAAAGATGTCAGAGTTGATGTGTTCCTGCTAGATAGTGTAACATTAACAATTCTGTCTGGGGCTTTAGTTCAATGTCACTTTGATAATGCTGCCACCTTCTGGTACAACAGTCCTCTGCAACTCACTAAAAACAAGCTGCAGACTGCTCTAAATAAGCTCATTAGGGAGGGAATATCTTTTTGAAGAACGGTGTACATCCCTCCAGAAGAGTTATAGAGACTTGTAGAGGTCAATGCCAAGGCTGAGGAACACCAGTCTTCCAAAAGATATTCCCTTATTTGGTGTTTTGATGATGGTGGTGGAGAGCGCTGTCTAACAAGTCAGTCCAAAATCTGCCATAGGTGGTCAATTGGGTTACTGGGTGAGATTGGGTGACTGTGAAGGCCATAGCATATGAGTCACATCATTTTCATACTCATCAAATCATTCAGTGACCCCTCGTGCCCTGTGAAGTGGAACATTGGGAAGAGACCACTCCCATCAGGATAGAAATGGTTCATCATAGGATAAAGGTGATGATTCATAACAACTTCGTATTTATTTGCAGTGACTCTTCCCTCTAAGGAGACAAGTAGACCAAAATCATGCCAGCAAAATGTCCCCCACAGCATAACAGAGCCACCAGTTCACCTCAATGTAGGGGTCAAGCATTCAGACCTGTACCAGGTTTTCCTTTAAGTTGTCACCCGTCTGTATGTACTGTATATATTACTATCTTCTTTCTTTCTCCTCCAGTTTTGTTTGCTCATTTCTCTTTTATTGTTTTCTCCTTCACTGTACAATATATAAATATTGTGAAAATACGATAAGTATGAATACAATCATATGTAAGCAAATGTAAAGATGTGCATGCGTATGCTGCGCATTCTTGCAATAAAGTATAGAAAGAGTGCTGCCTAAAGAAACTCAACAAGAAATGTATTTGATGAGTGATTGCGGGGAGAAGTACAAAGGAAATGCAGCATTGCTCTTATTTCTTATTATGACCAATTTAAGTTTAACCTTTCAAAATGTAAGATTAACCTTTTTTAATTAGCAAAAGCTAATGAGTGTTGAAGTGTAGAGTAGCAAATGTGTACTGTGCATGCATGAAAGCTACATCAGGGGGGAGATTATTACCAGGCGAATGCCAGTGGAAGATGCTTTTCATGATCAGATCTTCATTCAGGTGCAGCTGACACTCATATTTCCCCCTGCCTTTCAGAGAGATGGTCTCGGAGAGTGTATTGTAGGGCAGCGCTGTAACAGCGTTGTTTACAGTTTGGAATTTGCATCCATCATGAAAAATGGACAAAACAATTCTGGGATCCCTGGTCACGTTTACTTCACACTGGAGCTGAGAGTCATTGTGACTGGTGAGGTTAAAGAACATGGTGTCTGAAATGAGAGACAGACAGATACGATCTTAAACACACACATTTTATCTCTGGTGTTGTCTAGATTTTAAAGCCCCCAGACACAGAGTGTCCCATCACCCCAATTTACCAACATGCTCATGAGAAACCAGTTTAATAACCTTTAGTAAACTTTTTAATGTGACATATTTACATGAAGGGCATCAGCAATTAGATTTCTCTCTTATGCCTCATACTTTTGAACTAAGGCTGTCATATTTTAGTTGTATTGATAGATGATAGAGCTTTTTTTCTGACTGGAGCACAGAGATCACAGTGACCAGGCTCTGTAACAACTCTTATGAGCAAATGTTAATTTTAATACAAGCCAGTAGTACAGCTTTGGAAACTGACATATTTTAATTTATTTCAGTGTCAGATGAACTCTGACTTTTGTCTGAATTATTTTATATATAGACCTAACTATGGCTACGTTCACATTACATGCTGAAGTGGCCCAAAACCCTTTTTTGCCTCCAAGTGACTCAGTTCTGATTTTTTCATATCAGATCTGGGTCACTTGCACATGTGATCCTAGATCTGATTCATATTGGATCTTTGGCTATGCAACCACTGTCAGAACAGTCATCCTAATCCAACCTAATTCCCATCCTTCATCTTTTCTTAATCCTCCCGACACCCCAAAACTTTATCCCAGTTTTGTCTTTGATCTGAGCCAAACCCTAGATGAAGATTAGTAAAATAGTCGCAAATCTTTCTTTCTCTGTGACGACATTTGACTTCCCCTTTACAGCAATACGTTGGAAATACAAAAAATCCCAAACCTTTCATTTACCATGAATAATCAGCAAAGTTTCATTTCCTTTTTTCCTAAAACTTTGGTCCTCTGTGGTGATGGAGAGTTTACATAGGTACTTTCCACTGTCAGCCCACATCACATTTTTCAAGAGTATGGACTTGTCTGAAGAGTTTGTGTTGTCCAGAGTGTGTACACGTTCCTTATATTTGTCAGAGGTGGGCATGACCTTCAGTGTGGAATTGTACATCCAATACAGAACTGGTGTAATCAGCATTTTCTCATTGTTGGAAAGACTGAGCCTGCACGGCATGATAACATCATGACCCAGAGCAGCAGTAAGCAAGGGAGGCTGGTGTACTGTGACCTCGGAGTGAGTACCTGAAAAAAACATATAAATAAAGTGACAGGATGTTGGGTAACCGTAAACAATTCCTGTGAAAGTAGCCTTCATAGAAATGTTCACTTTTGTTCTATTAAAATAGTGTTATGATATTACAGGCAACAGGTGACAGGATCCAATGTGATTTAAAAGAGGTTACTGATTCTGCAAGCCTTATCTCCTCAGGCAGGTCGTTGCACGATCACCTTTAGATTTAAGCTTTGACTTTGGAACAGCCAGAACGGCCCCACCTGAGGATCTAAGGCTGTGGGCTGGCTCATACATGTTCAACATATCCTCTAATGTAGCTTTGAGCCAGACCTAGGCGTGCTTTAAAAGTGATCAGAAAAATCTTAAAATCAATTCTAAAATGAACAGGGAGCTAATGGAGAGAAACCTGGATTGGGGTTATGTGATGTCGTCTGTTAAAATCAGTAAGAAGTCTAGCTGCTGTGTTCTGAACTAGTTGGGGGTGAAAGAGGGACTTTTGTTTCATGTCGGAAAGGAAGGAGTTACAGTAGTCTAATCTGGAGAAAATGAAAGCATGAATGATTTTTTTCCAGGTCAGAATGGGAGAGCATTGGCTTAATTCTGGAGATGGTTCTTGTTTGCAGGAAGCAGGACTGGACAACTTTTTTTGATGTGTTGTTTGAAACTTAAATCTGAATCAAACAGTAAATTGGATTTGAGGGACTGAACAGTATGATTTCTGTTTTTGAGCTGTTGAGTTGAAGGAAGTTTTATGCCATCCAACAGTTTATATCACTGAGACAATCTACGGCAGCAGCTAGGCTTCTTAGATTAGTCTCAGAGGAAGGTATACCTGCGTGTCATCTGCATAGCAATGAAAAGAAACATGTCGCTGGATAACTTCTTTCTAAAAGGTAAGAATAAAACCAATCATGTGCAGTGTCTTTGATGCCCACCCAGGTCATAAGTCAACTAAAATAGTGTGGTCTACTGTCAAAAGGACGCTGCTAAAAGAAGGTCATTGGTTACCTTGAGGAGGGCAGTTTCTGTGCTATGTAAAGCTCTAAAACCTGACTGAAATTTCTCAAAGATGTCATTTTGACACACAAAAGCTAAAAGCTGGGTTGAAACCACTTATTCTAAAACTGCTTAAAAAGGGAAGTTTAGAGATTGGTCTAAAATTATTAAAAACAGAAGGATTGAGGTGAGGGTCCTTTAAAAGAGGTTGCACCACAGCATGTTTAAAAATAGAAGCAAAAATAGATTCTCTAATGAGCTATTAATAATCAATAAAATACTGGGGCCAACTATATCAATAACTCTTTTGATAAATTTTGTGGGAATAGCATCAAGGCTGCACATGGTGGGCTTCTTATGGGCTATGATATCAGATAAAAATGACAGTGATGTAGGTTTAAAATTACAATGAATGTCCCTGCTGGTATGTAAAACATGGAGGTTGGGGGTTGGGGTGGGGGATTTGTTGTAGATGTCGTTTTAAGAGTTTCTAAACAGGTAACTGCTTGGAGAGGATCTTGAAAGTTTAAAGAAGAAGTGAAACTTTTTCTCATAGGACAAGTTGGGATGTGTTTTTCTCGTCAACTTCAATGTTGGTGTATTTTACTTGTGTCAATATAAGTGTCTACATCCTCTGCTGCACATTGGCTTCAGCTTTCAGTGGTTAAGGTTGCCACTTCCCAAAATACTGGCCCATGACAGCCAAGCATTTGCCCACAACTTGTCAAGTAAAAGTTATAACATGACTTTAAACATTCACTGATATCAACCAGAGTTGTGGCATGTCAATTAAATCAAGCTATGATCTTGAGGGATTTTGCACAAATTTTATAAACAGGAAGACAAACATTTTGAGTATGAAAGAATGATACAGAAAGGGCATGAAGGCCAAGTTTCACATGCAGTAATAACAAAAAAGACATGAATAATGATCTAGGCCATCCTCATAGCTGTAAGGTGCATACCACATTTCCACAACATCCTCAGATTCTGGAACTTTGCTGCATGTCATACCTCTTACCCAAAAATCATGAGAATTTTTTAAAGATAAACTTGAACTTTGAAATTTTCAGAATTGCACACACTTTTCCTAAATGGGTGTCACTCCTAAAAATGAATTTGCTCATGACAGCCAAACAATTGGTAGTGTACTACCCACCAGTTTAGTTGACTTTGGAGTCAAAAGATGCTACAAAAAAAAGTCTAGACATGGTGTGATAAAAGTTGTTAGTGTTTCCAATTCATATTTTGTCATATCCACTTTGTTTTTATCAAGTCTGAACAGTCTTTCATATTTATAAAAGAATAATAAGCGTACAATTGAGAGTTTCTGGATTCCACTATACCCACTGGTGATTTACCTTGTAATAAACAGAATTTACAGGAAGTTTTTTTACAAAAATAAAGATGTGTGTCTTGGGCCACGAATATCAGGCTTCAAACTATCCTTATGTCAATTGCGGTATAACACAAGTAGTTAGGGTTCTCTGACCTTGGATTACTCATGGCCAGAATGGAGAACTAAAACTACAATTGTAACTTGAGATCAGATAACTTGTTAGTCAGGGACAATTCTTCATCTAACTTAGAGCTTGTTGTTGCTGCTACATATCAGAAAAATATTCCAGATAGTGTGCAGACACACATCTGTGTTATCACCGCAGCAAAGAAATCACTGATTAAATGCTAAATGGTTATCACAAACTCTATCACAAACACACACACAAATGAAAATATTTAAAGTTTTACCTGAGACCATAAAGTAGATAAACATCCACTGTGTCCGTCCCCATTTCATTAAAATGACGCTGTGATGCAACTCAGATAAAAGGACCTTAAACATATCTCTCGACTGAAGGGACGTTAAAAGGATACAGGCGTCTGTTGCACCACTTCCTCAACTTCAATATTTTTTTTTTTTTTTAAATGTTGGGGAGTGTCCAGTGGACAACATTACTCACTCTCAAAATGCAAAGAAATAGAGAGAGAGACGTACACACACATACACTTGCTTCATTGTAACAATCCAAGAACAGAGAAGCTGTCCTCTCCCACTTTCCTGCTCTCTTTACCCTCTGTAGAGTAGGAACCTGCACAATGTTATTCCAAAACATTTCTAAACTTTCTCACACTGTACCCCTCACATCTGCACATCAGGGGAGGGACAAAACAGATAAATAACTCTACATCACAGTGTATAGGTCACTTCGGTTACAATCCTCCACTAGCAATATGAGCAAAAGATTCTCTGCTCAGAGGGCCTTGGAGAGTGAGATAGACAGTGAAGTGTAAGAGGAGGATGTTTCTGAGTCTGAAAGTGAATTTGAAGATGATGCACCAGAGGCAGTCCCACAGCCAGCCACTGGAGGAACCCCATGGCACACATATATGTCCAAAGCGGCTCTAAACTCATTTTGGTTCAGGAAACAGTTTTTTTTTTCTTTATAGTTGTTCTCACAGAAGTAAGCAAACTGTTTAATGTTTGTGATGAAGCAGCAGTTTATGATCTGATTTGAAGTTAAATACAAACTTTTAATTTAAATTGATTTCATGTTCATGTTGAGTTCCATATTGGATTGTCTCATGTTGATGGAGCCAACAGAGAAATGAAATGACTTTTTACGATCTTAGTTTGCTTCTCGTGTTTCTATTCTTGTTCATCACCTGTATTTGCTTTACGGCTTTGATTATAATAAGATAGAGATGAAAATCAATTGAGAATATGAGTTCAAAATACTGAACATCAATGAAAACATTGTTTCATTTCAATTTTTCCTATATAAGCATGATTTATGCCACCCAAGTCTTTATTGTAGTGGACTTTTTACATAAATTATAACTTTATCACAAAAAATGAATGATACTTCCACTGTTAAATGTAATCTAGCAGAGATTAATTATAAACATTAATCATATATGTTATCTATATTGTTTGGAATTGAGATAGACAATAGGACTTTTTAATGTAAATTTTTAACCCTAACCCCAATAATAACAACCCTATCAAGGGTACAAAAAGTGAAGGTAATACAAGGGTTAAAACTGAAAGCAAAGTCACAAGATGTGGTTCCTTTGGTTGTAAGACTAAAGTAGAGCAGGACATTGGGAAATAACAAAATTAATAAAACAATCTCCAGTCAAGGTCCAGTTATTATCTTGGAAACAGCAGTTGACAAAATTGCCTCCAATCAAGGGCCACTTACTCGCTTGGTTTGGAGCTTCTTATTGTATTACAAGCAAGTAAGTGTGAATTGTTTTGTTAACTGTTTCCAGAATCATCACAACAAATTTGGGCACATTAGTTTGTTGAGGCACATCTCTAAGGACTAATAACATCGATCACATTTTCAGTCTCAGGAGAGTAGTTCTGTGTAAGGCGGACACCACTGCATACAGTACATGTGGGAACATGCTTCTGTTTAGAGTGCTTCGATAGCTTTGTGCTAAATATAAAAACTTTTTGAAGATTGTCTGCCTTACACGGTACTACTCTCCAATATATCAGGCTTTGGAAACACAAAATACTTCTAAGTAGGATGAGTTCATTGTTGCATATCCTTTAAGGCATATTTATGAGAAATTGACCATAATTCAGTGTCAAATATGAGGCTGACAAGTCATCACTTGCTGCATCCCACTTCAGGAGCTGAGACAGTGCAGTTGGCATCCATTATTTACATTCTACACAGACTTTTTTAAAAGATCTGCATCTTGTAATTCACACACACAAAAAAAAAACATTGGTAAATATGATGGTTGGTTAAAAATAACTTTGATCTTGAAGTTGCCTTGGAGAGACGCATCTCTTTCAATCTCCATTGCTACACCTCTCCATTCCAGCCAGATGTTGACAAACTCATCTGTTTTTAAGCGTGGCAATGATCAGGCACAGCAGGATGATGGTGGGCACCAGGAGCAGAGCCACGTACAGGAACCACGGCTCTGGAGACACCACATCTGGCTCTGAGAAACACAAAAACGTGAAATGCAATCCTAAGATTAAATCACACATAGTGTTGGATGTATTGTATTTGTTTTTTCCCATGATAAATCTAATTACAACTAAAGGATCAGTCCACCCAAATTACAAAACCCACAAAAAACAAATGACACCTTTCCAATATAAAAACAAGACCAACCATCTGCATGGCTAGATACCTTTACATCTTAATAGAAAAATGTGTCTTCTTGTAATTTGGGTGTAAAGATCCTTAAAGACAAACATTGGGGTCATGTTAAAACTTCCATCTAGATCTCACACATTTCTAAAATCTCAATTTTCTTACGGTGTAAAGAAGAATTAGTTAGGTATAAGTTAGGTTTCACTCAGAAAACTGTGAAGAATACAGCTCCTGGTTACTAACTGTTTTAGTTTTATCATAGTCATGAAACAAGAGACAGATTGACTAATACTATTCATGTTAGATTCAAGAGTTCCATATGTATAAATACATTTTATACATTGCTGCAGTTTTCTGGAAGCAGCCTGAGATGGATTTTACACTCTTACACTCTCTAAAGAAATGGTTGCTGAAAAGACAATCATAAGTTTTGTTTGTTTGTATTACTCAGCCTTGTCTGTTCTTTTGTGTGTTTTGTTATTGATTATCTTTTAACCTTTCTTGCCTGAACTGAATATCATCCTATCTTCCCCCTTTTCCACAATGGAAATGTGTTTTTATCCTTGATATTTTAATTGTACAACAGGACTAGGTGACCATAGTTTTGTATGTACCTTTAGTGTTGTCAAATAAATCTATTATCCATCTAGTCAAAACTTTGGACACACTTTCTCATTCAAGAGAATGGAAAGGTGTGCCAAAACTTGTGACTGTTACTGTACATTACCATAAAGTGCACATTAGTGAGCGATAGCATTATGACTCATAACGCTGTGATGTTGGTGCTTTTTCTGACTGTTTTCAGTCTGTTGCTGGTTAAAACTGTTTCGTTCAGTTTAGCACAAAACTAGGTCCATAAGGTTAACCCTTCAAAATATAAGATTAACCTTTTTTAATTAGCGAAAGCTAATGAGTGTTGAAGTGTAGAGTAGCAAATGTGTACTGTGCATGCATGAAAGCTACATCAGGGGGGAGATTATTACCAGGTGGATGCCAGTAAGAGCTTTGCATGATCAGATCTTCATTCAGGTGCAGCTGACACTCATATTTCCCCCTGCCTTTCAGAGAGATGGTCTTGGAGAGCGTATCGTAGGGCAGCGCTGTGACATCATTACTTTTATTAGGGAATTTGCATCCATCATGAACAATGGACAAAACAATTCTGGGATCCCTGGTCACGCTTACTTCACACTGGAGCTGAGAGTCATTGTGACTGGTGAGGTTAAAGAACATGGTGTCTGAAATGAGAGACAGACAGATACGATCTTAAACACATACATTTTATTTCTGGTATTGTCTAGATTTTAAAGCCCCCAGACACAGAGTGTCCCATCACCCCAATTTACCAACATGCTCACGAGAAACCAGTTTCTTTTGTGCAAATGTTTATTTTAACATTAGCCAGTGGTGCGGCTGTGGACACTGGCATATTTGAACTTATTTATTTCTGTTTTAGATGTACTCTGACTTTTGTCTGAATTATTTTATATATAGACCTAACTATGGCTACGTTCACATTACATGCTTAGGTATCCCAAATCCCTTTTTCGTCTCCAAGTGACTCAGATCTCTTTTTTTTTTCATATCAGATCTGGGTCACTTGCATATGTGGTCCTAGATCTGACTCATATCTGATCTGTGACTATGAAACCACTGTCAGAATAGTCAGATCAGAATTCATGTGTTTTTTTAATGTCTTACATCTCTGTGCATGTTGCCTGTTGACATCATTCAGTATCAGCACCTCACAGTCCGGTAAAAATCATCATCTGTATCGTCTGACGACATCCACAACAAATAATTCTGGACATGTGTGCTAACACAGCCATGTTATCCATGTTAATGATTTGACTGCGGCACAAATGATGTTATTGTTGTTATTCTTGTTTGTGGCTCACCCTTCAGTTAAATCTGCACTTGTGTGGTAGTTTAGGCCTCAGTAGTGTTCTCACTATAACTGGATACCTGTCACTGATAAACATGAATGTGAACCATCAACACAAAAAGATCAGATCTGACTAAAAAATATGAATTGAGTATCCAGGCCTGTAGTGTAAATGTAACCTATAAGTAGTAATCTTTTCTTTCATTCCAATACATTGCTATTCTGAGTGTTGTTTTCCCTTTCTGAAGCCTTTGTCCTGCACACATGCTACCGTAAAAACCCTGTTAGAAACCTGTTTAGGTGCATGCCCAAGAATTCAAGTTTCTCCAGAAGAAATGTAATAATCTCTCTCTCTACATCTTTCGTCCCGTTTAAGGACACCAGAACTACAGAACTACCAGGACTACAGAGAGTCAACAATAACCAGGTGACTAAAATACATCTAAATGTAAATTCTGCACTCAACCCTAAAACCAAGTACTAACTTTACATTTAAGGCTTTTGAAATTGCAATAATAATAACAATCGTAATGATCTTTAGTCATAAATATAAGTACTAAATCTGGATTACGCTTATCCATAACTATCCATAAAATCACCACTAAGCCAAAAATGTGCTCTTTCAAAGGCATGAAAAAGACCAAAATGCCTCTAAAATTCACATCAATTACTACATATATCTTGGAAAACCAAGTGAACTGCTGCATCCTTATGTGCATAGCACCATTTGGGGGTATGCGCAAAATGAATTACCCTAAATGCGGCTCTCAAAATCTCAACTTCAGGCTGCAGATGAAGCCAATGCATCACATGTATCACCTGCATGCTTGTGCTTTTCAGACTTTTGCTTATATTTGTTAATTTTACATCTGTTACATCTGTATATATATCCCGCAGAGGGGGATCTTTTTTATGCCTGTCAACAATTTTTAAGAAGTTCTATGACAACTGTCAAAGTCATGAGATCACAAGTAGGAAACCACAGAAATTACATCATTGGTTATAGATGAAGCATATTCAAGCTCTTACCCTGCCTAATAAACCTAGTATATCCTAAAAGAGATCCTGAATCTATAATCTTAACCCTAAACCTTATTCCCATCCCTCGTCTTTTCTTAATCCTCCTGACAAACCAGAACTTTATCCCAGTTTTTTTGATGATGAAGATTAGTAATATACTCTCAAATCTTTCTCTCTCTGTGATGACATTTGACTTCCCTTTTACAGCAATATGTTGGAAAAAAAATCCCAAAGCTTGTATTTACCGTAAACAATCAGTAAAGATTCACTTCCATTCTTCCTACAACTTCCATTGTCCTCTGTGGTGATGGAGAGTTTGCACAGGTACTTCCCACTGTCGGCCCACGTCACATTTTTCAAGAGTATGGACTTGTCTGAAGAGTTTTTGCTGTCATTCAGAATGTGTACACGTTCCTTATATTTGTCAGAGGGGGGCACGACCTTCAGTGTGGAATTGTACATCCAATACAGAACTGGTGTAGTCATCATTTTCTCATCATGGGAAAGATTGAGCCTGCATGGCATGATAACATCATGACCCAAAGTAGCGGTAAGCAAAGGAGGCTGGTGTACTTGGACCTCGGAGCGAGTACCTGAGAAAAGATATAAATAACATGACAGGATGTTGGGTAACCACAAACATTTCCTATGAAAGTAGCTGTCATGGAAATGCTCATCTGTGTTCTATTAAAATGGTGTTATGATGTTACAGGACCACAAAGACCACAATTTTAAAAAAACGAACTTTCTGTCTGTTAAGATCATCTTTGCAAAGACTTGAAACTTTTAAGGCTCAATACTTTCTAAACAATCTTGAAAGTCCCGTCCATTCATAAATGTGTTTTCCTTATTGTTACTTCATTTGAATGTCTGACCTTCACTGTGCAGAATGATGTATGTGCAGAGTTTGACTATGAAGGCTGTTTTCACTTTCAACTATTAGAAGTGTGAAATTTCTCTGCGCTAAATCTAAGTTTTTGTGGTAAATATTTGCATATTCACACACTGTGGATTTTTCAATGAGGGAGAAAGAGTAGATGTCATTTTGCGTGTGTCTCGGGCCACTAATATCAGGCTTCTTACGTCAGTTGCAAGGTAACAAAAGAAGTGAAGGTCTTCTCTCCTTAGATTACTCATGGCCAAAATGGAGAACTAAAACTACTTTAGCAACATGAGATCAGACTTGTTAATCAGAGGCAATTCTTCATCTAACCTGGAGCTTGTTGTTGCTGTCACATATCTGGAAAATACACCAGATAGTGTGAGACACACATCTGTGTCATCACCGCAGCAAAGACATCACTGATTAATGGTTAAAATCGACTGACTGAAACCTGAACACTGGCAAATAGTGCAAACACTGAGCTCTGAAGATTAGATTTGAGAAATAAATCTGAATCGCCTGCAAACATGTATTTAGACTAGAGCTTATGGTTAAACACACAGTACTGAATGGCACAAAACATGAATTCCTCTGTATTTTTAATGATAGCTTAGGATCTCTATCACAAACACACACACAAATCAAAATATTTAAAGTTTTACCTGAGACCATAAAGTAGAGAATCATCCACAGTGTCCATCCCCATTTCATTAAAATGAAGCTGTGATGCAACTCAGACAAAAGAACCTTAAACATGTCTCTCGACTGAAGGGACGTTCAAATGATACAGGCGTCTGTTGCACCACTTCCTCAACTTGAATTGGCGCAGAGGGTGGAGAATATGCTCATCTTCAAAATGTAAACGAATGTAACATGAAGATTCATACACCCAATATTTTATTATCATTGACAGTGCAAAGATGTAATTTCTTAACTTTTGCAAAGACTTGAAGATTTTTCTTTTTTAAGGAAAAAGCAGTTTATTATAAATATATCCCCAGAAATCACTTAAAACTGAAAGCAATATCACAGGATGTGGTTCCTTTGATTGTAAGACTAAAGGAGAACAGGACATTCTCACGTGTGTTTTGTAGTTTGGGATTATAAAATAACAAAGTTGATAAAACAATCTCCAGTCAAGATCCAATTACTTGCTTATTCTGGAGCTTTCAACTGTATCACATAGTCTTCATCAGCAGATAGAGTTTGTTCAATTGTCATGAAAATGTAGATGTTGAAATTTTCCTTTATTTTGAGCCTTTTTGGGACATTTTGTCCATATTTGCTTAAAAGTTGAGCCTAACAGTTCTTTATTGATCTTGGAAACAGCAGTTGACAAAATTGCCTCCGCTCTCATCACAACAAATTTGGGCACATTAGTTTGTTGAGACACATCTCCAAAGACTAATAACATCAATCACATTTTGACACATTTGACAAGTCATCACTTGCTGCATCCCACATCAGGGGCTGAGACAGTGCGGTTAGCATCAATTATTTACATTCTATACAGACTTTTTTAAAAGATCTGCGTCTTGTAATTCACACACACACACACAAAAAAAATGTGTAAATATGATGGTCATGTGATATTTATTAACAAGTTAATTATGACCATCAAAATACATCATGAACGGACCTGCACATAATAGAGTTTCGGATTTTGATGGCTGATTGTATCCATCAAATATGGGGAAAATAAAGCCACATTTCTGACATGGCACAGTCTTGTTTTCGCCCCATTATGATATATTCAGATTTTGAAGGGTGTTGTCCCTAACTGAGGATGCAGCAGCTTTTGTCTCTTACACATTTTCAACAGAGCAAGAACAGTTATTTTATCACAAATAATATTTTCATCCAGAAAGTGCTCTTCTTTTAACTTGAAGTTGGTTAAAAATAACTTTGATCTTGAAGTTGCCTTGGAGAGACGCATCTCTTTCAATCTCCATTGCTACGCCTCTCCATTACAGCCAGATGTTGACGAACTCATCTGTTTTTAAGTGTGGCAATGATCAGGCACAGCAGGATGATGGTGGGCACCAGGAGCAGAGCCACGTACAGGAACCACGGCTCTGGAGGCACCACATCTGGCTCTGAGAAACACAAAAACGTGAAATGCAATCCTAAGATTAAATCACACATAGTGTTGGATGTATTGTATTTTTTTTCCCATGATAAATCTAATTACAACTAAAGGATCAGTCCACCCAAATTACAAAACCCACAAAAAACAAATGACACCTTTCCAATATAAAAACAAGACCAACCATCTGCATGGCTAGATACCTTTACATCTTAATAGAAAAATGTGTCTTTTTGTAATTTCAGTGAATAGATAAAATAGCAGCAGAAAGCAAGGCCTCGCCACTGTTAAGGACAGAAATTTAGACTTACCAGAGCCAGTTTCTGAACATTTTTCATCATCTCCACCTTCTCTATCCACTAAGAGGAAGACATTTAGATAAAAAGAGTTTTTATTTTAATGATGAAATTGTGTATCACTTCTGGATTATGCTTGAAGTTGCTCAGCTGTAAAATAAAATTCACTCACAGTTTCATTATTAAAATGTTTAGTTTGAAGTCTTTAAGCTAATAAAACATGGAGACAAGCTTCTCTTCACATGCGGGTGGGCATATCTAGACAAGGTGTGGATAACTGAAATGATGCTGGAACCACAGAAAAGATGTCAGAGTTGATGTGTTCCTGCTAGATAGTGTAACATTAACAATTCTGTCTGGGGCTTTAGTTCAATGTCACTTTGATTATGCAGCCACCTTCTGGTACAACAGTTCTCTGCAACTCACTAAAAACAAGCTGCAGACTGCTCTAAATAAACTCATTGGGGTCATGTTAAAACTTCCATCTAATTCTTACATATTTCTAAAATCTCAATTTTCTTACGGTGTAAAGAAGAATTATGGAAATTAAGTCAGGTTTCACTCAAAAAACTGTGAAGAATACAGCTCCTGGTTACTAACTGTTTTAGTTTTATCATAGTCATGAAACAAGAGACAGATTGACTAATACTATTCATGTTAGATTCAAGAGTTCCATATGTATAAATACATTTTATACATTGCTGCAGTTTTCTGGAAGCAGCCTGAGATGGATTTTACACTCTTACACTCTCTAAAGAAATGGTTGCTGAAAAGACAATCATAAGTTTTGTTTGTTTGTATAACTCAGCCTTGTCTGTTCTTTTGTGTGTTTTGTTATTGATTGTCTTTTAACCTTTCTTGCCTGAACTGAATATCATCCTATCTTCCCCCTTTTCCACAATGGAAATGTGTTTTTATCCTTGATATTTTAATTGTACAACAGGACTAGGTGACCATAGTTTTGTATGTACCTTTCGTGTTGTCAAATAAATCTATTATCCATCTAGTCAAAACTTTGGACACACTTTCTCATTCAAGAGAATGGAAAGGTGTGTCAAAACTTGTGACTGTTACTGTACATTACCATAAAGTGCACATTAGTGAGCGATAGCATTATGATTCATAACGCTGTGATGTTGGTGCTTTTTCTGACTGTTTTCAGTCTGTTGCTGGTTAAAACTGTTAAGGTTAACCCTTCAAAATATAAGATTAACCTTTTTTCATTTAGCAAAAGCTAATGAGTGTTGAAGTGTAGAGTAGCAAATGTGTACTGTGCATGCATGAAAGCTACATCAGGGGGGAGATTATTACCAGGTGGATGCCAGTAAGAGCTTTGCATGATCAGATCTTCATTCAGGTGCAGCTGACACTCATATTTCCCCCTGCCTTTCAGAGAGATGGTCTCGGAGAGCGTATCGTAGGGCAGCGCTGTGACATCATTACTTTTATTTGGGAATTTGCATCCATCATGAACAATGGACAAAACAATTCTGGGATCCCTGGTCACATTTACTTCACACTGGAGCTGAGAGTCATTGTGACTGGTGAGGTTAAAGAACATGGTGTCTGAAATGAGAGACAGACAGATACGATCTTAAACACATACATTTTATTTCTGGTATTGTCTAGATTTTAAAGCCCCCAGACACAGAGTGTCCCATCACCCCAATTTACCAACATGCTCACGAGAAACCAGTTTAATAACCTTTAGTAAACTTTTTAATGTGACATATTTACATGAAGGGCGTCAGCAATCAGATTTCTCTCTTATGCCTCATACGTTTGAACTAAGGCTGTCATATTTTAGCTGCATTGATCGATGATAGAGTTTTTTTCTGATTGGAGCACACAGGGATCACAGTGACCAGGCTCTGTATTAAAAAAGCACATCTTTTTTTCTTTTGTGCAAATGTTTATTTTAACATTAGCCAGTGGTGCGGCTTTGGAAACTGGCATATTTGAACTTATTTATTTCTGTTTTAGATGTACTCTGACTTTTGTCTGAATTATTTTATATATAGACCTAACTATGGCTACGTTCACATTACATGCTGAGGTATCCCAAATCCCTTTTTTGTCTCCAAGTGACTCAGATCTCTTTTTTTTTCATATCAGATCTGGGTCACTTGCATATGTGGTCCTAGATCTGACTCATATCTGATCTGTGACTATGAAACCACTGTCAGAATAGTCAGATCAGAATTCATGTGTTTTTTTAATGTCTTACATCTCTGTGCATGTTGCCTGTTGACATCATTCAGTATCAGCACCTCACAGTCCGGTAAAAATCATCATCTGTATCGTCTGACGACATCCACAACAAATAATTCTGGACATGTGTGCTAACACAGCCATGTTATCCATGTTAATGATTTGACTGCGGCACAAATGATGTTATTGTTGTTATTCTTGTTTGTGGCTCACCCTTCAGTTAAATCTGCACTTGTGTGGTAGTTTAGGCCTCAGTAGTGTTCTCACTATAACTGGATACCTGTCACTGATAAACATGAATGTGAACCATCAACACAAAAAGATCAGATCTGACTAAAAAATATGAATTGAGTATGCAGGCCTGTAATGTGAATGTAACCTATAAGTAGTAATCTTTTCTTTCATTCCAATACATTGCTATTCTAAGTGTTGTTTTCCCTTTCTGAAGCCTTTGTCCTGCACACATGCTACCGTAAAAACCCTGTTAGAAACCTGTTTAGGTGCATGCCCAAGAATTCAAGTTTCTCCTGAAGAAATGTAATAATCTCTCTCTCTACATCTTTCGTCCCGTTTAAGGACACCAGAACTACAGAACTACCAGGACTACAGAGAGTCAACAATAACCAGGTGACTAAAATACATCTAAATGTAAATTCTGCACTCAACCCTAAAACCCAGTACTAACTTTACATTTAAGGCTTTTGAAATTGCAATAATAATAACAATCGTAATGATCTTTAGTCATAAATATAAGTACTAAATCTGGATTACGCTTATCCATAACTATCCATAAAATCACCACTAAGCCAAAAATGTGCTCTTTCAAAGGCATGAAAAAGACCAAAATGCCTCTAAAATTCACATCAATTACTACATATATCTTGGAAAACCAAGTGAACTGCTGCATCCTTATGTGCATAGCACCATTTGGGGGTATGCGCAAAATGAATTACCCTAAATGCGGCTCTCAAAATCTCAACTTCAGGCTGCAGATGAAGCCAATGCATCACATGTATCACCTGCATGCTTGTGCTTTTCAGACTTTTGCTCATATTTGTTAATTTTACATCTGTTACATCTGTATATATATCCCGCAGAGGGGGATCTTTATTATGCCTGTCAACAATTCTTAAGAAGTTCTATGACAATTGTAAAAGTCATGAGATCACAAGTAGGAAACCACAGAAATTACATCATTGGTTATAGATGAAGCATATTCAAGCTCTTACCCTGCCTAATAAACTTAGTATATCCTAAAAGAGATCCTGGATCTATAATCTTAATCCTGAACCTTATTCCCGTCCCTCGTCTTTTCTTAATCCTCCTGACAAACCAAAACTTTATCCCAGTTTTTTTGATGATGAAGTTTAGTAATATACTCTCAAATCTTTCTCTCTCTGTGATGACATTTGACTTCCCTTTTACAACAATATGTTGGAAAAAAAATCCCAAAGCTTGTATTTACCGTAAACAATCAGTAAAGATTCACTTCCATTCTTCCTAAAACTTCCGTCCTTCTCTGTGGTGATGGAGAGTTTGCACAGGTACTTCCCACTGTCGGCCCACGTCACATTTTTCAAGAGTATGGACTTGTCTGAAGAGTTTTTGCTGTCATCCAGAATTTGTACACGTTCCTTATTTTTGTCAGAAAGGGGCACGAGCTGTTCTTTGGATTTGTACATCCAATACAGAACTGGTGTAGTCATCATTTTCTCATCATGGGAAAGATTGAGCCTGCACGGCATGGTAAAATCATGACCCAAAGTAGCGGTAAGCAAAGGAGGCTGGTGTACTTGGACCTCAGAGCGAGTACCTGAGAAAAGATATAAATAACATGACAGGATTTTGGGTAACCACAAACATTTCCTATGAAAGTAGCCTCCATGGAAATGGTCATCTGTGTTCTATTATATTATTTATTATGGTGTTATGATGTTACAGGACCACAAAGACCACAATTTTAAAAACCTAACTTTCTGTCTGTTAAGCACTTGAGCGTTGCATTTTAGATTCACAGGTTATGTGTCAGAAGTTTTTGGTTTACTGCCATCTCTGGTTTACTTGAAACTTTTAAGGCTCAATACTTTCTAAACAATCTTGAAAGTCCCATCCATTCATAAATGTGTTTTCCTTATTGTTACTTCATTTGAATGTCTGACCTTCACTGTGCAGAATGATGTATGTGCAGAGTTTGACTATGAAGGCTGTTTTCACTTTCAACTATTAAAAGTGTGAAATTTCTCTGCGCTAAATCTCAGTTTTTGTGGTAAATATTTGCATATTCACACACTGTGGATTTTTCAATGAGGGAGAAAGAGTAGATGTCATTTTGCGTGTGTCTCGGGCCACTAATATCAGGCTTCTTACGTCAGTCGCAAGGTAACAAAAGAAGTGAGGGTCTTCTCTCCTTAGATTACTCATGGCCAAAATGGAGAACTAAAACTACTTTAGCAACATGAGATCAGACTTGTTAATCAGAGGCAATTCTTCATCTAACCTGGAGCTTGTTGTTGCTGTCACATATCTGGAAAATACACCAGATAGTGTGAGACACACATCTGTGTCATCACCGCAGCAAAGAAATCACTGATTAATGGTTAAAATCGACTGACTGAAACCTGAACACTGGCAAATAGTGCAAACACTGAGCTCTGAAGATTAGATTTGAGAAATAAATCTGAATCGCCTGCGAACATGTATTTAGACTAGAGCTTATGGTTAAACACACAGTACTGAATGGCACAATACATGAATTCCTCTGTATTTTTAATGATAGCTTAGGTTCTCTATCACAAACACACACACAAATCAAAATATTTAAAGTTTTACCTGAGACCATAAAGTAGAGAATCATCCACAGTGTCCATCCCCATTTCATTAAAATGAAGCTGTGATGCAACTCAGACAAAAGAACCTTAAACATGTCTCTCGACTGAAGGGACGTTCAAAAGATACAGGCGTCTGTTGCACCACTTCCTCAACTTGAATTGGCGCAGAGGGTGGAGAATATGCTCATCTTCAAAATGTAAACAAATGTAACATGAAGATTCATACACCCAATATTTTATTATCATTGACAGTGCAAAGATGTAATTTCTTAACTTTTGCAAAGAATTGACTTTTTTTTTTAATGGAAAAAGCACTTTATTATAAATATATCCTCAGAAATCATTTAAAACTGAAAGCAAAATCACAGGATGTGGTTCCTTTGATTGTAAGACTAAAGGAGAACAGGACATTCTTACGTGTGTTTTGTAGTTTGGGATTATAAAATAACAAAGTTGATAAAACAATCTCCAGTCAAGATCCAGTTACTTGCTTATTCTGGAGCTTTCAACTGTATCACATAGTCTTCATCAGCAGATAGAGTTTGTTCAATTGTCATGAAACTATAGATGTTGAAATTTTCCTTTATTTTGAACCCTTTTAGGACCTTTTGTCCATGTTGGCTTAAAAGTTGAGCCTAACAGTTCTTTATTGATCTTGGAAACAGCAGTTGACAAAACTGCCTCCACTCAAGGGCCACTTAATCGCTTGGTCTGGAGCTTCTGACTGTGTTGCAAGCAAGTAAGTGGGAATTGTTTTGTTACTTGTTTCCAGAAAGCATTGAGTCAAGAGCTACTGGACTTGTTGTAAATTCTTTAAGTATTTTGCCTTGCATGCAAAAGGCTTCAGAACTGACTGACTCGTGGGGAGTTATTCAACCTCTGTAGGATTGTTAAAGGACAGGTTCACAGTTTTTCAAGATGCTGGCCCTCCCACTGTGCAAAAACACATTTAAAAGTTTATTTGAAGCTAATATGAGGTTTCAGTCGTCCAAATGAGTCAAATCAAATAGATATCTTCCAGCATTACAGTCTTTTTAGTGCCAAAGAAAAAAACTGTAAATGTGGCAGATATCCACTTGATATGACTAACTCAGACTGCTGAAGCCTCATATCAGCTTCACATAAACTTTTCAATGCACATTCATTGAACAAAATGACTGTGTGGACACACTGTGGATTTTGGCCCCCATCACTTACATTGAAAGCGCATTTGAAGGGGATTTTTTAATAGTCATTATGAACAGGAGGAATGATTACAGCGAGGAAAACCTCTTTCCATGTTCATATGGATGCCTAACTGTTGTTTTAAGACAGACTTGAAAAATTGTGAACCTATCCTTAAACATCTTTAGGGTCATTGAGATCACATGTGGTTTGTTAGTCCTCTTGTCTATCGTGTGACAGTTGTGGGAGTCACATGAGTCCAGGTGTGAATGGATGTTAAACTGTCTGCAAGGCTAATGTGGTGTCATAGCCCACCTCCTCTGTTGAGTGATGTTTTTCCATCACTCAACTTGTTAACTGTTGTTTCCAAGGTCAAGAATGAACTGTCATGCTTAGGCCAACATGACAGAGAAGTCCTAAAAGTTTAAACTTATACAATTTATCAACAACTGAGCAAATTTTGAAAGCTCCAGAACAAGCAAATAAGTGGACCTTAAGTAAATATTGTTTTGTCTGCTGCTATTTCAAGGTCGATAATGAACTTTCAAGCTCAAGCAATTTACTTTTAATGTTGTCTAGCATGCAGTGCGTGGTTTTTCAACTGCCAACACGGGTGACTAATAGATGACTAGACCATGTACTGATGTATTGACACCCTATCCCACCAGATAAAGATGTATAGACTGATGCATTGCTGACAGACAGTGGTGGGAATTTTCCACGTGTCTTCCCACACAAGAGGAAAAACATAGTTGTAGTGCAGTCATCTTGGTAGTATGTATCTTTAAAATGTATTTATTTAATTTATCATGGGTTTTTTATTCAAAACGGAAAGGAAACCATTTTGGTGTGTGTAATGTGTTTTCTCACACACTGCAGAGGTGTGAAGACCACCCGCTCTGTAACAGGATATATAAACATGGCAACTTTCTGAACACCCACTTGCACACTGAGGGCAACCAGGGACTGTGTTTCATCTGTTTGTGGTAAAGTGGTGTAAAAACAACTGTCTATTTTCATTCAATCCATAAAAAACCTTATGCCATTTGCTCTAATGTTTATCATTTATTTTATTACATTTATGTTTTTTAAAATACAGGAAAATGTAGAAGTCACAAAAGAGAAACTGTCTTAGCTGGGCTTTGCCATACTCAACAATTCAGCCTACAACAACAGTCACATAAGCAGCTTCAGTGGTGGAGGAAGTACTCACTTCCTATGCTTAATTAAAAGTACTAATACAGCAATGTAAAAAAAAGTCCTACTTAAGTAAAAGTACATAAATATTAGCAGCAAAATGTAGTTAATGTATTTAAGTAAAAGTAGTGGTTTTGGTCCCTCTGATTTTTGGTAAAATATTGGATCATTTGAACATTTATTGAAATTAAACCATGTGAGAAGTTTACAGGGAAAAATCACTATTTGGTGGAGCTGTTAACAACTCATAGACATCTGAAATGTGACCCCGACTACACACTGCTTTTTGTAAGATGTCAAAAGCCAAAAGGTTGGAAACCACTGGTTTCATCTTTAACAAATGTGTTGTATTTTAAAATATAGTCACTAAATAAGAAAATAATAAGAAATATAACTTAAAAAAAAAAGAAAAGAAAAGTAACTAAAACTGTGAAATAAATGTAGTGGAGTAGAAAGTACAATATTTCCCTCTGAAATGTGGTGGATTGGAAGTATAAAGTAGCATCAAATGGAAATACTCAAGTAAAGTGCAAGTTCCTCAAAACTGTACTTAAGTACAGTACTTAAGTAAATTTCCACCACTGTACAACTTATGCTAATTTTGTCAGACAGTATGCGATTGATTGCTATCATGAAGCAATGTAAAGTATATATTTTGTTTTGTGACTTAGAAGTATTACTGATTTTCAAACCATAAATTATGCACAATAAATAATTAACCTGCCTTCATAATGAAGCCTATGACAATTGAAAACCTATTCCCAGCTATGAACTCCATTACCCATACACCCTTCTGCTGACGTATTACGCCAGAACGTCAATCGGTTGGCAAAATCAACATGGAGGACATCGTAGCTGTTGAAAAGAGTCCGGTATGAATTAGTGAGATTATTTCCTGTGTTGCTGTTAAAATTGACTGAGTTTCTGTGGTAGGCATTTATGAATACAAGGTTTTGAGCGTTGCTGTACACAGGTGTTTGATGTAGTCTTTTAGCATTTGTTAGCTCGTTAACACTGTCGAAATGTAAACCTGCCAATTCATTCTCTGCTCAGTGCAGTTGCTATGTCATGCAAGTTAGCTGCTAGCATTAGCACGATGTTGGCATAGCTCAAGAAGTGAGATTTGTTTTAAAGTAGATGAGGGATTTATGAAAATATATCCACCAAATATCGATCATTTGGGGGATGCGTTCGTTGCTTACATAAACGAAAACAGAAATTGAAGAGAGAATTATTGCATTTTCGAGCTGTCAAAGTTGGCTAACGTTAAGTTAGTTGTTAACGAGCTAAGGCTAGATTAGCTAACGTTAGTCGGCTCTTTTTGTGAGGTGACTGTAGCCGAGCTCACCGTTATTGTTTATCTGTGTGTTTCTGTAAAGGTAGATATTTGCCGTCCTCTGTGCCTGAGCTGAAAATAGCCTGCATCATATATATTTTCTGTTCATATAGGTGAAATGTTGGATACGCCTGTTGAGAAATTGCTTTACCCATTAGTTTGCTTGTAATAAAGGCCTTTTTCTTTTTTTCATGTTGTTCACAGGACGACATGCCGGCAATATTGAGCTCCAGACCTCAGACAGGTCTGTCCTTCCTGGCACCAGAACCAGAAGATCTGGAGGACCTTTACAGCAGATACAAGGTCAGAAACCTTCTCCCACATTAGTATTAATAGCAAATAATCTACCCAAACCCTATCTTCTAAGAATGACAAAGTCATCCATTGTAGGCTTCAAAAGCAACTTTATTTGCTTTTAGAGATTTACTGGTATACTGTTTTATGATATACTGCTGTGAAACATTCTGACAATATCAATATTGCCAATCATTTTCATTACCGTCATTATTGTTGTTTTCAGAGAACACCATGAACACAGAGCAGTTGTCCTGCCTTCATTACCCTTTTTATTTTGTTTAGCCACAAGGAAGGAGCTTTCTACTGGTCACACAGAGACCGGATAACCACAGCACAGAGAACTAGGCTCCTTTCTGTCAAGCTCTAGCTACTGTGATTGGGGCTTTCTATATTAATATTAGCTGTCAACCTTTCAGTGTTTAATTGCCACATTCATTGATAGAGAGAGCTGCATTTAACTTGACTGACAAACTTCCTATGTCAAAATCACACACATCATGTTCTTCCTGACTGGTTAGCTTTAGCTCTGCTGGTGTTTGTTAGTAGTGAGGTGGTGTGTAGTGTGGCAGTTAACACTAATGGTCAGTGCCAAAAAATTTCTCTGCCTTTTTAAAAAAATGAATTTAACTGTTAACACCCAGCAAATAACACTTACTACAAAGTTCTTCCACTGCAGAAATCAATCGATCAATTTCATTAAGAAGAAATCATGAATTTTTCAAAATCTGAATGGGTGCATATAAGAGACACAGATGTATGTAAAGTGATTTCCAGTCAACCTACTTTTGTTTACATTTTAAACTGTTATTGATTGATGGTTTTTCTTACGAGTCCAACAAAGCTGCAACATGCAGAGACCACTGTTTAGTGAATACAATCCAAGGCGATCATGGTGTAATTAAACTTTATGTTAACACTAATAGTAGGATTTCAGGAAACTTAAATGATTATCGTGATTGTACTGATTATTCTTATATTTTTGACTACGATAATTGTAGCATGAACGTTTTGTACTGGCACATCCCTGGTTGGTTTGTTGTTTGTTTCTTCACAAAAAATAGAGGCAGGGATTTCGCTTGAATTTATGATGGTTACAACGGCTTTCAAAATGGAATAAAATAGGACAGAAATTAAAATGACAGTAGCCTGGTATGAATAGCCTCTCATGTAGGATTATTTTCAGCAGATCAAATAGTATAATATAGTATTTTATATAACAGATGAAACAAAATGGGAATATGGTCTTTTATCAAGCTAAAGTGAAAGAAGAAAGACTGGTAAATTTTGACCAGATTGTATTTACAAGGTCCACTGACAAAGCTTTTCTTACACACCAACTTCTTGTCACATTGAAAATGATAAACATTTCTGAAATTAACCTTTTGATGTAACTGTTAGATAGACTAATATAAATTGCTTATGATGACTTATCTTTTAGCAAACATAACTGTATATTATACGTATAAATGGGTCTGGTGTAAATGTTATGTTTGGAAATATTACATTTTAGATCCTTTTCATTTCAGATACTGGAATCAATCAATGCCACTAGTATCTCTTTCTTGATTTCTTTCAAAACGGGTTTAAAAATGTTTGTTTATTAAATTTTTGTCCTGTCAGTAATTCTTCATCTCTCTACATTCACACACCACCCACCACAAGGGAAGTTGTTCGTATGACCTCCAGCAAGCATAGTTAACAGTGCTTTCATCTCTAGCAGCCTTTCATATTTCTCTCTTCCTCTCCTTTTTTTGGTGTGGTTGCAGAAGCTGCAGCAGGAGCTGGAGTTCCTGGAAGTGCAGGAGGAGTACATTAAAGATGAACAGAAGAATCTGAAGAAAGAGTTCCTTCATGCCCAGGAAGAGGTGAAGAGGATACAGAGTATCCCACTTGTCATTGGCCAGTTCCTAGAAGCTGTTGACCAGAACACGGCCATTGTTGGCTCTACCACAGGTACTGTTAAAAGAATAATGGGTATATAAAACACTGTTACAGACTGGAAAAGACTATGTAAAACGTCAATTTTTAAATAGTAAAAATATGGATCATAATCTTTTTTTGACCCTGCTCACAGTCCCACTGACTACCAACTGCATTTCACGTTTCTCCAACAGGAAAGGTGACAGGATATCTTAGAGTTGAAGGACTTTGAATTTTCACTAGAGGTCTCAGTCCAAAAATGTATGCCTGACCCAAAAAGGACCTGTGACTATTTTACAGAAGCTGAAGATGGACCCTATGTTTTAGAAAACACACAGACACAAGCCTGAACAGATTGAATTGAAGCTGAACCTCAAATGGGACCTGACTCTTGAGTCATCCCAGGCCCAAAAGGTATTAATGGTCAATTCATAGTTGCTGCATATGCGGACAGCTGCAGACATCCGGATGTGCACCGCTTCAATACATACTACAATTGGGCTCTGCATATGTAGACACATTTCACACATGCACACTAGAAAACAAGGTGGCAACTTCACGACAACAAGAGGAGAAGTTCTTTTGTTTGTTGTATCTGGAAGAACAACAAGAAAAAATCAGAAAAATACAATTGTGTGTGTGTGTGTGTGTGTGTGACAACTTAGTGAAAATAGGACCAAGGATGGGGATACAATACACTTAACAAGCATCCAGTTTGCTTTTCTAGAACATGCACAGTGATCGCCCTTGTAGTGCGTACATTCTTCACAGCAACTGTGCTCATAAATAGTGCGCAAATAGCCAACGTGTGAAAAGACCTTCACTGGGAAATTTCAGATAGAGAAAATCTCAACAGCAGGCATAGCTGCTTCATGACCAAAATGCACTGCTTTTAAAGTCATAGCAGTTAAAGACATGGTAGATTTGTAACTGGGTTGGACTGGTACTCAGAGTTTTGGGTGGATAGCAGGGGAGATGTTAATTCTGCCTGTAGAGTCTGTTGTTTCCTGTTGTTTATTTTCTCATTTTGTTGTGGGAGCCACAGCTTGATGTCATTAATTTACTGAACCATGTAGAAGTGGATGTCAAGTTAAATAATAAGGGGGTGTTTCCTGCACCCAAGAATAATTAAATGCTTGGAAAACACTATAGTAAGTATCAAAAACACAAAAATATTGACTGCAAATGAAGCTGAGAATTAAAAGTGAATGAAATGGCAGATGATGCATATAGTCTGTATATTGGAATGGTTTATCATGTTCAGGCTTTCAGTGTTGTTTGAGAGAACCTGGAAGAGATGTACTGTATGCCATCAAATGTAAATTATTCAGTGTGAAGTATGTGTAAATTTAAATGTGTAATGAGTTTGTTCTTCTTTTATTCACCATTGTTCCCCTTTCAGGATCCAACTACTATGTGCGCATCCTGAGCACCATCGACAGAGAGCTGCTGAAGCCCAACGCCTCAGTGGCCTTGCACAAGCACAGCAACGCCCTTGTAGATGTGCTCCCTCCTGAAGCTGACAGTAGCATCATGATGCTGACATCAGGTAAACACTCCACCACGCTCTCCCAGAGGATTTCAGGCCACACAGTTTGTAGACATGCTTAAGTGCTGATGACAAAGCTCCTTAACACCACAGACCCCCTGAGCGTGACCATGATCATGTATGGAGACTACTATTTTCCCATTAGTGTCACAGATTATTGTATTCATATTTTTAACCATCAAACAATCAAATCCAAACCCATATGCCATTAATTCTATCCATTAAAAATGCATAGATCCCATTATCTGAAACTGGTTGGCTTTGTATAAAGTTTGTTGTGTTTGAACAGCAGAGCTGGAATAACTTGCCTTTTTACCGTGTTTCTGCTCCCAGACCAAAAGCCTGATGTGATGTATGCTGACATTGGCGGTATGGACATCCAGAAGCAGGAAGTCAGAGAAGCAGTGGAGCTACCACTCACACACTTTGAGCTCTACAAACAGGTCAGATATTCTTATGCCTAGTCAGATATTCAACAGAAAAATGACGTTTCAGCATGGATTATTCATGGACTTTATACTCCTTGCGAGGGATTTGCTCAGTCAGAAAAGCAGGAACCCTTTGCTAGATGTTAAATAACTTTTATGACTTTTTATAGAAAACAACTCGCATAACCACATAAACTGGAGATGGAGACAGGACTAAGTTGTCAATCAGTCATATTCATTCTAGTCTATTTTCTATCTCAGATTGGCATTGACCCACCCAGAGGTGTTCTTATGTACGGACCTCCAGGTTGTGGCAAGACCATGTTGGCCAAGGCTGTGGCACACCACACTACAGGTAAGTCCACCATATCAGAGACACGTATGTGTTTGTCACTGCACAATAATTACATCCTCAGTATCTTCCTGTTTTATACCAAATTAGACTGAAGCACCAACAGCTACTAACTACATGTGATATCTATAGTAGATACTGTATTTTAGTTATGGGTTCTTGATCATTCTCCGTCTCCAGCGGCGTTCATCCGTGTGGTGGGCTCTGAGTTTGTTCAGAAGTACTTGGGTGAAGGCCCTCGTATGGTGCGTGACGTCTTCCGGCTGGCGAAGGAAAATGCCCCCGCCATCATCTTCATTGACGAGATTGATGCCATCGCTACTAAGCGTTTTGATGCACAGACCGGAGGTATGAACATATGTAGCTCACATGTAGAATTAGAGTATACAAATCCAACTCATAATTCTGTTTAGTGTCATATAAGATGACCAGTGGACTTCATTGGAGTTCAAGTTCTGAGAAAGTGTCAGGGATTTCTTTTTTTTTAAGATGTTTGTGTATTCATGTTTACATCCTTATAAATGCATTTACATCATAGTAAAAATTTGCCTCTGACCTTGTTTTCTTCTACAGCTGATAGGGAGGTGCAGAGAATCTTACTCGAGCTGCTTAATCAAATGGACGGCTTTGACCAGAACGTCAATGTCAAGGTGAGCCAAGTCCCCCCATCTGAGAAAGCTCTTAACTATTCCCTTGTGACTGCGCCATCTTTGGATGTGCTGACTTGTGGTGCCAGTGATGAAGCACCGTTTGAGTCAAACCAAACCTCCGCCTATCTCTATCATCCATTCATTCACCATGCCATGTGTCAATTCATTCAACTTAGAAAACACCCAAAAAGTTTATTTTCTGTCATTCTGCCCATAAGCTATTTACAGATACATTACTGCTCAAACAAAGAAAGTCTTCTGTATATAAAGAGGATGGTGGAATTTTGTATATTTTGTATATTTAAGTTGCAGTTCAATATCTGCAAATCTTTTCTCCTGTTGAGTCATGTTTCTAGACAGTTTCTACTTGTTAAATACCAATGAAAATGCGTAGTACAAGCAATTAAAAGGGCACTGATCTTTATTTTACCTTTTTCAGTTGATCAGCATTGTTGTGGGGGACCTAAAATGTTAGTTTTAAATGAAATAAACACCAATTGATCAACGTTTTCTCCTTCCATCTTTGAGGTTACCAGTTACAAAGGATTGGCAATCTCCTGTTGTAGATACCATCGACCCATTTGGTCTTAGTTCAGCTCATTTGTCTCATCTCAGTGACATTATATGTGGAACTGAATGCACCCTATATCATCTTGTATCTACAAATTATCATCATGCTCATGTATCCTCTATTGACATTTGAACCCCCCCTCAGGTGATAATGGCCACCAACAGAGCTGACACGTTGGACCCGGCCCTGCTACGTCCTGGTCGTCTGGACAGAAAGATTGAGTTCCCTCTGCCCGACCGCAGGCAGAAACGTCTCATTTTCTCCACCATCACCAGTAAAATGAACCTCTCTGAGGAGGTGGACCTGGAGGACTGTATCCTTTTAGTTCCATAACAGCATGTTTATGTGTGTAAAACAGGGTTTTTTTTAATTTTTAATGGGGATTTTTTGCCCCCTAAAGCATTTGTGACAAAATGAAAAACTAAAGGTTCAAGTCTGCTGCTCACTATATATGCCATTTACAATGCGTCATTCCTTTATGTCTAAACACAGTTTGGATACTTTGATGTTTTGCTTGTATTGTAGCATAACTGTGTTGTTCAGTTGTCCTTAACTGATGTACAGATGTGGCCAGACCAGACAAGATCTCTGGAGCTGATATCAACTCCATCTGCCAGGAGGTGAGCTGGAGCTTTACTTACTATTTACTATCTGTTTTTTTTTTTTCCTTAGAGCAGTGTTAAGTGAGAACTAATAGAAAAATAATCTTTTACTTTGTTCATAAGACATTTAAATATATACATATTAAAATGTGGCTTGTTTTGATATCTTCCTTCTGTTTATTTTTGTCTCAGGCCGGCATGTTGGCAGTGCGTGAGAACAGGTATATCGTCCTGGCTAAAGACTTTGAAAAAGCTTACAAGACCGTCATCAAAAAGGACGAGCAGGAGCATGAGTTCTACAAGTAGAGATAAAATAACCACCACAGAAAAAAAAGAGGTGTCCAGACACACAAGTTTGTTATTGATTTACGTCTGTGTGTCTGTATCTACAGTGTGTCTTTTGTGGATTTGCAGTCCCCGACTTGCATTGATTTTTGGACTAAATTTACTCACTGCAGCACAAGGCCTAATGTCAGATTAGCCCTGTCTCCAGCCTTGAGAAGACACACTACCATGTGATGGGTGTTTTTTATACAGGCACTCTACTGGTTCCTAAAAATATCTGTACCTCCACAGCTAGGGTTAAACATTTGTATCTATATGTACTCACTTGACACAACATTACTTAAAAAATCCATTAAAGATGTTTTCCATAAAAAAATAAATGATGGTCATTCTTTGTCTGCCTCGAAATATACAGCATGTCTTTTAATTGAAGATAGTTAACTTAATATAAAACTTGTATCATTGCGTTATATTTCTTGTCATCAGATGAATGTTGTAATTATAGCCACATTGATTAGTCGATTGATTTGTTGCTCTACAGAAAATTTATCGGCAGCTATTTAATAGATCTATTAGTGGTTTCAGTCTTTTTTTTTCTTTTTTTTTTTTTTAAACAAAACAGGCAACAATTTACAGGATCCAGCCTCTCAAATGTAAATATTGGCTGGTTGTTTTAGCCTATCAAACTTAATATCTTTGGGGTTTTGGACACATTGCTGTTTTTTTTGCTTTCTTTTTTTAATTATTTTCTGTTCATAGTTTTGCAATTTGTGGCCCAAACTATTAACTGGGGAACTGGTCAACTGATCTATAATGGCAATAATAATAATGATAATAATCGTTAGTAGCAGCCCTAGTTGTGATCATCGTTAGAAAGTCAGAGGTGTAGCAACCACCAGTGTTGCATTACTTGACCTTTATCCGCACTACTTTTGAGTTTCCTGCCAGCAAAATGTTCTTTTGAGTGATGTTTCTACAGCACCGACTCAGACTCTGTTGCCCAGAATTTCGAGGCAATGAAGGTGGGAAATGTTTCCCTGAAGATTGAATTGATTACTTGGACTAAAGCTTTGTGGATAAAATGGGTAGTAGCCTGATAAATAAACATAAGAAAATGCAAAAAGTAAGGAAATTTGTGTTTGGTAGATTATTTCTTTGTTGTAACAATGCTTCTTGGCAATAAATCTTATACCATTGGAAAGCCTGTTTATTTCCCTTTTAAATGGTGCCACGTTTGTAAGGAACATGCATTTGTGGGATGAGCAGCAGAGCTGAGTATGTGGCTTGCAGAGATGAAAAATTTGCCAAATTTTCTCTGCCAATGCCAAACAGCTTATTCTGGCATTGACATTGTTCGGTGCTTGGTGGATTGGATGATTGAAGTTTGAAGAAACAATACGTATTGGCAATTTAACAATTTATTCATTTAACAAACAGGAGCCTCCATAGCGTGTGGAAGAACCATACACAGCCACAACAGCCTGGCACCTCCTCCTCATGCTGGTCACCAGCCTGGTTACACACTGCTGTGGGATGGCATCCCATTCTTCAACCAGCATTTGTCGCAAGTCAGCCAACATGGTTGTGTTGGTCACTCTGGTACGAACAGCACGCCCAAGCTGATCCCACAAGTGCTCAATGGGGTTGAGGTCAGGACTGCTGGCAGGCCATTCCATCCTCTCCACTCCCAAATTCTGGAGGTAGTCTCTGATAAACCCAGCTCTGTGGGGGCGAGCTTTGTCATCTTGGAGGATAGAGTTCGGCCCCAGACTGTGGAGATATGGGATTGCCACCGGTTGCAGAATCTCATCTTGATATTTCTCTGCATTGAGATTGCCTCCAATGATGACAAGCCTCGTTTTTCCAGTGAGGGAGACGCCGCCCCACACCATCACGCTGCCTCCACCAAAAGATGTTACTCTATCGGTGCATCAATCAGCATAGTGTTCTCCATGTCTTCTCCACACTTTGAACCTCGATCCAGCTGCCAATCAGGCGCCTGATTGGAGGCACCTGGGGGTACCAGAAGCTCAAAACAAGAGTCAATAGCAACAGCAGAATAAGCTGTTTGGTATTGGCAGAGAAGATTTGGCAAATTTTTCATCTCTGCAAGCCACATACTCAGCTCTGCTGCTCATCCCACAAATGCATGTTCCTCACAAATGTGGCACCATTTAAAAGGGAAATAAACAGGCTTTCCAATGATATAAGATTTATCGCCAAGAAGCATTGTTACAACAAAGAAGTAATCTACCAAACACAAATTTCCTTACTTTTTGTGCTATGTTTATCTGTCATAAATGAACCATATTACGTACACTTGGATTATATTGTCATCCATATACTAGGTAATGTATCAAAAAATCATTGGCTTACTCAACATTCATCTTTTAAAAGGAACAATATTTGTAATTAGACAAATTTAGTGGTAACAAAAAAAAAGGAGTTAGCAGTGGTGGCCGTACATCAGATAAATGTACTGTCTGGTGGATATACTCCTGCCAGTGTTTGGATCTTGGAGTTGACTAAGTCGACTCAAATTGATGCCACTGCTGTGCCGGGGTCCTTGGTTAATCCTTAAATGACTTCTCCACTGCCTCTCATTGGCTAGCTCCTGTTCTCGTTTTAGGTTTGCCCATGTGTCAAAGCAGTGCAGCCTGAGGTTGTGTCTCTCCCTGTAGGCCACAAGTGGGTGGAAGATCATTTATTATAGCATTTAAGCAGCAGTATCAGTAAGCCAAATGCACACTAAGCAGCAAACATCATCCTACATAGGGAGACTGAGATGTTACCAAACTGAGCCCCTGAGGAATAGCTTGGAGTCTATTTTAAGTTAAAATCAGCATCGCTAACCACAAAGTAGATGAAAAACAAACACACCAGTCTTTGGGTCTGTGCCATGAATGTTTGGGAACTCTTGGATATAATTGGATGTAGAAATTTGATTTCAAATCAAAGTAGTGGTACCCACATGTGTTTCACTTGGTCTCTGGTGGGAAGATGGTAAGTGACCTGATCAAAATAGTAGGGACAGATTTGCAGGGTTGCCAGTTCTGGCCTGTGGGACATCCTGGCAAAGAGATGATCCAGCCTGTGGTTTTGTCCAAAATATTGTCCTGGGAAGAGTGTACGCCACAAGGCTGACACCAAAGCATCCACATTTGTTTGAGCTGCAGAGGGCCTGAGATTAAATAACTGGTATTGAGGTGGTTGATCTGGCATTATGCTGATAGCTGAAGGACCTGCTAACTCTGACTGATAAAAAACATTGACAAGATTAGATACAATGTACTGGCTGCTACAGAATTCAGTGATTATATCTTTATATATTCATGTAGGCTATTTTGATATTTTGTTTGACTTTTCTTAAATCTTAAAGCTTTAGAACAGGCAATTACTTTTGAAACAACCATGCATGTTCCTGTGAGTATTACGTGATAAGTCAAGTGAATTAACCAGAAGTAAATGATCTCCACTTACCTTAACTGTGAAAAGTAATCTCCTGCATTAAATACATGTGCAATTTTTGCTTTCTTTTAATTTCAGTCCAGTTCTAGAACATGAGACTTGATTTAAATAATTACAGGGCAGTTCATCATTATGGATTTATAAATGCATATGAATTGCAAGGACTATATAAATAAATGAATTTATGTAATATATAATAAAATATATAATAACCTAGTACCTAAAAGCCCCTAGTAATCTCTCTTTCTTCACCCTCTCTGCACATTAATCAACTTTTGTTTGTTTTAAGCTTTGAACAGATGAAAAAGGTTTAAGTTCTTAATTTTATCCTCTCCTGTAAATCTGATTTTCTTCATTCTGGATTATAGGTATTATAAAATACACAAGGTATGTGGCACAGCCTGGCTGGTACCGTCTCATTTTTCATTTCTCTAAGATTTTACCATGTCAAATTTGTTCGACCTTTTGCCCTTAAAGGACAGGTTCACAGAAACTGGTTTTTCTCAACATAATCATTCCTCCTGTACATCCTACCCTTAGAGGATCCCTTCATAATGCACTTACAACGCGAGGGATTGGAGCAATAAGCCTCCTTATGTGCAAAATGTATTTAAAAGTTTATCTGAAGCTAATATGAAGCTTCAGCCATCCCCAGTGAGTCAAATCAAGTAGATATCTTTCAACTTTCCAGTCTTTTAAGTGCTAAAGTTCCTCTTTTTGTTAGTATACTTCCACTGCAGCTCAACAAGGAAACACAAAGAGGGAATTTGATGCTAAAAAGATTGATATGACTAACTCAGACTGCTAAAGCCTTATAAAAGCTTCCGTGACTGTGTGGACACACGCTGTGTGGATTTTGGCCCCCATCATTTACATTAAAAGCGCATTTGAAGGGGATCTCTTAATAGCTCGTATGATCAGGAGGAAAACCTCTTTCAATGTTCATTTGGCCACCTGACTGTTGTTCTAAGACAGATATGAAAAATCCTGAACCTATCCTTTAAGTCTTGGGTCTTCGGGCAGGCCTGAAGAGCTAACAAGTCCTCATTTTCGCCACTTTTAAAGCCAAACTCGAATCGACTCATACAGCTCATTTTAACCTCATCTATGACTTCCTTTCACTGTTAATTTCCTCATTTTTAGGACTGGTTTTGTTATTTAAAGAGTGTTTGCTTTGTTTTTAACCTTTGTAAAACATTGTACACGTAAATCGTTTAATAAAAAGTAGTAGATAAGCCTAGAACATTGTGCACTTAAGTCCCTTTAAATGCGGTGATTTTGCTACTGATTACATTGTACTATACTGTCATAGCTGTACTCCTGAAATGGCAACTGAAAGCACTGCATCTTCACTACTACCAATTTCTCATAAATGAGGAACTAGTGCCCTGTATACACATCGCCACACCGTGTCATTTGGGGTTTCAGTGAAGGGGGAGGAGAAGTACTGTGCGACACCGAGCGGAGCTGCTCAGTCGATCTGTGACTCCCGCACCACACCGCGTCCACGCAGCATCAACTTCAAAACATATCGGAAATACGGAGGAGGGAGGGTGTTGTAGGGGATATCGACGGTTAACACCTAAATAACCAGCCGAGGGATAAAAACAGCGTCTCTAGGTAAGAATGGAACTGTCAAATAACGCTATATTGTTGTCGACCGATAGTGAAACAGTAGCACCGTGCGTGCTGGTGTGTGTCTGCTAGCTTGCTAGCCAGCTAACTAACGTCAGGCGGCAGTTAACCCGCAGCGGTTAGCTCAGCTCGGCTCAACTCAGCTCAGCTCGGCTCGGCTCGGCTTGTCTTTCTTGTCACAGCTGGAGAGGATCAGTTGTACTTGGAGGTTGAGTTCTCTGTTGTGTTTACAGGATTATGGGTTTAAAAGTGTGGTTGATTATCTCTCGCCTTGGGTTAACATGTTTACGTCAGATAACTACACAACAGTTGATTAGCGTTAGTTAACAGTTAACGTGAGCTCCACTTTTAAATAAAACCCACCTCGATGTAAAACACTGTTTGAATGTTGATCTGCTTACACCATAAAAAGATCAAGGGAATATAGTTTTAATTTAACACTGTTCTATATAAGACAGCTCTGAAGTTTACTTGCTACACAACCGACAATATCTAAGCTAATTTAGTTAGTGTTAACGGGAGCTCAGTTTACCTTGCTTAACTTAGTTAACGCTAGTTAACTAAGCACATGAAAGTTTGCCTGCCTCTCAACTACTTCTGTGCCGCTGCTAAAATCACAACGACGACAGGAACAAAATGTTTGGGAAGACTTCCTCGACAATAAGAATTGGCAAGCAACTCGGTTTAATAAGAGATAGTTAGGTAAACGTTAACTAACGTTATACATGAGAGGCTTGAATTAGCCAAAGCTGGCTCCATGTTCACGGAGTGTTGAAAATACTCCGGTTATTCAACGATTGCGCCATTTCATGCCACTTTCTAGCTACAATCGCTGAACTTGGAGTCGAAACTGGTTGCATAGGCTATATTCTTTCACCAATATTCTCATGTATATCCTTCTCAGCAGAACAAAAGGCTGTGCGTGGCAGCCCCCTCCCCCCCCTCGACCTGTCAGATTGATTGAGTCCATACTTAAAAGTACGTTATGAGAGGACCAGAGCAGGGGGACAGATTGAGGGACCATCCTTTCATTTTCCACAAGAAAGATGTACCAGTAGCTTTATCTGTTGACAGCTGGGATGATATCTTTGTTGGGTTGTCTCAGGGTCACAGTATGGTCAGGATGATGCAGTCTGCAAACCCAGCCCTCCTCTCCTTACGTGTAACTTTATCAGCGAGACTTTATGTGTCAGAAACTTGAACACCACACACACGCAATCTTTCAAGCAACTCATTGGTTTACGTCTGTATTTAAAAATAGGACTCTAACAAGGTATGGATGTAAACTGTACTCTGCTTCCATGATATAAATTAATTTTTACCAGTAAACATCTTTAAAAATATATTTATTGAGGAAAAAAAATAACAATTGTACATAATAACTAGTCATCCTTATCAGCCTAAGTACCATGAGCATAGTTATAAAGTCAAATCTTTCTGCCCATTTTAAAACTGTACATTAACTACCATCTTTGTTTATCAATGGACAGTCTCTACCAATGGCGTCTACGCGTTTCCTGTCACTGTTACTTGCCAAAGTAAATGGTTCCCCTCCTTGCATAAACATAGGCAGCTTTTGCAAGTTGTTGAAATAAAGATAAGGACAGTTGTTGCAATACTATCTTCCTGTGTCAGGGTGATATCAAGTTTTTTTTTAAATCATTACATGGTTATATTATCAGTTTACACTTTGCTGTAACAGATAAAGTCTTCAGCACCAGTTTAGGTTTTTCTGAACCATAAGTTATATAGTGTAAAACAACAACAGTAATGTCAAACGACAATGACATGGTACTAGAACCTAAACTGATGCCTTAAAATGGTGAAATTTATATTAACAGCAGCAAAAATAAGACTATTCAATATACCAATGATATAAAACAATAAGAACATTTCTTAGCGTTTGTGTGCTATCATCAGGTAATGATTGATGTTTTTTTTTTACTAGATAAATGGAACAATAAGTTATGAGAACTGGAATTGATCAGTTTTCTGTCCACAGAATAATGCAGGCTCCTCATGTACCTGCTTGAACATCATATCTGCATGACTAATCTTTTTTACCCTGACAGACCACAGCACCCACGCCAGCTTACTGGAGATCAAACTAAAAGCTGTATGACATCCTTTATAGAAAGATCCGGCGTATTGTCACATTCTAGGCACAGAGTTAAAAATAACATGATACATGATTTTGTCAATATGATTTCAAGCTTGAAATGCAGTTCCATTAAACATGGGTTTTGTTCCTCAATCAGGGCTTTATGTGTCAGACTATCAGATATGATTTTGACATGGGGGGTTTGTTCTGTATTATCTTTCTGCATTAGATATTCTCATGGAGCAACTGTTGGCAGAGTCACCTTGGGTCTGGTCAGTCTCAGGTTTTTGCAGGATTATTTAGTTTGAATAGGCTAAATGTTACAAGTTGTTGCTCGTGGTGTTTACTCTCGTTTCTTCTGGAACTTGTTGCTCCAGTTTTGTTGTGGATTTTCTGGCCACCTGGGGGTTTCCTCATCTCCATGGTTGTCATCGCTAAGTTTGCAACCCTCTGGATAAGTGAAGGTCCCCGATGGGTTGGTTATAGCGGGAGGTGCGCACCGCACTATGGAAACTGCATGTGCAAACCAAAGGCAAGAAAGATGAGATGAAAAAGTGGGAGGAAGGAGGATGATGATGTGTTTTTTCCCCCCTCCCTCTCTTCAGCAGTCTGTCCCAGCGGAGTCGGACTCGAGGGAACAGCCTTAGAGACATGTACCAGCTGCACCCGCAATGAATGGCCAGGGCTCAGGATGGGTTGCCATGACAAGGACGCTGGCACGTGTTGTTATGCAGACACCCCTTTTCTCAGGGCATGTGTGCACATTATTTCATTGCCTGGTCTTGCGTGGTTGGTGCTTGAGAGCAAAGGCCTGCTTGCGTATACAGAATCTGAATAATGTTTTTAGAGTCTGTTGTGTCTGAAGGGCTGTTAGTGGGTTGTATAAAGAGTATCTGTCCGATGTAAGAAAAATGATGCCGTTGTGTAAGAGCTGTTTGTAGTCTGCTGGCCACATCTGTCACCCAGATAAGTTTCTCTCCTATTTGTAGTATTAAATGCCAATTCCCAAAACCAGCTGAACTACTCCTGTTTATTAGCTTACACTTACAGGTCCTCACTGTACTGGTTTACAGCCAACGCCCTTGTCTGACGTGTCCATTTAAATGTTGAACCCAATGTAAAAACTTTAACCATGTAATCTAGAGAGATACCATTGTTTCTAATGAATGAGGAAACGACAACATAATTGTATTATTAACCACTTTTATTGCTGTGTGAAACGAAACTCACCATGACAAGGTTGTAAGGAAATGATTTTATCTTGTGACCTACGGTAACTGTAGTCAAGTCAATGTATAACCAGTCAGTCTTTACAACATACAGCACATTCTATCCTTAGACTTTTTTATAAATATTAAGATTTGCTGCTTTGTCATATATAGTAGAAAACAAAATATCTTTCGGTTTTGGACTGTTGGTCAGATAAAACAAGCAATTTGAAGTCACTTGGGCTTTTGTAAGTTGTGGTGGGAGTTTTTCACTATGTTTTGACAGTTCAACAAATCAGCAGGTTAATCGATAATGAAAACGATAGCTAGTCGTAGCTCTAGATATTTACACGTTGTTAATGTGGTAGTTTCTCGGCAGCAAATTTTATTGTGGAGAGATAATACTGATTGTCGAGCAGAATGTTTGCCAGTAAAAAAGCACACTGAGGCCAAGGCTAAACCTCCAGGGGAAATATATTGTTGCTTTGATGCCAGACTTTGTACTACAGCTCTGCCCTGAGGCCAATGGGATGCCAAGCATGTTTCTGAAAGAACCTGTTAGTTTGTTCAAATCATCTGAGGTCACAATGAACCAACAACAGCCCACACAATACTGCCTGGCACAGAAAGGGTCTCATCAGTGATGTAAATAGTGAGAAGTTAGTGAGCAGGAACCTTTCCCTGCAAATTTGTTTTGTAAAATTGCTCATTGATAACTGTGTGGATCTGGTGAATTTTTTTTGGGGGGGGCTGGTGCTTTTTGCCTTTTAATTGACAGACAGTGTAAGAACAGTGTAACAGTGTAAGAACAGAAAGATGGGGGGAGAGACGGGTACGGCATGCAACATGTCAAACTGTGGAGGTTGGGGTTACGTGGTATGCTTCTTAACCATTAGGCCACCAGGACGCCTCAAGATCTGGTGCATTGTCATACCGAAATAAGGTTTTGTTTAGGATCACTGACTTTTTGATTAATGAATAAATACTACAGTTAATTTAGTAGTAAATTTAGTCAAATTTATATACAAGATTTTTGTTAAAATATATTAGTTTTTACATTTTTGTTTGACTTAATCTAACATCAGGTAGCTCCAACCTGTTTTGGCATGAGAGCTACTTAAAAACAAAGAAACAAACCCATCAAGAGCTACAAATTTTCCCTTTTATTTTTACATACTTGGTGAATATTCACTTTTCAAAAACACATTTTCCTCCCCTTTGCATGTTGTCTCTGCTCTCTTCCTCTTTCTTCACTATTTGTCTGGATGATCTCGTTTTCCGACTTGATTTTCCATAAAACAGAGGCCAGCTGTAAGGTTTACACATCTGTTTCTAATAGTCGACAATATTTTGTTTCTGCCTCTATGTATAAGAGAAGTGGACAAAATATAAATATAATACCGTCCAGTACAACACAACTGTAATAAACCATAGCCCAGAAAAAATACAACTCCTGACAAGTGTTTCAGCCGACCTGATGAATAATGTCAACTATCTTGTTCAGCCGTTGTTTAGAGGTCAATAGAAAGCAAACTACCACTAATCAATTGTTGTTACAAGCAATTAGTTGATTGATTGACAGATAATAAATAGCCAGCTATTTTTTTTATAATTGATTGAAGATGTCAGCTTTGGCTTTTGGAAACAGCATTTTTCATTATTTTTTTGACATTTTTATCGACCAAAAGACTTATCGATTAATTGAGAATAATGAAAATAATCATTAGTTAGCACTTAACCTGTCTCACCCTTAACAGTGCGTGCATACTGACAAATTGCTCCTCTGTAGACTAAATAGTAGATCCTGTACTACCACACATTCCCATTTACTCCATGGACTCCAAGCAGGACTTGAAGTGGATCCAGCTCAAGAAATAACACATGGTTTTACGCATACACTTTGTAAACAGTGAAAATCAGCTGCACATGCTGTTTCATCCAATAAACAGGGTGCCTGCAGATTCTTAAAAAAAGTCTTAAATAAGATTTTTGGAATTTAAGGTCATAAAATGTCTTAAAAAGGCTTATTTTTTAATTATGGTAGGTCTTAAATTTTGAGGTGATGCTTACTTACATGAGAAATATCTCCCCACAGGATTCACTAATTAGAATATGGTCGCAACTCACTCCAGTTCAGCTTTTTTTTTTTTTTTTCTGGTAATTTTTCGATTGGTTCTCCACAGGCTGCCTGCTCTCACCAAGGTAACAGGATTAAAGAAGTACACAAAACAGTATGGATGATGCTCAGATAAAGACAGTTGGCCAGGGGGATTCAGAGGAGACACAAAGCCCTCTGTTATTTCTGATAGTTGCTAGAAACTTGATAATAATGTTTGTTGTGTGGAGCCCCCAACACAACATGAAGGAGAGGAGCGGACTTGTAATTTGGTGACCGCTTAACTGGAGTTTACAAGTTGAATAGACATAAAGAGAATGAAAGGTAGATATGCTGTCACGTGTGTCTTAATCAGGGGGGAATGAACTGCAACTGACTCTGTAGTTGCAACCACAACAGCCTTATTGTTTTACAGTGTTGTCAAAATGAACAATTCCAAGCAAATTGTAGTTAAAAGTTAAATTTTAAATTAAAATGCTTTAACATAAATAGTTTTATCCAATATAAAGCATAACAGTGGGACACAATTCATTGCATTTGCCATTAATTTGATTACTCTATGTGATTTTTACATATGATTGTTATATGGACATACAAAATTATCCAGAAAAATATCCCTACTAATATTGTGAAATTGATTTCAAACATGAACCTCAGCCCTAATGTGCGTTTGTTTTGCTCTGGAAAGGATATTAAATTTTCTCTGTCAAGGTCTTTTAAAAAGGTCTTTTAAAAGGCATTAAAGCATTAAAAACCATTGAATTGCCTCCCACATCTCCTTTTTTATTTGGAAAATGGCAATTCAATCCAGTTAACAGGCCACAGTTCTGTTCCACCCCTGTTTTTTTTTTTTTTTTTTTTTTTTCCTCTCCACTCTTTAAGTAGCCACAGATCTGGACATTATTCCAGATCATTAGAGTACACATTTCCATTCCATCTAACCTCATTTTACTGATTAGTTCTCCTCTGGTGGCAGATGCACATGAATAAAATCAGTTGCAGTTGTCTGACTGGAATATACAGTAAAAGCAACCGGATATATACGCAAGTGTAATCATACAGCATGTGGGTGCTGTAGAAATGTAGACGAGACATCCACAGACTTTAACAATAGCATGCCAATAAATGTTCTGCAGACCTGCACGTTGATTTTGGAAGGACATTTGTTTCTCTGCCATGTAGTCTTCCTATCGCTGACAGAGAGCTGGAGGACAATAAATTTCTATAATCTCTCTTACTGACATCTATTATTGTCATCTTTAATGCCAGCTTCTTTTTTATTTCATTGCTAGATAAATAGGGCAAATACCTTGACCTATTGTACGTGTTTAAATACATGATTTCAGTGGATAACAAGGCAGACATCCTTGTCGAAATTGCCTTACAGCATGCTCAAGTCAAGCTATATCCCTGAGTGAGAGCTTAAAGTGAATCCTTGCGCAAAAGAAAGTGGAATTTCATGAACTTTCACCCCATTAACTGCAGTAGGTTTTAGTAGATTTAACATGAGGGTCAAACATTTAAGACTGAAGAGCGCTCGCTCATCCTCGGTAGGCTTGAACATATAGAAGTGATGACACACTCAGGCAGATGTGAAAGGCTTATCCTCTAATGCCTTGCTACGTGCTTCAGCGGTGTTATGAGGTGAAGGTCTTTAACCAGACAGTGCAAGTTAGTCAAGGTTTTGTGGCAAGCTTTTCCATCAGCTCTCTTTTCATCTCCCTTTTGTAGAAATGCTCAACAGTTGTGCTCAGCATATATTTTTCTCGTCAGTATCTACGTAATAATTTAGCCCTCTTTTTGCTTCACAGAACTGCCTAAGAAGTAAATACCCGATGCTTATACAATAGCTTCCATTTTCCTTTGTTGCAGTGACATGTAGCAGACCAGCAGACAATAGTAGTCTCTATCCTTTGGGGAGAAGTGTATTCATAGGCAGAAATCTAAAACCTGTTGCAGTTTTTAAAGTGTAAACTGAAGTATATATGGTGACACCCCAGAAAGCTCACACTGCTTATAGACTGAGATGTTCCAAGCCTAGAGCCACACACTAGTACACATAGCATTGTGTACTGAAACAGGGATGTACCACATCTCTATTCTGTGCTCTGCTTATTTGATGCAAACCAGCTGGGCCTGGAATTTCTGGATCAGATACTACCAATTTTAAAAAAACCCACAAAAGGTTAAAAAAAAAAAAAAGAGGCTCTTGCTGCTGAAACTGATTTGTGCATAAATGCTGCTGTGAAGTTTAGTTCAGGGGATGACTATCTGACAGTTGGAGAGAACAGAGTAGAAAAGTGACCAGGGCCATTAGAGACTCTGTATAAATGTCTGGTTAGGTAAACAGCCTCTGTGGAGACCCCCACTGGCTGCTGGTTTATGGCTGTCAGTGGGCTGTGCGTGTGTGCTATGCTGTCCCTTTGAGATCAGAACAACAGTGCTGACCGTAAGCCTTAGTCCCTAGATGATGATCTAAATATATAACTCCCATACTCCTACACCCACCCCCCCCCTTCCCCTTTTATTTTCTAGTCTGCTCTTCATTCCGACCCCCGTGTCAGCCTTCTTGGCTCCTCTTGCATTCATTCATGTGTATGCAAGCATGCATGTGGACATACATATGCATGTAATATTAATGCCCCATGGGCAGAAAGAAAATGTCCCATTTGTTGGATGTTATGTGCCATTATTGTTTAAAGCACACATTGCATAGTATAGCAGCAAAAAAAAGAGAGGGAGAGAAGAGAGGAGGTGCTGGTAAGAAGACCAGAACAGACTTGCATTGGTGTGCAGCAGTATGTAATGTCATGCCAAACCTGCCTTTTTAAAATTCTAAATGTAGAAAGGAAGGATATCCGTGCAGGAGAGATAATGAAGTCAAAAGCACATAGTGTAACCAGACTGTTGGCTGCTCTCCCTCTCCCCCTCGAGCTCCTCTTAGTTTGCTTTGTCCTTTTCTTTCTTTGGTTTGCTCCTCATCCTCAGCCTTTTAGCTAGCACAGACAGATTTGTCTAAATCAAGTCGCTGGGTCTCAGTCTTGTATGCGTGTTAAGTCGGTGCCTAAGCTTTGTTGAAGGAGGTGCCTGCTGCCAGATTCTCTCACTGTTATAAGCCAGCTCAAGAAGAATATGGTCCTCAAGCACTAGTGAAACGTAGACTTTGCACCCCTTGTAAAGAGATTCATATATCCTGTTACAAATGAATGTGTTACTGGTAAATGGTTGAATAGGAAGGGTGTATCTTAGAAAGTTTCAGTTCATTCTCTGGGGGATTGCCTAATGCATGATACTTAGTCATGTAGCAGCTCAAACTTGCCCAACACATTGGATCTTATCAGCTATGTTTTGTCCTTGAAAACCTGAGATGTTTAATCATTTATAATCAGCTAGTGAGCGAGAAAAGGCATGAACCAGTTAGTAAGTCTTTGCAATTTTCCCAGTCGCTTGTTTTTGTGCTCCACATCTCTTGAGTGACGGAGCTGGATTCCCCTCCTGTGGGATTAACCAGAGTCTTAATGGCATGATCTTTATAAACCATATCCATAATCTATGGCGTTATTAAAGGGGCCAGGCAAAGTGAGATGGGTCAATCTGCCATCTGCTCACATTTCCTCTTGAAGATGAAAATCCTCTGCATAGCATTTCCTCTCCTTTTGATCCACATGTTCCCCTTAGGGAAAAACCTTTATTGTCCTTGAATGGAAAATCCTGTCAGTCAGCTGTCTGTGTACCAAAAAGAAATACATGAACAATACAGTTCAGCAAGCACGAGTTTGTCCGATGTCATCAATATATCTGTATAGTGGATCAAGTAGGCTGTATGTTTCAGTTGTAGTTTACACAGTTAAAGGACATTTTTCTTTTCTTGCCACCTTGGTTGTAGATTTAACTTATTTTCTGTCTGTTATGATAACATTTAAATTCTTACACGCCATCTTCACTGAGGAAACTTGGGAAGAAGATGTCAATATCATGCTGATGATTCAGCAGGCGTGAACTTAACAGGCGGGGAAATGCCTGCGTTACGGGCAACAATTGATCTCTGTCATTTCTTGAAATATTTTTTAAAAGCACAGCCAGGCAAAATAACAAAAACTGTTCGGGGGGAAAAAAGTCGTCTTTCGGTACAGAGATGGCATAGGCTTGTATGACATCAGTTTTTAAGTCTTAAGTGCAGTGTGAGATGTTGCAGTACTATTATGTTTTTAGACCTTTCATTCAAAGCAACAGACTTGAACAAAAAGTTTGGGTATGAAATATAAAACACTGAAGTGCATTGAAGAGCTGCCTCCTTAAAAACTAAATTTTAACATAATATGGTATAATGTACTATAAAACAGAGCAGCAAGGTTTAGTTGATTAATTGATTAGTTGCGAACTCTTAAATTAATTGGCATCTATTTTGATAATCGAGTCATTTTTTTAAGAAGAAAATTTCCAAATTCTCTGATTCCAGCTTCTCAAATGTGAATATTTTCTGGTTTCTTTAGTCTCTAACGACACTAAACTGAGTGTCTTTGGATTGTGGACTGTTGGCTGGGACAAAAGAAGACATTTGAGGACGTCACCTTGGGCTTTAGGAAATAATGATCGGCATTTTTTACTGCTTTGTGACATTTTATGGACCAAACAACTAATCGATAAACCAAGAAAATAATGGACAGATTAATTGATGATGAAAACAATTGTGAAATCAGTAATGGTATTCTTTGTAGGCGTGAGGTTGCCAGCTGCTCTCTAGTTTTTTTTCTCTGTCTCTCCACCAGGCTCATAGCATTCAGTGGGATTAGGATTAGTGGTCTGAGGCTGGCTACTTTAACAAGCACTAATTGATTTGTGACTAAGAATGTGTTGGCTACAGCAGCAGACAGCACCAGAGCAGGGTTAGGAGTTATACAAGGTCAGAAAACACAATATTTCAGCGACCTAATGCAAAACAGGGCCATTGCAATGCAAATGCAAAAACAGGGCCATTGAGTTTGTTGGCTGTAGAATTAGGAAGTTTGATCCACACGGCAGTACACGGCATCCCGTCTGCCATCCACTTTGGGCAGCAGGCCTCTCTATGGGGAGGCATCTGCACTGGAGCTCACGCTGTGTCTGAGTAGTCGAGGCTATCCAACTGTGCTGTTGGGTCTCCGTGTAAACAAACACAATCCATTTGTTGGGCCTGTATTGCACACAATTAGTCATTGTTTGTATGGGAAAAAAACATTCTGCTGTAAGCACAAAATCGCTGATGTCAACAGTTTGGGCCAACGGGTGTCAGTCAATATAACTGTCCCTCCTCCTCTTCTATGTGTTCTCTTTCAGAGCGGCGCTGGAGCGATTGGTCCGGTTCCTGTCCATCCAGTGAGACCAGTGGCTGTCAGCCCAGGAAGCCGCTTTAGGTGTCTCATAACTGTGGATTTCATCATTATGGGACAATAGCTGTGGGCATCAAAGCTCTCCCTCCTCCTCCTTTTCCTCCTCCCCCATTTCTTTTTCTCTCAGCCTGACTTTCCGCTGAAACCCCCCACCCCCCACACCCCCTAACAAATATACAGTCACACACACACACACACACACACATCCAACCCTCTGACCACTCCTCCCACGCTGCTCATGGTACACACCCCCTGTTTCGCCAGCCAGTCAGGCAGTGAGTTAATGAAAGCTGTGTAATCCTCTGTAAAGTATAGGGCCTATACGGCTGCATATGCTCCCTTTTGTCATGGCGGCTGTTGTTGTTGCAGAGGCCTCTCTCAGGAGAGTACACGAGGGAGAACAGAAGGCAGCATAAAGCTCACAAAGAGAGAAAGAGAGAGGGAGAGTGAGGGACACTGACGTTGCCATTTATTTGACCGGAGGAGAATGAGCTTCGCAGGGAAACAAATGGAATTCATTGGGGGGTGAAACAACATGATGTGGGACTGGCATTACCACCCCACGCTAATCAAAAATTGGACCAACAGTCAACTTTGGAGATATTTGCCACATACTTACCTGCACCAAGGAATGCAGTGAAATAGAAAAAAGTAAACAAGACTTTTTTTTTTTTTCTTGGTTTTGAATATTTTTCTATTTGCCCTCTCCTTGGTGGTCTCTTTGATTGATAACCTACCAAAAGTGCCTTTTTGTGTTACTTTTGACTATTTTTTTACTTCCTCCATATTCAAACTTCATATTGCCATAGATTGTTGTATATAACTCTCCATACATGAATCGCATTCAGTGACTGTTATGAATGCCATATTTTAGAGAGGGCACATAGCATATTTGACACGACACAAGCCTCCAACAAACACACAGTTGACAATCATCACCTTCCTGACTTTTGTTTCTACTTGTGGAGAGCTTCCACAGCCCCAGCATTAAATCACTTAAAAGTCAGGTCGCCCAAGACCAGCGTGACTTTTTGCACAACCTCCTCAAGACCTTCGTTGCTTTGACAACGCAGAGCCTTCGCCATGGTCAGTTTCCAGTCCAAATGGCGCTACCTTTTCATGTTCCTGGGCATCCAGCTGGTGGTCATGGCGCTGCTGTCACGAGAGGGCTACCAGAAGAGGGTCACCTACTTCATCCGCATCTTCCGTAAGCCTGACACCACTGGTTTGTCAAATCGGAACCATACAATAGCCGGCATCACCGGAGGGGATGTATATGCCAACCTCTCCCACTTACCCAAAGCTCATAACCATGGAGACGCCATGCCCTTCTGCCCTAAGACGTCCCCTTTGATAGGTGAGCTGTCTCACTGCTTTCTGTGTTCATCTGTAGTACCTCTTCTGTACTTAATCTCTGAAGACAGCACTGATTTATGAACAAGCACACCTTCCTTATTGCACCTTGTTGTTGCTCCTTGATCTTGTCCCTTCACTTTATTGTCTGATTTACTGATAGCTCAGTGTTTCCTTGTACATTAAGTATCTTTCTTTCAGCCAACATCGTGTCGCAATTGAACAGCTGATTGTTGATTGTAAAGGTTTTTCTTGTTTAAGGTGGAGATATGTAACTTAAGTGCCTTCTCTAGAAATTGTGCAACAGCTGTTGTGTTGAGTCACAGGCATGGATTACATTGTCTTTTTTTTTTTTTTTTTTTTTTTTTTAACACAGTAAGTGTCTGTTAGTGAATGACTCACTTGAGTGTCCAGCAGTACTGAAGCTTTGACGCTACTGGGATTTTATGAGAATGTGATTGCTGCTAGGAGAGTTTCATCCACCACTATTTCTGATTTAGTAACAGCAATGAAATAAGGACCAAGGTTGTCATTTAAAATACATTTTTCAAATGCTAATTTACAAGAAAAAATACATCAGGAACCAGCTTCTCCTCACACAGGACACAATGTATATACACATTGTTACATATCCTCTATTTGTCTGTTCCTTGCCACACACTTGTTACACATTACCTAGACATCCTGGTCCTGCTTAATGTTTATTCAGTATATCCTAACTATAATGCACTCTCAAAGCAGGCTTAGTTTACTGCTTTCCGGGCTCTGCCCTCTGCCTCTTTGTTCCCACATCATTGCCAGTAATTTAAAACTACACGCTGATAACTGAGCCAGAGGCCATGGGCTACTTTTCAAGAAAACATAATGGAAAAAGGTCATTGAGGTATTACGAGGGGAGAATGACTGGTATTCTTGTACCGCAACAGTCCAAACAGGTCAGGTTAGAATATTAGAGTCAAATTTTGGGCAACGTATGTTTGAATTTTTCTGTCATTACAAGGTTGCTTGGCCTGCGTTCACAATACTCATCATAGTCATCATACTTAGTTAGCTAGATAGAGACTATGTGTTCACATGTAGCCTGTTTTCACATCATCAGCTGCTGTGCTGTGGAGAAAAAAAAAATCTGTTTTGTAAACTGATATATTTTGACAGTATACTGTGACTGCGTGCACTGCACCACACATCATAGACGCTCAGATCTCAAAGTTAGAACTGTAGATTTAAGCATCTGAGCAAAATCTAAGCATAAAAAATCTGTAATAAATTATATTTTGTGGTTATTTCCACAGAGACGAGCAGGAAGCACTTTACTCATTTGCATACTCAAATATACTTGTCTATGCTACTTAAATTTAAACAAAGAACACATGCCAGAACTGCTATTGATACATTTGAAAGACATCCGACTCTGTGCTGGTATCAAGATTTTTCTCAGTTCAGCGTGTTTGAGTGTTTTAAATGGTGACATCACATTCAAATCATGGATTGTCATACTCTAACCACATTATTTGCCTTCACTCCATTAAACTCATCCTTTTTTTTCCGTCTCACTGGTAATGACAGCACACCAATTTCTCTTCACAGGTGGGCCGATCCATGTCAGCTTTCCATCAGGGCTCACTCTAGCAGAGGTTCAGAGGAAAAATCCACTCGTGGTGCGCGGAGGACGCTACAGACCACCGGACTGTGAGGCTAGGCATCGGACCGCCATCATCATTCCCCACAGACACAGAGAACATCACCTTAAGTTCCTACTCTACTACATACACCCTTTTCTGCAGCGGCAACAGCTTAACTATGGGATTTATGTCATTCATCAGGTGAAAGACACACACAAACAAATCATATACTGTACACTAAAGGAAGATTCAAAGGGCGAATGAGGGATTTTACATTTCCACTGTTTAGTTTTGGTTATATATTATTATTATTTTGTGAACTAACAATATCAATGAACCCCTTTAGTGTAGCATTCACTACAGTTCAGGCTAGATGAAGACTGCCCTCTAGTGTGCTGTTACTGAACAAGCATGTCAGAGGCTGAGAATGCCAAAGTGGTTTAGAGGGTTTAATCTCCTTAGCTGCTTGTAACAGTTCATTGATGTTTACTCCTCTGCACTTTATTATCACTTCTCGAGCTGGATTTGTCATCGCAGAGTCATATTGTGGGATCTTATTTGTATAATTTGTCTTGTCTCTGCTTTGTGGGTACCTCGAAATAAATCTAGTAGGTTGATTCACAATGAATCAGATGATGTGCCACATTTTATTTTAGGATGAAACAGAAAAATTAACATATGAATAAGGTTTGAAAAATATGATGCAACAGTAACATTGTGGTAGGGATGAACAGTACATCTGTATTTATCATTTACTGTAGGTTGTTGTAATCATATCATTGGATTTTTGTTGACTGAAAAACCATAACCTGCAGGAATAACCACAATACCACCACAATAACCTGTAGATTATTGTAATATTTTTCCCCTATCATATTATATATGCTGACCCCTTTTATGAGTAAAGTTCTCACTTGATTAAAGTGCTTGATTAAATGCAGTTAAAAGACATGGATTTAGGTTGTCATTTTTTTTACACAGTGTCTGTTTACTCTGCAGGCTGGAAACTACACTTTTAACAGGGCCAAGCTGATGAATGTGGGTTTCCGAGAGGCCATGAAGGAGGAAGACTGGGACTGTCTCTTTTTCCATGATGTGGACCTCATTCCGGAGGACGATCGCAACACATACGTTTGCGACTCCAACCCCAAACATGCAGCCATCGCCATGGACAAGTTTGGCTACAAGTACGTCCATTAAAGAATTTACTCTTCACAGACAGACACATTACACATCCTATGTCCCACAGTTTTTGTAATACCTCCTTTTACAATCCTCTCAAGGCTTCCGTACAAGATGTACTTCGGAGGAGTGTCAGCTTTGACACCACTGCACTACCTTAAGATGAATGGCTTTCCCAACAACTACTGGGGCTGGGGTGGAGAGGACGATGATATTGGAGTCAGGTGAGAATAATTTTGGCCAGTTGCTCTTAAAAGAGTTATCCACTGATTAAATCAGGCACTTGTGTAACATTGCTAGACTCGTGATGGGCAGTAAAAAAAAAAAAAAGAACCAGAGACTCACATTCTTCTGCCTTGTCAAATCCTGGCGCCTACATTACCCACATTGCAACCTGACTGCAAACAGTTCTATCAGAGATTTGTGCGTGTTGTGCAAGCAGATGCTAATGTAGCCTCGAGCTGCAAGCCTCAAGTAGAGATGAGGAGCTCTAGTAACCTTACTTCTTTCTAACTACACACCCTCAGATCTTTTTTTTTCATCTTCACACTTGTAGTCCTTATCCTCATCTGGCATTGTAGCTATTGAGGCAGTTTATCAGACTTTGTATAAATTCTTTTGATTCTCCCTCTGGAGCCACAAAAGACTTTATACCACTTTTTTTCCCGCATATGCAGCAGTACTACTGAAAATTGAATTTTATGTGTAAAATCGATGTGCTTTCCTGTCAAGGTTCATCTGTGGACAAACTGCATCCATACCCCATCACACATGAATGTTTCCAGTAATCAATCTCTGCCTGAATGATGACTGAACTCTGAAGTCCTGGTGTAAAAGTTATACTTCTTGTAGATCTCTAATTTGACGCTGATATTTAACACTGACCAAAAGCATCCCTCAGTTGATCACAAAGTAAAGATTTTGAGGCCCAATATGTAACTATTCGCATTAAAATGTCTAAAAATGACTAGACCTATGCTATATATTTTATTTAGTTGTGTACTTGCATTATCCCAAATGTTTCCAACAATGTTCAAATGTTTAATAATGAAGACAACAACTCCCATGATCCCACACTACTTCACGACCTCACCAAACTTCGTCTTTTGTTATTGTTTTGATTGAGAGACCCCTAGTGGCAGAAAACGACACATCGTGCTTTTAAACATCTATCGAACAATAACCACATTCCGACTGTGTTATCTGTCTTCTCAGGGTGTCTCTGGCGGGGATGTATATCACTCGCCCATCACTAAAAGTGGGCCGTTACAAGATGATTAAACACAAGCTGGACAAAGGAAATGATGTGAACCCAAAGAGGTACAGTAAACAAGTCGGTGCATTTGGTTAATGTGGAAAATGTGCAGCAGAGCTGTAAATAAATAGAAGTTGTAGTATTTACTGTGTTTTTACAGTGTTGCTTACCAAGGGGGAAATATTTAAGATAGTGGTCAAAATGAGCCAGCACCCAGACAGAATTTACTCGTTAGCTGTGTCCACACTATGTGCTTCACTTTTCATTTCCCCTTTTTTCCTTCACTGTAGAGGTATTTGACATGAGCTGACACAGCCTGGTCTAAATATTTCTCTCTATTTACTACACGTTTTAATGTCAGTTATGATGTTGGGTGTTGTAAGACTTGTAAGCTTATTCTGCAGTTGCTATCAATGCAGAAGAAGCCACTTAAGCTTAGAGTATCAGTATACCAACGGGTGAAAGGTAATCGTTGAAAAACTTCTCGTTTTGTTTCCCGTCTCAAGGTTCAACATGCTTGCCAAGACGCGTCAGACCTGGAAGCTGGATGGAATGAACACAGCTGATTATGAGATAATCTCACGGAAATACCTGCCCCTCTACACCAACATCACTGTCAACATCGGCACTGAGGCCGGTCTACATCCTGCCCCCAAAACACCACCTCCTCCTGCCAAAGCTGCAGGAAAACCTGCAGCCGGAGCACCAGCGAAAGGCTCAACCAAACTCAAAGAGGGCCACTCAGAGAAATAGTCGACCCTAAGACATCCCTAATCGTGTTTCACTCTGCCATTACTTTGGTGGGATAATCCTATCAGTGCATGCTGTAGGATGATGTTTTTTTCTCCTTGGTGGCCTGGGGTTTTTTTTGTTCATTTTAATCTTTTTCATGTGTTAGTGGAAGAATTATTTTACGGAGAATCAACATCATACTCAGCCAGAGATTCTCTTCTGCCTGCGGTGACAGTGAGACAGTCATTTGGGTGATTAAAAACACCTGATTTACTGAAAATAAAAAAACAATAGACATGAAATTCTCAACCTGCTCTAGATGACGGCTCTCAACCTTGGATCCTGTGACATCAACGATTATTATTCCAAGGGAGCCACAGCAAAGAGTGAAGGGTAAAAGTTGGACTCTGTGAGTTTATATATCTACAGCGCCATGGTCGCTGGTTAAACCTTGCGATGCCTTAGAATCTTGTTCTTTATTTTTGTCTTTTCACTCGTACCTTACTTAATTTAGAATACTGTGTTTTTAATGGAGCAGTAGCTGCAATTTCCAGCAGTCACACTGTGCCACAACAGAGTCAGACTCTCTCTCTCTTTTTTTTTTTTTTTCTCTAAGCCAATGAATACATGAGTCAAGGAGACGATTTTTGTTTCCAGTTGAGTGTGTGAAGCTGCTATAACGAGTAATGAATGAAGGAACTTGACAGATTTGTGTATTATTATGATTATTATTATTATTATTATTACTGCTTCAAACATAACAGCATACATATCCTATCCATCTGCAAATACCCAGGGCCGGATTTAGAAAGGGTTCTCATACAGATGCTGTTCTACAGTTTATCAAAAGATAGACTAAAGCTTTCTTATGTTTTCCAAGTTATATCTGTGGAAATATCAGTGGGCTATACAGTGACAATATTTTAGTTCTGTACACAAATGCTGAAATACAGTTCTTCAGTGTAGCGTTCATCTCAGCAGTAATTCAACAGAGCCTTTCAAATCATTTCCTTGTATTTCAGCACATCATCCAATATCTACAACCTTTGATTGCATTTTCTTTTTGTGTGTTTTTGTTTATTTGCCTTTATCGAATAGAACAGGTTTTGATGACAGTGATCAGTTCTCTGCCTTGAGACGAGCTTGTAATTCACATCATAATGGAGTCTGTCTTGCATATATATATATACTTTTATATATATATGTGGATTATGTACAGTATACATATATAGCTCAATATCTAAATGTGTCACTCGAATGCTGGCTTGCACCCTCAACACTTTACATGCAGTAAATATTTATAATGTGCTATTTTTTTTTTTTTTTTTTGTATTGTATGTCCCCTCTTCTGTCCTTTTGAGCTGAAATACAGAAAGTGCTCAAAAAATATCACTTCTGCATCAGGCTCAGATCAGTGCAGGTCCGTGAGTGTAGATTAGTCGATGTTTCAAGCTCAAGCAACCAAGTAGCCAAATTTATCTATCTACACAAACAAGTTAGTTCAGCTTGAGCCCAAAGCATAACACTAATCTTTGTAATCGCTGTTCCAAGGAAATACAGTGGCACCAGTTGTGGTGGTTATCATGTTGGTACTTCACTTTGATCCTTGAAGGATTAAATGCTATTTTGTGATTTGAAAAGAAATTTTCCTATATCTGTTATTTGAAAACCCACAAAGTAACGTCTAAAGGCATTGTGGTCAGGTGGAGATGTGATAAATGACAGCGTGTCTGAGAAATGTAAAGGAAAATAAAGATCTCTTCAGCAATATTTGCAGGTTGTAAGTTTGATACAAGGAAACATGCCGTGATTCTCTATCTTTTCTCATTATATTCTTTTCATGTCTATTTCAAATACAAAAAACCCCCTCACACGTTCTAATCGCCGTCTGTGACTCTTGTTCTTTAACAAGTTATCACATGGAAAGATCTGCAATGTCCTCTCCACTAGTAGTGCCCTTGTACTGCATGTCGACAGTCCACCCTCCTCTTCACTCTGTTGACAGATTTGATTGTTTACACGATATAAAATAAAATCCCTTTACCCAATGAGTGTGGCTGTACTGGTAGGTAAACGAGCTGAAACCAAAGATGACTATGTGGAAAGCTGTGATGATAAACAGGAAATGTGTGTGTGTGGGTGGTTGCACACAGTGCACTCCACAAATTGTGAACGATTCCTGGAAAGCTGTATGATTCTGTCTGAAAGGACAGGCCTATCATTTCTCTCTATCAACATTTGTAGCCTCTTTCCATTCTGTGTTTAAAATGGTCTCGAAACCATCATGTATTCGGATTCCCCTAAAATTCACAAAGCCAACAGATGATTAAATCCTGTACAGGTTTTTCAGTGGAGGGACGAGGATAGTTCATGATGACTATTAGGGTTTTTTTTTTGTTTGTTTGTTTTTTTGGGTCAGTGTAGATGTGTTGACAAATGTTGTAATGAAACTTATTTTTATCTTCGTATCATTGTGGTATCGGTCTGTTGAAGTGGACAAGATAAGCTCTGAGAGTGGTTGCCTGTGATTTTCATGAATAGATGACTACATACTGCAATATCATTTTGATGTGAATTAATATCCAACTCCTATGGCCTTAGCAGCACATCCAAGACTAGTATTTAAACACTTCACTAATACAATCGTATCTTTATATCAAGACTAAATATGCATGGTAAAGAACCTGTTAGTAAGGGTATGGGAATGTACTGAGCACCATGTGGAGATGATACATATCAGTGCCCTCTTAGAAAATATCAAGCATGCTGAAGTGTCTATGTTGTGAACTGGAAACTGTCTTATTGTGACTTTAAATGGAAGTTTCCATCTGTTGTGCAGAGCTCTCCTCACTGTTGTGTAAAATTTAGAGGATATGAGTTGGGCATTTTGACCACAATATACAAGGGAAGCTTAAATTCCCAAAGTCACAATGCACAGTCTCCATCATTTACTGTGTAATACTTGACCTTATGTTTCATGTTTTTTTTTGTTGTTGTTGTTTGTTTTTGTTTAAAGCTATTTAGAGTTTGATTTGACTTGACTCCGTTCTGATGTGGATAAGCTCAACAACCACAGAAAGCAGTGATCACAGGGTAGTACTGAAGCAACCAAGGGCAATGTGACTTTGTTAGTTCTTCTGCACAGTCCAGAGTGGCCTTAAATTCATTAATAAACTGATTATTCAAAAGAAATGCTGTCACTTTTTATAAAAAAAAATTGTTTTAGCTGAATTTTTTGTCATCTTGTGATCATGTTTTTTATTGTTTTGTATCTTAACACAAAGTGAAACATGAGTCAGAAGCGCTTTGTCCTCTACAGCAGTGGTTCCCAACCTTTTTCCTAAATGAAATCAGTATTTACTGTGAGCACGCTTTGCTTTTAAAACAACACCAGTTCTCCTCCGTACACCTGCACACAGGTTTTTAAGGTACTTGTTATAAACTTTTAAAACAACCCTTACATTTTTTTTGTTTTCCTCACAGAAATGATGAATGAATCCAACAACAAAAACAATTCTTACACCTCCTAGTGGAAGCCGGGACCCCCAGGTTGGGAACCAGTGCCCTATAGTACATATCCAGACCAATGATTGCATCCTCCCCAATACACAGTGTCCACCTCCAATATCTGTTCAACAAAAAAGTTTCATTAAGTATGTAATAAAACATTATGACCCACCCTGCACACCCCAGAAAGACCTCAAGTAGGTGATTACAGATATGATCAGGTTTTCAATCAATATAGACTCCTAGAATTAAATGTTGGATTTTGGTACCATGTATTTTTGCTGCAGAGGCTCAAAGTGGCGCTATATTCAAAATGAGCGCAGTCATTCCTGTTTGTATAATGTTTGCGCTGTAAGCTGCTGTAAAGCTGGTTAGCCTTTTTATGATGGAGAAGAGATCCAAATTGCTCCCATCATTTAATAACAACACTTGTTATGGTTTAAAGAGTCTTAAATTACCTTTTAAAACTACCAATACTATATATATGTTAGTCCCTATTTGTCCATAAAAGCAAAATGAGCAGTTAAGGACTTTAAAAATACTATCTTGAGTAAAAATAAATTAATGGATGATTTGTATTTGTAGATGAAAGAATGCATTTTGACCATGATAGTTATCAGTTGGTATTTATTTTAAAGGGCGGTACTTCTTTCATCTATGAGCTATTTAAGAGGGGGCCAATTTTTTATGCTCTATGATACATTTCTAGGTAAGTTTGAAATCTTATCCCATAATATCTTTTTCATGTAAGTATTAAAAAGATTGCTGGTATACAGTTTTTAAAAAAAAGTCCTAAGGATGACCAGGTAAGAAACCACACCAACTCTGGAGGCTGGTCTGTTTATTTTCCTCTGGGGACACAATCACTGTCAGAGAATATAGGCTTAAGTTCAGGCTTGAGCTGAAGGGCCCACAGACACTGCAGGCGGGATTGGACTGGCTCTAGTCACAGAGAGGTGGGTTAATTAAAGGAACAGGCCAAAGGTGCATTTTTGTCCAGTCATGTTCCGTATTATTGAAAAAAAAAAAAAATAAAAAAAAAATAAAAAATCCACCCGCCGAGACGGGCCTTGGGTTATGGGGAAAGCACCTCCAGTCTAGCTTCTGGGAGCTCAAATGCTGGTGTCCTTTCTCTCCAGCTGCTGGCTGCTCCAACCAGGTTCGCACTGTCCTGACTTGATACAGTTGGGCTTCCTTTCCTGGGCTTCCCTCTACAATGTTGGTTCCTCAGAGATAATTAGTCTATTGCACATTCCCAGTGTATTCCTCCACAGGTTAATTCCTCTTGGTTAGTTTTCTATAAAAAAAACCCCCCATCCTTCCATTAAAAAAATGGTTAAAAACATGCCAGGCCAGGCTAAAACTTTCTACCACGAGGTACTTACTTTCCTGCATGTGCAGTGCTTTTGATCCAGACCAGCTCCCTCAACAACGGCCCTCTGATCCTCTCTGCTTCATGTTGATCAGGTTTTTTTTCGCCCTTTGTTGCACTTGGCATGCAGAAATACCAGCATGCAGCTCTAAACAGCCCAAATCGAGACACTTTTTCTCCTCAGCTCTGCAAAGGAAACCACACATCCCACTTTCTCTCAATTTGTGGTCATGATAGACTGAATGATGAACAGCCCCAGACCCACATGAGTTGTAGCCGCTGCTGACAAAGCAAATCAAGCTTACCCTTATGTGTACAGTTGCCACAAATCCCTTCAGACATTTGAATGTTGGTACTTTTGAACTTTCAATACCATTTGTTTGGAGGAGGAGCAACATGTGAAGTGAAATAAAATAAAAAATAAATAAAAAGTCTGGCACATAATCGTCCTTAAAACCTCAAATTCTCACCAGGCCAGCTGGTTCCCTGTGGTTCCAGTCTTTATGCTAAGCTGGTAATATTTCATATGTAACATATCAGAGTGGTATCTATCTTCTCATCTAACTCTCAACAAAAAAGCGAATAAGTCAATTTTCCAAAATATTCCTTTAACCTTTTGTTTAATAAGAGAGGTTATGTGCACTATCACTGTGGTCAGAAGTGTGCTCTGTTGCACCTGTAAGCACATCCAACAGTGACTTTAGGGTGTATTGGCCACATCCAGTACACTTCCATCACTGTAGCAATGTGCTAACTTTACCACTGGAGGATGACAAAAATACAATTGTCATCTGATATTAAATAACTCTTTAATGAGTGGGTGGAGTTCAGAGTGGTCAGCATTGTTGATGTTTTAAGTTGTCTGGTGCGGGTCACTAGACGGATGTGGGGTCAGATACAGTTCATTACTGCAGAGGTGTTAAACAACAACAAACTCCTCAACTCTGAAACAAGCTCTTCTGGTTTTTTAAAAGGGTCAGTAGATTGAAAAAGATTTTTTTTGCTTCTGTGTCTGAGTTCTAATCAGTGGCAGAACTAGGATTTCTAGGAATGATTAGTCATTTAAATGATTAATTGATGAAATTAATTGGCAACAATTTTCATTATCATTTAATGGTTTAAAAACTTTTTCAAGCTGGTTCCAGCATCTCAAATATAAGGAGTTACATTTCCTTCCTAACATTACATCGAAAATCTTTGTCTATTTGGACAAAACAAGAAATCTGAAGAAATTATCATTGGTTTTAGGAAACTACGCCGGACATTTATTTTTTATAGACTAAAAATGTAATAGATTAATCAAATAAACAGCAGATTAATTGATAATGAAAAATAATGGGAAAAAATGAAAGCTGTAAACTTTTTTAGTTTTATGGTAGAGTAACCCAGGATACCAAAAATCTAAAAAAAAAGAAATACATTCACAATGAGTGACAGAGACATAAGGTTGATGGTAACCAGGATTTTTTAAATGAGTTTTGGAGAGTACCTAAATCCTTTACATGAAGGATGACTTTCAGTGAGTCAGACTCATACATACTTAAAGGTGATATACTTTCACATGTTGTGCTTTACAAAGATCCACATGGTGGTGCTTTTTAATCCAGTTTTGGTTAATTAAAAAAAAAAAAATCTTTTACCAAGTTTGAGATTTCCTGTTAACTACAAACAAGACGGAAAATGCAACCTCATAGCAGTATCTCATCCTCACCATCTCTATCATGTCACCATCTTTTCATCAGTTCTGCACAATAAGTTTTAGAAATGTGGTCATCGGATTGTAGGACCTTCTTGACCCACGTAATCATATACCTCATAAGTTTAGCCATAAAATTCACCAAAATTGGAGCTATGATGCCTAATGAAAACCAGTATTATAAATTGTTTGTTGCATGCTGTTGACCCACTTTGTCTGCATTCTGATGATGTTAATATTAGCAAGAAAACAATAACCACCTTTAATTATAACCATCAACTAGTTGTGTTTGCTTCTTTTCATTGTCTGCTCAGATGATGATGACAATGAAGTTAAAGCAATGACAACATAATAAAAAAAGTGTAATAAATATGAGCATAAAATCTCCAAAACGAAAAGAAAAAAATGCAAATCTATGGAATAGCAACTGATGTTTCAGTATTTATTCATATACACAAATATATACATAACGTATGAGCCATGTTCACAGTCCTATGTGTTCACAGATGGTTGTTCATGCCCACTGATATTTCTTTCTCTCCAGGTAAATGAGCACCTCAATCAATCATGGCTGAATATCATGTTACAGCATGAACAATGCCACTTCAAGAGGTATTCTTATTGCAGCATTAAACTACAATATTTTCTAGTTTTAAACAGATTTTATGTGCATTTTATCTGCTCTAGAAACATTTGCCTACAGTAGCTTAATCTCAGTTTACTCTTTATCTCAACGGAAATGTATTTTCACATGCTTTCCTACGAAGATACCAAAAGTTAGGTGACCCTGAATTAACCATTTAACCTGCACATGCAATTGCTATTTGAGTAACATCAAATAGCTAACCCGTAACCGGACTCTGACTAGTCTTAATTGCTGTTAAACTTGACATCATCATACTTGACTATCTTCCCATCACGTGTCACCACCTCCCTCTGCTCCCATGTTCCAACCTCTCCGTTTTTCTTCTCAAAGCGCCGCACCACCACCCTCCCTGTTGTGGGCAGGTTGCAGGGCAGATCCTTGGCAGCTTCTTGGTACAGCCTCATCTTCATGAAGTCCTGCGTGACGCCTGCTGCACCAGTTGGGACCAGAGCCTGCTTATCTTTCTTGTCCTCTGTCCTATGAGGGGAAGGAGAGAGGTGGCGTGCAGGTTGAGGTTTGGGTGAGCGCTCCCATTTCAGTGGTTCTGGAGACCTGTTCCGAGGTAATGGATTAAATGGAGAGGGGGCCCTGTTTAATGGTGATGGATCCCTGTGAAACGGTGATGGAGCCCTGTTCATTGGTGATGGATCTCTGTTCAAACCTCTGTTCACTGGTGACGGAGTACGGTTTCTGGCATTAATTTGGGATGAAGGTGGCAGAAGGTGATCTTGTCTAACAGGTCTATCTGTGACGATGCCCGCACCTCCGGCCCTCCGTATGTCACTTATGACCCCACCCATGGAGGCCCTTACAGAGGGGTTGGTCTCTACCATCCTACAAACAGCGTGACAGTATGGCTGACCCTGCAGGGTTTCCTTGATCTTGGCGGGACAGACGCTGGGGGTGTACAGCCGAATACGGGCACAAAGCTCAGCGATGATCTTACCCATCGCCCACACGTCCGAGCGCTGGTCCCGCTGGCTGCGCCTCTGCAGCACCTCAGGGGCTGAATAGGCCTCGTTCCCCATGTCGATGGCAGAGTTGAGACCATGCTTGAAGAACTTGGCCAATCCCAGGTCGATGATTACAGCTCTGTTGGTGTTATGTTCCACCTGGAGGACAAGCATCATTAAATCTTCAGATGAACAGCTTCCAGAGGGAAATGTAGATAGTATGAAATATTTTCTCACAAAATAATAAGCAACAAAACAATTGATTGAGTCATAAACTGCTTCTGCAGGCTGCACAGGTTTTGCTCAGAGATATTTGTGTGGCTGTTTCTTTTATACTTGTATGCAGTATGTTTACAATTGTGTTGGACCCACCTTCTGACAGCAATTGCTGAGATTTGGAAGGTGTGCAATGCATGTCAGCTTCTCAGTGAGCACTTCAGCCTAGAGTTCCCCTTAACAACCTTCTCTGCGTAGGTTCACAGAAGTGCAGTGTACAGACTTTAGTGGCATCTAGCGGAATGGACTTGGCAGAAATGGAATATAATATTTGTAGTATGAATTAATAAATAAGGGTATTCAAGTATGTTTTAATTAGTGTATAATCACCTGAAAATAAGAATCACTGTGTTTTTGTTACCTTTTAATGAGCCCTTTATATCTACATGGGGAGCGGGTCCTCTACCACAAGCCTGCCATGTTGCACCACCATGTTTCTACAGTAGCCCAGAACGGACAAACCAGACACTGGCTCTAGGGAGGGCCTTTCACATTTTTCACAAGTTTCCAGGCCACCATAGGTTATCCTACAGGCATGGAAGGGGACCGGGAGGGAGTTGGGGTTGGTATTCAGTTGGTTGCAATCTGCAATCTCACCAAAGATGCCACTATATCCTACACACTGCACCTTTAAGCCAGCCATTCTAATTTTACTTCTACCCAGCGATTAGAAATTTGATGGAAAAGTGACTATGAATGAGCTCAACACATCTTTACCACTTTGACAACACATACATGATATCAAGAAATGCAGTGCAAATACAGAAAATTGAAGTTGACTTCTTGTCAAAAATGCTTATTTTAGCTTTAACATCCTGATTGCATGATTCCAGGATTATTGGTGTTGGTTGTATATTACTCACGTTTCTGTACGTTTCTGCATATATGTCAAAGTGGTGAAGATCTTTTCTTCATTTGCTTGTGTTTCTTCTAGTTGCAGTACACTGAGTTCTCTCAGTTACCATAATAGAAAATGTATCTCATGAATCTAAAGTCTATTTTATTGTGTTTGTCTGCAGTAATCAGGTAACAAGACATGACATGATTGAGTGTACAGTCAAACAGTAGTTTGTTATTTAGAAATAACACCCAGAACTGACAAAATTTAAATTTTTAAACAGCAGTGATTCGTCAAAGAACTCTTTTGACCCCAGAGAGTTTTCTTTATGAAACACTGTTTTTAGAACTCTTAATACAAAATAATGATTCATCTGTTTGTATCTGCCCTCAGAACACCTGTATAATTATATCTGATTCAAAGTGTTCCACCTCTGACCCATGCTAAATTATATATGCTATGTTTTTGGGAATTTTGACTAATGAATGCACAGCTCTCCCACTTTATTCTTGAAACATAACACCTTCATACTACAAAGGCCTCCACTCACCATGATGTTTTCAGGCTTGAGGTCTTGATGGACGACATCTTTGGAGTGGAGGAAAAGCAGCCCTTCACACATGCCAATGATGATAGTGCCTTTATTAGATGGAGTCAACTGTACAAACAAAAATATGTGATCTAATTTAGCTGGACTGGCATCAGAAAGCACCTGTGTAATATTCAAACCAACTTCCTTATAATGACTTGCACACCCTTTTCCTTCACGCCTGAATTAAACTTGCTTGTCAGAAGTCAACAGGATGTAACATGTGAAATTAATAAGGAAGGTAGTATCCACACTAAAGCACTTTGGACAGCACACATTAAAGACAACAGAAAGACTACAGTTATAGAAAGGAGGACATTGTTTAGATTTCTCACATTAACCTCAAACTGCATGATTGCATTACGATTTGTCCAGATTTCAGTCATAAAATTCAAACATGAGGTGATATCTTGATGGCTTTGACTGTTCTGAGATTTGGTTGGTAGGAAGATTTGTATCCTAAACCAATGCATACTACAAGATAATGTCATGATACAAATGCTTTATTTAGCACAAACCATGCAGACTCTCCACGATCTTGACAATGAGTCATCTTGGCCAAGTTGGGGCTATAATCAGACTTTTAATTATGCAGTGTGTTCATTCCTTTACATGGTTTCATAAAAGTAGTGTGTGGTTCTACTACTTCTACTGGTTTTATGTATTCTAAATACTTAAATCATTAATTTCACCATGAATCAAGTGCCTTCGTCCTTTGTCAAGATAACCTTACCTGTATTTTAGACCTTGATGACTTGAAGATGGTGGTTTCTAGGTCCTCTCCGAAGATAAACTCAAGTGGAATGACCCATTTCCCGTCTTTGAGATTTATATTGCCCAGAAGCTTCACTATGTTGGGATGACTCACCTTGCTGCAGATGAGTGGCAACAAGTTAGAAAGAGAAAGAAAAGCAGAAATCGGCATAAAACTAAAACTAAATGACTATCTTTTGTGGAAATATAAATATAAACAGTCTGTATCCTATATAATGTGGAGAAGAGATTGTGTATGAATTTTCTGTAAAGTTTTGAGCACTGAAATGAATATCACCAGTAAGTAAAACCCCTTAAGCTAAAGTGAAGTATTTATTTGTATAGTCTAGAGCTGCAGTGATTAGTCAATTAATTGATTAGTTGATCAGCAGCAAATTAATCTGCCACTATTTTAATAATCGAATAATCGTGTTAGTAATTTTTAAAGCAAAAACACCAAATATTAAGACATTGAAGCTTCTTAAACGTGAGAATTTTATGCTTCTATGTGTCAGACATGATGGTAAACTTCTTTGGATAATCTTTGAATTTTGGACTGTTTGAAGATGTCGCCTTGAGCTTTAAGAAATTACAACAGGCATTTTTCTCTATTTTCTGACATTTTATAGACAAAATGATTCATCGATTAGTCAAGAAAATCATCGGCGGATTAATCGATAATGACATAATTGTTAGATGCAGCCCTAGTATAATCCAATATCAAATACTGTACATTTTCTCAAATTGCTGTAGGTTAAGAGTAAGTAACTTCTGTTCAAACAGAGACTAGTATTGTCTAGCAACAATGCAAAGTGCATGCCACAATCATGGACCTACTTTATCAATGTGGTATGATAAATTACAATCACATTTTCCTCATGAGAGATTGTACTGGGCCAGACCTTAGATGAGTCTGTGAAAGCATGGTCCCCCCCTTAGCACATATTTTTGTTGTGAGTGGCCAGCAATAACTGTTATTGGAGTAAATTGGGCTTACTTTGCACACTTAGCAAACTATGTTGTCTTTAATTGCTTAACATATCAGGATTTAACTGTGAATGTATTATCATATCTCATCAGTTTGTTTTGTGTGTTTTTTGTGATGGGATATTAGTATCTGCTAAGGATACGTAAACAGTGATTCCCTGAAATGGTCTGCAATGTTTCAGATTTTAAAAAAGGGGAGAGGTAGGGGGACTACAATTTTACTTAGTTCCTGGAAAGGTGGCAGTGTGGAAACTTAGGTGTTTTTAGGTTACAGTATTTTAAAAAAAATAGCTTTTTGAGAGTGCAAACATTAACACAAGTACTTACTTGTAGACATCACACTCTCTCTGCAGGTCCTTTCTACTGATGAGATGCTGAGGGACCTTCTTTATAGCAGCCCAGGTATCATTGTACTTCTCTTTGTACACCTTCCCAAAGCAACCCTTTGCCAGAGTGCTGGTGGAGTACGCCATCTATGCAATGTTGTGAGGGCTGTGGAGTGAGGGTGAAATCTTTTTTTATAACCATGTTGAAATTTAGGCCAAACAATATAATTACAGGGGGTAGATAAAATAGCAGAAAACATATTTCCTACGGTAAATGCCAATTTGGTGAAGATCATAATGTTTATTTATTGTTTGAGAGTCTGGAGTCTGTCTTGATTCACCATTTTTTGTGGTGTCTTTGAGTGAACATTGTACTCTTGAGTAATGTTCGAGTTTGGGACTGGTCTTTGTAATTTGTCATTGTTATTTTTGGGACTTTCCTCTTTGCTACTTTGTGCACTACTTTTGACTGTGCTGCATGAGCAGTGCAGGAAGGGGTTACTATTATAATTGCAACCACACAAGCAACCAAACAGAGAGCAGAATTAACAGATAATGCTGTGATATTCTAAATTTTTCTCATTTTCAACAAATCCAATGAAAAAACAGTGTCACTCAGCCCATGTAAATCTTTAAAAACAGGTCACAAATATATAGTTTCATTAAAAAAATAGCTAAATAATGACAGAAAACAGCTAGGCACTATAGTTTTTTTAGGAATTAATTCATTTGTTGGGGACTGTTATCAGCTGCTGAATATTTACGACAACAGGATGCTGTATGTGGGCTCGACTCAAAATAAACTACAGTACCCATGTTCATCATGATGAATGGACATGGACATGGCTCATTTTTATGATTTTAATAGGTTTTGATCAGGCGTCATGGTCTTTTAATGAGATTTGTTTGCAATAAGAAACATATACAATATCACCAGACCAGATCAAAACCTCTGACAGTCTCAATGAAATCATGACATCTATCGCAAACATGATGAGCTTCACCAAACTGCCACTTAACTACAGAGCTACTGTGTCGGATTGTCAAGTGTTTGTGACTTATCTTTCATTCTAGCATAAATGCCTGTTAACAGTCTATCAGAGCTGAGGAGTAAATACTGTATGTTGAAATAAGTGGAAATAAGCATTCCCAGGTGAGGAAGTGTGATCTCTGTTGAGTAAGACTGGTGTTACACTTCAGAGGAAAAAAAAGAACATGTTGTTCCAGTCAACTGGAATCAATATTTGAACCGCTGAACAAATCGGAGATACAGAATGGGTGGTGATTCAACCGTCTTAAACCAGGATATCCTGAATCCTGAGGTAACCTACAGAAAACTAAGATGAACGGATAATTCAAGCAAGCTGCTCACCTAAGTAATCATATAAATCAACCATAACCGCACTTGTTGTGTAAATAAGAGCTCCAGGGCGCTGATCTGAACAGTCATGTTGATTTTTAAGAATTTTGACAGAAGGCTGACCTCAAGGAAAACATTCTGCAGCCCATTTCAAACAGACTTTCAGCTGTGTGTTGTATAACAGCAAGATTAAATAGTGGACAAACTGGTAAGTCCACAAGAGGGGGAAAAATGTGTCTTTGCCTTGTCTGCCTTACAAAGTCGGCATCTTCTAGGGCAAGCACATAAAAAACACAAAGTCACAACAGCAAATAGCATTAAAATGAATAGTCATAGTATTTGAAAGAGCACAGTCAGTCACCTTAAAGCAATACATAATCTCAAATGAGTAAATGAAGGTGTTAAACAGTGTAATAACCACTGAATAAATGAAAGGTTTATCAGCAGATATATTCTGTTCAATAAAGACACTTAATTAAAAGCTCCTCATGTAATAAAATCTAGATGATCCAGTGCCACAACTCTGGACTGACTGGTTCAGCAGGACAAAAACAAAAAGTAGAAAGCTTATCAGTAATTTTAACAATACACTAGCCCTATACATTTTCTAAAAGTGGATAAATATGTTGTACTTTGTTGCTCCACAGAATTTTTCTCAGGTTCTTACCTTTATGCTGTTGAGGGAAAGGAGCTGCGTCAGGTCTGAACATGAGTTGACATAGTTGTCTCTCTTTATACCTGCTCCACGCCTTCTTGTATGTTGTCCATAGCCCTGAGCGAAGCAGGCACACCTTAGTGCTGCCGCAGCCTGAGTGGAGGTCAGGAATGAGAAACACAGCGTAAATTGATGTACACCCAGTGAGAATAGTTAATAATCGTAGTTTTGTACAGACATTCATGATCCCCAGAGGACTCTGAACCTGACATTTCCTCTAACCACAACCATAACCCAAGCTGTGAACCCAACCACAGAGGCATTGCTACAGGAAACACGATTCTAACAGACTTTAACACAAGACTGACATGCCTGTAGACTCTTTGCCATTTTATCCTCTGGTAAACCATAACTCTAAAGTTTTGTTGTTGGTTGAAAAGCATATTTTACAAAATATTGCAGGAAACTACTAAGACATTTCAAGCAGAGCTGTTCTACTGTCAAACATATTTAAACGACCCCTTCTCATGTGTGTCTGATATGGTTTTTCAAGAAAAAAGTCCTATTATTACCACGTCAAAATCCTAAAAATAGCATCTACTCCTTCTAACTCATCAAACATTCCAGGATCTGTAAATATGTAAATATTGTTAATCTCAGAAATTTAACTGCTGGACACAAGATGTCTCCAACTTCACTGTAAAGTTCATTTTCAGTGTATGTGCACTGGAAGCTTCAAGTTTCCACATCACACTTATGTAAGCTTCCTACTGGACCAGGAAACTAATTGTAATGTCACAAATCATGCTTGTACACCCACTCCTTACAGAAAAACTTTCCACTTTCAGCAGATGCATGTGAAAACAGTTTTCCAGCGTCAAACTCTGCACATCCACCACTCTGCACAGTGACACTCAGGCATTCGACTACAGGAACAAGAAGTAAAACACATTTTTGAGCGGAGGGGGACTAATTTTAATGTAGCTCTGCAGCATTATTAGGGAAAAATTAACAAAAACTAAATATCAAATTAGAGTAGATATCAGCAGATACCCAAAATTGGAGTATCATGTTTAAAAAACAAAAAAATAAAACATCTGCGGCACAGAAGCATGTGACTTGCAAAATAGTTACTGTAAACATATTATATATTGATCAAGCTTACTCAATAGAGAAGATGTCACCCTCTCATAAGCAGCCAACTGAGCCATTGTTGTAGCCTATTCCTCATAAGGGGGTGGATGTTTCTGCTCCGCAGTCAGTTCTCGTGAAACAGATTGTTTCCTTCTTTTTTAACCTCTGTTTTTCTTATTTTTCTTATCTATTAGTTTATCATTATTATTATTATTTGACCTCAGTACTTCTAAACTTATGTCCCTGCCTAGCAACTCAGGTTCCTTGGTACAGAAATAGAAACTTATGATGGAAAAATAAAGAACTGAGGCTGAAACAGTTTCAGCTACTCATACTTAACTAATGATTACTCACCAGGAAGTGGAAAAGCTGCAGACAGTTCTCAGAGCTGACAGTTTCATTTTCTCTCTATTATTTCTGATCTCAAATGACCACGAGTTTGACCACGAGTGACACAATATTACCTCCTTTGATAATCTGCAATCACTTCTGGACACAAAAAGTGAAATACACACACACACACACGCAGAGGAAAACTGAACCTCTTCAGAACAAATGAAAATAAAAGGGATTAATAAAAGTAGGCCAGGATTGTCAAACTAGTACCTTGCAGTGGAATTATGACTAACACGAGTGATCTAATGACACGTGGTTCAACATGGCTTCTACTACATCCGTTGTTACCTTCATTGTGATGTTGTTTGTTGCAGCAAATTTCTCCCGAGGGAGACAATAAAAGTGACTATGACTTTGATATGTTATCAGACTACAACAAATGCTTGAGTGCAAATAAAATGCTTAAGTTTACATTAAGTTCACATGTGTATTTAGAGCAGTCTGCATGTGATTACCCATACTGGATTTTTTTAATGGCAGGTATGAACTGGACCTTCACCCACTGTCTTCTGTGGAACTATAGTTTCAGTCTTGTAAAATTTACACAATATTGTATTTCATTCAAGACGAACACATATAACATAAAACACACTGTTGAGTGGAGTTTTCAAGAACGTTTCCTCCACCAGATGGAGGTCTTGTAGTTTGCAAATGGGGACTGTCATAACTGCACTCATTTCCTGGATGAATCATTTGCTTGAAGACAGAAAACAACTTAACTGCTCAACTGCTGCTCATTTCAACAACAATGACCCACCCGACGGACAATTTTACCAAACCTCAGCCAGAAAGTAAGTTTGTTTATTTAAATTTCTATCTTTTGATAGCTTTAGAAGTAGAAGGCTATTTACTGTGCTTATCTTTCGGTTTGCAATGCTTCACATGTCATTCATTCTAGTTTGCAAACCGGCTCTAACAGGATTTCGATTTGTGCACTTGAGCCTTTGAATGAATCCGGAGTGTTATTAACTTCAATGACAAAATAGATAATTTTCTTCATATTTTTGCACCTGAAATCATGTCAGTAGCAAACTAACAATAACATCTTCAGCATGAGCAGCACGTGTTGCTGTATGTTTTACCATTATCACAAAAACAGGAACTTTTAGCATTGCTGTTACGCATTATTATCTGACTACTGTATATATGTCTATTACTTTACTACTTTGAGTAACCTGTAAGAAGTCGACATTTTATGTTTCTGTGTTTTTATTGTGTATTTTTATTTTCACTTTTTCTATGTGTTTTACTGTGTACTTTTATTTCTTTGTGGCATCATGCTCATGTAAAGCACTTTGTGAGTAATGTTCTCTGAAAAGTGCTATATAAATAAATTTTACTTACTTACTGATGTGTTTAAATTTGAACTGGATTTTTAGGGTCAAAATTAGAGTGTAAACTTTTTTATCAGCTGTTGAGATTATTTTAAAAAGTTTAAACCACGTGTCTGACAAGTATTTTTTCTGGTAATTTGATATAATCCGTGCTAAAGATGAAAAAATATTCATATTTTGTAAATTATAGCCGTTATTAATAGTTTTATTGTATTGTTTTACACTTGAAGGTGGCTGTGCCCTACACACCCAGGAAAGCGGGTATGTTTCTCTTTTATTCTAAATATCATGTAATGCGATGCTCAAGCAGTGGAGGCTGTGCCTATTTCCATAAATGTGGCTCAAATATCATAATTTGTTTAAATCCATTTCTATTATCTATTAGTTTTAATTTACATAGTATCAGCATCTCCCTTGCTTTTATTATTTATAATTTTATACTGAAAAGATTCTTGAAATTAAATGTGCCTTTTTTCATGGAACAGTGATGCTGGTCTCTCTTCCAACATGAGGCACAAGTTCAGTGATAAAAATGCTTTGCCTGTGGGGGGTAAAGGCAGCTCTGTAATACCGATTCCAACAAGCGAACTACAGGATATCTATGAGAGCACTGAGATGGTTGGAAAGATTAGGCCACACCCATCAGAGTTTGGGCCCTTAGAGGTCCTGTCCAGGATGGGCCTCACAGAGCCTGAGTCATACCCTGCAGCTGCTGAAGAGGGCTTCTTAAAACTGTCCACTCCGGCTCAAATGAACGACTTTACACCACAAGCCACACTGTCAGAGAGCAGCCAAGAAGAGGAAGCTGTCAGCGCTTTACCTGGAACAACAGCCATTACAGAGGCCGAGGCGGTGGTGGGAATAGACGAGAGCTACACCATGTGTAACGAGGTGGACACCGAGGGAAACCCAGCAAAACCAAAAGGCCCACCACTTGTTCCTGGACAGGGGAGAAACAGGAACTATCGCAGAAAAAGAGCTGCTGCGAAGAAATGGAAATGTAATAAAATTTCAATTTAATTTTAAAATGTGCATTTATTGTGCATTTCACATTTACTAATTTTGATTATAAATAACAGGGTATGATATATATATCTGTGCAATATTATTTAATTAATAAATGATTGTCATATTATTCCCAAAGCTATGTACATGCAGTAGTTAATATAATCTTGGAGTTTAATCCAAAAGTTTCTATATTTTTCTATTTTCAGGTTACCTTCTATGTCTGATGACATTCATGAATATTCCTTTCTGTAAGGGCAAAGCTGGTATGTAGTGTGACACACAACAATTCATTTATTTAGGTTTTACTGTCTTGAATGGGGGCTTAAATTACTTCTCATAATGTGCTGTGAACAATGTTTGACCTATGAAGCGCAGTATATATTTTTTAAAACCACTTGATATTTTAGTTATATTATCACTTTTATTATCATTCATTTTGTAAACCCACTGACTGAATCAAACTGGAGTGATTTTGTTATTTCAAATAACATCATAGCAAGAATTCTTTAAGCATCTTTTCTGTGAAATTTAAATGTACACACATTTACACCTGGGAGCTACTCGTCTGTTTATATCTCTAATTCATCAATGCTTTTTTTCTCTGTTTTTTGACAGCACTTAAGTGTTTTTCCTGCATGGACAAGGACAGATGTCCCAAATTGGTGAACATATTTGAAAGTGATGACACTCGTCTGTACCATAGAAACAAACAGCCATTTCCAGGGTGCTCTGGAATCTCTGCTCCTTCTTCTAAGATGTGTGATGTCTGCTCTGTCGAATCCAACATCACCATCATCTGCTCGGGGGATGTTGGAAAATTGGAGGTGGAAGATAGTGATGGTGCACAGATCAAAAACACTCCCGCAGTCCGTATGTATCACATAAATATATATACATCTTATTACACTATATATATATCTCTGCTCTGTTTTTCAAGAATAAGCTCTGAATTGTTATTTCCTTTTTTCAAACACAGAGTTATTAAAATGGTGTTGAACAAGCAGTTATCAGGGTTTTCCCCAAGAAATATCTGTCTCATCAGTTTAATTTGTATATGATGGCCTAAAAAATATCACAATCATAGAATATATGCCATTTTTTCTGTGAAATGGTACTTCTCTTTTCCTGTAAAATTATATGTTTTACTTTCATTTTTTGATGTCAGCAGAGGTTTGGTAGTAGCCCACCTCCCGCCAAAATGCTGCTCCTGGAAACCCCGGTTACGTCTGTAGTTTGGATGTCTTAGACTTACAGATGTTTCATCATCTTTTGACTTGAAAAACACCTAATCGATGCCTACTGTGTGTATTCCTCAAACATATTTGAAATATGGTTTGCAGCCTTATCGTGTACATTATACTTATAATCCCCATATTAGTATCTACAGTATATCTAAAAAAAAACAATGCATTGAATTGCATCATCTCTTAACTATGTGTAACATTTCCTGTTAATTTCCTCTACATGTGCAACAGACTACTACTGTTTATATAACTGCAACCTTTTGTCTCTTTTAAATAGCCTGTTCCATCATGGAGAGCAGCCCTATTGAAAGCAGTAAGTGTCAAGACTATGCTGTCTTACAATATAAATTCAATTTTCAAAGTGCTATTATAAACAAAAATGACAAGTGCATTAAATCTGAAAAGTTTGGTGAAGCTTCTGATGCTATTTTAAATTCTTGCCTCTTTTGTAGAACAGAAGCAGCAGACCTCGAACCCCACACTTACTGTACTGATTGTTGGCTGTGGTATGTATTTTATACAAACATGCAATTTTATGCTGACATTGATGTAAACTCGTTAAACCGTGCTTCATGTGGTTAAACAGCCAGCAGATTTTTCCGATGTGTTTCATTTCGCAGTTCTGCTTTTACAATGGTGGCAACGTTGACCTACAGTGTAAGTGTGACTCAGTATGATCATGAAAATGATATGTTTGAGACCTTACGTATTTGGTTTTAGTTTAGTTTTGAATATAACAATTCCATGTATGATTTTGATATTGTAGATCACATTTCTCAATTTGTTTTTCTTTATCTTTAGTGCTGCTGGAGAAACAGGTAGGTTCAATCTGTTTTGATATATTCAGTTTCACGATGAATGCATTTGTCATATAATTTCTGTATATAACAGAATTTATCTAAATTCTCCCTCAAACATGAGTTGCTGTGAAATATTAGTTCAAACAATTATGTTAAATCCAGAAATTATCAGGCACACTATGAGGACTGTGAATATTTTTAACTAAATAAACTCACTTGAAACTCAGTGAGTCAGGTTTTTTTTTCCTTTTTTTTTTTTTTAATAGGACTGAAACTGGTCAACAGTGAGGAACACTGCATGATCAAGAAGAAGACAGTACTGTGATGAAGTATTCAATCATTCTTTTGCATTTTAGTATGCATGTTTTAATTCATATTGTCTTTCAATACTTTGATCATATTCTGTAACTTCACTTCTTCTTTCCTTTTCTCATAATTCTTCTTTTTTTTTTACTCTACTTGCTGTCTTTTTGTAGTCAATTTGTTTCTGCAAATAGCTTTAGATGCCATATGTAAAATAGCTGTAGAGGGTACTTTTTTACTCTTTGGGACATCTGCTGTTTAGACTTGTGATAGGAATGCAACTGTCTTATTTTGATTAATAATTCATCTGCCAATTATTTTCTTGGTCAATCATTTAATCGTTTGGTCTATAAAATGTCAGGAAAACTGCTTGTTTTGACTATATGTCCAATCAACTAATGCCGTGCTTGACTAATTGGCTTTCTATTACTCTGATTAAAAAAGTTTTATACAGCATCATGGTACTGTCATTATTCACAGCACAGATATTGTGCAGGCCATAATGTTTTCAGCGAAGTAAAGTAGTAGTGAAGTAAAGTGAAGTATATACAGAATACATACATAAATGCACATTTTTTTGCAATGATCCTTCAAATGTGGTTATCAAATCCTTGTGACAAAGATATGTAGTGGAGGCATGATATTTTACAGTTTAATTATACATTTTATTGTATAAAACAACATCAGTGCACTGAAACAGTTACATTCAATGGGAATTTAATAATAATAAACAATATGAATAAAAAACACAACAACAAAAATATGTATGTATATATTAAACTTGAACTGAGAAAAAGGATCAAATATGCATGAAATGCTGCCTAACTTTTAAATGTTTAAAAAAGTATCTGTCCATATTGGACAACATATATGTTGATACCGATATATTTGTGATAGGCCAATATCAGCTGATAATATCAGCTGACCTATATAAGAATAAAGTAGCACAAAATGGAAATACTCATGTCCTTAAGTACTATAGCAAATGTACTTTGTTACTTCCCCCCACTGTGAATAATAAAGTGAGGTATTACATTACATACATAGATACATAAATATACCATATATAATGAATATATGTCAATCTTAATATTATGTTAATGCTATTTTGTTTCATTGACTCTTGATGCTCTGGCAAAATCATTGTTGTGACATTCACGCCTATAAAGCGAATTTGAATATTACTGTGCAATAGTCAGTGGTAAGCTGCTAAATTTAATTCCTGCAGCACAAACACACACTTATCATGCACTCCCACGCACACACTTGTTTTCCCACAGACGGGTTGAACATTAACAATAGTACTGATGGTGTCATCTGGACCGTACCAACTAGCGAGAAAGTGGCATTTGGTTATTTCTTGATAAAAATTCTACCTTTGCCAACGAAATTATCTTTATAAAGAAACGGTTTCTTGTTTCAAAACGTTGCTCTGCTTTCACCAGCAGGTCCTTGCAGTCAAACGAACTTCAGTGTCAACAACAAAACAACCTTAAAGAAAATTCCCCACCCCCATGTTTCGCAACCCTGGACACTCACCTGTTGGCTGCGCTGTTGACGTTGGGCGTTCAGGTACTCCCCTTGTCTGCAACATACGAAGACACAAAATGGAGTTGACTCTACCTGGCTGAGGAAAAGTACAGAATTGCTCAATATTATGCATATCCTGAAGTTTTTCTTTGTGTATTTGATGAATTAACAATACATAAGTCGACTGAGATCCCGAGGAAAAAGGATTAAACATGTTTTGGATATTAATAATCGCCGCTTTAATGGGAACAGGTAAGTTGGCCTATTTTTTTTTCTTTGGAGCCAACTGGGTGGGCCCTCTTCCGTGAAAGTCCGTACATGATGGTTCTCTTCTCTACTGTTATTGCTCAACGCCTTCTAGATTTTGACACAATTTCCCATATAAAATGCTGTTTTGCGGGGTATTTTTCTTAATTCAGACAGGTTATTATTCAGTGAGTAAGTTGAATTTAATTTAACTCTATCTTGTTAGATTTTTAAAGCAAATAACAAACCTGTTGTGACAAAACAATAGTAATTTCTTCCGGTTGATACTTGTTTTCAAAACTGGTTGTTTTGGGATATCAATAAACCTATAAGTATTTACATGGAAGAAAATTTAGCCACACCAGAATGCCTACAAAAAACAACCCACAAACAGAATGGGCGATTGTATGATGTACAAGAAATATGTATAAAAATGAAATGTAACAGTATGTTTCAGTCATTTCAGTCAGGCACAAATATGTGAAACAAAAACCAAATAACAAGAAAACAAACAAACATTCTTTTGTCATTAAGGAAATGATTGCTGAATGTGCCGTCTGGAAATTTTGCTCACCACAAACATTTCGTAATGTGTTACAATTAGCTTGTTCAGAGATTAGAGACCATCAGCTAAGGGAGGGTTGATACCCACACTGCGGAAGTTCCCACGAGCACAATACCAAGAAACAAGGCTGCTGTTCTGTGAAGGTTCTATTGAAATATTACTCATTACACATTTCTAAGTGTGCGGTTTTGGCTTCACATTAATATCATGGTAATAGGAGGTAGATGAGAGGAAATGTGAATCAGAGCAGGATCAAATGTACTTTCTGATATAAATGAGGTAAACAAAATATTAGATGAGAACACCGCAAACTACAGCCTCCAAAATGAGAAGGTGAAATCTGTACATCTTTAAAACAGTTACAAGAAAAAAAAAAACTGGTCCTTGTCCTACAAGTGAGCATCGATAGATGTCTGGTTAATGGTCTTAGAGCATCTTCAGTAAGCATAGCTGTCATAATTTAATGAATTGGAGCTGCAAAAGATTCATAAGAGATATTTGAAGCGTAAAACAGCTTGTTGTAACAAGAAAATCAGTTTTTCATGCTGATAGTTATTTTCTCACACCAGAAGGGTCCTTTATAATCCCACTCATTATAATACTGTGTTCTTTCACATTGATACGCTTTTTTATGGCAGAACATGTAGTTATTAAAACCTGTAAACAAAATATTTGATGCCAGGATACTGAAAAATAAAAGCTATCAACAAAATCATATATTTATGTTTTCAAGGTGATGCTATTTTCATTTTATCAAATGTAGAGCCATTTAACTTTTTTTAAATTTAAAATGTAAAAATTCAGCCATAAAATTTTAAAAATTTATGCCATATTTTGTGTGGCTGTGTTGTATGGTTTTTTAAGGGCATTTACGTTTAAGATTAACAATACAGGAAAAGTTGCTGGATGAGAGGAAAGTCAGTTAAGTCAGAGCAGATAAAGTCACCATGGCTATACTTGTGATCAAAGCCACAAGTATCGCCTGTATTGTAAAACCCTGATGTAGATTGTCCCTCTGTTCTCAGAGTACCTCAAGTATGCATAGCTATCATCATTTACTTGGCCGTAATGGTCCGGCTGAAAACACTCGAAAGCACCTGTCTGAGATGACTCATCACACCTACTCTCAGTGATACTAGCAGTGGAGAAATATAGTTTGTCAGAAACCACGCCCTAAGGTTAGACTAATAAAAACCTAATTAGAAACCTTTAGCTGATATTAAATAATGAAAAAAAAAGAATATAAATGTAAAAAATATATATTTTAATCATAATTGTCCTCGTTATCCACTACTCTTGTAGTTAATAAAACCTATAAACAACATATTTAACACCAGGGTACTGAAAAATAAAAGCTATAAAGCTATCATATATGTATGTGCTTTCACAGTGATATTATTTTCATTTAATCAAATGTGGAGCCATTTAATTGAGTTTTTTAATTTCTTTTCCTCAGAGCCCACCACGGCTATATCGGTTACATGCCCTACCAAGAGGTACATCGTCATCCTCTTCCAGCCCGTCACCCTCACCTGTAACTACCAGACAACAGCCATTCAACCTCCTGTTGTCACGTGGAAGTACAAGTCGTATTGCCGGGACCCGATCCAGGCTGCGTTGAATCCCAGCAGTGCAGAGAACATCCTGTCTCAGAACAACCCCAACTACGACCCCAACATCGAGTGTGCCGACAGCCAGAGGACGGTGCGCATAGTGGCCTCCAAGCAAGGCAATGCTGTCACCCTTGGCACGGAGTACCAGGGTCGCAAGATCAGCATCCAAGACAGTAAGTTGATTCTTGGCTAGGCGAGTACAGTTGAAAATAGTCAAAATACAAGGAGTGCGACAGATCACAAAACTCATGACTCAGATTGTATCATGGTTTTGAGTCACAGATCAGATCATTTTTCAGATCAGCAGAAAAAAAAACAAACTTTGCTTACCATTTATTCTGCAAAACACTAAGCAAGAAACTTTTTGCCCATAGTCTTAAATGAAAGCATCATTCAAGATGTCCAATATTTAAATACAATCTTAACATATATAAAATATTAGATACTCAATTGTTAAATTAACGTGCAATATGAGGCATGATACCTTCTTCCTTTAAACACGGTAGTGAATGAAACAACAGCCTGTGTCCACATCATCAAAACTTGATGATAACTTACAAACACGAACACACACCTTGTCCTGCAGCTTAGCTTGTTGAAGATGCCACCAAACAAACATTCACTGGGAAAAAGTGCACCGCTAACATCAGTTAGCAGCTAGATAGCTCATTAGCTTCTCAGCTGCAGCACATTAAACAGCGTGTAAACATACGTGCAGATGTCACTTCAGATCTGTTAGATGCTGGTTTGGTCATTGCTCTTCAAAATCCCTGTTAGCAACACGCTGTTTGTCCACGACTTGTAGCCACAGCAGTTTGTTTACTTTGTCTCCAATGAGACAATAATTTTGCAATTAATCTGCAGTTCACCTTCCCTGAAAACACTAACTACGTTCTGTTACACCACTACAAAATATGTCATTGTTGTCTAAAAAAAACTTATAGTTTTCTCCAGCAGTATATATTAGCATCAGTTAGTAAAAGGAATCAACAATTTAAGAATCTCAGTTTGTCTTGTATTTTACACTTTTTAACAGACATTTCTTTAATTTCCAGGAATCAGTTTTACAGTTTTGTGTTTTACATTCACACAAATAATTTGAATTTGAATTTCAACTTGATTATGGGGAAAAAAGTTCAAAAGCTTATGTCAGTATTTTACACTGATTTTTGAACAAAGGTCCCGAGTGAGTTTATTCCAAACAAAATTCTTAGCTCAAATTAAGTCAGCGTTGGTTAGGGTTTCTTCTCTGTCAGTGATGAGGTTTTCCCCCTCATAGTTAATTTGAGATCAGCGTAAATAATAATATCTTATTACTTCAGAGTTTTTATAATTTGTTCCCACTTTATCTTTTGTGTAGTTCTGCGTTTCAATTTGAATCAGCATAAATATGTCCATGTGAGACAGGAATGGTTGATGTTAGGTTGGACATGTTCTGTTGCTGCTGGTTATGATTTACAGTCCGCATAAACAGGACTGAATCATTGATAGAAGACACCCAGACATGAATGATCCTCTTTAAGTTCTGTTGCTGTTTGGGCCTATCAATGAAACACCAAGGAAAGAAGACGCACACCTGATGACCCCATAACCCCCACTCAGTGAATGATTGCCCATTACAAAAAGGGATTGTACAAACTAAGCCCTATGAGCTCAACTGTTATGTGAATCAGACCGTTCGGGTGATTAGAGACCATCCTGAACCAGTGGATTTTTGAGGCCCACGCTGCGGAAATTCCCACAAGCCAAACACTGCTGCAAGGTTGCTGTTCTGTAATGGACCCTTGCTTCTTACCAACCTGGAAGGAGGACAAATGAGAAAAGAATTTACTTACAGGACAGAAATGTGCTGACACACAACTGTACTATGGATGTAGACTGATATCAGCTTTTAAAACAATAGTTGTGTTTCCGGTATATTTTTTTAGTGCCACCAATAACGGGGAAAAACACTGTACAGTTGGCATTTCTTTGGTTTTTCTTTGCTCAAGTGTTGTGCTACTTTAATCCCATTGTGAAAATCATCATGTGTTTAGCACTTTTCAATGGCCAATCTGTGAAGTCTTTTCAGAGCAGAAGCAAGATAAAATCAGGAACAACACAAAAATAAGAAGGAAATAATATATTAATATGATATTAAAAAAAGTTATCAACACATTGATACATAAATCAGATTTAAATAAGTATAGGTTTATGTATAGTTAAGTCAAATCAAGTCTGAAAAAAAGTAGTCATAAGCTTAATTTAATTTACTTATCTGTATAGAGAGTGGCCTGTCAACTCTGCAACATCCAGCCAGGGCTCAGTTCACTCCCACACATGTGGTGCTTCTAGAAAACGAGCTCTTAATTCTGCCCCCTCCCCCAGTTTTCTCCATCACTGTCCCTCCCACACGGGAATACACTTCAAAGAGGAAAAGCCATTCACTTTTGCCTTTCATATTTTACACCGCCTGTTTTCAGTGCTGAAATGTTGCCTGGAAACAATTATTACTTATTATAAATACTTACCATTGTCTTTAGTTGGTTGACAGAATTATGGACATCATTTAACCAAAAATATGTAGTTGTTTATTTGACTTGATTAATTAGTTTTGTGAAAATATCATGGTTCCAAGCTTAAATATTTAACTTTATAAAATAATGATATATATTTTTTAAAGATGCACAAGCCTATGAAATAATATAAATTATAGGATCACCTTATTCTTTGTGACACTTAATAATAGGTTATTCTTTTGAAGAATATACACACTTGCAACAGTTTTCTTTCTTTTTTGAGATGTCAAAGTACTTTAACAAAGATTATTATAAAATCCCACTACTTAAAATTGTAATACAAGTAAGTAATGATAATAGTTTAACTACTTTAAAATTGCCATCAGTTAGGCTATACAAAACTGAGAATCTGTTGTTTCTCACAGATGCAGACCTGAACATCGCGCAGACAGCATGGGGCGACAGCGGTGTCTACGTCTGTTCTGTGATCTCTTCCCAAGACCTTTCAGGAAACGGTGAAGACTACACTGAACTAATTGTACTGGGTGAGTTTGCATATGTGGTCACATCTTTTCCTTTCAATACTTCCCCTTTTCTTTACTTTGCTCCTCCACCTCACACACATTCACATGCAATGAGCATATGTTCCGAATAAACTTGGCGTGACTGAGTTTGCAAGTGGCTAAAGAAAAGATGTGTGGGCAGACAGTCTTGCAGCCTAAGTAAACAATCTAAAAAAAAATACCATGGGGCACATTAAAGTAATTGTGACTTTATCTTTCTTTCACAGAGAGAAAGTCAAATACTACTGACCTCCTGCCTGGCATTGACTTACTGGTTATGGAAGGTAGTACAAGCCCTTATAGCTCAGTCATGCTTTAGTCACAAAGTGAGGCATATTGAGGAGGATGAAGTTTAGCTGTGTAGGAGATGGGATTGGCAGACACTTTGTACACAACACCATAGCTGCATTGCTTGAGGTCACTCAGATTGTGTGTTTTAAAACATTCACGAGATGTATTCTTGACATCTAAACTCATTTGTTTAACATTTTTGCACAATCTAGGTCGTAGATATAGTGTATTCCTGCCCATGATGATACTCCAAGTGCACTATTACTGACGAAAAGTCACTGTGACTCATCTCAAGAGGCTCCTGCATCGAAACTTCCTGTTGTGATTGAAAATGTACAATACAAGTATCAGCTTATGAAAAAGCAGCTGTTCTGTTTGTGTTATACGGTACCAGTCAAAAGTTTGGACAAACCTTCCCATTCCCTTGAATGAGAAAGTGTGTTCAAACTTTTGACTGGTACTGTAGTTCATTTATATTTGTCCACTTTCTCTACTTCACATTCCCTCTTTATCTACCTCCATTTCTTTAATATGGCTCAACTCCCATGTGTGACTTTCAGTGGTGAGTGCAGATAGTCTGTAGCTGCCTGGTTTCAACAAAAGGGCATTCAGTACACATGTCCTTATCTGTTTCAGTGTACACAGCCATATAATGTTTTTCCTCCGTGCTCTACTTATTCAGTTTCCATTTTAGTTGGTTCATTAGAACATGGTAGTCATTTGACTGTCTTTGCTGTTTTTGTCTCTTTCCTTAGTGTCATGTACAGCCTGAACTAACTTGCAGGGTGAAATCATGCCTTGGGTACTCGGTCAGACCGGCTTTACTGGTTTGACAAAACTTTAAAAAATACCCTTATTACAGCTGTAGCTAACATGTTTTGTTGATCTGAACACTCAATAACAAAAAAAGGTCAGCGTGAATTAACCAGATAATTAGCATTTATGAACAAAAAGCAGTAGGACCTATGATTAGACTGGGAGTGACTTCTGCTACTTTCTGTTTAACTCAGTTTTAGAGATGCGTTTACATATCACTCATTAGAGATTTTCCGTTAAATGAGAGTCCAACCAAAACAGAATTTTCATTGTTGTACTCCACTGAGATATAAACATATGTATGTATGTGTGTGTGTATATATATATATATATATATATATACACATACATACATACATACATACATACATACATATATATATATATGGCAGGTCTACATTTACCAATTGATCAATAGTCTTGAATAAAAACCTGGGATCAAACTGATTCTCTGATAAGATTTGAGAAATGGCACGTTTTTGTGTCTTTCTCTGTTATGTTGTAAGGAAGTAGAAGTTCCTCCATAGCCACATAGTGAGCCTGAAGACTGGTTTTCTTCCACCTGCGCTCAGCCTTCCTGCTCTCTCTTTTACAGCTACAAGTACTTTTGTTTATCCAAGGTTGCAATTCACACTTCACTTTAATTCTGTTTTTAAGGGGAGCTACGATATGTAAAGTTGAAGAGCATTAGTAATTAAAGCGGTCAACAAGGTCATTGGGCTGAGGAGTTTTCAAAATTTAAATTGCGTAGTGGCTAAAAAGTGCGCAAAACTTAGGGGCGCTTTGTTCAGTAAGACCACGTGTGCACACAGCATGGGGTGGGGCATAACTAGCAGATTACAATTCACAGGTAAAAATTATGCATTTGTGGTCAGAAGTTCATATGTCCAGACAGTTCAAGACTGACACAGTCACGCTCAGGGTGAAAATGAAATCAAAGGTATGACCACGGTTATGTGTTTGACCCAAGCAGCAACCTCCGGGGCCTAAAAATAAAGCCAACGAGGAAGTGCCAAAAACTGCAGTTCCTTGAATGACCACTTGAGGCTGGCTCCAAAAACCAGTCAATCCTACAGACTCCCATGTTAAAATGTCCAACTTTACAGCAGAAATAAACATGTTTACGCCTGGTACAAAAAACAGTTTTGGTCTCTATAGCTAATTTCCCCTTTCAACTGTAGGAGGGGGGGAATTTTTTTTTTTTTTTTATAACTTACCCATTTAAATTTTATTACACTTTAAAGTTATGCATAATTAAGGATGTGACTGCTTTGAGTAACAGGTCGCTGGCCACTAGGTGGCTTGTTTCAGCAATCAGGCTTCATTTAGCTGGGAGTTAGGCGGAGTCAGGCACTGCCAAGATGGCGACGGCCGGAGACAACAACTTTGAGCATCAAAACTGCTCTTCAGAAACCAATGGGTGACGTCACGATGGCTACGTCCATGTTTTTTACAGTCTATGGTCGGGCCACACACATGTTGTACAGGGTTGAAAGAGTCCATAATATTTCAAAAATCACAGGCAAGAGCAATGGATGGGTCATCAATGTGAATGTTAAAATCACCAAGAACAACCTTGGCGGAATTTATCACAAGACTAGATAAGAAAGACTATATAAAAATCCACCATTATATATCAGGGGATGGTAAATTAAAGCCACAAGGATGGGTTGTGAACCACTGAGCCTAAACGTTAGCTCCTCAAAGGAGCAGGTATTTGGTTACATTTGAATTTTTTCTTACTTTCTTATTTTTTCTATACACACTCATGAAGCTACCCCCACATCCGCTATTCCTAGGTCGGCTCAAACAATCATAAAAGGGAGGACACAACTTAATGAGCTGACTAATGTCAGGTAACCAAGACTTGGTTAAGGCCAGGATATCCAGGTTTGCTGACAGACCTAAGTCATTTAAAATAAAAGTGTTACAGTAGAGATACTTCACAATAAAAACTGCTATTCTAAATGGGTTAATGTTGTCTATGGTCTGAGCTAGTGAGAAGGTTAGCAGTAATCTCCCGAGCTGCTGGAAGTCTGCCGAGGGGAAGCTGGAACTGGAAGCTGGAGTGGGGTCATTGTGAGGGTGGAGAGAGAGAGAGAACACCCCACATCTGAGGGTGAAGATGGGGGCTAAATGGCCTGTTTCAGACAGAAGCTGTACTTTGGGGCTGCATAAAGGGCCAGTATGAGATATATATACCCTTTTTGAACCAGAAATCTTGCAAAGATATTCCAGTAGAGCCCCAGAATAGAAATATTGACCTGGAAGTGTGCATGATATGTCCCTGTTAAAAGAGAAATGTCTAGTCATGTGGATTATTAATGTAAAACTTTGATACACAGACTGGCTCCTGGTTGTTTTGGTGGTTCTGGGTTTCCTACTGCTACTGCTCCTCATCGGGATCTGCTGGTGCCAGTGCTGCCCACACACGTGCTGCTGCTACATCAGCTGCCCCTGCTGCCCCGACCGTTGCTGTTGCCCACGAGCATGTAAGTACCAAATGGAAAGCCAATGAAATTGCACTTGTAGACTTTCATTTACGGCTTTCGTTTGACTTATCTTATTCTTTTCTTACTACTGTAGTTTTATTCATACATTCTACAATTAGTTTCTGATTTAAATAATAATTTTCAAGAAATTAGTGTGCAAAACATGCACATCTTTCATGTCCAGTTGTTTAGCTAAAAAAAAAAAGTTGTAGGTACTTTCTGCTTCCCAAGGACTCACCACACTAACACTTTTAAAAGTTACTCTCTCTAAATACAATAATTTTTAAAAGGGAGCATTTTACAGTGTTGCAAGTCCTTTTTTTCGTTTTATTTAGGCAAATTTCTTGTATGACTGCTTGCATTTAGATGTTAACATTTGAGTTTGTCTTCTTTTGATAAATGAAAAAATGGTTTTGTGGAAAAACGTACATTATATATTTCTCAAAGTAGGTTCAAGCTAAACCAGATTTTCCCTTAGACATCAAGTCACGGTCCAAACATTGACCAACTATATTTCCATCCATCCATTACATCTTGTCAGTGGAATGAAACACACACCCTTCTTGTTGTGAAGAGACTGCTCTTTGACAAAATGAAAATGAAATTACTTAAGTACAACTGAGGCATGAAATCTCTGGAAAGTCCGCTACAGTAAATTGACGTGCAAGGCAAAGGTCACATGATAAACAAAGCAGGCATCAGTAGGTTATTCATTGTAAAGTTGGATGTTGTTGCGCCGTGACAGAAAGCAGGACGATGGTACTTCAAGATAAAATGTTATTCCTGAAAATTTGCTATTCAACATTTTTATTTATTTATTTATTTTTCCACAAAGTTGACCTTGATGCTCGCGGCTTGTTGTGAGTTGGGAACAACTGTGTTAGAACAGACTTCTTGACTCACTTTCTTGTTAGGAAGTCCACTTGCTTGGCTGGTTGAAGTTTTGTGACTACTATTGAAGGCTGTGATACATACCTGTGTGTGTGAAATGGCTGTTCAAAAAGCAACAACAGCTGCAAAAAAGAATGAACTCGGACAACAAAAAATAACATTTATTTAATCAGGTAATCTCATTGAGATCCAAATCTTTTTTGCGAGAGAGTCCTTAGAACAGGGCAAGAAGTAAGAACTGAGATGAGACACACACTAGCACATACAGACAGCATCAGACATCTCTAAAAAGGCAAAATTTAACGTTCAGCTCTGGATTGTTTAAGCAAAACTGTCTAACAACTTGGGTCCAGATTATATATTTATTATACAACATGAAGAGTAGAGCTGACCACATGGTGCATAATCACAATTTTGAGTTTTCATTCTCTAAAGCTGCAATAAATGACATTGAGCCTCACTGGATGTCAGCAAACATCCATTTGCTAAGGATATAGTGGAGTAATGGCGACTTGAATCGTGAATTAAGTCACGCTCCCTCTGTGTGTGTTGTTATCTGAGCTTCTCTGTTCTTTGTTTTGGTAGCTGCACCGGCCGAGTGTGCATGTTAGTGCATGTGAGCGTGCATGTGAGTCCCCCTGTGTCCTCCATGTCTGTTTCCAAGATGGCAGCCGCGTCACAAACTTTCTCAAATTACAGCTAAACAGTACACTAAAATATGTTTCTAAAAACATTTGAGGTGAGAAATAGACAATGCACTAACAGTATCTTGATCCATATTTGATCAGCACTGCGTAGTTTGACAGTATGATCCGAGTTTCGTGAGCTATCGGCTTTCCTCCTTTTTTTCCCCCAACTTTATTGAGTAAATGACACATTTGTTTTAGTCTGAGATGTTGTTGCTGTAGTGTGACATCTAGTGGCCAAATGTCGTGTAAGACAATCATCATGAAACAAAAATTATTTTCCGTTTACCCAGGAACATTTTATTGGCCTTGAGCATTTGCTGTGTGTTAATTTCCATCCCTTCAATCCAAGATGTATGTTATGTTTCCATTGTCTCACACAGTCACGTTTTATACATTTTTGTTTCCTTATAACCCTCTGTCTTCCATTATCTTGCAGTGTACGAGGCAGGGAAAGCAGTGAAGAAAGGTGTACCCAGTCAGTATGCTCCCACCCTCTATGCTCCCAGTATGTATGCTCAGCCAGCATACGGTGGACCGCTAATGAATCAGCCTGTTATGCCCCTGCTTCCTCTACCCAATGGAGCTGGAGTACCACATCCCCAGAATGGTTACAATCGTGAATATGATGGCGCCAGCTCAGGTTAGTTTCATTAAACCACACCAAACAGTTTTTCAATCATTGAAGGTCAGGGTGACAAATAATTTCTAGTTTTGAATATGTGTTGACTTTGAGTGGACATTATAGAAGTCAGTTAACTGAAAATACGAGTTTCATAATGACATCATAAACGGCTAAAAGCTCCTCTCCCTAATTTGTTTCACATCTTGTTGATTTCTTTATTGTGTCTCTGCAGTGGGACAAGGCTCACAGGTGCCTCTGCTGCACGACCAAGACAGTGGAGCAGACCACAGTGAGTAAACGGAAAACACCATACACTTCAGGAATGACGGTGTTTAATAGGGTGGTACGTTGTAGCTTTGCCACCTGCACTGCAAAACACCCTATTAAAAGAAGTTTCAGACCTAAAATAATACAGTATGAAAATAATGTCACGTGTTTCCAGTGCAGTTATTTTTGAGATTTGTTGATATACATGTGGATCGGGTGGAATTACCTCAATAAAATTGTTAGACTTTTCTGCTTGTTTTAATAAAAATAAATATTTGTACCTCTTTAGTTAGGTGACTTATTAAAAAATATATTTTGCAGTGTGATAAGTTAAATATGATGTGAATATGTTCAAATATCCTCGCCTAGCTATTTTTTCTGATTCCCTCTAGGATTTTTATGCACACATGGCATGAAAAACAGTCTGTATATGAAGAATATGTGTGGATTAATCCACTTAGTCTATTTATATAAACTATTTTTGACAGTTATTAATAGGGATGCACAATATATCGGTGGCAGATAAATTATTTGCAGAGGAATAAGGTAATTAAATTATTGTTATTGTTTCAGTAATGGAATTTAAAGCCGATAAGTGCATCTATTAATGCAGAGCCTTGACTGTGGTGGCTGCCACTGGAAACCTGCTTCTGAATGGGGATTTTTTGTAAGCTCGGGTCTTCTGTCACTACTGCTGGGGACTACTGATGAGTAGCAGAATGGAAAACTTGCCACAACTTAGTCTTTTCAGTCTTGCCCCTGCTCTTCTATGCTCTTTGCCGGTGCCACACACACACACACACAAACTTCTGAGCACAGGCAATGGCGGGGATAATGAAAAGAAGTTCAGGTTATATTCCATATTAATATTTATTATTGGCCACAACAAACAGATAATCAGGCTCTATTTGCCAGGGGAGGTTGGTGGGGAAACCCGTCCCCCTGGTGGGGAAAAAAATGTATCTCCCTGAGAGTGATTTATATACATGCAGGTCTGGTAGTAGCAGTCTCCACAGTCCCAAAAGGGGCATTGGGGGATTTCATTCTCGCATGTTAAATTAGCATTTAACCTTTTGTTTTGTATATATATGATCACATTTCTTATGTGTCTGGACAAGGAAAGGACAAGGCATGAAAATTACAGCACATCGCTGAGAGTAAAAATATAGATTAGATAGATTAGATAGATATAGATTTTTTCACAAATCGCACCCTGCTGATAATTATCAGTTATTGTTCTCGCACCTGAAATTCCATATCAATGTATTCCTACTTATAAATATTGGACATATACGCTTTGTTAGTGACACTTGTTGCCCTCTAGTGTCTTTTGTGACACATTGGTTGAAAATGTACGCAGAACTCTTTTCAGTCATATGTCTATTCACTTTTTTTTTTTTTTTTTTTAATTTCCTTCTTGATAAGAATATCCTGACACATATGAATGTGATTAGATGATTATGATTTGACAGGCCATTTTTCTACAGTATATACTGTATCAATATCACTCATTCCCTTCTTGTGGGTATTTGCTTGAGGAAGACCGTTAGTTGGTCCAAATGTCGCTAGTAAAATTTAAGGGTGCTGTGTGAGGGTTCTCCTTTTATTAATTTGAATACAGCTGCAGAAGCTGAAATTTGACTCTCTCTCATGTTCTCACCAGCGCGCAGTGGATATCGTATCCAAGTGGACCCTGATGGGAATGCCACACGTGCCATTTACTATATGGAAAGAGAACTGGCCAACCTGGACCCATCCAAACCTACCAACTACAACCGCTGTGAGTGACTAATCACTTCCTGCTATTGTGTTCACAGTTAATGCGAACTGTGTCACAGACTACCATGGGAAAAATAAATCAGCTTCTGGTAAAAGTTGTCAAGAGTTCACTCCAGTTTAGTTTATTTTGGTCATTCTCAACTTATACAACTCAAATACACACGTAAATTAATAATAAGTAAATAATAATGAGTCATTACTTTTGAAGCAGTGACAAACCAAAGGAAGTTTATACTGACTGAAAAGGTTCTTATTACAAAAGCATATTACTCCTACCCTTTTTACATTAATTATTTTGTACAGATCCCTTTAAATTTATGAACTGAAAATGAAAGAAAGAAGAAGGAAAATGAGAGACTATTTTTATATATGTTTTATATACTGTATGTATTTTTATATATGTATATTATATGTACCCAAAAGTCCCAAACAAAATCAATATACACACTGGTGTTTATACCTCAGCTTTATATTTGTTAATCATCTTATATTTAAATATTTTTTTAAATCTATACACTACTGTATATTACACATTTCTATTTCCTTTTCAAAATTATTCCACAAATTAACTCTGACTGATATACATCTTTGTTTTGCATTTGTTCTTATCTTTGTCTTTGTAAACATGCAAATTCCTCTTATAAGTAAGCTACTTACTTACACTTTTTATAAATTCAAATTCAAATTTTATTTGTCACATTCGCAATCATACACAGTACAATGCACAGTGAAATGCCTTATGTACCTGTTCCGGCTCATTCACACAACAGAAAACAAAACAATAGTTCAAAAGAGTGATTAATATTAGACAAAAGTACCCAGTACACAGAGTTGAATATATATATATACGTAGTTTCAGTAATGTTATGTGTATCCTGATGAAGACAGTGAAGTCACTTTTACTTCCAAAGAATTATCAATACCAATATATGTAGCCTGTGAAGTTTCAATTTTGTTAATACAACACTTAATAAAATGTCACCGCTGTGAACGGCTCCTCCTGAGCAATGGAGGATACCAGTTGAAGAACAAAGTAGATGATTGGCACAAACTGTAAATTATTGCCAATTTGTATTATTTTTAAAAAAAAATTACAGATGACTAATAGTTTTGCATCTAGAAGAGAAACGCCTTAGCAATGTACATATGTATTTGCATTTGAAAAGTGAATATATTGTATTGTATAAAACACATAATAATTTGTTTAATTTAAAATGCTTATCTTCACTTCTCTTAATTTGCTCCGTCCTACTAAACAACTCTTCTTCTCCGTTTTCCTTCCTCCAGTGGAGAATATGAGTGAAGTCTCTTCCCTGCATGATAGCTTGGAGCCTCGAGGCCGCGGCGGTCGTTCACAGCCACCACCTCTGCCCACAGTCTATGACCGGGATGAAGCCATGAGCACCATCAGCAGTGTTTCCCAGCATGCCCACCGCCGTGATGACTACCCGCGCCGGGGTGGAGGGCACATGGGGGATCGTGTGCGCGCCCGTTCCATGGACAACCTTGACGACATCGGACGTCGCTACGGCCGAGACGACTACCCACCACGGCACCGCCCAGATGAGCCCAGAGGCAGGAGAGGGTGAGTTATTGTTGTTGCTAGCTTATTGCCCTGAGCAAGACCTCTGAATTGCAGTCAGCACCAGTACATTTTTGTTTGAACAGCAGGTAAGCTAGTAAAGTTTAACAATAACATGAGAGATCACTGTGGCTGCAAAAATGCACACAAGTACTAGATTGCTCCATTAATTCAGCTCTCAGTTTCTAAGTACAGGAGAATAAATTATAATTATTCCTCAGGTGATTAAAAAAAGTTTCACAGTGATTTTAAAGATCATTGTGGGGCCTCAACTTTTCTTTTTTTTTTTACTTTCCATTTTGAGGGAGTATGTCCTTTTTTTCCCCCCATAACAGTGAACATTTTGTATAGGCTGGGTAGTCTTAAATGTTACTGGTTATTAAAAAAGCAATAACAAAATAAGCATATTGTTTAAGAAATAAAAAAGAATATTGATATATCATCATTTGTCAGATTGGGATGATGCATAACCAGATAATAAATTGATATCAAAACCAATGCACTGGAAACTTAAACTTGTAACCTTCAATAAGTTTGAAAAAAAAAAAAAAAAAAAGTTTCGATCTTAATGCAGCCATTTCAGAAGCAACCGGAACGGTTGATCATGCCATGGGTGGGGCCACCTGAACTAAAGTGATTCTGGTAGTTTCAATGGTTTAACCACACAGAGTGAGCCGGAAGGTTCTGCTAAACTGAAGGGAAACTGCATATCTACGTTGTCTTGCATTGCGAAAGGTACTTTAATGGTACTTTTTTGCCATTACTGTGAGAGGTAAGATCGATCCATTGTAGCTGAATTGATTTCTATGCTTGTATTTCACTAATTGTTCAGGAAACTCAGAGACTGTGTTGCATTTAAGTGGAAATGTTATCATCATGGCCTCTTTTGCTTTAACAAACATCAATTAATGTAGTTAATGTAGTCTGCATTTGTTTTGTGACAGGTTATTAAATAATCTTATGTGTCTCACCTGTTGTGGATATTTTGAGCGATGGTCAGCAGTGGAGAAAAGCGCACACGAGACTTTTGATGTCTTAATGCTGAAAATGTTTATTGAAAGCACTTGGCCAAGTGGAGAACCAAAACAGTAAACACCGGAGTGTTCTGCTCCAATGCTGTCTCTTTCCATTCTGCCCTCTGAAGGTCCGAGTCCTAGTCTTTATCAGCCTACAATATGAAAAATTAGTCTGATTGGTTCACTAGTTTCTAAACAAGGGACTGCACTTTACCTGTGACAGTTTAAGTCACGTTGCATGTAATTTCAGCAGTTTTGGTTAGAGCATCTGACTGTGTCATCCACCCATCTGTGTTGTTGAGGGAAGCCTCCTCTGACCTTGGTAACCATGGAAATGCTGATATACCCTCGATCAGAGAGGTTTCTGCCTTCTGCGAAACATCTCAGACAGCTGAAGTCTCAAGGAGAAGATATCCTAATCTCTGATTAAGAATTACAGTGTGACCTCAAAGCCAAGCTTGACCCAATGTAACCCAATTTGTAACCTTCAAAGATGGAAAATTCACCCACCTAAAAACTGTTAATCTTTGCAACATACTGAACTTGTGAAACTTGTGAGTTAAATCGTTGTTAATGTGGATTTGCTCCCTCACCACTGCCAGATAATGAAAATCCTCCCTCTGGCTTAAAAGATAAATTTAGGCAAATTTTACACATTATTATTTATTGCACATGTTATCACTTTATTACGAAACAAAGATAATGGAGGACAGTCATTAAGAACAGAACATGAACAAACAACTTGACTTGAAAAGCCATAGATTCATCTATAAAAATTGTTGTAAAAATAGAGGGGGGGCTGCATGCAAAAGTTATATTGTGAAAGAGACAGAAGGAGGCTATATTTACGTTGAAGATTTGCTTAAATTCCTTATATTTTAGTTTCCATTACTGTGTTTAAAAAATGAAATTCTTTTAAATGCTGTTATATGGCCATCAGCCTTCCCTGCACTTTAGGGATGGTGGATGGTTAAACAGTATGTAGCCCTATTATTCAAATCCTGTTTTTGAATTTAAATTATATTTACATCATGTATGTAAATCATTATCCTTAAAGACAATCTCTCCTTTATATACTCATTTCATACAGGAGACATGTATGACATGGGTCTACTTTATCCGCTTTTGTTGTCTTTGGCCCTTTTTGTCTAAATAGTTGCACCTGTTGTGTCCAATTTCCAAAGTACACTTGCTATTTTCAAAATTAGCGTCCTTAGGAGCTACAAGTTTGGCTTGTATAATCTGTGTAGTGTGTGAAGTTAAGGTGGTTAAGTTGAAACTACTGAAAATTTCTATCTATTGATTGACAAAGTTTGTGATTTGCTCAGTGTCTCGATTATTTCTGGATAAGAAAACTTGTAATCATCTGAAAACTACAAATCTCACCTTGGAAAGTTTTCCACTGCATTGAGTGGTCTAACACCTCAGTTGTACAATGTGTGCAGCAAGTTTAGCCTTCAGATTGAGTCCAGTTAGGTGACTTCTACAGCAACTGGATTTAGGATAAACATCAGCTATAGTTTAAACTGGAACAGAGGATACAGCAGTGAGGTTAAAGCTTAAGTTTAATTCATCTTTAACTATATTCAGCAGCTACTCGGATGACAGAGCAACAGCCCCAGTATGCTTCTGTTTCCACTCAATGTGCTGCTTTCTGTATCTTCAGCTCGGATGATGAGTGGAGCAGCAGTGCCCGCAGTGGCTATGACCGTGACTTTGACGATCGCAGGCGTCGTGACTACTCCCCTGATGATCGTCGGAGAGAAGGAGGAAGAGGAGGTTACGGTGGCCTCCCCGGGAGACGCAGCCGCAGCCGTGATGACTTGATGGATCTGGAGAGGGATCATCGGGCTGGCGGAGGTGCTAGGGGCGGGCGAGATGACTATGACGACAGCTTCCTGCGAGAGGCCATGGAGAGGAAGAGGATGGGTGAGCAGCAGAGGGCCCGCAGCAGGGACCGACTGGACACCGAGAGCGACCGCTCGGATTGGGGGAGGACACCACGTGGACCCCCACCACTCCCTGTGAGTCCGCCCTCTAGATACCCTGATCGCCGTGATGACTACCCGCCACCTCCACCTCCGCCATACAGTGATGAGGAAAGTGTGTCATCTTCTAAGAAAAGCAACCTCCGCAAGGTGAGTCTCTGTGGTAAAATAGTGGAAAAATAAACGATTTTGACTTCGGTGATAGGACAGACCCTGAGGAAACCACTTTATTTCTCAGCTGTATGATTAAAGGATAATTCTGGTGATATTCTATAATGTTCGTATTTTACTAAAAAAAAAAAAAAAAGTAATTAAAAAAAAAAACTTGGGGCTGATTCACAATTTTAATCGATTTTTATTTGCCTGCAAAATGCAGGATTAAAGCATCATTCATCCATCATTTCAACATCATCATTTTTTGGACAGTTGTGCAAGAATAATAAAAGACCTGCACCACCTGCAAGTTTGTCATCATTATACATAAAATACAGGTTATCCCACGCAGCTATTGTCTGTCAGTACCAGATGCTTCACCAGAAGGGCATGAGTATCAACTTTAATCATCAGTTTCAGCACTGATAGAGCAGAAAAGCCCACTCACTAATTGATCTGCTGCTGTTTTTCTAGACAAGACATCAGCCTGATATCTGCAGTCTGCTCGTTAGCGTTAGAGCGTAGACCAGTGTGCAGTCATTTTGAATCTGTCATTCTTGTAGATGTGACTGATGTCACATGAGTCACAACAGTCCCATAAACTGCGGCAGGTAGAGCAACTAATCATGTCACAGTTTATGGGAATGTCGTGACTTGAAACAGCGAATTTAGCAGCTAGCATCTATGTTACTTTGTAACTAACTTTTTGTGTATAATGTAATAATTAATTTTCACAATTTAGACATTTTACATATTGTGCAAAAACAAAAATGTGTATTAATCAAAATAATTTGATATCCACCCAGCCCTAGTTTGGGTGTCAGGTAGTGAAGTCAGAATCTGTGAAACATTGTTGGTTTTGGTCTTTTCATGGGATTTGTTGAAAAATGTAGAATATCCCCAGTCTTATCACTCTGTGTCTTATTGAGGCACCTAAAATGTGATTTAAATTAGGATTTATGTTTGTTTTTCCCCACTTAATTTGTCAACGTGACATGACTCTTGTCTTACAGAATGGAGCTGTGAGTCGGGAAAGCCTTGTGGTGTAAAACCAACCGTGATGGGCGCAACCTGTCCAATAATAGCAGCTTCAATTCATCAGATTAACCAGTTCAATTTTAAGACTGTAAATATCTTTCACACTGGTAATTTGCTGTGCTGATTTTTATATTGCATAATTTACAATAAGATTATCACAAATTGATGCTGAATGTGTATGTATACTTTTCTAACAGAGAAGAGGTGCAAAAATTAAATGTTTTTATGCCTTTTCATGTACAAAACATTGTGGCTGCCACAAGTGCCTTAGTGTGTACAGAATTTTACTTTTAGACATGAAATAATTCTCGGTAAAAGTGTTTACAACTTGAGTAAACATGTTCCGATTGCTTTTAAACCTTTACATAGTTTCAGTTAGCTGATGAGGTACTGATGTAGATTCATAAGGGTTTATGGATTTTCTTTGTCTTTTTACTCGTGAAAAACTGATTGCTTTTTATAAGAAAAAATATGCACATTTAGAAGAATTTATTCTATCTTTGCTTGTGCTCAGTGTATTTAGAAACCTTGTGAACAAAATTGTCTTGGTTAAAATTTGTTTTTGAGTACTTTTAAGTTTTTTTGTCCTTTTTTTTTACGCTGAATTTCAGTTTTAACCTACAATATGTTGTACAGCCAACCAGTAATACACTCTGAAAATGCAATTGTTTATTGTGATGTGATGAAACCTAATTTTACAATAAAGGTCTCCATTGCCAGGCCATTTATTTGCTCTGCAGTTTCACCACTAGATGCCACCATCATGTTGGTCTAGAATTCAGTAATATAGTAAATTGTTCTTTGTCATGTTATTATGGACCTTATACTGCATTTACACCACTGTGTTTGTCTGGATCTTGGTACCTAATAATCCCAACTGTTCAGTGTTGTTGGATTAGGAGATGTCTAATGTCTAATCAATTAGATATTGGGGAGATCTAAATGTAAATTATTGGGAGTTTGTTTTCTTACTGAAAGGATACAAAAACAGGAACACTGACTGATACAAATAAACACAGTTCAACATGAGAGCTATAATAAATACTAAGTTTGTGAAACTTTGAATAAAAAGTGGTGTTGAGCTGACACTGTCTGTTAATGTCACAATTATATTCAAACACCACAAATCAGAGCTGCCTCAATTAGTCAGTTTGTTGATACAAAGAAAAAAGAAAATTAATCGGCAACTATTTTGACCATCAATTAATCATTGCAGTCATTTTTTAAGCAAATCATACCAACCATTCTCTGCTCCCAGCATCTCAAATGTGATGATTTACTGTTATTCTCTGTCATATATACAGTAAATTTGAGTATCTTAAGGTTAAGAACTGCAAATTGAAGACATCACACGGGCTCTGAGAAATTGTGAATGCAATTTTTTCCCTATTTTAACATTTCATTGATTAATTGAGAAAAAAATTGGTAGAACATTTGATAATGAAAATAATCATTAGTGGCAGTGACTCTCTGACACAGTCTTAGCATAAACTTATTGTTTCCACTCATGGTTTAGCTTTAGTTTGACTATTCAGATTGAATAGTCATATTAGAATACACTTTAGAAAGTGGTATACTTAGTACTACTATCGGTGTAAGACAAAAGAAATACAACATAGAAAAACAATGACAAAATTATAAATGGATTTATAAAATGTATGAAGAATCTGATCAGGAGGACATCAAGATGATGAGATGGGGCCTGAGCCACACTTCTATATTACCAGTGTTTTTCCGTTAAGGTGACTCAGGCTGAAAATTTGCGGTTCTGTGTCACGGTCAGGTCTCCACAAAAGCATTTCATCATTAGTCACTTGTGCAACATTAACAGGTGAGAATACATTAGCAAATCATTCATGCCAAGTCTTTCAACAGTCACAATTTAATTATAGCTATAAAATGACACTGTCTTGTTTCCAGAGTTCCTACTGACGTCCTTCCTCCTGTCAATCAATACCATGAGGTTTCTGACCGTTAAGAACAGCTACAGCAGGACCTCAGTGTGACCGACATTTGTGCTCATCTTCTTGCCACACATTGTCAGTAGTGGTTACATATTTAAATCAGTGTTGCCATATATATGTCCTCATACTCTCTCTCAATGCCAACGAAACCAGTAAAGGCAATCCTCACTGAATAAGATGTTGACATTCACATTTTGAAAGATTGTGCTTGAGGGATGTTTCATCGACTGTTAAACATTAATGCAAGTGTTTCAGAACATCAGAAATGCCCACAAGAGACAGGAAAGCGCATGTTGCTTCTGCTTTTTGCCTCTCTGATTTCTACATTTCTCACTCCAAATGAGGCAGGTAATCACAGACTTTCTGTGATTGCATTAGCGCTAAATTTGTGTCCTAACTACTCAAACCCACAAATAAAAACAAGTAAGACGTCTCTTTTTTCCCCAAAAAACTTTCTTTATTTACAACAAAGAGGTATAACAACATTTGTCATACTAAAACAGTAAAAAAAAAAAACCTTTAAGCCAGAGGAATTCAAATATAGCTTAAATAAAATGTACTTCCTTTAAAATATTGAAATTCTTCTTAGCTTTTTTGTTCTTCACATCTCCATTAAGCTACCATACTGCTTGAGTTCAACAGTAAACTGATGAAAGCAGGTTTGGAGCCGACGATCTGTGGATGTGGAATTCATCAAGAATGATCAGTAACTGTATTATACAGGTAATATTGCTTTCCATCCCACTGAACACAAAATATAAAATCACATCAAATACATCAATCTGTACATTTGTACTCATTTTCCTGTTTATAAAGTTTTGCATATCGATCCAAAATAAGTTTGAATGAGCAAAGTGAAAATGTGCAAGATCCTCTCAATAATGAAAAAAACATAGGAAATATTGTTTCCCCATCTGAATTGCAAAAAATGCAGGCATTGTCTATAGTTAGCCGTAATGTTTCCAACACTTCTTTTACAGGGTAAATTTCATGTAAAATCTTGAAGGATGGCCTACTTCTTTCACTTTATTATTAATGCAGTATTTATTATAAGTAATAACAAACACAGAAGCGTTACTGACATCACTTTGACACCATCAGGGGTTATTTTCTCAGACTTGTAAACTGGTCTTTATGTGTGAAATCCATGGATGTATAATGGTAAAATAGGAGGAGTTTGCAGTGGCTGCCATCTTGAGAAGGTGGGAGGTTGGCGCTTATGCCTGAGTAACAATGGTTTGAATTTTAGTGTCCTAAAATATCGAAATTCTAAATGAAAGGAGCAGACACATTTGAAACATGACTGTGGAGCTTTTCCCTCATGCAACAACATGTTTGGTATCATAGGAAACTAGACTGTCTCATCTTTCTAACCAGGCCAAACACATCATAATATGAGCAACACAATTGCTGAAGCCCAGAGGAAAATCAGAAGTCATTCTTAACATTTTACAGCCACACAGACAGAATTCTATATTTTGGTTGTGCCTTTACATCAAAAACAGATGTTTATACAGTCAAAAGTGCTTGAAATCAGAGCCTTGCCTTCCCTGTATCTCATTCCAGCCTGCCTTGGATTGGAGTTTGTTTTTTCAGGCGGAAATTCCAAAAAACAGCCTAGGGCTTGAGGGGTTAAAAATAACAAAATGTCTCTCCTTCACATTTGAACAGCCTAATTTTCAATATTTCATCTTTAAAGACAGTTTAACAAACTCAATTGCCCCTTGCATAAAAAAATATGAGATAAAGTGTGAAATTCATTATAGGTTATGCCTACAATGGAGGCAGCAGCAGATGTTTATGGCCTACTGTTCAGCAGAATTGCATGAAACGCTAAATTTGAACAAACATCAGTAACATGTGGGCTTAAGAGCTGACTTTATTTGCATTTGGACACTTTAAGTTTATAACCTGTTGGTTCAATTCGTTAGAGCACCAAGTTCACTTTATTATTTCAAGCCCTGTATAATGTAGGTCAACATATAATCTATTGCCATTTTCTCCATATACAGAATTCAGTATACTGTAGGAAAATGAAATTGCATTCCTTCAGTGCTGTGGTGTACACTATAACGAAACAAACAGTTTTAAACATAAACAGACCTTTTTGATATGGATTCCTTAAATTTGTTTAGTGGAATTGTACACTAGATATGTAATAAGGGGGACTTTTTACAGTTGAAAAATAACCACGTCAGTCCTTTCTGGTAGACAAACTCGACCATGAATGTACCATTGTTTCTATATGATGTTCTGTTCTACAACTTCTTGTAACTTGCACTGTTGCCAATATATCTGTGGTATGTTAATAAAAATTTACCAGTCTAGCTCTAATCTTTCTATATTAATCATATAATAATATAATTAATGTAAAAGTATCTGGTAGAGTTGATTGACTTTACAGTAACCTTATCTGACATACTTCCTGTAATGAATATGTATGTATATTAACTTTTTTTTTTTATCTGCTTACATGTTGTGGAAATGTATGGCTAATTTTATCATTTATCAGTCAATTAGTGTTTATTGGATACAGAACTGCATCTTTCTGGCTTTTCTTTGCAGTTTATTTTGCTGACTTGACCTGTGTGTCTCACCCGAGATCTTACAAAAAAGAGTGCAGTAGTTAAAGCTGAAAACTGTCAGCAGAATATTCATAACACACACCCACATCAGGATTACTACACCCATTGCGGTGGTAATGAATGGCTAGTCAGGGTGTTATTTGGCCGATTGGACCATAAACTGGGGATCTTTTTTAGAAGAGAAAACAAAGGTGATTGGTAAAATCATTATTAACATTGCTGATAGTTTGCAGACCAACTTTCAAGGTCCAACTTTGACCTGCTGTATTTACAATAGTTGTGAACCCACACAGTTTTTTTGCAGAATGAGGGATTATAACCAACAACTCATGTTTGTTGGCCTGCCAGACTTCAGTGTGCTAATGTCGCCATATTACCAGATCTCAGTAATGACGTAAGTAAATAGATTGTTATCATATCTGATAGAAACGATGGCTCAAACTATTAAAGATAAGACGTAAGTCATAAAAAAAACAGAATTGTCCTTTTATTAAATAAATTAATGTGTGAATTTGATACTTGAAAGCTGTTTAAAAGGGTAGACATGCCTCTTATCACACGTTCTGAGTGCCAAAGACCCAATCTGCTGACAGAGAGAGAGAGAGAGAGAAAGAAAGACAGTGAGAGAGAGAGAGAGAGAGAGAGAGAGAGAGAGTGGAGGGAGAGCAGTGGAGAAGGCAAATGCTGAAGGAGAGAAGAGGACTTACTGCCTCCTCTCTGGTTCGCCTCTGTGCTCCATCCTCACTGGCTTCAAATCAGCTGATAAGGTAAGAGCTCTGCTGCTCTCTGATTTACAATTTCTATTCATTACTTTCCTATTGAGAGAATCTTGAACCTGCTGCTGGTTTTTGCTCCACTCATAACTGTTTTTACCTGTTCTCTTCTGGTTTTAAATTCCTCGCTTTGAGAGAATTTCCTTGCAATAGAATGGCAGTGATGGGAATATTGTGATCGTAGTTGGCAATACTAAGATATATTCACAGAACGGTATTATAGATGTGGAGTTTACAGGTATCGGCTCCTGAAAAATAAGTTTTATTATTATAGTATGTCACAGCTGTGAATGATAATTTGTTTTGTTCGATAATGTTTTATGTATTCACGTGAGTGTGTATTGAAAGACTGGACTCAACAAATGCATAATTTTGACCAACAAGACAAGGTCAAAACCTAGTATATAGCTGGACTGTCTGTAAAATGCTAGAGGGCTTTTAATGTATACAGGAAGTAGTGACATGTAGCATCACCTGGCCGTGGAAGCTGATGAAATTATGGCTGACCAATGGTGTAACTTCATCACTCAGTCGACCAGTGAAGTTAACTTCATCATGTGACTCACTCAGTCAGGGACAGACATTTGCATTTATAGGGCTGGTCCCTGTGATTTAGCCAAAAAAGAGACATACATTAGGTTTCATACCATTCTTGCCGTGACAAATTATGGTGATTTCCTGATTATGATGTTCAGCATCATTTTTCATTACAGCCAAGTTAACTGTCATTTTTCGCAAGTACTGCTCTCATCGCTTTAGTTGTCTGTGGTATCTGACATATCCATTCACTAATTTTTGGTCATAAGACAGATGCTGATGAAGTAACATTACTGTAAAACACAGAACAAACAGCGATAAATCAGAGATAATCTTGCATTTGGCTGTCTAATCTCAGTATCTGCAACAGCAAAAGATATAGAAAATCTGACAAAATTGTCTTATGTATTACTGTGAGTTCTAATGAGGCCTGCAATCACAAAAAGTGAACTGAATATCAAACATACTCCTAATCCAAACCACACAATGACAGTTGGAGTGCAATATGGGAATTTAAGACAAGTAGGACAAATTTGAGTTTAGTAACACCTTCGGGAATAAGATCCCATGTAACACAGGGATAGTGGCATGTCAGAGCTGTGGATATAAAGTCCTAAATTGGGTCAGCAATCTCTCACTGACATATGTATTTGAAATTTTAACCCAATACTTTGGAGATACAGCCCCAAACAGTTTTCTCAATCATCTCAAGCCTCTGATGATGCACTTAGTGCCAAATTTGAAATTCATTAAACAGTAAGAAATATGAAACCATTTATATTCTAATGGGAAAGAAATAAATAATTTTTGTTGGATTTCAATGTCCCACATAAAGTCCCTCTCAGTGGGACTTTGAAAAGGTCCCAAGTTAAATATTTGAATGTTGACTGTGGAATTTAACTTGGGTTCAACTTTGAAATCTGTTTTTTCTCTTATTTTCAATCAAATAAGAAAAAAAACTTGGGTGGTAAATTGTCCTTTAAACAACATAGGCTTGATGCTGCTAGCAATTGATTTCCATCTATTTCTGCATGTCTGACAACATGGAACAAGTCTTGATCTAGAAATTTTTGTCATGAAAACTTAGTGTAACAAGTAAACACTTTCTACCTTGAACAATGAAATCAGAAACTTACAAATGGGAGCCATCCACTGCTTCTGTCCAGTCAAGTGGACAGAAGCACAATGGATCTATTCTCAGTGTGTTGTTCTATCACCCGTCTCTGTCCAGCACAATCCCAACAACTCCCTCACCCACCCACACACCCACCCTCACACCCTTTCTCCCTACACCACCCTCCATATCTACACCGTAATACTGTAAAAGCATGTTTGTGTGTGTGTGTTATGTGGATGCTAGTGTGTGTCACTCTCAGTACAGCACCAAACTGTTGCCAACTGCTGCAAAAGTAAAGAGACATGTTTTGGAATTTGAAGGTTGGATAGTATCACTGTTTCACCCTATGTGCCAAAAAGTGGGTAAAATGTTAAGTATACATATATGTATTTCCTACTTTTATTTCAGGTGCTTTGTGTTTGAAAACGTGTTTGAATGTAGAAATATGCAAGAGCAAACTGTCCCATGAAAAAAAACATGTATCTCCAACTCATAAACTAACTTGTTTTAAGCTGCTTACATTGCGTTTTTGACATAATCCATTGTAATTTTGAAGGGTGTTATCAAAAGTAAGAGTTTCTTAGTCCATAAAGCAGTATTTTTGCCTTAAGATTGTCTAAAAACATAAAAATCACCATTGTACACTTGGTTCTTCACCATATGGTTTTCACTGGATGGCGACAAAATCAAACTTTCTAAAGACTATAAAACAAGTATTCAAATCTTAACACAAAATGGGCAATTTGTCAATGACCCATATGAGTTATTCCTGATTTGGTGTTAAAGTTTGGTTAAGTTTGGGCAACTAAAACTGTTTGGTTAAAGTTTGGAAAAGATTGTGGCTTTGGTTAAAAACTAAAGTCTGTAGCCATGTTAGCAGCGCTGTGAGGCTGTACTTAGACACAGTGGTGCTTTGAGCTAACTGCTAAAATCAGCACACAAACATGCTCACTATGACAATACAAACATGCTGATGTTAAGTGGGTATAATGTTTATAATTTTCACCATCTTAGTTTTGCATGTTAGCATTCTAACATTTGCCAATTAGCATAGCACAAAACATACAGCTGAGGCTAATGGGAATTTCATTAGTTTTGCAGGTGTTTGGTCGTGAACCAACGTATTGGACAACTTAGATTTTTTGGCTTGATCATGGCGCTAGAGGAAATGTTAAGTGATCAACAAACTTCTTACAATTCATCCTGTTGGGAACATGAATATCTCAACCAAATTTCATGGCAATCTATCCAATAGTTGCAGAGACACGCTTAAAACCACAAATATCAACTTCATGGTGTGAAAAGAAAAGTGAGGGGATCACCAGAGTCAGTAGGCTTCATCGTCTGGGAGCCATGAATGTCAGTGTCAGAATTTTGCACCAATCCATTTAGTAGATGTCGAGATATTTCACAGTGAAAACTTTGATCTGCTGGTGGCGTTATGTGAAAAGTCAAGGATTCAGCAAAGTTATGGGAATTCATGGTCTGGGGACCATGAATCTCTGTACAGACTGACTGTCAGACTGAAATTGCCATCTGGCAAAAACTAAACAAATATGTCCTGCTTGAACACTGAATAATGTTGTGGTGATAATGTAATTGTTATTACTGTCTATTAATGTTATCAAAAGCCATCATTTAAATGTTTGAGGTGCTTGGTAATTGATCAGTAAATTAAGGTGTTTTGTGCTGTAAACACTGATGTTTTTTTTTAATAGATTTAATAACAGCAGTTTGGGGTTGGGGCAGTATACGGGGAGCCAAAGTCCCCTCTTCATATGGGACCCATAATTCCTAGCTGCAGAACAGCTTCCATCACAGCAGCTCACAAACTCAAGGTGGCTATTCAAACTGGCTAAAGTCCACAACAATTGCAACTGAGAAAGAAAGGTTGAACAAGAGACAGAGACAAATGAGCAAGGGCAGAGAAAAGGGGATTGTTGTGATTAAAAGACAATTATCTGTGCACATCGACTTCCCAGTGTTGTGCGGTGTCAGGCTCGAGCTGAGCTGTTCTCTCCCAGAAGGCCTCGGGAGACAATGGCTACTGTGTCAGGAGGAGGGAGGGGGTGTGTTAACAAGTCTTGGGGTTTCATGACACGGTCACAGCACCATGCAACTGTGTGAGCACCCCTAATGCCACATTTAGGCTTAATGATGTTTATAAGAAGGATGAGTTGGCAGGCTGATAAGTCAGCTGGTATCAGTTTATGGGCATTTTCCCCAATTTCATGTACCATGGCCCAAAGACTACCAAACAACAACGTGTAAAATTTTTAAGTGGGCCTTTTAAAACAGGCTTTTTGTGAACCTCAGTATAATAGAAAAATAATGTTGTCTCGATTAGCCAGTTAATTCGTTAAATTAGTTAATTCGATTACCTTCAGATTGTCTGTGGCTTGTTGAATATGTGATCTGAGCTGATGATGACAAGAGCTGATGTTTGATCACAATGCAAAGTGGTGCCATGATAGCGGTTGGAAAAAAATCAATGTGGTAAAAGCAGCTTCAGAGTGACCTCAGTTCACTGTGTAGTTCATTCAAAGGACATTAGGGAGGAGTCTGTAGTGTCTTCAATCACAGAGGCTGATGTTCCTCATACTGTACACAACTCTTCTTTGCTGGCTAGTCTTGCTGGCTAGTGGTAAAGTAGTCCAGTAATATTTGTGCAAAGGTAAAACATATTAATGTAAAACAAATATTTTAGGAAAAGCAGATCTGTTCTTACAACTACTTTTGAATGAATCAGAACAGAGACAATGACAGTTTTCTATTCTAAAACAAAACACACTCATGCTTAACGAAAACTTATGTGATTAATCACTGAAGAAGCACAGGTGTCTGCATTCTGAGAAATGGCTGCATTTTATAATCAAACAGCTTTTGCTGGCTAATAACAGAACAGGTATCCAATTGTGATATCATTATCAAGATTACATTAACACTAATGCCATCTAGCTACGAGTTTCCAACTTGTAAGTACTGCTCATGTCAGCATCTAAGTTGTAATTACAACTTGGAAACTCCATCGTATCCGAATTGGTCTTTAATAATAAAGAGACGCCAGAAAACCAAACAAATATGGAAACCTCATGTCAGAGAATAATCCATCAATTTTATTATTAAACCCAAATTTAATGGATATTGTGTTGTACTGTCAATGCACAGTGTTTTTAATCTTCACATGACCAACTGTAATCATGCAACCGTCTTCAGTTGACGTGACAACTCATGGGAATCTTTCCCGTCTCTGCCATCTGTCCCATATGACATAAAGAGTCAGTGATGCTCTTCTTGTAGGTGACTCTTATATCTGGTATCTTGAATCTTCTGAGATTCAGTCTGAAAGTCTCAGTATTGCGGTGTGGCGTTGTGACATTGATCCTATCTGCCATTTGGTGTTGAAGCCGACGTGTGACTGTGTGTAAAGAACTATATTAGTAGACATTAGTATTAGAGTTTAGTCATCTTTTAGCCCATTTAATCCAAATCATGTTTACTTTACTGTGCATTACTGTCACCATTCATTCATAGCAAAGTATTCAAGATGCTTTTACTTCCTTACAGTCTTCCACTTATTTCTATTTGGTGTGAAAATCAACTTTCAAGGACTTATAAAACTTGCTTATATGATAATCCAGCCATGTTTGCTTTTTCCTAGTCAAATTTAGATTGTTTTTATGAGATGTAGTCCAGGTTTTTCATATCAAACTACACTTTTAACTGCATTACTCCATGGCAATAATGTGACTTTGCTAACAATAAAGGCAGACAAGATGATTTATCTTTCTCCTCTAACTTGAAGGTTATGCAAGTTGTTTTTTTGTTGTTATTGAAATGATTGGAAAGCAGTGGCTGCCTGGAAGGTAAGAAAACACATCTAAAAATTGAAATGACTACAACATGCTCTGAAAAGCTATGTGAAAAGTCAGTGGGCTAAAACAAGTTAAACCACTGTTATGGTCTTTAGATTTTGCAGCCTCTGAGGCGTAGCTTTGGGTTTTTTAGTCTCAAAACAGTGACAGATTTGACTAGAAGACAGACAGAGGCATTTATCCCCCTTACTCCTTCCCTTCATCTCCCTCCCCTCATCATCCTCATCACCCCCTCCCAAACTCACTTCCTGCCTTCTGTTACACTGACCTCTAAAACAAAATGGAAAAAAAAAAAAAAGTGGATGTGCACTCCATCAATCCAAAATGATAAAATATGCTCAGTTCCATCCAGCGTAAAACAACCAGCCGTGTTGGATAGTAAGGCCTTGGAGCTCAAAGCCTCACCCATATTTGTCGGGGCGAGGGGGAACAGTGTGGCCCTTTGTGGCCCCGTGTGTATTTATGAATGGCTGAGCCTCGGGGCAAAGCCTCAGAACAATGCTGCTACACTGAAGGACTGATTTTCATATGGGAGGGGTGTTGGTGATGGTGATGATGGTGGCGGTGGGGAGGGCAGTTTATTCCCCACCGTTGGGGCTTGGTACAGAGAGTGGCGAGAGGTCTTGTTGGCGACGGACTGGCGTGACGCTTTGCATGTGAGTGTCAGAAGGAAGGCTGCTGGCACTGCTCATACAGGAGCTGCTGAACGCTTGGAGGCTGGCCACGGTTACCTACACAGGTGAGGAGCAGCAATTTCTCCTGAATAATTATGTTTTATGCCCTTGGGGGCTCTTGGATTTGCAGTCCTAAGATGGAGGGAAGCAATAGGATGTTAATTTATGCAGATAGTGGAGGACAAATATACAAAAGCCAATCTAATCAGAAACCAATAATGATATCTCATAACTTCTAATCATTTTCTATGTATTCCCTGCACAACTGAGCAACAACAGTGAGGTGTTTATAATGCTTTTGTATTTATTCATATCCTTAAGGGATAGATTATATTGCTGGAATGACTAGTTCTCTACCTCTACCTCTCTCTCTCTCTCTGTCTATCTGGATTTCTTGTTAATTTTGTTATTTTTGTCCTTTAAGGTTAAAACACCTACAGTCAGTGTTAGCGTGCGCTTATTTTGCGTGTTTGAGTGTTCATGGATGAGGTGGTGAGTGAGTAAAAAGATGAGTTGGATGAGTCACAAGTTAGACAGAGTTAGGTAATGAATAAGTATGTGTGTGTGTGTGTGTGCCTTAATGAATGCATGCATGAGTGAACGCGTGTCTGGTGATGTGTTAGCGTGTACACATGAGTGATTGAGTGTGTTTTCTCTGTGCATGTGTGTGTGTGTGTTGCTCGGTGTTAGTGGGGGCTGCTAAAAGCCTAGCCAATTATTACTGGACAGATTTCGCTGCCTGTCCCATTAGCACTGAGCTGTTCCTATAATTGCCAGAGTGTATTACCACATCCAAACAGACATCTGATGCCAGGTAGAAGAGCCTCAGATTACACAGCAAACCAAAACAGTTTCACAAGTAATTTAACAGTGGTCTGCATTATTCAACAGAGTGAAAGATATGTTTTCTTTAATGACCCTGTCGGAAACCACATTGTTTCTCAGCTTCTGAAACTGGAAGTTTATGAAGAAAAAGGTGGAAACATGCATGTTTTCTCATGTTTTTTGCAGATTTCTTTTTCTTTTTCTTTTTTTTTTTTACAGAAAAAATACATTTTCCCTAATAATCAAAGTGATGGTGAGACAGTTTTTAATTCTTACTTTTAGACTAACTGCTGAAGTTTGAACAAGATCACAGTGGAAAAACAGTAGAATCCCCTCAGATTTGGCTAAATCACATCAGTGGTTTCACATTTGAGTTTCAGATTTTGACCTTTAATTACAATTTCCCCTTTGATGAATGTATTTTGTAAGAATCAATCAGGTATGTGTAATCAGATCAGACTTTCAAGATTTGGGACTTTTTTTTAAAAGAAAAAAGTTCTGCTCTTAAATCAGTTTGTGAAATGTATCGCTAGATAAATCTCAACTTAGATCATCCTTTCAAGAGTGACAATGCCTCCTATCAGACCAAACAGATTTTTTTTCAGTGCCGTGACTAGTGCAGATTGAATGTATTCTCACTGTCTCGATTTAGGACAACAAGTCAAGTGGAGGGCTTAAGGGAGCATTGGGACAGGGCCACACTTTATTCATCTGTGTGCCTGAACAGGTGACAGCTCTGTTTGTCGCCCCCTTTTGTTCAGAGCGGAAGGGAGAGCGCTCTAATGAGAGAGGAGGCCTGTGGCTCACCATCTGCCTACTGGGCTGGGGATTGCCAGAGTGACTGGGTTTGCCAGGTAGAAAAGATGGAAATAAGCTATTGGTGCGCCTTGTCTGTTGTTATGTTGGTGATATGCCAAGTGAGGCTTACTCAATTGCTATGCTCACTGTATGTGCTCTGAAAAGATATTTTAAAATACGATCTCTAGAGGTCTTTCCTGGAAATGAAAAGAAAAAGCATGCTAATCTTAAATTCAAACCAAACTGAAAAATACAGATTGTCAGATAAATGTTTAAAGTGTAAATGCACACTGTAGTACAAACTGGTGCAGGCAGGAAATAGTGGCATGAAAATACCAAGAAAAACACTCTTGACATCTTGAAGTCATTTTTGTGGTTTCTCACCATCTCGTTTCCTGAAGGACTTCACAGCAGCAAACACATATATGCATATAGATAAGAAAAGTACCCTAAAACACTAAAATACAACATACAGTATGAGCATCTGCTTTACTTTATCTACTTTATACAATAAGAAGACGAATAATTATTAGGAACTTTTTTACAGAGTATGAAGACGAATAAAAATGGACTTTGCACCTTACATACACTTCAAAGTATCTCCTGTAAGAGGCAAGCAGCTATGGTTTTATTTTATTTTTATTACCTCAAAGTCCAGTCTGAATCTTTTATTTATGCCAGAACTCTCTGCAGTACCTTGGACAGACTGTATGACTGGATATTGGCATAACTCAGTGTTTATGTTTGTATCTGTGTGAATGTGTGTGTGTGTGTGTGTGTGGTGCGCTGGGCTCATCGCAGCTCAGCATGGCATGTGTGGGAGGGGGAGCAGTCATGTTTTAAGACCATCTGCTCCTCTGAGTATTTTAGTGGGGGCCTTAGCTTGTGGTGGACCAAATGCGCGTCACAAGCAAACAGCAAAGCGCAAGCTGTGAGCGGGCCTGTTCCGGAAAAATTCCTCCAGTTTCTCCTTTGTACAATGGGCAGTGTTCTGCATACAAGGTCTTCATTCTTTTTGCCCCTCAGAGAGCCCGGTGAAGCTCTTGTACACGGGCCGCAGATGATATTCACAATGAAAATGTTCTTCTTGGCACAGTCGACTGTATGAGCCTTTTGGTTTTGTGTGAGCAATTTCAATAATATAATATGACTCATAAAAGGTGTCATGGCCCAATTTAGCAGAATTGATTGTTCAGATAGCAACCGTATCCCTGAAGCGTGATGTGGAATAAGTGATTATGCTGAAGTTTGATTACCTTAGATATTAGCAGATGAGGTTCTGCACAAGGCAGCAAAAAGATCAGACAAAGATAAACATGCACTGATGTACTTTCAGATTACATATCTTCGCTTCTACACTGAGCTGTTGGCTTATCATACTTTTTCAACATGCTTTTTATTGTTCTTTCTTTAATTTTCTTATGTTTTCTCTCTGTAAAGTCCCTTTTTCTTCTTTCTTTGTCATAAAAGCCCACAGAAACAAACATAATTTTGCTTAATTAGACATTCATTCAGTCTGCTCTCCCACATTTAATGTACACATTCTGTATATGCAATGACTGCAGTCCCAGCAGGACAATGGAGCAGGCTGAGCTTACAAACAGCACAGAGGGGATGAAGAGGAAGGTCACATAGCTGTACACCCCACACTGAGGAGTGTGTTGGCATGCCTTATGCTGACATGTGTGTAGGGGGGTTATGGCATGCTGCGTATTCGTTTGTACGGGTCTCCAGAACGTCAATGCAGTATTCATTCTCTTCAGCTCTTCTCCAGACTTGCATGTGTTTACGGAGGGATTCCCTTGAGGTTATCCATGGCTCGCCCGATGCCATCACTTGGCCAGTGGCCTAACGGCTTTTGGATACAGTGAGTCATCCTACATGTAACAATGAGGGTTGAAAAAAAGTTGTTCATAGGAAAGACAAACTGTCTTTGTTGTGTTTATATGTAAACTAGGTGGAGGTCTGAGTGGATCCATGCTTGTGCTCCCCGCCTACAAACATTCCTCAGCAGGGAAGATATTTGATCTGCATACGGCAGTAAAGATTAATAATCATACCCTGAAGCCTTTTTCATCTCTGAAATTCAAATTTAACAAGAAATGGCACCAGATACAAACACTTTCTTGAATATTAATTGTGTGATTTAGACTCTTTTAGGTGGTGATTTAAAACAAATTAACCTTTCTAAAAGTAAAAATGTGTATCAAAGTCACATAAATCCTTACTTTACATAACCATATTCATATCACAAGTTCCATGTTCCTCCTACTCTCCACATGTTACTCTAATGCAGCCTTACTCAAAGTGATATTGAGTCATCATTCCTGTACCACGCAGCTTTTGCCCTTGTATGTTGGGCACGAGTAGCCTGAAACAGTTCAACTAATGTCAGTATTTTGCTTTGACCTTAGAGGGAAGTATGATCTGGGCCAAGAGTTCAAAGCATCACCACACATGGGCCAGCTCAGGGAAATGGTGGAACAGAGGAAAGGAATGCTGAGTGGGCCAAAGAACGGCTCCAGAAATGCCTGAACGCATATTCAAAACTGCCCACGACACATGTAAACCAGGACTCGTACAGACTCCCTCTCTTCCCCTTCCCCTTGTCTCCTTCTCACATCTCTCTTTATCTCCCTTTTCTGTCTTCTCCCATAGAATCTGACATCTAGGATTCAGAGCGAGGCGACCAGCTCAGGGAGAACAACAACAACGGGAAGACGGGACTGAGAGGGAGCAGGAGCCTGGTGCTGAGGCTGGTATGAGGCAAGTGGTTTGTGTGCGTGCCGTGTGCGTGTGTGTGTGTGTGTGTGTGTATGTAAGTGTGCACACGTATGCTCTGTGCTCTGTGCCAGCCGTTTGTCTGCCCCCATCAATGAGGCCGTTGTTGTTGAGGTCGGTGGTGGTGTCAGTGGCCCTGCCTGGCTGCTCGGCTCTATTCTCTCCTGCTATTGCTGATGCACAGCCTCCCTGCCTGGACACACTCGCCCAGCTCTTGGCCTTTTGTTACAGTGCAGATGGTGGAGCTTGACGCAACATTGGAGAAAAGTTAGAATTGTCACGGCCAACAGTGCAGCATTATGGGCCAAGACATCTCGAAATGTGACCCATTTCAGTCTGAGATGTCAAAGAAGAAATGGGAAAGTAGAAGACAGCCAAGTAAATTTCCTTTACGTGTTACATGATGAGCAGCATGACAAATCCATGGCTTCAAGCGAAGTCGAATCCACTGAATTTTTCACTCCTCTTTATCAACAAGGCTAATATTGGTCATGAATTCTCCGGGGGATGTTGGGATGTGTTAATCACGAAGCTCAAAAGCACAATCCACTCTTAGGCCTGCCATCTGCACACACCGGCTGCTGCAACATGAGGCTAAATCCTTTGCTTCTACTTCTGCATGTATTAATTTTACATCCATTGCACAAGTAACAGTCATCATGGTAATAGTACACATTTTATTAGCAGTTTAACAATTATAAATTTCTTTGAGAAGATGAAATTGATGAAGTAAAAGCCAGTTTGTATGTTATATATGTAAGTATAAACAAAACACTCAAAAATAATGGATAAAAAACAGAGTAAATGGATGAATTACAGTATTTTGAGGTGTTGTTTCTGGTTTTGTTTCCTGCATCAGACAGAGTGGAGAGATGATGCGAGTTTGCTTTGTTGTTAGTCAGATGTTGAATCCACATCACAGCAAAAATCATGTCAAAACATCTAAGCATGTGGAAGTAAAAACCACAAATACCACAAATTTACACTGTAAAGTTACAGTGTGAGCAGTAAATGAATGATTAAAAGTAATAATGAAACATCAGTTTGTGTGAGGGATGATGAGAGCTAACAAGAGGGATGATGAGAGCTAACATACTGTATTTACAGTGTATCTATCTTCTGATTTGAGTCTGACAACAGTTTGGTACTTCATCACACTTATGAAAACTGCACTTTTATGTAAAAACTGATTAATTGTACAGTAAACTGTGAAAGGTCTTTATTTTAAAATATATTGTGATGATGGGTACTTTCATTCAATTCAAGGAAAATACTTTTCTCAGTTTACATATAAAGGTTAGGGTTTTTCTTCTTAGTTCATTGTAAATGAAGTCTGTGATTCAAAGATCAAATTGATTTTAAGACAAAAAAGTTTGAGAAATAGTGAAACTTACCTTCCTTGTGCAACAGTGGTGAAACTGAACCCACATTTACACTCAATCGCCCTTAACTTCAGTATCACATGTGCCTGTGAGACAAACAGAGATATCATAGATTAGTCATTTCAACAGTCATTTTGACATCAAAGTATTATTGAACATAGACATTTATGGTTACTGTTTAATGGCAATCGCAAGAAAAGTTGATATAACTTTAACTGACAACAGATGACATAAAAATTAAAATTGATACTCTTTCTAAAACTCAGGGTTGATATTCCAGACTACAAGCAGGGAGAGAGAAAAGAAGAGAAAAACAACAAAAACAATCGAGAAGTACAAGGAACAACAACTTTTGGATCAAAATTTAATGCTGCCAGGACACAAATGTGCCATATTTTGCTGATCTTCACACTCATTTTAATAAATGCAGTGGCATTTGTTTACATTCTGTGTCTCTTGCTGAATATTAGTCCCTCGTTACCTCCTGATTTGTTTTTAGTACACACAGATAGTATCAGTAATCTACACAAAGCTGATGACATGATGTGTGGTAACTGGGGTTTGGCATGTTGTCAGAGGTCAGCCAACAGTGAGTGTCATTCATTGGATGGGCTTACGTATGGAGACCATAATGAGTGACTCTACTGAGGGGGAGCAAACAGGTGCTGACTGACGCTGAGTTTGTGTGTTGAGTGAGGGGTCTGTGAGTGATGTCATTGCCTGATGATGCTTTTTTTTAACAGAGAAGAAGGCTGTCAAGCTGTCTGGGTGTGAGTGAACACCCTCTAGTGGAGCTGCTGGCAAGCTTTCCTGCAGAGCTTCTGTCTGTTTCTACCCATCAGTGTTTCAAGGTAAAACCACAGTCACTTCTTTGAAAGATGCATTTTTATCCAGTTACACAGTTACAACACTCCATGTGGACGAAATGGTGAATATTTTTTAAATTGCCTTGACACAAAAACAGTTTTGATTTGGTTGAACAGTTTTCAACAAAAAAAAGATTGAGAATGAAGTCAGTTTTGAATTCGTTCAGCCTCAGCCACCATCAAAATTGCATTTCTCCTGCCAGTTTAGCTAATGGGCAGAAGACAGTGTTGGTGGTGCTGATGCCTCAGACGAACCAATTCATGTACACTTTTATTTGAGTTAACTTTATGATGGTTAGGTGGGATGATTTGTTTTGTATAAATGTGTACACACTGCAACAGTTTAATATGATTAAATGTATATACTCTACTGACATGTTCTGTTTTATTATTTCAGTGGTGTAGTTTCGAACTAGAACTATTGAATGTTTTCCATTTCAATGAAGAGCTTCATGCTGTTTTACAGAATTGCAGGTTCTTCACCATCTAAAGGGACATCTTTCATTTTATTTTGTTCAATTTGAATTGCAAAATGCATCATATATGTCACTCGACTGAGTTATTCAGTATATAATGTAATGTGATCCATATGGTACAGTAACAATGTGCCATACTGTTTGGTATTGGATCAGAAAAATATTAGTAATTTAATTTACATTTCATATTCTGTTGATAATCATAGTGTTATACAATGTTATATCAGTGTTGCTTCATTTGGGGCATGAAATAAATTATTGTGCTGAGATGAATGCTGTTATAGGGAGGTCTGGATTGAGTCACAAAAAAATGAACTTTGAATTGTTTGTTGACAATTGCAAAAGATGTTTTATATTGAAGATGAAACTGTCGTCATGTGGAAATCTGTAGTTACCCAGATGAAGGACTAAATGTTCCTCTGTGGAATAATTAATTGGACACTTGGGATTTTATAAAACCCTTTCAAGCTCAAAAATGTTTAGTTGTCAAAACCTTTTCTTCTCTTTTTTTCTTTGGTTTTCAATGGTTTGCTGAAAAAAGGGTTTTTAGTTGTTTTGTACAAGTTTTGTATAATCATTTTTAACCCCAGAGGTTTGGGTGCCATGCTTTACTCTACACTGTTAAATATCAAAAACATTTGACAATATTTGAGTATTTGTATGATACTTAGAAGTAAGTGGTGAGTCTGAGTCATATACCTGCACCAATGCTGTAAACAAGACATTTCAGATTTTTTTTCTATCTTGATGATGTTATCTGTTCCAGAGGTCTATGGTTCAGCCTTGAGCAGAGACCATGTGGTGTTTGGAGCTGCTCTTACCACTGCTGTTGATCATCAATGGTAATAAATTCCTGTAGCTCTTCCTTGTTTGATAGTAGAAATGGTAGAGATATTCTTCCATTGTACCTTACACTTATCACTGTTCATGCAGTGATCTAATACCTTTGGAGAAAATAGTTGTGATCATATTTCATTCAATGTCTCCAATCTTTTCTCAGATGCCAGTTGCCAGTGGAACGTTTGGGTACCTCGGGACATCTCGGCCATGACCAATTCCTGTGTTGTCATCCCGTGCACCTTCATGTACCCATCTGGTATCAGGCCATACCGTGGCATTCATGGTATCTGGTACTTTGGCCAGCCTTACCCTCAACTCTTCCCTCCCGTAGTCTTCAAATCACGCACAGATGTCGTGCATGAGAGCTACAAGGGCCGCACCAAGCTGTTGGGTGATCTGCATCAGAGGAACTGCACTCTGCTCATCAACAACATTGGCACAGAGCACTCAGGGAGATACTACTTTCGTGCTGACCTCGGTGGGGCAAACATGTACACGTTCCCAGACTTTGCTGAGCTCAAAGTTCTGGGTAAGTCACTGATCTTATTGGGGAAAAAATTTGGTTCCTTTATAGTTTTAGTTGCCTCCTATACTTTGTTATTTCTGTCATTTTTTAAAATATTTTATTGATTGTTGTTTATCTTTATTTCAGTTTTGATCCAGTAATGTTTTTCTCTTTCTGTTCTTAGAACAACCCAACATTGATGTCCCAGAGGAAATTGTCAGTGATGAGAGCCTGGAGCTGACATGTTATGCTCCTGACAACTGCCCTGACATGACTCCAGAAATCCAGTGGATGTACACTGACTACCTGCCGGACCCTGAGTTCAGCTCTGACTACCTGGAGGAAAGCAACACAGCGGTACTCTCCAGCACCCTGACCTTTACACCCAGACCAATGCACAACGGTCAGCTCCTGGGCTGCAGGGTGTACTACCCAAACACCACACTGGTCTACGAGAGGCTCATTTCTCTAGACATCAAGTGTAAGTCAAAAAGCCCCTCAATAAGTAATCAGTGAAGCTTTTCCACCTCTCTCTGTAGCTCCAAAAGGACAGTGTTGTATCGGATAAAGTTGTTTCTGACATGCCATAGGGGAGTCCCAGAAATAGCAATAAATTCATATCAAGGAAACTTAAACAAATCCTCTTTGGTGGTTGAGTTTTGTGTAGAACCACTGTTTGAGTTCCAAAAAAGGCATTACACATTTTCTCCTTCAAGAGAATAGGAATGGTTGTTGACACAATGCTTTAGTGGTTAACAACTAATTTCTGGATTTACACGAGACTAAGCGCCAACAGCCATGCTATCAGCTCTGTGAGGCTGTACTCATGCACTGTGGTGATAAATGGTAACATCAGCATGCTAACATGCTCACATTGATAATGTTAACATGCTATATGTATAGATGTATTAATGATGCAGGTATAATGTTACCATGTTCATCATCTCATATCATAAACCAAAGTTTTGAACAAACTTAAAGGGAAACTTTGGTATTTTTCAACCTTGACCCTATTTTCCCATCTTTTTGTGTCTAAGTGACAAATGGGGACAACAATTTTTGAAATCGGTCCAGTATTTATTGACTGTAATTGTGTCTAACCAAGTCTTGCTCAAGGAGAATTCTCGTTCTGAAACCTTGTGAGAGTTGAGTTGTTACATGAAGACAACGGTAGGAAGATGAGTGAGAATTGGAGAGAGGAGTGCCAGGAGGAGTTAGTTGTGTTGGAGTACAGACAGTGTAGCTTAGTGTTATCTAAAAGATTTTGTCATGGCTGAATATTTAGCTGATTTTGACATCAACTCTTGCAAGACATCAGAATGAGACTTCTCCTTGAGCGAAACAAAGTGGATAAAGCGAAAGATAAAGAAAAATGTTTTATTTCTTTGTAAGGATCCTTTCCATAATGTTGTCAGACACTTATAACAACAATCTGAGCCTGTCAGTGGCAAAAACAAGCACTTTTAGTGAATGTACACTGACGGGGCGCAATTGCTCTGTCAGATTACATTGTGGCCTGTTTCACGGTTCCCAGCTGGAGCGCTCTCTTAATACTGGACCAATTTCAAAAATTGTTGTCCTCATTAGTCACTTTGACACAAAAAGATGGGGAAATAGGGTCCAGGTTGAAAAACACTGAAGTTTCCCTTTAAGGGATCACCAAAGTTGTTAAAATTCATCCTAAGGGGCACATGAATGTCTGTACCAAATTTAATGATAATCCGTCCAATAGTTGTTGAGACATTTCATTAAAAAAAAAAAAAAATGTCAACCTCATGGTGGTGCTTGAGGAAAAGTCATTATCCAAGTCAATAGGCTTCATTATTTGTTGGCCATGAGTGTCTGTATAAAGTTTCATGCCAATCCAACCAATATTTATTGAGATATGTCAGTCTGGACCAAAGTGGATGAATGACTGATGGACCGACTGACATTGGCATCCATAGAAACATGTCAATAGTATGGTAAAAAAAAAAAAAAAAAAAAAAGCTAAAAAATCAATGCATAAGAAAAAAATTGCATTTGTGTTTGGATATTACCCCATGTAACAATCTGCTCATGTGAAAAAGCTGATTTTCAGGTTTAATTTAAGGGTCTAGTTCCAAATTAACATTGTAACAATTGTGGCCCTTTTTCCTGCTGCGCTGTTATGACTACATATTAATATGACTAGAATTCCGAGTGTTCATCCAATATACACACAGCAAATGAAGACTGAAAATTGGCATTGTAACCTCACAGTAATCATTTCATTTTAAATCCAGTGTGCAGTGCAGAGCCAGTTATTCAGTCCTGAGACACTGAATTCTTATTTTTCCTCCCAGATGCTCCACGCTCAGTGTGGGTGAACGTCTCCTCAGAGGTGATGGAGGGCAGCTCTGTGACGCTGCACTGCGAGGTGGACAGTAACCCTCCTCCCAGGATCTCCTGGATGTTCGGAGACCAGGAACTGCTGTGGGACACGGCATCCAACGTCTCCCTATCCCTGGATGATGTGACGCCTGCACAAGAGGGAGTCTACACCTGTGTCGGGGACAACGGCTATGGCGTCATGAACACTTCACTCTACCTGGCTGTCAAGTGTAAGTCTCTGAGACAGCATCTGTGCTATACTGTGCTGCTGTGCTGTGCTGCTTTCATACTATGTACTAATTCTTTAGTTGGTTTTCAATGTGTACTGTCTCCACTCTGGAAAAGAGTAAGTAATCATACTAACATGCTTGATTTGAGTGTGCTGTTAAGTGACACAGTCTCCCACAATGCACAAGGGAATGGTGGCACTTGAGAGGTGAGACAGCTCCAGAAAGAAAAAAGTATATATCTTAAAACAAAAAACATTTTACTTTCTCTTTGTGGGGTTTAATTGGCAAGGGCACTGTAAAGTCATAGCTTGACATCCAACGGCAAACATATTGTATACATTTTTGTTAGTATAATAGGGTAAAGTATGATAATTTCTTGAATACTTATTGCAAAAACAGTATACTAAGATTGCTATATAATACATACTATGGCTGCAACCAACAATTATTCTTTGTTCTTTGATTAATCTGTTGATTATTTTCTCAATTAATCACTTAGTTGTTTTGGTCCATAAAATATCAGAAAATAGTGAAAAATGTTGAAAGAACAGTTCGCAACCCAAATATATTAAGTTTATTATCATAAAGGACCAAAGAAACCAGCAAATATTCATATTTGAGAAGCTGGAATTGGAAAATTTTTCTTCAAAAACTACTCAAAACGATGGAATAAGAACACAGCAAGTTTCACTGGATTTGTATTTGGGTATTTATATAATAATTTAACACTTTGCACTTAGTTTATAGAGTTCTATCATCACAAACAATAAAGGTGCGCTGAAAATCTTTTGACTATCAAATACTCCCCGTAGGCTTACAATGTGGCTCTGAAATGTATACAGCTTTCTTCTTGGCAGATAATGGCAGCTGTTGTTAGCTTGGATGCACAACAACTACGATGTATTTCAACAGTGACTCAGAATCACAGCAAACAAACAAAAAGGCCTTAAAACATCCATAGAAACTTCTCAAATCACTCCTGGAGCAGAGTCCCCTTCTCTGTTCTGTTAATACTTACTATTATTGCTTCACCAATAAATCAATATGCTCCTACTACTTCTGACAGAGTTTTGGAGCTATAAGGAGGCGATGGCAGAACAATAAAGAAGTATATCAAGCAATATTGTGGAGAAACCAGAGCTGTGCCCAAAATCCATACAACATTCTTATAGTAATATAAATCAATGTTCATTTTTTGTTTTATACAAACAGCAAGTGACAGAAGACACAATCAAATGGTGACCTTGGAGTGCCACTGCCAATTAAACTTCACAAAGAGAAAGAAAAATTGCTTTCCAATTCCTTTTCTTTGTGCATTGCATTGTGGAATGACAGTAACAATCAAAAGCATATTCAAACATCAGTGGATTTAGTATGCATACTGATTCTTTGTGTACACTTTATTTTGTCACTTTTCTAGTGTGAACACACTGCTGATAATTAGTTTGTAGTATGGCTTTTGAGGGTTCTGACTTTCCTCTTGAACAGTAAAAAATGTGAGTAGGCTGGATGAAGTGAATGCAACACAGAGGTGTCTGTTTTGAGAGCCAAAAATCTCTGTCAAAAGTAATCACTGAAAAATTGCATTAATCAAAACACAAAATTTTATACTGAGACAGAAAATCTCACTCTGTTTATAAGTTGTTCAACTGCTCAATTTATTTTTTAAATAAGATAACATTGTGTAATGTTTTGGTCGCATGAGCAATAAAGAGACATTTTTCAAATCTGAACAAGAAACAAAGAATCATTTTTTTCTGTTTTTTGTTGCAGACCCTCCCCGTGAGCCCATTGTAAACAACTCCATGACAGTACAAGAGGGCACTTCATTGGCTCTGCACTGCAGCACCCAGGGCAGCCCAGCCCCAACCCTCACCTGGCTGAAGGACGGGGAGCTGGTGGGAACCATCACTGCAGATGAGCTGTCAGTGCTGGAGATCGTGGAGATCACACCACAGGGAGACGGACAGTACCGCTGCCTGGCTGAGAACGAGCATGGACGAGCCAGCAGCTCCCTAAACATCACTGTTGAATGTGAGTGCTTCACTGATCTCCATCATCAGTACTGTCAAAAAGTAGGACAAAGAATAATACTGACCTGCAGGTCAAATGTCATAGCAATACCTGGATCATCTGTTAGCACAATAATATCTTGAAAAACATTATTTTTGTGCATGTTATTTGTCTGATAACAACATAACAACTATCCAATATACAGTAGATTAACAAAAAATATGAAGCTGTGTGAAACTGTGTGAAAAAGCCTATGATTCACATCATCCAGTGTTGTAATTCTAGCTCTTCTCTGTGCTACCTCCTTCAATAGATGCCCCGGTCCTTCTGGAGGAGTCCAAGTGCACAGTGGTGAGGGAAGGTGTCCAGTGTGTCTGCATGGCCACAGGAAACCCTGAACCCACCATCGAGTTCTACTTGCCTGACCAGAACATCACCATCAACGAAACAGACGGCCGGTTCAACTTCTACACACACACAGACGGACACACCTCCACCGGTATGATCAAGCTGCGGGAGAAAGGCGAGCGCATCAACAACGGTGGCCCAGCTGTTAATGTCCACTGCAGCATCTACAACATGTACGGAAGAGAGAGTGTACTTCTGGAGCTACAGCAGGAGAGTGAGTGCAAACTAATTTACTTTTGATTTTTGTAGTGATGTTTGATAAAATCATTTCAGAATTCCCTCTCTCTGGTTCTGTCCTTGCTGTAAATTTTAAAGAATAAGGCTGATAACACACTTTATGTTTTAATTGTCAACAAATCCCATAAAAACACCAAAACCAGCAATTAATAGATCCTACTAAAAAGCCAAATATAATGTATCCCTCTGTATCATTCACCTCCATTGGTGTAAAAAAACAAACAAACAAACAAAAAAAAACTATGTTCTTTCATTACACCGAATTTGAGCAATGTAGTTTATTGTCACTCAATTCCACATACACCATAAATACCAAAAAGTCAAATATGTATGAATCCACAGTAGAACTTCATCCCTAAGAAATGCACTCTTTATTCCTGTTGAAGTAACATCTGAAAACTACAGTGCCCAGCTATTTTAGAAAATTATTAAGCATTTTAAAATAATGAAAGTATATATAATATTCAGTAGGAACTAATCGGCTTGGGGCTGAGTGCCAGTGACAGAAGAAGGCAGTCTGAGTCATTATGAGACGGACTGACACAGTTTTGGTCTTTCATGGGATTTTTTGTCAATAAGAAAAATATAGATTAATATCACCCTTATCCTTTTAAATTCTTTCATTTCTTGAAAAAAAAGCACATGATAGATGGTGTTTTTCTGTTTTTTTTTTTTTTTTTAAATAACACTGAAAAAGCACATCCCTCCTCCTCATCTACATCCTCTCTCTCAGATGTGTTGTCTCCCCCATTGGCTATACAAACAGCTTCTTTGCATAAATTGATGCAACCATGCTGTAATCAAGTTAACAATCCTGTAATTTTGGTAAGATACATGATGGAGTGTTTACATGGTGATTTAACTGTGAAAATGTACCACACGAATTAGGATTTTTTTCTTTTTCCTTTCCCCTATCATCTCACATGCAGCTGATCTAAAATTAAGTCACACCCTCATTAAAATTTTGCCATTTTGCCTTTATTTTCAGAAAAGTACATGATGGCAGTTATAGTTGGCACCATCGGCGGAGTGGCTGTCATAGCCTTCATTATTGCAGCAGTGAGATACGTTGGCCACAACAACAAGAAGTGAGTATGAATGGACAACTAATGGAGAGGCCAACACGAGGCAGAACTCATTTTCCTCACAAAGCATTTTCTGAAATCCAAGGAAACACTTAAGCCTAGTCATCCATTCTAAAACACATTGATGCACATTGTATAAGAGTGAATGTGGGATTGATGTGGACGTCAGAATCATTTCTCCTGAGCAATTTCAGTTTGCCACGACAAGTCCCCGTTGAAATCCTTGGAGATCCACATTGGCTGCCTTATGGAGTGGGTTAGCAAGCTGGACTAACCTTATATTTTGCAGGCACAATTCCCTGCTCTGACACTGCTTCTGTATCCTTTACCTGCTATGCTAAATAAAACCCAGGTAGCCCTCTTAACCAAGGTGCTTTATTTTAGCCCCAAGGCATATTTGGACCCCCAAAATTGCAAGCTTTCTCTGGCAAATCACCCCTGAAGTGGGTGTGAGCTCAGCAACTAAACCCATCAAATAACCACGTCACTCACAGCCACAGTTGGCCTCCAGCATAACCTTATAAGCTTGTTGTTTTAAAATGGATGCCCAGGCTTGGCGTGTCGCCCTGCGTTAGTGGCAGTCGAGACCGAGTCTGATTATGTGACTCCGTCCCCCAGAGAGAATGGCAACCCTAGGCAGGACGTGGTCCTGGAGAACCCAGCTTTGTACTACAGCGCAGTCAAGAAGGACAAACATAATCTGAGGAAGAAAGTGGTGAGACATGTTGATGTCAATGATTATGATTATAATGGAGGACGGGTTGGATGGCCACTCTCAGATTGTTTGGGGTTATAGTGTTGTGTAATGAAAGAAGTATTAAATTATGAGACCCAATTTAACCTCTGAAAATGAGGTAATAATATAGACGTTTTGTTCCTAGAAGGAATCTCTCCCACTACCAGTCAAGTACCTCCAACCATGACCTTTCAAAACACTGTTTTCTCTTGCTTTCATCGCTTCTCTGCATTTTTCTGTCTGTTTTTCTCTCCCCTAACTCTTGCACAGCTTAAGACAGAGCTGTTGGGCTCAAAGTTTAACTCCATTCTAGAGGAGACTACGGTAAGGTTCCTAAACAAATCCCCATTAAAAACACAAGCCTCAGTGATAGATGCATCTCCTCGCATATCAGCTTCTATGTTCTGTACACTGCCGTTTGTTTCCGAAACTGCCTTCTGCATGGCTGCCTCATTGCTAACAAACACTGCCAAACTAACAGGAAACATCTCAGTCTCCTTGTCAGTATGTCGACCAGTAACCACTAACATCTTTTCTTTATGGTGTCTGTCACGCTCTTCTGTGATCTGAGGTGCCGCCAGCACCTTGCTATTGATTCTTGCCGCTGATTGGTCTTTCTGTCTGCAGGGAGAAGACGGGGATTATCAACCTGTGGGCTCTTTGGCAGAACTGGAGAGGCAAGAGCTGAATTACGCTGCTCTGGAGTTTATCGGGGCCAGGTCCAGGGAGGGGGCCTCAGGGAGGGGGGATGACGGCAGCAACTACACGGAAATCAAAGCCAAATGAATCGCGATCCTTCCCTGATCCCTCGGCTATGCGAGACGCAGTGGCAGCCCTGTACCCTCTACATCTTCTGCCCCATAAACTGTGTAATAACTCCCCTCCTCTACTGGATTTCACCTTGCATATGATGACTCCTTGTTTCTCATTTCTTCAGATTTGTCATATATAATGCCAGTACTCCCCCCTCATGCTGCCCCTCCTCCATCGGACGCCCCTTCACATGCCACCATTTATTTGGGAAAACTGGTACTTTTTAAGTTGGAACATGACCCACTGGACAATGTAAAAGAAATTATTTGAATTTCTGGCCTCAGTTGTAGTTCATGGGCTCTAAATCATGCAGTGTTAACCAGCTACCATGTTTCTGTTTTCTCTATGTTTCTGTTGATGTTATCGTCAAATGCCAGACATCTGGGGCTTCTCAGCGCTTGCATCTTTCTCACCATTTGCTCTACATTTGTCTTGTAATTGTCACTGTATCTGCTGCCAGTCGAAGCATCAGGGCAAGGAGTAACCGCGCTTTTTGTTATCTTATCTTTATGTGTGTCTATCGGCTGAGAGTGATTTCTCTCCCCTCACTCCTTTGGTTAATTACATCCCAAGAAGATAACCAACTGAGGCGAGAGACGGAATGCATCTCAGCATCTTGGTTCCACATAATTGTATTTAATGTGTGCTGTGACTCAGTAGCCTCTCATAACAATTGAAAAAAAATGTCACCATCACTTTTGATAATAATTGAAGAGGTTTTGTAAATGTGGTATACTGCAGAACTTCAGTGTTTACCAGAAAATGTCTGGTTCTGAAGAATGTCACAGCTACTGTAATGTCCAGCATTTTCCAGTTAACTGATCCAGTTAACTGTGGTCCCAGCTCTCTGATTGATCTGGAAAACACAGACCGAAAGCACAACATACTTGCGAGCGAGCGGCCAAAGTGTTATCTCTTTTTGACAATGTGTGTGTGTATGCGTGTGTGTATTCAAATCGTGCTGAAAGATCACAGGACACTGATCCCTGGGGTCTTTGAGAAGTTTCAAGCATCACTTGTGAAGTGGATGCTTTATTCTCACAGGGTTGCATCAGATGTTTGAATGACATAAAGTGATGCTGACTAGCCAGTTGGTTGTGCTATTCAAAGACATTTGGTAAACCTGTGATGTAATATCAAAAGCTTACTAATAGTCTAACTTGATAATGATGGTGTCAATAATATATATTAATAAGATGTATATTGATAGGGAAAGGGATGCCAGTATGTACAGTAAATACCCTGCATGAGTCAATTGCCAGCAGGCACACATTTAAGCATTATCGTGCCAATGTGGCAAATGAAAAACGGTTTTGTCACACATCGTTCAACTACTCTGACTGAACACTGTCTTAATATGAGATTAGAAAACTGTACCAACCTCTAACTAGCAGTCGAATCATGAACCTCAAAGTATACAAGAAGCTACATTTACATGCAAGGAGTAACTTTGTTATTGACTTTGCTTTGGTTAATTTAAAGTATAATACCTGTTGTGTATATCTATTTATTTCCTATCAACCATTAAAAATCAAAATCGAAGCAGTAGAGGCTAAGATATCCTGACTTTAAGTTCTTAAGTAGCTCCAAAAACGCTGGGTCCTACATTTCCTAACATGCAACCAATACCATCTTTCTGTTAGAGCCTTACTGCCCAGTAAATTCCCACATTTTTCAAACATCCTCTGTTTTTAATGCAGGCTATCTTTTAAAAAATTGTAGACTACAAGCTCAGGTCTTTATAACCCTGATGACATACTCAGGGTAGTGTTCTTGGACTTGACAAAGCTCTTTCAGAGCTGCAGAGGACATTATAACACTGTTTTCACAGGCTGAGCAGTACTGTTCTTTACCTAATGCCTGACTTTTATGTCAGTAAGTCAGTGGAGTTTCACTTAAATGTATTTAAAGAAGCTACCACTGTGCTTCTTTCACTTCCACTCCACCTGTTTGACTTTGCATCACATCTTGCAGATCATATGTTTCTCTCAAAAGTGCTTAAAAATAGCTCATAGATACACTTACAACCTTAACTTATGAATATATACAGGTACTGTCATTTTAAATAAGACAACAGGTAACTATTGATTGTTATTTTTAATGGGTCAACCTGTATTTTCACTTGCATTACAAATGTAGTGAAAGGGCAAATTGATACTTATTGTTTATTGCATGTCGGATTGTTTTAACACTGTGAATCCTGATAGACTATTTTATTGTCTAAACGAATCATGCAAAACAATTACCAGGCCAGTTTTCTTCCCATGAAATTATTTCCCAAATTCTTAATAGGTTTTTAATAGCTGCGGTCTGCCTTTCCAAAATCATCTATTACAGTGTGATGAACAACTACTCAACTTGTAAACAGATTTTTTCCTCCTAAACAGACATTGTTACACAGTATGTGCTGAAATTGTTAAGTAAGTAAACTCCAGCTGGAGATGTGCAATGATCTCTTCATGAAGATTGAAATTACTTTTGATACACATGCTATGACCAAGGAATTATAAACACGTGTTATGAAATAATACCGTACTGTGGCTGTCTCATTTAAAATGACGGATTAGGTTCATGAATGCAACAGCGTGCCTCTGTGAGCTGCTTGTAATTGGTTTTGAAATCAGTAGGAGACAAAACCTGCTGAAAATCCGGCAGAGGCCTCTGACTGTGCTTTCTTGTAGACTGTAAATGTAATATGAAAACAACAAAACATTACACTATGAGGAATTCTTCATTTCAAACTGTTCACATGGACCGAAACAAATCTCTCTCTGCCAAAACCCCAGTTTGAATAAACTATGCTGATAAAGCTTGAGGTTAAGGGCACAAAAAAGGATGATGAGGATAACAGTAAATAGGATATTTTTTCTGACATCAAAATGTACCCATAATGCAGTGCTGTGTAGGTCTGAGTGTGTAAACTACATGCGGAATAAGTAAGATCTTGCTTGTGAGATGTGTGATAATGTGATACAAAATCATACATTACTTTTTCCGCAGCTGAGTGAATGCATCACTGTTCCTATTTAAGTTGCTGTGTGCATTCCATTTTTTAACCTCTTTTGCCCATTTATTAGCCACATACTTGCTGAAAAGTTCCTCTTGTCTTATCATGAGCCAACTATGTGGTAAATTTGAAATGTTTCAAACGTTAATGCTGTTTATCATTATAATAACCTGAGCAAGTCTACAAAAAGCCTTTCAGTGTTATGGAGTCTACACACTCCAGGCCAAAACAGGTTAAGAATTCAGTTCTCTGTGCATGTAAACACAGCCAGTGTCAACCAGCTATTCTGACTCATATTTTATTAAGACATTGTTCTGTTGACTTGATAATGGAGGGTTTCAGATATAGTATGCTGGCTAGTATTATTAAAATTGCCTGTAAGTCAATAACCAGTTCCTGTCTTTGAAAACCACACTGAGGTGTTATTTTTTATTTAATTTTTTTGTAAACATGGGGAACAAAAAGTATAAGTATCGAATATGTCTTACCTAATCTTCTGTCACAGTGTGTTGTAAAGCAAATTTGTATGTCCTATACTTTGTGGTGATCATAATTATTATTATTATGGGGAGTTTTCTTTTCTACATATATGATTGACACAATAATTCAGATCAGGGTTTTGCAATCTCTCTGCGAATTAGCACTGTTGCTTAACAGTAGGATTTCTCCAGTGATGTATTCTGCTTGCTCTTTTATTTTACAAGTCTTTCATGCCTCAAGCAAATTCATCTGTCTTCAGTTCCATGCAAACATAAATAAAATAAAAACAACATGAAATGGGAACAGTTGATTATTGATAAATAAGAAAAAGTGATATATCTGTTTCTCATGTTATATCTGATAAAAAATTTGGGCTGCTCCTAAAATACAGTTTTACATGGTCACACCAAAACATTAACCCTCACAAACAAAGCTTAGCAAAGTTTAGTTGAGATTTGTTGTTGTGAGAATGTTTTCTGGTACATAACATATTTCATGAGGTGCGATTATTTGTTTTGAAGCAGTGTTGTTAGTATAGGACTTTGTTTTTATTTTTTATTTTTTACATTTACTCATTCTCCACTACTACTTCTGACCTGCTAATTACTGTACATGACAGCTTTTACATTTTGTATGCAATATCTGTACATATAATAGACATTTAGTATTGTATGTCTGTAATCACTTACAGTACATGAAAGTATTGCCGTCTGACTGATGAAACCTTGACTTATTTTAATTCATCAGATGCAGCCTGAGGGAAGCATGTACCTAGTAGTTTAAAGTGTGAACAGTAAGTCCCTATATAAGAGAAAACTGTGATGCCATGTAAGGTCAAAATGAGGTTACTATAACTGAACAATTGCTACAATGACATTGCAGGAAACAATTCTTATATAAGATATTTCACAAAAGATACAAATAGAGGAGTGCTTTCTAAAAGTCTGCATATTAAAAACTTATAGGCATAGGATGAATATTGAGGTTGCATTTTATAGAATCTGTAAATATTAATGCACTTCTTGTCTTATTTTCATAATGACCAATGCTAATATCTGCACACTGACAAACTCACAGTGACAATACATGGTGATGTTAAGAAGTTATAATGTTTACCATGTTCACCATCTTAGTTAAGCATGTTAGCATGCTAACACTTGCTAATTAACACTAAAAAGGTACAGCTGTGTTTAATGGGAATGTCATTAGTTTTGGAGGTATTTGGTCATAAACCTAAGTATTGAAAAAAGTCTGACAAGATGGATACTCGCGTGATGCTGTGATCTCATGAATCCAGTTGCCTTGCAAGGTAAAAAATAGCTACCTAACAGTTACAACACAGCCTTTCCAACCTGTGGGAAACTCTGCCATGTCTACAGTTTATGCAGTGAGTGTGCAATATTCAGCCATTTTAGAAACTAATTATGGCAGAATTACAGCATGTTGTTAGCTGGAGATATAGTGAACAGATATTGCACAATATAAGCCATAAAAACATGAGTATAAACACAGAGCTTCTTGTTAAGAGGCTGCATAGTTAACACTGATAAATAAGAAGAATGCAAATATGTTCTCTTTGAATCACATCTCACTTCATCAATGGCAAAATTTATTTTTTCTCTGAATTATGTAATTTGACCATCATTACTTAACTTTCACTACAGATATTACTACACTACAGCAATAATACAAACCATTTACAGGTAAGCACATTACACTGTTTTCATTTTAGTGTAATGCATAACAATGTAGAAGAGAAATGAAAAGACACTATAATACTGTATGACTAAAAGTTATGAAATTCCACTTTTTTAAATCACACATTTCTAAAAACGTCATAGTTGTTAAGATGATCTCAACATACACAGAAAAAACATTTCTTTTATTTTCATTTCTTGACACAAAGAAGGAAGAGGTGTACAAGGAGGAAGCGTCAGATCAGAGCAGAGACAGCTGTGAACAGACTGCTGTGAAGAGAAGGAAAAGAAGACATAAGGAGGTAAAACATTTAACTAATTTTATAATTATCTTTTAAAACTTTTAAAATGGAAGTTGTTGAAGTCATTCATTCTTCTCTAAATGATATCAAATTCAGTGCTGTTGAGCTGTTGTGAAGATAGTTGTTACAAAGTTTATTTATAGAACAAATATCACTGTGGCACTCTACACTCCATCACTCGGTGACACAGGCTCCTCAGTGTGAATACAAACATTGTTGTTTTTACCTGTTTTCTAGCGGCGGTTAGTATCTCACAAGGTATTTTCCTGATCACATGGGTCTTTACTGTCTGCCCAGGATGAAAACATATTTGCTCAGGGAGAAATCAACATTTAAAGCCAGTATTTCCACAGTGGATGTAGTGTACTGTTCTTGAAACAGTTTGTGGAAATACTTTCATTATGTACAAATGTCACATCATGTATGACAGTCTCAGAAGAGGAGAAATAATGCCTAAGACTGGGAGGAAAATCTTGTTGTTGAACAAAGAAGGAAGATATAGTGAAATGAGGTGAAGAATATGCAGGTCAGAGCCGAAACAGTCAGCAGAGAACACAGTAGAGAGAAGAGAGTGGGGGAACAAGACAAAGAGGTGAAATACAACACCTTACCTTATTGTATTCATATGTTTTTGAATTATAAATGAAACCACTGAAGTGATTCATTCTTCCCAAACTAATATAAAAAATGTCTCTCCAAATTTCAGAGGTGGACTGTGCTGGTGCTTGAGAGTAGGAGAATAAGATATTTTGTAGGAGTTGGTGTTTGTCACAGTCGGGGTATCGATGATTCAGGGGTTGTAGAAATAATAAAAGCATCAGATTAATCACACCCTGGGTAAAGTCATAGCCAAATTTAATTTAGCAATGATGGAATACCTTAACATGCAACATCCTGACTGAATGTGGAACTTCTTTTTTTCAGTTTCATCAACTGAACTTCCTGCACTTTCACTGTGAAAGCTGCACTGTGGAGGGAGAGACCGACTGTCTCAAGCATCAAATTATTATGTTTGTTCTCATCTGGGCAACTCTGCTCTTCTCTGTTAGAGGCAGCAATGCTGACACAGGTATAGATCTTTATTGTAATCTTGTGCTGATGCCAATATCAAAGACAACAATGAACAAAATGGTTATAGTGATAATTTTCCACAGTAAATATCCTTATAAATATTTTCCTGAAGTGCTTCCAAATTAATCGTATTTTATTTTTCCTCCCTGAGTTCACCAGCTCATGACAAGCATTACTCACAACATTATTGACCTACTGAGATAAACTTATAATGAAATGAATATTTTGTTTACCAAAGATATTATAGGTTAAGAAATATGTATTGCATCACCGTTGTGTTGCCAAGTTGTATAAAACAGAGACAGTCATAGCGGTAGTCATCATCATTTATTGTCAAAATTTAAATATCTTCTGTCTCTGTTTTTCTCTCTCTATATTTGCAATAACAGGTGCATCAGCGCAGGAAAAACAATACTGTCAGAATAGATTCTGTATCACTCTTACTGAAGGAGAAATAACAGCAGAGGCTGGACTCTGTGTTGTGATACCGTGCTCTTTCACTACTCCTGATAGCTTCACAACCCAACATATAGTTTGGTACAAATGTGAACCAAGTAAACAGAGATGTGATAATTCTGACGTAATATTCCACACAAACAAGAACAACATAAAAGTTCAGCCTGGGTTCAAAGGACGAGTGTCACTGTTGGAGTCTGACCTGAGTCAAAAGAACTGCAGCATCGTCATCAATGACCTCACTGCTTCAGATTCTGGATCATATCAACTCAGAGTTAATGGTGTCCAGTTTCGGTATCCAAATGGATTTACCTTCTCTTTTAGAGCAACTGTCTCTGTTAAAGGTATGAAGACAAAGCAAATATATATAGTGAAGATGTTCATTGCTGTACTTATGAAGCATATTTGGTGTATTTATAGTCTTAATTGGGCATGAAGTAATGTTTGGCACTTGTTGACTTCTGTGGGCCAGTAGGTTCCAGTAGGAACTGATGCAGTTCCCGATATAACTCCTATTTATTGCTACATTGAAATGTTTAACAAAATATATGACTATTTTAGCCCAAATTTAAGTGAATGATGAACTTGATGCCACTGACCTGATTCCACTCCTCTACCATTAGATCTGAGTCAGAAGCCCACAGTGATGATTCCTCCACTGACTGAGGGACAGCAGACCACACTGACCTGCACTGCTCCTGGTCTCTGCTCTGGATCTGTTCCTACAATCACCTGGACATGGAGAGGAACAGGAGAGAACAACATTCAAATCACAGGAAACATTATGACTGAGAATCTGACTGTTGTCACACAGAGACACAGCTCAACTTTGACCTTTAACTCTTCAGCTGAACACCATGGCACCGATGTCACCTGTAAGGTCAGCTTCACAGGTGACACAACTACAGAAGAGACTGTGACTCTGAGCGTGACCTGTGAGTAGCACACACTGTATGTCTTTTCACATTTACGTTTTTCCTTTTCCTTTTACTAAGAAAAGTTGCAGAAGTTGCATGTATTGAATGTTCTTAAAGCGAACCTGTTACTTTTCCCATTTAAAGTCTTATGCCTGGATGGGGATCCAAAGTCCTTACTGCTTCAGGACACCAGTTGCATATGCTGATGAATTTACATACTATATTGCTCTAAAGTCATTTTGTCTCTCATGTGGAGGAACTGAAAATCACTGGGAATACAGCTGTTAAGGAGGATGATGCTCTGAATCTGACATGCAGTGTTAATAGTTTCCCTCCATCTCTTATCATGTAGACTAAACTCTGCTCCAAAAAAAAAAAAAAACCCTTGAAAATGGAGCAGACGTTGACCTGCAGAGCGAAACTGGAACAGCCACTTTTATCAAACCATTTTTACAGAGATTTTATAAAATTCTTTGATACAAAGCACAATACATCATGCAGCAGTTAGAGTACATATATTTTTTCATGTGCCTTTTCCCCCTGGTCTTTTAATACAGGCCGCACCAGCTATCTGTAATACCTTCATCATGTACAAATTTACAGGTGACTCACAGCCTAAATCGGATTAATAAAGTGGCCACAAAGTGTACAGCATAACCATAACACTAGAACAGTTATACAATCTAAATTGTGTCATTTCTCATAGTAGGTCCTGTGCAACATTGCAGACCTGACAGTGCAGTCCTTCCCTGGGCCGTTGCTGGTGTATCTCTAAGTGTGAATGTCTTCGGCATAATCTACATGCTGTTCCTTTGGTATGTGACTACAGCTGCATTTTATATTTTGAAGGTTTTGTTAATGAACTGAAGACTTTTAGACAACAAATCATGGCTCACTCTTTCTTCTGTTCAAAGGAACACAAGAAAAAAGGTGAAACCAAATGAAGCCAACAGAACGTACATGTCACTGCAGAAAACAGACCAATCAGCAGAGTATGATGTTATCGCCCCCCCTCTGAACTGACAACAACAATAAGCGACTGGGTTGATCTTCAGGCTGCTTCACTGAAGTATTTCTTGCACTGATATTGTGCATGTAACTGTCTACATTAGAGGATTTTGAGAACACAGACTGATCTGTTAAATCTCATCTCCAACATGTGTAAGATTTGATGAATATGATATTTCTAAGAGTTATTTAAGTTAAACTGTTTAACTTGTATTTTGCATTATACAGTATGATATTTTTCCTTTATTGTGATAAAAGTTATAATGAAATTTTATTTGAGTCATCCATTTGTTTGTGTTGTATTTAGGTGTTATGATGTGTTTTTTTTTTAATTTTTTTTGAGTTTATACTTTTGTACTGATGTAATTTTGCTTTTTAAGATTCTTTTGTTTAATTTGATATCTTTTAACATCTTGGGACCATGTTGAAAATAAGTGTGCTTATCCCTTGAAGTAGTCTTGTTGACCTATAAATAAATCAAACCAAAAAACTTCCTCAGAGATTTCCAACCATGGTCTTCTAGGATTTAAGTGCTTTGCTGATTTCTTAACCAGTCTGAATATCTGAAACTGTGATTTTCATGTCAAATAAATCCATATTTCAAAACATCTGGTAGAGCTTTAGAATGGTTTTCATCTTACCTGTCGAATAGGAGGTTCTGTGTCTCTGTGAACAGCTATGTCTCTTCATTTTCTTCTGTGAAGTATGGTGTGCCTCAGGGGTTGGTTTTGGGACCAATTTTGTTTTCTTTAAACATGCTTCCCCTTGGGCACATTATTCATAGACAAGGTATTTCTTTCCATTGTTATGATGATGATACGCAGATGTACCTTCCCGTTAGATCCACAGACCCTGTAGTGCTGAGTTAACTTGATGACTGCATTTTTGTGATGTCAAAAATTTTTCTTCAGCTGAACTCAAACAAAACAGAGATGCTTTTTCAATTGGGTCCAAGCACATGACAAAACAAATTCTGCAATCTGCTGGTTTCCTAGTCGAACACATCAAGCCTGTTGCAAGGAATCTTGGCATCTGCTTTGATAGCAATTTAAGTTTTGAGCAGCACACCACAAAGCTTGTGCAATCATGTTTTTATCATCTTAGAAATATTTAAAATTTCAAAATACAATCTATTTTAACTTTTAAAGACACAGAGACCATTTTATATGCCTTCATCATGCCTGGATTATTGCAAGTGTCTTTTTACTCGCCTGAACTCAGCTGCCAGGTTTTTAACCAGAACCAAGACATGTGATCACATCACTCCTGTTTTAGCTTCTTTACACTGGCTCCAAGTATGTTTTAGAATTGATTTTAAGCTCTTACTTATTACTTTTAAGGGTCTTCATGGCCTGTCTCCCTGCTGAATCTCTGACCTCTTTTTACTTTATGTGCCAGTATGTACTTTGAGATCCTCAGGCAGAGGTCTTTTGTCTGTTCCAGAGTCCCGGCTTAAAACTAAATGGGACAGAGTGTTTGCACTCAGTGCCCCAAGACTCTGGAACGATCTGCCTGAGGAAATCAGGCCGACTGACTTGGTGGTCACTTTTAAGTCTCTTAAATCATACATTCATCAGAGAGCCTTTCTTGATTTTTTTAACTATATTTTATCTCTTTTAAAAAGTTTTTTCTATTCTTTTTTGCTACACTGAATTGGTTTTTATACACCACATTGTTGTTTCTTATGACCTGTCTGTTTTATTTTGTTGCCTTGTACTTTGTAACTTGGATTTTGAAAAGGGCTCTATAAATAATAATAATAATAATAATAATAATAATAATAATAATAATAATAATTATTATTATTATTATTATTATTATTATTATTATTATTATTATTAGTTCCTCCCTAACACCGGATTGTTGCTTACTGTCTGGTCTGTATGTAAGTATTGCATTAGAACTGTTATATCACACTTCCTAGAACATATTTCACAAACTGCTTCGTATCAGATTAGTCACTTAGTGGGTAAAGTGGTGAACAAATTTAATGAAGCAACTATGGGATAACATGCAACTTCCTGTATGAATGTGGAGCTTCCTTTGTTTTTATGGGTTCAGAAATATGTAAAACAATTAAATTCTGTTATATTGTCAGGTCAACGCTGCTGACAACAGCAGTTATGTCCAACAGAAATAGTCATGGTTGTAGCCTTTCATCATCATCTATCAGATATCATGGAGTATTGGCAAAGTCTACATAGTCTCTCCATGTTTCCTCAAACGGGTGCATCAATGTGTGGAAGACAAGACTGTCAATATGGATTCTGTATCACTCTTAGTGAGGGAGAAATAACAACAGAGGCTGGACTCTGTGTTGTTTTACCATTTAATTTCACTGTGATGAATTTCACAATGAACTCACCAAGTCAGATTCTGGACCATATCAACTCAGAGTTAATGCTGTTTGGGAGGATGGACAGATTTACATTCTCATCAAGAGCGACTGTCTTTGTTAAAGGTATGAAGACAAAGCAAATAGAGAAGATGCTGATTGCTAATCTGGTTGTCATAACAGTCAAATGTAAGTAAGTACAATAGAACTTTTCTTACACAGAGAATGTACAATTTGCAATTTCCAAGTTTTCATCATTATCGGGTAGCTGAAAATCTAAGTTCAAAGAAGAAAACTATGATTTCCATGACTCGCCAAATGCATACAGAATAACTTTCACAGCCCTGCATCTTTTAAACATATTTGGGGCCATCACATGGTTTGTGCATTTTTATTTCACGTTATGATTGCAGGATTTAAAGGACGGTTTTAATGCACTTGCTATGGCTTTAGAGGCTTGAAAAATAGTTCTGATATCTTGGGCTAATTGGGCTTACAGCCGGACAATAATTAAAATGATTGCATAGACTGTCACAGAGATACGGTAAGGTATCATAATGATATGATCATATTGTGTCGCCATTTTATATAATTCTGCTATCCAAAGTACAATACATCATGGAACTATATTTCCCAATTATATTTCTTTCTTATAGGTTTGTTTACGCTTTTTCCCCGGCCTTTCAATACAGACCACACACATTTGGTGTTTTGATGATGGTGGTGGAGAGCGCTGTCTAACACGTCAGTCCAAACTCTCCCATGGGTGTTCAATTGAGTTGAGTTCTGGTGACTGCGAAGGTCATAGCATATGATTCACATCATTTTCATACTCATCAAACCACTCAATGACCCCTCGTGCCCTTTGGATAGAGGCATTGTCATCCTGGAAGAGACCACTCTCATCAGGATAGAAATGTTTCATCATAGGATAAAGGTGATGACTTAACCGTAAACTTCCTGAAACCTGAAACCTGAAAATTTTTGCAGAAAGAGGGAAGAAAACACAGAGACACTCATCAGAGACTGTGGAGAGAAGACCGCTGGAGACAGAAAGAGGTAAAACACAACACTGAACACATTTTTAAAACATCTTTTTACACCTAAAATGGAGTAATGGACGTTTTCCTAACTCCCAAATACAAATTCTTTCCTAATATCATAAAAATGTGTTTCCACATTTCTGGCTTTGCTGGTTAAGCAAGGTGTAAGTAAAGCAGTCCACCTTAGTAAAGTAAGATGGACTGTGCTGGATAGAGGGTGCTTGGGGACGGGAGGATTAAAGACAGTCTGTATTTGTCACAGTTATTCAGTGCATTCAGTAAAGGATTGAGGGACCCAAACCTTGTCAAGGGCCTTTGAATATGGCAGGGATTAAAGATATTTATTGTTTAACAGTCATTATGTTTTTTATAAAGATTAGGATAGGACCTTTCTAGAACAGATGTCAGAAAGTGTTTCACACTGAAAAATGTTTAGTGTAATCACAGCCCTGCGTAAAGTGTGTTAATCTCGCAACTGTGGAATAACTTAAGGTGCAACATCCTCTGTTAAGATCTGTGATGTCAGCTGTGGAGTTTCCTTTGCTTCATTTTCATCAACTGAACTTCCTGCACGTTTACTGCATTTTCAGTGTGAAAGCTGTCCTGTGGAGGGAGAGACCGACCGTCTCGAGCATTGAATTAGGATGTTTGTTCTCATCTGGGCGACTCTGCTCTTCTCTGTGAGAGACAGCAATGCAGGTATAGATCTTTCTTATCATCTTGTTTTGATGCCAGCATTAAGGATATGAACAAAATAGTCAGCGATAATTTGCCATAATGACTGTGTAAATATGTTTTCCTGAAGTGCTTCCAAATGATAAGTATTTTAGTGTTTTCAATACTGTTGACAACACAAAACAAGACACAATTATAGAAAAACAGAAACATCATAGTTGTAGTATTCATAATTTATTAAATATCATGGGGTAATGTCATTTAATATCTTCTGTCCCTGTTTTTCTCTTTCTATATGCAATACCAGGTGCATCAGTGAAGGAAAGACAATACTGTCCGTATGGATTCTGTATCACTCTTACTGAAGGAGAAATAACAGCAGAGGCTGGACTCTGTGTTGTGATACCGTGCTCCTTCACTACTGGTTATGGCTCCACAACCCAACATATAGTTTGGTACAAATGTGAACCAAGTAAACAAAGATGTGGTGATTCTGACATAATATTCGACACAAACAAGAACAACAGAAACGTTCAGCCTGGGTTCAAAGGACGAGTGTCACTGTTGGAGTCTGACCTGAGTCAAAAGAACTGCAGCATCGTCATCAATGACCTCACTGCTTCAGATTCTGGATCATATCAACCCAGAGTTAAAGATGTCCAGTATTGGAATTCAAATGGATTTACCTTCTCTTTTAGAACAACTGTCTCTGTCAAAGGTATGAAGACAAAGAAAATATATACAGTCACTATGTTTATTGTTGTACCTCTGAACTGCACCAACATTTAAGGGTTATCTATGGTCTTAACTGGCCATGAAGTAATGTTTGGCATTACTCCACAGAGGCACTTGTCAGCCTCTGTGGGAGACCAGTAAGAACTGAAGCAGTTCTTGATAACTCCTGCTCAATTCCCCCATTGAAGTATCTGATTATTTTAGCTCAAATTTAAGTGACTGATGACCTTGAGGCTGCTGATCTGATTCCACTCATGTACTTCTCTACCATTAGATCTGAGTCAGAAGCCCACAGTGATGATTCCTCCACTGACTGAGGGACAGCAGACCACACTGACCTGCACTGCTCCTGGTCTCTGCTCTGGATCAGTTCCTACAATTACCTGGATGTGGAGAGGAACAGGAGAGAATGACTCTCACATTACAGGAGACATCATGACTGAGAATCTGACTGCTGTCACACAGAGACACAGCTCAACTTTGACCTTTAACTCTTCAGCTGAACACCATGGCACCGATGTCACCTGTAAGGTCAGCTTCACAGGTGACACAACTACAGAGGAGACAGTGACTCTGAATGTGACCTGTAAGTAGCACATATGTTGGCGCTCTCCAGTGGTAGTATCAAAAAATACATTTTTACAGATGATGCATGTATGCAATTATAATATATATATATTTTAAATTTCAGTATGACTTAACAAGTCACTGGTTCAGAAATCTCATCTGAAACCCTAAGATTTTATTTTAAACTCTTCCACAGATATGAAGAAACCTGACATCACTGGGGATGCAATTGTTAAGGAAGGTGACACTCTGAATCTGACCTGCAGTGTTGAAAGTTTCCCTCCGTCTCTGATCACATGGACTAAACTTGGCCTCAACACAAACCTACAAAATGGAATTGATGCTAACTTGCAGAACGACACTGAACTATCCACACTTATAATCCCTAACGTGACAGCAGAACATTCTGGACGTTACATCTGTACAGCAAAGCATGTGGACAGTACTCCGACTATATATGTTGATGTAACTGTGACTTGTAAGTAGACTGTTCTCATCTTCTTGAAAAGGAAGTTTATGTTCACATTCTATATCAGCTTACTGTATGTTTGCTGTAATGTGATTCTGCTTGTGTGTTTAAGGGTTTGCAAAGATCCTAAATGGCTCTGGATGTGTGGCTCAGTCAACAGTTCTGACCTGTGGGTGTATCAGTCAGGGGGTTCCCTTACCCAGCATTAAATGGCCGCTGATGAAGAACCACAATGAGTACTCTGTCATTACCACTGTGTCGGACCACACAGTCAACAGCACCATCACCCTAACTGTAAAAGACCACAGTAACACTGCTGTTGAGTGTGTCAGCAGCAATGAATATGGAGAAGCAAAAGAAAAACTCACCATCATCCAAATGAACACGCCAGAACAAGTGGGTACGTGTTCTCAACTAAACCACTTTTGCTACTTTAGACCACTGCTAAATGACATTTTTATTACCTCATTTTTTTTACTGTTGTTACATTGCATTTGGGCAAGATGTCAAAAAGAAATAAGCTGTTGCATGTACAGTATATTATCAATCAGAACAATATGGACAACAATATTTTTTCTTGTGTTCCTTTTGAATCCAGGTCAATCCAGTTTACTAAAAATTGTTTCACGGCTGGACATCATCATTGCATTTTTGACTGGGGTACTTCTTTCAGCAACCCTTTGCTGTTTGGCAAAGAAATGCCATAGGTACCCTATTGATTCCATTAATTCATTCATTCTGGTTTTGTTTGTGGATAATCCTCATATAGACATGTAATTGCTGTTTTAATTTATTTCTCTCCAGAGAAAAACAGAAGAGCTCTGGAAATCTGGATGGGACCCTGGAGATGGTGACCACCCAAGAGGATCCACTGGTATCATTATTTATTTAGCTATTATATATATTAGTTATTGATAACATTTTCTTCAAAACCACCTGTATATTACTGTAAATGGTTTAAGATTTCTTTCTTGAATGACCACAGTGTTTTTACATGTTTTAGTCCATTTATTATTTACTGCTATTTGAATGAATGCTAAAGTATTTAAGATGCATGCATATGTGTTTACCATTTCAGTCAGACACACTTACTCAACTTGAGTATAAATATGAAATGTCAAATAGTTTGATTTGATGGAAAAGACCGCTCTTTGAGGGATCTCTCAAGAAATAATACCCCCTGGAAAAACCCATACATGAACATTAAATCAAAGCAGATACAAATTGTGATGGATTACAATATCTCAGACAAGTTTCAAGACTTGCTTCAAACTTATTTTCAAACCACACAAAAAATAAATGCTCACCAGTTTTAGTGTTTAAAAGCTGAACATTAAAACATTTAAAAGATTATGGTATGACGTGGAAAAAAGCATTAGCATTAATGTAAATGTAAGATCTCATGCATAGTGTACACAATTTTGGGCTTGTAGCAGATGCTGACTGAGTCATATACTTTCTGCATTATACCTGATAGATACATGCTGGTCAAGCAGTGGAAGATGATCAGACTCACCACCAAGAGGCACCAAAAGATGGAGCTGAGGCGGTGGAGAAAGGAGCCCCTGATCTCGATGGTGGACCAAAAGACGCGGAGTACGCCAGCATTGACTTCTCCGTGTTGAAAAGAAGAAGTGCCAGGGGGGCAGCAAAGAAGCAAGAGACCACAGAGACAGAGTACGCTGAAATTAAGAGAGAGGAAAAAATGGAAAGGCAAGACAGTGGCAGAGAGCTAGATGAAGTGTTGGAGTGCAAAGAGGAGGAGGTTGTGATAGCAGACGATGAGGAGATAAAACATTGTGAGCCAGAGGAGGAGGAAGCGTAGGATGCTGTGCTGTATTCCAATGTGAAAGATGGATAGATAGATAGATTGATTAGTGGAGTCACTTGAGGATTAAGTTTCTTCTGTTCATCAGACATGATTGATTGTCATTCTGATGTGTAAATGACAGTACTGTGTAAGCTTTCTACCACAGAGCAGTGATCTTCAAAACCAAAATTCGACCTCAGGTAAACTGAAGTAATCAGGACACTTCACACGTCTACACTTTCTGGCTGTTCAAATCCATCCATGCAACTAAAAATGGACTCGAAGTTGCACAGAATTTCCTTGTTGAAATGATATTATATACCTTTATTTAACTAAGATAAGTACTGTATGTGCCCAAAGTGTCCTGTGGTTTATTCAAGTGTCCCTTCTAGATGTCTCGTGTGCTTCTCTACTTCAGGCAAAATGAACCCTTTTCAAAAACCCTGTTTAAGGAGGAGGTGTCTTTTTTTCATTTTTATTAGCTAGCAGCTTGGCTCTATGAATAGCAGTGTGAGTCTGTCAGTCTTACAGCTGGTTGGTCAGACCACCACTTTAGTTCAGACTGAAATATCTCAACTACTGAATTGCTATGAAATTTTGTAAAGTCATTCATGATTCTCATAGAAGAGGGAATCTCATACTAAGAAGCTGTAACTTCTGACATTCCCACTGGATTTGCCAAACTTAGACTGCAGAAGCCTCTTATTAGCTTCAGCTGAACTTTGGAAGTTAATTTTTGCTCAGAATGAGGACTGTAGGTTTTGTTCCCCATCTCATGAATTGTGATCTCTAACACCAGCCCACACAGCAGTTACATCATTTACTCTGTACCCACATTTACCCATGATGCTCACCGTTTTTGTTTATAAAAATGTTTTTTAATATGTACAAATTGCACTTTTATATGTTTTATGTTGTGGCAAATACACTGCTAGAATTTGTTGTTTTTTGGAGAGGAGTGGCTCTCTTCAGGGCCTGTATGGACAGAAGGAACATTTTCAGCAACCAAAAACAGTTTTAATGTACATACAGTATGGCGTATTGTTTCAAGACAGACTTGATAAATATGTAACTATCCTCTGAAGTGGTGTGAATTTGAAGTTTTTCTCTAATAATTTCCAAAAGTTGATGATGATGACATTTCATTTGCAATAGTTTTCTCAAAGATTTTAATTAAATTTAAGTTTTAAAGTGATGATTTGTATCTACAACACTGGTACTGTTGTTGATCAACATAGAAACAGAGAAAATAGATTACTTTCCCTTTTAAAATTGTGTTGCAAGAATCATCCAGGCTCACAGTGGCCAGAGTGAGCAGGTTTTTAGCATAAAAAGTATCTGTTTTTGTTGTGAATTGAAACGGTGAATTGTCAGTGGCAACAAAGCCTTTCTTACTTCTGGTACACTCTGCAATCTTTACAGGTTCAATATGTAAGCTTATCGTAACTGATAAAGACAAATTTGTAGCCAGTTCTTACTTAAAATACTTATAATCTAATTCCTTAATGTGCGAACAGGAAGTTATTCGAGAGAATGCAATGATACCATTAAATGAATAATCATTTCAGTGACTTTTCTGAGAACAGAACTCAGATATTGTACAATAAACCATAAAACCATGAACCATAACAACGGACTGTCACAAATATATTTTCTTTCTAATAGGCTGCATCCAATTGGAAAGAATACAGATACTTCTTGAATCTGCAATTATTGAATGCATTCAATCAATGACAGAAGTTGTCATTTTTGACTATCTCTTACAATTGACCATCATTATTTAACTGACACTACAGATAACCATTAATACAGCCCATTCAAAGTCATGCACATCCAACTATGCGCATAATGTATTATGCATTACGATGTAGAAGGTAACTGAAAATATAGTGTATTGTTCTATTGTAGTTTATCGTTTCTTTCATTTTTCAATGTTAAAGCTGCATGTTAAAAAATATTTTATTATCAATGCATGTCTATGTTTGGTTTGCAGTGGAACAAAACAAAAAGTTGTGAAAATAACTGAATTCATGCTTATTCTACAAAGACATAATCACTCATGCAGCCAGTTAAAAAGTCAAAAATGACTCATGCTGCTTTTTTGTGCCACTGTGTGCATCACATTGAACATGGAAAACAGAAGGAAAACTGGAGATGTTTCTGAAGACATTAGAAAAAAAGGTTATAGCCAAGCATGGTCAACGTAAAGGTTACAAGACCATCTATCAAGAGCTTGATGTTCCTGTGACCACTGTTGCCAATAGAAGTTTAAGACCCATGGAACTGTAGCCAACATCGCTGGACATGGTCGCACGAGGAAAAAAAATCCTATGTTTACAGCAGAAAAAATGAAGCCTTCAAAGAAAAGAACACCATGCCTACCGTGAAACATGGTGGAGACTCAGTGGTGTTTTTGGGTTGCTTTGCTGCCTCAGGCACTGGGTGCAGGGTATGAGTCTGTGCAGGGCACAATGAAATCAGAAGACTATCAAGACATTTTGGAGCAAAACATACAGCCCAATGTCAGAAAGCTGTGTCTTAGTCACAGGTCACGGGTCTATCAGCAGAATAATGATCCCAAATATACATCAAAAAGAGTGGATGAGAAGAGTGGACTGTTCTAAAGTGGCCTGTTATGAGTCCTGATCTGAATCCCATTGAACATCTGTGGAAAAAGCTGAAAATTGTAATTGGGAGATGGTACTCATCAAACCTAGGAGAAATGGAGCAGTTTGCTCAAGAAGAGTGGGCCGAACTACCAGTGGAGAAGTGTAGAAACCTTATTCAGAGATACAGAAAGCGCTTGACTGCAGTTGTTGCCACCAAAGGCTGTGCTACAAAATATTAAGTTAAGGGGACCAATATTTTTGGCCATGCCATTTTCATTTGTTTTATTGTATTAAATAATATGTTATGTTGTAAATAAAAAGCAAAGTTTCAGTTATATTCAATGTGAAATAAAGAATGATGGATAACATATACTTCTGTCAGTTTCAACTTAATACAGAGAAAATTTAGTTTTTTTAAAAAAAGGTACCAAGGAAGGGTACCAAAATTATCGTCTGTATATATACATCACTGTGTCTGTGAGTGTGTGTGTCAGCAGCAATTATATTGGTAAAGCAGAAGTGAGGGAACACTTTTCAATGTAATGCACTGCAGTACACCACCACCACCCTCTACGACCTCAGTAATAAGCATAAAGTAAAATTACCACCTTTCTGACAATGTCAAGAAGAACTGAAAATGTATAAGCTTTGTACAAGTAGAATTCATGGGAGAGTGCACGGTGTATGCACATTCAAGTGTGTAGTATTTCATGAACGTGATATTTCTAGAGTGATTAAAATGCATTGTACAGTTTGCTGCTTTCTTTTATTTACATTTCATTGACTTCAATTTATGCAGGTGAAGTAAACTAAGGACACATTATTTATCAATACTTTCCCAAAACACTCACACCTAAAGGTAGACTGATAAATGGTTTAAACATTCTGTCAAAGTCATCATGTTTTCATTGAGTTTCTTTGAATTGGTGAAACAGCGCCCCTCTGGGTTGCAACAGCCGACACGTGTAAGTCAATCTGTGCGGTGAAAAGAGGATACTGCGCTACTTTAGAAGCAGTCAGGTCGAGTCTTCTGAAGGCAGCAGGTGAAGTTGGCATCTCTTGATTGATAACTTCACGCTGCTGTGGATGGTCAGGAAGCCTTTATTTTAATCAAAATGTAGTTAACAGATAGCAATATCATTCAAATGAAACAATTAGCCTATTTTTAAATTTTTCCATATTGGTAATGCTCTCAGCTAGACAAAATATCAATGGGGCCTCTGTATTGGAAGACCACAAGTCCAGTGGGACACAATATGACGTTGTTACTGAACATTTTACCAACATGAAGAACTTCTTTAAATACCAGTAGGTGAGGCAAACGTGTCTTCCTGCCTGCTCTTTGGCTTTCCTAATGCCCAAATGGCCAGCCATGCTGTGTGTGTGTGCACATACAGTTTTTTGTGTGATATTTGTTGATACAATTTTTGTTTACACACTTAACACAATCAACAGGACATGCAGGGCTTTGAGCTAATTCAAAATACCCTGTTTTAATATTTATAACTGTAGTTGCAGTGATGAAAGAAGTTTTCAGATAAGTGACAGTATGTACAGTAAGTATTATCAGCAAAATGCACTGAAAGTATCAAAAGTAAACATTCTTATTATGAATAAAAATGTCCTTTCCCTATTATTTTCCCTATTATTTTGGCCTTACGATTATTTTCTTTATCAGTTAATCTATTGATTATTTTGTTGATCTAATCAATTGTTTGTTTGGTCTATTAAATGTCAGGAAGTCATGAAAAATGTTGAGCCCAAGATGCAACCTAAAATGTCTTCTTTTGTCCCGTGCAACAGTCCACAACCCAACATTCAGTTTACTATCATAGAAGATTAAAGACACCAGAAAATATTCACATTTAAGAAAGTGGAACTGGAGAATTTTGCTTTTTTCTTAAGAATTTACTCAAAACAATTCATAGATTATCAAAACAGCTGGCAATTAATTTTCTATCTATTAACTGACTAATCATTGCAGCTCTTTTGTAGTTAGTATGCAGTAAGTGATATTGTACTGTTGTAGTAAATGTGATTTGTAGAAATAGATCAAATATATTGATATTTGAATCTATAACAATGCAATATTTTATGAGTTAATTACAGTTTTTTTTAATGAAAAATCCTCAAAAGTACATTAGGTCTACTTGAGTAAGTAGGTAGTAGTAAGTAAGTTGTCAAGTCACTTAAAATTTAAAAAGGTTTGCTTGCGGTATCAGCAGGTTACTGTACATGCCACAATTTCATCTGTTTTTGAGGATGTGTCTCACTTTACTGTATCACTGCTAGTAATAACACAAAATAATCTCTTTACCCTAATTTTGAAGAAATGCCTCTACCTCTCCATTCACTTCATTCTACATAAATGCTCCTACCATATATATGCCTTATATTAGGGAGCCATTCTTGCATCCTACATATTTTGTCATGGTTTAGTGTCATTGAACCTATTTTAAATTCAGGAAATGGACAACACTGCCAGAGACTGTGTACTATTTCGGTGTTGAGATGTTCTGGGTTAAACCGCTTTGTTGGATGGATGTGATTTTATTAAGATTTTCATAAATCAAGTTTTCAGAATTGATTGTGACAGTGTGTATTAGCAAGTCTTTCTAACCTATAACACACACTACCATGTCTACAGGTTCTGCAGTGGTCAGTATGCAGGCATACAGTAAATGATTGAGGCAGAATTGTAGCCAGTGCTTAGCTAAAATAGTTATAATCTAGCACCTTAAAGTGAGACAGGGAAGTTATCAGAAATACTGACAACAAAGTGATGCATATACTAAAAGGACTATGCTGAGAATAGTATCTATAGATATTGCAGAATAAAAAGAAAACATAAATAAACATAAATACAGAAGTACTCCCTAAGATGCTGCATGTTGTTAAAATGGGGAAACAGGGTGAGTCTTTTGGTGTTGAATGCAGTTTGACTGAGACAACTCTTATCTTTTTGATACATGACTAATGTTGATTTGACCATCTTTACTCAACTGGCACTGCAGATATTAGCCAGTAGGATGGTCTATTTACAACAATACACAATATGTCTTGTACATGTTGTGCATTGTGCATTTTCTGTTATGTATTATTCAGTCTTGAAAGTGCAAATTTGTCATTAGTACATGTTGTGCATTGTTGAAGTGTTTTTCCTAAAAAGATGGTATGACATACAGTCAGACAGTATCAACACTTCAAAACAAATAGTCACAAAAAACATGTAGTTCAGTACATGTACTGGTTTCCGTTTCATCAAGATAAAAAGATTTTCTTTGGAAGAAAATTGCACATTTACACTACTTCCCTTTAAAAAGATTTCGCATTACTTAACAGTCACAGAGAACGTCTAATAAATCATTACAACAAAAACAACAAGCAATGTTTTTCTGTTATATATTATTCAGTCTTGAAAGTGCAAATTTGTCATTAGATATAAAAAATACATGTTGTGACAGTATAAGATTTTAACTGTATAAACGGTTGTCAGTCTCAGCAGAGGAGAAATGTTACTCAGTGGTGTGTGTGTAAACTTCCTGAAACTTCACTGTTGCAAAAAGAGGGGAGAAAACTCAGAAACACTCAGCAGAGACTGTGGAGAGAAGACCGTCAGAGACAGAAAGAGGTAAAACACAACATTGAACACATTTTTAAAACATCTCTTTACACTCTAAATTGGACTAATTGAAGTTTTCCTGACTTCCGAATGTAAATTCTTTTCTAATATCATAAAAAATGCATTTCCACATTCCTGGCTTTGCTGGTGAAACAAGGTGTAGGTAAAGCACAGCACAGTCCACCGTACTTTACTAAGGTGGACTGTGCTGGATAGAGAGTGCTTGGGGACGGGAGGATTAAAGATTGTATTTGTAACAGTTAGTGCATTCAATGAAGGATTGAGGGTCCCAAACCTTGTCAAGGGCCTTTAAATATGGCAGGGATTATAAATATTTATTGTTTAACAGTCATTATGTTTTTTATAAAGATTAGGATAGGACCTTTCTAGAACAGATGTCACAAAGTGTTTCACACTGAAAAATGTTTAGTGTAATCACAGCCCTGCGTAAAGTGTGTTAATCTTGCAACTGTGGAATAACTTAAGGTGCAACATCCTCTGTTAAGATCTGTGATGTCAGCTGTGGAGTTTCCTTTGCTTCATTTTCATCAACTGAACTTCCTGCACGTTTACTGCATTTTCAGTGTGAAAGCTGTCCTGTGGAGGGAGAGACCGACTGTCTCAAGTATTGAATTAGGATGTTTGTTCTCATCTGGGCGACTCTGCTCTTCTCTGTGAGAGGCAGCAATGCAGGTATAGATCTTTCTTGTCATCTTGTTTTGATGCCAGCATTAAGGATGTGAACAAAATAGTCAGCAATAATTTGCCAGAATAAATGTGTAAATATGTTTTCCTGAAGTGCTTCCAAATGATAAGTATTTTAGTTTTTTCCTCCCTGAATTCACCAGCTGATTAGTAGCATTACTCACAGCATCTAGTGACTTAGTTTGAAACTCTGTGATATATTATTGAAATGAATCTTTTGTTTACCAAAGAAAGGATGGATTAAGAAATAACATTAAATGCTGAACCTTATTTGGGTTGTCTGCTCAATGACGCTGACAACACAAGACAAGACATAGTTATATAAAACAGAAACATCATAGTTGTAGTATTCATAATTTATTAAATATAATTGGGCAATGTCATCTAAATATCTTCTGTCCCTGTTTTTCTCTTTCTATTTGCAATACCAGGTGCATCGGTGAACTGTCAGAATGGTGGATACTGTATCACTCTTACTGAAAGAGAAATAACAGCAGAGGCTGGACTCTGTGTTGTGATACCATGTTCCTTCACTACTGATTATGACTTCACAACCCAACATATAGTTTGGTACAAATGTGAACCAAGTAAAGACAGGTGTGAGGATTCTGACATAATATTCGACACAAACAAGAACAACATAAACCTTCAGACTGGGTTCAAAGGACGAGTGTCACTGTTGGAGTCTGACCTGAGTCAAAAGAACTGCAGCATCGTCATCAATGACCTCACTGCTTCAGATTCTGGATCATATCAACTCAGAGTTAATGCGAGGACGGGCGGATTTACATTCCTTTCAAGAGCAACTGTCTCTGTTAAAGGTATGAAGACAAAGTAAATATGTACAGTCACTATGTTTATTGTTGTACCTCTGAACTGCACCAACATTTAAGGTTTATTTATGGTCTTAACTGGCCATGAAGTAATGTTTGGCATTACTCCACAGAGGCACTTGTCAGCCTCTGTGGGAGACCAGTAAGAACTGAAGCAGTTCTTGATATACTATAACTCCTACTCAACTCCCCCATTGAAATATCTGATTATTTTAGCTCAAATTTAAGTGAATGATGACCTTGAGGCTGCTGCTCTGATTCCACTCATGTACTTCTCTGCCATTAGATCTGAGTCAGAGGCCCAAAGTGATGATTCCTCCACTGACTGAGGGACAGCAGACCACACTGACCTGCACTGCTCCTGTTCTCTGCTCTGGATCTGTTCCTACAATCACCTGGACGTGGAGAGGAACAGGAGAGAACAACATTCAAATCACAGGAAACATCATGACTGAGAATCTGACTGCTGTCACACAGAGACACAGCTCAACTTTGACCTTTAACTCTTCAGCTGAACACCATGGCACCGATGTCACCTGTAAGGTCAGCTTCACAGGTGACACAACTACAGAGGAGACGGTGACTCTGAATGTGACCTGTAAGTAGCACATACTGTCCTGTGTTTTCTCAGTAATTTTTACTATCTAAAATGTTTGATAAGAGATGTTCCCTGAAGTCATTTCTGATGGTTTTCTAAAGCTTAGGTCTGAACTCTGTTAATTTTACATCATCAACAGCAGGAAAGTTTGGGATTCAAGGTGCTATAGCATTTTATAACACGTCCTTTTGTCTCATAGATGTGAAAGTCACTGGGAATACAAGTGTGAATGAGGGTGAGACCCTGAATCTGACCTGCAGTGTTGAAAGTTTCCTTCCATCTCTCATCATGTGGACCAAACTCTCCGACAAAAATGTGAAAAATGGAACAGAATCTAATCTGCAGAATTACACTGAAACAGCCACTCTTATCATCCCTAATGTGACAACAGAACATGCTGGAAAGTATATCTGTACAGCAAAACATTTGAACAACACCCTGACAAAAGAAGTCAACGTAACAGTGATATGTAAGTATACTGTATACTGCTCTTAGATAGTTGTTTTCTTCATTCAGGTAGCTGAAACTTGAAAATTAATGAGTTCAATCAGTGCAGAGAAAAACCTTTCCTAAAGTCCACCATATTCATCCTCGAAAACTTTCACAGCCCAATACCTTAAAATTAATAAGGGGCATTCTTATAGTCTGTGCTTTTTTCATTTAATTTGATGACTGCAGGATTTGCTTTAGTTTCTAATTTAGAAGTTTCAAATGCTCTGAGTTCATGGACCTATAGATGCATTGGAATGCTTCCAGGTGGTTCTCAGACTCACTGAATCCACATCTAAATTAAATAACTTGGGTTCTCTGTTAAAACCTCCCTTTTTTTTAATTTTTTGAGATGTTGGCGCTCCCCCAGTGGTGGTATCAAAAAATACATTTTTGCAGACAATGCATGTATCCAATTATGATATATATGTATTTTAAAATTTCAGTATTAACAACTATTAATAAGTCAGTAGTCTTTCAGAAATCTTATCTTAAACTCTAAGATTTTATTTTAAACTCTTCCACAGATATAAAGAAACCTGGAATCACTGGGGATGCAATTGTTAAGGAAGGGGACACTCTGAAACTGACCTGCAGTGTTGAAAGTTTCCCTCCGTCTCTCATCATGTGGACTAAACTCTCCAACAAAAATGTGAAGAATGGAACAGAAACTAATCTACCGAATGACACTTTAACTGACCCGAAGATCAGCACAGAAAGTGACCTGCAGATTGACACTGAAATAGCCACTGTTATTATCCCTAACGTGACAGCAGTACATGCTGGACAGTACATCTGTACAGCAAAACATTTGAACAACACCTTGATGGAAGAAGTTAACATAACAGTGATATGTAAGTAAACTGTATACTACTCTTAGACAGTTGTTTTCTTCATTCAGGTAGCTGTAACTTCAAAATCCATGAGTTAAAAAAAACCTTTCCTAAAGTTCGACATATTCATCCTGAATAACTTTCACAGCTTGACACTTCAAAATAAATATGGGGCCATCTTATGGTCTGTGCTTTTTAATTTCATTTTATGACTGCAGGACTTTTTATTTGTTTTAGTGTCTAATTTAGAAATTTCAAAAAATGCTCTGAGCACTTGGACATATAGAGGCATTGTGCATGCCTCCAGGTGGTTCACAGACTCACTCAACCCAAGTTGAGTGAGAATAAAATAACTTGGGTTGTCTGTTTAAGTGCTAAAGCGTTTTTGAGATGTTGGTGCCCTCCAGTGGTAATATCAAAAAATACATTTTTGCAGATGATACATGCATTCACAATACTTTTTTTTTTCAATTTAATTTCTTACAGAGAACTTATCTTAAATTCTAATATTTTATTTTAAATCCATCCCACAGATATGAAGAAACCTGGAATCACTGGGGATGCAATTGTTAAGGAAGGTGACACTCTGAATCTGACCTGCAGTGTTGAAAGTTTCCCTCCGTCCCTGATCACATGGACTAAACTTGACCTCAACACAAACCTACAAAATGGAATTGATGCTAACTTGCAGAACGACACTGGACTATCCACACTTATCATCACTAACGTGACAGCAGAACATTCTGGACGTTACATCTGTACAGCAAAACATGTGGACAGTACTCTGACTGTATATGTTGATGTAACTGTGACTTGTAAGTAGACTGTTCTCATCTTCTTGAAAAGGAAGTTTATGTTCACATTCTATATCAGCTTACTGTATGTTTGCTGTAATGTGATTCTGCTTGTGTGTTTAAGGGTTTGCAAAGATCCTAAATGGCTCTGGATGTGTGGCTCAGTCAACAGTTCTGACCTGTGGGTGTATCAGTCAGGGGGTTCCCTTACCCACCATTAAATGGCCACTGATGAAGAACCACAATGAGTACTCTGTCATTACCACTGTGTCAAACCACACAGTCAACAGCACCATCACCCTAACTGTAAAAGACCACAGTAACACTGCTGTTGAGTGTGTCAGCAGCAATGAAAATGGAGAAGCAAAAGAAAAACTCACCGTCATCCAAATGAACACGCCAGAACAAGAAAGTACGTGTTCTCAACTAAACCACTTCTGCTACTTTAGACCACTGCTTAATGACATTTTTATTACCTCTTTTTTTTTACTGTTACATTGCATTTGGGCAAGATGTCAAAAAGAAATAAGCTGTTGCATGTACAGTATACAGCATGTAAAACAATATTTTTTCTTGTGTTCCTTTTGAATCCAGGTCAATCCAGAAGTTTACTAAAAAATGTTTCATGGCTGGAAATCATCATTGCATTTTTGACTGGGGTATTTCTTTCAGCAACCCTTTGCTGTTTGGCAAAGAAATGCCATAGGTACCCTATTGATTCCATTAATTCATTCATTCTGGTTTTGTTTGTGGATAATCCTCATACAGACATGTAATTGCTATTTTAATTTATTCCTCTCCAGAGAAAAACAGAAGAGTTCTGGAAATCTGGATGGGACCCTGGAGATGGTGACCACCCAAGAGGATCCGCTGGTATCATTATTTATTCAGCATATATATATATTAGTTACTGATAACATTTTCTTCAAAATCACCTGTATATTACTGTAAATAGTTTAAGATTTATTGAATGACCTCAGTGTCCATTTATTCATTATTTACTGCTATTTTGAATGAATGCTGTAGTATTTAAGATGCATGAATATGTGTTTACCATTTCATTCAGACACACTTTATTCAACTTGAGTATAAATATGAAATGTAAATACTTTGATTTGATGGAAAAGACTGCTCTTTGAGGGATCTCTCAAGAAATAATACCCCCTGGAAAAACCCATACATGAACATTAAATCAAAGCAGATACAAATTGTGATGGATTACAACATCTCAGACAAGTTTCAAGACTTGCTTCAAACTTATTTTCAAACCATACAAAAAATAAATGCTTACCAGTTTTAGTGTTTAAGAGCTGAACATTAAAACATTTAAAAGATTATGGTATGACGTGGAAAAAAGCATTAGCATTAATGTAAATGTAAGATCTCATGCATAGTGTACACAATTTTGGGCTTGTAGCAGATGCTGACTGAGTCACATACTTTCTGCATTATACCTGATAGATACATGCTGGTCAAGCAGTGGAAGATGATCAGACTCACCACCAAGAGGCACCAAAAGATGGAGCTGAGGCGGTGGAGAAAGGAGCCCCTGATCTCGATGGTGGACCAAAAGACGCGGAGTACGCCAGCATTGACTTCTCCGTGTTGAAAAAAAGAAGTGCCAGGGGGGCAGCAAAGAAGCAAGAGACCACAGAGACAGAGTATGCTGAAATTAAGAGAGAGGAAAAAGTGGAAAGGCAAGACAGTGGCGGAGAGCCAGATGAAGTGTTGGAGTGCAAAGAGGAGGAGGCCGTGATAGTGGAGGATGAGGAGATAAAACATTGTGTGCCCGAAGAGGAGGAAGCAGAGGATGCTGCGCTGTATTCCAATGTGAAGGATATAATAGGTGAGATTTGAGGACTGTACAGCTTAGTGAAGTCACTTGAGGATTAAGTTTCTTCTGTTCATCAGACATGATTGATTGTCATTCTGATGTGTAAATGACAGTACTGTGTAAGCTTTCTACCACAGAGCAGTGATCTTCAAGAGCAAAATTCGACCTCAGGTAAACTGAAGTAATCAGGACACTTCACACCTTTACACTTTTTGGCTGATCAAATCCATCCATGCAACTAAAAATGGACTCGAAGTTGTACAGAATTTCCTTGTTGAAATGATATTATATACCTTTAACTAGGATAAGTACTGCATGTGCCCAAAGTGTCCCTGTAGTTTATTCAAGTGTCCCTTCTAGATGTCTCGTGTGCTTCTCTACTTCAGGCAAAATCAACCTGAAGCCTGAACCCTGTTTAAGAACCCTGTTTTTAACTAGCAGCTTGGCTCTATGGATGGCAGTGTGAGTCTGTCAGTCTTACAGCTGGTTGGTCCACCACTTTGGTCCAGACTGAAATATCTCAACCTCTGGATGGATTGCATGACATTTTGTAAAGTCATTCATGATTCTCATAGAAGAGGGAACGTCATACTAAGAAGCTGTAACCTTTGAAAATACCCACTGGATTTGCCAAACTTAGACTGCAGAAGCCTCTTATTAGCTTCAGCTGAACTTTGGAAGCAAATTTTTGGTCAGAATAAAGACTGTACATTTTGATCCCCTTCTCCTGAATTATGATCTCTAACACTGAGGAGTGGCTCTCTTCAGGGCCAGTATGGACAGAAGGAATATTTTCAGCAAACAAACATGGTTTTAATGTACATACAGTATGGGGTATTGTTTCAAGACAGACTTGATAAATGTGTAACTATCCTCTAAAGTGGTGTGAATTTGCATGAATGTTAAATAGAAGTTTTCCTCTAATAATTTCCAGAAATTAATGATGATTACATTTCAGTTGCAATAGTTCTTGCAAAGATATTTAGATTTTAATTAAATTTAACTTTTAAAGTTAAAATATTTGGACCTTATTTGTATCTATAGCACTGGTACTGTTGTTGAACAAGATAGAAACAGAGACGATAGATTACTTCCCCTTTTAAAAATGTGTTGCAAGAATCATCCAGGCTCACAGTGGCCAGAGTGAGTATGTTTTTAATATAAAATACATCTGTTTTTGTTGTGAATTTAAATGGTGAATTGTCTGTAGCAACAAAGCCTTTCTTACTTCTGGTAACTGATAAAGACAAATTTGTAGACAGTTCTTACTTAAAATACTTATAATCTAACTCCTTAATGTGCGAACAGGAAGGTATTCGAGAGAATACAATGATACCATTAAATGAATAATCACTTCAGTGACTTTTCTGAGAACAGAACTCACAGATATTGTACAATAAACCATAAAACCATGAACCATAACAACGGACTGTCACAAATATATTTTCTTTCTAATAGGCTGCATCCAATTGGAAAGAATACAGATACTTCTTGAATATGCAATTATTGAATGCATTCAATCAATGACAGAAGTTGTCATTTTTGACTATCTCTTACAATTGACCATCATTATTTAACTGACACTACAGATAACCATTAATACAGCCCATTCAAAGTCATGCACATCCCACTATGCGCATAATGTATGATGCATCACGATGTAGAAGGTAACTGAAAATAAAGTGTATTGTTGTATTGTAGTTTATCGTTTCTTTCATTTTTCAATGTTAAAGTTGCATGTTAAAAAATATTTTATTATCAATGCATGTCTATGTTTGGTTTGCAGTGGAACAAAACAAAAAAGTTGTGAAAATAACTGAATTCATGCTTATTCTACAAAGACATTATCACTCATGCAGCCAGTTAAAAAGTCAAAAATTACTCACGCTGCTTTTTTGTGCCACTGTGTGCATCACATTGAACATGGAAAACAGAAGGAAAACTGGAGAAGTTTCTGAAGACATTAGAAAAAGAGGTTATAGCCAGGCATGGTCAACATAAAGGTTACAAGACCATCTATCAAGAGCTTGACGTTCCTGTGACCACTGTTGCCAATATTAATAAGAAGTTTAAGACCCATGGAACTGTAGCCAACATCGCTGGACATGGTCACACGAGGAAAACAACCCTATGTTTACAGCAGAAAAAATGAAGCCTCCAAAGAAAAGAACACTATGCCTACCGTGAAACATGGTGGAGACTCAGTGGTGTTTTTGGGTTGCTTTGCTGCCTCAGGCACTGGGTGCAGGGCATGAGTCTGTGCAGGGCACAATGAAATCAGAAGACTATCAAGACATTTTGGAGCAAAACATACAGCCCAATGTCAGAAAGCTGTGTCTTAGTCACAGGTCACGGCTCTAGCAGAATAATGATCCCAAATATACATCAAAAAGAGTGGATGAGAAGAGTGGACCGTTCTAAAGTGGCCTGTTATGAGTCCTGATCTGAATCCCATTGAACATCTGTGGAAAAAGCTGAAAATTGTAATTGGGAGACGGTACTCATCAAACCTGGGAGAAATGGAGCAGTTTGCTCAAGAAGAGTGGGCCGAACTACCAGTGGAGAAGTGTAGAAACCTTATTTAGAGATACAGATAGCGCTTGACTGCAGTTGTTGCCACCAAAGGCTGTGCTATGTAAAAGAAAACTGAATCACAGGTTATCATTTGATGTATTTCTTCAATATATCATACATGTTTCAGACAGTGTTTAAGTTCAGTTTAGTGTTAGTTAGTGTTTCACACATGTTCTAAATTCCTCTGTGCTATATCTATTCTAAACTTAGTTCTTTGCTGTGTAAGATGAGGCAGTTGTGTGTTTAACAGTTAAGTCTATTCTGTTATACCCTTACCTGAGCCAGTGATAAGATAAACTGTAGTTATGTAGATGTTTATGTGTAAAACTGATAAGCTTTAGAGGAAAGTGTGGTTTGTCCTTAATTTAATATAGTAGTGATGTTATTTTGTGATGCTACTTGGTGCATGCTTATGTACTGTCATATATAGTCGTGAAGAAAGACTGTTCCTAGGTTAGCTGAACTTTTGACTTATGTTTCTATCTGAGGGTTGGTTGCTGACCTCTAAGGTTAGTAAGCAGATGTCATAAATTCTGTACAAGTAGTATTTAAGGGACTGGTTAAGTGCCAACCTTTCAGACAAAGAAAAGATAGCTAGGTGGTATGTATCTTTGTCTCCAGAACTATGATGCATTATACTTCTGATTGTATTATTTGATTACATTATTTCATAACCTGACAATGCTCTCTTGTGTGTTTATTGAGTGATCAGCAATTTCCCATTACAGCTACAAAATATTAAGTCAAGGGGTCCAATATTTTTGGTCATGCCATTTTCATTTGTTTTATTGTATTAAATAATATGTTAAGTTGTAAATAGAAAGCAACGTTTCAGTTATATTCAATGTGAAATAAAGAATGATGGATAACATATACTTCTGTCAGTTTCAACTTAATACAGAGAAAATTTAGTTTTTTTAAAAAAAGGTACCAAGGAAGGGTAGCAATATTATTGGCCACGTCTGTATATATACATCACTGTGTCTGTGACAGATCACAGCAACACCACTATCAAGTGTGTCAGCAGCAATTATATTGGTAAAGCAGAAGTGAGGGAACACTTTTCAATGTAATGCACTGCAGTACACCACCACCACCCTCTACGACCTCAGTAATAAACATAAAGTAAAATTATCACCTTTCTGACAATGTCAAGAAGAACTGAAAATGTATAAGCTTTGTACAAGTATAATTCATGGGAGAGTGCACGGTGTATGCACATTCAAGTGTGTAATATTTCATGAACGTGATATTTCTAGAGTGATTAAAATGCATTGTACAGTTTGCTGCTTTCTTTTATTTATATTTCATTGACTTCAATTTATGCAGGTGAAGTAAACTAAGGACACATTATTTATCAATACTTTCCCAAAACACTCACACCTAAAGGTAGACTGATAAATGGTTTAAACATTCTGTCAAAGTCATCATGTTTTCATCGAGTTTCTTTGAATTGGTGAAACAGCGCCCCTCTGGGTTGCAACAGCTGACATGTGTAAGTCAATCTGTGTGGTGAAAGGAGGGTACTGCGCTACTTTAGAAGCAGTCAGGTCAAGTCTTCTGAAGGCAGCAGGTGAAGTTGGCATCTCTTGATTGATAACTTCACGCCGCTGTGGATGGCCAGGAAGCCTTTATTTTAATCACAATGTAGTTAACAGATAGCAATATAATTCAAATGAAACAATTAGCCAGCCTAGTTGCAGTGATGAAAGAAGTTTTCAGATAAGTGACAGTATGTACAGTAAGTATCATCAGCAAAATGCACTGGAAGTATCAAAAGTAAACATTCTTATTATGAATAAAAATGGCCTCTGTGAGTTGTGATTTAGGGTTGCAACTGACGATTATTTTCTTTATCAGTTAATCTGTTGATTATTTTGTTGATCTAATCAATTATTTGTTTGGTCTATTAAATGTCAGGAAGTCATGAAAAATGTTGAGCCCAAGATGCAACCTAAAATGTCTTCTTTTGTCCCGTCCAACAGTCCACAACCCAACAACATTCAGTTTACTATCATAGAAGATTAAAGACACCAGAAAATATTCACATTTAAGAAAGTGGAACTGGAGAATTTAACTTTTTTCTTAAGAAATTACTCAAAACAATTAATAGATTATCAAAACAGCTGGCAATTAATTTTCTATCTATTAACTGACTAATCATTGCAGCTGTTTTGTAGTTAGTATGCAGTAAGTGATATTTTACTGTTGTAATAAATGTGATTTGTAGAAATAGATCAAAGATGTTGATATTTGAATCTATAACAATGCAGTATTTTATGAGTTAATTACAGTTTTTTTATAATGAGAAATCCTCAAAAGTACATTAAGTCTACTTGAGTAAGTAGGTAGTAGTAAGTAAGTTGTCAAGTCACTTAAAATTTAAAAAGGTTTCCTTGCAGTATCAGCAGGTTACTGTACATGCCACAATTTCATCTGTTTTTGAGGATGTGTCTCACTATACTGTATCACTGCTAGTAATAACACAAAATAATCTCTTTACGCTAATTTTGAAGAAATGCCTCTACTTCTCCATTCACTTCATTTTGCATAAATGCTCCTACCATATATTAGGAAGCCATTCTTGCATCCTACATATTTTGTCATGGTTTAATGTCATTGAACCCACTTTAAATTCAGGAAATGGACAACACTGCCAGAGACCGTGTACTATTTCGGTGTTGAGATGTTCTGGGTTAAACCGCTTTGTTGGATGGATGTGATTTTATTAAGATTTTCATAAATCAAGTTTTCAGAATTGATTGTGACAGTGTGTATTAGCAAGTCTTTCTAACCTATAACACACACTACCATGTCTACAGGTTCTGCAGTGGTCAGTATGTAGGCATACAGTAAATGATTGAGGCAGAATTGTAGCCAGTGCTTAGCTAAAATAGTTATAATCTAGCACCTTAAAGTGAGACTGGGAAATTATCAGAAATACTGACAACAAAGTGATGCATATACTAAAAGGACTTTGCTAAGAATAGTATCTATAGATATTGCACAATAAAAAGAAAACATAAATGCAGAAGTACTCCCTAAGATGCTGCATGTTGTTAAAATGGGGAAACAGGGTGAGTCTTTTGGTGTTGAATGCAGTTCGACTGAGACAACTCTTATCTTTTTGATACATGACTAATGTTCATTTGACCATCTTTACTCAACTGGCACTGCAGATATTAGCCAGTAGGACGGTCCATTTACAGCAATGTACAATATGTCTTGTACATGTTGTGCATTGTGCATTTTCTGTTATGTATTATTCAGTCTTGAAAGTGCAAATTTGTCATTTGACATGTAAACTTCCTGAAACTTCACTGTTGCAAAAAGAGGGAAGAAAACTCAGAAACACTCAGCAGAGACTGTGGAGACAAGACCGCCAGAGACAGAAAGAGGTAAAACACAACATTGAACACATTTTTAAAACATCTCTTTACACTCTAAATTGGACTAATTGAAGTCTTCCTGACTTCCGAATGTAAATTCTTTTCTAATATCATAAAAATGCATTTCCACATTCCTGGCTTTGCTGGTGAAATAAGGTGTAAGTAAAGCACAGCACAGTCCAGCTTACTTTACTAAGGTGGACTGTGCTGGATAGAGGGTGCTTGGGGATGGGAGGATTAAAGACTGTATTTGTAACAGTTAGTGCATTCAGTGAAGGATTGAGGGGCCCAAAGTTTGACAGGGGCCTTTGAATATGGCAGGGATTATAGATATTTATTGTTTAACAGTCATTATGTTTTTTATAAAGATTAGGATAGGATCTTTCTAGAACAGATGTCACAAAGTGTTTAACACTGAAAAATGTTTAGTGTAATCACAGCCCTGCGTTAGTGTGTTAATCTCCCAACTGTGGAATAATTTAAGGTGCAATGTCCTCTGTTAAGATCTGTGATGTCAGCTGTGGAGTTTCCTTTGCTTCATTTTCATCAACTGAACTTCCTGCACGTTTACTGCATTTTCAGTGTGAAAGCTGTCCTGTGGAGGGAGAGACCAACTGTCTCAAGCATTGAATTAGGATGATTGTTCTCATCTGGGCGACTCTGCTCTTCTCTGTGAGAGGCAGCAATGCAGGTATAGATCTTTCTTGTCGTCTTGTTTTGATGCCAGCATTAAGAATATGAACAAAATAGCCAGCAATAATTTGCCAGAATAAATGTGTAAATATGTTTTCCTGAAGTGCTTCCAAATGATAAGTATTTTAGTTTTTTACTCCCTGAATTCACCAGCTGATTAGTAGCATTTCTCACAGCATCTAGTGACTTACTTTGAAACTCTGTGATATATTATTGAAATGAATCTTTTGTTTACCAAAGAAATGATGGATTAAGAAATAACATTAAATGCTGAACCTTATTTGGGTTGTCTGCTCAATGCTGCTGACAACACAAGACAAGACACAGTTATATAAAACAGAAACATCATAGTTGTAGTATTTTTAATTTATTAAATATAATGGGGCAATGTCATCTAAATATCTTCTGTCCCTGTTTTTCTCTTTCTATTTGCAATACCAGGTGCATCCGTGGGGGAAACACAACACTGTCAGAGTGATGGATACTGTATCACTCTTACTGAAAGAGAAATAACAGCAGAGGCTGGACTCTGTGTTGTGATACCGTGCTCTTTCACTACTCCTGATAGCTTCACAACCCAACATATAGTTTGGTACAAATGTGAACCAAGTAAACAGAGTTGTGATAATTCTGACATAATATTCCACACAAACAAGAACAACAGAAACGTTCAGCCTGGGTTCAAAGGACGAGTGTCACTGTTGGAGTCTGACCTGAGTCAAAAGAACTGCAGCATCGTCATCAATGACCTCACTGCTTCAGATTCTGGATCATATCAACTCAGAGTTGTCCAGTTTTGGAATACAAATGGATTTACCTTCTCTTCTAGAGCAACTGTCTTTGTCAAAGGTATGAAGACAAAGTAAATATGTACAGTCACTATGTTTATTGTTGTACCTCTGAACTGCACCAACATTTAAGGATTATCTATGGTCTTAACTGGCCATGAAGTAATGTTTGACATTACTCCACAGAGGCACTTGTCAGCCTCTGTGGGAGACCAGTAAGAATTGAAGCAGTTCTTGATAACTCCTACTCAATTCCCCCATTGAAGTATCTGATTATTTTAGCTCAAATTTAAATGAATGATGACCTTGAGGCTGCTGACCTGATTCCACTCATGTACTTCTCTACCATTAGATCTGAGTCAGAAGCCCACAGTGATGATTCCTCCACTGACTGAGGGACAGCAGACCACACTGACCTGCACTGCTCCTGGTCTCTGCTCTGGATCTGTTCCTACAATCACCTGGATGTGGAAAGGAACAGGAAAGAATGACTCTCACATTACAGGAGACATCATGACTGAGAATCTGGCTGTTGTCACACAGAGACACAGCTCAACTTTGACCTTTAACTCTTCAGCTGAACACCATGGCACCAATGTGACCTGTAAGGTCAGCTTCACAGGTGACACAACTACAGAGGAGACTGTGACTCTGAATGTGACCTGTAAGTAGCACATATGTTGGCGCTCTCCAGTGGTAGTATCAAAAAATACATTTTTACAGATGATGCATGTATGCAATTATAATATAAATATATTTTAAATTTCAGTATGACTTAACAAGTCACTGGTTCAGAAATCTTATCTGAAACCCTAAGATTTTATTTGAAACTCTTCCACAGATATGAAGAAACCTGGCATCACTGGGGATGCAATTGTTAAGGAAAGTGACACTCTGAATCTGACCTGCAGTGTTGAAAGTTTCCCTCCGTCTCTGATCACATGGACTAAACTTGGCCTCAATACAAACCTACAAAATGGAATTGATGCTAACTTGCAAAACGACACTGGACTATCCACACTTATCATCCCTAACGTGAAAGCAGAACATTCTGGACGTTACATCTGTACAGCAAAACATGTGGATAGTACTCCGACTGTATATGTTGATGTAACTGTGACTTGTAAGTAGACTGTTCTCATCTCCTTGAAAAGGATGTTTATGTTCACATGCTATATCAGCTTACTGTATGTTTGCTGTAATGTGATTCTGCTTGTGTGTTTAAGGGTTTGCAAAGATCCTAAATGGCTCTGGATGTGTGGCTCAGTCGACAGTTCTGACCTGTAGGTGTATCAGTCAGGGGGTTCCCTTACCCACCATTAAATGGCCACTGATGAAGAACCACAATGAGTACTCTGTCATTACCACTGTGTCGAACCACACAGTCAACAGCACCATCACCCTAACTGTAAAAGACCACAGTGACACTGCTGTTGAGTGTGTCAGCAGCAATGAAAATGGAGAAGCAAAAGAAAACCTCACCATCATCCAAATGAACACGCCAGAACAAGAAGGTATGTGTTCTCAACTAAACCACTTCTGCTACTTTAGACCACTGCTAAATGACATTTTTATTACCTCTTTTTTTTTTTTTTTTTTTTACTGTTGTTACATTGCATTTGGGCAAGATGTCAAAAAGAAATAAGCTGTTGCATGTACAGTATATTATCATTCAGAACAATATGGACAACAATATTTTTTCTTGTGTTGCTTTTGAATCTAGGTCAATTCAGTTTACTAAAAATTGTTTCACGGCTGGACATCATCATTGCATTTTTGACTGGGGTACTTCTTTCAGCAACCCTTTGCTGTTTGGCAAAAAAATGCCATAGGTACCCTATTGATTCCATTAATTCATTCATTCTGGTTTTGTTTGTGGATAATCCTCATACAGACATGTAATTGCTGTTTTAATTTATTCCTCTCCAGAGAAAAACAGAAGAGCTCTGGAAATCTGGATGGGACCCTGGAGATGGTGACCACCCAAGAGGATCCACTGGTATCATTATTTATTCAGCTAATATATATATTAGTTACTGACAACATTTTCTTCAAAAACACCTGTAAATGGTTTAAGATTTCTTGAATGACCACAGTGTTTTTACATGTTTTAGTCCATTTATTATTTACTGCTATTTTGAATGAATGCTGTAGTATTTAAGATGCATGAATATGTGTTTACCATTTCATTCAGACACACTTGAGACATATTTGAGTATAAATATGAAATGTTATACAGTTTGATTTGGCAGAAAAGATTGCTCTTTGAGGGATCTCTCAAGAAATAATACCCCCTGGAAAAACCCATACATGAACATTAAATCAAAGCAAATACAAATTGTAATGGATTACAATATCTCAGACAAGTTTCAAGATTTGCTTCAAACTTAAACCAGTTTTAGTGTTTTAGAGCTGAACATTAAAACATTTAAAAGGTTATGATATGACGTGGAAAAAAAGCATTAGCATTAATGTAAATGTAAGATCTCATGCATAGTGTACACAATTTTGGGCTTGTAGCAGATGCTGACTGAGTCACATACTTTCTGCGTTATACCTGACAGATACATGCTGGTCAAGCAGTGGAAGATGATCAGACGCACCACCAAGAGGCACCAAAAGATGGAGCTGAGGCGGTGGAGAAAGGAGCCCCTGATCTCGATGGTGGACCAAAAGACGCGGAGTACGCCAGCATTGACTTCTCCATGTTGAAAAGAAGAAGTGCCAGGGGGGCAGCAAAGAAGCAAGAGACCACAGAGACAGAGTACGCTGAAATTGAGAGAGAGGAAAAAATGAAAAGGCAAGACAGTCGCGGAGGGCCAGATGAAGTGTTGGAGTGCAAACAGGAGGAGTCCGTGATAGTGGAGGATGAGGAGATTAAACATTCTGTGCCTGAAGAGGAGGAAGCAGAGGATGCTGCGCTGTATTCCAATGTGAAGGATATAATGGGTGAGTACTGTACAGCTTAGTGGAGTCACTTGAGGATTAAGTTTCTTCTGTTCATCAGACATGATTGATTGTCATTCTGATGTGTAAATGACAGTACTGTGTAAGCTTTCTACCACAGAGCAGTGATCTTCAAGAGCAAAATTCGACCTCAGGTAAACTGAAGTAATCAGGACACTTCACATGTCTACACTTTCTGGCTGTTCAAATCCATCCATGCAACTAAAAATGGACTCGAAGTTGCACAAAATTTCCTTGTTGAAATGATATTATGTATCTTTATTTAACTAGGATAAGTACTGTATGTGCCCAAAGTGTCCCTGTGGTTTATTCAAGTGTTCCTTCTAGATGTCCTGTGCTTCTCTACTTCAGGCAAAATGAACCCTTTTCAAAAACCCTGTTTAAGGAGGAGGTGTCTTTTTTTCATTTTTATTAACTAGCAGCTTGGCTCTATGGATGGCAGTGTGAGTCTGTCAGTCTTACAGCTGATTGGTCAGACCACCACTTTGGTTCAGACTGAAATATCTCAACTACTGAATTGCTATGAAATTTTGTAAAGTCATTCATGATTCTCATAGAAGAGGGAACGTCATACTAAGAAGCTGTAACTTTTGACATTCCCACTGGATTTGCCAAACTTAGACTGCAGAAGCCTCTTATTAGCTTCAGCTGAACTTTGGAGGTTAATTTTTGCTCAGAATAAGGATTGTAGGTTTTGTTCCCCATCTCATGAATTATGATCTCTAACACCAGCCCACACAGCAGTTATATCACTTACTTTGTACCCACATGATGCTCACCGTTTTTCGTTTATAAAAATGTTTTTTAATATGTACAAATTGCACTTTTATATGTTTTATGTTGTGGCAAATACACTGCTAGAATTTTTTTTTTGGAGAGGAGTGGCTCTCTTCAGGGCCAGTATGGACAGAAGGAACATTTTCAGCAACCAAAAACAGTTTTAATGTACATACAGTACGGCATATTGTTTCACGACAGACTTGATAAATGTGTAACTATCCTCTGAAGTGGTGTGAATTTGCATGAATGTTAAATAAAAGTTTTTCTCTAATAATTTCCAAAAGTTGATGATGATGACATTTCAGTTGCAATAGTTTTCACAAAGATTTTAATTAAATTTAAGTTTTAAAGTTAAAACATTTTGTCCTGATTTGTATCTACAGCACTGGTACTGTTGTTGATCATCATAGAAACATAGACAATAGATTACTTTCCCTCTTAAAATTATGTTGCAAGAATCAGCCAGGCTCACAGTGGCAAGAGTGAGCAGGTTTTTAGCATAAAAAGTATCTGTTTTTGTTGTGAATTGAAACAGTGAATTGTCAGTAGCAAAAAAGCCTTTCTTACTTCTGGTACACTCTGCAATCTTTACAGGTTCAATATGTAGGCTTACAGTAACTGATGAAGACAAATTTGTAGCCAGTTCTTACTTAAAATACTTATAATCTAACTCCTTAATGTGCGAACAGGAAGTTATTCGAGAGAATGCAATGATACCATTAAATGAATAATCACTTCAGTGACTTTTCGGAGAACAGAACTCACAGATATTGTACAATAAACCATAGAACCATGAACCATAACAACGGACTGTCACAAATATATTTTCTTTCTAATAGGCTGCATCCAATTGGAAAGAATACAGATACTTCTTGAATCTGCAATTATTTAATACATTCAATCAATGACAGAAGTTGTCATTTTTGACTATCTCTTACAATTGACCATCATTATTTAACTGACACTACAGATAACCATTAATACAGCCCATTCAAAGTCATGCACATCCCACTATGTGCATAACGTATGATGCATCAGGATGTAGAAGGTAATTGAAAATAAAGTGTATTGTTGTATTGTAGTTTATCGTTTCTTTCATTTTTCAATGTTAAAGTTGCATGTTAAAAAATATTTTATTATCAATGCATGTCTATGTTTGGTTTGCAGTGGAACAAAACAAAACAAAAAAAGTTGTAAAAATAACTGAATTCATGCTTATTCTACAAAGACATAATCACTCATGCAGCCAGCTAAAAAGTCAAAAATTACTCACGCTGCTTTTTTGTGCCACTGTGTGCATCACATTGAACATGGAAAACAGAAGGAAAACTGGAGAAGTTTCTGAAGACATTAGAAAAAAAGGTTATAGCCAAGCATGGTCAACATAAAGGTTACAAGACCATCTATCAAGAGCTTGATGTTCCTGTGACCACTGTTGCCAATATTAATAAGAAGTTTAAGACCCATGGAACTGTAGCCAACATCGCTGGACATGGTCACATGAGGAAAACAACCCTATGTTTACAGCAGAAAAAATGAAGCCTTCAAAGAAAAGAACACTATGCCTACTGTGAAACATGGTGGAGGCTCAGTGGTGTTTTTGGGTTGCTTTGCTGCCTCAGGCACTGGGTGCAGGGCATGAGTCTGTGCAGGGCACAATGAAATCAGAAGACTATCAAGACATTTTGGAGCAAAACATACAGCCCAATGTCAGAAAGCTGTGTCTTAGTCACAGGTCACGGCTCTTCCAGCAGAATAATGATCCCAGATATACATCAAAAAGAGTGGATGAGAAGAGTGGACTGTTATGAGTCCTGATCTGAATCCCATTGAACATCTGTGGAAAAAGCTGAAAATTGTAATTGGGAGACGGTACTCATCAAACCTGGGAGAAATGGAGCAGTTTGCTCAAGAAGAGTGGGCCGAACTACCAGTGGAGAAGTGTAGAAACCTTATTTAGAGATACAGATAGCGCTTGACTGCAGTTGTTGCCACCAAAGGCTGTGCTACAAAATATTAAGTTAAGGGGTCCAATATTTTTGGTCATGCCATTTTCCTGTGTTTTATTGTATTAAATAATATGTTAAGTTGTAAATAAAAAGCAAAGTTTCAGTTATATTCAATGTGAAATAAAGAATGATGGATAACATATACTTCTGTCAGTTTCAACTTAATACAGAGAAAATTTAGTTTTTTTAAAAAAAGGTAACAAGGAAGGGTACCAATATTATTGGCCATGTCTGTATATATACATCACTGTGTCTGTGACAGATCACAGCAACACCACTATCAAGTGTGTCAGCAGCAATTATATTGGTAAAGCAGAGGTGAGGGAACACTTTTCAATGTAATGCACTGCAGTACACCACCACCACCCTCTACGACCTCAGTAATAAACATAAAGTAAAATTATCACCTTTCTGACAATGTCAAGAAGAACTGAAAATGTATAAGCTTTGTACAAGTAGAATTCATGGGAGAGTGCACGGTGTATGCACATTCAAGTGTGTAATATTTCATGAACGTGATATTTCTAGAGTGATTAAAATGCATTGTACAGTTTGCTGCTTTCTTTTATTTACATTTCATTCACTTCAATTTATGCAGGTGAAGTAAACTAAGGACACATTATTTATCAATACTTTCCCAAAACACTCACACCTAAAGGTAGACTGAGAAATGGTTTAAACATTCTTTCAAAGTCATCATGTTTTCATCGAGTTTCTTTGAATTGGTGAAACAGCACCCCACTGGGTTGCAACAGCTGACACGTGTAAGTCAATCTGTGTGGTGAAAGGAGGGTGCTGCGCTACTTTAGAAGCAGTCAGGTCAAGTCTTCTGAAGGCAGCAGGTGAAGTTGGCATCTCTTGATTGATAACTTCACGCCGCTGTGGATGGTCAGGAAGCCTTTATTTTAATCAAAATGTAGTTAACAGATAGCAATATCATTCAAATGAAACAATTAGCCAGCCTAGTTGCAGTGATGAAAGAAGTTTTCAGATAAGTGACAGTATGTACAGTAAGTATTATCAGCAAAATGCACTGAAAGTATCAAAAGTAAACATTCTTATTATGAATAAAAATGGCCTCTGTGAGTTGTGATTTAGGGTTGCAACTGACGATTATTTTCTTTATCAGTTAATCTGTTGATTATTTTGTTGATCTAATCAATTATTTGTTTGGTCTATTAAATGTCAGGAAGTCATGAAAAATGTTGAGCCCAAGATGCAACCTAAAATGTCTTCTTTTGTCCCGTCCAACAGTCCACAACCCAACAACATTCAGTTTACTATCATAGAAGATTAAAGACACCAGAAAATATTCACATTTAAGAAAGTGAAACTGGAGAATTTAACTTTTTTCTTAAGAAATTACTCAAAACAATTCATCGATTATCAAAACAGCTGGCAATTAATTTTCTATCAATTAACTGACTAATCATTGCAGCTCTTTTGTAGTTAGTATGCAGTAAGTGATATTTTACTGTTGTAGTAAATGTGATTTGTAGAAATAGATCAAATATATTGATATTTGAGTTAATTTCAGTTTTTTTATAATGAAAAATCCTCAAAAGTACATTAGGTCTACTTGAGTAAGTAGGTAGTAGTAAGAAAGTTGTCAAGTCACTTAAAATTTAAAAAGGTTTGCTTGCAGTATCAGCAGGTTACTGTACATGCCACAATTTCATCTGTTTTTGAGGATGTGTCTCACTATACTGTATCACTGCTAGTAATAACACAAAATAATCTCTTTACCCTAATTTTGAAGAAATGCCTCTACCTCTCCATTCACTTCATTTTGCATAAATGCTCCTACCATATATATGTCTTATATTAGGAAGCCATTCTTGCATCCTACATATTTTGTCATGGTTTAATGTCATTGAACCCACTTTAAATTCAGGAAATGGACAACTCTGCCAGAGACCGTGCACTATATCCGTTTTGAGGACTTTGCTGAGAATAGTATCTATAGATATTGCACAATAAAAAGAAAACATGAATAAAGATAAATGCAGAAGTACTGCCAGAGACTGTGTATTATTTCGGTGTTGAGATGTTCTGGGTCAAACTGCTTTGTTGGATGGATGTGATTTTATTAAGATTTTCATAATCACGTTTTCAGAATTGATTGTGACAGTGTGTATTAGCAAGTCTTTCTAACCTATAACACACTCTACCATGTCTACAGGTTCTGCAGTGGTCAGTATGCAGGCATACAGTAAATGATTGAGGCAGAATTGTATCCAGTGCTTAGCTAAAATAGTTATAATCTAGCACCTTAAAGTGAGACTGGGAAGTTATCAGAAATATTGACAACAAAGTGATGCATATACTAAAAGGACTTTGCTAAGAATAGTATCTATAGATATTGCACAATAAAAAGAAAACATAAATAAACATAAATGCAGAAGTACTCCCTAAGATGCTGCATGTTGTTAAAATGGGGAAACAGGGTGAGTCTTTTGGTGTTGAATGCAGTTTGACTCAGATAACTCTTATCTTTTTGATACATGACTAATGTTGATTTGACCATCTTTACTCAACTGGCACTGCAGATATTAGCCAGTAGGACGGTCCATTTACAGCAATGTACAATATGTACATATACGATAAATATACAATATGTCTTGTACATGTTGTGCATTGTGAATTTTCTGTTATGTATTATTCAGTCTTGAAAGTGCAAATTTGTCATTAGACGTGTAAACTTCCTGAAACTTCACTGTTGCAAAAAGAGGGAAGAAAACTCAGAAACACTCAGCAGAAACTGTGGAGAGAAGACCGCAAGAGACAGAAAGAGGTAAAACACAACATTGAACACATTTTTAAAACATCTCTTTACACTCTAAATTGGAGTAATTGAAGTTTTCCTGACTTCCGAATGTAAATTCTTTTCTAATATCATAAAAATGCATTTCCACATTCCTGGCTTTGCTGGTGAAATAAGGTGTAAGTAAAGCACAGCACAGTCCACCGTACTTTATTAAGGTGGACTATGCTGGATAGAGGGTGCTTGGGGACGGGAGGATTAAAGACTGTATTTGTAACAGTTAGTGCATTCAGTGAAGGATTGAGGGGCCCAAAGTTTGACAGGGGCCTTTGAATATGGCAGGGATTATAAATATTTATTGTTTAACAGTCATTATGTTTTTTATAAAGATTAGGATATGATCTTTATAGAACAGATGTCACAAAGTGTTTCACACTGAAAAATGTTTAGTCACAGCCCTGCGTAAAGTGTGTTAATCTCGCAACTGTGGAATAATTTAAGGTTCAACGTCCTCTGTTAAGATCTGTGATGTCAGCTGTGGAGTTTCCTTTGCTTCATTTTCATCAACTGAACTTCCTGCACGTTTACTGCATTTTCAGTGTGAAAGCTGTCCTGTGGAGGGAGAGACCGACTGTCTCAAGCATTGAATTAGGATGTTTGTTCTCATCTGGGCGACTCTGCTCTTCTCTGTGAGAGGCAGCAATGCAGGTATAGATCTTTCTTGTCATCTTGTTTCGATGCCAGCATTAAGGATATGAACAAAATAGTCAGCAATAATTTGCCATAATAAATGTGTAAATATGTTTTCCTGAAGTGCTTCCAAATGATTAGTATTTTAGTTTTTTCAATACTGTTGACAACACAAAACAAGACACAATTATATAAAACAGAAACATCATAGTTGTAGTATTCATAATTTATTAAATATAATGGGGTAATGTCATTTAATATCTTCTGTCCCTGTTTTTCTCTTTCTAATTGCAATAACAGGTGCATCAGTGAGGGAAAGACAACACTGTCCGTATGGATTCTGTATAACTCTTACTGAAAGAGAAATAACAGCAGAGGCTGGACTCTGTGTTGTGATACCATGCTCTTTCACTACTCCTGATAGCTTCATAATCCAACATACAGTTTGGTACAAATGTGAACCAAATAAACAGAGATGTGATGATTCTGACATAATATTCGACACAAACAAGAACAACAGAAACGTTCAGCCTGGGTTCAAAGGACGAGTGTCGCTGTTGGAGTCTGACCAGAGTCAAAAAAACTGCAGCATCGTCATCAATGACCTCACTGCTTCAGATTCTGGATCATATCAACTCAGAGTTAAAGATGTCCAGTATTGGAATCCAAATGGATTTACCTTCTCTTCTAGAGCAACTGTCTTTGTCAAAGGTATGAAGACAAAGTAAATATGTACAGTCACTATGTTTATTGTTGTACCTCTGAACTGCACCAACATTTAAGGATTATCTATGGTCTTAACTGGCCATGAAGTAATGTTTGACATTACTCCACAGAGGCACTTGTCAGCCTCTGTGGGAGACCAGTAAGAATTGAAGCAGTTCTTGATAACTCCTACTCAATTCCCCCATTGAAGTATCTGATTATTTTAGCTCAAATTTAAGTGAATGATGACCTTGAGGCTGCTGATCTGATTCCACTCATGTACTTCTCTACCATTAGATCTGAGTCAGAAGCCCACAGTGATGATTCCTCCACTGACTGAGGGACAGCAGACCACACTGACCTGCACTGCTCCTGGTCTCTGCTCTGGATCTGTTCCTACAATCACCTGGATGTGGAGAGGAACAGGAAAGAATGACTCTCACATTACAGGAGACATCATGACTGAGAATCTGGCTGTTGTCACACAGAGACACAGCTCAACTTTGACCTTTAACTCTTCAGCTGAACACCATGGCACCAATGTGACCTGTAAGGTCAGCTTCACAGGTGACACAACTACAGAGGAGACGGTGACTCTGAATGTGACCTGTAAGTAGCACATATGTTGGCGCTCTCCAGTGGTAGTATCAAAAAATACATTTTTACAGATGATGCATGTATGCAATTATATATATATATATATATATATATATTAAATTTCAGTATGACTTAACAAGTCACTGGTTCAGAAATCTTATCTGAAACCCTAAGATTTTATTTTAAACTCTTCCACAGATATGAAGAAACCTGGCATCACTGAGGATGCAACTGTTAAGGAAGGTGACACTCTGAATCTGACCTGCAGTGTTGAAAGTTTCCCTCCGTCTCTGATCACATGGACTAAACTTGGCCTCAACACAAACCTACAAAATGGAATTGATGCTAACTTGCAAAACGACACTGGACTATCCACACTTATCATCCCTAACGTGACAGCAGAACATTCTGGGCGTTACATCTGTACAGCAAAGCATGTGGACAGTACTCCGACTGTATATGTTGATGTAACTGTGACTTGTAAGTAGACTGTTCTCATCTCCTTGAAAAGGATGTTTATGTTCACATGCTATATCAGCTTACTGTATGTTTGCTGTAATGTGATTCTGCTTGTGTGTTTAAGGGTTTGCAAAGATCCTAAATGGCTCTGGATGTGTGGCTCAGTCGACAGTTCTGACCTGTGGGTGTATCAGTCAGGGGGTTCCCTTACCCAGCATTAAATGGCCGCTGATGAAGAACCACAATGAGTACTCTGTCATTACCACTGTGTCGGACCACACAGTCAACAGCACCATCACCCTAACTGTAAAAGACCACAGTAACACTGCTGTTGAGTGTGTCAGCAGCAATGAAAATGGAGAAGCAAAAGAAAAACTCACCATCATCCAAATGAACATGCCAGAACAAGAAGGTATGTGTTCTCAACTAAACCACTTCTGCTACTTTAGACCACTGCCAAATGACATTTTTATTACCTCTTTTTTTTACCGTTGTTACATTGCATTTGGGCAAGATGTCAAAAAGAAATAAGCTGTTGCATGTACAAGTGACTCACAGCCTAAATTAGGTTATGTGGCTGAATAAGTGGCCACAAAGTATACAGCATAACCATATTACTAGAACAGTTATACAATCTACATTCTTTCATTTCTTATGGTAGGTCCTGTGCAACATTGCAGACCTGACAGCGCAGTCCTTCCCTGGGCCGTTGCTGGTGTATCTCTAAGTGTGAATGTCTTCAGCATAATCTACGTGATGTTCCTTTGGTATGTGACCACATCTGTGCTTTATAATTTGAAGGTTTTGTTAATGTACTGGAGACTTTCAGACAACAAATCATGTCTCACTCTTTCTTCTGTCCAAAGGAACGTCAGAAAAAAGGTGAAACCAAACGAGGCCGACAGAACATACATGTCACTGAGGAAAATAGACCAATCAGCAGAGTATGATGTTATTGCCCCCCATCTGAACTGACAATAACAAACTACCGAGATGACTTTCAGATTGCTTCATAACTGATTGTGAAGGAGAATTTTTGTTCATTGCATGTATCATTTAGTTTGTTTGTTTGTTGTAATTTTTTTATGTCTACATTAAAGGTTTTTGAGGACACAGACAGACCTGTTAAATCTTAATCCCAACATTTCCTTAGAGTCAATAAGTCTAAATACGCAACTTATATTTTGCATTGTACAGTGTGATATTTTTCCTTTATTGTGACAAATGTTATAATGAAATTTTTATTTGAGTCATCCATTTGTTTTTGTTGTAATTAGGTGTTATGGTATGTTTTTTTGATTTTTTTAGTTTATTGTGTACTGATGTAATTTCTTGCTTTTTAAGATTCTTTTGTTTAACTCTATGTTAGTTTTATATCTGCTAACATGTTGGTGGTCTGACAATCGGAGAACTCTGCCTACCAAAGTCTGGGGATTTCTACTGGAGATGATGCTCTCCTTCCATTCTCTTCTTTAGTGAACTGCATGTCACCACTCCAATATTAAGGGCTGCCCTAAAGACTTTGGATTGGTTCTGCAATGCAGGTGTTTTTTAAACCCTCAATGAGTCTGAAGATCTGAAAATTGTGATTTTCATGTCAAATGAATCCATATTTCAAAACTGATTGTGACAATATATGAGATGAAATTGTGGTTGCACCTTTGTCTTTAAGTTGTAGGACAGTAAATATACACACATTATGTATGTGCAAGGCTATTAAAAAGAAGCGTCAGCATTTGACTTGACGAAGATCCGAGTATGATCGAAATGTTGTCCTATGTAATTAAAGTTTGTGGCTTGGAGTAAGTGTGCAGGCGATACTTTTTACATTCATGTACCTTTATCTTTGACAACATGTGGAATGCAGACTGTAAAGTCTCCTTGAAAAGGAAGAAATTATCTTTGCAGTGTGGCATGTGTAATTGTTGGTGTCAATAAAGACTAATTTGATATACAGTATATGTATATGTAGTTTCTCAATTAGTTGAAGAAACAGAAAAATTTATTTAATTTTAGCTTCACTATAAATATTTAGAACTGAAATATAAAGCTATGTGTTTCTGTCAATACTATAGCCTATGAATGGTCAAACTGCAATCCATAATATTAGAATAGGTACCGGGTGGTTAAAAATACTTCTACTATAGCGTAAGTTCTCTATAAAAAAAAATGTGTCTGCGTTTTTTGTCAGCTCTGTCATAAGTTGACATTTTTATCCAGTTTTAATCTACATTTTATGCTACATTTTTAGATCCTGGTTGTCTTATCTATATGTTTTAACAAGGTAAAAGATGTTAGTTATTGTATGCTCAGATTTTAAGTTACAAGCTTCCCGGTCAGGACAGCCCGCCACAAGTGGATTTGCTGCTAGCACTGGCTTTTTTTTTTTTTTTTTAGGATGGCAGCTGCACTTTTCTCCACCGACCACTCCCCCCCACAACCACGCTCATTATTGGAGACTCCATTGTGAGGAATGTTAAGAAAAAATTTGTGGTGACTTTTTGCTTTCCAGGAGTTAAGGTGTCTGATATTTTGGAAAAAATTCCCAGCATCCTGGCCGAACACCCTCTTGCCCAGGATGTTGTCGTTCATGTCAGCTAATATGACAGTCCCAATCACACATCTGAAATACTACAATGCATCAAACTCACTGACTCCCTCACGGTCCACGGTAAATTAATCTTTATCTCCAGTCCCCTCCCCCCTCTCCATTGGTCATTTTAGCTGCACTCTTAGCCTCCATGCCTGGCTGCAGTTAACCTGTACAGACTGCAATACAGCTTTTATTCACAATTTTTGTCAGGGTGGGTGAGTGGAGCAGGTGGACCCAAATGCAGAGACGGTAGACAGGGACAATCCGATGCAGATATTTTTTAATGAAAAAGCAAAAAGTCATGGGAACAAACCAGAAAGTAGGCGACACAGGAACATTGAACAGAAGCAGACAACTCGACAAAGACCGAACTGAAAACTGGACTATAAATACACAAGGAGTGATTGCAAATGAAAGACAGGTGAAGGAAACGAGACACAGGTGAGACACATGAAATAATCAAACACAGGAAGTAAAGTGACCAGACACAAGGAGGAAATATTACAAAATAAAACAGGAACTAAAGTAAACAAACAGGTGACACAAAAAATGAAAAAATCAACACACAAGGGAACAGAGAAAACCAAAACCAGGAAACAAATGCAACACAAATGAAAGTCCAACTAAAACAGAAAAAGTCTGAGGGCATCAGAAGGATAACAAAAACCAAGGAAGTCAAAACAAAAACACAAAGAGTCCGAAAAACAGAAAAAGTCCTGGTAGGACGTGACAATTTTAACCTCTTGTGGAAATTTTCAGCCATCTTCCGTCATGATGGCATTCACTCCAATGGCCTGGGCGCATGCACTTAAACTGACAATTTATTCTACTCAATCTGGAACTCTCCCTCTCCCTGACCATCCTCTATCGCTTGTCCACTCCTGGTCACTTCTGGTCTCCATCAGCAAACCTCTCCCTCCCCTACAAACCACACTATCTCCCCCTTGTGGTTAGGAGGGCCTACTACCACCTCCCTAGGCAATGTAATTCTACACTTAATATTTCCTCTGGTCTATTGTCTCCGTCTTGTCCGTCTCGTCCATCTCTTCTAGCGCTGTTTCACAAAGTTTTGATATTCCTGTAATCATAACACATAGGTCTGTCGATTGAAATGTGCACATCCCACACAGAAATCTGAATAATCTATTAAAGATTCGGACAAATGCATCAGCTTCTGCTCCCAGCATAAATACACTTGAAATAGCACTCTTCAATGTGAGATCTCTATCCAGTAAGACTTTCATGTTCAATGATTTTATTTCATCTGCAAACTTAGATTTTATTTTTTTAACTGGATCTTGGTTGCAAACTAATGATCATGGCCAGCTTGTTGAACTGTGTCCTCCAAACTATGATTGTTTCAACCAACCCAGGGTCAGTGGTCGTGGTGGGGGCCTGGTGAGTGTTTACAGGAAGAGTTTCAAATGTTATCAAAGACCTTGTGATGAATTTTCTTCCTTTGAAGTTCTTACTTTTAAACTTGGTGGTTTTCATCCGATCATGTTTGTTATCATTTATTGTCCCCCAAAACCAACTGGCAGCTTTTTAGCAGAACTCCCTGAATTTTTATTCAATCTTGTTTTAAATTATGACAGAGTTGTTCTTTATGGCAATTTTAATATCCATGTTGAGGACTGCAGTAATGTTCAGGCTACTGATTTTTTAAACATCGCTACTTCTTTTAACTTTAAACAGTATGTGTGGACACAAACGCATAACCGTGGTCATACATTGGATCTTCTATTTACCTTGGGTGTCAAAACATCCTCTGTAGAATAATTGGATATAACCGTATCCGATCACAAATGTAAAGTTTTTAACTGTGAATCACCAGTTATTAATACTGTCTCACCCTGTTCCTTGTATACTCGCATCTTTAATGAGCAAAGTGTCTCAAAGCTCTGTGCATTGTTTGATAATCAAAGTCCACACCTGTCTGAATATTCCCACACCACTGAAATGGCTGACCGTTTTAATTGTCTTCACTAAATATTATTACACCTCTTCAGGTTAGGTCTAAGTCCTCAGAAAGAAAGCAGCCTTGGATAAGTGACAGTATTTGCAGCCGTAAAAGGGAATGTGGGAAAGCCGAACACAGATGGAAAAAAATCTGGTTTCCAAGTAAATTACAATATTATGAAGGAGTTGCTATTACACTACAGCAATATGATTAAGGATGCAAGAACACGATTTTTCAGGACTTATTTCTGCCATCAACACAAAACTAGACCAGATTTAAAACTCTTGATCAGCTAGTAAATCCAGCCCCTCCTTGTTAATTGTGAAATGTTTTTATCTTATTTTTACTGATTAAGTGGAGTCAATTAGAACCTCTTGTGTAAACCCAATGTTAAAGAAACCTGGGCTGGATCCCTCCCTCCCTCAAAACCATAGACCAATTTCAAGTTGCCTTATATATCAAAAATTTCAGAAAAAAAATTAAAAATAGTGTGTGAGCATTTTCTCTCTGCACTGGAAAATAATAATATTTTTGAAAACTTTCAGTCTGGTTTCTGGAAGTATGAGAGAACGGAGACTGCCCTGCTCAAGGTTACAAATAACCTTTTAATGGCTGCTGATGATGGCATGTGCTGAGTCCCTGCACTCCTGGACCTTAGTGCAGCCTTTGACACAATTGATCACAGCATCCAGTTAGACAGACTGAGGCACTGGTTGGGGATATCTGGTACAAGCTTAGAATGGTTTTCATCTTACCTGTTGAATAGGCGGTTCTGTGTCTCTCTGAACAACTATGTCTCTTCATTTTCCTCTGTTAAATGTGGTGTGCCTCAGGGGTCGGTTTTGGGACCAATTTTGTTCACATCACTCCTGTTTTAGCTTCTTTACACTGGCTCCCAATATGTTTTAGAATTGATTTTAAGATCTTACTGATTACTTTTAAGGGTCTTCATGGCCTGTCTCCTTAGTGTATCACTGACCTCTTATTACTGTATGTGCCAGTATGTACTTTGAGATCCTTGGGCAGAGGTCTTTTGTCTATTCCAAAGTTTGCAGTCAGGGCCCCGAGGCTCTGGAACGATCTGCATGAGGAAGTCAGGTTGGCTGACTTGGTGATCTCTTTTAAGTCTCTTCTTAAAACATAGATACATCAGAGAGCTTTTCCTGATTTTTTTAAACTATCTTTTATCTCCTTTAAAAATGTTTTTTCTATTCTTTTTTTCCTACACTGAATTGGTTTTTATACACCAAATAGTTTTTTTTGGTTTTTTTTCTTTTTAAGACCTGGTGTGACCTGTCTATTTTATTTTGCTGCCTTGTGAAGCACTTTGCAACTTGGATTTTGAAAAGTGATCTATATTATTATTATTACTTTTATTATTATTATTATTATTATTATTATTTCCTCCTTCTTATTATTGTTGCTTACTGTCTGGTCTGTATGTATGTATTGCATTAGAACTGTTTTATCACACTTCCTAGAACATATTTCACAAACTGCTTCATATCAGATTAGTCACATACTGGGTAAAGCGGTGGACAAATTTAATTAAGCAACAATGGAATAACTTAACATGCAACTTCCTGTATGAATGTAGAGCTTCATTTGTTTTTATGTGTTAAGAAATATGTAAAACACTGACATTCTGTTATGTTGTCAGGTCAACACTGCTGACAACAGCAGTTATGTACAACAGAAATAGTCATAGTTGTAGCCTTTCTTCATCATTTATCAGATATCATGGGGTATTGTCAAAGTCTACATATTGTCTGTCCCTGTTTCCGCAAACAGGTGCATCAATGTGTGGAAGACAAGACTTTCAATATGGATTCTGTATCAGGGAGAAATAACAACAGAGGCTGGACTCTGTGTTGTTTTACCATTTTATTTCATTATGATGAATTTCACAATGAACTCATCAAGTTAGATTCTGGACCATATCAACTCAGAGTGTTTGGGAGGATGGACAGATTTACATTCTCATCAAGAGCAACTGTCTTTGTTAAAGGTATGAAGACAAAGCAAATAGAGAAGATGTTGATTGCTAATCTGGCTGTCATAACAGTAAAATATAAGTACATATAGTAGAACTTTTTTAATAGAACAATTTCCAAGTGCTCATCATTATCAGCTGAAAATCTAAGTTCAGAGAAGAAAACTACAATTTGCATGACTTGCCAAATGCATACAGAATAACTTTCACAGCCTTGCATCTTTTAAATATATTTGAGGCCATCACATGGTTTGTGCATTTTTATTTCACGTTATGACTGCAGGACTTAAAGGACGATTTTAATGCATTTGTTTTAGAGACTTGAAAAATAGTTCTGAGATCTTGGGCTAATTGGGCTTACAGTCGGACAATAATTAAATCAATTGCATAGACTGTCACAGAGATACGGTTAGGTATCATAATGATATGATCATATTGTGTTTTTATGCAATTTTGCTATCCAAAGCACAATACATCATGGAACAATTATAGGTCTTTCTTATAGGTTTGTTTATGCTTATTTCCCGGCCTTTCAATACAGACCACACTGGTTACATAGCTAATAAAGTCACCACATATTGTACACCACAACCTGTGCAACATTGCAGATCTGACAGTATCGTCCTTCCCTGGGCACTGGGTGTATCTTAAAGTGTGAATGTTTTCAGTAAAATCTACATGATGTTCCTTTGGTATATGACTACATCTGTATTTTATATTATGAAGGCTTTGTAAATACATTGGAGACTTTCAGACAACAAATCATAACTCGCTCTTTCTTCTTCTCCAAAGGAACACAAGAAGAAAGGTGAAACCAAATCAAGAGGACAGAACATATATGTCACTGCAGAAAACAGAGTATGATACTATTGCCCACCCTCTGAACTGAGTGTCTTTAGGCTGTTGGGCAGCTTCATTGAAGGGTTTATTGCACTGAAATTAATAAAATGTCTCCTCAAACATCATCATTCAGTTTGTATGAATGTCTACATCTGTGGTTCAACTAGATAGTTTAAGTTTTTAATTCCATACTGTGTCTATGTCTGTGTGGACAAATAGATAGTATGCATGTAATGGATGTTAATGGGGTGGGCAAAATATTAGGAACACTTTTCAACATAATGCACTTCAGTACACCACCACCACCCTCTATGACCTCAATAATAAACATAAAGTAGAATTATCACCTTTTTGACAATGTCAACAAAAACTCCAAATATATATTAGCTTCGTTAAAGTAGAATTTATGGAAGAGCTGATTAAGAGTGACCAATTGCATTGTACAGTTTGCTGCTTTCTTTTATTTACATTTCATTGACTTCAATTTATGCAGGTGAAGTAAACTAAGGACTCAAGTGAGAAATTATTTATCAATACTTTCTCAAAACACTCACACCTAAAGGTAGACTGATAAATGGTTTAAACATTCTGTCAAAGTCATCATGTTTTCATTGAGTTTCTTTGAATTGGTAAAACAGCGCCCCATCTGAATTGCAACAGCCGACACATGTAAGTCAATCTGTGTGGTGAAAAGAGGGTATTGCACTACTTTAGAAGCAGTCAGGTCAAGTCTGCTGGAGGCAGCAGGTGAAGTTGGCTTCTCTTGATTGGTAACTTCATGCAGCTGTGGATGGTCAGGAAGTCTTTATTTTAATCAAAATGTAATAGATAGCAATATCATTCAAATGAAACAATTGGCCTTTTTAAAAATGTATCCATATCGGTAATGCTCTTAGCTCTGAAATAGAAGAGTGGACACTTAACTACCTAAATAACCTGGCCAAAATATCAGTGGGACCTTTGTGTTGGAGGACCACAAGTCCAGTGGGACATAATATGACGTTGTTACTGAACATTTTGCCAACATGAAGAAATTCTTCAAATACCAGTAGGTGAGGCAGACACGTGTTCCTGCCTGAACTGTGGCTTTCCTGATGCTCAAATGGCCAGCCATGTCATTTGTGTGTGTGCATATACAGTTTGTTGTGTGATTGTTGTTGATACAATTTTTGTTAACACACTTAGCACAATCAACAGGATATGCAGGGCTTTGAGCTAACTTAAGATACCCTGTTTTAATATTTATAACTGTTGTTGCAGTGATGAAAGACGTTTTCAGATAAGTGACAGTATGTACAGTAAGTATTATCAGCAAAACGTACTGAAAGTATCAAAAGTAAACATTCTTATTATGAATAAAAATGCCTGATAATAATCTCTTTACCCTAATTTTGAAGAAATGCCTCTACCTCTCCAGTCACTTCATTTTGCATAAATGCTCCTACCATATATATGCCTTATATTTGGAAGCCATTCTAGCATCCTACATATTTTGTCATGGTTTAATGTCATTGAACCTATTTTAAAATCAGGAAATGGACAACTCTGCCAGAGACTGTGTACTATTTGCATGTGTTGAGATGTTCTGGGTCAAACTGCTTTGTTGGATGGATGTGATTTTATTAAGATTTTCATAAATCAAGTTTTCAGAATTGATTGTGACAGTGTGTATTAGCAAGTCTTTCCAACCTATAACACACTCTACCATGTCTACTGGTTCTGCAGTGGTCAGTATGCAGGCATACAGTAAATGATTGAGGCAGAATTGTAGCCAGTGCTTAGCTAAAATAGTTATAATCTAGCACCTTAAAGTGAGACTGGGAAGTTATCAGAAATACTGACAACAAAGTGATGCATATACTAAAAGGACTTTGCTGAGAATAGTATCTATAGATATTGCACAATAAAAAGAAAACATGAATAAATATAAATGCAGAAGTACTCCCTAAGATGCTGCATGTTGTTAAAATGGGGAAACAGGGTGAGTCTTTTGGTGTTGAATGCAGTTTGACTGAGACAACTCTTATCTTTTTGATACATGACTAATGTTGATTTGACCATCTTTACTCAACTGGCACTGCAGATATTAACCAGTAGGACGGTGCATTTACAGCAATGCACAATATGTCTTGTACATGTTGTGCATTGTTGAAGTGATTTTTTTAAAAAGATGGTATGACATACAATCAGACAGAATCAACACTTCAAAACGATTAGTCACAAAAAACATGTAATTCAGTACATGTACTGGTTTCCGGTTCATCGAGATAAAAAGATTTTCTTTGGAAGAAAATTGCACATTGACACTACTTCCCTTTAAAAAGGTTTCGCATTACTTAACAGTCACAGAGAAGGTCTAATAAATCATTACAACAAAAAAAACAACAAGCAATGTTTTTCTGTTATATATTATTCAGTCTTGAAAGTGCAAATTTGTCATTAGATATAAAAAATACATTGTGATATTATAAGATTATAACTGTATAAACAGTTGTCAGTCTCAGCAGAGGAGAAATGTTACTCAGTGGTGTGCGTGTAAACTTCCTGAAACTTCACTGTTGCAAAAAGAGGGAAGAAAGCTCAGAAACACTCAGCAGAGACTGTGGAGACAAGACCGCCAGAGACAGAAAGAGGTAAAACACAACATTGAACACATTTTTAAAACATCTCTTTACACTCTAAATTGGACTAATTGAAGTTTTCCTGACTTCCGAATGTAAATTCTTTTCTAATATCATAAAAATGCATTTCCACATTCCTGGCTTTGCTGGTGAAACAAGGTGTAAGTAAAGCACAGCACAGTCCACCGTACTTTACTAAGGTGGACTGTGCTGGATAGAGGGTGCTTGGGGACGGGAGGATTAAAGATTGTATTTGTAACAGTTAGTGCATTCAGTGAAGGATTGAGGGGCCCAAAGTTTGACAGGGGCCTTTGAATATGGCAGGGATTAAAGATATTTATTGTTTAACAGTCATTATGTTTTTTATAAAGATTAAGATAGGATCTTTATAGAACAGATGTCACAATGTGTTTCACACTGAAAAATGTTTAGTGTAATCACAGCCCTGCGTAAAGTGTGTTAATCTCACAACTGTGGAATAATTTAAGGTTCTCTGTTAAGATCTGTGATGTCAGCTGTGGAGTTTCCTTTGTTTCATTTTCATCAACTGAACTTCCTGCACGTTTACTGCATTCTCGGTGTGAAAGCTGTCCTGTGGAGGGAGAGACCGACCGTCTCAAGCATTGAATTAGGATGTTTGTTCTCATCTGGGCGACTCTGCTCTTCTCTGTGAGAGGCAGCAATGCAGGTATAGATCTTTCTTGTCATCTTGTTGCGATGCCAGCATTAAGGATGTGAACAAAATAGTCAGCAATAATTTTAAAGAATAAATGTGTAAATATGTTTTCCTTAAGTGCTTCCAAATGATAAGTATTTTAATTTTTTCCTCCCTGAATTCACCAGCTCATTAGTAGCATTACTCACAGAATCTAGTGACTTACTTTGAAACTCTGTGATATATTATTGAAATTAATCTTTTGTTTACCAAAGAAATGATGGATTAAGAAATAACATTAAATGCTGAACCTTATTTGGGTTGTCTGCTCAATGCTGCTGACAACACAAGACAAGACACAGTTATATAAAACAGAAACATCATAGTTGTAGTATTCATAATTTATTAAATATAATGGGGCAATGTCATCTAAATATCTTCTGTCCCTGTTTTTCTCTTTCTATTTGCAATACCAGGTGCATCCGTGAGGGAAAGACAACCCTGTCAGAATAGATTCTGTATCACTCTTACTGAAGGAGAAATAACAGCAGAGGCTGGACTCTGTGTTGTGATACCGTGCTCTTTCACTACTCCTGATAGCTTCAAAACCCAACATATAGTTTGGTACAAATGTGAACCAAGTAAACAAAGATGTGGTGATTCTGACATGATATTCCACACAAACAAGAACAACATGAAAGTTCAGCCTGGGTTCAAAGGACGAGTGTCACTGTTGGAGTCTGACCTGAGTCAAAAGAACTGCAGCATCGTCATCAATGACCTCACTGCTTCAGATTCTGGATCATATCAACTCAGAGTTAATGGTGTCCAGTTTCAGAAATCAATTGGATTTACCTTCTCTTTTAGAACAACAACTGTCTCTGTCAAAGGTATGAAGACAAAGTAAATATGTACAGTCACTATGTTTATTGTTGTACCTTTGAACTGCACCAACATTTAAGGATTATCTATGATCTTAACCGGCCATGAAGTAATGTTTGGCATTACTCCACAGAGGCACTTGTCAGCCTCTGTGGGAGACCAGTAAGAACTGAAGCAGTTCCTGTTGTACTATAACTCCTACTTATTGCCCCAGTAAAGTATCTGATTATTTTAGCTCAAATTTAAGTGAATGATGACCTTGAGGCTGCTGACCTGATTCCACTCATGTACTTCTCTACCATTAGATCTGAGTCAGAAGCCCACAGTGATGATTCCTCCACTGACTGAGGGACAGCAGACCACACTGACCTGCACTGCTCCTAGTCTCTGCTCTGGATCTGTTCCTACAATCACCTGGATGTGGAGAGGAATAGGAGAGAATGACTCTCACATTACAGGAGACATCATGACTGAGAATCTGGCTGTTGTCACACAGACACACAGCTCAACTTTGACCTTTAACTCTTCAGCTGAACACCATGGCACCAATGTGACCTGTAAGGTCAGCTTCACAGGTGACACAACTACAGAGGAGACGGTGACTCTGAACGTGACCTGTAAGTAGCATATATTGTCCTGTGTTTTCTCAGTAATTTTTACTATCTAAAATGTTTGCTAAGAGACATTCTCTGATGTTATTTCTGATGGTTTTCTAAAACTCAGGTCTGAACTGTGTTTTATTTTATACCATGCACAGCAGCAAACTTTGAGATTTAGGGGTGCTATAACATTTTATAACATGTCCTTTTGTCTCATAGATATGAAAGAAGTTAAAGTCACTGGGAATACAAGTGTGAAGGAGGGTGAGACCCTGAATCTGACCTGCAGTGTTGAAAGTTTCCCTGCGTCTCTCATCACGTGGACCAAACTCTCCGACAAAAATGTGAAAAATGGAACAGAAACTTGTCTGCAGAATGACACTGAAACAGCCACTCTTATCATCCCTAACGTGACAGCAGAACATGCTGGACAGTACATCTGTACAGCAAAACACATGAACAATATCACGATGAAAGAAGCTGGTGTGACAGTGATATGCAAGTATATTCTATACTACTATTAGACAGTTGTTTTCTTCATTCAGGTAGCTGAAACTTGAAAATCCATGAGTTGAATTAGTGCAGAAAAAAACCTTTCCTAAAGTCCGACATATTCATCCTGAATAACTTTCACAGCATGACACTTCAAAATAAATATGGGACCATCTTATGGTCTGTGCTTTCTAATTTTATTTTTAAAAAATTATTTATTTATTTAAGACTTTTTATTTGTTTTAGTTTCTAATTTCGAAATTTCAAAAATGCTCTGACCACTTGGACATATAGAGGCATTGTGCATGCCTCCAGGTGGTTCCAGGTGGTTCACAGACTCACCGAACCCAAGTTTGGAATAAATTAACTTGGGTTGTCTGTTTAAGTGTTAAAGCGTTTTTGAGATGTTGGTGCCCTCCAGTGGTAATATCAAAAAATACATTTTTGCAGTTGATGCATGCATGAAATCGTAGTACTTTTTTAAAAAAAAAAAATTTCTTCCAGAGATCTTATCTTAAATTCTAATATTTTATTTTAAATCCATCCCACAGATATGAAGAAACCTGGAATCACTGGGGATGCAATTGTTAAGGAAGGTGACACTCTGAATCTGACCTGCAGTGTTGAAAGTTTCCCTCCGTCTCTGATCACATGGACTAAACTTGGCCTCAATACAAACCTACAAAATGGAATTGATGCTAACTTGCAGAACGACACTGGACTATCCACACTTATCATCCCTAACGTGACAGCAGAACATTCTGGATGTTACATCTGTACAGCAAAACATGTGGACAGTACTCCGACTGTATATGTTAATGTAACTGTGACTTGTAAGTAGACTGTTCTCATCTTCTTGAAAAGGAAGTTTATGTTCACATTCTATATCAGCTTACTGTATGTTTGCTGTAATGTGATTCTGCTTGTGTGTTTAAGGGTTTGCAAAGATCCTAAATGGCTCTGGATGTGTGGCTCAGTCGACAGTTCTGACCTGTGGGTGTATCAGTCAGGGGGTTCCCTTACCCACCATTAAATGGCCGCTGATGAAGAACCACAATGAGTACTCTGTCATTACCACTGTGTCAAACCACACAGTCAACAGCACCATCACCCTAACTGTAAAAGACCACAATGACACTGCTGTTGAGTGTGTCAGCAGCAATGAAAATGGAGAAGCAAAAGAAAAACTCACCATCATCCAAATGAACACGCCAGAACAAGAAGGTACGTGTTCTCAACTAAACCACTTCTGCTACTCTAGACCACTGCTAAATGACATTTTTATTACCTCATTTTTTTTACTGTTGTTACATTGCATTTGGGCAAGATGTCAAAAAGAAATAAGCTGTTGCATGTACAGTATATTATCATTCAATATACAATATGGACAACAATATTTTTTCTTGTGTTCCTTTTGAATCCAGGTCAATCCAGTTTACTAAAAATTGTTTCACGGCTGGACATCATCATTGCATTTTTGACTGGGGTACTTCTTTCAGCAACCCTTTGCTGTTTGGCAAAGAAATGCCATAGGTACCCTATTGACTCCATTAATTCAGTCATTCTGGTTTTGTTTGTGGATAATCCTCATATAGACATGTAATTGCTGTTTTAATTTATTTCTCTCCAGAGAAAAACAGAAGAGCTCTGGAAATCTGGATGGGACCCTGGAGATGGTGACCACCCAAGAGGATCCACTGGTATAATTATTTATTCAGCTAATTCAGCTAAGAAAATGTAATCAGTAACTAATATATAGTTAACTAATATATAGTTACTGATAACATTTTCTTCAAAATTACCTGTATATTACTGTAAATGGTTTAAGATTTGAATGATCACAGTGTTTTTACATGCTTTAGTCCATTTAGTCATTATTTACTTCTATTTTAAATGAATGCTGTAGTATTTAAGATGCATGTTTGAGGGATTTCCCAAGAACATATACCCTGTGGAAAAACTGATACATGAACATTAAGTCTTAGTTGGATCAACAATACCAACAAAAAGGGGGGGGGGGGTAGTGGACGGATGTGCATCAGTGGAGTAATAGTGAGAAGTGTCAGGTTTTAAACACCATGTACACCTGCATCAATATGCCACCAGGCAGCTGGTAGCCAAGCAGCTGATGAATGAGCCACTGGTAGTGAGGCATGCATGAAGCAGCTGATACCAATCATCAACTCATGAATGCACAACCTCAGTACTTTGCCTGAGCTTTGCGTCATTCATTTCACTTCAACATAAAAATCAATTTGTCCATGTGCAAACTTGAAGTACTGTATATACTATCAAAGTCAAAGCCATGTCTGCTTTAACGGTCAGGTTCCTTTTTGTTGCTTTGCAGTGCAGTTGTAAGTACGGACTGCATCAGAAAAGACTGCACTGCATTGCCGCATACATGTAACAGTAATGCAACTGTGACAAAAGCAGATACAAATTGTGATGGATTACAATATCTCAACAAGTTTCAAGACTTGCTTCAAACTTATTTTCAAACCATACAAAAAATAAATGGACACCAGTTTTAGTGTTTTAGAGCTGAACATTAAAACATTTAAAAGGTTATGGTATGACGTGGAAAAAAACGGTTAGAATTAATGTAAATGTAAGATCTCATGCATAGTGTATACAGTTTTGAGCTTGTAGCAGATGCTGACTAAGTCACATATTTTCTGTGTTATACCTGACAGATACATGCTGGTCAAGCAGTGGAAGATGATCAGACCAACCACCAAGAGGCACCAAAAGATGGAGCTGAGGCAGTGGAGAAAGGAGCCCCTGATCTCGATGGTGGACCAAAAGACGCGGAGTACGCCAGCATTGACTTCTCCGTGTTGAAAAGAAGAAGTGCCAGGGGGGCAGCAAAGAAGCAAGAGACCACAGAGACAGAGTATGCTGAAATTAAGAGAGAAGAAAAAGTGGAAAGGCAAGACAGTGGCGGAGTGCCAGATGAAGTGTTGGAGTGCAAAGAGGAGGAGTCCGTGATAGCAGAGGATGAGGAGATAAAACATTGTGTGCCTGAAGAGGAGGAAGCAGAGGATGCTGCGTTGTATTCCAATGTGAAGGATATAATGGGTGAGATTTGAGGACTGTACAGCTTAGTGAAGTCACTTGAGGATTAAGTTTCTTCTGCTCATCAGACATGATTGATTGTCATTCTGATGTGTAAATGACAGTACTGTGTAAGCTTTCTACCACAGAGCAGTGATCTTCAAAACCAAAATTCGACCTCAGGTAAACTGAAGTAATCAGGACAGTTCACACTTCTACACTTTCTGGCTGTTCAAATCCATCCATGCAACTAAAAATGGACTCGAAGTTGCACAGAATTTCCTTGTTGAAATGATATTATATACCTTTATTTAACTAGGATAAGTACTGCATGTGCCCAAAGTGTCCCTGTGGTTTATTCAAGTGTCCGTTCTAGATGTCTCCTGTGCTTCTCTACTTCAGGCAAAATGAACCCTTTTCAAAAACCCTGTTTAAGGAGGAGGTGTCTTTTTTTCATTTTTATTAGCTAGCAGCTTGGCTCTATGGATGGCAGTGTGAGTCTGTCAGTCTTACAGCTGGTTGGTCAGACCACCACTTTGGTCCATACTGAAACATCTCAACTACTGGATGGATTGCTATGAAATTTTGTAAAGTCATTCATGATTCTCATAGAGGAGGGAAGGTCATACTAAGAAGCTGTAACTTTTGACATTCCCACTGAATTTGCCAAACTTAGACTGCAGACGCCTCTTATTAGCCTCAGCTGAACTTTGGAAGATGATTTTTGCTCAGAATGAGGACTGTAGATTTTGTTCCCCATCCCTTGAATTGTGATCTCTAACATTGAGGAATGGCTCTCTTCAGGGCCAGTATGGACAGAAGGAACATTTTCAGCAACCAAAAACGGTTTTAATGTACATACAGTATGGGGTATTGTTTCAAGACAGACTCGATAAATGTGTAATTATCCTTTAAAGTGGTGTGAATTTGCATGAATGTTAAATAGAAGTTTTTCTCTAATAATTTCCAGAAATTAATGATGATTACATTTCAGATGCAATAGTTTTCACAAAGACATTTATATTTTAATTAAATTTATCTTTTCAAGTTAAAACATTTCACAATAACAATAAAAAACAATAGCAAGATGGCTGAAGTCGCAGTGACTGAGCACACAGCATGCAGAAAATATGGCTGACAAAGAGAACTACACCGACAAAAGACCAGACCATGTGGTTTCTTGAGACCATGTGTGCAGCCAGAAGCAGTGTGTGCAAAGCTAGGTTTTAAACCTCTTAACTGTGTCGTTCTCTGTTTAAGGCCAATTGGTGTAGGCTAAAGGTGCCAGGTTAGGGAGAGGTTAGTTGCATGCAAAGCCTAGTTACTGGATGTAACATGTGTTAAGCACGCTAACATTAACTTGAGCTGCTGGCACTAGAAAACTTAGTTACTGAGTCTTAGGCAGGCTCTCACGTCTTCTGCTGTAAAGAAAATAGTTCTGTGTGTGTCTGCTGTGAGCAGGCCACACCAGAGAGCAGAGAGCTGCTCCAGCAGCAGCTATGAGAGGAAAGAGAGGGGAGAGAGAAGAGGGGGATCTCTAGTTTTGTTAACCTGGGTCCATGGGTGGGGTTCACATTTGGGTGCAAACAACCACAGACTCTGGAGAGATAGGGTTTCTTGAGGACTCCCTTTGTTTCTTAGAGTCTTGAAACATGTAGTCAGCCAGTGAGACCCAACAGTATCTATAGTACTGGTACTGTTGTCAATCATCATAGAAACATAGACAATAGATTACTTCCCCTTTTAAAATTGTGTTGCAAGAATCAGCCAGGCTCACAGTGGCCAGAGTGAGCAGGTTGTTAATGTAAAATGCACCAGTTTTTGTTGTGAATTTAAACAGCGAATTGTCAGAAGCAATTACTTCTGGTACACTCTGCAATGTTTACAGGTTCAATGTGTGGGCTTATAGTAACTGATAAAGACAACTTTGTGGCCAGTTCTTACTTAAAATACTTATAATCTAACACCTCAATGTGTGAACAGGAAGTTATTTGAGAGAATGCAATGATACCATTTAAGTAGTGTTTAAATGAATAATCACTTTAGTGACTCTTCTGAGAACAGAACTCATAGGGATTGCGCAATAAACCATAAAACCATGAACCATAACAACAGACTTTCACAAATATATTTTCTTTCTAATAGACTGCATACAGTTTGAATGAATACAGATAGTTCTTGAATCTGCAGGTATTTAATGCATGCAATCAATCAGGAGTTGTCATTTTGACTATCTCTTACAATGTAGAAGGGAATTGAAAATAAAGTGTATTGTTGTCTTGTAGTGTATCATTTCTTTCATTATTCAATGTTAAAGTTGCATGTTTCCAACTCCATTTTATATGTGTTTGTGTACATATACATATACATATACATATACATATACATATACACATACATATACATATACATATACATATACATATACATATACATATACATATACATATACATATACATATAATGTACTGTATTGTCATATTAGGGGAATTTGGTTGTTACATGTGGCAGTCTTAAGAAGAGAGGAAATAATGGCCAGTGGTGTGTAGAGAAACTTCCTGGAAACTTGTTGTATGCAAAAAAGGGAAGATGTACAGAGGAAGGAGGAAGGAAGGAAGGCTCAGTCCATAGCAGAGACACAGCAGAGATCACCGTGAAGAGAAGACAGCAGGTGTTATAAAGAGGTAAAATACAATATTTGCCTTATTTTTTTAAATACCACTTTAAATAGTAAATTGAAACTACAGAAGTGATTTATTCTTCCCAAACTAATGACATAAAATGCCTTTTGAAATTCCTGGTTTTACCTGTAAAATAAAATAGACAGTTAATTGGGAAAGGGGAATTGTAGATATGTATTGCATGGATGCTTTATCTAGCAGCTTTCTGGAACACATATCACAAAGTGCTTTAAAAAGTCAGGGGACTTACAACCCTGAAGAAGATGTTAACCAAATATATTAATCTAACAAAATTACTGAATGCGCAAGTCCTGTATTTGAACCTGTGCCGTCAACTGTGAAATAGTTTCTGATCTTCCTGAACTTCCTGTATGTTCACTGCACTTTATAAATTTGTTTTGTTTTGTGCTTCTGAAAGGACAAGTTTCTTCTACGGGGAAGACTGACTATCTCAAGAATCGAATTAGGATGTTTGTTCTCATCTTGGCGGCTCTGCTGTTCTCTGTGAGAAGCAATCATGCTGACACAGGTAGAGTATGTGGCTGAATTGTAATCTTGATATACAGTACAAAACTGAGCACACCCCTGGGTAATATCACTAAAATGTTAAATGATTCAAAATGGTATCATCCTACAATAATTGTTGTATTTTAGGGTGAAGTGCAGGGTAATTTATTTTATTTGTAAGTAAAAGTTAAACAGGTTGGATAGATTAAAATAAAAATACAGACCTCAAAGTACAACCTCAATGCAACAAAAGTGAGTACACCTGTGACCACTGAAACAAAACCGATTACACCTGTGACTTCCAATTAAGACTCATTGCCTGCAAAAGGTTATAAAAGAACCTGCGAACACCACGACTTTCTCAATTTTTGGCCTGGGTTGTGTCTCATGCAACATGGCCTGAACAACTAAGAAACCAGATTGTAAGACTTCATAAAAATGGAAGAGGATAGAAGAAGAAGTGGATACTACCAATAACAGAAAGTGCAGTAGTCATCATCGAAAAATGACGGCACACACAATTCACTATTTACACAACCTTGCATTGAAAACAGACAGGCAAGTGCTTCTGACTTGGCACAAGGATTATCTGTGGAAATTAATGTTTCAGTGACCTCCCAAACAGTGTGAAGAATGCATGAGGTCAAGCTCTATGGATGACGTCCGTGGAAAAAAAAAAACATTTCTCACAAAACTGCAACATTAAACTTTGCCAAAGAACATGAAAAGAAGCCTGATGAACATTGGTAGTACATTCTTTGATCAGATGAAACCAAAATAAATTAGTTTGGATCAGATGGGGTCCAGCATGTTTGGCATAGACCTGGCATTCTTCACACCAGGACTACCACAGTGACTGCTTAGTGCCAACTGTGAAACATGGAGGTGGAAGTGTGCAGATATGGGGCTGCATGAGTGCAAAAGATGTAGGGGAGATTAGAAATCCAATAGAACAGAAGTATTTTAAAGCGGAAGGTAGAGCAACAAAACCCCTCCAGCAAAGAGAAGCTGAAAAGAATTATCTGTGAAGAATAAAAGAACATTTCTCCACAGATTTGTTCTAGATTGGTATCATTCATGCCTAGGAAGATCCAATCTGTCATCAAAAATAAAGGCGGGCATACAAAATAACGAAAAATTAAAGAATGGAGTCTCACTAATGAAGGATGTGCTGACTTTTGTTGCAGTTTGTTCTTAAATATGGACCTTTTATTATAGTTTAATTACTCAAACATTCTGTTTTTCAAGTAACAACAAATGAAATTGTACTACATGGAAAGGATTTGTAATTAACATTTTAGTGATATTGACCAAGGGTGTACTTATTTTTATTATATACTATAATTATTGAATATCAAAGCTGGTAATGGAACCTTAAATATGGAAAGTTAAATATTATGCATGATAATAAAAACCTTTTTAAACATTGTCCCGTCATTTAGTATTTGTTTTTTTTTTTATTTTGCAGCCTGAGAATTTACATTTACCAAATATATCAGGGGACAAAAGTAAACACTAATTGTTTTCTATAGGTATATTATTATGTATCTACTGTGTCTCTAATTTATCTTTAGTGAAATGCCATCAGCCATCAGAAAACTAATATATTGGCCTGACACAGTAAAAACAGCAGTAAAGTAAAAGAAGTTCGTTCAGTACAAGTTCTCTTTTTTTAATCAGTAATTATGTATTATCAAAATCTAAACATCTTCTGTCCCTGTTTGTCCCTTTCTTCCTCTTTGCATTAACAGGTGCATCAGCGGGGCAGGGAGCCTGCGGTGACAAAAGATACTGTATCACTCTTAGTGAAGTAGAAATAACAGCAGAGGCTGGACTCTGTGTTGTGATACCGTGTAATTTCACTATTGCTGACAACTTCATTGTCAAAAGAGTAATTTGGTACAAATGTGATCAAGGTAAAACAAAATGTGATTCTGACATAATATTTGACACCAATAACATCAACAAAAATCAGACAGGACGGGTGTCACTGTTGGAGCCTGACCTGAGTAAGAAGAACTGCAGCATCATCATCAATGACCTCACTAAGTCAGACTCTGGATCATATCAACTCAGAGTTAATGGTACTGGAAAGCAGGATGGATACACATTCCCGCATTACGCAACTATTTCTGTTAAAGGTACAGTATCAACAAATACCAAATACTACTGTAAATGTACAGTGATGTTATTTGTTAAAGCTATAATATGCACCAACATGTTTGGCTCTAAACCATAGATTATTTAAAGAGTTGGTACACCCAATTTACAATAACACATAGCGGTACTGAGTTATGCACTCACTCATTTTTGTTTTTATGTGCCGCAATTTTGAGATATCCAACTGTGAGGTTTCTGCCACCTCTCCAGTACAATGGATGTGAATAGAATTTTATTTGTGACATCTTTTCTTTATTTGTATTTGCTGTATTTATACATTTGATTTTCAAATAAAACAGCAACAGGTCTTTCCCAAAAAACAAAAAATAAACAACAAAAAAGGTCCTGGTTACTCAGAATAATGCACATATGTCACATGGACAGTTTTTATCAGAAGTATGTTGTACTGAAGAAACTGCTTTGATGAAAACTGTCGACAGAATGTGTTTCTTGTGTGAGTTAGGTGAACTTATAAAGAGGCATAAAATCATGTTTGGCCTTTATCTTCCTCTGGTGGTGACTCATAGGAACTGCAAAACACTGATAGAGCTTTCTTCTCCTACAAACATTCCTGCCATATCTCCTACTTATTGCCCAGTTGAAATGTTAAACAAAGTAGCTATTTTTGCCCAATGTGAAGTTAATAATGACCTTCAGGCTGCTCATTATGATGCTACAGTATTTGTATCTTGATCCTTCATTAGATCTAAGTTCGAAGCCCAAAGTGATGGTTCCTGTACTGATAGAGGGACGGCAGAACACACTGACCTGCACTGCTCCTGGTCTCTGCTCTGGATCTGTTCCTACAATCACCTGGATGTGGAGAGGAACAGGACCGAACAAAACTAAGATTGAGAATCTGACTGCTGTCACACAGACACACAGCTCAACTTTGACCTTTAACTCTTCAGCTGAACACCATGGCACCGATATCACCTGTAAGGTCAGCTTCACAGGCAACAAGACTACAGAGGAGACGGTGACTCTGAATGTGACCTGTGAGTATTGTTCAAACTATGCTTAATTAATTCACAATATACAATCACAATATATGACTTTCTTCTATGTGATCAGTTTTTCTCAAAATTATCTGGATCTTTCCCCGTGCACATCATGTGCTTGGATGGAGAACTAAAGTCTGGATGATACATGATGATAACCCACGTACACATTCAATCCGCATAAATGTTACATCCCACGACCCGATCTTGTATCATGCCACTTTTCTTTATAAACACTTCAAAACCTTCCGTCTATTTAAAAAAACATGGAGAAGGTAAAAGCCTACTGACTAAATATTATCTCAAGGAAAAATCTTGACATTTATCTATTGCTGTTTTTTTTTATAGTAATCTTTGTATGCAAACACAGCTGCAGTTACAGCAGTATATAATAATTTAAACATGTTATTTTTTATGTATCTTGTTATCAGAAAACTAAATCAACTAGAAAACCAGTAATTTTATTTTTTTAAGTTGACAAAGTATTTTGACCATATTTTGTGCAGCAGAAATCGATGCAATTCAAAAAGTCATACTATAGATCACTTCCCTTTTTAAAATGTGCTGCATGAATTAAGCTGTACTAGGACTGAGCAGGTGGATCCGTCCACATGGCTCATCAAACAGGAAACATACTAGTTTTTTGTTTTTGTTTTTTTCCCGATTAAATCAATGACCTGCCAGTTAATGCACAGCCTTTCCAATCTGTGGGACATTAGCTGATGAATTTAGATCATGCTTTATTCATGTCTTTAATGTTATTTATTCTCAGATATTAAAATAACTGGAAATACAACTGTGAAGAAAGGTGATGCGCTGAATTTGACCTGCAGTGTTGTAGGTTTCTCTCCATCTAGTATCACATGGACTGAGCCTAGCTCCAACAAAAAACACAATGGAACCAAAACTGACATGCATAACAACACAGGATCCGACCTAAAGAATGACACCGAAGCCAAACTGAAGGACGACACTGGAACCAAAGGTGGAACTGACACACAGAACAAAACTGTAACCCAGATGCAGAAGACCACTGGAGCGCTCACCCTCATTATCCCTAGGATGAGCTCAGAGCACTCTGGCCGGTACATCTGTACAGCAAAATACCTGAACACAACTTTGACTAAATATGCTGACATAACTGTAAATTGTAAGTACTGTACAATATACTGATCATATCAGACAGAGTAGAATATGAAAATACATTTCCTATCAGCTTACAGTATGTTTGCTGTGATGTTGTGATTTTGCTTGTGTTTACAGGGTATCCGGAGATCTTAAATAACTCTACTTGTAAGAAGTCCAGTCGATCAAAGGTCGTGACCTGTGTGTGTATCAGTAAGGGGCTTCCCCTACCCACCATCACATGGCCGCTGGTGAAGAACCACACTGAGTACTCTGTCATTACCACTGTGTCAAAACACACAGTCAACAGCACCATCACTGTGTCTGTGACAGATCACAGCAACACCACTATCAAGTGTGTCAGCAGAAATTATATTGGTGAAGCAGAAAGAAACTTCACGATCAAAATAAATGAGTCAGAACAAGATGGTAAGTTTTAACAGCTAAAATACTTCTCCTTCTCTAGAACACTGCTTTATGATATTTTCAGTAACTCAGTTTTAAAAATGTTTTTTTTTTATGGTTTTATGTTATCACTGAGAAAAAGAAGAAGCAGCAGCAGTAACCACAGAGTAATTTGTCCCTTTTGATTCCAGATCTACTATGGAAACTTTTGGAAACTGTTATCCAGCCACAAGTCATCATCGCATTTTTGATTGGCATATTTCTTTCAGCAATCATCTGCTGTTTGGCAAGAAAATGCCACAGGTACATTAAGTTTGTTATCCTCCCTTGTTTTTGACATCCATGCAATGATTTTTATGTGTTTGTTTGCTTTTTGTTTGTTTTTTAACAAAAAGTTCAGGCTTTATAGAGATCAGTCATAAAAGCATCATACGATTGTTTTAGAATATTTTATAAAATTTGCTGCAAATCATGAAAGCTTTATATTAACCCTAACCATTCCCCATGGTATACCACATTTTTAATGTTCTTCCCATATACAGACATCTGTCCATTCATTTTTATATACATGTGAAGTAGTATAAAAAAATAATCTTGTAGAGACTAGAAACCCTCTTGAATTTCGTTATCCACCACAGTGAATATCATGTCTTCTTTTGTTCTCGCCATTGTTATTATAGCAAATGCATCGCTATGCAACATTGTCTCTTTAATCATCTTCTAGACTGCTTGCTGCTCAGGTTCACGTCGTGTAGCATATCCTAGCTAGCAGGTAGTGGGTGAGAGGTGTACACATTGGTCACATCCTCTGCATGTTACAGGGGACAACATATATAGACACATAAAGATAATTCAGTTTCAAATTCATCTAATCTGTATGCCTTTGGTCTGTGAGGGGTTAATGTGAAGAGAAGATGCAAAACCCACACAGGAAGGTCAATCAGCACTAAGGGTGTTTCAACCCAGGTCATTGTTGCTGTGAAGCGACACTGCTGAGCCACTGTGCCACCAACTGTAAATGACCTGTCATATCATTAAACAATGAATAAAAACAAGTGTTGCCTGTCAAGTGGGAAGAACACATTAAAAATCTAAAGAAAATAGTTAGCAATCATGTTTTCTTGATTAAATAAATGTTATAATGTTAAGTTCATCAATTGTGTGAGTTAAGACATTCAGAAACACTCACGTGGTCCTTTAAAATCCTGTTTTTAAGAATGACTTTAATTCAATAACTCTTGCTTATTGTTATTCATTGTTTTGTCCGCAGGAAAAAACAGAAGAGCTATGGTAATCTGGCTGAGAGCCTGGAGATGGAGACCATACAAGCAGTTCCACTGGTATTTATATTAACACACTTGAGTCTTGTGTAGAAACATCTAATGTACTAGCACATTTACTTCAAATTAAATTGCGTAGTGGACATGAACAGCCCCTCGGGTCCTCTGGCACGAGTCTTTTAGTTGTTCCAGTGTGCAGGACTAAAACATTTGGTGAGGAAGCTTTTAGCTTTTATGCTCTGAGCCGCTGGAACAGTCTGTCCGAGGATCTGAGAGCAGCTAAAAGCGTTTATCTTTAAACGTAAAATTAAAACCTTCCTCTTTAGCCTGGCTTTTGATTAAAAATGATTTATACACATTATTTATTTTATTCACTTATTTCATTTTATTCATGTTGTAAAAACATATTCTTTTATTTTATTATCATTAATATTGTTATTTTTTTTCACTCTCATCAATTTCATTTGTCTGTTTTTCATTTATTTTAAGTTTTTAGTTTTATTCAAAGTTTTTATTTCACCCCATTTTATTATTATTATAGTTTTAAAATCTATTTTATTACATTTTCACAATTTTATTTCTCATGCGCATTAGTCTCAAATTGTTTTATGGTCTACATTTGCTATGTCTTATTATTGGCTTGTCAGTCATCTGTGAAGCACCTTGAATTGCACCTGTATAACCTATATAAAAGGTGCTATGCAAATAGTTCGATTGATTGTCAGAGAGTCGTAATCCATCACAGTGAACATCATGTCTATTATTGTCAGATATCTGTTCAGGTTGTGTTGTAATGCAGCTGTAGAGTAACAGCTGAATGCCTAAGTGTAGACTGCTTTGAGGAGACATGAGCACAGGACAGATTATCTACAGTATCTCAAGCAAGATTCAAGTCCTTAAAAGCTGATTTTCAAACCTTGCAGGAATAAGTAAAAGGCAGTTGCACTCTGAAAGATGAGAAAAATACATGAAAATATATTACATACATTATTATATAACTTGGAAATGTGTTTGTTGGTTTGTAAAGAATATATGACTTATAGTAAGATGTTTTGAATTGCTATCATTTTTGTCTTTCGCGATAGCTAAAAATATTAAATGTCACTGATGGAGAGATTTCATACATAGTGTATATACATTTCTGTCTTTTATCAGTTTGTGAGTGACTCATTGTGTCTATGTTGTATCTGACAGATGCCAATAGATGCCGGTCAAGCAGTGGAAGATGATGTGACTCACAACCAAGAGGCAGCTGAAGGAGGGGCAGAGGCTGCAGGGCAGTGGAACGTGGAACCAAAAGAGGTGGAATACTCCACAATTGACATCTTCATGTTAAAAAGGAAGAGTCCCGCACAGGAGACACAAGACGCCACAGAGACTGAGTATGCTGAAATTAAGAGAGAAGAAAAAGAAGAGAGACAAGACAATGGTGGGGAGGAACCTGAAATGTTGGACGGCAATGAGGAGGTGATGATAGAGGAAGATAAGGAGATAAGACAGTGTATGCTGGCAGAGGAGGAGGGAGGGCAGGATGTGGTAATGTGTTCCGATATGACTGAAATATTGACTACAAATTGAGGACTGTGTAGCCTTGTGGAGTCACTTAAGGATAAAGTTTCTCATGTAATGTGTTCTGCTGTGATAGCTTGTGTGATAGCTGTGTAAATTCTTTCGCACCGCTGTGAGCTTATACAGGGGGTAGGATAAAGTTATCGAGACATTTCACACTTTTACATGTAAGGGACTGTGCAACACCATTCATGCAACTTCCTATTCAATTCTGACCACAATATCTGATTATATATTGTATATATCATGTACAGAACACATTTAATTCACACAACTGCAGCTTCACCTCCATCAAGCCACTCTATGCATAAATAATCAAAACATAAGCACAGTGAAAAAAAAAAAAAGCTGTTAAAGAACATTTCACTTCAAAGAAATATTTTTTACGCTTTGTCTGCCATAGCATGCAAACAAGCTTTAATGTCTGTCAAAGGATTCATCATTCACACTTTTTGTGTCATGTGCTTTTTGGACCCAAATTCAGGACACGGCAGGCAAAAGGAACTGAAGAATATAATCATTAAACAACTCAGGAACAGGACACAGAAGTGCAGGCAGGCGAGACTAAACTGAACAGAACAAAACCAAACAAACTATCCAACAAGACTGAAGTGAAACACAGCACTGAAATACAAACTGAACTAATGAGGAAATGGGGAACAGGTGACTAGACAGAGAACAGACAAGGAGCTGATTGGCTGGGGAAAACATTGGAAGCAGGGCAGGTGTGGAGCATAGCAACACAGAAGGGAAACATAGAGCGCATAGGAAACCAAAAAATCCAGAAAACACAACGTAACCATGCACAAACCGTCCCAGAACTCACATGAACACAACTTAAATAAGTGCACAAGTCACAACGAGCACACACAGCAAGATAACTGTCAGCATATATTGCTGTTAACAAAAACATAAATAAATCAGTCTGTCAAGTGGAGTGGCTTGCATATTAAGGCTGCATGTAACAACATAAATTGGACTAAAAGACAACTGTAGCTCTGAATAACAACTAGTGTTTCAGTTCACTTTAGCACTTAGTTCCTACAAGAGTCAATGTAGCAAGCAACAGTATCTCAAGTGGTCCTCAAATATAACCTGCAACCTCTCTTATCTGTCCTTCCTCCCATTCAGTCCAGTCTTAACAAACAAGGACTGTGACAGAACCATGACATTTTCTTAATTAAAGAAAACACATTATTATTTAAGACATGAATGCACAGGAATTACATTTATATATACTTGGAATTATTATCAAGGCATTGTAGTATGGCTTCTTACAGAATTGCTTTGTTCAAATGTTATTGTGTATATATAACTCAATCAGCTGTTCCAAACAACTTTATGCTATGTTCATGAAGAAGCTGCCATTATGGTAGTGATGTGACCAGAGAGGGCAGGGGGGCAAATATCTCTACTTTTTGCTGATGTACTGAAGTGCTGCACATTTGTTTGAAACCATTCTTTAAAACAATATATGCAGAAACAGAAAATTCCCAACTTTGGCACCTCTCAGTGGTGGGATGTCAGGCATGTCTGTGCCCCAAGTGCCCCTATGGTTGTCTATGGACCAGCTTCTGCTAGAAAAGACCAAGTTTGTAAGATATGTGGTCCGACTGTAGTGGGTGGGATTGTCAAATTGCCGGTTTCAGAAAGTATTCTGTCATTTTCATTTCAAAAAGTTTCACTCTGTACACACCACTTACATGAGGAAACTTAAAAATCCCCTCCAGACATGTATAAAGACTATTAAAATAATCTGTTTAGAACAATAATGTGTGTCTGATATGGTTTTTCCACAAAAAATGTATAATTACCACATTAAAATCCTTAAAATGGCATCTATTCCTTTTCCTTCATTAAAAAATCTAGAATTTATAAATATGCAAATATGTTTAATTTCAAATTTAACAGCTGGACACTAGATGTCTCCCACTTCACTATAAAGTCCATTCTCAGAGTATGTGCACTGGAGGCTTCAAGTTTCCACATCACACTTGTCTAAGTTGTTTACTGGACCAGGACTGGCTTCCAAAACTAATTGTGATGTCACAAATCACACTCATTGGTCCAAAATCTGATTTTCAATGAGCACAGAGAAAATTTACACTTTCAGCAGATGAATGAATGAAAACAGCCCTCCAGTATCAAACTCTGCACACATCATTCTGCACAGTGACGCTCAAACATCCAACTGTATGAACAAGAGGAAAAAGATATTTTTGAGTAGAGGGGGACTTTAAATTTGCATGAATTCACACAGGACTTCAAGACTTCTTATGTGAAAAGGAAAGACACTTCAACCTGTTTCAATCCACCAAGCCATAGATTATTTCCTCTTCTCACTGTATTAAGAGTGAGCAGTGTGTGGTACGTGGCTCTGAAACATGAAACAAACAAGTTGTTTCGAGATAAGTAACCAAAAAAAACCCTTTCCATTCTTTATGAAACTGTCTCCTCTAGTTCTGCAGTGTCTTCAGTGTGCAAGCATCTAGTAACTGATTTTGAAAGAACTGCAGCTTCTTTGCCAAATATAGTTAAAGCCCAATGACTAAACAGGAAGTTATCAGGGACACAGAAAATACAGTGATGCCAGTTAAAGAAATACATAATCATTACAGTGACTTTGCTGAGAACAATGCCTACAGTTGTGCAATACAAAAATACAAAAGTGCTTTCAAGAGGCTAAAATGGAGAAACAGGAAGTTAGAAGATTCTCTGAGAATGTGTTACACTTCATGAGTGACAAAAGTCTTTATTTAAAACACAAATAAACAAATATTCCTGAGACCATCATTACTCAACTGGCATTGAGGATATTAGCCAGTAATAAAGATCATTCACTTTGCACAGAATGCATTATATATTATACTGTACAAAAAACCCAGAAAAGAAGCTATATGTAACCAACATATTCACAACTCAAACTTATGGAGTCATATGAACATCTGCATGAAGAAAAGCACTCTGGACATCTACTTGTTGGTTTGTTGGTTTGTTGGTTTGTCGGTTTGTTGGTTTGTTGGTTTGTTGGTTTGTTTGTTTCTCAAGATGACTAGATTTTCTTCATAATTCTTTGTGTAACTGCCATGAACTTCCCCTTTCTAAATGTCTCATATCACACAGTCATAGAAGTTGTACAAAATCCAACAAAAATCCTCCTTTTCTGTCATTATTCAGTGTTGAAGGTGCAAATTCTCGAAATACATAATGTGATGCTAAGAGGTTATAATTGTATGAAAATTTGGCAGTCTGAGCAGAAGAACATCAGCGTCCAGCAAGGGACCTTCATTGGGTGTTTTTGCACAAATAGGGAAGAGGCAGAAACATGATGAGAGTAGGAGTCAGTTCAGAGCAGACACACCCAGCAGACATCACAGAGGAGAGCAGAAACAAGAGGTAAAACACATTTACCTTATTTTCAAATATCTTTCTCAACTGTAACTGAAATACTAGTCTAATGCATTGTTTTTTTCAAATTGTAGGCTTTATTTGTGCAGGATGGGACACTGTAGGAGGGAAGGTCTTTGATCAGAGATGGATAGGGAGATAAAAGATATTTACTGCGTCAGAGCTGTTGTTGAGCTTTTGTCAGGGGCCCAAAACAGGGCCTCTGGGGGAAAATGGTATTCAAATTCATTCACATCGGTATGGAGTAACATACTGATACAGAAAACATCCAACATCCTGTATCAAGATCTGTGCTGTCAGGTGTGGAGATGTTTCTGGTCCAGTTTGATCAACTGAACTTCCTGTATGTTTTTTGTACTTTTTGTGTAAAGTGTTTTCTGAAAGGAGGATTTTGTTCTGTGGAGAGACAGACCGGCTGTTTCAAGGATGTTTGTTCTCATCTGGGCGACTCTGCTGCTCTCTGTGAGAGGCAGCATTGCTGACGCAGGTAGAGTATGAAACTTTACTGCAATTTAATTAGTCGAAAATCGAATGTCAATATAGATTTTTTTTAAGCTGCTGATGGAAGCTTTAATATTAAATTAAAATTGCATATTTTGTGCGGGTAATAATAAATAATAAATACTCTTTATAAATGTTTTCCTGTCATGCCCCCAAAATAGCAGATATTCAGTTTTTTCTCCTTTAAATTTAGCTTATGGGCTTGTTAAAACTACCATGACCCACATCACTTTACTGTTTGGGAAACTAATATATCTATAAAGAATGTATAAAAAAAACAATAACCTAAAATGTACTTATTTTGTACAACTTAATTTACTGTGCTTAGTTCTCATCCAAGAAGAGGCTGACACCATGACTGGCTGATATCATATCAGGCTCATTACAGAGGCTCAGTATTGTTTCAGCAATGTTGCTTCTTTTCAGTAAACATAGTTTTTCTTAAACTATCACAGTAGATATAATGTATCATCAATATCTAAATATTACCTGTTCTTAATTGCCTGTTTTTCCCTGTCTTCATTAACAGCCACATCTCCAGGAAAAAAAGGAAACTGTCAAAATGGATTATGTATCACCCTTAGTGAAGCATCAACAGCAGAGGTTGGACTCTGTGTGATTTTACGGTGTTCTTTACCTGATGACTTCACTCTTGAAAATGTAATTTGGTACAAATTTGCATCTGAGAAAAACAGTACTGCTCCTCAAATAATCCTCCACTACAACAAGACCAACCAAAACGTTCAGACTGGGTTTAGAGGACGAGTGTCACTTTTGGAGCCCGATCTGACTAAAAGGGACTGCAGCATCATCATCAATGACCTCACCAAGTCAGACTCTGGTTCATATCAAGTCAGCATTAATGGTCTTCTGAATGGAACAATGAATAGATCCATATTGTCCAATAATGCATCTATCACTGTAAAAGGTATGAAGAGCTACAGCAGACTGTATATTCACTCAACATTTGCTGTAGTATATAACATACACCAACATGTTTGACTCTATTAATTATTGAAAAGTGTACTCTACGATTGTGTTATTCGATTTATAATAATTACATTGTCAGATTCATCATGGACAGTAAAAAAAGGATCAAAATTGATGCAGCAGAACAAGAGATATTGCCTTGTTTATTCTGTGTGCTCTTCATCCTTGTCAAAACCTGGCACAAACCTGTTATGTAAACTCATAATCTTCAGCCCCAACCACTTCAGGCAATTTATCTGATTTCATGCAGCTTTCTCTGGAACCACAAACAGATTCATGCATACTTTTTCACATAAGCATTAGTACTTCCCAAGATCTGTAAACAGACTTTGATGTGTGAAATAACTGGAGAAAAATGGGGAATCAATAATGCTTGGTATTTATCAACCTCTGTAGGCAACCAGTAGGAACTGCAACTACACATATCACAAAAGTTCTTAATATTTAACAGACTATATTAGTACAAATTTAAGTCAACACTAACCTTCTTGTCTTCTCACCTGATCCCACTGATCACCTGTATTTTCTTGTTTATCTCTCCTATTAGATCTGAGTCAGAAGCCCACAGTGACGATTCCTCCGCTGACTGAGGGACAGCAGACCACATTGACCTGCACTGCTCCTGGTCTCTGCTCAGGATCTGTTCCTACAATCACCTGGACGTGGAGAGGAACAGGAGAGAACACTCAAATCACAGGAAACAGATCAACATTGACCTTTAACTCTTCAGCTGAACACCATGGCACAAAGGTCACCTGTAAGGTCAGCTTCACAGGCAACAAGACTACAGAGGAGACTGTGACTCTGAATGTGACCTGTGAGTAAAACATACTGTATGTTATTCTTTTATATGTACTTTTTACTTTGCAAAACACTAAAAAGACAATCCCTCAGCTCAGTGCTGAGGTTCTGAAACTCAAATGAAATGCGTTGAGTTTCATAACTTCAACACGATTTGGAGAGGAGTATGTTGTGTCTTGAAATTTTGAACTTTCTATGCAGTATTCAGTTTTTCGCTTAAAATCTTGGCACACAATATATGACAGTATGCTTCCTGTCATATATTGTATGCCTGTGTGGAGGCCCAAAGCAGCAACAGGTTTTGTCACATCTTGCATTGGCTGACCATTCTACATCCATGTGTTTTGATGTACTGTACTGTCTACGTCTCTTGTCATTTTGTCTCAGATGTTAGGAAACTTAAAATCCATGGTACTAAAGCTGTTCCGGAGGGTGATGCTGTGAATCTGACCTGCAGTATTGACAGTTTCCCACCATCTCTTATCACATGGACTAAACTTGGCTCAAACAAAACCCTGCACAAAGGAATCACAACTGAGTTGCAGAGCAACATGGGAATGGCCTCTCTGGTCATCCCTAACATGACAGCAGAGCATTCTGGACAGTACATCTGTACAGCAAAACATCTGAACAACACTCTGATGGAAAGAGTTGACATAACATGTAAGTATACTATACAACTGATCTCAGACAGAAAAATGTCTACTTGTATTTGTTATTATAAATTAGCTGAAACATGCAACAAAGTTTTGGAAAGTTCACCACTTTGCCTTCCTTCCCCCTTTCCTTTTCACAGTTTCACTTCAAATCAAATGTGCTGCAGACAAAACCATAAAAACATGTCATGAAACATGAATTACTTAATTGAATTTACTTTGGTTATTACTTTGGACCATATAAAGTGCACTGAGAGCTTTCTCTCCTCAGAAACATTATCCACTTATTGTTTCAAGACTGTTAAGGCTTTAAGATATTTTTCAGCCTCACACTGGAGGCATGTGTTTAGAATAGCTGTACATTTTATTTGCTGTAAATTCAAATGATCCTAAATATTTTCTCAAAGACATGAAGAAATGTGGAATCTCTGGAAAGACAACTGTTAAGGAGGGTGAAACTAAATCTGTCATACAGCGTTAAAAGATTCCCTCCATATCTCATCACCTGGACTAAACTTGGCTTGATGCTGACATGCAGAGCAACAGTGGAACAGCCACTCTTGTCATCTCTAACATGACAGCAGAGCCTGTACATCTGTGCAGCAAAACACCTGAGCACAAGTCCGACTATGTATGCCAATGTAACTGTGACTTGAAAGTGGACTTAGAAGGGTGATGTGTTCTCCTATTTTCAGCTCACTGTATATTTACTCTGATACTATCATTCTGCTTTTTTGCAGTGCATCCAAACGTCCTAAACAGCTCTGGATGTGTGGCTCAGTCTGAGGTCCTGACTTGTGTGTGTATCAGTCAGGGGGTTCCTTTACCCGCCATTAAATGGCCGCTGTTGGAGAATCATACTGATTACTCTGTTATCACCACTGTGTCGAACCACACAGTCAACAGCACTGTCGTCTTAACTTTAAAAGATCACAGCAACGCTACTGTTGAGTGTGTCAGCAGGAATAAAAATGGAGAAGTAAAAGGGGACCTCGTCATCATAAACAAAGAACAAGGGGGTAAGTGCTCTAGTCTCCTTTGTATTTGGACAACCCTAAACTGTAAATGACATCCATGTCATACATTGTAGAACAAGTAGCAGCAGTGGTGACCTCAGTTTTGAATTTTTTTGTAACAATTTATTCCTCTTGATTCCAGGTCAAGTCATGAAAATGTTAAGAACTGTCACTCAGCTGGAAGTCATCATTGCATTTTTTACTGGTGCACTTTTTTCAGTAACCTTCTGCTGTTTGGTGAGGAAATGCCACAGGTACATTATTAAGTTCTTAATATGTTTGTCCATACCTGCATATGACTAGGACAAACACATGAAGAAATCCAAATCATAAAAATAAAGTAATAAAAAAATCATGAGTTGTGATACAAGGGTTAAAATGGGCAAAACGACAGCAGTCCTTGGAAGCTTGATTAAGAGTGACATAAATTTAATAATCCTTGCTTGTCATTTAACATTTATTGATATTTAAAAACATTTCTACCCAGAAAAAAACAGAGTACCCATGAACATCTGGCTGAGACCCTGGAGATGGTGACCAGTCAGGAGGATCCACTGGTATTTATATTTAAATTGTTGGTCATATTATATATTAGTTAAAACACTACTGTGTAGGATTTGACTCTACTATACTCTACTTTGATTTGACTTTGAGGACATCCAGTGGTGGTGTCAAAAAAGACACATAGGCAAACAGCAGAGCAGGAGTTTCTGTTACAGTCAATTCTCTTTCATGTTGTAGAACGTATTTAAGGTGTTTTTGGCATCTAATTGACATTAAAATTGTTGCTGTTTTAGCAGCTAATCAATGACTCATATCATTTCTGCATTTTACCTGAAAGATACATGCTGGTGAAACAGTGGAAGATTATCAGACCCACAATCAAGAGGCAGCTGAAGAAGGGGCAGCCGGGAAATCAGACGTGGAGTATTCCAACATCAACGTCCTCCTGTTGAAAAGAAAAAGTCCAACAAAGGCGAGGAATTTCCAAGAGACCACAGAGACAGAGTACACTGAAATTAAGAAAGACGAAGCAGAGGGGAGGCAGGATGGAGATAGCAAAGAGGAGGAGGTAATGATAGAGGAGGAGGAGACAAAAGATGATATTCTAGAGGAGAAGGAAGGTGCAGATGTGGCACTGTATTCCAATGTGAAGGATATAATGGGTCAGATTTGAGGATAGTTTAGCTCAGTTGGTTGAAGATAAAGTTACTGCCATGTTGGCCTCCCGCTGCAATGTGTAATGCTCCTGTGTGCAGTTTTCTACTAAGGCAGTCAATATCAGATGACATACAGGCACATATCCCATGCACGATTCAAAAGTTATCCATGTAATTGTAAGTCCCATGATTTACTGTATGTGAGCACTTAGAACTCAAGGGAAAAAAAGCTTAAAAAAGCTGTTGAGAAAATGTTCACACTTTATCTGAAAATTTCAGTCTGCAATATTACTATGAGTATGCAAACAGGTTTTAATGACATTAAAGCTGTATTATGTTAAATTAACTACTGTATATAGCAATTTAAGTTTTTAATGATTTCATACTACATACTATGATTATTTAAAAAATAACACTAGAGAACTGAAATCACATTAAATTAACTTTATTCGGGTGTTTCATTGATATCAAGGCATTGAAGAAGCATTTTTTGTATAGACTTTTATTGTCTTTGTTTATCTAAATAAGTTAATACAATGTTAAAGTGATAGTTCATTTTGGGAACATTTTAAGAAATGTACTTTTTTTTTTTGCAAGAGGTAGATGAAAGGATCAATATCTCTCACATGTCTGTTCATTAATTGTGGAGCTGTAGCCAGACACTAGCTTAGCTTAGGACAGTGGTATCTCAAAGTGGATCTTTCATGTTGTAGTGATTGTGGTGTAACTATGTGCAGCCTGCTGGTTGCTAGGCAGCTTCAGGGCAATGATAAGTCTCCAGGAAGTCTCTGCATCTGACTTACCAAGAAATGGTTACAGTTGAGGAAATATGAAAAAAAGATGAGTTTTGTTTGAGTGTTGAGTCTTTCCTCTAATGAATTTATTTAATAAATTCAGATATTCAGATAAAACTATTTTAGCTCAGAATAAAAAATTATAACGCGATTACAACTTCCATGACTTTCTAAAAGACAGGATTAACAAATTTCACAGTGGTTGTTGGCCATTATCAAAAAGTTTTTTATTCTGAATTCAAGCAAAATTATTGTATCATACTCATGTATATTGTTGTGGGAACCAGCCAACAAAGAATTATTGTGTGAGCGGATGTGAGCTTAAAATAGCATCTGAAAAACAGAGCCAGTGTTTTGCATAAAAGGTTCCTCTTAATAGAGATGAAAAAAAGACTGCAGCTTGGTTAATATTAGACTATCACATGCATTACCTTCCTCAACTTTAGTATTACCTTGTTCCTCTTTATTGGAAATGCCTTTATAAAGTCTTATTTTTTAGTTAATGGAATGGAGGAGTAACTGTCATACTGTTGATTGTTTTTTCTGTGCATCAACATTAAAGGAGAGATGTACAACTCTTAAACTGTCTTCATACCTAAATGACAAAATAGATTACTTATGGTTGAAATTTATATGGACTGTGAGGGAAAAACAGTTGCTGTAGTTAAAAAATACATTTTTAAGGAACTTTGTGGCCATCATGATGACTTTTGCCCATCTTTTCTTGTATGAATCTCAACAGGTGTGCTTATTGGTGAAGATTTGTATCATAGCATAGTTTGTTACAACTATTTTTTTTTAGTTATTGTACAGTAAATAATGCTTTATTAAAAATGTGAGCTTGCATGCTTATTTCTGTGCCTGTTGATGTGTGTGCATTGTTGTAGGCTTATGCATGAAAGCATGTAGCTTAAACTGATTTTGGATTAAGGCTGAGCTTACAGGATTAGAATGTTCCACTAGCTGGATGGACACCTTAAATAGACCGACCTGACACCGTCAGTGCTTCAAAGCTGCTGAAGAATCAGTATCTGACAACTGGGAACAGACATTTCAACCAGAAGGCTGCTTCTACTAAAAACCTGTGGGTGAGAGTGTTTAGTATTGTGTTGAATGAAAACCTTGGATTCCCAAAATTTGATTTGACTGGTTTAAATATCATAGTTACAACATGATAAGAGTTTTTATGATGTTGTTTTTATGTTTTTCATCCTTAGGTCCTGACATTTATATTTATATATATATATATATATATATATATATATATATATATATATATATATATATATATATATTGTATTTTATTTTATTATTTAGATAGGCTACAGTATCTATTTTATTAATGGATGATGACATGATATACACCTGTGCTGGTTCGACATGTTTATTTTAAAACCATAAATACTGATTTGCTCTCTGGGAATGTTCAGGTTTCTTCTAGTTGTATGTTAAATTGTTACCATTGCCAGTTTTATTATGTTTAATTATAAGGGTGATAAATGCTTTGTTTGCACATAACTCTGAGTATTCATAAATATCTTTCTAATCTATTTTAAAAGGACTGTCATCACTTTTTGAATAATTGCAATTTTGATTTTTCTACAGAAATGGCTGATGTTTTCAGAGGCCTAAACCTACTTGAGACCCTAAAAGAGTCTATAGAGAACAATAAATTATCAGATGTTAAGGATGCAGTGGAAGATCTCCTAATCAGCAGGATCAATTTAGCTGTGGTTGGGGACCGTGGGGATGAAAAAGCTACCTTCATTAACTCCCTGCATGGCCTCGGTCCTGGAGACGAAGGGGCAGCTCTGTCGTCATCCCCTGCTGCCCCGGAGGAAGTGGCAGGCTACGCTAACCCTAAACAACCTGATTTCCGCCTGTGGGACCTGCCACCTGTCCCAAACACCTCTCCGTTTGAACCAGAGGGATACATGGATAGAGTTAAATTCCTCCGCTACAATGCCGTCTTTATGACATTCACACAGACACCTCAACCCAACAGCGTGGAGGTGTTCTTGGAGGCTCGGTCCCTGCAGCGACAGACAGTGTACTTTATTCTCTTAGCTTTGGCAAAAGACACAGAAAAGACCCTGGAAGAAAAGAGGAAAGCCAGTCTGGAGGTGCTGACATCACAGGGTGTTAGACAGCCCAAAGTCTACCTGGTGAGACCCCCCACTCTGGAGAAATTTGACTTCCTTGGTCTGTTGGAGGACATGGGTAGAGATCTTCCAGAGATCAGAGCCCACGCCCTTCTCTTGGCTCTACCAACACTCTCCTCCACCCTGGTCACCCAGAAAAAGGAGGCTTTCAAAGCACTAGTATGGGCTGCTGCCTCACTTTCTGGTGGGATGTCTGCTATCCCTGTTCCCCTTGTGGCCTCCATGGTGGACTCGAGTGTAGCGGTGCGGATCCTAACTAAAGCACAAATATCTCTGTGCCTGGATGATGAATCGGTTGAGCGACTGGCCCGACAGCGAGGCATTGAACCCACAAGACTTCAAGGCCTACGGACTTGTGTGCTGTCAGTAGAGGTCACCAAAGGGGAAGTGAAAAAGCGATTGGCGGCGGCAGAAAAGGACTTGGCAACAGTTTCGTCAAAGTTGGTGGAGATGGCGATGCCTAGACATGCCCGTTCTGTCAGCCGCTCCTTTACTGCCATGCTGCAAGCCTTAAATGGTGCCATAGATGAAATGGCTTCTGATGCTGAAAAGATAGTGGCTGCTGCTCTTGACATGGGGAACTAAGTGGGTTTCTCTTTGTGTGATGTTTCCTGTTTGTGTGGTTCACCCCCACTTTTATGATTTGTTATGAAAGAAACGCACTTTTTTTGCACTGCATTTTTACAATAAATCTTTTGATATGTTTTCATTCTTTTTGATGAGCATGACATGGTAAAGCATGCTGTAAACGCTGTATAAGCATAAATTCTGCAAATGGATTTCAATTACTGTATGTGCTTTGTGCCTGTTAAAAAGACATCACCCACGTACACTGAACAGTGGCTTTCACTTATAACAAAAGCATTAAATAGAGGAAGTGAGAGAGAGTGCGTGCATACTGTAGCAGACAAGATGAAGGGAAGGACTCTAAATCACCCTCATCAGAACAACTATTAAGGATTGTTTTTTCTGGTTGCATGATTGGGCATGCAAATTCTTTAAGATTTTAAGTCAACTGTGAAAACTTCCTTTTTTTTATAAATCTTATTCTTTTTTAGGAGGGTTGGTGTGTGCTACAGACCGCTATAAGTGGGTCCTCTGAGGTAAGAACAAGCTTATTTTTGAATTACTTTTCGGTCTAAAACATTTCCTCTATCATATTGCCTAATTTAAGATGTCATTTCTCAAGGTTTTACAATGTCTGTCTATAGAGAAAGTTGAGTTTCGATTTCTAAAGAAGCCTTTCACTTGAATGAGAAAATGTATTCTATTACTAGCGATTTGAATTCATCTTTCTCCAGGAAAAAGTTGTCTTTTTGTATCCACAAGAACTGTATACAGTGGCATTTGTATGTGATATGTAGTGACTATACAGTATACACAGTGTATGGAACCATTAAAGCACATTTATGTTTGACAATAATACATTATAAGTTTTGGTGGGGTCAATGATCAAATCTGTAGAATAAAGGCATTGCACTGCTTGTACTCTAAATATATTGTGTGTGGTGTATTATGGGTCTACTTACAGGGCTGGTAATGCAGACAATAGTGATTTAAACAAACAGCTGAAGTAAAATAAAAACAATTATGTTCGTCCACGTCATAATTTATATACTAAAGGAAAAAGAAACCTGTAATCTAAAGCCTGAAAATCTAATGAATCAAAAAATAAATGTTTGCTTTGGGCTTTGCTGTATCAAGACACAATAATTACAGCTACACTGGCATTTGCAACAGAACATTTAGCCTCAATATGCAATTATGTTTCTTTGAATTCTTTTTTACTAAAACAAAACGACAAGTTCCGCTAGTTGTGTGACAAAAATTTATTGGTCTGCAATGGTTCAGAATTTCTTTAACCACAAGTACACAACCATCTTGAAATGAGGAGGAAAGCACAGAATACTCAAATCAAAAACTAAAAAATCAAAACTATCAAATAAAGAAAAAAAGAGGAAGAAGAAAAATATTTAGACTGGCTGATTTGCATTTAAATTTTTCATCTAATTGGCTGACGGTCTTCAAACTATCTGGCAACAAGGCTAGTTTACAGTGATAAAACGGCCTCCGTGGTGTTACGCTCTGCAGTTGTGATATGATGTATACATTCATGTACACATAGACTTTTTTGTTCTGTTTTTGTTTTAGATATCAAGCTGTAATCTTGCAAGAAAATGAATGCTCAGACAGTCGGGTGGTTAATATTTCTGGCCCTAATAAAAAGTAGGAATTTTATTATTCAACTCTGATAACAATGTTTGCTTTTTAATATACAAGTTTTGCATTAAACTCATGTATCTTACCTGACTTTTTCCACTTGTGTTTTCACCACCACAGAATTGTCCTGTGGCAAAGGAATCCCATTTGAACTACAGAGCAAAGTTGAGGCTAAAGAGGGGTCATGTGTTGAAATAAGATGCAACATCAAAAACAAAGTTTCTGATGTTGATGGTGCATACTGGTTTTGGATGAAAAATGCAACTTGGTCTGACAATGATTATCGTGGCACTATTATTTACAGTAATGGTACCTCACAACATCCTGTCAGTCCAGACTTTGCAAAAAGAGTAAGCTATATCGGTTCTCCATCTTCAGAATGGAAGTCTCCATATTCATCAAAGCCACTATGCAGTATTTTGATCTGTGACTTGAAAAAAATCGACAGTGGAAACTATTCTTTGAGATATGTAGGATCTGATAAATGGTTCACCAGAGAAGAGGCGATCCTCACAGTTGACGGCAAGTAAAAAGATCAGAAGACACTGTACATAAATTGTGTCATGCAAACATTTAGAAATTTGTCTGGAGGCAGAAATGATCTGATTGGTTGAGTTAAGATTCAATTGGAGATAAGAAAAAAAAGATATAATATTTGGAGAAATTGTAGTGTTATATGAGAATAAACACATAATGTCTAGAAAAAGAGACTAAGAGTATACAGGCATGCTGTATTTAGGCTAAGTGGTGCTTTGAGCTGAATGCTTACACCTTTTAGTTTAGTGTGTTAACATTTACCAATTACCAGTAAACACGAACTACAACTGGGGTTGATGGGAATGTCATAGTTTTAACTAAATATTTTCTAATCTTAAATATTGGACATACATATAAAAATGTATATATAGTTCTGTTAATATTTTGCAACATTGCGTATTCTGTAAAGTAACCATTACATTTCTGCTGACATCTTTATTTCATTTTTTCAGAAAATCCATGCCTGGTTGTTTTTGAGACACCACCTGTAGTAAAGGAAAATGAGAAAATAACACTGAGATGCAATACTTCGAGTGCATGTCCTTCAAATCCAAAAATTGAAGGTTTGCTCTCAGTGCAGCTCTCAGAAGCTCCACAAAACAATGGAGAACATAAAAGCACCACAGTCCACTTTACAGCCAACTGGAAGGATGATGGGAAGGAGGTTTTATGCCAAACACAAGATAACACAGATAAATATATGGTTCGGAATATCAGTCTAATCATAGAATGTAAGTTCATAAATGTGGAGGGTATATTTATGTCATGTCAACTATTACAGTGATCATATTTACTACAACGTTATATACATTTACTATATAAAGGAACAATCCATAATCCAACTGTAAATTAAGGGTCATTCCTGCATAAAAAATCAAAACACAAGTCTGGAGCCCTCTCAAAGTGATTGACAGGTCTTCAGTCAAAGTTCTTCATGTTTGGTGATGCTGTGAAATGTTTAATATCAGTAACATTTAGTAGTAAAAACACGCCTATAATTTGTAATCTTTTGAAAAAGAACACTTGAATGAATGTTGATGCTACAACTTCAAAAGTAGCAAGTAGCATTACTCAGTTATGTGCTTTTACTAGTAATAAAGAAGTAAAGTACTGTAAATGAAGTACATTTTCGGTAGCTGTTACTTTACATTTATATTTAGAAATCAAGCAGCGGAGTTAGGTAGTGGAGCTGCAACATAAAAGGTTATTTAAGTATCTCAAAAACAGTCTGAGTTAGTTTTACAATTGCAGTTTTAATTTGCTAAACTCATTTGTGATAGCACTTTAAGACTGCTCAATACTTGCAAAATTGTTCAGCATATTTATAGACAACCCTTTACAAGGTCTAAAATCAAACATGACTGAATTCTTGTGAATATTTGACCTGCAATCCACCTATGCCGGCTGTATGCAGTCTGATTTCTCTCCAATTCATTGACACAGATGCTCCTAAAGACACAAGCGATGAGAGGAGCTCTATAAATGTCACAGAAGGACAATCTTTACCTCTCACATGCTCAATCAACGGACGTCCTAAGCCCACCTATACCTGGTTTCAAAATAATTCAATTCAGTTGGTTAACAAGTCACACACGATGATGATAACATCAGCTAAGGATTCACAGAGTGGAGAATACCATTGTGAAGCTAAAAACAAGCATGGGGAAACAAAATCAAACCCAGTCCTTATTAACGTTGTATGTGAGTATGTTTTTACTTGAATGATATTAATGCAGTGCGTATGTGATTTTCACTGGTTTTACGTTGTAATAATACTGCTGTAGTGCTTTATTCTTTATGGATTGTATTTTTTGAATCAACTTAAGGAAATCTTCTGTTTCAGACGCCCCTGATGTTAAGATAGAGATGACTTCACCAAAGTCTACAATCAGACAAGGAGATAAAATTATTTTAACATGTAACGTGAAGAGAAGCAAACCACCACCAAACAGTTACGCTTGGTTTAAAGATGACAGACAAATTGACATATTGGGAAAAACGTATAATGTTCAGAGGATCGAACCTGAGAATAGTGGCACCTACACATGTGTGGCGAATAACACTGTGGGTACTGGAAAATCACAGCCATTTCAAATTAAGGTTGAATGTAAGTTTCACAGCCCCTTGCAGTGTATGTCTGTCAAAAAGAGTGCACCACCATTGAAAGCATACTGAAAGATATTCTTTTCTTCCAGACGGGCCACGGAAGACGAACATTTCAGTCCCCCATCATACAGGAGTGAAAGTTGGTCACTCCCTCACATTCACCTGTGACACTGATGCCAATCCTGTCCCGCACAAGTACTCCTGGTACGGTTACAACAAAAATAAACAGATTTACGCCTCACAGTGGACATCCCAGACAACTACTGACAACAGCCTCCATTTGGAGAGTGTACAAAGGGCAGATGAATTATGTTACATCTGCAACGCCACCAACAACATCGATACAGGGGAGGATAGTCGGCTGTTATGCATACCAGTACTTTGTAAGTGATTGTTATGCTGACAATGTTCTATAATATTAATGATTCTTTAACACTTCCATCAAGTTGAGTATCAGAAAGATCAGCACTTACACCTGACTGATTCAGTCAACAAACAAGCACTTAATAATTGCCTTTCCTTGGCTATTTAAGTTTTCAAAGCAGTTTGTCTTCATGTTCATGGCTGTAATATCATGCTACATGTTCAAAATGAATTAATCCTCCTGAAAATCAAGCACACAGCTGCTTCCTCTCCACAGATCCTCCCACCAACATCACGCTGTCTATGGATACTGAGGTCAGGGAAGGTCAGCCCATCACCATCAAATGCACTGTTGAAAGTTTCCCACCGTCAATGCTCACCTTGAAAAAGACTTCCACATCGAGTCCTCAGTCTTCAGAATGGGTTATTACTGCTGAGCTGTCAGCTGATTTGTCCCACACATTTAATGTAACTTCAACCCACGCAGGCTCTTACACCTGCCACGCCGAAAACAGCGAAGGAACACAAACAAGCACAGAAAGGAAGTTGGTGGTGAAATGTGAGTGATTCAGCGGTGTATTATCTTTTAATTGTCTGAACATGAAAGAAATCACATGTACACAAAACTTTCCATTACGTTTTTCTGTAGTTTATTTCAAATGGCAAAAGCAGACTTTTACCATCTATTCTTCTTGAAATTAAGTCATTTTGATTACATGTCCAGTCTCTTAGTTCATGAGTGGTTCTCATTGAATCATAAAAATCATAAAATTATTCGTAGAATGTATCTACATGTATTACCTGTACTTGAGTATTTTCATTTTCAGCTATTCCGCTACATTTATTTGACATACTGTATTGTGACTTTGAGACAGTGATGGAAGAAGTATTCAGATCCTTTACTTAAGTAAAACTACCAAAACAGCAATGTAAAAATATTCCATTACAAGTAAAAGTCCTACATGAATAATCCTATTTAAGTTAAAGTACATAAGTATTAGCAGCAAAATGTACTTAAAGTATTAACGTAAAGCAGTGATTTGGTCCCTCTGACTGATATATTATTATATATGACATGATCAGATTATTTATACTGAAGCATCAGTGTGTAGGCAGCATGTTACTGTTGTTGCTGCTGGAGGTGGAGCTATTTTGATCGTGTACTTTATATACAGTTAGCTGGTTTAGTCTAGTTTGTTGAGACAATATCACCTTGCAATATACTGCAATCTAGTCTGGCCTCAAAAATAACCACAAGATTTGAATCCCCTTGTCTCTCATTTGCTGGGTTATTTTGTGTTAGAATGCATTATATTTTACAGGTATTCAAGTTGTTATGTCTACCTGTCTTTGTTTATAGTTTACTCCCTTTATGTACAAAGACTTACCTTGCATGGGCCCCTCTGACTAAACAGAAATATATCTTATATGTGTATAATCACATCAGGTTAATTAAGGTGCAGATGACAATCAGTTATTAAATGTTTGGGATCATAATATTGATTATTACAAAAGTCATCATGACTGACAGAAAATGTTTATATCTGACTCTTTTCTTTTTACTATATTTTGTGTAAATGCAGATGCTCCCCAAGATGTGGCCATAAGAGCTCAACCTAATCTTGTTGTGAATGAAAATAAGTCGTTGACGCTGGTCTGCAACGCCCAGTCCTACCCACCAGTGACCTCTACCACCTGGATGATTGATGGGAAGGAAGCCATCGTGAATACAGCTAAATCTTTCACTCTAAAGTCTGTCACTCCCTCTGACAGCGGACTGTACAGCTGCAAAGCCAGTAATGAAATTGGATCTAGACAATCAAAGCCAGTTGAGGTTCAAGTCAAGTGTGAGTAGACTGATGCACTCATTAAAGTGTATAATAATAATAATTGAATATACTGTAAATATTTGTGAGGCCAAAATGTTACTGTACAGGAGTCTCTAGATTTATTTTTGTATTTACCTCCAAAACAGATAAGAAAAAGTTTACATACAAACATTTTAATTTACATACACTGTATACACTCTAATGAAAAAAGTCTCATCAGAACAGTTAAACTTTAACATTTTGTCATTAAAGATTTAGCATACTTTTGCTGCCTTTAAGAGACATCACAACTTGCATTTGCAATCACGGTGCACAATCAGCAAGATAGCTATTACCACTGGGAAAGTGTCAATGATACTTATTTTGTTGGGCTCTGATGTTGGAGGTGAAGCGTGGAAGTTTTGCGCCTTCAAACATGAATTAAATAATTCTGCCATTGCACAAAAAAGCAGCTGTGTGCTCTTTGTTTTCAAAAATAAAAATACAAGCCACCATAAAGACAACTTGATACAGGTTCTTATTTTTTAAATTTCAGACAAAAAAAACAAGATTTACAAGCAGTGATTGAAGCCACTGAATGTATTTTTTTTTAAAGGTGTTTATAGCATCTTTTAAATAAGTCTGATGGTGCAGTTCTTGTAGAAAGACGAGACATCCTGGTGATGATTGGTGAGATCTATTTCAGTCCACCCATCTGTGTCACTAGGTCTAACCAATGGGGTGTAAGAGGCTGAGTGCATTGCTGCCTGCCACTGGGGGGTGCCAAAGTCATATTTTCAAATTCTACACATAGTGGCTTTAATGGCAGGGACTTTAATATTGTATTTTGTGAGTTCATCTATGCACAGTGAGATATTAAGTGAATAATTTTGAATTAAATCTGTTTCTCCCAAATTTCCTTAGATGCTCCAAAACACACAAACATCACAAAAGTAGTAGAGCAGCAGCTGACTAACGGTACGCGTGTTGTGATGTTGACCTGCAGCAGTCACTGTTATCCCCCAGTCAAACAATATGAATGGTACATGAAGATGGATGGTAACTCTAAAGACAAAAGAGTGTCATCCAGACAGAGCTACAGAGTGTTCTCAAACCAACCGGGAGTCTACTACTGCATCGCAGAAAATGAAATAGGTCGAAAAATGTCTGATCCATATGAGCTGTTTCTTGACGGTGAGTGAATTTCAAGGCCATGTATAATTTTAGGCATGAAGGAAAACACTGCATGATGAAGAATGGAAATGAGTTATAACTATATGTGTACTGTTTATAACCCTTTTGCTTTCCTAAGGGAGAAAGGATGAGGATTTACTGATGGCCAGTCTTCATCAGATTTCCAAAACATTTTTTTCTTCAAATAAAATCATGGCAGTTTGAAACTATACTACTTCTACATCTCTGAATCTACAGTATACTAATGCTCTCTCTCTTCCACAGGTGTCTTGAAAAAGGTTTTGATCTTCAGTTTTGGTTGTCTGCTCATTATTATTATTATTATTATTGCCTTTATCTACAGGTAAAGTATGAATAAGTCAGGTTTTTGATTTAAAAAAAAAAAAAAACCCTCACAGAAATGTAATTCGTATGTATAACCAGAGTTGTGTATCGTTATGATTTCAGATGCAGGAGGAACAAATCAATTCAACAAGGAACCTCGAACAGACTGCCCTGGTGGACCTGTTTCAGTTTTTTGGTGATGACTCATTTGTGCAACGTTTCTTCCTTTACTTTATTGAACAGATCAAGACAAAAATTATCTATCTTTAAGCGTGTATGTGTTAACCCATTCAGGCCTGCTGGAACAGCAACAGGAGGAGGAATCTGACGAGCGAGCCTGGCTTGGCTGAACCTTCCAGGAGTAGAGATGACCTCTTGCCATACCAGCCACGCCGTCCAAAGACCCAACCACCCCAGCCTCGTCCAGACACAACGTAAGACAGCAGCCCCACACACACATACACACACACTGTCCCCACCCAGGACAAGGGACACTCTGTAGGAAAGAGGGCCAGATGGGCTGCTGCCCTTGGTGTAGTCAAAGCATCTATTGAAGATCCTGGCTCAATGAGAGTCTGCCCATTCGTTTATTATAGTCAGTCACTGATTATGCATGTTTTTATTCTTATTGTTGTTGTTGTTATTCTGCAGTGCTGCATCCAACATCAACAGTGTTTACTGTGCTGTAAATCTGCCCAGAAAACAGGTGAGTCAAGCAATTCAAAGTAAGTTTAACAACACCCACATTAAGAAAACAGTAAGTGAAAAAAAATCCCGTTTTAGGAAGTAAAAATTATATTGTCTATTATTAAAAGGTGCAATCTTTTTCAAAAGAAAATAACTCTGATGATGTCTTCAGGAGCATTGCAGCTGGCTACTTCAAATTTGTTACAGAAAGCCTGTGTTGGAAACATGAGTATGAAAGACATGGGCATTTACCAGCTAGGGAGGGTCTATTGAAAGATGCTATTGCTATCTATACAAATAAAGTTATTATTATTGAGTTATATTATGGAAACTGTAGGAACCAGTGTTTATGGAGATTAACTAAGTCTAGGGACTAAAAGTCAGGATATCAGAGCCTCTGCTGCACCGCTTCTGACCATTCTTTTTTCATGAAGTCCTCCAATGTTGTTTACCTTTGACATGACAGAGGTTCTTTCCTAAAGGCAGACACATAAAACACTGTACAACTGTATAACTAACTATTCAACTAACTTTTCAGTTATGTTTTATTGAGCAAAGGCCCAGTGTATCCCAGGCTTCCTCCAACCTACATATAAATATTTTGGGTTTAAATATACTGCAAAGGCTAAAATTTAGAATCAAGTAACAACTAACATTTAATTTTAACTGACAACTTTTGAACATGATATTGAATATGATATATACAATACCATTCATAAGTTTGGACACACCTTCCCATTCACCTGAATGAGAGAGTGGCGAAACTCTTGAATGCTGTATCTTGTTAATACAAGATAGCCTATTAATTTGTATGCAAGATATAAAAAAAAAAATAAAAAATCTTTTAGGACTCTGACAGACCCACACAATTTCAACTTAAACATCACTTTAAAAATAATAGTAGCATTTGCCAGACCACTGTGCAAACATCTGCATTGGCCACTGCATTACTTTAGACGAGCAGATGTCTCTTTGACTGATCAAGCTGTTGCTTTGCCTGCTGTGCTGTAGCTGTGTCTTCACAGTTTGTCTTGTCAATAGTTGTCTGTCAGAACAATAATCATTGCATATTCAGTATTGTAGAGCCATGAATCACCGGATGCTTGCAGCAGAATCCATTTTAAGGCATGAATGAACTGATTCAGTTGCTTCTGTACATTTACTGGTGCCCTCTGTCTGCATCTGCTCAGGGTCCCTCAGCACAAAAGCCAAACAGAAATGGACATGCGGACGATGATATCCTCAACTATGCTTCTTTGCAGTTTGGAAATAAGCAAATGTGAGAATTTTTGTTGATTTAATTTATTTTGTTTTTTTAAGTTTTGCATGTAATACCAGGACATGAAAGCTATTATAACATGACAAATTGTATGATATTTTTTTCTAATAACAGACAGTCAAAAATGGAACAGGACACATATGCTATGGTATCCAAGCCAAAGCCACCCCAAAAGGTCAGCCATCCATGAAGCACATTTATTTAATGTTTATAATGTTTATGAGTTTATAACATTATAGCATTAATTTTGGCTAATGTTTTACATTCTGGCCCGTGACATACAGCATAACTATTCCCAACTTACAGTATAATTTCCTTGCCGTTTGGGAGGAATTTAAAGAGAACTTATAGTGTAAGTATTTTTAACCACCAAGTATTTATTCTGTTATTACAGGGTACAGTATGACCTTTATTGAGCAATAAAGCTGGGAGTTTTGGGGAAGATGGGGTAATGAGTTCTGTAGCACTCAATAAATCTGAGTACAGTAAGCAGAATTTTTATGATGAGGTTTCTACAGTAAATACGGCTGAACTGTAAACAAGGACCAAAATACACTGTAAATTGGGAATAATTATGCTGCACATTGCAGGCCGTAATCTAAAGCAGCACCTCATTTCATTTAATGTCTAATGTTAATATATGATGTTTGTTATAGTCAATGATTACAATAAAGCTACTTTTTTGAAAACTAGAAAAGAAGTAGGATGATGTTTTCTGTTTAGAAAGACAATGAGTTAATCAAGGAAAACACCTCCAAGTCCTAATACCAATAAAATGAGTCTTTTATATTCATTTTGCTGTTCATTAAATCCAGATACTGTCAGAAATTATAGCACCAACAATCTTGTGACACTCTCTGCTATCGTCCTAGAATGAACAAGAAACGATGGAGCCATATGAGAACATACAGCAAATGCAGCGTACGGCACATGCAGCCAAAGCTCCAGATCCACTAAACTATGACTCAGACACCAGTGAGGATGAAGTAGAGCTCAACTATTCACAGGTGACCTTTACCCCAAAGCTGGGACATCAGAGAGACAGCACAGACTCCAGCACCTCTGACGAGGAATATGAGACTCAGTACTCCGAGGTCAAACTCTGAGTACAGATACAGAATAAATCCATTACATATACTTATACTTACATGTACATATACTTATCTTAAAGGTATAGCCAGTTGTGCCAGAGCTATCCTGAATCATGGTCATAATCAAATCATCAGGGTTTGTTTATTAATTTAGGGTTTATTAGTCTACTATATTGTTCTTTTTTACTCCTAAAATATCATTTTTATGCTTTCATCACTTTTGTCATTTTTTTGCTTTCTTTTTTATATTTGAAATTTTTATTGTCACCTTTAAGAAAAACAGAAACAAAATCATTCTTTGTGGCAATACACACAAGTGACCTTTTATGAAAACATAAATATTAAGATTTGAAAGAAAAGTAAGAAAAGAAAAGAAACAATATACCAATCAATATATCATACATCATGTCTGAAACAACCTGAGACATATTAGCTCTGTTTATTACATTGTAAATTAATGTGCGTCGGACTTTTGGGATGTGTGTGTTTTACCTCTCTGCTTTCATCGACATGAGGTGTATTAGTGTGCAGTAGCAAGTGACAGAGGGGACAAAAGGGTTATGAATCCAAATCCTCATCTAAAATATAGATATGAGTTGATTAACATATTTTTGGCAAAACTCCTAAAGTGTAAATATTTTAAACAAGCTGTGTGTGGACAAATGTACATTAACATTTATTGACTTTACTTTGTGTTTGGGAACGTGCTCCAGAATGACATGGCTGTAATGTTGTAAAGCTGCAATCATTTTTTAAGGCTCATTTATGAAATATGAATAAATTGCTTTGACTTCCACTTTTGTGTAAATACCAACTCAAATGCAGGACAAATGGCTTCCTTTTTTATAATCAAGCTCAAATATATAATTATGTCTATTAAAGTTACAATGAATAAACACATATAAAGTTTACCAATAAAGTTTTTTGATATATATGACTGTCTACCTGCTTTTTCACTATGCACGCTTTTCAACAATAAAGTAACAAATAGACTATTAGACAAAAGTTAGCATTTAAGTATTAAACATGTACAGACATAATACATGTGTCGTCATTTATCCACAGTACAATGCTGAAGAATAATGCTTGTGAGTTTAAAATTAGGAGGGAACATTTATTGTTATGGTTGATTGTGAGGAGGTTAAAGTTTCATCCCCAGCATGCAGATTAGTGCTGACATCTGCAATGTAAGGTAATTACTTGTTTTCTGCTTTGCTAGACATTTTTTCAGTAAAGAGACACAAGAAAGATTAACAGAAAAGTTACAATGACAACAGTTGAGAGCTGAAATTGAAGCCACAAATGTGTGACATCACTTATCCTCACTTTAAATAAAGTTGCCTACAACGCAGGCTTTAAGAGGCCGTTCTCAGCCGGGCCGTCACTGACAGATGAACACAAGTGAGATATAGCAAAGTCCAGTAGCTGTGGGAGCCCAGAATATCATTTCACTAAAGTTAAGCCATAAACTCACCACTGACCTGTCCTATGAGACTTTCCCTTGTCCAAAATCAGTGTCTGAAATTGTTCTTTCACCCTTTGCCTCTCCTCCGTTGCTCCCTTTAGAGTGCAGGTGAATCTCAGCGTACTCAGCAGTCTTGGAGGCGAGGCCTCTGATCTCCCCCTCCACAAGCTTACTGTCTGACTTGGCCTGGAGTTTAGTAAAGTCGACATCGGCATAGAGTAGTGGGTCTTCCTTTACTCCTCCTCCTCCCTCTATGATGGCTTTATTGACATAAATTACATCCACTTGTGAAGAGTTGGTCTATGGGAAAACAAGAGCAATTTGCTTCAGGAAAAAGAGAAGAAGAGATAACATTTCTCTCTCTACCCAATTAGACCTGATTAGATAGATTGGCAGTCATGTTGTGTTGCATTGCTGACATCTGCTCCACTGTTAAAAGACACTCCAACATTCTGGGAAAAAGGCTTGTTTGCTTGTTCAAAGTAGAGCGTGCACAAACCAAATTCCAAATAATGGTTATATCTTACAGTTACAAACTATTTATGTTGTTTGCAAAGATGTAAAATCAGTGCCCCAGCTCACTATGAGAAATGAGTGGAGGCAGTGTAATGCACTGCTTCCATAATTTAGCAAAAACGGTATTTGGAACATGCTAAGCGTTACGTTAATGTTACATACACCTCTCGAGCTTACGGGGGCATTTTCATTTTAACATTTTCAGAGTTCTTGGAGGACAGATTTTTTTCAGTTTTGACAGAGCGAGCCTTGAAGTTTCCTCTCACTTCTAGTCATTGCTAAGCTAAACTCACCAAGACCTATTTCTGTCCTGGACACACAGAGATGACAATATTCTCATCCAACAGCAGGTTTAATCCCAAAAAGCAAATTTCTTGAGATGTTTAATTGGTCCATCACATTAAATGCTTTTGGTACTGTACTTGTGGGACGTGTGAAGGGTCCTGTTGTTATGCATCTATAAGCTTTCACCTTCATACACATACAGTATGTGTGCAAGGACATAAACTCACCTCATTAGTAACTAAAATGTCTGAAGTGTCCACCAGTTCGTTGTCGGGTGAGAGGCTGCCTTTCCTGTTCCTTCTGTAGGACCAACACAAAATGTCATTGTTATATTTACAGTAACAGAATTAAAGACACATAGAGCTTTGCTTTGAATAATGATCTGTGTCTGATATGGATTCCACAGAAAGTTCAACTACTTAATCAAAATACTTAAATTTACATCTACTACTCCCTCTACCACATTAAAAAAAGAAGAAAAAAAAAAAGAAGAAGAAAAGTTCATTTCAAAAGTTGAAGATGAAGAACACCACACATGCCTAAGTTTCATATTGGACCACGATTGGTTATTAGCTGTGAAATCACAAAATCATTCATGATTCTGATATACTTTTTAAACTGTCCATTTTGAGAGTGACAATAGAAGTGCAATATTAAATTATTGGAGTACTGTTATAAACTCAGATTTAAGGTGAGCACAGGGAAACTTTCCTCTTCAGCAAATGAATGTAAAAACACCCTTCTAGTGTCTCTGTACACACATCATTCTGCACAGTGAAGCTTAAACATCCAACTGCTGCAAAAGTAAAAATAAGCAAAACACATTTGTGAGTGGTGGGAGGCTTTTAAATCCCTTATGTCATGGTCATATTTAGCAATGATCAGTGGTAGGCATGGTTGCTAATTGATGTTTGATTGCCAACCTGGGTTTACCTCCAACCGCAGTGTCAAGGTCTGACTCTTTTCCATTTTTCAACCTGTTTTCAAAATGTCCTGTTGTTAACAGTGATGGTAGTTAGTTTATGTCCCTCACCTGCAAAAGAATAGCAGCAGCGGAGCACACAACAGCAGCATCCCCAGCGCTCCCAAAGCAGATCCAATCAGCAGAGACACAGTATGGATGCCTGAAAAGCCACAACAATATATTATGATCAGTATTACTAAAAGAGCCAAATTATGATTAAGAAAAGCCAAATATATAAATGCATACCTAGCTGGGTTTCACTGGAGGACACATTGAATGCAAAACTATCAGAGCCCAGTGAGTTGATGCTGACACAGACCAGAGAGGGCATGTCTTCATCCACACGGTACAGGGTGATGACACTCCTCATGTCCATGCTCCCCAGGGACACTTCTCTGATTGGCAGGTCTGCTGAGTGATTGACAGGCTCCCCAGCCAATTCCCAAACCAGGGAGGGAGACGGGTTTCCTTGGCTGTCACAGGCACATCGGACCTGGGATAAAATCTTGACACATTGGGAGGAAGGTAGGATCTCTGGAGCAACTGAGGAGGAGAGGAGCAGGTATTTGGCTGTTTGTGTATACTTTGCCAAGCTTCTTGGAATAAATAAAGGCTTACAGTTAATTTTAAAAAAAGATAAATGAATCTCACATGTGACATCCATCTTGACAGGCTCAGAATATTCAGCTCCATGGACATTCAGAGCTTCACAGTAATACTGATCCTCTGAAAGTTTGGTAACATTGAAGGTGAAGTCTTGCTCAGACCCCACCATCTCCTTTTCACTTCCTGCCACTCTGTACCAGGTGAAGTTCGTTGCCACTGGATTGGCGATGCTTATGCAGGTCAGAGTCACAGAGCTGCTGTCTTGCGCCGGACCAGAGGGGTCAGCCAAAACTGAGGTGTTCTTGGGGGGATCTGAAAGAAATAGTATTCATGTATTTCTGTGTCCAAGGTTATTTTGCCTATTTATAGGTTTAACAGACATACCGATTCATAAATTTTTATTTGGTGTGTTCAGTTTTTTTTTTAACTTTGTTAAGTCTTTTTTTTTTTTTTTTTTTTTTTTTTTTTTTAGGCTGGAATGAAAAAAAATTGAGCACCCATTTAGGGCAGTCTCTCAGCAGCACAAAAGCAGATTTACAATAAACTAAAAACAACCAGATGTGACAAAAATTTGAAATATCTTTGAAGAGAACATGAGGTTAACATGAAGTTTTCTCAACTGCTTTTTCCAATGTCATGACTGAGCTTTGAGCTCCTTAAAGTGCATGGAAAAAAACGGAAATTGTTCAGTGACAACTAGGCAAACTGTGATATGATTGAAAGCTCAGAAACAGCTACAAAATAGACTGTTTCCAGGTCAAGAATAATTTGATTCACCACATACTTGATTTGCCCTCGTACTGAGAAAGAAAATACAAATAAATATTTTGTGCCTTTCAACAGTTGTGTGAAATTTCAGTAAAATTAAGTCATTGCCTGACTGACAATTTGTATAAATAAATAAATTGTATAATGTTAGACACTATAAAGGTTTACTAATAATAATACTTTTAAAGTCTAAATTCAATTAATTTTCAAATATAAGTTGTCTTTTCAGTAAACTGAGACAACCCAATCATTTTCTGTGGTTGGAAATGATGTCTTAATAGGGACACACACCAAACAAAACATCTACACATAAATTAACACACTGGAACACATGTGGACATACAACAGAGCTCAGTCGTGATGGACCACTGATATAGAAAAAATTTTGAGGTTGTCACGCAACATGACAATGGGTTACTGTCCACGTTCCAGACACTCTAGTGTTGCCCTGTGACTGAGTCTTGGCCCCAGATCATGTTTGGGTGCCCACAGCTGGACAAAATATACAGTAGAGCCATATTCAGTGTATGACCACATTGGAAACATACAGTTTTGTTGTCATGGGTGCTAATCAATGTCATTTTTGTATTAAAGTAACTTACATTGAATGTCCAGCTGGATCGTTGCTGAGGTTTCTTCTCCCAGGTCATTTTTTGCTTCACAGTGGTAGTCACCATTGTGGCTCAGGTCGACACCGTCTATAACCAGGAACGGTCCAGGCTCCTTATCCTCCTCCTCATCTTTATACCAGGTGTAGTTGGTCACAGGTGGGTTGGCACGGCTGCTGCAGAACAGAGTAATAGAGCTGCCCTCCACTATTGGACCAGGAGGGTTGACGATTACTGATGTTTCCTTCGGAGAAACTAGAAAAACAAACACAAGTGTGGGTTCAGTCCATGTTGCTGGCCATTATATGTCATTTGTCTTTCTGTATCTCTCTGACTTACATTGTACATCTATTAGAGTGATGGATGAGTTCTGGGCTCCATATCTGTTACTGGCTGTGCAGTAAAATTGACTGTCGACTTCTGAGACTGTAGATGAAAGCCACTTCTTAAAACCCACAGCTGTCACCTGATCGCCATCCACTTTATACCAGGTGAAGCTGTCTACAGCTGGGTTTGCATCAGTGTTGCAGGTCAGAGTCACCAAGCTACCCTCTTTCACAGGACCAGAGTAATTGACTGATGTGTTATATGGAGCATCTGGAAGAGAATTTTGGTCAGGTAAGGTGTTTCTCACTTTAAGTCATCAAGTCTGCATTTGTAAATGTTTAACAAACTGCATGTGAGGGTTTTGGTTGAGATACTCTGCAGTAGTAGACAAACTGTCTATTTGAGGGGTCTTTCTGTTTCTGTTTAAATAAAGAGCTATACAAAAAAGACAAAGCAAGTTATGCTTTGTGAAGTGAAGTGAAGGATAAACACCACACAAATGGATTTTTCACAACCGAGAGCAGCAAACTAAGAGTTGCTTTTTATGGGTGCCTTACTACCATACTTTAAAGAACTAATAAATGATTAACATTAATAAAACTGGCAACTTTGAAATCCTTTGTAACATATGCCTAATTAGAAAGTCGTAATAACATGTCAGATTACATAAAATTAAATGACATGATGTGATCTGAAACAAAACACAACAGCACGACATGAACAAGACATGAAAATGCCAGAAACATACTCACAAAAAACATGGAGGGTCAAACTTCTTTCATACAAAAGGTCACCGTTGCCATCCTGTCGGTTGTAGAGCGCAGCGCAGGAGATCTTCTGTCCATTGTGGAGGTAAGAGGCAGTGAAGTTCATAACAGAGGCCATAGAATTAATTTCCATATATTCCTCTGTGTCACCTATACTGGGTGTCCATGTCAGAGCTGGAGGCAGAGTGGGACAGGGAGCTGCAGCTGAGCAGTTCAACCTCACCAGAGTCCCTTCTTCTACTTCCAGTTTGGATGGAGTTATGGTAGGTCTGGGCAGTGAATCTGAGGAGTAAAACAGTGAGAAAATGGTAAGAGTAAGTCAAAAATGCCAAACAAATGTGGCTTTACATGTGCAACAGTAAAAGGACATAACAGTCACCTTGAATATTAATAAGGACACTCGTGTGAAAGTTGAACTTCAGTGTGTTGTCACACTGTAGTCTGAAGTAATAGTTGTCATAATGGTTCGATGGCATGTTGTTGAAGATGGTAGTGCAGTCCTTATTGCGCAGGATCCCTGTTAGGTTTCCTTGCAGGATGTTTAAGCTGGCACTTGTTCCAGTGAGGCTGGAATCAAACACCTGCGTTTTGCTCCAGCTGCCTCTCTTCCATATGGCTTTACATGAATCATCCAGGTATGTATCATATTGTGAGGGCAACTTGAAACTGCAGGGGATGATTACACAGGATCCACTCAGTCCCAGTACAGTCTGAGGCATGAAGGCTGCCCAGTTTTGACATAAGCTACCTGAGGTGGAAGATTAATAATTACACAAAAATCAAGTATTCCTTTAAGTAGTAAATATCACAAATGACTGTTTTAAAAGACGGATTCACAATTTTTCAAGTCTGTCCAAAAACAATATTCAGGTGCCCGAATCAACACTGAAACATGTTTTTCTTGCTGTAATCATTCCTCCTCTTCCTACAATGTAAGTGTTGGGGAACAAAATCCATAACCTTCCTCTCTTGCAAAAGTGTATTTAAAAGTTTATTCGAAGCTAATATGAATAAAAATTAGTCAAATAAAGTCAGTATCTTTCAAAGTTACTGTCTTTTTAGTGGCAAATTACTTCTTTTTGTTATGATCCTTCCATTGCAGCTGAACAGGAAAAAACTGTCCATCGAGACACAAATACAGATTTTTTTTTACCAGAAAGACTGTAACTGCCACTTTATTTGGCTAACTCAGACGGCTGGAGCACTTTATTATCTTATACATTTTTGCTCAAAACAAGGACTGTGATTTGAAAAATTGTGAAAAAATCCTTTAAAATTCAGCAAAAACACATAGAAAACAATAAAATTAAAGAAAAAACCAAACCATCCAAAAACCACACCAAAAAGTAAATATTAAGACCAAAAAAATGCAGAATAGCCTACCTTGAAGAAGACAGCACATGAGGAATACCGTAACAGCACCTGTCATGCTTTTCTGTTGGGTTGATAATCCTACAGAGAGGCGCAATATATAGGTCACCAGCCAGGATAATAAAGTAATTCCCAGTGTTGTTGAAAGTAAAATAAAGGAGGGATGCACTGTTCCAACTTTTTCAGTCCTGGTACTGATACCTGGGCTTTGGATATCAGCCAACACTGAGTAATAATCTGATACCAGTGTTTAATTAATAAACTCTATGCCTCACTGTGTGGAAGAGACTGGGATCATTCTTTTATGTGTAAGGCAACATCAGGCTTGACTTAAACATTTCTTTCCTGACTTTGTAAAACAAAATGTAACAAATAGATACATAGATATAAATTTACTGAATTGTTTTTTTATTAAAATAATGGTATTTAAATACCAGATCAGCCCATTGTCACTGATACCTGATCTAGCTATCCAGCTATACGAGTCAGTATCAGACCGATATCTTGATATCAGTATTGGTAGTATCGGTCCATCTCTAAAATAAAGCCATAAAATTGTATTTACAATAAAATTATTTTGTCAAAATGTCAAGAGTTACAGTATACACTGTACAAAATTGTCATTTTAACATTATTGCATTAAAAACTCTAAGTTCCCCAATTTAGCATTTAAGTTTACAAACATTTAATAAATTATTTATAACGCACTACAGTGTAGTTAAACACAGATATAAGGAGATTTTAAGTGTATATTAAAGTATAGTATTTGTCAGCAATAACATATAACTTTTGACATATTTTTATTACTATTACATCTCTCTTTTACTGTATTATCATTCATTATCTGTTCATACACCAGCCTCCATGAACAGTACGGGTCATACAGAAGTTGTTGACAAATAAATCAATAAACACTTACTGTATATCTACAAACAACTACATTAATGTTTTATAAACCATTTATTAAATGCTTGTATGCTGCTTATGAACACTAAACACGGGGACTTAAAGTACTGTTACAACATTAACTTATAGTGTAGTATGATAATATTGTGACTGTTCTTACTACTAAAAGGGGGGAATAATGTGCACAGATAAAAACTCATCATTGTATTATGTTATTACTACACCTATAAAACTGCTGTTACATTGAAAATATTCTATGATAATGAAGCCATAGTATTTCCATCTTTCACACCAACTCATTTTCACTACAACCAATTTTTTTGCATTTGTTTTGCAAAACAGTATTCTGGAAAGTAACAGAGGCTACAACTGTCAGAACAATGACACAGATTAAATTAAAAGCACGAATATGCACAAGAGGTGAAAATGAGTAAAAGTATGCATCCTGGAAAGTTATGAATACTTAACTATGTGAACAATATTTTTAACATTGTTTTCAAGGAGAGTGCATAATCGGATGTGTTTGCATTGGACCTTAATAAGTTTGTGACAAAGTATTTATTTCTACATATAGTTATGTAAAAAGTTAAGTAAAAAGATCTAATGAATTAATGAACAGGATGAGTCAATTATATGATAACATTTTACAGCCACCATTTGAGTTTTCTGAAAATATAGCCTTACCTTAAAGTCAATAGTGATGTTCAGCATAGAGTGTCTTTATTTTCTGGAAAAAGAGCATATTTTATATTTAAAAACAAACACCTCACTTAATTTTACAGTAATACGATATATACTGATAACTAATTAAATGTTTTTGAAATTGATGAAGGAGCAAATAAAGGTTTTACCAGCATTGAGGGGTCAGTGGTAATAATCCAACAACTGAGTCATGTCAGACTGGTGGTGTGTCGTGATGGCACACTAAGCTGTTGTAAGATTGGTCTGGGGGGGTGGCACTCTGCACAACAACAGGGTGTTGATTCTCACTTCATACTGATGCAAGTCTCTTCAGTTATTTTCTGATGGAATCACACTATATGAATTATAAATACAATAAATAATACTTAAACCCAAGCAGAATTTGATAATAAAATACAAATGTGTGTTATTCATATTTTTTGGAGGGAATATAAGATATGAACATATGATGACCCCTGTTTGCTGTGCAGTTTACCTGGTTGTCTGCTTTGTTTTGCAGGTGATCATTAGCATATCCACCCTGGCTGCTGCTCCAGCTCTCCCCTCTTCCCCACAGATGCATTTTTGATTTATTTATGTTGCTTTATTCCTTATTTTTGCTTTTATGTACCGTACAACAACCCGACACACACTGTCCACTCATACGCACTATACTACTGATTATACTGATACCCACACCTCATATAAGAAATAGTTAGTTAGTTAGTTAGTTTAATTTGACTAAATAAATGATCTCCTGTTAAACACTGACATGGCGTGTTTCCCTTTTGTCATGGCCACTTGAGCCAGGTAATAACAAATAAGTTGAACAAAGGACTTACAGTAGTACTGTGCATTCATTTAGTGTTTGTTTCAAGCACTAAGCTAAATTATTTGCATATTTGACTAAACTAGACAACAGGGCTTTCAAGGGACTCTCCATAACCTGTTGTTCCCCTTCTCCTTTTCACAAAGTTAGGTTATAAAAAAAAGGCAATAAATGAAAAGTGCAGAGCAAGAATTACCTTTGAAGTTCTTCCCTACATGTTACACCCTGTGCTATCTCTGTGTTATGGGTATATGAATACCTAGAGGTCTCTGTGGAGTGGCAGTGTGGTAGGTTTTAGCTCAGCGGTCAGCGCAGTCGTCAACGATCTGGGAGTTCGAGAGATCAATTTGAGACCCGTTGTGGGGACTTTCTTCATAAGCTTGTTCATTCATGAACACTTACTGTGTCACTTAATAAAAAATGTAATAAAAAACAAAAACAGCATTTGAAGCCTATTTACACTTTTATTCAAATACAAATACAAATAATTTTGCTACCTCAACAAAAAGAGATACAAATACAAATACTGGGCTTTCTGCACATCCCTACCTCCTACAAAGTGGCCTACAGAGTGGCTCAGTGTAAAAAGCTGCACTCCGGCTGAGGAATTAATACTTCCTTCCACTATTAATATGGTTTCAACTACGATTGATGAAGCAACAGCAAGCAAACTAAAGGTTATTCCTCTGTCAAATAATACTATCGCAAGGCACATTTATGACATGTCATAAGATATAGAGGAGCAGCTTAATGACAAGATTCAAGACAAATATACCAGCTGCTGATTTCAGCAACTGGTTCAACCAGGCAACTAGTTCACCACCATTGACCTGAAAGATGATTATTTTAATGTCGAGGTGGTGCCGAAACACAGGAAGTTTCTGCGTTTTGCCTTCCAGGAGATAGCCTACGAGTACAACGGGCTAACATTTGGCTACTCCTTGGCTACCCACACGTTCAGCAAGTGTGTGGACGCAGTGCTGCAGCCACTGCACGACCAGGGCGTGAGGGTCTTCTTTTATCTAGACAACCTCATTGTCATGGCCAGGTCCAAATAATGGGTCATTTTTCACACAGCCAATTTTGTGCTGTACCTAACCTTACCCAATTAGGTATCACCATCAACTGGAGCAAGAGCACCCCCCAACCACGCCAGCAGGCGGAATATTTAGGAGTTGTGCTCAACTCGATCAGATTGCAGGCTGCTCTGTCAGAACCCAGGTGAACCCTGAGAGCCATCCATGTTCTGGGTCTGGAGAACAGGGGGACTGACCTCATGTCGAGGGGTGGCCCCCTGGCAGATGAGTGGGTTTGGAACCATTTTGGGAAAGCGGAAGTGGACCTTTTCACTTGTTGAAACAACACCTACTGCCCATTCTGGTTCTCCCTGACGCTAGGAGACGCATTTGTACACGCACCATGGCCAAAGAGGCTGCTTTATGCCTTCCCCCATCTTCATCTCATTACTCTGCTACTGCAGAGAGTGAGACAAGAGCAGCTGCCAGTCATCCTGATAGCCCCAGACCGCCGTTGGATGCCGTGGTATGCAGAGATGACCCAGATGTTGGCAGCCCAGCCCTGGGCCATCTCCAAAGTATAGGAGGCCATGTCCCAGGAGGCGGGCTCGATAGGCGTGCTGCCCATGTTGGGCCAACCTCTCCAGGGTTGGCTCTTGAGAGGGACAGGCTGATGCAGGCTGGACTGTCTGTACAGGTGGTACAGACCATCCAAGTAAGAACAAAATTAGAACGTGCATGCTGCTGTATCCCCTTTAATGCTTCCACTCTAAAAGTGACTTGTTCTTTTAGTTTTTTCAAAAGAAGTTGCAGTTCTGTATTAAATACGATGTTTCAAATAAATTCTATAGGAGTTTTCAAGCAAAGGACATATCTGACAGTGTGTTTATGTGGGTGCATGTAGGTGGGGGAGTTTGTATGTCCAGCTAAAGAAACCACTCTTTGCAGGGCCTTGCAGTCGTGTTCAGTGCTGTTTCCATACCAGGCAATGATGTTCCCCATCAGGACACTCTTGATGGTGCAGGAGTAGACATTCCTCAATATTGGAGGGGATACCTGGAATTTATACATAACAAAGTAGAAAAAAAACAAGGTAATTTAACCTTAGTTTAACCTTAGTTTTTATGTGTTGTCATCAGTGGAAAAACGGTGTGAAAAAAGGTAAATAAAGCCTACATGGGCAATAACATTAACTTAAGAGTTCATAGGTTTCAAGTGGTCAAGTGGCTCTGTGGTTTAAGCTTCAGTAAGATTTGTATTCATTATCAGTAAGAAACTCAAAAGAGCAGGACATTACCTTCATTTACTACACGTAACAGGCTCCTCAATTGGTTCAGATAAATGTATTTTACAACTTACTGTGCAATTACATTTGGTACGTTTGGTCATTTTTTTGGTCTTTCAAGTGACCAACATTCATCATCTTTTTAACAAGAAGAAATGTTTGTATAAATAGAAAATCTCCCTATTAGCTCATTATCAAACCGGTGTTGTACTGTGTACACTGTATTACAGTGAAATAGTCGATAATGTTCAGATGCAAACGAAGCAGTAACAGAAATTAGATATGTTGGAGAGAGTGTGGATCATCACTCACATATTTTTTGGAAATGTCAGAAATTATGGGAAATAATATGTAAAGTGCTACAATAAATACTAGAAATTGTATGGTACTTTATCTCATCTCAACAGATACGTGGTTAAAATAATAATAGCAACACAGGAACCGTGGCATGAAACTGTTGAAATATTGTTAAAACTGATATATCTTGAAAATAGAAGAGGCACAACTGGCCAGGAAAAGAAAAAAAAATTGACATAACGATCAACATCGGAATGAAGCTACAAATGAATCCATAATCTGACTGCATAAATGATGGGAAAATTGTAAATGTACTTCTCAACCTGTTTTTTCTGTAGGTGTTATTTAATGTTGCAAATCTCTTGCCGATAAAGAGATTTCCAAAATTAATAAAGTTGAAAAAAATAATAATAATGAGAGACCCAACTAAAGCAAACTTTTTATGAATAAACATTTAATAGTGCATTCATAACAGTGTATGCCTTCCTTTATTTGCACATCAAACCCATATAAATTTCCAAATAACTTAATTCATGAAAAATTACAAGTACAATCTGTATTTCCTGAAAACAAAGATGCAGGATGCGGACATATTAGTGGGAACACCTGACAATATAAAGCAATCTGATGCAAAATGCAGCTCAAAAAATTATCACAGAGGTTCACTGATAGACAGTCTAACAAATATATATTTATTGCGGGCTGTCATATTGGACTGCTTTATATTGTACAGGTGTTGCTATCCCTGTTGTAGTGGGTTGTAGTAGTATATACTAGTCCTGTAATGCTGGACTGTGACCAGCAGGGGGAGGTCAACCTCAAAGAGTAAAACCTTCCAGTAACAGCAGGCTGGTGCGTAAAGCTGCCTGTGGTTTGCAGCTGGTTCAGCCAGCGGTGAACCTCTGCCGCCACTGAAGCATCACTCTTTCAGTAACAGTTTCCTCCACTGTGATCGAGCACATCTGTTCGGCACCTCGAACCACTGTACCTCTGTGTCTCACGCACGTTGTCCACAGATTCATGAGTCCAGGTACAAAATGAGCCCCTGAGGTGGATCTAAGCCAAACCCGCCCATCAGTGAGGGCGGAAAAATGACTCAACGCATTTATAGCCTGCTCAGTAGCTTCACTCGAGGGTTTTATAGTCACATATGAGAGGTCAATAACGGCTGTGCTCATCTGTTGCCGTGACGATGACATCCATCCAAATCCTCATAGATATTGCATTGGTAGCCACCAGGAAGAAAAGACGGTCGTATGTCTTCACACAGAACGTCAGACTGGGCCGCGGAGACTGTAGAAAAGAAGCAGACAGTAATAATGTGATAAGTCTTGATAAAGATAAGGAAGCTTTTTGACATGACTGAAGGGTTTTACCATTATGGTAATTGATTTGTTCAAGATATCTCTTATCTCACTGTAGGGATTTAAATTCCTCCCACTCCAAAACTTATTAAAAACACCAATTTTCAGCAAACCCACACTGAAATTACATTTTTAAATAACCGTAAGCTACCACAAAATTTCAGTTAGAATAGTTCATTTGAAGCACTTTTAGCGTTACTCTTTTGAGTCTTTACTTTCCTGAGAAGAACAACAGGCTTTTGTTGCTTCAGTTTGAAAGAATTCTTTGTTGTTTTTCATTGCAATGCCACATCCAAAATTATTTTTGAGGACAAACTACAGTATGTATTTCTCAGTCTGTATAAGCATACGTATTGAATTAGATAAGACTGATAATTGGATGTTTTATACAACTTAAATTAACACCAAAGTTAAGAATGTAACATTTTATGCATAATCAAGTGTCCTGAAGGCAAATTATTTTGTTGTTTTACTTGAGCAATTATGAATAGTCTTCACGTTTCATGATGACATAATATAAATAACAGGGTTTCCCATGGTGTAACTGTAAACCTATGGTGTCATATGACACTTGTTCAAGCACTGAGACCTGCCAGCAGCAAATAAAGCTCTACTTAACAGTTCTAGTGTTACTTAGTGTTACTTACATCTGCAATTATCTTAGATGTTAAATCAAAGGCAGGATACCTCTGTGATTATTTCAAATTGCAGAGGTCGTCTGTGTCTTAAATACTGTGCAAATCTATTAATCTGTTACAATTGAACCAGTTGGAGAAGGAACAAGATCAAATCAGTAAACTTTATGTAATGGGAAACCACCACAAAATCTGTGGCTAGTACATTCTCAAATCACATGAGGTCACAAGATAATTGCAGTTAAGTTTAGTGATTTAACCTCCAAATACACACACATTAAAAAAAAAAAAAAGATTTAAGTGGGGGCCCTCTAGGATGCTTCCTGAGTTGATATCATTATCTTTAACTTGTCTCCATGCAGTGCAGGCTTGTTTGTATCTGCATATTTTGACCACTTTTATTGTTGATTGAATTTTCAACGCTTTTATTCGTAATATTTGTGCTTCCAACTTTTTGCCTGCCCAGCGACTACAGATGAAAATTAGCCTTTCTGGCTAACTCTGGCATATTTTCAGAAATGTTATTAATATGCACTGTCCCTGTCAAATAAAGTAATAAAATAAACAAAAATAAAAAAATAAAATAAAACAATATGCTTGAAGTGGCTATAATCAATATTTTTTATAATAACAATTTATCAAATGACTCTGTAGCTCCCCTAAGCTTTACAGAACTTTATAGTGAGTTTCAGCTCATTGCTGTTCAGCTTTAACTTTACTGTTTTGGTTCACTCTCACAGCTCTCACAGCTTCGTTTTCAGCTGCAGCAGGCAGCTGTTTTCAGAAAAAAAGCTCTAAAAACTCATTGTCCACTACCTGCTCAGCACCAAACAGCAAACAGGCACAGTTAATGACTAGCTGGTGAACATAGTGGAGTATTTAGCAGCTAGAGCCAAACATTTCCCTCGGAAGTTGGTAAAGATCAAAAACAGAGCTAAAGGAGAGTGGACTTACATTCACCATAATGTTGCTCCATAACTGCATAATGCGTAAATAAGCAGCTGTTTGATAACAAGTTCAATATATAATCTTAAAAGGTGACGATAATGTCAATGTTGTGTTCACAACTTGTTTCTGCTGGCACCCATCAATTTTTTTTGGATAGATTATTGGGATTAATAAATAGGCTACACTGGCCTGTACAGGCTCTTTTCACCATGACAAAGGGCTTATAGCCTGAAGTTCAGTTTTAATTGTATTTCTTGAAGTTTTTCCCTGTGGATGTGAAGTCCAGCACTTTGGCACAAACTCAGTGTGTTCTGTAAATAAACTGTGTACTATATAAGGACTCACAGAAGTGGCTGTTCGTAGATGGTCGTAATAAACTTCCTCTATGGCCTGGAAGTAGATGACTCCCTTTAACTTCCTTTCATCACAATCTGCAACAAAGGAAGAGAAAAGTTTTAAAAAAAAAAGGACTTGATTAAACTATCGGAAGTCTTACAAGTTTTTAGTATTCTGCCATTCTATTAGGAATTAAAAATACTTTCCGAGTTCTATTTCTTTCAATAAGAAACAATAAACATCTTTACAAAACACCCTTTAGTGCATTAGTGTGACACAAAGACAGTCTTCATTCATGCAAATACAACCCCAAACATTTACACCACTCTCCCAGCCCGTCTAACCTGTATAGTAAGCTAGCCGTCTGTGGTCCATGTCAAACAGGAACCATCTCTTCTTCCAGGTCTTGACCCTCCCCCCTCGTTTGGTCAGGAAGCCTGCACAGCGTCGAGACGTCAGCCGCAGGTCTGTGCAGCCAGCCACCCCATGACCCAGAGACTCCACATGGGCCCGGAGGTCAAAGTTCGGAGAGAGGAAGAGGGGCAGGCTGCGCTGTTGAGGAGACAAACAAGAGTTTAAAAGAGTTACTTCATTTTATTCCCTGTGATAAGAAGTTAGTCTTCAGATTTATAAAAGGATAGGACTACAGTAGTTTATCCAGTGGGTGTTTTTAAAGGGAGATCTATAAATTTGATCGGGTTTTGTGAGATCATGTTATCAGGAATGTCTACTTGGCCTAAATTGACCTGTTATGCTTTTGTACATGTAGGCCTACCTAAATTTGTACATAAACGTGTGTCTGCTAAATATTTCCCAAACTCATAGAACCGCATTGACAGTATGAAGAATATTAGTCCTAATGTGCCCCCAATCATATTCAAACCTGGTTTTGGATATTACGATATTCATATTCATGTATTTACAATTAAGTGTCCAAAAAATTGACAGATGTCATTTAATATTTTTGCGGGTCCAGAGGCTTTTAAGGGTTACAGGTAGTGTTTAAATACAGAAAAACAGGTAGGTATGCAAATGATGCCCACACAACGTTTGTTATTTTCATTAACTTCTCTTACAAAATTACACAAAAAACTACATTCTACTAAACATGACCAAATCTGAAGTATATTTTCATCAAAAACACAATCCAAAAAAGTGTGAAAATTCAAGCTACTTTCTAGATTTCATTGATACCTGAGGGGAGTTTGGGGGAGAACTGGCCTTTGGCTGCTCCTGTGGTTCTGGCTCTGGCTTGTGTGGAGTCTCTGGCTCTTGTGGTTCTGTTCTGGAGGAGTTGAGCTCTCTCTGTCTTCTCTCCTCCAACAACAACCTCCGTCGTTCTTCCTGGGTGCACATATGTATCACATAAAATAATTTGCTGAAATCAATACGTACCCTGAGACATTTCCCTTTCTTGTTGGAGACTGAAAATTTTTTTAGCCATATGACTGTAAATTTTAGACAGTCTTGACATTTGCCAATGCTGCAAACATGCATTACAAACATTCACACATCTGCTTGCTGTTTTCTTGAACCATCGTGTGCGAGCTGAGTGGGTGTCAAATGATCAGACAGCCATGCCTAACGCAGTGTGTCGCTGGTGATTAGAGGTGCCAGCTAGTGTTTCCCGCAGCAGGTGACTCACCCTCTCTCTGAGCAGCCTCTCTTTCTCTGCCTTGGCTTCTCTCAGTTTCTTCTCAATCTCCACAAGATCCAACAGGCACGGGCTACGAAAAGAAGAGGAGTTATATTCACCACTGCTGGAATCAGAGTCACTGTACTGACCAAACACAATAAAGATTAAGATATGAACATGCCAATGAGAATCAGTCATTTACACAGACATTTAATGCTTAGGAAATTAGCACATTAGCTGCATTTACTTTCACCAAATTGAAGCCAGTATTACAAAATATACAGTATTATGGATCAGTTACAGCGGAGTGGGTGTCAAATGATGTTATAACGTGTTAAATATTTTTTTAAAAATGTTATGTTAAATGTTATGCAAATGTTAAAACAAAAAAATACAGTTAGAAGTTAGTTTGTCAGCTATGAAAGGAGGCCTGTTGATCAATACTTTGATATGCAACTTCTCAATGCAAATAACAGAGTTAAAAAGAGGCAAAATCATTTGTCCAAGACTGCAAAACTCAAAATTCAACATATGCAACATTGACGTTTTACATGACACTGTACGCAATGTTAATTATATGTTAAACATTCACATGGACAGTGCAATGCATGTACCTGAACATCTTGAAATTTTCTGTGCAACAGCTATACAAATGTTTTATTTGTTACTGTTTGTACTCTTATGTTTTTACACCCAACCTCATCTAATACTGCTGTGTAAACCCTGCATTCATTATGCAATGTAAACTGTTAATGACTAGCTTTGCACCCACCCTATTAATACACTACACTTAGCTATCACTGCTGCTGTGTGTTAGATTACTGATAAAGACACTGAATGTGTCTTTTACAGTGGTAGTTGTGGCCATCATTCCTATCAGTAATAATAACACTATGCTTGTCAAGTTAGTGGCTAAGACCTGGGAAAGTGTCAACCATGGCAAAAAAAACCCAATGGGGAAAGAAACATGCCAGGTCCAAAAATCACACGGGTTTTTGAAAAAACTTTTATCCAAACTTATATTGAAAGGTAAAACGAAGGTGAACGGTAAAACTATTGCCTAAAGTATTCACTGTTTGACTTACTGTGCCTCATTTATGTGCACACAGTTGTTACTGGCAAATTGGGTGCACTTACTTTTGGTTTTACCACCAAATAAAGTGGTTTAGTTCATCTATTTAAACTTAACCTGTCTGATCCTCTGACCGCTCATGTTTTCTTGCCCCGTCACTGCATTCCCAGATCTCAGCAGTTACTTTGGTGAGTACAGTGTTACCATAACCAGAGAGAAATGATGGGCAAATTTAGATTTAATTAGGGCTGCAAATAACGATTATTCTCATCATCGATTAATCTGGTGATTGTATTTCGATTAATTGATTCATAGTTTGCTCTGTGAAATGAAAAAAGTGCCCATCACAGCTTCTCAGTGACCAAAGTAATGTAAGGTGACCAAAAGTCCAAAATATATATATTCAGTTTCCTATTATATGCTGTAAGACAACAAGAAGCAGCAAATCCTGTCATTTGAGATGCTGGAACCTGAGAATGTGTGACATTTTTCACTATTTTTGCTTAAAAAAACGACTGAAATTAGTCATCGATATATCAATATAATCAATATAATTAAAATAAACTGGAATTATCCTTGTCTTGGTAACTGCAGCTTACATAAAAAGTGATCATAACAATGGTCTTCTAAAATGAAATCTTTCACACACTCCAGAATTATCCATTCTTTGAGCCAAGGTATAAACTACAGTATATGAATTACATTCCTTCCCTTTCTGTTCCATGTAATGTTTCAGTTCTTGAATTAAAGCACATTCAAAAGCCTGTCTTTACTTCACTCTAAAAATAAAAATAAGTGTTTATCAAATGAACTGTAAAGCAACTGACCTGGCAGCGCGAGAGCTTGTTGCACTGTTGCATGGAGTGAGGAGCCCGCCGCTGCTGTTGGTCCCAGGTCTGTGCCGGCTGCTGTGCCCGTTGCTGAGTCTATGGGAGGGGAGGGGGGAAGTGAAAGCCTCTGGGGTCTGGCTGTCTGGGACCGTCCTCACCAACCCTGAGAGAGGAAGGAGATAGAGCAAGACACATGAGAACAACATGCGTAAACAATAGCTTTATATAAGATGTAGTGTGAGAGAAATCATGCAAGTGGTGGCGGCGTATCAAGATGTTAAAATCACACTATATCAAGGATTTTCAGTTACAGCATGAATGAGCAGCGAAAGTATGGAAAAGGTCATATAGGAGAGGCACAAAACACCTGGCAAGACTTGACATGACCTTGTAAATCTGGCTACTTTGATGTTTGGTGACAGATAGGTGTGTTAGATTACTGCTGAGGAGATTTTAGGCATAAGTATACGGGAGCTCCTCTGGCTCTGACCTCCTCCTTCTGTACAGGTTAATCCAGTTTTCTCCCAGCGTATTAACAACGTGCTGATTCTACCGACACACCTTTGATTTGACTAAAAGGGAGAGAACTGAACAAACACTTAGACAAAATGAGGGCATGAGTGCAGAGAGAGAGTGTTTATTGTCCTATATCATAGTGCTCTCAGCTTAAGCAATCAAGAGCACAATAGAAAATCGAGGGCAGATAAAAGCTTACCCTGCGCTGAGAGCGGCCTGTCGTTGAGTTTGTTGTTGCGATGCGAGCTCCGTCTTCTGGGCAAACTGGCGGATTCTTTGCATGGTTCCTACAAGGAAAAAAGAAACAGTGGAAGTGTGTTACAATAAGTACAATCTGTGCGATAATGATTTCTACTGAATCACTGTCATCTCACTTTTAAACTAGAGCTAAAAGCAAATAATCGATTAATCTTTTAGCCTAATGTCTGAGATTTCATCTGAATCTATTTTGGCAATTGATTAATCGTTTTCAAGTCACAAATGCCAAACAATTGCTGCTTCCAGCATCTCAAACGTAAATATTTGCTGGTTCTCTCATCCTTCTGTGATATCAAACTGAGTATCTTTGCGTTTTGGACTGTATTTGAAAACTTTTTCTGACATTTTATAAATTAAGCAAGTGATCATTTAATCAAGGTTGTTGATACACGCCGTATCCATGGTGACCTACTGCATACCTGAGGAGGCTTGTGAACGGTCAGAGGGGAAAGTGACATCATGCAGGGGGCCGAGCTGGTGATGTTCAACCAATCCGTGAGCGGTTTCTTCTCTTTGAGAACCTGTAAGGCAAGATTAAATTTTGTTTGAAAGTTATCTGTAAAGAAAACTGGCTGCGAGGTACAAAGACTGACAGTTTACATGAACTGGAGCAGGTGGGAAGATCACAAACACATACATGGCAATTGACAGAGCTGCTGCGTTACACATACCACAGCTGGCTGAGAATGAAAACTTGTCTCCACCTCCAAGAGGGGATTGTAATGAGTTAAAAAATTATCATTGCTTCACTATCTTTCCCCTCTAACCCTCCCTCCCTGCTTGACTCACAGACACATGAGCAATTCAGTCGCCGCATGCAGTGCACTCTTTAACCCTTGTCTGTATCTTTCCTTACTCTACTCTAGTATATATCTATATATGTATTTGCCCACAAGGAATTTGTGGACAATGAAGGTTTAAAAGCTTTTACACATCAGTTACTGATCTTTTTGTGTGTTTTTTTTTGTGATTTAGTGGATATCTAAGAGTAAAGTTCTTCCTGCTTTCTGTTTAAAGACCCATTCAGATGAATTTTTCCTAAACTACAGGTTTTTTTTTTCCTCTCAGATACAACAAGATCTCACCATTTAGGTTTACAACACATCTGTCAGAGGTAAACCACATCGTCATATTGTAGTCATACACACTTGGTCATGTTGTCTGACACTCTCTCCTCCTCTGTACTGCCACTCCCTTCTGCCCTCCCTCCAGCTGTCTCTCTATTCTCTCATTTAGAAGAGCTGATGAACTCAACATTAAGGCAGTTTTCTGACAAATACAATTTTAACGCTCGTCAGCCATGCAGATCAATTTGAGTGCATTTTTTTTTAGCTTACCGCTCGCTGCAAGGATGTGAAACTTCTCCCAGCTTCTCTCCCTCTCACTCATCCAAACACACTCTCTCACTCACATGTGCACACACATTCACAAGCCCAGCACCCTCCCCCACGATACTTACTCCTCCCTCTATCCCTTCCTCACCCTCCCTCCGGCTGGAGTCAAGCTATCTCTCTCTCTCTCTCTCTCTCTCACACTCTCTTTCCCTCCCTCTCTCCATGTCTGATTTGCTTTTTCCTTGTCCAGATCTTGTCTCCTTCTCATTTTCAATGGTGCCATCCTAAGTCTGATCAAAGGCAAACCACTGGCTATGTGATAAAGTCACAGTATGGTTTAATTAGTGACTGAGTAAATCAAATACTAGCAAGTATTCAAAATAAACATTGATAACACATGTAAGATGTCCTCAAAATTTTAGAAGAAGAAAACAGTCATAGGACATTTTTCTATGTTCTATATCAAGGAGAAATGAGAAGGAAAAGTCTGTATCTGAAATCAGTATATAGGCCCTACTACTCACTATACAGGGAATTCTATGTAGAAGACTACATAGTGCATCAGCAAAATCTTGGACACTTTTCAGGTCATTAGGTAGCTCAGTGCACAGGGGAAAAAAAGGAAATTGCCATTTTTTCCTGTGTGCGCAATGCATTATGGTATATATATCTTGGTTAGTAACAAGTCATTACTATTTATGTTGCACTGTGGGATAATTTAAAAATCCCCTCCAGACATGTTTGAAGACATATATGAATACTCTGCTTTGGATAATAATTTACATCTGACATAAACACACAAAAAAAGTTCAATTACCTAGTTAGACATTCTTAATATGACAGCTACTCCTTATTGAAAAATACAGAATCTATGAATATAGATTATTTGAAAGTTTTATCTGCTGGACACAATATGTCTTCTAGTTTACTGAAAAGTCCATTTTCAGTGTATGTACACTGGAGACTTGGAGTGTCTACATCACAGTTGTGTAAGTTGCATACTGAACTTTGACTGGCTCCAAACTAGCTGTGATGTCACAAACCGTGCTCATAGGTACACACCTTAACCTGAGATTAAAAGGTAAAATTCAGCAGATGAATTTTCAAAACAGCCTTCTAGTGTCTCTGTACACACACTATTCTGTATATTCACCTGAAGTAATTTTGAGTGCAGGGGGACTTTAACTTTGCTATGCAGGGTATAATAACTACTACTAAACATTACAAAATGGAAAACACACTAAGAACAACTTCAGACACACCTTTAGCTAAGTACTAATAATGCTAGATATTGTTGTATCACTTTCTGTAAATTAGCTTGTTAGCACCGTTGATCAAGGCAACATAATTACAGTTACTGCAGCTTGATAAACCTGCTTTAGTTGATTTTTTTTTGCAACTTGAGGCAGTGTAACAAGCTGTAAACAGAACATTGTCATGTTATCATCTTTTAGAGTTGATATGGCAAACATGTTAGCAACCAGTTAGCCATTTACTCATCCAGCAGACCTGTAGGAATATTAGCATTCATGTGGAGATGTGTTTCTGGCCACCTGGAAAATGTAAGTTCAATATTTACTCGTCTTTTAGCTCTGTTTTGCACTTCACCAATGAGAAAAATATCTAGCTATTTAGCTGCTAAATGCTCCATCATGTTAATCAGCTAGTTTACCAGCTATTCGCTAACCTTGTCTGTCTGCTGTTTGGCGCTGAGTAGTACAGTAAAGTTGCAGGATGCAAAACCAAAACAGTGAGCTAAAAGATGCTAAAATGCTCCATACCCCTAAGGGGAACTGCAGACTCAGGTTTGTCACTACAAGTGACCTCTCATATTACAGGTAATCATTCTTTCCATTATTAATATGAAAATATCAATTAGTGAAGCTTTACCACAGCTGATCCAGGTAAGATAATCAGCTGGGATGGGTTATTTTGTTTGCCAAATGTGTATAGCAGTTAGTACACTTGCACTCTTAAAAATGGGTTCTCAAACTCTACCTACAGATGTATGATTTAACCAGAGAGATTATTCAAAGTACCTCCAAAACATCTATCTGAGAAATGTTAAGCTGTGTCAAAAATCCCTCACATCATTCAATATTCCCTATATAATAGACACTCAAAAGTTTACTCTAGATGTTGCAGGAAACTGAGATTCTGTTTAGTAGTAACATGTAAATTATCATCATTTTGCGACATCACTGACGGTGTTGCATTACTGTAAATTTATCTTAGGTGAAGCGACACTACATACTTTTTTTGTTCCATGGGAACTTTGTGAATGCAGAATATAGTAGTGTTATTACAGTAGCGTAGTACAGAATTCAGATGCTCAAGTAAAATGACAGAAAGTCAATACACAGTAGTAGAGGTAGCAAATAGTTATAGCCGGTGCCTTCTGTAAGATGCGTTGGATCCCTACTTTTAGTAAAACTCATATACTGCTTCCAACACACACATCAAATATCAAAAACAGGCTAATAAACAACTACAATAAAATATTACTGATTATTATTAAATAGTAGTAGTGGTAGATTAATTTAAACATCCACAATAGCATAAATCCCTCTTACTGTTTGATGTTGAGTATGTACAAGTTCTCTCTTCTCTTTCCTCAAGGCGGTCAGCTCCCTCTCCTTCTCCCTCTCCATCTCCTTCAGCTGTTTATCTAACTGCTGGACTCGCTCCTGAAAATTCAGAACATAATTTCTTTCAGTGTGGAAGGCTATATGGTTTCTTCTCCTCAAAAGAAATGTCACGTGCTGTGGCTGATTCATGTGGCCAGCCTGAGTTTACTTAATCTTTCCATTATGCTGTGATGTAATATTGGATAAATATCCCTGATGTGATGCTGTGTGCATTGTGTGAGTGGATGCAGAACAACGAGCAGAGTTGATCTCTTCGGTCAACATACAATGCAAATCAAACATCCATTTTGCAAGTTAATGAGCCGCACGAGGGAGACACGCGATAGCAGAGCTGAGAGTGTAACACAAAGTAATGATGGACTGATATAAAGTCAGCAAATGTCACAGTGTGAGAAAAGAGACGTGTGAGACAGAAAGTGAGAGACAGGGGCTATAGAGATGAGCTGTCATCTGCAGCGAGGCCACAGTGCAGCTGAGTCAACTACCATCCATCTCACACAATCCCTCTCTTCATCCCTCACTCTGCACTCCTCCTCTTCCTACATACTCCAGCTAATTGAGGAACAATTCTATATCATTGTCATCATTTATGTTTTGTCCATATTCATACGCTCTTGTGGAATCTGGCCTGTGAAATGGTTCCCATGTCAGAATGTAAACAAAGACCACATGTCCAACAATTTCATAATTATCATTTATCCATGACTGTCATGAGTCAAAATTTTCCAAATCCCCTCATGTGTTTTATCTTTCCATCTCCTCCACTGTTGTGTCTCTTCTTCTGCTTTCCTTCTGTCTTGCTCTTTCCTTTCACTCTCATGGTGGCCTCTGATGTAATTAACTAGCTAGCTGTACAGAAGTCATGTGACAGGATCAGGGTGATGCTGATGTGTGTGAGGTAAAGAGTTCATTCTCGTGTCACCATTAGATGGGGTGGTGAGAGGAAGGAGGGCAAGCCTTAACCTGCACTGACAACCATGGACTGTGACAGGAGAGGAGAGTGAGAGAGTGTACTCTACATGTGTACATGTGTGTACTGTAACTCCATCCGAATAAGCCATCTAATGTGGTAGTAAGTGCTTTAAGGCCAATAAGCGAAAAACCAATATTTTTACTGCTTTGGTGATCAATGCCAACAACTCTGTGATTACTGTAGGAGGAGCTCAGATTTGTGGCTTTAAAGTTCACTTTCTGGTCTGCCCTTTTCTTATTTTAACTCTCAGAAGAAGGAAATGAGTTCCACCAAACTCCCAATAGAAGTATGGTGCTAAACTCTCATCAAGAAAAGAAAAAAAACCTTCTTAATTCAAACAAAAAAGCAGCTTCAGTAAAGGCCTCTGTTGGACTGATGCCCTGATGAATTATCTTACTGTTTACAGTCATGAAAATATGACTTTACTTTGCACTGTATGCGTGTCCAAATGGTGGACAAAATAACAGGAACTGTTTACAGTGTACAATAATCAAGAACACATGTCTCTGATACAGTCTAAACAAACACTGAACATTGAAAGCTTCACTTATGTAGATTTTTTTTTTTTTGTATTTCATTACATTGCGGGGTGTTCCTGTTATTTTGTCTACCTGCTCTCGCTCTATATAAAAGTCTGACACGTCTGTATTGAATGGAAGTTTGTGTGAAGGTTAATCCTACGTCAGTGTGCAAGGGTTTACACTGACTCGAACCACATGACATGCAGATAAGCTGCAAACCTGTGTAACACGTCAGAGGCAGCTGTGAAATTCTCTGAAAAATTCCTCCCGTGTCACGTTGTTTACCTGTGCTGTGTTGACCACGTGCTGTTGACATGAGATTTCCTTCTCCATCTCCCCTTCTTTCTCTCCCTCCTTCTCTTTGTCCGCCACGCTCTCGTCCTCCTCATCGATGCCGCTCTCGCGCTCCAGAACTCGAAACTCCCAGTCCTCAAAGGCCCGAACCGCCGCCTCCATCACCTCTTTCTCCTGCATTAAAGACAGAAACATCTTTAGTCTAATCTAATCAGTTTTTAGCATCCTTTGTTTTAACTGTCAGTGCTCAGTTCTAAAATGCTGTAAATCCATAATAGATAAGAGTTAACACCTCATTTGCAGTTGCAGTGAATTATTAGAAGATTGTATGCATTACAGTAAATTAACATACAATAAATATACAGTAGTATTTGTTTGTTAGGTATACAGTCGCCTCAAGTTCTTCCACACAGGGTGTTTACTGCATTTTCTGTTCTTGGATTCTGGTCAGCACCACTTGACATGTTATTAGTTCTTTACCCAGTTTGTTATTCAACCTCTCTCTAAACTCATTTTACTCATTCACTCACTGTAAATACATTTCTGAAAGACAGACTTCAGTTACCTTTATTTTTGTTTAATTTTGTGTAAAGTTCTGTGCAATTTTCTTTGGAAATAGTGATAATCTCAATATGCCACACCTCCATTTGTTGGAGTTGGTTCCTTTGATAACTCAACCACTATTATAAAAAAAAAACTGAATCCTTTCTCAAGATAACATTTTGTCAGTAGTGTATACATTTTTGTATAAAAGAACATATAGAATAGTTTTCAAAGGGAGCTAAGACATGTGCATGTATGTAAAAACAGCGCAAGTGCAGGTCAAAGTAAAAACTTGTGCAGCCTCATTGTTTCATAATTGGGATACCTGCTCTCTTGTTCTTGTGCAGTATTTATTTAAGTTCTATGTTTGTGTGGTTTTCTCTGTGAAGCAATCTGTGACAAACCTGTTTTTTAAAGCTCCCTTAAGTCACAATCTGCTGCTGGACTGTTCTAAACCATTCATTAAACGCTGCTTTTGAAACAAGGCTGTCTCACATCTTGTCCTGTCACATTCACAAGAAACAATACACATCCTACTGTATGTACTATGTGTGTGAGTGTCTGTGGAAGTTTCTGACACATTGACACATCAGGTCAAACAGGTACTGAACAATAACACAGTCAGTCTGTCAATAACATGCATCTGAGACACACTGTCATCAAGTATCAGTTGCAGTTTTTTTCTTTCTTTCATTTGGACAGATGCCATCAAGATGTGATCAGTTATTTAATTTTCATTCTTATCTTATTCAGTTAACAAGTTCAGCAAGATTAGATAGTCAAAGTTTCAATTGTCTGCAAAAAAAAAAAAAAAAATCACAGTAACCTACAAAAAAACAATATATTCATATGTTTCTAAATATGATTAACAACCAAAACTCTCTCAAAGGCTGGAAATAGACATGGGCTGTTTTTGTGCTGGTTTTGACTCATAACTGAATCACTGCTAATCTGATAGATTTTGTATTTAGATAACGTCACTTTGCTAGTTAGATTACCACAACTTCTGGGAAGTTTAGCAGTAAAGCTACAGCATTCAGATCTGTTGTGTTGTCACTCTATGTTGGTGTTCAATGAGTTTCTGTTATTGTTTGAGGAACAGAAAAAGAGTTGAACTTTCTGCAACATATAGTTTCAGACATCATGACCTATTTATAAAGGAAAGGGTTTTTTTTGTTTCCATCCATGTTGCCACACTCTGAAATGGTTAAATACAGTACATCTTTCAGCCATTCACCTGCTGCAGCTGCAGTGTTAGCTGTTCCCTCTGGCTTTCTGGCTGACTGGGGATTAGTTTCTCCTTCTCCTCACACCTCCTCTTCAGCTCCTCCACCCTGTGTCTCTCCTCCTCCAGACTCTCTCGCTCCTGCAGTTACAGAAAAGGCGAGAAACAAGTGAAGCGAGTCATCCTCTAATTTGCAAAAACAATTTCAAAAGAGAAAAAAAAAACACAACAAGTTAATTTCACAACTATGTTTATAAAGTTTGCTCTGGATGAGTGGAGCTATCTGCCTTCAAACCAGCTCTGTACCGGAGCCTTTCACATCAACAACAATCATTGCATGGGAATTTACCTATCATTGACATGATCTTGTATTGATGCTAGTGGACCATTACTGAGCCCACATGTTTCTACAGGTGAAATCCCTTAAGCCAACTTTTTCTGTTGTGATTGTGATCCCCATGCTAAGCCATCACAAAATGTTACATCAACACATATTAGTCTTCATTGTCTCAAAGAAAAAAACCCAATCAAGGTATAAAACATCATAAATGCAAAACATATTAATTTTATTACATGATACCACACAGTGCGTATCTATTACCTTTTGTCTGTCAGTGTGTCTGTGCTTCTCCCTTCGTCTGGCCTCCTGCTGTAGAGCCTTCAGCTTCTGTGTGTATCTGTGTAGCTGGTTCTTCTCCGTCTGCAGCTCTCCCTGCAGCAGGGCGATCTCCAGCTGCAGCTGAAAGGACAAGAGACGCCGCTGAGGTGAATCATATTGACCAGAGCTTGAGTAAGTCAGAGATATGCATTCCTTTACCATGACTGTCTCGGTGTTTGGAAATGTCATGGAGATTTGAATGTGCAGACTTCAGCGGAAACTATACTAACTAGAAACTAAAATTTTATTGTTTCTTTAAACACTCAATGGATGCTGTTAATTTTTTTCAGCAGTCATAGTGCATAAAAAAAAATCCTTAAGGTTTGCCCCTATGTATATATTTCAAGTTATTCTAGGGCTGCAATTAACCATTATTGTCATTATCATTCATGTGCAGATTATTGTCTTGATTAATTGATTAATCCTTAAGCCTGTGAAATTTAAAAAAAAAAAAAATGAAAAAACATCCTCACAACTTCTCAAAGCCCATGGTGACATCTTCAGATCACTTGTTTTGTCCAATCAACACTCCAAAACCTAAACATATTCAATTAACTATTATATATGACAAAGAAAACCGATCAAATCGTCCCATTTGACAAGCAAATGTTTGCCATTCTTTTGTTTTAAAAGATGAATAAATCAATTAATCAACTAACCCTTTCAGCCCTAATTGATTCAGTGGTCTGTTGAACACTTTGCACCACATGGAAGTAAATCAGTTGTTTTCCTCGATCAAACAATTGATGTTTTTGTGCAGCTAAATAATCGGGCAAGAATCAGCATCTCCTCACCTCAATCTTTAGCTCCTCCTTCTGTTGGTCAATCTCTGTGATTCGCTGTTGGAGCATTGATGGCGATGGCAGAATCCTCAGTGAGCCCACCTCCAACTTTTTTATACAGGACTGACAGAAAGGGAAAGAAAACATTCAAGTCACCACATGCAAGCTGTAAAGCAGTAGACAGTTTAACCTAGAAAAGTTGATGATTCCTTGGTTTAACTGCATTCTTTTTCTTCTTAGTGCACATTCAGGGGCTACAGCACTGAGGCTGGTTTCATGTTACTTCTCTACATTATTTAACATGACAAGAGCTGCACAAATTACTGCATCATCATCATCAACAGCTTCATCTCACTCACTTACCTTCTCACTCTCTGTGCTGCTACTCTCCGTGTCTGACTCCGCCCCCGAGGAGGCGGGACTTTGACCAGCCACTCTGGTGATCCACGGCGACCGCAGCCCCTGCTGCCACTGGCTCCTGGAGCTCTCCATGTTATGTTGGGGCATTTCTAAAGGCCGAGACAAGGGAGGCAGTTAATGAGAGGTACGCAGCAAGGAGGGGCCCGGGGGAAGGGGAGGGGGGTCTAGCCGACTTTAGTGAATATTATGGTAATCTAATCAGCTGCACGGTTGAAGGCGTATGAGGGATCAGGTGACAGTTCACAGAGGGGATATTACAGCTGAGTAATACTGCATAAGCACTTTAAAAACACAGGGTTAGGGTTATTCCAGAAACCAGTCTGTGATGGAGAAAACACCTCACAGTGAGGAGGAAGCAATAGCGAAAGAGAGGAGAGAATGCAGGATGTGGGTGGTGGTTTGTGGTTGTGTTTCAGGGTCCCTCTTAGTGAAGGACTCTGGCGTGTGTGGACACAAGCTTTATGGAATAATATTCTTTTCTGTTTGAGGCTTCTGATGTGCATCAACAACTACAACTAGAACAATCAAACAATGAAATACTAAACAATGAGAAATCGCCCACAAAAATGTCAAGGCACATCAAAATATACTTTGAAGTACTTTTTTATTGTTCATGTTCATATTCATGAGCATTTACTCAAGCAAATATCATTACATAGTGTTTACACTCTTCTACATCAAAGTGCTTCCCAACATTGGGGAATATTTCAATTTAAAGGCCTATATTATCCCGGTGTCTTTATTCTGTTTTGCCCTTTAGCTCTCGTCTGTGTGGTCTCTACACAAAAACATGCGTGCAGCAGAGACGCACATGTTTGCACAGACAAAAAAAAACAATTTGTGGGAAAATACTTTTGATTCCTATTGTCCAACCTTTTCCCACCATCTTCCCTTGCCCTATGTGCCCTCTTTCTCTCTCCCTCCATCACGACCTTATTAGGCTGCAGAGAATGCAGTCAGAGTGGAAGCGCTGAGATAAATATACAGCCCAGATATGAGTGAGGGCTTCCAAACAACGACTGGCACAGTGACATCGAGAGAGAGCGAGAGAGAGAGTGAGAGAGAGAGAGAGAGAGAGGGGAGGGCAGGAAGTGGGGTGTAAAATATCAGAGGCCAGTGTCTTGTTTCTAGTGATGCAGCAAAAGCACAAAAAGCAGCTTGACAGAGGTGTCCATAAAGAATGCAATAATGTTCAGAGAGGAGACATATTTTTCCATCAGGATTTTAATGGATGTAATTCCAATTGCAACAATCTGTTGACTCACTGGTGGGCAATCATGTTTACTGGTTGATGATCAACATCAATAAACTTGCATACAGTCTGTGTGGTGTGAATTTAGAAGGACGAACAAAAAGTTAAGTTCATTCTTTAACTTTTTCTTTATGCCTAATAAGACAGTGGAACACTACAGCATACTTTAAAACGTATTTTTTCAGCTCTGTGACTGATTAACAACCAAGACTGAGTGTTCAAGAAAACACTTAAATTGACACTTTGATTTGTGATTGAATTGGCCATCACCTACTGCACAAGAGGAATAAATGTCACTGACATGACATGAAAGGGAAAAGGAAACTCATTAATGGTCCATGAGTCATGCAGTTTTTCATGGTTTATGCGGCCAGAGTATATGATAATGATACAAAGATCCCATGACATGGAAGCTACTAAAAAAATAATATATATTTTCCATGGAAATATAAATACTTCTTAATAGAAAAAAACACTCATATCCATTATAAAGAAGTTTGCCTTACAGAGAAAAATACCGGAGAAAAAAAATGATTTTCTAAACAGAATAGTTGGGTTTAAACCATACACTGAAAAGTAATGTTCTCTGTCCTAAGAAAATGCTGACCACTGTAGTTTACAGTAAATGAGGTTGCCTTGCCACAAGGACAGTTCAGAAAATGCTTCCAATAATAGCAAGTGAAGAAAAAAATCCAGAGAAAATGCAAATGCTGGGGTGCCAATGAACTAGATTCCCTTGAAGTAAAAATGTGATAATTTCTCTTGCATGGTATAAAGGGCCATTGCAAATACTTGTTTCTGAACGGCTGGGAAGTGTTTAAATCATATTCCTATGTAGAGGGCCAGTTTGAAGCCCACAGAAACAACGGCATTAAGATATGAGTGATTCTACGATAATAGACAGTCATCAATGACACATCACAATATCATTGTTACTGTAGCAGATAATATACCCCTAACATGCCAAAAGCTGCACCAAAAGCAGAAACCAATCATATGCAAAGTTTATTTACTTCATGACGAGTGTTATGAAAGGCTTAATGATCTGTAACAAGGCTGACAGACACACAGCCAAATGTTTTGTGTAAAAATGCTGTGTGTTTCTTAAATGTTCATCTGTAAAATGTTGAACTGGCAGAAAGCAGAAGACGTATCAAACATTCGTCCCATTTCTGATGTTTTCCATCGTGTGCTACAACACTCTGCTCTCCAGTAAAAGTAAAAACTTCTATGGAAAACAAGACAGAGAGCTTCATACTGAGTTACATTACTATCCAAACAAACATCAGTGCAAGCGTTTGCTATCTGACCTCTAGCTAAAGTCCACTCAGATACACTATCAACCCCGGAGCAGAGAGAGAGAGAGAGAGAGAAAGAGAGAGAGAGAGAGAGAGAGAGAGAGAGAGAGAGGGGGGAATTCAGGAGTAAAGTCCATGCTTTCATGTCAACACCGTGGTTTGTTAAATGTAACGAACAAAAGCCTAAACAAACACAACGCACTGACAAGACAAGAGAACGAGACAGTAAGAGGAACACCAACTATGAATATAAAAATCAGCAGATGCAGATGAAGAAAAGAGGGCAAAGCTCAGCCTGAGAGCCAGATCAAAGAACAAAACACAGTTTTGTGCCCAAAATAATTGGACTTGATTGCAGGGGAGGGGAACGCCTCTGGAGAATAAGATAGCGGAGCGTGAATGAACGGAGATGCAGTTCAAAATCAAGTGTGTATGTTATGTAATGACTACCCAGAGCTACCACAAGATATAACCCTCAACTCTTAAACTGATACTAGAAGACTTAAAGACTCTGTATCAGTCTGCAATGCTAATTATCAACCACAGATCGGCAATAACCAGCAACAGCTGACTCACCAAAACACAAACACACACACACGCCCACAGGCAGACCAGTGTGAGAGAGCTATGCATGTTCAACAAACACGACAAGCACAGAGGAGAAGAATGCTACATATTATCTTACAATGTGCTCAAATCAGCAAAGTCTGATCACTAATTATTTCACTCCCAGGCCCCAGTGTGACATTTCAGTGAACTCCATTCATTCACTTGTGTGTTTGATCTCAACTAATCCAGAGAAACATACAGTTCAGTAAAGTCCAGTACATACAAACAGTATTTACTATCACTTGAATTTATGCACAATTTTCAGTACTTTTGCTTCATCAAAGAGTTTGTTTTTTTCTTTTTTTACTGTTTATTGGTAGCAAAAATAGAAACACCACTTTCTACAGAGACATACTGGTGATTCAGTGGTCAGACAGACTGATGTTTTTTTCATTACATTAAGCTGCCTTTTTTTTTTTTATCTGAATAGCAGAAATGCAGACTAAAGACCACACAATACCCACCTATAAATCTGATAGCACATACGCTAAATTATAAGATAATTTCCAAGATTGTGAGATTTTTATTTCTCCTTTTAACAAGAAAACATTTGGTATGATGATGATATTACAGCACATTAGGGGACATAGTGGTGAAATCAGTAGGCATGTCATAGGAACATGTCATAAGGGGGGAAATACGTCTTTGTAAGATGAACATATCTTGTTCTAAAGAGAACCAGAGGTTGCATCATCAACGTTCAACCTATAGAAGACCATTTAATCAACTAAAAGTGGAGTTGAGATGAGATTTTTCATATGACGATAGCAATATACTTTTGCATAGATGAGTGCTACGTCCTACCATCCTATCCTACCATCTGTGAAACATATTAGTGTGATGTCTCTTCTTCATTGACACCAAGACCTTTGCACACTTACATTTTGACAAATGAAATGGTTCTGGTCCTCAGAGCGCTGAAAATAGCACATACCACCCAAACTGTGGCAGTAACACTCAGTAGCACTCTAAAATGTCCTTGACCCTGTCAGGACCCCCTGCTCATTGGTGAGTGGCTAAAAGGAAAAGTGGGGCTAAGCATTGTGTATACAAAACCATAAAGTCAACACTGACAACGGCTATATTCCAACAGCAACATACAGGACAAAAGAGCTCTGACGATGGCATGCTGTGTGTGGGTGTGAATGCTGATTACAGCTTGTGGCTATGCGTTCAATGCAAGAGCACTATAGGAAAAACATGTCACACACATAGCGCGTGAGCAAAACTGCCTTGTAAAGAGGGGGGCAGCGTACAATGCCAAAGTAATCCACAGAGGCCAAGCTCAAAGGTCAAGTCACTCTCAGGTCATTCAAATCAATAGCTGAAATGATCATTCATAGCATATTCATGTACTTTTTGTAGAATTGAATTATATTGTGGTAGGTCTGAGTGGATGGGGATGCAATCAGTATCATAACAATTAATTGCCATGATGTATAAATAAATATCACAATAACCGTAGCTCATACATGCAAACTACAGCCAAATAACAAGAATAATCAAAACTGAACTGCAAAATTAATTGTCTACAATATTAAGCTTTTTTCATCTCTGTTTAATGATTTACTGGAAAATGTGGAAAAAGGAGCTTTTTTTTTTTTTTTTTTTTTTTTAATGGAAAGTATACTGACTCAGCTTTGACAGGGACTAATCTCTGGGTTACTGTGCACTACCAATGTAAACAGCAGACAGGGCATGTGTGTTAGCTCTGTGGGCTGAAGCAGAATTTCCAATTTGGGACAATATGAGGAAGACTGATCTCACCAAAAAATCTATTTAGTGTAAATAAATGTTTAACTGACCAGAAGCAGCAGTATGACTGAAAAAAACTGACACTTAACTCTAAATATCTACTAGACCTGACTGTCATGAGAGGTTTTTAGAGCATTAGTAAGTTGTGAAAGCTGTCATGCTCACCGCAACATGAGCAGCTGCTATTATTATTATTATTATTATTAGTCATATTTCTATAATTATTATTATTATTGTTATTATTGTGCTTCTCTGTGTGTCTCTCTCTCTCCCCTCTCCCCCTCCCTCTTTCTCTCTCAACCCCACTGGTCAAGATGGATGATTGGCCGCCCACCTAGAGCCTGGTTCTGCTTGAGGTTTCTTCCCGTTAAAGGGGAGTTTTTCCTTGCCGCTGTCGCCAAATGCTTGCTCATGAGGGAATGCTGGGTCTCTGTAAAATAAAGAGTACGGTCTAGGCCTGTTCTATCTGAAAAGTGCCCTGAGATAACTTCTGTTGTGGTTTGGCACTATATAAATAAAACTGATTTGCATTGAACATACATTCACCATGACCTTGAACTACATTTAACTGCACTATACTGTACAAGTGCTGCATTGCCCTGAGCACTGTGGCATGAAGCATCCCAGGGGGGCATCTTACAATCCAGATGACAAAACGCTTTACTGTAAGTAGTTGTCTCTCATCTGTAGAAGGCACAGGACCAAAACGAGCTATTAAGCCAAGTGAACAAGTAGGACAACTCACATATCCTTTATGGACCATAGTCACAGGCTGTGGCTTCAATTAAACAGACCAATCTCCAGGCTTTACAACATTTTATGCAATAGCGGCGCTGACATCACCACATCACTATATTACACACACAATGTTTCCAGAAAACAAAAGTAATTTTCCTTATTTTCATTGTCAAAACGAAGGCACAAAGACATGTGGAAGTCTCTCTTTTTGCTGCCTCCTTGCTGAGGCTCTGCTGCAATTTGGCTCCAACCACAATGGGATTTTTTTAGAGGGAAAAAACATGTAAAATCTGGCTCTCATTTCAGAGAAATAAAGGGCTGACCATTTAAACTGCTGGTTGGCAAACCTTTTGTTTTGTACTATAGCACACTATCAATTTCTACTAGATTGGATGAAAGAGGGAGATAGGAGTTCATATTGTGTTCACCCATGTATGTTTAATTGTTTATATACTCTTACTTTGCTTTCTTGAAAGAGATTACAATTAACATTTTTATGTGCCTATCTAGACTTGGGACCAAAGAGCACAACGTCATTTGACTAATTAAATGCTGTGGACAACCCAGCAGCAATCGCTCGACCCGCTGCATGTGGCTCCTGCTGGCTCAGCACCGAGAAGCAGGAAGCTGTCATCACACAACAAGTTTCTGAGCAGGAAGAGCAGGTGAAAGAAGGGAGTTTTGGCTGTCACCCAGCTGTCACTGTGGGACTGTGAGAAAAATCCCGACACCTGGGTTGCAACACATATGAGAAAACCCTTGATGGAGTGTTTGTTAAGCTAAGTGGCGCATGCAAGAGAATAGCTACAGCATAAGCCTATAAAGTGACAATGTATCAGGCCATAAAAGGAAAACAAACAACCTAAAACACTTAGGCAAAAAAACAGCTATTAGGAATGAACTTTGCATATCTGGGCCCATTCTGTTGCTTTGTGGTGTATTTTTATCATTCCTGTGGAAAATTGGCTGAGTAGAGGATGTCAGTTTGAAATATTTTGCAGTGACTACAATGGCAGCTTTATGCAAAAAGATTTTCCTGCAATCTCCATCCCTATTGGTACATGACAGATACTGGCATCAGTCTCACAGAATCAAATATCAGACTTCTTTCCAGTTCTAGGCTAAAAAATGTGGAGAAATCAAATGCAGAGGAAACTAATATACTGGTTCCTGTACTACAAGAAGCTTGTATTACCAAAACTAGTGCCAATACGACACTGTAGCTTCAGTAACATTGCCAAATTAATACTTTTTTCAATCCTCTGATTTAAGGGATATCAACAAAGCCAACTTTCTCAAATGTTACACGATGTTTAATAAAGCAAATGTACAACAACTTTGCTTGAATAAAGTCTAAAATGGTCTAAAACTGTCAAAATCATTAATTAAATCAGGAACTATAAGCTGAAAGGAGCCATAAACAAATTATGAATCTGACCAGACATTTAAAGTCGGCTTTCAGTACTTGACAGTCTTTGACACTCTAGGCTGCAGACAAATTTCAGTCAATACCAAAAATAAATAAATAATTTGAGGTTTGATACCTATGAGAAGCCTCAACTGACCGCTATGCAATGCACGCATGTAGCACCAAAAGGCTGCTAATCAACATCTTGCTCCAACTTCAGCTGTCAACATTGCTCTTGCTCTTGCTCTTATCTACAGTTATAACTTAGAACTGAATGTAAAAGATTCATATCTGTTCTGTGGAAGAAGGTTGGAAGGTGTACTGGGAAATGTAGGAAAGCAACACAGCAACGCTCCTTCACAAAATAACTCCTGGTCTGCGGTGTAAGGGCAGTCTTAAAGAGACAGGAGCTAAAACCGCCTGTTTCAGACAGAGGCTGAACTGAAGGGCTTAATATAGGGCTGGTATAAGATAAATAAAGAGTTTTTTGAACTGTAAGTCATCCAAAGGTATTCCTGTAGAGCCCCAGAATAAAAATATAGACCTGGAAATAGTCATGACACATCCCCTTTAAGCCACACATACATATACTGTAAATATAGGCTTTAACTAGGCCAATACATCTCACTGATGGAATGACAAAACGCAGAGGAGAAAAAATATTGTGAGAAAATCTCTCAGGGCACTTATGGGTTGTAATCCTTCTACTGTTTGTAACTCCTGGCATCAGTACAGGTTCAACAGCACTGACAGAGATTCCTCTGGCCTAAGTAAATCTTTGGGAATTGTGATGCAAGAAAGAGTGATCCATTAATGACAGCCTGGGACCAAGGGCTCAGACATAGATTTGTCCAATGCTGGTCAAAACTAGGCAATGGGTGTGTATACGTGAGAGAGAAAGAGAACAACTGAACTCCCCAGACAGCAAACCCTTCCTAAACCTTCCTCACAATCCTCCCTCAACCTTCACTCCCACCCACTCTGTTTACCCTGTGCGTGCTGATGGAAGGATAAAAGGCGAGATATCCCAGGGTCATTGTAAACAAAAGGGGAATTTGTGTAAACTGAGGTTATTGTCATGGGACATAAGGCTTCACTGAGAACCAGCAATTGAGCTCAAAAAACGAGAGTCACTGTGAATTTTTTGTCAGAGATAAGAAATGAATAATCATAATTATGCAGGTCTGTATTTAGGCCAAAGGGTGGGACAAAACATATAGGCTATTTTGAAGCTCTCACTCAATTACAAACAAGAAGGCACTATATTTGATTCAGTGCATTCAGCATCAGGAAGCTATAGGTTATTAATTCCTCTTTTGTCAGGGGTGCAGCCGGATTAACAAAGTTGATGTGATGTAGACTGCAACAGGAGAACTCCTCATCTTCCCAAGAAGCTCCAGTTACCCAAACAGTAAAGCGAGGGGCTTCCAGCATAGACTACTTTAATATTTTGTCCCATAAGCCTATGAGAAGTTGTTTTTTTTGTCTCATATGTACAAGAGGAACTACACAAGCCGTAACTCTGGAGGTAGAAGCCGTTTCTACTGACTTAAACAATGAAAAGCTAATTTAAGAAAACAACTCTTACCTGGAAATGTTGCTTCCTGTGCGTCCTCCAATTCATACCATTGTGACAAAGCCGGGCGAAATCAAAAAGAGGGGAAACGCGAAAAAACTTTATCGAAACGTCACTTCAGCGAAGTTTTCAGGCGCTTTCACTTTCAGACACACGAGTCGAATCCCGTAAAGCAACTCTGAGCTCACTAACTGTTTTCTTTGAAGCGGACAGCTACTTTATCTCCGCTTTATCTTCACCTGGTTTGATTCAATCCCTCCCAGGAGCAGTGACAGAGCAGTGTGAGCCGCTTGTCGGCGTCAACAGGTGAGATTGAGTTGAAAGCATGCGGAGGAGGGGGGCGACGGAGGCGGATACCGAGCAGCTAACTTAATAAAAGTGTTTTGTGTCCGATCCATAAATGTATAAAGCCTTTATATCCGTTTCGTCCGAACAAACTTCACCACCGCTTTCTGATTCCCCTTCAAGTCCTGCACTGAAATGGGATTTCTATTCTGGGAACTGACAGGGCTTTCTCATTGTACAGTCGCTCAAGTCATCCAGGCACATTGCCAGTACACTGTGATGTAAAAGGCTACTTAAAGACTTTTTATGACAAGACCACATGGGAATTTTTTAATATTGTAGTGATATAGAAGAAGATAGAACTTCTAGGGTCCATTAAGGTCATTATAACTCATTTTTGAGTAGAGGAGCAGCTTTCAGCTCTCATATTTCTTATATATATTTTTTTTGGAAAACAACAGTCATTTGGTCCAGTAAAAGTGACCTCAGATATGCACTTTGTAATTTCTCCCAGCAGGGCCCATAACACATGGTGTTTATTGCACTGTGTCCTACAAAAAACGGGATAAACTCATTTTGAAAATGGTACAGCGTCTTTCTTCTAACAACCACAAAGTGAATGTTTAGGCTAAAGACTTTCTTCCCTTTTAGTCAGCAATGAGAAATATTAAATTAATAAATACTTAATAGCTACCTCTAACAGAGACTCTGTGTTGGCCCCCCATGAGAAAATTGATACCAGGTTAAGGCCATCAGCCAGTTAGCTTAGCTTAGCATAAACACTGGAAAAGTGGGAAACAGCTAGTCTGATTCTGTCAAATAATAACAGAATTGGCCTGTCAGCAACTCTAAAGCTCACTAATTAACGACTTATATTTCATTCATTAAATCCACACAAAAACCAAACTGTAAAATCGACAATTCCCAGGTTTAGGGGTGGATCAGAGCCGAGGAACAGTCCGACACTCATAACCCCAGGAAATTTTAGTCTTTACACTTTGGTTTTTGTATGGATTGAACAAATGAGATATAACATCTAATTTGGTAAGCTTTAGAGGTGCTGGTTGGCAGGTAAAGTGTTTTCACTTTCAACATTAGTTAAAACTGACAACACAGTGCCAGCCATAATAAAACTGTGCTTGCAACACATCTGACACAATATAAACACATTACTTTGTAGTCCAGTAAATGGTGATAAAATCTATATCAGTTTCAAAATTTGTCACAAAAACTAAGAGAGCTGTCAAAAATATACAGGAAGTTAGAATATTAGGAAATATACTGTAGGCTACCACAAAAACCAAGTTTGTCTTTTGAATCAACTGTCTGTTGCTTTGTAGCATGAAACAGGAAATGTAACTGTAAGAAGGGCCTGAATGTCACTAAAGCATGTTTCAAGTCAAGTCAAGTCTTTTTTTTTGTATAGTTATAGCCCAGTATCACAAATCAGAAACTTGCCTCAGGGGGTTTTAATCTGTACAGCAATACAACATCCTCTATCCCAGTAGAGAATTGAAGGGAAACTGAAGTGGGGTATTACAACTGAACCTGTTCTCCCCTTACGCAGATTCATTTTCAGTGTTTCTGCAAGATAGCAAAAATTGTGGAAACACACGAGCCATTAAATTCTATCAAGTCTCTTACTTACTTACTTGTTTCTGTAAAATACAACAAGCTCACCAAAAGTCCCTACATATTAGAGTGGTAATATAAATATCATAAAAGATACTATTAGATATTCCATGACCGTCAAGGCTGTGTGACTTACTACTATTAGAAATCCCATGACCTGGATGACTGAGAATATGTACATATACAAAGTGCTTCAACACTACCACAAACACTGTAAGTCCCTATGGCAGTCTTATATTGATCCCTGTAGAGATTAAAATACCATCAGGTATTAGACAGTCACTATAAACTTAGCATTGAGAAACACAGCACTGTAAATTCCTGTAGAAATGTTATTTAGTGATACTACAAGAGAGTTAAGAATAGTCCTAGCAAGAGCAATACACATTATTAGCATTTTAGGAGCTAAAAAGTTGAAAAAAGTATAAAACCAACCTGTGCTAAGCAGCACAGATACACTTTAAGTTCCTCTATAGGAGTATTTTCTTTAAGGTCAGTTGGGCAAAATCTGCTCTCTTCACTCTGAGGGCTTTATCACCCTGACTGGCCTCTTTACAGCTCTTTCTGAATGAGCTGATAGTGTAATAGATTCTTTCCAGTGACATGTGGCCAGTGCGGGAGAGAATGGGCAGCAGGTTCATGGTGGCACAGCGTAGTGGTGTCGAGGGAGAGACTGAAAGAGACCTGGCAGATGGGTGATACAGACTGGGTGAAAGGACAGCTGGCACCTTCACTCCCAAGCAGCAGCAAAAACATAAGAGAATAGAGCCACTTTACAGGGAAATGGCTGTTCCCCTAAAGCAACATATCTTCAGCAACGGTCTGTTTAGAAAGAAAAGCAATACAGGTGAGTGTACTAGGTGAGGCAGAGGGGCTGTCCCATAATGTTGTTTGTCTCAAGTGCTGACAGAGACAGCTGGTAGATGGTGTGTGTGTGTTTATGTGGGATAACAGTATTAACCTGCATAGTGCACCAACAGAGACTCTGACCTACACTTTCTTTTATTCTTAGACAAGTCTTCTTCAATAACAAAGTTGCTGTGCATCTTCTGAGGAGTTACAGGAATTTATTTTGCTGCTAATACATTAAATACATTCATGTATTGACCTGCCCAGATAACAATAAGAAGTGCAGATGGGGTCAGATTAATTACAGCAAACTGGTATACTGTACATCTTGTCAGTACAGGCCTTATTAATAGGGATGCACCAATCCAACTTTTTTTCCCCTGATATGTTTCAGTTACCTCAGCTCAGGGTTTCTGCCAATACCACATACAGATCTCATAGAAATGCTTTCTTTTTCACAAATTTAAAAGCTCACTGCAAGAAACTCATCACCAGTGAAGGAGGAAGCGTTCAGATCCTTTACACAAGTAAAATTCGCAATGCTACAATATAAAAATACTCCATTACAAGTAAAAGTCGTGTTTTCATCAACTTACATGTTAAAGCAGGTTAATGTGAATCTATTTGCCACTACTTTATATACTGTGTTTAACTACAACAATCCATTATGTTTTATTAACTGATCATGTTTTATGGAAAAGTACATCAAAGTTGTACTTTTGTACATTATTTAATGCACTTAGTTACATTCCACCGCTGCTCATTTTAGTCATAATTTGAATAAAAAAGATTACATGAGGCCAAGGATTGGATGAGGCACTAATAACCGAGTCAGTGCTCTTCTGTGACTGAATGAATGTAACTAATAGAAGTAAAATCGACTTGTATAACGGCATTGACAAAACACAAACAAAAAAAAAACAAAACTGTATTTAATGTGGATCAGTCACATCATGGCCGATAATCAGTGTGCTTCCTGGCAAGAGTAAAAATCTGTAGAACTTGTACTGGTCTTCAAAACTTCATCAGTCATACACTGTCATACGGGATACTATCACATGTGCAAGTTGCTCTGGCAGAGGGATGTGGCTGAGTCAGAGGCCGGCACTCCCAAACAAACCTGTCTTACTGGCAGTACTGGTGAGCTATTAAATGCTGACTGAGAGCAGTTTATACAGGACATCTGGATATCCAGAAGCACTCTTCACTGTGTTGATACTTGGCGTGGATATTATTATGATACTGAGACACCCTTGTCTATTAAACTTCTAGAGAAACAGTTGAGAACACAAACACATTGACATGACATGTTTTCAACTTTCGCAATGGAAACTTGGCCCTCGGTGATTCTGAATGCAAATAGCGTAGTTTCATTTTCCTGCTATGCAAAAAAGCTGTAGCTGGCAGCAGTCTGGGTGGTGTGTGTGCGGCCTTGGCTAGTGGAGTCCGGAATCACTGGAAAGGCTGTGTGGAAGAACTCAATTGTCTAAGTTAAGCATTCATGAATACTAAACCAAACCTTGAATGGAACATTCCTATCTGAGCTTTCCTTCTCGTAAATTTCCTCTCTAATTCTGCTATTAATAAAAATGCAGCTGAATAAAAAATAAAATTGCTCAGATTTAAATTCAATCAAAATACAAAAAAAAAAGTCACAGTATCTCATGCACTTATTTCTAAAATAGTTTGCATCTTTATTTTAAGCATGATCACAAGGACATCAGAGGTTGAACTCAAAATGATAGCAGCTTTTCAAATATACATCTTTAAATTTACATACAGTACACTGTACAATCCAGTAAAGCACTTAATGTTTAGTTTTGTAGGTTTATCGTTTTGCTATGATGTAGTTGATTTGATTAAAAGCCTCCCTTTTGCTGGATATTCAAACTTCATGTATTCCACAAACTAGATTAGCAGGCACTGCAATATCTGCAAAGGAAGAAGAAAAACAGACTGTTTTCAGAAGTAGAAGCGTGGTAATAAGCAAGAAATTTCAACAATCTAAGCATGCAAGACTGTGCAGTGAGGTGTCAAAGCCTTTAAAATATTTTGGCACAAGGAATGAGAATTCTGGTGGTTGGAATGTAGATGAGGAGTTATTGTTATGGTTTGAGTGTTTCATACCTATCTTAGCAGGCTTTTTGAGATTAAGATTGTTCATGATGTCCACAAACTCCTCCAGGCTCTTGGTCAAGCGCCTGTTAAACTGGCGCTCCTCACCGACCGTAGACACCGTCTGACCTGATACACAGAGACAGATTCAGCCTGATATGTCATCTATGGCAACTGTGGACTTAATGTTTGTCAGCTGTTGAACTTTACTCATCAATCAAAGCAAATATTAGTTTCAGAAAATGCGGAGAAATCACATGGTGCTGACAGACATGGAAACATGTGACTTATTAACAGACATACACCGATATATCAGTATAGTTGGTTTCAAGTAGTATCATTTAAGTGGTAATATAATTTTTAATGCTGATATTTGACAGATTGTGGAGTTGATGCTGATCTTTTTTCACTGAATACAACTGTCAAAGTAGTAACAGAATAAAACTAATGAGGTTACTATTAGGAGAGGCATGTCTAAAGGCTTGACCTGTTTTCATTTGCATTTATGCAAACACTCCAACATTAACATGTGTGTCATATCAGTACTGGCTGCTATGGGTGGGAAAATACTGGCTTTACTTTTCTTTGCTGATTCTTAAAATCTGTCTATTTACATAACCAGTTTTCAAATCAGTGAATCCAAGAGACATTACAAAAATGTTCAGATGTGTGAGTTTTCAGCCAACCTAAGTAGTCATGTGCTGGGTAGACAAGGCACTGGTCAGGCAGGGTAAAAATCTTCTGATGGACTGAATGGTAGAGCTTTTTAGGGCAGCCTGAATTAAGAGAGAGAACATTTTGCAAAGATAAGACAATTTCTAAAGTAAACAGATGCAATACTGCCATCTTGTGTCCATCTAGCAGCATTACAAAAATAAAGGCTTTCACTGTAGCCCAGTTAGGACAAAGTAAGAGTGTATGTCTACCCTGCTGGAAGTCTGTCCTGCCACAGCCTCTGATGAGCAAAGCATCCCCAGTGAAAGCCATGCTCTGATCCCCTGACACCAGCGTCATACAACCATCAGTGTGTCCCGGTGTCTCTCTCGCTGTCAGAAACTAGAGGCGAGAGCAAACAGAAGTCAACTCAAGGATTGTTGAGGCTATTTTATGAAGCAATTTTTTAAAAAAAGAATAAATTCCTCTACAGAGCAACAAATGGCGCACTGATAAAAAATGAAAAGTTTGAATGGGTGCATCCGTACACATTACCAGGTCTACAAAGAGGCACATTTACTATATTCCAGTTTACATTTTGAGACATTATTAGATCTAAATATAACCACTTGAGTTGCAACTACTAGTCGATTAATTGATTAGTCGATTGACAGAAAATTAATCGGTAACTACTTTAGATTTTTGAATAATCTTTTCAGTCATATTTTAAGCTAAAATGCCAAAAATGAGCAGATTTCAGCTTTAAAAATGTGATGATTTAATGTGTTTCTTTGTCATACATAATAGTAAACTGAATATCTTTGTGTTTGTACTGAAGATTAGACAAAGCAAGACATATGAGATTGTCACCTTTGACTCTGGGAAATTATAATGGTCATTTATCACAATTTTCTGATATTTTATTGATAAAAAACAATTAATGATAAGCTGTAGATTAAAACGATAAGGAAAATAATCGTTATTTGTGGCCCTACGAACCATCGTCAATCTCTTTAAAATTAAGGTTATAGGTTTTTATTTTACGTTATATATTTCTCCCTCTTACATGTTTTCCAAATGTGATCTTGTCTCCGTCTAACAGGTATATATCTGCAGAGGCGCCGCTGAATTTGGAGATGGCACTTTTCAGCCCAACCAATCTTTTCTTCATCAGACCTGTGCTTGTGATGTGGTCAGCATGGCAGTGGGTGTTTACTATCAGAAAAAGAAGATGGTATGGTTAACTATAAAGCAAGAGCAGAAAGTAACTTGAAAGTAGACTTGTGTCTGTTGTAATAGATACACTTGCACTTTCACACTTTCAGCTACAGTCCTAGTAAACAGTTTGGACACTTCACATTCACTTGAATGAGAAAGTGTGTCCAAACTTTTGACCGGTACTGTACATGTACAATATGTTACCCAGCTCTAGTTTACTAAGACTCTTCTGACATGAGAAACCCACAGTCTACAGTGTATGACTGTCTGTGAGCCTGGCCTGACTGGGTTCAGAGTTTTGGGAAGACTGAGATGTCCTGCAGCCTCACAGTGCCATCATTATCTTGCTCCAGAGCAAAGTTAGCCCCAACATTTCAGGATCGGTGACAGAATTTTGAAAAAGCTCAAAGCTGACTGTTGCAGCATGGGTGCTCAATTGATTAGAGAGACAATACAGAAGATTAATATTAAATTGTCTGAATTTATGGAATAAACCCATATCTCTTTGTTGTACCACAGAAGTAAGCGACCTGCTACTTTTAGATTAAGCCCCAGTTCATGTATGAGCTTCAGGTCCCTGTCAATGGTCTCCAGCACAGGATCGATGATGATCGCCTCCTTGGTCTCTGTGTCAGCCAGCAGGTAGGTGTAGGTACTGCTCTCCAGCTCAAACAGCTGAACAGAAAAACAGGCAAGGGCACAGAAGTGAGTCAGCAATAAATAAAAAGTGCGGTAACAGGTAATAATGATGCACAACCTCCTCGTCATCCTGAGATAGTGTTTGTGAGAGAGATGGATAGACGATTATGATGTTTCGTTACAAAATGTGTGTTTTTTCAGTATTTGGAAAGTTTGCAGTGTTTGTGATAAATATATTTTTGTGTTTACAAGCAAAGATTTGCCGTTCGATACTTAAGAGGACAGTTTACTTGTTAACAAAACTATCTCAACCATGTCACGGTCTACGTACTTGTTTGCTCTGGAGTTTTTGAACATACCACACCCTCGTCTCCAGCAAACTCAGTTGGTTTTGTTGACATGTAGATTTTCAAACTTTCCATGATAAGGTCAAAAGTGGAGAGTAAATAAATAAGAGGACATTGACTTAAGAGTATTTTGTCATATAGGGCCTACTGTTGACAAGCTCACTTCTATCCTCTGCTGTAAGGCTGTTTCACGCAGGTCAAGACAGTGTCATCATAATAACATTACAGTAAGTTCCATTCATCAGTTTTGCAGAGTTATTGCAAAACATTGAGAGGACTGAGCAGGGTGACTCAGAGTGATACATGTGGCTGCAGATTTCACTAACACAACCCACAAAGATGAATCTGTAAACTTAGTTTGGCTCAGTATAAACAAACTATGACTGTGTAACGTTGTGTAACGTTACAATGAGGTCCAGTAATTAAGCTAACGGCTAACACCGGCTAGCTCGCTCACTTCCTGGGAGCAAAATAATATTTTACGAATATCTCTGCTAACTCTGAATGTGGAGCCAATAATTTAACCAATACAAAGAAAAACATCATGTTAATAATTAACCGCACCTGTCTGAAGAGCAGTCCTTTGGTCAGCGCCATCCTGGAGCAGTACGATCTGCTGAAAGCTCGCAGCGGGTCTTCGCCAGCACTCAGGCCGGGACAGGCGCGCCTGTTCTGGGATGCAGAGTAACTCGAGGCCTCGGTGTTCATTCTAAGCCGAGGCGTGAGAGCCAGAGCCCGTTGAACTGCTCTGACTCTGTTTATTACCGAACACATTGTCGCTTGCCTGTAATGTCCTGGGTGCAGTGCTAGATATTTATCAGAAGTGTGGGACAAATGTCTTTTTGAAAATCAGCAGCGGTTCAAACGCTTTCAAGCACTTGAGCATGCAAGGATATGTGTATAAAGTTAGCTGCGTTTACCTTGAGCTGATGGAAGATAATGTCAGTTTCCTTAAAATACAACTCAAGAGTTCAGTGCTGTTTAGAAGCTACACTCTCACCTTGGATGAATTCCGACACACTAATGGTGTGACAGTGTCACTCACATTTACAGCGGCTGTGGCTGTTGCCATAGCCACTGTTTGTATTATTGAGTAATGTGGGTTTGTCCACTCTAGTCCTGCTGGTCAACTTCCTCCACGGTCACGTAAGCAGGTCACATCTGTTGCAACATATGCTTACAGGTCGTAACCGTTTCACACTTACTGTCCGTTGTAGTGCACGAGCATCACTCATGCGCGCTCATGACACATGCAAGCGCACGCACACACGCATATACACATGCACACACTGAAACAGACTTGACAGCAGGCAGCATGGTCTACGTGACTGTTGAAATCTGCTTATCAGGTAGACTCATACCACCCAAACTAAAGCTACTTACAATGCAATATATAAAGAAAAAAATATGTCATCTGACAGTAAAATGCCGTAGTTGAAAAATTATATTAACAAACACAGTATAAAATAGAAATATTCAGTTTTTAAAATCAACAAAAGTAAAAAATATTTTGTTAGGATCTTTTCTCATTACTGAGGACCATTGTGCAGTTTATAGCTCGGCCAATACTGGAGTTTTGGCCGAGCCAGTATTACACCAAACTATTTGACTATTATCAGATTCTGTCTCCTCATTGGGAATTTCAGTTATACTATTGCCACAGCAAACTTAAAAAAAAAAAAAAAAACTTTAACACATACTTTACCTTTATAGCCATTACCAAAAACAGTACATCTATATAGTATGGGAAAAAAATAAAATTTAAAATGTTTTTGTATCAATTAGAGCTGCAGCGATTAGTCAATTATTCAATTTCTTCATTGACATAAAATTAATTGCCAACTATTTTGTTAATTGATTAATCATTTTGAGTCAAAGAAAAAATGCTGAAACTCTCTGGTTCCAGTTTCTTAAATGTGAATATTTTCTGGTTGATTTAGTCTTCTATGATAAAAAATGGAATATCTTTTGGTTATGGAGTATTGGTCAGGACAAACAAGACATTTTAGGTTGCATCTTGGGCTTTGGGAAATGATGATCAACATTTCTCACCATTTTCTGACATTTTATAGACCAAACAACTAATCGATTAATCAAGAAAAATAATTGACAGATTAATCAGTAATGAAAGTAATCTTTAGTTGCAGCCCTAGTATTTATTCTTTCTTTTCTGCAGCCAAGGGATATCGAGTATATATTATATATATTATATATGAGTGGGAACAGGCTTTGTTGTTTTTATTTTGGTATCGTTGATACATCTTGTCTTTGTTTTTGATTAGATTCAAATATGGAGTCTTTGTTTCTTGTATCAGTTTATTTAGTTTATTTAGAGCACTAATACTTCATCTGTCAATACCTGGTCGACCCTTCGGTCTTTTTCATGTAGTTATTCCATAGCGTCAGAGAATCTGATGAGTCATAGATTTCAGTCCAAATCATAAAAATTTGTGACCTTATCTAAATACTGCTGGGTGCCTTGTCTGGTAACAGCTATAAAAAATAAAGTATGTAATAAAGTAGATAAAGATGTAGATAGAAGCAGCTGAAAATCCCAATAGGTCACAGAATCAGAGGGGTCATAGAATTTAGATACTGATATCAGTATGTGAGATTTATTTTTAAAACAAAAATGACAACCACTTACTGGCTGAGATACATGGCATGAACAAAACAATTTTTTGATAAGTATCTCTTTAATATGTCTTTTTAATAATTGTGATAAAGATATTGGGTGGGATATTTTATTGCTAAAAAATAAACTTGTTAGTGCTATTTGGTGGACAAACGATATAACAGTGGCACTGTCTCTAAATTACTTCAAACATTTCCTTGGCATTGCTGTACTAAAATTTCTTGTAACTTATTGCCCAACATATACAGTACATTAGTGATATATAAGCTTAATAAGCTGAAAAGCAAAAATCAATATATCCATCAAGCTGTAGTGCATACATACCTACTACTGCCTACTAATATTACAGTAATTTTGGTTTATTTTATAACCAACAACACAGACAAGCAACTACAGGTGATCTGCCTCTTTATTTTCAGTTATTATGTCTCAGGTTCTGAAGAGGTGTCGGTCATGGCTGTTGTGGTCTCCTCCAAGTTCTCTGGTTTGCCTTGCTGAAAAAAATTGAAAAGAGAAGCGTCAACATAAAATATAGTTAAATATATTTCCATGAATGAAACATATTAAATGTAAATGTATTGTATGGTTAGAGAGCCTTATGTCAATAAAAAAAAACCCAGCAAGGTATCACAAGTTTCAGTGTCTGTAGCACGCCTTAGTGAATAACTAAACTGTTTATTGATCTGTATAATCATTATACACAACTGAAGCAACTCTGTTTCTCTGGTCACTCGAGCCCATTGCTGGATAGTTTATCAAACTGTGTCAACACTGTGGTTTGTATAACTTGGACTGAGCAATATTTCTTGAGAAGAATAAGCACATAAAAGACAATACTTTCTGCTTTTGTCAAACCATTTTCTTTATATGACAATCCCAACAGTTATGAGGTGAACCAACAAGTTTTATTCATATAACCAGCTTTAGATAGAAAGTCAAACTGTTCTCCCTCCTGAATTCAAGATTCGAAGTAAAAACAAAGAATTTTAGGCACAGTTTTCCAGGCTGGTGTCATTTCCATTTAATTTTGAGAACAACATTTAAACTATCCCGATCTATAGGCACTGTAAACTGTGGGATCATCACTAAACAAATCCACTGAGTGTGATCAACATTTGCATGTAGCTTAATTTCTAACTATGCCCATGTAGGGGAAACAGATTTAAAATGTCTTATGTGTGGAAGGGTATAATTGTTGGACTAAAGAAGAATCAGTTTACAGTACCTCTATAAATCTTTCAACCCAGTGGAGAAGTTGAGTTATTCTGCTGTAGACGCCTGGTTTATTGTGCCGTCCACAGCCTTCACCCCAACTCACAACCCCTGCCAGCCTCCAGTCCCCACTAGCTGTCTCACACACCAGGGGTCCACCACTGTCTCCCTTAACACAGGACAAATAATTTATCAAACATTATAGATCAGATTTTGAATTGCGTGTGAACATTCAACGGTGACTGAAGTGAAACTGGTGCAAATTTGACCTGGTGACAAATATTCTTCATAAAACTTTATCAGGCAGGTTTAGGTGGAGATTTTATATCACTGGGTGTATACCTGGCAGGAGTCTACCCCTCCATTCATGGTGCCAGCACAAATCATCCGAGGAGTTAGGTACGTGCCATAGACACTCGGGTGGGAGCAGGCAGATTGAGCTATCACCTTGACCTGAGCCTGCCTCAGCTCATTTGACACAAAACCTGACAGAGAACAGAGAGAGAAAGTATAAAAGACAGACTGTGATGTGAGTATGTTAATCAAAGGGAGGTTAAGAAAATGCCCTTTAATGTGTCTGAAATCCCTCAGAGAGACCTTAGCCAATCAAACTAAGCAGCTGTTTCACGCCTAAGGGGGGATATTTTCTTCTAACTTTCTGTCATCATTTAAATTTTTAAAATTATGTTGCTTCTCATAGTAGGAGTGACATTTTTTTTTTGTTTCCTTCATTGGTTTAAATTTTAGTTGATTGTTGCTCCCTGGATTTGCATATTGTCAAGTTATTGTTGGTTTTTGTCTTGGTAAAAGCAATGGAAATAACTAAATGTAATTATTGAAGGTAAGTGGCAAATTATTTAGTGTTCCTGCATATGTTGTTAATGGTGGATGGCGGGGTCAAATTATTTTTAGACCCCCAAAAGGGCTTGCTGGCTTTGAGGAACATAGGGCAAACTTTATTTTATGTTTCATATTACATGATAGGAATAATCAATGAACTGGCACAAACGAGGAAACAGAAATCATGGAAGAACTGGCACCAAAGAATGTGCTTCCTGATATAAATAACACAATCAGAGAGGGTTCGTGTCAGTGTAACACACCTCCTTCATGAATAAATCCCCAGCCTGTGATCCAACAGGATGCTCCAGGAGGAAAGGACTCGTTTGGACTGGGCAAACAGACCGGTCGCACCCCACCTACATTCAACACACAATAATCAGATTGAAACATTTATATGCAAAGCAATAAAGAGATAAAGGCTATTACATTGCATAACCATATATAGTACACTCAGTTTTTTTCTAGCCAAGTTCCCCTACAGAGAGATACTGTAGCACTGCAATGAAATTAAGAGCCAACACAGATCAGCTGTATTTAACCAGATACAGTTGAAAAACATATTTAGAACTGCAAAATTTTGTATCTGTATATACATAGCTGGCTGGTGTTTACATTTCTAGCACACATATTAAGAATATGTACTTTAAAATAGTCTAGGATGCATCGAATCTTTTGCCTGTGCCTTGGTCAGGGGACAGGAGTGTTAACCCCATGGATGTATATAAAAGCTGGATACCGGGGAACGGCGCCCATTCAATCCAATAAGAATTGTTCACCTGGCACAAAAGTTTCTAGTTTCCGGGTTTGCTTCTGCATTGTGTGACCCACACAATATGCACAGTAGCATGGTGGTCTATGTATGGTCAATGCACTTTTTACAGGTCTTTCTAAAAGGTCGATTGAAAGATTACAGCTTATTCAGAACTCCGTGGCTAGACTGTTAACAAAAACAAAAAAGAGAAAACACATCACTCCAGTCTTGGCTAGACTACACAGGCACCCTGTGTCTTCCAGAATCGATTTTAAAGTACTCTTACTTGTTTATAAAGCTCTCAGTGGGTTAGGGCCAAGCTACATCATAGACTCCCTGTTGCTTTATGTTTGCTCATGAGCCCTTAGATCTTCTACTGCAGGCTTGATTGATACCCATAAGCCTAAAATTGGAGATGCAGCTTTCTTCGCTTATGCTCCAAAATTATGGAACACATTACCTAAAGACGTTAGAGAAGCAGGCTTGGTTGAAAGCTTTAAATGACACCTAAAAACATATCTTTTTAACCTAGCCTTTCTATAGCATGGTTTTTGCACCATTTCTTTTGCACCATATCCCACCATCTTTAAGACAATTTACTCCATTTTAAGGCATTTTTATTCTTTTTCATGATTGATTATGTCTTTTACTTAAGATTTTTAGCTGTTTCCTTTTTAAGCTATTCTTGTCCTCTCTTTTAATGCAATACACTGTTTTCTGTTTTTCTTATTTCCCTCCTTTTATTATACGCATATATTCCTGTTTAATGCTCTTAATGTCTCTCTTTTGTTTTTTATCTCTTTAATGTGAAGCACTTTGAGCTGCATTTTGTATGAAATGTGCTATACAAATGAGGTTATAATAATAATAATAATAATAATAATTATTATTATTATTAGCATTAACAGTATAAGCCTTTAAAAGAAAACTTTATCCATTTTACTTTTTGTATCTCAAAACATGAAAGTAGACTGTAGGTAAATGATGTGTTTTTGCTCTGCCCTGTCAACAGAAGGGGCCACCTCCTCTTACCTTTCATGTTAATGTCAGTGATGGTGCGCAGTAGGCCCACATCATAGTCATTGTTGTATCTGTTGAAACGGGGGTGGTAGAGCACCTGCAGTGCTCTGTAACGTTTCCCCAGAGAGTTGTCTGCTATGTTAACTGTGTCCACCACCACCAGCCAGTGAGCCACTTCAAGCATGTCATTCCTGCAGAAACACACACAGTGTGACAGAGATGTGTGTGGTCTGAGTTCAGTTCAAGTGGCCTCACTGTGCGCTGATTAGTACCTGTCTTTGTCTTACTGTAAGTCAAGGGTTGAACAGAGTCCCTGCTGACAGATCTGCATTGGTGATGTTCAAGAAACTTTGGATCTGGATGGGAAATGTATTACACTGTTTATTTGGTGTCTTGAATTTGCTTTGACTCACTTTTTGACCTGCTCTCAACTTGAACCTGACCAGATCAGAACATAGAATTAACTTGGACTTGACCATGGGTTGGTTGATTACAGCCTTCCCACTAAGTACTGTGGATATGCAGTGTGGATCTAACTTTTATCCCTCTAAATGTACTGCACTTTGTTTTCTCCCTAAACTGATGTATCCTCTTCCTTTCATTCATTCCACATGTCCACCTCTTACTCAACAAAACAGTGAGCTGCAGTGATGACCCAGTGTGGGGAGATGATGGCACCTCCACAGACATGTTTCCCTTTCCAGTGCATGCTGGCCTGCCAGCCCCACTTGTTCTTGGCTGCCAATGTTCCCCCAACGATCCGTCGGCCATCACTGGCCAGAATTGGACAGTCTAGATATGTGGAGATGATTGTGAAAAAAATCACATTTAAAACACTAAACAATCTACAAAGATTGTTAAATTCCGCAAAATCACATCAGCAGTTTCATATATTCCATGATTAAGGTGACAGGTAAAGCCCTGTCCATGATCAGGCTATATCATATAACTTATGGCCATGACTGCCAGACAGTCATATGGATATATAATGATCATCTTCTGTCCAAGACAGATAAGCAGGGAATTAGACCCAGACTACATAAACATCAATCAGTGTGATATGTTTGTTTTTTTTTTTGTTTTTTTTTACCTGCAGTGATGTTCCCTGTCTGGTTAACAGGATTCTTTGATAGAAAAGGTGGCTGAGTTGTGACACTGCAGTTCCTCATCACACCACAGAGAGGCGATGAGTCCTCTAGCTCAGATGGGAATACCAGGAACTTGACTAATTTGAAAAGACAAGAAAAACAGTGAGACTAGATGGCACAGTAAGTTAAGAATTAAACATCACAGAACTGAAATGATCAAAGCCAGAAACTCCCAATATATGCTGTCCATGAGGCACCTCTGGTGAAATAAGAACCTCAGCAAATGACGTGACCCTAATACATGTTTAAAAGGGTGAAAATAATCTGCCCTTTGAGTTTTCCTGATAAATCATTTTAATTCATTCAAAATTCAGAAGAAATCTTCACAGAAGACATATTACCTGCCATACCAAATGAGGAAAACCAATTAAGTTAGATTTTCTCTTCATTTAATTTGATTTTCATCCTCATTATACTAATAATCACAGTTAAGCCCCAGGAGATTTGATCTGGCCAGTATTCTGGTGATAAACAGCTGCCTCTCTGTCAACCAGCCGAGACCCTCCTGATGCACATGGTTACTGTGGTGGTATTTAAAATCCAGTCTGTACTAAAATAAACCATTAACTGAAAAAGACTGAGATCAGATTATTCTAATGAAATAGTGTATTCCAGTTAAGAGTCTACAATTTCTGTTTTACCCTATTGAATTCAATGAACTACTGGTGTATAAATAGAATTTAGTAGCATATTATTTTTTTAGGTTATGACATCAAAACTAGTTATACAAGTAAATTCTGACTGCTAACAGAGGCAGCTCGGTTACCTAAGAGAGCAGAGGTAATGACCAGTTTGATGATGACAGGCAAGCCCACAATCAGTAACACATCACGTGATGAACAGGCTTGAGACTCTGCATCTACAAATACATAGAACAAACAAATACATAAATATTAAAACCATATGCAAGGCCTAGAGTTTCAGCTTTTTGGCCCACGACCGGGTTGCATCAGCTTTTAGTAAATCCATTGTTCAGTTTTTGGTAAAGGACCAGTGTGTAATGGCATCTAGTAGTGTGGTTGCAGATTGCAACCAACTGAATATCCCACCCCTCACCCTCCCCTTCCAAGTGTGCACCCTCCCCTTCCAAATACGGTGGCTGCGAAACTTGCAAAAAATGTGAACGCCCTCTATAGAGAGATAAACAGAATGGATTAGGGCTGAGTGTCTTATTTTGTAGAAGAAAAGAGGAGAACAATGTTGCATGATACTTTGGTTTACTTAATGGTGTGTGCCAATGTTCGTTTTGAAAGTAAAACTAATCTTCCTAAATCATGAGTTATCATTAGATAGATCAAACTGTCCACATGACTGACCTGGTATTGGTAAAAAGCACCATTAAAGTGACATATGATGTACCTGAGGGGGGTAGTTAACACCATAGGTCCAAGAAGAAACCTCTGGGGATGGTGAAACATTCTCATTGGTAGATAATCATTTGCTTTCTCTATTTGTTAGATGTGATGCAATCCAATCTAGGGTAGTGCGAGAAATCCGTCACCACAGCCTGAGCCCTTCAAATGATATAATGACCAATAGTATTAAAGGGCACAAGGCCGGATAGCAATGAAACAGATTGCATGCCAGCGCTATCCCACGTTATGATGTTATTACTGCAGCTGTAAACAGCTGCTTCAGCACTCTGTGCTTTGGAGAAAAGTGAGAGATGTTATTCTATCTATCACAGGAACATATGGATAGCTCTGTTTTTTTGTGGAAGCAATGGATCAAGGTTGCTTTCTAAGGCTGAAAAATAGCACGCATGAAGAAATCACAGGCACTTCCGGAAGTGTAAGATGGAGATAATCCTTTAGGGAAAGTACCAATGACTTATCTTTAAGGAAAATTGTTGACAAGATGCCTAGAAAAAAAAACAATATATACAGCATCACATGGAAAGACAAGAATAGCCAGAGGAACAGGATGTACAGGTCTGTCTGTGCAGGAGAAGAACCTGCTTTCGTGTTTAGTGACCTCATCTTTTAGTTTCTGATTAAAAAAAAAAAATCTTTCCACTTATAGCATGTTGGTTATGCATTTTTATTTCAAGATAGAGATTGAATAATTCAACCAGAGGGATTAATTATCTGTAGGCATTGATCAAATTTTCAGTGGTGCAAGTCTAATGAGAGTACATAATTAATGTGGCTGCTTTCATTCAACTCTGTAAAGACTAAAGAATTTAGCAGCTGACTGAGTATTAGAGATGTACATCATAATTTTGATTCAAAAGCAACATTAAAACCAATATACTGATAATCAGACATGGTATGCTTTAAGTGTAAAGCTGTGTGTCAAGTGTTAATTTTGTTGGTTACCTGCTGGGCTGATGCCCAAAACTTGTGTTTTCTCATTGCCATTTGAGGCAAATGTGGAATAAACAATTTTTAGAATTAGAATTACAGCTGTGATGATCAGACTGGACTAAATTATCTTAATTCCCTCTGCCTTGATCCAAAGACGAGGCTCAATTAATTAACTTTCTAATGGGAGCACATGGAACAATGCATTGTGTTAACAAGTGCACATCTGTCCCATCAGCCCTGACAGCACTTCCTGTGACATTTAGCAGCATGTCAGCTTGCCCTCGATTGTGGATATTGCCATGAAAATATTAAGATTACTAACACTATTGTCACTATTGTATCTTTTGTTAATGTTAACAGGGCAATAATGTGCTTTTGTTTGAGTCTGTATGAGCTTGCACTGTATGGCTAAAAGTATGTGGACATACTTTTTTGTACTTTTGATTGTCATGGTTTGAGCTGGGCCCCTTAGTTCTGATTAAAATTACATTTCAGAAAAAAGTGAAAACAGTCTCTTTCCTGTTTCAACGTGACAATCCTTCCATGCACAAAGCTAGGTCCCTAAAGAAAGGCTTCTCTGAGTTTGGAGCGGCAAAACTTGACCAGCCTGCACAAAGCCCTGACCTCAACTCCATCCAACTACTTTGGGATGACCTGGAAGACCAACTGTGAACCAGGTCTGATCTGTCAACATCAGTGGCTGACCTTGCTAAAGTTCTAGTGGCTCAATGGGAGCAGATCCCTACATCCAGGTTTCAAAGGCTTTGGAATGAGATGTTCAACAAAAACATTAAGTGTAATGTTTGGGTGTCCACGAACCTTTAGCCTTATAGGGGTGTCACTCATATGTGATGTGCATTTTGATCACATTTGGGTTAAATGCTGCAGTGGTTTGGGCCAGGGCTGGTTGGTTTAAAACAGAATCCATGTCAGGCCTGATTTTTTGGGGCTTCATCAAAAATCCACATTGATCCAACACCCTTGACTATTTCCATACCTGGCTGCTCATGAGGGAGATCTTTGGGCAACATGAGCCCTACTGATCCCTCTTCCAGTGGGCCACCATCTGATGGCTTCCTCTGCTGAATGTCTTGAGGATTATCACCAAAATGAAATGGTGAAGTCAGTGTTTTTTCATCTTGGGCCTCTGAAGAACCAGAGGGAGGAGCTGAAGTTTCTGGAGGTTGAGGCTCTGATGTTACTTCAGTAAAAGATTGAAGCTCTGGGTAAAAGTTTCCATTAGCTGGAGATTTATAGTGGGGCATGAGTGTAAGGACTGTAGAAGGGACGAGAGATGATATGCTCAATACTTCATGACTGGTTGGACTTTGAAAAGATGTAGATGACCAGTGCTCAAGGTACGGATAGATTGACGCAACGACTGGTAGCTGTGCATCAAAAGTCTGGACCTGCAAATCCATACTTTCAAAGTCACTCGTAGCTGTCATGAAATGCAGAGTATGTTTAAAGTTTGGGTTGATGTCGTATAATTTGTGGATTGTGACTAGCAATATACATGTGTTGTTCTGAAGCAGATCTGCTAGATTTCAGACATGGCTGAGCTGAGAGGAAGGACACACAGATGCAGGGAAACACTGTCCTGCAAAAGAAACAAAGGCAACAACAAAATATGAGCTTAGAATAATGCATCTTTGAGTAATTTTGAGATATTGAATGCTGATATCTTTAAATACTATAGATCAAAGTTAATATGGCTCTTTTCAAGTACATTTTATCATCTAGTATTATTCAAAAAAGTGTTTTTTGGATAGTGTCTTTTTAGGCATATGTCAGATTGGATATTAGCAATTAGGTGGTCTGAATTATAAGAAGGAATTAAACAGATTTTCCTAAAAGAAATTAATAGATTACTTTAATAACATCAAAATACAAGCTTGCTCTGAGGAAAACTAAACTAAAATGAAGGCAAAATGAAGCGACGGACATTACTAGCATAATAATTTTGACTCATCCTGTATCACTTAAGAACCTTTATTGATCACTAATAACACTGTGGAAAAGGCCTCTGTGATTAAACTCACTTGTTTTTTTCAGGATACTCCACCCTCCACAACTGCCTTACATCTTCACATCTCATCACATCAGTATTCTTTTTTTTTTCACTAAACATTTTTTCAAGAGCCCTCACCTGAATGTCACCCGAACAGATTCGCATGTGTCGATGTCATTTGTATGCGCGGGATTATTCATCCAAGTGTGTCTCCTCCACTTATTAAACCAGCTTGTACCACAATGAGGAAAAGAAATGCATCACTGTTACCCAGTCAGTGACAAGACTCCGAAGACACCGGCTTGCTCTGGTGCATCTTTAATCCAAAGATAATCTGCTCCGTTACTGTGAATCCATCATGTTCAGCTTGCACAGGTTTCAGTAGTTTGTTACCTCTTCTCGTGCAATTCTGCTGCTCTCCTCAGTTACCACTTAATCCTTTCATTGTGTCACCCCCTTCATTACCCTCCTTCTCCTTCCAGTCTACTCTTCTTCCCTCTCCAACTTAATCTTTCTGCTCTGGTCAGAACAGGTGAGGCTCAGGCAGTCAGGTCAGTAACGGATACGTGCACTCTTGTCATTGGGCGTCTATGAAATATGCATGGGGATAATTGTGAGCTTGGGTCAGAATTTAACAACAGAGGGTAATGTATACCACACCACTGAGTCGCTCCCACTCACAGATACTCATGAGCTACATAATGGCAGCATGGACAGACACACATACAAAGAGTAAAGGAGTTGAATTTCATATAGATGAAAGAAATGGATCCAATAATCAAACAGCTATTAAGAATTTGAAGAGGCATAATTGTGGGTATGAGTCTGTGTGTGTGTGTGTGTGTTTCCAGTCTTCACAAGAGTATTTTGTTCATCCTATCACTTTACTTTGCAACAGAGAGTGTGAGGGGCTGGCAGTAACGAGGAACCCCAGAAGTAGTATTACTCAGCAACTTCTAGGTTACACTGCTGAGTTCACTTCAAAGATCAAACATGGTGGAGGAGATATGACTGCCTCACCTGCAGGTGGGTATGTCTAAAATATGAAGAACATGGTGGCCATGAAGTGCAAAAAAACACATCTGGCAAAAGAAAAGTCCTAAATTTTACAACACAGGTTTCATAACATAAATATTTAAAAAAATACTAATGCACCATCTCACAAAACAAATGAAAATATATGTACAAAATTAAAATTCAACATTTTACGAAACAGAACAAAAAAGCCAGTCTAATTAACGAAACAAAATCTAATAATTTCCGAAAACAACAACAAAAAAGTGACATGTCGAAAAACAAATATCTTAATACAACAGAATTATGGCACTTTACAAAACAAACAGGCAGAACATGAACACATTTTTATAAATAACTTCAAAAACACAAGAGAGGGATGTTTCATAAAACAAAAACAGAAGCAGCCATGCTAACTGCTCTTTGAGGCCTTTGTCAATAAACATAAAGTGCAGCTGAGGCCGAGGGGAAAGTTTTGCAGGTATTTGGTCTTAAACCATAGTATTGCACACATTACATTTTTTAATGATTTACCCTGTGAGTGAAATCAATGTCTGTGCCAAATTTCATGGCAAGCCATCTAATAGTTGTTGAGACATTTCACTCAAATCCACAAATATCAACCTGCTGGTGTTGCTACAGGAAATGTCAGGAGATCACCAAAGTCATTAGGATTCATCCTCTAGGAGGCATGAATGTCCGTCCAACATTTCATGGCAATGCATCTATTAGTTGTTGAGATATTTCAGTTTGGACAAGCATGGTGCACCAACCGACAAAAATGAAATGAAAGCAGGAAACAAACATTTCACCAACTGAAAAAGGTTTGCACAAACTACTACTTTTCTGTTTTGCATATTTGCTTTGTGTTATGTCTTGTTTGCAGTTTTATTTAGTTTTGTCAAGTCACAGTTTTCTATTTTGTGTTTTACTCTTGCTAAAACATTTCCTGAGCTGCTGTTGTGTTGTTTATAATTACTCTGGCAAATGTTTTTTTGTGCACTTTTGTGCGACCGCAGATAAATGATTTATAATACAACTACACGAACATTCATGCTGAAGTTCTGAAAATGCCTGAGTGTTGCTCACTTGTTGTTTATAACATGAGCGTAGAGTAGCTTCCTCCCCACCTGCTCATGACATTGACTGAATGAATGAATACATAAAGCGTGCAGGCTTCATTTGCTTTGGTATTGGTGTCAGAGTTCTTGTTTACTCCAATCAGACTGACTGACAACTCGCACCAATCTGAACTCCTCAGATACACTCAGCTCTGTCAGCTTCTCCTCCCTGTGGCATCAGTCAGACGAGGAGAGAAGAACCCCTGGTTAAGCTTCTCCACAGCAGCCGTCGATGTGAAGCTGCATTTGCAACTTAATAGCATTTGTTTTATCCTGCACAGTGGAGCACATCAATGTGGCTTACTGACAGGACAGCAGAGTTACTGTCAAAAAGCTGCCAGTCACAGGCAGTAAACCAAACTTTTATATACTTCCGTGTGATAGTCAAACTTTCAGGCACTTGGGAGCTTGAATAAAATGCAGTAATACAGGTTGTAGGTTTCCCTCTCATCTTTCCAAATCAGGTACCTAAAATATCTCTGCATTCAAAGTCCTGAAATGACTTGCTCCTTTTTCTTAAAGGAATTTTTCTTGCCACAGACTACGTTTTGACAGTTTAAAATCTATTAATGGTATTGAATGGTATTATTATTATTATTATTATTAATGGTATTAGCATAAAGACTGCAAACAGGGGGAAACAGCGAGCCTGTCTCTCTACAAATGTTAAATATCAGTTTACCTGTGCCTCTTAAACTAATCAACATGTTATATCTTTGTTTAATCCAAACACAAAAACTAAGGTGTAAAACTGACAAGTTGTAGTTTCACAGGGTTGTTAATGCTGCATTCACATCTCCTTGGGAACTGTAAATACGGGCAACTGTTTTGGAAAAACCTGAGAGTCAACAACCAAGTTGTACTGTAATTCTGAGGCTGAGATTTCTGGGATTTCTGACGGTTATGATATCTCCCATTTGCTGAAAAGAACTACACACATGTCAATAAACCATTGGCAAAATGCTGCAAAATCCAATATTAACACTATAATTAATTCAAGCCAGGCAACCAGTGAAGACTCCAGGAGGTCACTGCTCCCAGTCAACTACACTACACTACAATTTTTTGTTTTTACACTTCAGTATTTTTTTTGTATTAAACAAACTAGATATAATGTGTTAATTAGTGAGCTTTTTGGGGTTTTTTTGATGGAGCCAAGCTAGCTGTTTCCTGTTTTTCACCCTGTTTAAAGTCTTTATGCCAACCTAAGCTAATCAGCTGCTGGTTATGGCTTCATATTTAAAAGACAGTTAAATATGGCAGTTATATTGACACAAAACCCAATATAATCATGATTCAGGCCAGGCAACCAGTGGAGACTCCAGGAGGTCACTGCTCTCCCCCTGTAAAACCAGATTTATTTTTATTTTTTTATTATTATTGAACAAACTAGGTATAATGTGGTGGTGCAGTTGAGTTTTTTGGTTGTTATCTTTGGACAGAGCCAAGCTACCTGTTTCTAATCCTAACCGTGTTTCCACTATTTATGCTAAGCTAAGCTAATTAGCTGCTGGCTGTATCTTCATATTAAACAGACATACAGTACATGAGAGTGGTTATGGATCCTATTATAAATTATGTTTTGGCTGAAATTCTTTTAATAGTATCAAATGGCATTACAGCATGTTCTAGCCATGCTCAGTGACAGGAGGTGTTTTTAGATAATCAGTGAGAGGAAATCAAAGTATGAAGCACAACTTACCTAAAGGTTTTGGGAAAAGATACATAAAAACACACATACAAGCACAAATCCTCCAATCTCAGTATTGAAAAACAGGAGAAAATCCCTGTGGCCCTGTGGCCAGGGAAGGATGGAGAAGGTTTTGAATAGAAGGCTTGCCCAAAATCCGCAGTGTACAGTGTGTGGAGTCCTGTCTGAATTTCCTTTACTAAAAATACTACATATATTTAGCAATACTGAGGGTAAAAAAACACCCTTTGGAATGAATAAAGTTGCATCTTATCTCATATTTTAATTATGATGATGATTATTTCAAAATGAAACAAGCAATGACAGAAAATGTTTTATTATCATCATTATTCGTTAACCACTAAGATGATTATTTACAACACCAAATTTTACATGTATTCACACTTATTTAATGCAAAAAAATGTACACATTACATTGGATGAAAGCTCTCTTCACTCTCTACTTTTTTTGAATATTCCATCAATATGCCATCAATCACCAAATCAATAACTCTACCTTGATGTAACAGTGGGTTGTTAAAAAATGTGAAAAATGTTCGGAGCCTTGGGCATGAGAATAAAAATAAAAGTTTTGTGCTGGATCCTTATGTTAACTTATTCCAGTCCTCTGAGAACAATGAGCACATACAAAGAAGAAACAGGACGTTGCTTGTCTAGATTACAAGAAAATACAACAGCCAGAGTCCAACACAAACAAATCTTCAAATAAATTGGAAAAACAGTCACGTCTCAGCGAGTCTCACATATGTGCAGCGGGCTCTCAGTTGGGATGCTGCGGAGAGATCCTCAATCCTAACATATTCCCTTTTCAGAGTGTATGTACATAACACAGTGCATGTCTCCTTTTCCATACATATCTCTAGCTTGTTTGTGTTTCTTGTAGCTGTCTTTTACTTGTCTCACATTCTGGACTCCTTCTTTTGTGATCATCTATGTGTTTTCATTCCTCCCATATCGCATGTTCTCTCTTTCTTCAGCCCTGTCTGAGCTGCTCGTTACATTTCACTTGTCTCTAATATTCTTCCAGCTGGCTTGAACCACTTTGACTCAAAAGTCATCCCTGTGCATTGTCTCATCTTCCTCTTCCTGTGTATAAAAAACTGCTCCTACTTATTTCTACTTTCTCCACCACTCTCTCTCTCTCACACCTCAGCTCTCAAACAAACGTCAGGCTTTATGTTTTCTTGACAGTTGACGTTTCTCATCTCTCTGACTCTCAGCAATGTAGGATCTTGATGAAGGCTTTGCGAAACTCAATGTTGAAAGTGGTGTAGATGACAGGGTTGACGGCACTGTTGAGGTATCCCAGCCAAGTGACAGCGCTGTACAGCGAGGGTGAGATACAGCAGCTCCTGCAGTGAGCTCTCAGCACGTGGGTCAGGAAGAAGGGCAGCCAGCAGATGATGAACACACCTTGGAAACAGGGACAGAATGTGGATTAGCAAAAAGTTGTTGTTTCCTGCTCCAAGAAGACTCAGAGTTTAATGAAAAATTAACAGGTGATAGAAAGTGAACAGGAAAAACTGGTAGAAAATGCAAGTTAGATTATGCGCCAGTCCCTCAAAGTAAGAACAAAACAAAACAAATAAGCAAAATTGTTAAACCAACGAGTGTTTTACACTAAAAAGGGTATTTTACAATCCTACTTTACCAAAGATCTTCATGTTATCGATTTATTTTCTATCTGAATTTATAATCAAAATAAACATGGATAAAATCATCATCAATGAAAAATAAACATCTAAAAGTCAAAAGAAAAAATAGTTATCTGAACAAAATATGTGAAGTAATTTGAGATGGAATTTCACATTTCACAAATTAAATTATGTCACATTTGCATGAGATTATTGTTCACAGTTGCTGCAACACAACATAATTGCCCCTAATAATATTTGTCTTGTGTGACTAAATCTTAACGAGTGCACACAAGTTCATTGTCTCTATCTGATTTGAGAATATATGCAATTATTTTAGTATCTTTACTTATTCATGAACATGAGTTTGTTTGTATATCACTCAGGCAACTCAGAGTGAGCACACACACACACCCAGAGTGACAGACTACAAGTGTACCGAGTATGTGTACATGCTCTGAAGATGAACATCTCATAAATTAGTCTGCACTTTCCTCCGCTCACCGAGTACAATAGCGAGCATCTGCGTGGCCTTTCTCTCCTTCTGCTGTGACAGCCTCCCTCTCACCCTCTCCTTGCTGATCCCCCATTTCTCTCTGCCTCCGCTGCGCTCCCTCCATCCCTCACGTCCCCTCATGCCATCCTCGAGGGTGGGGGGGCGAGGCGTCAAGGCCGATCGTGTCACGGTTGAGGGAAGAACCGGGGCGGGTCCGACAGAGATGGACAGAGAGATCCTGGCCCGTCCAGAGTGGGAGGAAGTTTGGGGAGCAGGGGCAGGAGCAAGGCTTTGCTCAGTCTGTGGCAGGAACTGACCCGGCTCCACCTCGAGGGGATGGACCACTGCTTCCTTCACTAGCGTCTGACTCACAGAGAAGGAGGAAGATGGGTGAGGGGGGTAGGAATGAGGGGCCAAACAATGTTGTGGATGCTTGGTTGTAAAGATGAAATGAGAAGGAGGAAATGTAACTCGGAGGGACATTTATGGATGTGAAAGGTAGAATTGGAAACAGGAAGCAAGCAGAGCATCACTGTAGATGCAGCAGATTTGTGTGTTGCTGAATCGATTCGGTTAAAAGACTCACCACTTTCTTGCGCTGGGGTGCAGCGGTGGCGGGCCTCAGGATCAGGGCACACAGCTTCACATCCTCTGGTTGTGTACACTTATTCTGAGAGCGAAGGTGGCAGCACATAGAAAAAAGAGAAAATATACTAAAGAAGATATCAACTGATACCGGATATTTGAGGTTGATGCTTTTAGCTTAAACATAAACAAACATTTTTGATAAGAAACACTTAAATTTGGTTAGATTTTTTGTTACATATCAGCCAAAATTTACACTGATAGCGATTTGCGATATGTTAAAATCATACAATATATTGACCATGCCAGTGTATTGATTGGGCTCTGTTTTAAAGTACATATATAGCACATACTGTATACTGTAGAAGAAGACAGCAGATAAAATACATGTCAAGAAATCCCAGAGTAGTACTCTTCCTGCTTTTACTGGCCAAATGAACAGTGGCCTCGGTTTGCCCTCTAGTCAGCTCTAGAGCTGAACAATCATTTCTGATTTTCTTTTGTAATTTAGTTTCAACTACTTTAAATGTCAAGTTTAAAAAATGTCTCTTACTGTGGAGACGATTACCTGATATTGTTGTTTTAGCCTTCAACCTGACTTACTCAACAAAAAATACAAACAGGCTCATCAGGCCAGTCATTACAAATTCAATTTGTGCAGCCAGACATTGTTCAAAACAAAAGATATGTATTTTAAATTATAGTGGAGATCCCAAAGTCTCCAAAGATACCAAATATTCCAGGCTGAATTTGAGGGAAATGTTTACAAAATTGTGCATATGACTTTAGGTATAAAAACACTTGGGTTTGTATATTTCATTGAGTGTAAATGTCATGTAGGTTCAATGAAGAGCTGGAACAGGCTGATACAGAATATTTGATGGTTCCAGTGTGTCAGAGGTAGCAACAAAGATTTTTAAAATACGATATGATGGCAAAGCAACCTTACACTTAAAACAGCTTTTGAAATTTCAGAACTGATATCAGAAAGTTATTTAGCTCCATTTTTCAAACTTATTATAGTCTTCATCACAACTTTTCTGATGATACAATCAATGTTGATTTAGGCCAGTGGGTCAACATCCATCGATGGCAAAATGATTGCTGGACAAGAGAAGGGAGAACACACACAGTCTGTGGAGTGAAGTGCTTAAAATTAATCAAGAGATTTGTTCTAAGTCAATTTGTTTTCAGCTGATTTATCACTCTACCTTCCTGTGTCGATGACCTTCTCCGGCTTCAGTCCCGCCTTGAGCATGGAGGCCATGTCTGCGCGGCGGTGCGGTGCGTCTGCCTCGTTTGCGCAGCACCACACAGATCTGCGCATACACCAGCAAAGTTACAATGAAGGGAACGTAGAAGGAGGCAACAGATGAGTACACGACAAAGGCTGGGTCTGCAAAGGAGCATGTGGTGCCTTCGCGGCTAGCTGGAGGAGAGAAAGAAAAAGAGGGAAATTACGAGAAAATGTACAGAAATAATACTAGACTATTAGAGACTATTATAGAATACTACCAGATGTCAGTGCTTTTTATGGCCAAAGATCTTGTTTTAATCAGAAATATGTAAAATTATAAAAGCAAAACAATGGAAATGTTGAGGTTCAAAGTCCATTATTGACCTTGGAAACAGCAGCTGAAAAAACAAATTCACCACATGGTCCATTTAATAGCTGTCCTGGAGCTTTTGATCGTATCACACAATCTTCTACAACAGATGGAGTTTGCCCAGTTGTCAGAGAATTGCAGATGTTTAACCCGCCCTCTGGCTTTTCATGGATGAAGTTGACACATTTATTTATTTCATGTTGCAGCAAGTTACACTATGGATAAATAAATAAATAAATAAATAAAATTATAAATAGATAAATGTGTGAATAAATAGATAAGTATATAAATATATATATATATATATATATATATATATATATATATGTGTGTGTGTGTGTGTGCGTGTGTGTGTGTGTGTGTGTAAAATGAATGAATAAATAAATGAATAAATACACAAATAATTTTAACATTTATATACTTAATGTCTCATTTAATTTGTGATGTATTTATTTCGAGTGACAATTAAGCATTAAATTACATAATTTTTTATTGATTAATTTATTTAAGAATTTAATTATATAATTATTAATGAATTTATATTAGTTTCGGCCCTTAAAAGAACAGCTATTAAACTGACCTCGTGGTGAGATTGTTTTCTCAGCACCTGAAACGCAGTTTTTATGTGATATAAACTTCAATACACATATTTGAAATGCAATTTGATCATTTTAATCCTTACACACCGTTCAGGTCAAATTTAACCCAGAACATATAAGAATTAAAATTTTTAACTTCTTTTTGTGCAGCTGATGCACATTTTTGTACATAGAGTGTATTCCAGGTTAAATTTGACTGATATTTATTTAAAAAATGTAAAAATCACCATTCAAAAATATTGTTGCATTCTTCACATTCAATAAACATTCATTGAAATCATGATGGCTGTTATATTCTCCTGTTTTAGGTAACATAGGACCATAATATAGTGTTTTCCTCCATAAACAAATCTCTCTCTGCTCCCGGAAAGCTTCATTAAAGATTAATACCAAATTTGTTAAGGACTGATAAGGTAATTATGAATGAAAAACATATTTGTGGTTCAGAAGTTTGGTGTAGAGACTAATTATGAGGGGGTGCTGTGAAGGGTCAGATTATGAACAGTATGTATGGGTTAAGTACACTGACACGGAAATTTAAGAAACAGTTTGATTTGACATCATACAAAATCCTGCTGTGTTTGGACCCACAAGTGAGGCCACTGGATGTCAACTCTCACATTACAGCTTGTTTCCTGCTAGCTCTCAAGTGCTTTCCTTTGAGTTCAATGCAAGCACATTCAAAGCTTAAGTCCCTGCTCAAAGCTGCCTTCATTAAGGCAGAGGTTAGCAGCTGAGCATCTTCACTCTTGATCCTTTTGTGAGTCAACGAACAAATCGAGGATTATGTGTGCCCACTTGTTTGCCGGGCAGATGTCGCCTGTCACTGCCTCAATGAATACAACATATGGAAATCTTACTGATTGGTCTGTGTCTGTGCTAATGGATATTTAAGTATAAAGCATGCCAATTTGCTGTGTGCTAAGGTTTGTTGGTCGAGCAGACGTACGGGATTTGTTTACTCTCTCGTCAAAGGTTGATAATCAAATTCAGGGACAGATGGACCAGGATATTGCAGAGGCTGTGTGTGCATAAGAAAGTGTGCACGGTGCTCTATTCGTGACTTGAGTCTTTCCTTTAAGACTCTAAATGACACCTCAGAGGATAATGAAGCATGAAGGCACAACACTACTAAGTTTTGAAAAACCTGTTAACAGCTGTGGACTAAAGTAACTATGAAGGACCCAATCTTCAATTTTACATGAGCATAAGTTAAAAGAGGAGGCATTTCTTAACATGCACTGGTGTAGAACAGGCCATGTATGACCAAGCAGCAATCACTTTATCTACATTTCTTCCAGTGGTCTCTACAGTAGATACTGGACTCGCAACCATAAAAATGGAGGATCCCCCACCCCCCCAAAGAAGTTTATTTAAACCACTTTGATGTGATGTGTGATAATGTACCTTGATTATGGATGTGACATGGTTTCTCTACTGAAGTTTGAAAAGTTTTATTGTCCACCTACTGTTCTCTGTAAACTTCAAAAGTGCTTTTCACAGTAAATAACATTGTTAAATATCAATATATCATAGATAAATTATAGTAACAGTAATGGTCTCGACACTCAGTTGTCATGGAGACTTGACCAATGGAATTTCTATCATGTCTTAAAACTGGTCACAGTGTCAACTAGGAAAATGTCAAAGTCATTAACCAAGATGAAAACAAGATGTGGCTAAAAGCTCTAGAAGATTTCCAGTGTCCTAAAAAAATTTCACTAAACCATGTTTCCTATATATGCTGTTTATTCCTGTCACAGACCTCCAGATTACCAAAGCTTCTCTCTGTCATTTCCCTGAACAGTTTGTCGCCATCAAACTCTCATTTGTCCTGCTATTTAAAGGACAGGTTCACAATTTTAACGACAGTCAAGTGCCCATATGGGTTCATTGCTAGCTATAATCATTCCTCCTGTTCATACTGGCAATTAAAAGATCCCCTTCAAATGCACTTTCAGTGTAATGGGGTGATAGTGATGTGGGCTAAAATCCACAAGCCTCCTTCTGTGCAAAAATGGAGTTCAAAGTTTATCTGAGGCTTATATGAGTCTGAGTTAGTCATATCAAGTAGATATCTGCCATATTTACAGTCTTTTTAGCATCAAATTCCCTCTTTGTGTTTCCTCAGACAGTTTCCCTGATGAGCTGTTGTGGCAGTATAGTAACAAAAAGAGGGACTTAAAACATTAAAAGACTGTAATGTTGAAATGTATCTACCTGACTCATTTGGATGAAGATTCATATTAGCTTCAGATACATTTTTAAATACATTTTTGCACAGAAGGAGGCTTTTGGATTTTGTCCCCCGTCACTTACACTGTAAGTGCATTATTAAGGGATCTTCTAATGGTCAGTATGAGCAAGAGGAATGATTATGGCAAGAAAAATTTATTTCAATGTTAATTTGGGAAACTGACTATTGAGGCATTTCATTCTATGACATTTATTACAGCTACAGCTATCTAGGCCTCTAGAGCCCTTCTGGTGACAAAAGCTCCTGCTAAATTAACACGAACATGATTATATGAACATGAATAAACCTATCTGGAACAATTCTGACATAGTTTTAAGTTATTTCACTGCCGGTGTGCACAAAAAGGGGTCCTGGCTTTAGGAAAAACACTGTTTACACTTCCAGTACCACCTGTTTTGTAGAAATGCATGACTGAATTTCACTGTCCCACTTTCTAGACTGTACAGGCCTGGATTTTTCTGACAACACCTAAATGAATAAGTGTGGAGTAACTTGAGAGGAGGGATCAGATGGTGCTGTTACCAGTGTTGTTGAGTCCAAACAGTAAAGGACAGGAGATGGCAAAAGAGAGGAACCACACCACAGCAATCATCACCGCCACCCTTCTCCTGGAACTGTATCTAGTGTTGTAGAGCATCGGCATGGCCACTGCTGTGTATCTGCAATAGTACATACACACAGACACATAAACAAACAGATAACACATTAAAATGCCTCTCACAAACTCATGCAGTTGGACACATTCGTCAATACAGAATAAACACATATATGTGCATCTTCAGATGTTATAATCCCATTGTCATGTTCACACATACTGTATTTTAAACCAAATTCAGGCAGTTGATAAAGAGCACAGACAAACAAATTCCCAGTTTCCCCTTAAACAGACAAAAGCTGTCAATGCCTGTTTCACAGCCACAAGGACACAAAACACACAACTGCCAGCATGTCAAAACCAATTAAAAGTCATCTGCTGTAAGTGGAGGTGTCAGCAGTCATCTTCAGTGAGCTGCTGTAATCCAGGCTGTGGGCAGAGGGTCACGGACACAAACACAGAGCTTTAGTTACCCAAGACTCTACAGATGAAACTCAGTTTTCGATAGATTCAATTTTCAGGAAGTCTTTGTTGTTTTAGGTGTTCAAATCTGCAATATATTATCTAGGAGTGTTAGAGCTATACTTGTATTTTTAAAGTCTCTCCCAGCTGGAGGACAATAGGGACAATAATGCATTTTAACTGAATTTTGTTGCAACATTAATTATTAAGAATTAAAAATGTGTAAATCTTGATGAAGAGGAAACTGTGCATGTCTGCCTTGCTTTGCCATACATAAGCAAAATTAAGAGGCTGCAGCCGAGCTAGCAGCTCTGTGAGGCTGCACCTAGGCACAGCTTTGAGCTAAATGCTGACATGAGCATGCTAATATGCTCACGATGACAATGATAAAATGCTGATGCCATACATAATGTTAACATGTTCACCATCTTAGTTTAGCCTGTTAGCATGCTAACATTTGCTTATTAAAGCCAAACACAACGTACAGCTGAGGTTGATGGGAATGTCAGTAGTTTTCCTGGTGTTTGGTCATGAACCAAAGTATTGAACAAATTGAAATTGTAACCACCGAAGTTATTAGAATTTATCCCGCAGGAGGGAAGTGACGTCTGTACCTGTAAGTTTAATGGCTATCCATCCAATAGTTGTTGAGATATTTGACTAAAAAACAAAAATGTCAACCTCATGGTGGCGCTAGAGGAAAAGTCAGGAGAAACCAAAATAAATAAGGATTCATCCTCTGCGGACCATGAATGTTTGTACAAAAGTTCACGGCACCCGACTGACCGAACAACATGGCCATCCCTGGAGCAATGCCACTAGCATTGGCTAAAATCAGCCTAATTACACACTGATTAGAGACACTAAATATGATTACTTTTTTAGCATTTATGCAAATTTTTGTAATGACTTTATATCTCCCAGTATTGGAGGACTATGTATAAAAAGAGCTACATTTCCTTGATTCTTCAACTGATGTGAATATAAGCACCCTCAAATTAAACATGTCAGAAATTCCCTTCAACATGCTGGAGCATAAAGTCCAGACAGCTTTCTGCCTGCAGCATATATTTAAAGCTTCGACAAAGCAATTAGACTCTATCCTTAGATATTGCAACAAATTACAGTCTAAACTGCTGCAGCCTCAATGTGTCACTTTGTCAGAGGAATTAGGACGCAGCTGCAGACAGCCTGCCCGCTGGGTGTCTGGTCCCATGAAGAGGGCATCAAGTAGGATGCCAAATCATTGAACATAGTGTCCTTGATCCAAGAAAAACAAAATGAACACTAATGACAGCAGACATTGTAAAAGTCGTAGTACAACCCTGTTATTGCGTGCTGAAAGACAAACAGATGACTACAGTACGCGAGGCCTCTGTCCTGCTGCTTGATGACAACTGGATGATGGATGCATCTTTAAAGTTTTTAGTGGACGCCTATGTGTATGTGTGTGTGTGTGTGTGTGTGTGTGTGTGTGTGTGTGTGTGTGTGTGTGTGTGTGTGTGTGTGTGTGTGTGTGAATACATCAGCACCTGTCGATGCTGATGGCACAGAGGTTGAGGATACTGGCGGTGCACATCATGACGTCCAGGGTGAGCAGGATGTCACAGTGGATGAGACTGAAGCGCCACTCCCCGACCACCTTCAAGCAAAAAAAAACAACAACTGAACTTTCATTTTAAAGTTCTGCACGTTTCAAGGACTTAAATTTCTTCTCTCATTTTGTAAATTTTATTCAGTGTTCAATAAAATGTGTTAGAGCAGCATTAATATTAACAAGGCTGGATCTCTCAGTGGTATATTTAGTATTTAATTAGACTTTTTCTTTACTGTAAGCCAACATGATTCACTTCTGAAGTGACCCACTTTACCCACAAAGAATGCTGTAATTATTGCTTTCCCCCTGAACATTAAATGTTCATCATCTGTGAGACATTTTTTCGTAATTCTCAGACTGAATCCATTATTTAAGGATTTTTATTCTATTCATTTAGGTTTATGAGCCTCAGTTGAAACAACTGCATTGATTATTGGCACTGATAGTAGAGACTAATGGATTAGGGAATGAACCTACAACTATTTTGATAACTGATTTATGGTTTGAGTCACTTTTCAGCCAGAATGCCGAACATTTTTCTGGTTTCAGCCTCTCAAATGTGATTATTTGCTACTTTTTTTCTCTAATGTGAAAATAAAGTGATAATCTTTGGATTTTTGGACTGTTTATTAGACAAAACGTAATTTGAAGATGTCACCTTAGGCTGTGCAATTATGATGAACAGTTTTTACTATTTTATGATATTTTACAGACAAATTGATTAGTCTAGCATTCAAAAAAATAATCCTAAATGTTAGTTGCAACCCCGGTAGAAACTGTGATGTAATGAGTGGAGCGGAATCTTGCAGGAGCTAATATGAATGTTACAGGCACTGGAAAAATTTGCTATAATGCAGGCAGAAAGTGGACAGCTGCCATCATTACTGTAGTATGAAATTGAATACAAGAAAATATGGTAAATTATTATGGGCTTAACCTTGCATGTAAATGCATCATCTTCTCATACACCATATGCCATATAAATACAGTACCAGATAAAGTTAATATCCGGGTTTGTCAGCTTTTCTCAAACCTCGACTTCATGTCTTTTGTCTGTTCTCTGTATTCGGGCAAGCTGTATAGTTGGTTACAGAGCTGAACACAAAAGTCAATTAATCAGTTAGACAGTTGACAAAAATTAAATTGACAACTATCTTAATAATCAATTGATAATTTTTAAGCAAAAATACCAAACATTCTCCAGTTCCAACTTCTCAGCTGGGAAAATTTGCTACTTTTTCTTTGTCTTAAGTGATAGTAAACAAGCAATTTGATGAGCACCTCGGACTGTAGGAAACTGAGATGGACATTTTTAGCAATTTTCTGAAATTTTATAGACCATAATTGAGAAAATAATTGGCAGATTATTTGATAACAAAAATTATTGTTACTTGCAGACCCAGTTGGTTACATAAATTTTGTGAAAACATGAAAACACTAAATTGCCACACTTAATACAAATCTGTTCTGTAACTGCAGCTCTGAAAGCTGATATTCCTGCATCTGTTTCTATGGCAAATTACATAAACTTAGAGAAAACAGGGACTCAACAACATTTTTATCCAATTTTTTTCCGACTGCATCAAGTTTTTTTCTTGCTCAAAAAATCGAAAACAGAAACTATAAACAAAATACAGTAAAAATAAATGAACAATCAATTTCATGTACAATTACACTGAATATTACAAATTATGTTTACATCTAATTTTGTATTTTTATCTTCTAAATTCTGTGTATATTGTGTTTATAGTTTAAATTTCCATATTTTTATATTTAATTCTCAACTGTTTGGTTATCTATGGCGGCCGGGAGGGAACACAAAGTGAGAATTTTATTGTACAGTGCAGTGTTCTCTGTGCATATGACAATAAAGATTTGATTTGATTTAAAAACACACCATGTACACAAACAAGCACTCACACACCTCCATGTAGACGCCCCAGGGCATGACCAGCGTGGCCAGCAGCAGGTCGGACACAGCCAGGGAGACAATGAGGTAGTTAGTGGTGGTCTGGAGAGCACGCTCCCGCGACACCGCCACACACACCAGCACGTTACCAAACACCACGCAGAAGATCAGGAGCACCAGCAGCACCGCGTAGAAGTTGTATGGAGGAGAGGAGGCTGATGGCGAGCTGGTACAGTTAGAGGAAGTCAGCGAGGAGGAGGAGGAGGAGGTGGTGGGGAAGGATATGGGGGAGTACGAAGGGTCATGGGTGACAAGGATGGAGAAATTGTGCTCAAAGGACAAGAGAGGAAAGGAGGGAAGGGAGGTCTCATCTGACTCATTCAGTAAAGTCATGATCTCGCTCCAGTGGACATGGCCAGTCTGAAAATTGATCACAGAAAGAGAAGAAGAAAAGAATAATGACACTGGGACCCTTCATGGATCATTGTGCACTCAATTCAGCGTTTCACAATAGATCCAACAAAGATTAGCTTCCAAGTGTGACAACAGAGGAAAATGAAAGAAAAGGTTATTGTGGCACCAGTATCTTTGGTTTCTTAGCAGGACACCACACGCAAGACATGCATACAGACATTACAACACTAACTCTGTCAAGGTTACCTGATTTAGTCTAAACCACTGACTGACAGAAATAAAAGATCTCAGATCTCAACAGGTTCTTTTTCACCTCTGGTGCTCTAAAAGGTCAACTGAAAGGAACTAACTCAAATTCATGGAGAGGGGAACTACTGCCACTACACATAAATTCTGTAAAACTTGTAAAACTCAGTTAAACTTCTGCAGTACTTCAAACAGTCAACAGACTCAACAGGTTGGTTACTCAAAGCAACTTCTTCTTCTCGCAAGATTTTATGTTTCAACCAGTTGCCTGGCATCTTCTCACTTTTTTCTGCTGACATTGACACTAAAGGTGCCCTGTGTTTCTCGTAAACAAACAAAAGTTATCTATACATTAACTACTTCTCACCAAAATGCACCGTATGCATCCTTGAGGACTAACAAATGTGTAGAATGCCTTTCCTTCTTCATAAAATATTTGCAACACCAACTTTAAAAAAAGTATTTTAAATTGTGCATGTTTACATCCATGTTTGCGTTCTAGCAGTCTCGTTCTTCTCTATGTTTGTTGGTGCATTACTGCCACCAACTGTGGATCAGTGGAACAGCATGAACCCAAAGGCAGAATATGAAGTGCATTACTAATGGTAAAAACTACAAAGGGTACCATTAATCTGCGTACTTCTTTGTATCAATTATAATTTTAATTCACTGCTATGTGCTTTTTGCATTTATTATTCACTGACTATTATCTTTAAGCCAAATTGCCCCTCTGGAACATAAAAGCTCTACTCCACTCTAATCTAGAGCACAAATGTGGCCATTGCTGGTGAATAATTGATTTAGAGTGAGTTAAACCTGAATTAACAGATTTTTTTTTGTTTTTGTTTTTTTTTCTTGGCCACTTGGGGGCAGTTGTGAACACAGCATTGACATTTCGTAAACTTTTAAGTTGATACATTGAATTAGTTAGCAAACAGTTGCTCATTTACACATCCAGCAGTTACAGAGCAACATTATCATTTGGATCATTTGAAGTCTTTCTCTGTCCACCTGGTGAAAATAAGTCCAATAATCACTCTTCATTAGCTCTGTTTTAGATGTCTACCAACTCCTGGGGAAAATATCTGGCTCTTTAGCTGCTAAATGCTCCACTATGTTCACCAGCTAGTTCTTAACTGTGTTCTTTTGGCATTTGGTGTTGAGCAGATGGTTTTTTAGAGCTTTTTCTCTGAAAACAGCTGCGTCCTACAGCTGAAAATGACACTATGATAGCGTTGAAAATGAACCAAAACAGTAAAGTTGCAGCTGAACAGCAAAACAATGAGCTGAAACTCACTATCCGAATAGCCGAGAACTGCAGAGTCGCTGATAGTTCTCTGTAGGTTCACTACGAGCAACGCCCCTCACATTACACACTGTCATTTGATAGATTAAGGAAAGAATTTAGAGAGCAGTTCTCATGACCAATGACAAAGCAGAAGGCAAGTGACATTTGCAAACTCTCTCTCTCTCTCTCTCACACACACACACACACCTGTTTGGAAGCTTGGCCAGGTCCTGCATGAGAATAGAGACAAACAAGTCTATTCATACTTTGGGGGGGTAGTGGGGGAGGGGGTTATTGCTTCAGCATACAGATAGACCGTGGAGAAGTGGATTATGCTGTAGCAGTGGTGGTCTTTGGGTGTTTTAATACTTTCTTTTCACCATAAAAAACAGTATTTGATTCCATTGGAACTGCCAAATCCAAGCTGACTGCAGCCTCTGTTCTGCATGAAAGAGCAAACATTTTACAGCAACATTTGAAGAGAACATAGAAGAGAGGGGATTGCTTGATACTCAAAAGACTCATTTTAAATACATTCAGAAACTGATTTCTGTGTATAATTTAAGGAAAGAAATTTGACATTTATAGAACTGTCACCTTATTATTCTGAGTTACAAATCAAAAGCTAAAACCAATGAACAAAAAAAGCCACAAATTTGTGGGCTGGCTTTGCGATGCAACATTTGCAAAGATCACCATTAGTGACCCGCTGCTGAAGGTTTTTTTATGTTTCGGCAGAGGAGACGTGACGAGGATATCATAACTTTTCTTTCCTCTCTCTTATCTCTCTTTCCTTCTGTTCTGACACACTCGAACAACTGGGCTGTATAATAGCATGCAAAAAGCTGAATTAAATATTTATCAGAGACAGGAAGTTGAAACAGATGACTGACTCACAGCATCTCTCCTGTATGAACTTTCCTGTCAGTGCCAAGGTCGTGAATGAATTCAGTGAGATTTTCGCCACCTTAACACCACCTACACACCACCTACACACCATCATGTCTTACAGTATATATCGCTTGTCTTTCTCTGACCCTGTAATCTGCATTTCTAATCACTACATATCCAAGATGGGTTGACAAATCAATAAACTATCCCACCTGTTGACCACCACCGGCCACAGTCCCTGAAGAAGACATTATTCTTTGTGGCACATGTATTGATTTCACACTGTTAGGCATTGATTTGACTCAGTGGAGGACTTGATGTGGAGTAGCAAAGACATCATTATTGTGGTGGAGGTCAGTCCAATCATTACAGGGGGCAGCAGTGTGCAGAAGTGAAGGGCAAGACCTGCGTTCAGCTGGAGAAACTGATTTCAAGCCTCCATGAAGGCAAGTGTCCAACCGCTGAAGTGTCCTTCAGTAAATGGCTAGCTGGCTAATTTCAGCTGGTTAAAAACTAAAATAAAAACATTAATAACAAGAAGGCACCAAGAGTTGTCAACGCTCTGCCAAAAGCTGCACAATTGTGTAAATGTGTTATTTTAACAAAAGAAAATATTTAAACAATTTAAATCATCAGGATGGGCATCAAACTTCTACTACAAGATGTTTTTTTGTTGTTGTCATTCTTGGGAAAAAAGCAAAAATCTTCAGACCATGTTAAAAAATGCAAAATTACAAAAAGTCAGATTCTGTCTGCTGATTAATCAATTTATTAGTTTGTAACTATTTTGGAAGTCTTCTTTGTCTGACATGGAAGTTGAAGTCCCCCTCCACTGAAAAAGTGTTTTGCTTATTGTTAGTTCAGTTGGATGTTTGAGCTTCACTGTGCAGAATGATGCATGTGCAGAGTTTGACACCAGAAGGCTGTTTACACATTCATCTGCTGAAGGGGGAAGTTTATTTATTTATTTATCAGAGTTTGAGCCACGCATCTCATTTTCATGAATTTTAACAAGGTTATTGTACTTGTGTGTGTAAAAACCAAACCAGACACAAATTTCTATTCAAAGCAGAGTATTTTTTACTCTTTTTTTTATTTTTTATTAAAACATGTCTGGAGGGACTCTTTAACAATATCTCGTTGGATTTTGCGCTTTTTTCACTGTATTAATATATATTTTTACTTTTTATAGACAAAACAAAAATTGATTGATTAATTGAGAAAAAAGTTGATAGATTAATCAATAAGGACAATAATTAGTAGTTGCAGTCCTAAACTGAATCACTTGGTCCTTGGCAAAAAGCAGAACTTTCAGCTTGGGCTGCAACAAATTGTTATATTCACATTAAATTAAACCGCTGATTGTTTTCTCAATCTCGGTTAATCAATTAATTGTCTATAAAATATCAGAGAAGAGTGAAAAATGTCCATCACAACTTACTTGTTTTGTCTGACCAACACATCAAAACCCAAAGATATTGAATTTACTATCACATAAGAGAAAGAAAAGCAACAAATCGTCACGAATGACAGCTGTACCGAGGGCAAGTTTGGCATTTTTGCTTGAAAATGATAATTAATAAATTATCAAAATAGCTGCTGATTATTTTTCTGTTGGTCATCTAATTGATTAATCAACTAATCATTGCACTGATTGTTTCACTGAAATTTGTTAACATGTTTTTGAGATATCACACTCAACAGCGAAAAGTTAAAAAAAACAAAAAACAAAAAAAAACTCAAAACAAATAAGACCAAAAATTCATTTTTTGGCAGAATTTCTTTTCTTTTCTCTTCTTTCTTTCTTTTTTTAACAAAAAGAAAACTTGAGCTATACTAAACTAATTTCACCTCAGTTAACTTCATAAATGAGTTCAAAGATGTCAAAGATGAAGAGAAAGATGCCCCAAAGACAGAGTACCAGACCAGGAAAAGGCTGTGTGCTAACAGAGTATTGTGCTTCACTAAAGAAGTCAGTAGTAATCAGCAGAGGAGAGGATAAAGTCTTCAAACTGTACTGGGTCACGCTTTACCGAAAAGCAAATTAGTTTGTTAGTTTAAAATAAAACCTATCAGAAAAAAAGATCAGATTTGGAGCTAATATAATATTACGATTAATTTGATCACAACATAAAAAACTCTCTTATACAAAATTCTCCACTCATTCTCTTTATAATCCAAAATAAACAAAGTAATCTCAGCTAAGGAATAGACCTTGTGGTGACATTAATTTGCCAACAAAGAAATCTCTTTCTTGCATTACAACTAAAGTCAAACACTGTAAGCAAACTGGAAAGTCCAAAGACTGAGAGATCAGAACAGAGAGGAGCATCAGCTGTGTTTAGTTTTGTTTGTGACCTTCAGAAGTGACACATTAATGAAGTGGGCGGTGAAAATCACCGTGTGTGACAGAAAAACCAAGATCAATGTTTGAAATGTCTCACTGATGTACAAACTGGAACTGTCTCATCCCAACAATAATGACTTAAGGATAAAAACAGTCAAAAGTAATGTGTTGGTCGTGAAAGTGATTAAAAATGCTATCAAAGTGTGTTATGTCCAAATGGATGGTACATCATTTAACAGCCTTAGAAAAAAAACAATTTATTCCAAATAAGGAAAAGTAGAATGATTCCTATAAATATCCCTGGAGCTTATTTCATTCATCTCATAACATTGCAGTCATGCCAACACACACAATATAAATGCTGCTTTTGTTTGTCAAATTCATGCATAACATTGTAGCATGTCCTCCAAGATACATTCATTTTGTCGTAGGACAAACTAACAAGATGCTGTAGGGAATGCCGAGGCTCAAATTTACCAGCACTGATTTATTAATACTGGGTCACTGAAGACCAAACCTGTAAACTGTAAATCAATTAAACTTTACGATCTTTTTCTAAATCAGTATGGGCTTTTCTATTTGGCTGATTTACAGCTGTGTGATTTACTTTTGGTTCTGCTGACACGGTTCAAACAGGTCTGTGGTGTGAACTCACTGGAAAAATGACAACGCTGGTTTGTTTGCTTCAACGCTTAAAGTGACATATGTTTACATTGACATCATGGAGGAGGTTGGAGGGGGTGGAGGGGGTTACATGTAAATGTTGCCTGATTTTGACACTGGAGACCACAGTTCACAGCCTGTTTCCTGACAGTCAATGTTGGTTTCTTTGAACCATTCTCATAACCTGCCTTATAGTTGCAGTGATAGATGCATAAGAAAACACTCTTATGAATGATTTTTGTTACTCATATATGTCGTTTTCTGCACCAACAAACGACCTATTTTGTTGTTTAGGTATGCATACATGTTGGTCAGGGATCATTTTACAGCATATTCATTTACTAAATAGATTAGACTCCATAAAAGTTTGCTGCATCCGAGTAACAACACTGCTTTCTAAGTTTCTTGACTCAACCTCAACATGTATAATTTCTACTGGAAGAAATATGCAAGCAGAAAGTAAAGTGAGTGTTCAGATAATAAATAGGTCACCCTGTTTGGCTCTGACAAGCATTAGAGTGACACCATGAGCAGTTTTTATTGATTGTAAAGGGAAGGCCATTATATCGGTTTATCGGTTTCCTTTCAAAACAAGGTGCAATGATCACTGATCTGAGACGTCAATTCAATTTCACACATGGCCACTAAAGCAAAGCTGCATAACTGCATACCACATGCCGTGTCATGTCTGACACTGTGCATACACAAGTGCAACAGCCGGGTCTCTGAGATCATGGCTACAAATGTCAATAGATTTATTTTGGTGTAATTTTTAACGTCAGATTTTATGGGATCATATTGCTGTTTGGACAGAGAACAGCACTTAAGGAGAAGTTTTCACTGCATCTGCATTATTTTTTCCCCTTTCAATGCAAGCATCAACACTTTCATGTCTGTTTTTTAGCCATGCTATTGGCTCTAAGGGTGGCAGACCACCACTGCCATGAATCTTTTACACACCCTCATGGTTTGATTCTGAGACAATTAATCCTAACGACTTTTTCTCTGTCACCGTTTGTTAACATTTTGGTTTTCATTTACATGTCTTGCCATAAAAATTGGCACTGACATTAATGGTCCCCCTCAGGAATAACTCCCTTTACTTTTTATCTGCAGTACATTTGTAATAGTACTTCATTTCTTCAGTACTTTGATTTATGTTCTGCAAAACAACAACAACAATGTATAATTTTGTGAGCTCCTACTGAAACGATTTCTTTAATTGAAAACATAAATCCCACATATCCTATTTGCTCCCTGTGCTGCATTTTTTTTCTGATTGCCCTTCATACTTTCAGTCACCATGAATATTGCTTCTCATTCTTGCTCATGCCTCATTAAGGACATAGAAGTTTCTGAGTTATGTGAATGAGCAATGACCTCAGAACTATGTCCCCCAAACTTCTGTGGAATGAGCTTGATGTGTATAATGCAAAAGTAGAAAAAGACAAAACTTTCTCTGTGGGGTAATTAAGTCAGAATCAGGCTGGAAACTTGTCCAATTAATTTACAATTAATTAATTTTCAGTTACTAGTGAAGCTTTAACCAAATAAAAGACAGATTTACCATAACCTTAACCAAAGTTGTTCATTGTTAGATAACTGTTAAGGAAAAGCTTAAAGTTTTACGAGACTGTGTTGTCCAAACAACAACCAGTGAGACACTGCCCAGATGTATTCCAAGGTATAGATTGTTGTGTAATTAAATCAGCTCTTCTGATGCAACTTATTTGACGCTGTTGCTCATTAGAACCTTAATTTACTTTGCACAGATTCACATTTATTATGGGTAGAGCAAAGTCTCATTTGAGTCTGAGCTACATGGAGCCATGACATCACTCAAGAATTCATGGAGACAGATATAAAATGTAATGAGAGAGCAATGCTGCATGCAAAAGTTGCATTTTATTCAGAATAAACCAGCGGAGACAACGTGTTTGCAGATAAAAAGGTGTGATGATACAAAGGTAGAGCTCTTTAATGATACAAATATGCTTCTTCTTTTATTTTTAATAGAAGCGATCTATTAAAAATAAGTGGAAGTGAAAAATATCTTAGTTTACATAACAATATTTGGTGGTACATTAGTTTGATGTTATGTGGGGAACATGACTCAATATACACTTTAATAAGTCTTTGTTTTTTTCATTAAAACATTTGCGTTCAAACAAAGAACTGAGACAAAGTCAATTTACCACTTTTACTTCACCTGCCCCCACTACTGCCTCAGGCTACACCGCGAGTCCATCATTTGTTTTTCTAGCCTGCACATTTAAAATGCATTGGGTTAAACACATGATGAAACAAGGATTGTCTTTGTTGGAAAACCGTTTTGCAATATTTTGCACTCCTGCACAGAACAAATACATCAAGGAGTGCACAATATGCCAAATGGAAATTCTGTAAATTGAAAACGCTGCGCACTCTGGCCCTGATTAAAAAGAAAATGCAGAAACGAAGCAGCTGTAGTTGATATCGATATCATGCTTTGTGCTTTTTCAATGTTAAAAAATAATAATCTCTTATTTACCCTTCAAGAGTCAAGCTTGTGATTTCTTTTTGTGTTTCATAATTACTCTAAAATTTCCTGTTTTGATTTAATTTTCTTATACAAATGACCCCACACTCCAATCCTGTGTTATCCGGTGCCCTTTTTTTTTTTTTGGGCATCATCCAGAAATCCTGTTCTGAATCTCCCTTCAATAACCTCCTCCAGCCACCCTCCCTCCATCCTCTCCTCTTATCTCCTTCTCCTGTTTAATCTCCTGTTTCTCCTCCTCTGTAGCTCCTCTCTGGAGACACTTGACAGGTCTATTACGTTGTTGGCCTTGTCTGCCCCCAATACCACAGGAAGAAAAAAAAAAAAAAAATACAGAACACTCCTTCAAATTTTACCCCGGCTCTGCTAAGGCTATGAGCTGGCCTACAATAAATCTTTCATTTCTTTCATGGAGAGGCAGGAATGAGTCGCGGCCATTGGGAATGATGCGGATGTTCGGCTGCAGTATAATAAGCTCTCTGCTGAGTTCAGGGCAGAAAATATTTACTGTTGTCTCACACTTTGCAACCTCATTTCTTCTCTCAATCACTCCCAGAACTCTTGGTGATACCTTTAACAAGCACCCGGCCACTTTTGGAAACAAATAAAACTACAGGATGCCGTATTTAGTTGTTCTATATCAATGTGATATATCAATATATCACATGAAAAATTCATAAGTGTAAAAATACACCTGTTTTTTTTCAATCAATCAAACAAGACAGCATTGTTTCCTCTCAACTGAGTTGCTTTGAGCAACTGCAGCAATTCAGAAGTACACCTGTGATATTATGTGTTTTTCCCTGAGCTGCTCTAAAACTGCACATCCCCCATATGGTTATATACACTCAATCAGCAACCTGTGAAGCACCATAGCTCCAATTATGATGAAATGACACCTTATACTACACCCACAGTACATGACTTCCAGTGTTAATGAAGGAGAAGGATAGATAAAAAGAAGAGTCACACCTTCTCATCACAAAACTGATTGAAGAAAAGGTTGACTGTGTGTTTCAACTATTAAGGTAAAGTACAGGCAAGCTATTGAGACAGTTATAAATAAAATATTAGTTTGCTTCATCTAAATCGCTCCTGCAATAGATAATCTGCCAAAAAAATGATCAGAGAGATGAAATGAGCTCCAGAGCAGAGAGGGAGTGAGGATCCAGTCTGTGACATATGATGAATGTTTTCTGGTGTTATAAACTAATAGAATCTGTCTCGTGATTTGAGTATCTCATTGACTGATTAACAAAATATAGAGGAAATCACTTCAGCACCGACTCACATGAGGAGACCTCAACCCCGGGGGGTGGTGCTCCAAAACCAACCGCTAACATATTTTATTCAGGAAGCAATTTTGCATTTTCTCCATCTTTTATTTAAAATGAGAGAGACTGCAGATTTTGGGATTCAGCTCCAAATGGTGTGTTCTTGATGTGTGCAGCTTTGATATTAAAGTCAAGTTAAACTAACACGCTATCACACACCAGCTGTTGAGGAGAAAGTGTTTCAGTGTGGCATGTGATAATAGAGAGAAAACTGCAAAAGCCAGTTTGATTCACCCTATCTGCTGCTGGACAATTACCTATAGATTCAGAATGACTACTTCTAGTAACAATTTGGATCAAGATACAGATGGTATACACATTAAAAGTCAGGGTTGGCTGCTTCTACAAAGTAGAACATGGGTATCAGTGCCAAATATGTTTACCTTGCCTGTTTAAATTCTACAGTTCAGTCTTTTTTCCTTCGATTGAGCTTTATTATCTTGAGAGAAAACGTCCAAACTACACATAAGGGCAATTAGGAGATTTGTGGCCACCAGAGGGTATCACAAATGAGAACTATATTAAAGGTAATATACCTGTGTCCTCAATCCAAATTGATTTTGTGAGGTGATTTTATTATTTCATCAATGCATCATTACTCTGAATCTTCAGTGGACAACTATGCAATGTACACAATACAATGTGAACCATATGAATGTTTGTGCAAAGGGGAATTGTGCATGTTTCTGGAGTATCTCCACAGAAACGTAACCAGACCAAGGGGAGTAATGAAATTCAAACTTTTTAGGACCTCTAAGGGACAGAGGTGATATAAAAAAAACAAAACAAAACAAAACATTTTGATTCTTGGGTCTAACAATAAATGTGTCCTTCTCACAACCTCTCAACATATACAGAAAATTAAAGTGCACTACTCATACTGAACAATATTGGACTTGAGTCTAATGATATATTTTTGTAAAGTGTATATTTCATAAATCTGTGGTCCATACTACTGTTTTTTCTGTGGAGTGTAGTTTTATGTTGTTTTTATTTATGGGTATTTATTTCTTAAGTTTTTTGTGATCAGTATTAGGATGGGATGGACACTGCAATTTCCATGTTTTTATCAATGAATAAATTGAACCTCGAACCCCTTACATGTCTGTTTTACACCGTATGTTGTATTTAATTTTGGATTTGTTGTGTTGTTTTTTTTAACTGAGAGTGTCTTAAAATTTTCACTGTAAGCTTCATGTTGTTCTTACAAACATAATGATAAAACTAACTGTTTTGAACCTGTTGTTAAGTCCTCAGTATTAGAGCAACAATTAATCGATAAATTGATTAGTCGATCAACAGAAAATGAATTGTCAGTTGTTTTGACAATTTAATTATCATTTAAAGTAATTTTTTAAGCAAAAATGCCAAACATTTGCTGATTCCAGCTTATCAAATGTGACGATTTAATGCTTTTCTTTGTCATATATGACAGTAAATTTAATATATATGGGTTTTTGGACAGGTCTGGTCAGACAAAACAAGACATTTGCGAAGGTCACCTTTGACTCTGGGAAATTATAACATTTTTATAGCATTTTATAATATTTTCTGACATTTGATTAATCGATTAATTGAGAATAATTGACAGATTAATCGATAATAAAAGTTGTAGTATAGTATCTATAAGAATTGAATTCTTTACAAATACATTTGCCAAAAATTATGTTTTCAAACACAGAGCTGTCACTTAAGCATCACATTTACAAAGTCTCATTTTTTGTTTAACTACAGCAGAAAGTTGTCGATTCATCCATCACCAGAAAAAAGTCAAATAATCATTAAAACGTTAAAAAAAAAAAAAAAACACAGTGACAAGTTCCTCACAGTGAGTGTAGGCTACATGCTCAGGGATTCATTTAAATTGACAGAGATCCTACTATAGCGCCAAAAATCTGTTTTTCAACCACTTTAAAGATTTTCATCATCACTTACCCTCTCCTGGCAGAGCTGCTTACATCCAGGTCCGCTCTCCTCTCAGGGACACCAGGGGAGAAACCGGCGGTCAGGCTGCAGCATCCCATCCACAAATTTACAGCCGAGCCACCCACTTTGACCTCAGTGAGTGAGTGTGAGGTCCACACGCCGCTGCTCAGTCATATAGTTCCCTTCCTATGTGGTGTCGGTGTCGGCGAAAGAGGCCGAGTCGGCGCGGCGGGAGTCTGATAGATGAGCCGCGGAGGAAGACGATGGAAATAGCTGAAGGAGCAGAGAAGAGGAGGAGGAGGTTTCACGCAGAGTTTCGGTGCACTATAGGAGAAAAAAAAAATATCCAGAGCTGCCGCTGAGACAGCCCCGTAGCCAGAACAAATTGAACGGGGTAGCATTCAGGTTTTGCTGGGGGCCGGGCTTTAAACATAGTTGGAAACGTATAGCCTACTTTTACAGGGGAAAAATGCCAATACCAAAAGAGAACCCCTCATATTAAGATAATGCTTAACAACGCGTGCTTTAATACAAAAACACATTACAAACTTGCTAATTACATACTTAACAGAAATAGGATTCACTCAATGTCTGCGTCAGAGCGCATCACAGCGTAGCACAAGCATTTTCTAATACAAACTTAATGAACAAAAACAAGAATTTTGCTGGGCAAAAGCTGATTAATTTTTACCAAAATACCACATCATAAGAAGCCTGAACACTGTTGGCCTAAATTTGAACTACAGCTCAGTGAACTCGACCTCACAGCGAGGTCACAGTTTCTAAACGTACTCCTCAACACTCACCTACAGTTTTTTGAACCACCGGTGTGGGATCTCCTGAGGACCTTCTTCCATTCATTCAGGCATTTGCATGTGACGTCTCTCTCCAAGGCCAGCTGCGCCCTGCGCGCATGGCGCATGGACCGACGGTGGTCAGTGGAGACATTCCTCAGGAATATTCACACATGGCAGTAAACGCACCAAGTGTTAATCCAAGTTAATCCAACATCATAGCAGCCACTACAATTGGCATGGCTTCCAGCGTTTTGTGGTAGGCTATTTTTAGAGGAGTTTTTGTGTTGTCCATCTCTCTTTTGCCTCCAAACCAAACATTCTGTTTCAATGATGGTTGACTTTACTTGATCAGGTCTCTCGTTTCCAAGATCATCTAGAGGCTGAAGTAGTGGTCCACTGACAGTTACACCCGAACTGACAACAGCGGTTAGGCTCCAGCCACAGGGTTTACATTAAATGCGACATATCAAGCCTATGCTTTTCCTTATTTTCAGTCATATAATGTTATAATGTCTGATTTTCATATTAAACAAAGCCAAAGTGTCAAATAATGAAATAAACTTATGTAGAAGTAATACTTGTGTGCAAAAAGCATCAGCTTCAGACTGCTCTGAAGGCTTGGTTTCCAACTGTTTTTTCTACTTTCAGCTGGAGCTGACGTCTGCTCGTCACGGATTTCTTCATATGGTTATATGGTCATCTGCCCCACACACCAGTTCACTACTCCTCCCCTAACAATAAAAAATTCTTCACAATAAAAGTCTCCCCTTATTTAGTCATTTAAAAGCTTTTAATATTAAGCAGTAAAGCGGGAAATGTTGGGTTTGCATCGGCGGTAACTTACCACGACTTTGATACAGCTGCCCCTCGGCAGGCCTCAGTGTGGGCTCATCAGAAGGGCAGCCTTAAAGAGACAGGAGCTAAGACTGCCTGTTAAGAGACAGAGGCTGAACTGAAGGGCTGCATAAAGGGCCAGTATAAGATAAATAAGGAGTTTTCTGAACTGTGAATCATGCAAAGCTACTCTAGTGGAGTTCAGAAATAAAAATATAGAGCTAGAAATGAGCATAATAGGTCCCCTTTAATGTTAGCTTGGCAAACTAACAATTAGCTTTAGTTTGTTTGTTTCCCACAAATCATCCAGTTGTTTAACTGTTCCAACAATTTAGTTATTCATATCCTTCAAATACCTGATTTAATTTAGTCATCATGCTCTTGAACTAATAAATTGTCCTCTCAAATTAAATTCTTAATTCTCTGTCTCTCACCAAAGCACATTGTGGCAAAGTTAATTTGTAATATGTCTAAGATCCTATATTGTTTACATCCCTGCTTGCTTGCAAGCAGTCTTCTTCTTCCTCCCTTGTTATGTTTGTTGGCATTTGTTGCCAACTGCTAACTTGATCAGCAGAATGGCATGAAACCAAGGCAGGATGCTTGGTTGTGCGTGCACACAATACAAACTAGTGATTACTACTAGTGGTTAAAAAAAAACAACTCCACAGGGCACCCTTAATTTGTCCCCTCCCATCTCTCTTGTGCATGGCACTGTCAATGCACCTTTGCAAAGGTTGTCAAAGACAGTAAAAACCTAAAGTATATTCAGGTGTCTGAGTCTAAGATCAAAATAAAACTGCATTAAATGTAGATCTGAAACATTTAAGTCAACTAACTGATTTGAGGAAGTTAACCAGAAACTATTTTGGAATCATATGGAATCACTTTTCCCCAGGCAAAACTACCAAATATTACCTGTCCAGCTTCTTAATTGTCTTTTCTTTGTCTTATGTGATACTAAATTGAATATCTTTGAGTTTTGGACTGTTGGTGGAACAAAAACAAACAATTTGTAGATGTTGCCTTGAGCTTCAGAAAATTATAAAAGGCATTTATCAATATTCTATGACATTCTATGGGATTTTATAGACCACACGATTAATAAAGAAAATAATTGTTAGTTGCCCTAACGAAATATAAATTATTGATGACAAGGGAGTGGAGAGGACAATTAAGGACATGCTTAAAGCCATTACTCTGAGGAAATGACGAGTGATTTAGTAGTATGGATTACTTAAGTGAGGGAACAAAATTGTGCTGAATGCACTTGTTTGAGGGGATAATTTACTAATTAATAAAAACACTGGACACTGGGCCCCATACAAGCCAGCTTCTCATCACAGTCATTATTAGTTTATACCTGAAAATCAATCAAACCTCATAAAACTCCTCTTCATTAATGACAAAAAAAAAAAGCAAAAAACACAAGTAAGTTATTGCACACTGAGAGGCTAGTGTTTTTTTCTTTTACGTGATTATCCAATCTATTTACAGTACATTTCTGGTAAATGTTGGCTTTATACTGTACAAAATATAATTTTAATAATCATTTCTTTATATAAACATTATTTGACAGTAATTACAAGCAACTCTCCAATATATTTACAGGCTTTTAACAAAAAACACTGTCAGGGCAGCATCTCACAAAAATAACAAATGAAATTGTCAGCACTCACAAATAAGTGTATATCACTTTTTTAATGATGCACAGCAGAAAAAAACAGAAAGGTTCTAGCCCTCGGCTTTCCTCAGCATTAGGATGGAACATAGGATACAACAAACATACATTTTATGACCATTTGGTTTTGACATGTAGCCCCAACACCAATATGTTGTGCATCAAGACCTAAATACAATAGCTCTCTTTAGCCTCAAATAGCCTATACGTGGCAAGTTCTGAGGAATGATGGCAGTGTACACACAATATATAAAAAATATACCTCTGAAAAAGAATGTCAGACGGATATATTGGATAGTTGCTTGTAATTACTGTCATATACTCCTTTTATACAGTAAATCTCATACATTAATTGGAAAAGTCTGTAGATATATTGGATAGTTGCTTATAATTACTTTCAAATAATGTTTATATAAAGTAATGATTATTAAAATTGTGTTTTTGTAATTTACTGAAAATAGATGAGATAATCACATACAATTAAAGCCTAAAGCTCTCAAGATAGCTTTAATGTTTAATGTTAAAGGAGGGTAATTTAAATATAATTTTACATACTTTTTGTGTTTTACATCCAGAAATCTGTGCTTTGATTGGGCAGCCTTAAGGATAAACTGGATAATTCTATGAATTTCTTCAATATTTTTCATTTTTTTGGGCAGATTTATACATTTGTTTAATATTCTAGCAATATTTTATAATTAAGGCTCGAGTGGGCATGGCTGGGGACCCTGGGCCAGGGGCCTCGATGGGGCCCCTCAAGAGCCTGTAAGTCTCGGGTCTGTTGTTGTTGTTGTTGTTGTTGCTTCTTCTTCGGCCGTTTCAGCCAATAAAGTGTAGACTTACATGCAAGTGACTTGACTTTAAAGGGTATTCAGTAGCTGTTGTTAATTGAAACTCACTGTAGTCCTCACTATTAGTAGTCACTTACACAATAGTGTGTTGACTAGTATGTCATCCATTTTGCATTTTACAATAAAAATCTGTAAATATGCCACATGTGAAAATTCTGCTAAAAGCAGTGTAAAATAACAGCAATGTGTATTACCGTTAATTTGCACTTTTCACAAGTAGCTTTTGTGCATTGCATTGTGGGAGAATATTATCCATCAATAGCACAAACAAAAATCAACCAAAAGTCAAATCAACCAAAAGTCAGGGATCAGCCAGCCACCAATCAGGGCCTTTATGGACGACCTGACAGTCACCACGGAGTCTGTACCAGGATGTAGATGGATCCTGCAAGGGCTGGAAAAACTTATCCAGTGGGCATGGATGAGTTTTAAACCAGCCGAGTCCAGATCACTAGTGGTGAAGAAGGGCAAAGTCACCGACAGGTTCCGATTTAACATCGAAGGGAGGCAAATACCAACCATCTCTGAGAAGCTGGTGAAGAGCTTGGGCAAGGTGTTTGACAGCAGCCTCAAGGACTCTTCATCGGTTCAGTCCACCTGCCAGCAACTGGATAGCTGGCTAAGAGCAGTTGACAGATCCGGCCTCCCAGGCAAGTTTAAAGCGTGGATTTACCAGCATGGCATTCGGCCAAGAATACTATGGCCGCTACTTGTTTATGAGGTCCCCATGTCCACTGTGGAGACCTTGGAGAGCAAGGTCAGCAGCTGCCTCAGGAGATGGTTGGGGTTGCCCAGAGGTCTCAGCAGCATCGCCCTGTACGGGAACAGCACAAAGCTCTGGTTGCCCTTGAAGTCTCTGGAAGAAGAATTCATGGTCACATGGACTCGAGAGGTGCTGATGTACAGAGACTCAAGAGACCCGAAGGTGGCCCAGGCTGGAGTGGTGGTGAGGACAGGAAGGAATTGGAGTGCTAAGGCTGCTGTGCTGGACGCTGAGTCCCGGCTGCACCAAAAAGATCTGGTGGGTATGGTGACTCATGGCAGAGCGGGCTTGGGGCTGTTCCCAACACCTTGGCAAAGGTAGTGCGAGGGGAAGGAGAAGCGGAGGCAGATTCAGGAGGAGGTGAGGGCTGCAGAGGCAACAGGGGGCCTGGACAAGGTGGAAGCAGGCAATGGACCGGAAAGTCACCTGGACAGACCTCTGACAGGCAGTGTATGATGTCCTGCGCAGCCCGGCGAACCTCTTCACCTGGGGAAAGGTGGAGACCCCAAACTGCTCGCTGTGCTCAGCAAGGGGTACGTTGGAGCACATCCTGAGCTCCTTCCCAAAAGTTGCACCTGGCGCTATAATCAGGTGCAGAAACTGATTGCAGGAGCCATCAGCAAGGGTATCAGTAGCTGCAGCTGAGTGCGAAACACCACCAGTGCAATAGCTTTTGTCAAGGCAGGAGTGCAGCCAAGGCCAGGACACAAGACTGAGGCAGCAGGGATCCTGTCAACAGCCCAGGACTGGCAGCTCTTAGTGGACCTGGAGAAACAGCTGAGGTTCCTGCAACACATCATCAGCACCACCTTGAGGCCAGATATACTTCAGGTCTCCGAGGCTACTAAGAACATCCTCATCATGGAGCTGACGGTGCTTTGGGAAGACTGTTTGGGGGAGGATCATGAAAGGAAGAGGACCAAATACAAACATCTGGTCATTCAAGATGTAACATTCAAGACCATTAAGTAATTCAATAATCCTGTTAAAAAAAACTATAATATTCCATTATATTATTTTACAGATTACAGCCTTTATTTTACAGTGAATGTTTTTAATAAAAATAATTTACTGTGTTTTTATTTATACTTCATACTATTTATTTATACATTTACACTTAATGTAGAAAAAACAAAAAAAAAAAGTAAAATAATACAGTAAATTTCTGTGAAATAACTTTTTTTTTTTTTACAGTGTAACTACATATCAACAAACTTACTGATGAAAACAATGCCAAGCCAAACTGTATTTGACTGACATGAAGATGGCTCTGGCTCCATTCATCGAGGTTCATCTCTTAAAATGAGATTTTTTTGAGGCTCACAATCATCAGATGCTTGTATTCACACACTGGAACTGTCCTGATAAAGCCCATTAAGACAAAAGGTGCTAAATACAAAATGAAGTAACTCCAAAAAATTATTTTACTTTGCATCAAAGGTGGGAATTCACATTTATATCTATACATTTATCAAATATGTTAATTTTAGGTTTTTTCCATTTTTAAAAATCTGTCATTTTAAATACTTTTCTCCCACTGCAGTAAAGTTATCAAAATTTGACTTTAAATAAGAGCCAAACTTCTTCCATTCAAGCAGGTTTGCAGTGTTTGACCTGGCACACCCCCTGAAACACCGACAGCCAGCAGGTTGCCCTCATTTGAAATTGCAGGAGCATCTGACCCTTCCGAGGGAAAATATTTCAGCTCTCAGAGGCACAATTCATCAACTGAACTGACATAGTAATCCTGGCTATGCATAAGGTGGCTATTCATTAATACTACACTGACATGAATATCCAGCATGAATAACCTTCCACTTGTTTTTTGACATCACATGGTATCTGCATGATGTCAAGTGAAAGATACCTAGAAATATAGCTCCAGCACAAATGTAAATTTGAACCCAGTATAAGGCTGATTTTACACAAACTGTTTTCTGGTAACAAGTGCAGTTGCAGTCCATTGCTTTATGTATCATGCTAATATGAGTGTCTTACAACACTGGATCAAAGTAGATGAAAACACATCTCTATAAAAATGATCTAAATTAATTACAAACATAAAATACAAAATAAATATTCACACCATCCAAGTCAGTGCTGTGGGACACACAAAATGAAGGAAAACAAACTGTCAGTGGGAACATATAACTGAAATCTTGGGATAATTAAAGAAACACATGATCAGACACATTGACTGTGTGCCAGTGATAATGAGGATTAAAGCTAGAGTCTAATGCTGTTTGGCTATCTTAGCAAGGTTATTGTCAGGCAAGGTCATTGCCAAGATTCACTGGAGACATAAAAATGCTAAAAGCAAAGAATAAATCAGACTGGAAGAGATCAAGGTGACAAGAATAAGGTAGAAACTCTGCTGTTTGAACAAAGCCAGCTTGTCAAATGACACAATTTGAGATGCAGCCCATCCCCCTGCCATATTGAGGACAGATATGCATTGAAATGAAATATGACATTATATCAGTATGTCACTGTTATCTGCCATAAATTTTCCTGCCTCCATAGCTAAGTGGATTTGACCTTGCTCTCATGTTTATGAAGAGCAAATCAGTGCCTGATATAAGGTTGCAGGAAGCACTACTGACTCGTACTTGCTTGTGTGTGCATGAATTTACCTCACACAAGAAGTACAATAACACACTTCAATGCTTGGCTACTAATGCATCCTTGCTGAGAATCCAAACCTTTTCATCTTCCCCGCAGCCTCTCTCCCCTGTAACCACTCCTCCTTCCCCTGTCTCTCGTCCACATTCCATCTTTCTAATCCCCTTGACTGAAGAACAGAAGACACAGTGACTCCAGGGTGCAAAACAGGAGAAGTAAATTAGAGAGAGAGAGAGGGCTAGAGATGAAGAAGGAATGAAAAGGATGAGAGTGCCTCTCAAGCTGCAAACAGAGAGTAAGGTATAGGAAGGGATGAGGGCAGCAGAGTACACAGATAGCTTAATGAATAAAAATGAAAGCAACAACATTAATTAAAAATCTATTTTTTTTATTTAGACAAAATAATTAAGAACTGTAAGAAAAAAAGAAAGAGACTTAAACAAACTGCTTTTATACAAGCAAGCAGACAAAACAGACAAAAAGCCCAACATTTCCTCGTGACTTAAATAGGCAATTTGGAAAATTTGAGTTACGCAAAACACTGACATCTGTTTTACGTCCTCTCATTTGTCGAGCCAGTTCATCTCTTGCAGTACTTATTCCACAGACATGAATAAAATCAAATCATAAACTCAGATTTATCAAACTTATACACACAGAAATCCATCACTTTACCACTCACAGCAGTTAATAAAATAAAAAGGAGAAAAAAAACAAAAACAGTTCCGCCGCATTTGCGTTCATTTCTTGAATTAAGCTGTCCTGATTTTTCAAATTTGGTGGCTGCAGCCTTAAATAACTGGCACCTTTCACCTGACTTTGGGCTGGTCTCATAAAACTCTGCCGCTCCACTTACACAAGTCAGAGTCTTATCAGCACCGCTGGCAGTCAGGACATGGTGATAACTCATTTCCAGACAGAGCCTGAGGTAGCCGAGGTGAGTGGCTGCAAACTGCAGCGCAGGAACTGAGAAATTCAAACAAGTCCTGAATCAGAGAGAGAGTGTGTGTGCTTTGTTCAAAAGGCCAAAGTGGCTGAGCGGCACACTGATGAGGATGTTACTTTGTGGCCAAGCTGAGACTAACAACCTTCAGGTAAAAAGCTAATCATAAATCCAAACCTAATCCTAACAATAACTTTAACACACACCATTTAAATAGACATGTTTCTCTAGCTTGGCCAAAAGGTAGGAACATCTGTAATGAAAGCATCAAGGACTCAAGACATTTCATGAATAGCAAGTCTAAAGTCAACATAATATAGTCGGGTTATTGCTTCTTCTACGTGAAGTGGTGAATCTGAAGGAAAAAAAAAACAAACAAAAAATATGTCTATGGCTTTACCCGTTGCTTCTTCATCAGGATGTCAAGTGTGTCAGTGTGTCTGCACACAACCTTGTGTATAAATACAGTATATTGTTCAGGGGACGACAGAGTAGGGTTGATAGGGAAGCATCTTTTGTCGCTCATTGATTGCGTAAATCCAAGCAGGTTTGACAAAGTTCAGATTGCTGTTCTCCATCAGCGCCTGTGATGGAAATGAGAGTGAAAGCGACAAGAGCAGACAGAGGTCATCAAGTGTTCTTGTTGAATCACAAATAGACAGGAAAAAGTATGAAGCCTTTCAAAAAACTGAAAGCTCAGATTTTATAACCAAAAATACTAATTCAGTTGCTCACAAGGCCCTTGAATGTCTGCAAACTCATTCTGACCCACAATTTCAAACACTCGAAGGCCACTTGGTCCCAATTCTGCTGCATTTTCACTGTGGGTGCTCAGGTTTTCAAATTGCTTCATTACTTTTATTTGATTATACCTTTCAAAATGATAGTAAGTACTTACTGATAAAAAGAAAATGACTAAGTCATCCAAGTGCTGGTAGTGTTTGGTGTGACCTGTACACAGAGTGTTTTTTCTTCTGAAAGATATTTTCAGCTGTACGCTTGGTATATTTGAGAAACACAAGTTTCCTGAAGCCATAACCTTCACAAAATCAACTTCTCTTTATAGCTTGTTGTTAGACATCATTATTTGTCTGTGGCTGCCAAAGAAATGCTGACGCAACAAAAGAGAGAAAGAAAAGACGTCAACTCACGTCCTCAAAGGAGTCATGCCACCCTTCGCTGGTCACCACAAACTGCACCTTCTCCGTCATGTAGTCCTCCATCACCCTGGAGCAGAGACACAAGAGAATGAATTGCAAAGATTTGCTTTTCATGCTACATCTTTTTTCCACAGTGTATTCCCATGACCGATTAAAGCTGTAGTGTTATTTCTAGGATTGATAAGTCTTTCTCACCCGTTAAAGGCAACGATGTACCGCAACAGTAGGCGCCTCTCATTGTTGGGGAATTTACCATAGAGGAAAAAGTGCTTTCCGGTCAGGAAGTCTGGAAGAAATGAGAAAACGGGAAGAGAAAGAAGAAGAGTGCAATTGATGACTACACAATTTGTAGAGGTAGTAATTATAGGCACTCTTTGATAAAAGGGCAAAGCATCCAAGAAAACAAAGAAAAACAACACACTTTGAGCATAGTGTGTGTCATTCCTTAAAAGCAGAACACTATCCAATTAGTTTTTGTCACTGTGTGCTAGGTCTGAAATAGAAGGGAGGACATCTGTTCCTGTGACGGGAACAGGAACAGACAAAAGAGACAGGAGGACACACAGATAAGAACAAAGAGAGACATACCTGGTAGATCAGGGATGGGATGATCCTCTTCAGCTTCAGCGTCTGTGTTTTCATCTGTCGATCCCCCATATGGATCCTCCTCTTTCACCACCTTCCCCTGTGCTGCTGCTTTCTTCTGTCTGCTCTCATTCTCCACCCTATCACAAGTACAGAGAAGGTCTCTTGAATGAATTCATTACATCTTTTATGGGACATTATGTACTCATGTTCATCAGGCCTGGAATTAAGTCATTTTTAGGGCAAGGCCACTTTGCCCTTTGATAAACACAAATTTATTGGGGCATCACGGCCAAAATGTAGGGCACCAAGGCCATACATGCCTGCCTCTTAAAAGAAGAAACCTCCCTGCTTGTCTCCTTTTTTTTGGTCTTGTCCTAGTGCTTCTTTGAACAGTGATCACAGTTACATTGGAACGAAACTAGAGATCTCCTTTCTATGGCGATAATGAACCTTTGTCAAAGGAAGAATGAATTATTGTTGCACTGTTATAAAGCACTATACAGGGCGTCAGCTAAATGCCTCAAATGCAAAAAATGTTTAGTTTTGTTGCTGTTATTATGCAGTAAAGGCTTAATATGACTAATAAGAGTGGAGTAATTAACTAAATCCTCATCAAGTAGAAGTAAGATTAACAAATTAAGATCATACACCAAACAAACAAATCATAGATCATCGTACACTGAGAGGCTTATGCCAATACTCATTAGGAGTTTGTTATTAAATCATCAATGCGACTACGTGAACGACTCATTTTGCCACAGGCTTCAACATCGTCTTGCTTGAGCATCAAGATAATCTAATTGTTGTTCTTTATTTATCTCACTTGTGACTTAAACTTTTGCAGAATATTCACAAAAGCCTCTCAGTGTGTGATAATCTACTTTTGTTTTTGTATAAGTAAGGTTACTTCTACAGCTTACATTACAAACTACTTTAAACCTGCATTAATTGATTTACTTCACTTGGAGGCAGCGCAACAATCTGTGAACACAACACTGACAAATGATCCCCTTATAAAGCTGAGTGTGTTAGCAAACAGTTTCCTATTTACACAAAAAGGAGACACATTCTCCTTCTAGCTCTGTTTTGCTTTCCACAAACTGTCTCTTTAGCTACTAGATGCTGCACTACGTTCATCAGCTAGTCAATAACTTCAGTCAGTCTGGTGCTGGGCAAGTAGTGTACCATTTTTTTTTTTACAGCATGAAAGCTGTGAATAAAAACAGTTAAGGGCTGTAAAACCAACACAAAGAGCTGAAAGATGCTAAAACGCACTGTAGAGCTGAAAGGAATTGTGAGTCCGGTAATTATTCTCTGCAGGACTCAACACTGGACTCACATTACATTACTACTGGAATGACAAGAGAAAGGAGATGGAGTGAATGACCACAGCGATCAATATTACAAACAGCATCATTGACATCATTTGTTCTGTTTACCTCTGAAGCTCGTCTTCTGTGTCTACAGCAGAATCATCATCGTCACCTCCTGTGAAATGAAGTGTTTATTTGTCAATACAGTGAAATGTAACAAGGAAACTGAGAGGTCAGACTTATTTCGACAATAAAAAAGGCCTTTCAGGAAGGCCTTTCTCTGAAATTACCATCATTGCACTCTGGCCCTAATCTTAAAACTAATTAAGTGTGATCCTATAATGTCAGAGAATTATAGTTTTATCATGTTCTCTACAAAACGCCTTGAATCTTCATTTTTGTTATGCATATTGTAATGAGAAAAATGCCAGGTGAATCTGCATTACTATGAAACATATCAGCAGTTCAAAGGATGTAACCTTGTTACAAACACTTTCCATTATCATACATCCTGTGCAGTTGTGTGGGGGGGGAGAGAAGCAACTCTTATTAAAATGCCGTCTCCCTGTATGTGTTAGGTAGGTCAGTGTTTGTTGTGTCTCCTCACTGATGCACTCCGCCACTTTACTCTTGGCCTCACATTAACATAGAAATGAGAATCATGCACAAGTCCCTTCACATTGATTATGTCTTGCCTCCATTCTTCCTTCTCCTTCGTACCGCATCTACAGTATGTTGTTCCTTGTCCTGTTCACGGTGGCATTGTCAGCTCATCCATTTCCAAGTGCTTCATAAAAGGTGATTCCTTTTGTCTAATCCCTGGGCTCTCACATTGTCGCCTTGCCCCTCTCAATTCATTCAGTCCTCTTCAGCTCCAGTGCTACCCTCTCTCCCTGTCCAGTTATTTGACCCAATTGCAATGGATGCAGACACTTCCCATGAGTCATATATATATATATATATATATATATATATATATATATATATATATATATATATATATATATATATATATATATATATATATATATATATATATATATATATATATATATATATATATATATATATATATATATAACTTAACTTAATTTAAAGCCATTTGGTTTGTGATTTCTTTCTCTGTGACTGAGAAATGTTCTCCTGTCTCTCCTAATTTACTCTCATTGCATTTTATTTGTGGTTGGTAACCACAGGCTGTATTTAAGTACAGGGGTGCTTTGAGCTAAATGCTAAAATGAGAATGTTACATTGCTGATGTTTAGTAGGTATAATGTTTGTCATGTTTACCATGCTCACCTTCTTAGTTTAGTGCAGTACCATTTGCTAATAAGCACTTAACTTAACTCTGGTGGAGCCAGATGAAAAGTGAGGGGTTCACCAAAGGCGTGAGGGTGGGGGGTGGCAACAGAGTGATGAATAGGACAACATTACTAATTGAGATCGTTTTGTGGAAAGCTACATTTTATGCATAAATTATATATTCATTTCCAATGTGCTCCACTGCAGCCCAAGCACTCTTCCCTCCTCCCCCTTTCTAAACAGTCTTTTCTGGGTCTGGCTTTTTATTTATTTATTTACAGACTGTACCCTATATTTGGCTATTATTTGTATACCAGCCTTTATTAGAGAATTTACCATACACAACCTAGGATGTCAATCTTAAATTCAACCTCACTTTTAAGTGAAAAAGCACAGAAATAAATAAGAAGCCCTACACGACTTACAAAAGAATGTCTGCAACCTTCTACAACCATGATAATTTAATTTTCTTTGTTTGTTCCTTTCCATTTGCACCGCATCCTCTCCAGCTCAAAGTGCCTCTTTGATCTTAGCTGCTATTCCTCCATTTCCTCTACTTCACCTTTTCAGTGGACTGACCGCCTACTTCTTCCCCTATCATTTCACCCTGTCTGTCTGCCTGTCTCAGGTGAACTTTGGCTATAAGTTTATTGACCGACACAGTTTAAGACTTTGTAAGGCTGTCACCTTGTAAATCACTTTTTAGAAGAATTATGTGCTTTGTCTCTTACACTCAGAGGCCACTGTATTAGGTGCACCCTCTCATTAATGCAAACATCTAATCTGCCAATCAACTGGCAACAACTCAATGCATAAAAACATGCAGACATGGTCAAGGGGTTCAGATGTTATTGTTCAGACCAAACATCAGAACAGGGAAGACAAATGTGATCTAAGTGACTTTGACCGTGGAATGATTGTTGGTGCCAGACAGGGAGAATCTACCTGGATTTTCACGCACAACAGTCTCCAGAGTTTACAGAGAATGGTGCAAAAAACAAAAAACATCCAGTGACCAGCAGTTCTGTGGCTGAAAATGACTTGTTAAAGAGGGATTTCAGAGACAAAAGACCAGACTAGTTCAAGCTGACAGAAAGATCACAGTCTCTCAAATAACCACGTGTGGCAACCATGCTATGCAGCTTAACCCCGTGTCTAGAGAGCAGGTGTCAGATGTGTGTTTCACACACACATCACACGCAACAGATAGGCTCTGATTGTAATCTATGCAGCTGTGCGTATCGGCTCGGTGCAGGCTTGTGTCTCAGCCGGATCTCACAGGTCTAACCGCAACCTCAAGTGTTCATTTATTCTTCAAGTCGATTTTACACACGTCACTACAGTCATGTGTATTGGGCTCTGAGTGCTTCCACCACGTGGGTGACCTACGCTCAACACTGCACTTGAATGCCTCCAGTGTAGACACACAGAGGGAGCAGTCGCTGCTGCTGCTGCTGCTGCTCTGCTGACATGCTGCTCATGCAACGTTTGCTGTCTAGACGTTGGGTAAGACTCTTGCACTTACTAGGCCCCTTATTACCAACTGAGCATTGTCTAAACGCCACAGCCTGTATGAACACTGTTGCTGACAATGTGCATACTTTTATGCTCACAGTCTACCCATCTTTCACTGGCTACTTCCGCACTATGTCACAAAGTACACATTGTCAGAAATTTGTTCCACGAACATGACAATGAGTTCAGTGTATTCCAGCGGCCTCCACAGTCACCAGCTCTTAATCTAAAAGAGCACTTGTATGAATGTGCAGCTGACAAATCTGCAGCTACTGCATAATGCTATCACGTCAACATGGACCAGAATATCTAAGAAATGTTTCCAACACCTTGTTGAATCCATGCAATGATGAATTCAGGCTATTATGGAGGGCAATCCAGATTTGAAAGGTGTATTTAATAAAGTGGCTACTTAGTGCATCTCAACAAAAGTTTGTTTAGTACACAAATAAATAAAGAAAAGTCCCGGTCACGCAGTATTTTTGGCTGAATATTAAACTGAGCTTCAGTTAATCGTTTTCCATAGTGAGACTTTCTATTAAACTACATTTGATGCAAACCTGGTTCATCTACATCAGTGGAGCCGGCATACTCATCATCTTCATTCCTCTTTTCTGGTGTCTTTTTGGGGGTGACTTTTTGGGGTTGTCTCTCCTGTTTCTGTGGAGTCTGCAAGAACAGTAATCACAGCACGGACAGAGTGATCAAAGCTAATTGACTTACAAACTGGAAAAAGGATTTTTCATTTGATAATTTTATAAGCTCAGTTAAAGTCAAACTATGCAGGATTGTATATGTATAGACTCCTACAAAAATAATCCCTCTCAATCAGCACTTATGACCCACTAGAAGTGTGTGGCAGTGTATATATCTACAGAGACTCTGCCCTCTGCCTGTATTTTCTTATTATTTTGCTGTGTTCGGGAACGTTTCTGGGTGTCAACCTTTTGGCAGTGAGCGTGTATCACACAGCCAACAACAGCATTCAGGGTGTGAGGTCGGGACTCGTGGTGTCATGACCAGGTTATATCGCTGTCTTTGTCTCTCTCCTCTGCTCTCTGTTTGTGCCTGTTTGACCGAGGACAGGGTTGACCTCCACACACACACACACACCGAGCAGAGAGGCCACAGCGGACAAGATGAAGTGTGCGCTTCGCAGAGGGCTGTGTGTGGGTGTGGGTGTGTTTATTTGTGCTTCAGAACGCAACCACCAACACTGTTCTCTCTCTCTGGTGTCGTTTAGCCGGGGAGGAGGGGCCAACTTTGACTGTTCTGTTTACAAAGTCAAACCAACAAATCCTGCATAGTATGCCTTTAAAAAAACAAATTTACCTTTGTGTACATTTCCTCTTCACTTTGGTCGTCCTCCTCCATTTCGCTCTCTGAGCTTGACTCTGCTCCATCCATCAAATACCTGGAGGAAGACAAAAAAGGGGTGAACAAAAGTGTCAGGATGATTAAAAACTAGAGGGAAAAGAACGCCTGCACATTATATCTTGCTCCTGTGAGAGAAAATTGAATAATAGGTTATCATTTGATATATTTCTTGTATATATATCATACATGTAACAGATAGTGTTTTAAGTTCAGTTTAGTGTTAGTTTCTCTGTGCTGTGTCTATTCTAAACTTAGTTCTTTGTTGTGTCGGATGAGGCAGTTGAGTGTTTAACAGTTAGTTTATTCTGCTGTGCTTTTATCTGGGCCAATGATAAGATAAACCATAGTTATGTAGATGTTTATACGTTCATCTGATAAGCTTTTAGAGGATAGTGTGGTTTATTGTTAATTTAATATGGTAGTAAGGTTATTTTGTGATGATACTTGGTGCATGCTTGAGTGCTGTCATATATGGTTGTGAGGACAGACTGTTCCTACGTTAGTTGAACTTTTGACTTGTGTTTCTATCTGAGGGTTATTTGCTGACTTGTAAGGTTAGTGAACAGCTGTTTTCAATTCTGTACAAGTAGTATTTAAGGGACTGGCTAAGTGCCAACTTTTCAGACAAAGAAAAGATAGCTAGGTGGTATGTATCTTTGTCTCCAGGAATACGATGCATCATACTTGTGATTGTATTATTTGATCACATTATTTCATAACCTGACAATGCTCTCTTTGTGTGTTTATTGAGTGATCAGTGATTTTCCATTACACTCCCAATCAGCTTTACATGTGTAATGTTTCAAACTACAGTGGACCTTTGTCAGAGAATAGTGGAACGAAAACAAGGTTCAGAGGGAAGGTAATATTTTTCACCAATATCCTGACATTTAATATCCTGATGTTTAAAACATTACCACTGATTGTATATTAAATACTTTGAAGCTTGCATGCTGGGAGACAAGTCTAATCTACTGCAGGGTGGAGAAAAAAAATAACAAAACCAACCATACTCCTGAACAGTTTGGCAAAAAAAAAAAAAAATAGGGACACTTAAAGCATGACATGTCAAAAGTGTTTATAGCTGTTCTGAACAACCTCACTCGAAGGCAGAGTGAAAAGCCAGCCAAAAATGAAATGGGCAAGAAACGATAATCATTTAAATGTGGGGATAATGGTGCACACTTTCAGACAATCAGTCCTGGAAGGCAATCATACTGTTGCACTCAAAGACTGACAGAATAGGTTATGTTAATAATGAAAAACAATAAAACCATGTGTACTTCCTCTCCTCCATACACCTGGCTAATCACTGCATTCAGTGGGTTTGGATATCAGATTGTTGGTTTCAGAAATTTGCAGAAATCGTTAGATTCAGTTCCCTCTAATTCTGAAGTTGGAGAGGTGTTTGCAAGCCCTTTGGTTGAAGTCTACCTTAAAACTTGGTTTTTAAAGCACCACTAAGTGATCTATCTATTCTGTAAAAAAAAAACAGATATCAGGAAATCATATAAGTTGACCAAGGCTGAAAATATTTTCCAAGCTTAGTATACATTTTAATCAACATACATCTGCTTCATAGTGCTTCATAAGGGATTCACTATTCACCGCCATCTTTCACAACTAGTCGACCTTCCTTTTAGGCTAAATACATATCCCTCCTCTTTGACTGGTGAAAGAAAACTCTAAACCCAAACATGACTCCTAATGTAACCTACCCAACTCAAAATGTATATGTCTTTCCTACAACATCTGTTTAGTAGATCATGTCTAGTTGGGCTCATATTTGAGACAACTGAAGCAATGAAAGAAAAAAGAAATTTGCAGAGAACTTTTAAGTGAATGTCAGTAAAGTCCAGTGTACTGGTCATTTTAGAGAGCAAGACATTGCAAATTAATGCTTCATGTCTTCAAATCTATGCTTTTAGTAACTCTATTAACTAAAAAAGCACTCATGTACAGTATAAGATCCAATACCTCTGTCAAGGCTACACAATCCCTCCAATTTGATATTTTAATAATAAAAACTTTTGGAAATTCTTAATTTGCATCTAGACACAGACCTGCATCAAAACAGAGTGATAGATAATTGTGACTTAAGTAGATGCAATATTTAATGAGAGAATAAGAAAACCCACACCAAAAACCAATCACTTCTTCTTCGTCAAAGGAACATCAAGCGATGACTTGATTAGACAATCAAATAAAAATCAGTGAAAGGAAGAACAGAAGAAGCAGAAAAAAACCCCATAAAAGATGAAGGGACTATGCGGTTAGAAAAGAGGCCGTGACTGAATCAGTAATGTTCGTTGCAAAGGTTAAGAGAGTGTGGGGAGAGATAAAAAGCTAAATGTCCCTATAAATTCCAGAGAGAATACATAACAGTGGTGATAATCGTACAGGAAATGGATCACACATGCGGAAGTAACAAGGTTCAATGAAAATGTGACATTTCTCCCCACCCTCTCCATATATTCCTTCAACTCACTATAAAGTCACCTGGACATAAGTGCAGAGAGTTGAAATACCAAATACCAGTAATCATTTCCGCTGACACTGTGGCGAGACATTTTACTGACATATGCTTACTTGTTTCATTAAACTCAGTGCCCAGGAAATTGGAAAATGAAAAGGCCACGGTGGTTAAGGGGAGTATTACAGAATCTATTGCTTTTAAGTGCCCTTTCCTCAAAAGCAGACCTATAAGTTCAATCTACTCTGCTTTAGAGTGTACTGGAGACACATTTGATTTGTTTGAGCGGGTAAAATCAAATAGCACAAAGACGTTGTTTTAACAGTGTTGACAAAATAATCAATGTAAGTGATGAAAATCTACTGTTCTAGTATTTATGACTGAAGCAGATATTTTATGGCATTTTTTTCATGTTGAAGCCTCTAAAATAGAAGTCACACATACTTAAAATGCTACTTATATTATCTGTTGATGGTTTGTTTTAGGTTTTTTTGTCTTTTCTTCCTCCTCCCAGGTTTCTGTTAGTTGCGCTTCACTTCTAGATCAGATAAACCTGTTGGGATTTTGTGTGAAATCAGTATAATCATGTCTGCTTTTACTTCAATGTACAGATGATAATGTAAAGTCTTTCAACACAACATAAATGTTGTATGTTAACTACTGTAGGCCACAACTAATTATCATTTGTCATTGTTGATTTATCTATTGACTTTTTTTGGATTCATCTAAAAATGTCAAAAATATTGACAAACATCTATCACACATTCCCACAGTGACATCTTCAAATTGATTTTTACTGTCTGGCCTTTAGTTCTATTCAAAAATTAATTAATTTGCAAAGCGAACAAAATCACTTTCATTTGGAAATATTGCCTAAATTATTGATTCTCAAAACAGACAATATTGAAAATCAACTGATAATTTCAGCTCTTATCTTCACTGTGATAGATCAACTATCTGCTGCATAATTAAACCAGACTATAAATACAGACCTGGAAATGTGTGTGATGTATTCCCTTTAAGTTTGTAGATAGAAAAAAAAAAAAAATAGAGTGATGCCAACTACGGTGTATGTATACACATTTAGTTATAAGCACCTATGAGACCTTTTTAATTGTTCATTAATGTACAGTATTTGTCAACAATTAAAACTTCTCCTATGAACATATTTTATATGATTACAACTGCATTTTACTATATTGTCATTCATCATTGTGTATACACCAGCCTACACTTGAGGAGTTATACAGAAATAGTTGACAAATAAATTAATAAATATTTATATCTGCCAAAAACTACATTATAGTGTGTTATAAACCATATTTGAAATGTTTTAAATAGGTAGTCGCATGTTATCAGTTTGGGAATATGTCAGCCCTTAAAACACTTTAGGCGTAGTACACCTACAGACTAAAACTTGCAAGTTTTATGTGCTATAGATTCTTTACTATGTGATTGTGCTGATATTTCAGCTCCAACACTGAGACTCTTTCCCGAGTCCCTGTGGGATGCTGAAACAGAGACTGTGTTTTAATGAGAAATGTGTTTACTTATTCAGGTCTATTGTGATGGGACGTTGTAGAGCTGCTTGAGTGGTTTCTGCTCTCCTCTCTTTCTGTCTGTCTCTGGATCCTCACTGATTGGGTAATGACTACGGAGAAAGCATTTCTGGGGTGCTTGGCTAATGTCACAGTCTCATGAATATATACACAACTACACAGTACACGCTTGAATGGCGTTAGTGAAGCTGTGCATTTGTCTCCAAATGCTCGGTGACAAAGTGTGTGTGTGTGTGTGCGTGATGGAGCAACAGTTTGAGAGAGTGAGTGTGTGTGTGTGTGTGTATTTGTTTGGGCACTTGTCATCATCAAAGTAAGTGGTCCTTTTAATTACCCATAGCAGATGCAGCTTTTAAATAAAGGGTACATCATCAAAGCTGCACACTCCACGCACCGCACAATAGCGGTGCCGGGCAGGGGAATGGATTATTCTGACAACAAGAGAGAGGGGGGAGCAGAGAGGGAGGATAGGGATGAGGGATCCTCTGCGCAATCAGATATTGACTGAGAAAGGCGAGCGTGAGGGAGAATGACGACACAGGCCGTAGTGAACTTCTGCACTCCTTGAGACTCTGAAAGAAAGGACCTGATTATATAAGATCATAGTGTAATGTGCCATTGTCCTTAAGCTGTATTTATTTAAAAAGCTTTACAAGCCTCATATGCACACTGTGGCTGTCCACAGTAATCCCATCAAAACATAAATCTGACTGCTTTCATTTCTGGTTTTGAAGACTAATGTGAGCAAAAATTGATTTCTGTGCCCTCGGTCTCATCACCAGATGTGTCCTGCTGGAACTGGATGACAATTATCTCTTTTAAATGACAGTCACATCAAAAAGGAAAGAACACTAATGACATATTTGTGACATCCGTATCTATACTTGTAACTCAAATAGGGCTGGAACCTAAAGATTATTTTCATAATCGATATAGATGATATCTAGATTATTGACATCAGCACAGGCCAATGTCAGGTCCATGCACTTCATTCTGAAAATGAGGAGTCATTTTCAAAGCTGATGTCATGTTTTTAGACCGCTTGTTTTGTCCTGTAAAAGTCACGTTGGCAATGTGATTGTTTTGGGCCAATTAATAAGTCAAAATAGAACTTAATCACATTTCTCCTTTACCATGACTTTTTAAGAATAAGGAAATAAAACCAGTTTAACTTCTAGTGCAGGACAACAGAGGAAAAACTTCACAGTAAGGATCACACTATCTGCCACTGAAGCCCAGCTAAATACTTTACATTAGGACTGGGACTAACGATTATTTTAATTATGGATTAATCTGTTGAATATTTTCTTGATTGACTGATTAGTCATTTGGTCTATAAAATGTCAGAAAATGGTGAAAAATGTCAATAATCATTTCCTGAAATGTCATCTTTTGCCCCAACCAACGGTAAAAATATTCAGTTTACATTATTATATTCAGTTTCGGGGTGAGCCTTCCTCAAGGGCCAGCAACCATCATCATCGTTCATGCAGATACGCTATCAATCAACTACAAGATACACTTTAAAATCCACCGCTGAAGCCGCCTGTTAGAGAACTGTGAACACTCTCCTTCCTCGATGTCATTACTTTCCAAATCACAGCGGTGAGAAGAAACAACGATATTTAAAGCTCCCTCTGGTTTGATCAGTGTTAATATCACGTGAGCGTTGCAGCTCTAGCCCAGTGCTGCTTAAACAAAGTCATTATGGAACATTTTTGCAACATTTGTGTGAAAAACCAAGAGCCTTTACTTTTTGCCAGTTGAGGCCAGCATTTTTTCTGACTCTATGTTTGCTAAAGAACAATATAAACTGATTCATTTCATTACAGTCAAAACATTTACTTATAATGTCGAATCTACCACAAAACCAGTTCTTCAAACTATTTAAATTGTTTGAATTCAACAGAAGCCTGAAACTAACAAGTTCAGTAACACTGGAGTGTGGGAGCCTGCTCCTAAATTGATTCATCTTCATGCCAGACACAATTATTACGGAAGCGACACAAATGAAGGAATTCCTTAAATGATAAAGCAAAGCCTCATACAGTATAAGACAAGTACAATATTAATCCAATTAATTAGGACCTTTCCTTCGCCCGAGATGAGTATCCTGCTCTACATTATTCAATAGACGCAGATTCATGTGGAGCGATGACAGAAGACCTTGATGTTGCGAAAGCTCCCCCTGTAATGAGGCATATAATTAGACAGCTGCTGGAGCTGTCTGGGCTGAATTTGTGATCACAGCAGGCATCAGCTGCTCAAGGTTACAATGTTCTGCGTAGCAAGTGGGCATCACTGCTGTGAGGGGTGTATTTTTGGGAGGTTTCAATCAGAGTGAGTGCTGTGCACAGATTGCGCTGTGTAGAGGTACAGACGTGGCTTAAGAGAAGTTATTAATCAGATATGGATTCATACACTGGACATACGACCCACACTGAAACCAGGCTGTCATCCTGTGGAAGTGTCCTTTAACAATGCCAACCAGAAAGCCTGCAGGCCTTCCTACAGGTATAAATCCTATACAAGCATCTATACAGTTTCAATTTGCTATTGCTGCTGTAAAGCCATCTCTTTTCACTTGTTTGTTTTATATTCCAGCCCTCTCTTACCGCTTGTAGGAGATCTTCTGTTTCCTCTTATGGCAGTCCATCACCCATTCCTTCCGTACGATGATGCCCCCTGCTGATTTCACCTGGCTGTACTTGGGGGTGTTAGCGAAGGCACAGCTGGAGATTAATGGGCCAAAAGAGACATGCACACACACACACACACACACACACACATAAACACACACACACACACGGCACATATGGTTACATCACTAAAGAGACGCTAACAAGGACATAATTCTGCTCTGATAGTAGAGATCAAGATGCAATCAAACTAAATTACTGTGAGTGCTAACAGGGGCTGTTACACAATCCTGTAATCTGCTTCAAAGATAAAAATGAACTACGAATAAAAATCTCTGCTGGAAGGACATCTCTAGAACAACTATGAGAATCATTTGAAAAGCATTTGTTGCTCTTCATATTAATGTAAGTGATTTGGTTATTTATCAAAACTATTTCCTACGCTCATTGTGATATTTATTTTGTCCATAACACGCAGCTGTCTTCAGTGAAAGTAACTGAAAAAGTGTATATTGGTGCAGTAGGGTCAGAGGTCAAGCAACTTAAAATATCTTTATACCTCAGAAATGAACAGGATTTTATCTTTATGTTTTTTATTTCTACTGAAAATTATTTTCCCTGAAGAAACCTGTGAACAATCTGCTTCATCCACTATATTAAGTTGCCTTTCTACTAATCTCTCTTTAATCTTATAGTCTGCCTACATCCTGCAGTTTCACCATTTATTGATCTTTTGGCTTATCTGCAGCTCTTTTGCATTTGCATCCCATTTATCTCTTCTTGAGTAAACAGTGTGCCCTTGCAGCAACAAACTTGTGATGTGGTGGGAATGAAAAATCTGATCTTGTTGAGGTTGATGTATTTTTCTGTGAAAACTATGCAAACCCAAAAGAAAAGCATTAAAGGAGGTTGGAGGGGTGGGGGGGGGGGGGGACACGGCTTACATAAGGTGTGTTGAGTCGGGTGTCCAGTCAGGCCGGTATTTGGCTCCCATGTCCAGAGCCTTTTCCCTGAGCTCCCCTCTGAAGGGGTTTTGGAAGCCGCTAAGGACAAACACCACCCCCTCCATCATCCGGTTGAATGGAACTTGCTGTGCACTCTGGGATTTGGATTTCTGTTGTTTGGGTTTGGGCTCAGGTTTGGACTGACTCTCCCTCTTCTTGTCAGCGGACTTCTGTGCTGGTGAGGCTGGCGAGATCAAACGGAAAGTCAAAGAAGTTTTCAGTTAAGGAATCATCTGTAAGCCGAGATTCAGACAGTAAGAGTGAGTTTGTGGGTGTCACCTTTTGAGGTGCTGGGGCTGGGAGTGCTCGCTGGATTGGGTTTGGGTTTGGGTGTCACAGCTTTGCCCTCAGGTGAACCAGCTGGGCTTGTTTTCTTCAAGGGAGGAGGGCCGGAGGCAGACTGCCGCTCTTTGCTGAACTCAAATTTCCTCTTTGCTGGTCGCTATGAGGAAACAATTAAAGTAAGCGAGTAAAAATATGCACAATGGGCGCCTGTAAATTTAGAATAGATGCATTGGAGGAGATACTGTTGGATGAAAAGTGGCACAAACAGTCCACACTTTCATTTAATGCTAGGAGAAAGTCATCTAAAAAAAAATTACATTTAATAAACCTCCCTCGAGCACAGACAAAGTGTGGAAGACAAGTTTTTCCATTTGTAAAATAAACCTGAAACTTTTGCAGACTTGGTGTTGTAGTTAAAACTCTCAATAACTATAAATCACATGCTGCAACAAGCTGCCAGCGTGTCACCTTCTATAAGTTTCTCTCAGCCTTCCTGTTGTCTGAATAAAGCAAAAAAACATTAAGTGAGGAAAATGATGGTGATGTTTAGTACCTGTGGTGAGTCAGAGCTGGGGGAGGAAGCTTGACCTGACGTGTGGGAGCTGCCACCAGCCTGCAGGGCAGCAGCAGCGTAACTCAACTTGTCACTCTGAGGAGACACTAAAGAGAGAAAAGTGCAGAGTGGTGATGAGTAGACACAGGAGATTTATTCCTACAAAGTAGCATAATCATAAAGAATGTCTTTCATAAATCACCGCGTCTTGTCTCCTGGCACACTTAAGAAGCTTTAAATATAAATCCAATAAGTGGTCTGGTGGTTTTATTATTATTCACAGTTATTACCAATTTATTATTATAAGGACCTGGAAGAATTTAAGTGGGCTTCAGCAGCTGGTAAATTTAAATTCACCTTTGAGTGAAGAACTGGACTTTGTTGCATTGTCCCGATTGAAGAAAAGACTGCCAGGTTGTAGGCTGGACCCGGATGAAGCAGATTCATCCTTCAACCTGAACTGCCCCAGCTTTGTCAGTTTCTGACAAGGGAAAAGGAGGACAAGTTTAGTGCTGAAAAAAAAAAAGATATACTGGAGTGATCTGTCTCTTTATTAAAGATGAGGGTTTTCAACAAGATGAATGATTTCATAAGTTGATAACAAAATGTGTGGAGTTTAAGAGTAGATTAAGGTTTCAGACACCCTATAGTGACATGCCGGGCCAGGTCTCAGCACTGGATGTTAACCAAAGCTTTCATGAAAGTAAATCATATAAATACTACATAAGTTCACATCAAAATGTAGCATCATGTTTAATCTTCTACTATTATGCTCACACTTTTTATTATGCTTGCTGGTGGTCTGTCTGGTTTCTCCAACTGGTTTGTTCTGTAAGTGGTAGGAGCATCTGGGTATCGAACCTCAAAGACAGTGTTTGCACCTGAACAAAATGTGTCGTAACACCTTTAAAGTGTCAAGTCGGCACCTAATGTCTGGTCAGATCTGTAGTCTAATTTACATATTTTTTGATCAGGCAGTTTCTAAATTAAAATCATAACTCTGCCAGTTTTAGACTATTTATGCAGAATTCCTGTATGGCTTCTTTTGTTCAGACAACAATTAACACTGAGGATTTTGGGTTTTTTTTTTTATAGAAAAATATGTTTTATTTCTCAAAGTAAGGTATAGTATCAGTGTTAACAATATCCTTATGGTCACTTGAACAAGACAGTGCATTACTTACTGGGGAAGCTGTTGGAGGAGGATCGTTTTTGTCAGGCGGTGAATGGAACTTGACAAAGGCCAGTCCGTATGCTATATTCTATTAAGTACACAAAAAAAATTCATCTCATACTTCATTTCACAAGCAGCAATGGAGATGTGCTTATTAGTGCACTGTTTATGTTCTTTTCACAGAATTTACCATTGATTCAGTAGTTAACGGAACTACGAAACATGAACAGTGTTTGCTCTACAGGTACAACTATGCAGCTTGAGTACACATAGTTTGTGCAGCAACCGTTTGAACTGTATGTAAAGTGCTAATTTGCAACAGTGCTGTGATTTACATGTGATTCATGATTTACACAAAGCTGAGTTAAGTTTTTATTTTAATGGGCACAGTTTTTACTAAATGCAGATACAACTACAATTCCTGGGTGATCAGGTCCTTACTTTGCTGTATGGCTGGCTGCATACAATTTTCACTCTGTCCCACTTCTCCTGTGCCGTGCTCTTCTGCAGCTGGTTGGGCCCAAAGAAACGCACCCGGTTCATGTTGGTGCCGTTACGGCTCTCCGTGGGGGACATAAAGGAAGACGTAACCAACAGAACCTAAAACAAAGAGGGAGAGATTGAAAAATATGTCGAAAAATACGGAGTAATGAACAAATGAGGATGCCTATGAAGTGAGATATTTTCATTGGTTTGGTTTGCAAAAATACCTCATAGTCCTGGTCTTTGACAGCTGAAGAGTTCCCGACTAACACCTCAATGAAAGCTGAGCCTTCATTTCCGATATCGATGCTGTGCACCTGCTCCTCCTTCTCGAACTGAGAGAAAAAGTACAACAGTTAAAATAGCTTACACAACATATGAAAAAGATTTAACAGAGTAGCTGCAAGAAGTGACAGTATCCAACTAGTAGTCCCTCTTTTGAACATGTTTGTGCAAAGGAAATAAAAGAGCAAAGAACAACTGTTCCTAAATGATAGTACATTGTAATACACAATATAATGCTCATGCAGTTTTAAAGCTGAACACCTGGGGCAGAGAAGGCACAGTTACTCTTCATTATATGAACAATCAGCAAACAACTAGCAGCACCAGCAAGCAGAGGTCTAATATCTCAAATGTAACCAAATATAATGTAGACGAGCATAGTATGTTCTTGTCTCCTAGGAGCTAAAAGCCTCACAGCAGCCTTTTGAATAAGCTAGAAGCAGGAAACTGACTTAGCTATATCTTATCTCCAAATAATAAAGACAACCGCAACTGTATTCAAAATCAGCTGTGTTCAAAAAGAGGAAATAAAATTACAGCCAAAACCAAATCAAAGCGGAGGAAGGTCTGTGCAGTAAGATAATGCAGACAAGGGGGTTCCCAAAAGGATAAAAATATATCTACAAAGGAGAAGTGGGAAGCAACTTACGTAAATGCCAACGTTTATTATTACGTTACATTACCACACAAATGCGCTATGAGTGCAACTGGCTTCACACAAAGAATAGAAAAACATGACTGCACAACCATTACCACTTTGCTATCAAAAGGCAGGTTAGAGTCTAACACAGTGGTAGGCAAATAGTGGCCCGCAGACCCAAATTGGGCCCTCCAACTAAAAAATATTTAACGACAGCTGATGTTTTCCCTTTTATAGATTAAAATCTTTTACATGACTCTTCAGAAATCTACAACAGATAACAATGTAAACACAAGGCTCATGTAAATACCAATAAATATGACCTGTTAACCTCTTATAAATTTACAAGATGAATAACACATGTACATAACATGGCCTCTCTGAACAGAACAGATTTGTGTCAGTATTTTCCTTCCACCACGAATTAAGCTGGCCACTGTGAGGAAAAGCAATTAATAATAATCAATTACATTTCTAATCTCATGTATGTTCATGATGTTTATGTACATAAGATGCTGTCTCTCTGTTTGCTGTCACTTACTAAAGGAAATTATGACATCTGTCCTCAGAAATAACCCTAAAACTGTTCTTAAAATTAATGTTATTCTTGAATTAATTAATATAAACAAATGAACAAAACATATTGGGCAGTGTTTTCACTGTGCCTGCAAAACGTCGGCCCCCAATAAATAGTGAACAACTTCTTGTTTTATATTCTGTCAATCAGCCATTACTAGCCATCTTACTTTGAATACATAAAAAAATTGGGTAAATACCACTTAATAAGTGAACAAAAATCCCTGTTAAGAGTGCGGGGAATGGGCAGAATACTTGGGGCGACAAAGAAGAAGCTAAGATGAATGAATGAATGAAAGAAACATTATGTTGCACCTAAAATCTGAGAGACACCAGCATTTCCCATACATAGGCTCTACTTAGGCAATCAAACAGAATAGGTTTGCAATTAAAAATAGATTTGAGAGTAAAACTATCAACACTGCAATCAAAAAATGTTTTATTGCAAGTAAAATACATTTGTGATTAAAATGCAAATCAAAAACTTTTGTTTGCAAATCCAGATGTTTTGTTTAGACCCTGGTCCCTCTGGTGGAAACGCAGGTTGAGAAACTGAGTTCATCAAAAGGTTCTTAGTCCCTGGGGAAAGTTCCTGCAGTCGAATCGCAGCTACAGTGGGACTCCCTTTTATTGCTAAACTGTCAGAACATCTAACCAGAGTCTTCAAGTCTCAAGGAGTCAGCATTTATCACCATCTGTTTAACACCTTAACATCTCTATTGGTACTCTAAAGACAGAACCCTCCTGAGAGGAAGACTGGAGTGGTATATGACATCATCATGACATCACATGTGACAGCTGTGGGGAACACTACATCAGTGAAACAGCAAAGGACCCTGAACAAGAGGCTGAATCAACACCAGAAACAGACATCAGCTGTCTGAACAAACTCCATCCACTGATGAAGGCCAAAAGATGTGGGTGAAAGCTCTAAAAACCTTCCCAATAAGAGAATAAATAAAAATAAATCTTTACTTGACTAGTTTATTACTGAACCCACCCATCACACGCCGCGCCACCCACTACCAGAAGTAAATTCTCAACCTGTGGGAAACACTATTTGATTAGGCTTAGCTGGATCACTGGGTTTTCAGGAAACTCAAAAGCTTGATTAAATGCAATCAAATAAACTAAATAACACCCAAACAACACTTTGTGTAACCACTGAAACCTATGATTTGTGTGAGTACGAGGGAAAAAAAAAAACATACCTGTAAAATTACTGATGTCTGCTTCTCCCCGGATCTTGCTGCTTTCCACTTTCTGTAGGTGTCAGAGCTCAGCAGGTTGTCTGCTTTGTGAGTCTGTTTGACATTACAACAAACAAAAGTGAGTGAACACTAAAAAAAATCACTTGGTTAAAATCTTACCCAGTTTGGGTCAATATAGCACCAACACAATACTGGGTTAATGTTACCCAGAAAGCCACTCAAGACAGGGGGTTGTTTTGACACAGTTTTGATGTTATTTTTTATTTTACTGTTGGGGTATTTACACAAACTAAAGCTCTACTCTACTCTTTTAAACGTAAATTGCACTGTTAATTATTGATTGTCAATCATTTGTGTATCATTTTAATGTCATATGCACATTGTTTAGTACAAGAAACAATACATTTGTGACAGTTTTAGCTTAAGCTTTGTGTGTTGAACACTCAGTCAAAATAACAGATCGGTTAAGTTAACCTAATGTTATAGTGCTATATTGACCCAGACTGGGTAGAAAAAATGGACCCAGTGATTTTAAGTGTGTGTAAGGAAGGCTCACATTTAAAAAAAAATAGCTTGAATCAGATCAAAAGGACACAAGGATAGCACGTATTTCTGCATATTATGTCTACAATGTCAATACAAGTGACAAATGAACTTACAGTGTCCTCGGTGGTGCAAGACACAACGTGCTTGAGTTTGATTTCTGGCATGTTGTTGTGGACTCCTGACTGGTTTAACACTGGTGTATCAGCTTATGTGAAGTCAAATAAAACAACCAACCGCTTGGCTTTCCGCAAAGCGTTATCGTAACGACCTAGCACGACAAAACTGTTAAATACTTTCAATGGCAGTGACTGTAGCAAAAAAATTACTTTGTTGCAAGTCAACGTCCGACAAACTGCTGGCTAACGTGATAGCATGCTAGCAAACAATAGGCAGAGTGAACAAAGGGCTGTTACGCATAAATCTTTCACACAGTTATGTACTTGACACATAGCCGCTTACTTTGGGATTATAGCAAACACCAGAAAGTACATATCAATGCTTTTACAGTAATTTTAAGTTAAATGTACGTGGATGCGAACTCATTTTCCCACCAAAAGCCTGATGTATGTATCGTCCTGTGACGCAACTTCCACATGACGTCAGTTCCTATAATATAAGAGCTGCTTCTTCTTCGTTTTCTTCTTCTTCTACTTCGTTTTCTTCTTCTTCTTCTTCTGCGATTCAATCAGCGCGTTACCGGGGTAAGGTCTCCACCAACCGTATGCACTTGTAAAAAATCCTATAAATGAGGCCAGCTTGAACAGTATTTGAAGATATGATTTAAACACGTACTTAAAAAGTAGAAATACAGCAATGAAAAAAAATACTACAAGAAAACGTCTTTAAGTAAAAGTACAGAAGTATTACCAGGTAAATTTCAGTAAGTATTAAAAGTAGCTGTTTTGCAGAAAATGGGCTGTGGCTATATTAAATACGTTTAATAAAGTAAGTTAAATTATTATCACTGATGAATCAGTGCATAGGCAGCATAGATAGATAGATAGATAGATAGATAGAAACATTCCATTTATGTTTTCCAGTTCCAACATTTAACATTCTTGATGCTTTCTCCCTCCAGAGGAACTTAAAACACTTTCTGAAAATCACTTTGTGTTAGACAGACTTCATCTTCTGTCACAAAAGCAATGAGAGCAGCCAACTGGTTAGACTGAATCAGATCTGAGGGTCGATGCATGTGTGCGTCATAGAACAGACACAAGATGAAGCCCCTTTTTTAAAAAACATTTTCATCTTTTATTTAAAAAAAAAAAAAAAAAGAAATTGTTCAATATGGAGATTATGAGAAAGATACACTACTACCAGATTACATAGTGCATTGCTGTGAAATGCTGGTGTCATATATATGTACAGTATAAACTGAGCAACATAAATTAATGTAAAACCATTAGGGCTGCAACTAACTATCATTTTCATTATCAATTAATCTATCGATCGTTTTCTCGATTAATCAATTAGTTGTTTGGTCCATAAAATGTCAGAAAATTGTGAAAAATGTCAATCACTGTTTTCTAAAGGCCAAGGTGAGGTCTTGTTTTGTCCACAATCCAAAGATATTCCGTTTAATGTCATAGAAGACTAGAGAAACATTTCAAATTTGAGAGGCTGAAATCAGAGAATTTGGACATTTTTTTCTAAAAAAATGATACAAATGATTTATCGATTATCACAGTAGTTGGCGATTAATTTAATAGTTGGCAACTCATCGATTAATTAACTAATCGTTGCAGCTCTAAAAAACATTAATTCATCATCAGTATGAGAATGAATCATATAAAAGTGAATCACTTGACTTCTCCACAATGATTTTAGAGGATCTCCAGGTAGATGGCTGTCTCAGCATCAGCCGCAGAAGTACCCTGCACCTCCCTTGTGCCTCTGACTCCCAAAGCACCTCGTCTGTCTATACGTCCAACCTCTCCACCTCTTCTTCTCTCCCCGACTCGCCTCTCCCCACCTCTTCTGCCCATGGGACGGATCTGAAAAAGGGACAGCTTTTGTTAATCCTCAAATCTGGGAATTAAGAGATTTAGAGATTTTTGTCTACAGTATGCAATACCCTCTCTTTCCAAGGACATGACCGCCACTCAAAAATTATGTTAATCAAATACCTGCTTAGTACGGACGAAAAGAGGTGTGCAGTTCTGGTATACAAGTTGGTAGCTGCCGTTGGCGTAGATATGGGTCACCTCTGTGCAGTTAATGTAGAGGGGCATCCGGTCCTGATAAATTCCCATTCCTCCAGGGTACACGGCTGGACGTCTCAGAACATGTCTGAGAAGATCAGAACAGAGACTGTATGTGAATCACATGGTAAACATTTGTGACAAGATTAAATGTTAAATTAAAAGGGCTGATTTGCTTCACGTACCTTCCAGCTCTCTTACGGCAGCAGTAGAAAATAAGAGATATAAGGAATATGACCAGGCAAATGGCCACAGCAGGTACCACCGACCACAACAGAGCTGCTGTCTCTGTATATGGACAAAAGAGCAGCAGAGCATTAGTATATGATGTGAAATTATAATGTTTGTTGCTCAAGCTCGAAGGCTTCACTTACTGTACAGATATTTCATGATAATAATCTTTATTCTTTTTACAGAATTTAACATCATAAGAAATACAATATACAGGAATATGAAAAATATGAAAAAGCTGCACTCATAGCTCAAGAAAGGCAAAACATAAGGTTTTCTTTGCAATGTTTCCTAATTCACTCTTCAGCGTATTCTCTTCCACTTAATTTTTCAAGCTGCAGACATGTTGCACAGAGGTTTCAGCACCAGCCCTACATCTGAGTGAATAAACAAGAGGCAGAGCTGTTGTGTTCTTTGTTAAAAAAAACAGCACTTTGAACACACCGTCTCCTCCTTGCACCAAAATCAGGGAGTCGTTTCCAAGTGCATTGAAAGCGAAGCAGATCACTGTCTGAGGTTTGTCCATGTGGCCCCTCAGAGTGGCTGTTAGCGTGTCAGACTCTGATGTTACCGACACGTTGTAATCACGAGGTGGAACAGTTCCATTAACGCTCCAGGTGACTGCAGGTCTCGGGTTGGAGTCAACCAAACAGCGACAAAGCACCTCCAACTCCTCTACAACACAGGTGGAAGACAGCCGGAGGATGACTGGCTTATCTGGAGGAGAGAAGAAGCACTTTGCCTGAAACTCTTTAAATTTATTTACTTGATACTATAATTCATAGTTTATTTTTTATTCACAGACTGTTGTAGCTCTGTTTCACGATAAAGTGTTTACTCTGTACGTATGGGACCATTTCTCTGTTAGTTGGGTATTTTCTGAGTGTTAAGATTTTCCTTATCCAGAGCTGAAGTTCAAAGGAAGTGTTGTATATTGGACACACTGTAAAAAACTGACTTGAGTTTACAAGGATAGTACGAATAGTAAGGAAAACATTTATATTACTGACACATTAAATGACATAGTTTGACATTGTGGTAAATTTTCTTATTCGCTTCCTTGCTGAGATCAAAAGATAGTATTCATGATTGTGTGGTAAATACAAAGCTACCAGTTGGATTAGCTTAGTTTAAGGACTGGAAAGAGGGGGAAACAGCCAGCTGGGCTCCATCCAAGAAGCCAGGCTGTTTCCCCCTGTTTCCAGTCTTTGTGCTAAGCTAAGCTAACTAAGCTGGTGGTAACTTCATATTTAATATAAAGATGTGAGGCCGGTATTAATTTTCTCATTTAACTCCTTGAAAGAAAGTGAATAAGCATATTTTCCAAAATGTCAAACTAATCCTTTAAAGCTCTTCTCCAGTTACATTTTGGCTCCATTTACAGGAAAAAAATAGGAACACAGAAATTTTTTTTTTTTTTCAAAAATCTCTTATAACACCTTAACAGCCTTGAATATCCAACATAAACAGGCTAAGTGTGTTGTCAAACAGTCCAAATGTATGCGTGGTCATTGGAGGAAGGTCTACAGAAAGTAGGATTACATTGTATGTTCAACGGTGTGGGCCGGGATTCTCCTCGCCCAATCAGGTTCTGAGCTGAGCAGCGGACCTTCATGTCTCGGGTCACGTTGTACACACGGACTGTCTGTGTGCGCTTGTGGAGGTGCACCGTATGGCCGTATTGGCTGTAGGACCAGTGGTACTCTGATGCTGGTGGGTCAGCTTTACATGAGCAGACCAGCAAAGCACTGCCCCCCTCCTGCACTGTCAAGGACTGCACCTGAACCTTCACATCTTTTGGTGGAACTACAGAGCATAAACAAAAAAAAAAAAGTGAGCTTTAAGTGTAAACTGAGCCAAGAAGCACAAAGATACATGTCAAAACTATGCTTACATGTGACATGCAGATCCTTTGAAGTGGCCATTAATTTGGCTCCTGGGTAGCTGACCTCACATCTGACTCTGGGTTTCACCCGGTGTGACACAGTAAAGGACATAGAAGCCAGTAACATCGGCCTGTGGGCCTGGGGGTAGAGAGTCTGTACTTCGCCGGGCTCACTGCTGTTCAGCTGCGCTCCCCTCTCCCAGCGCCACCGGAGGGCAGGAGGTCTTGAGGGGCAGTGGTAGCTGACGGTGCAGTTTAGGGTGACCAGCTGTCCCTCTGTGGCTGACAACGTGCCGCTGACGACAGGAGCCTCAGGAGTGTCTGTCAGTGAGGAAAACATCTGTAATCACTGTGTTTCATTACTGTTGTGTATTTCATAAAAGACAGTGGAAAGGCCACGTGTCCCAGATTATGTAGGTACAGAAACTATTTGATCAATCAGCCCATATGTGATTGTATTTACTACTCTTTTTTGTCTCCTTTATTACATTTTTAATGACTGTTTCTATTTTTTTAAAATTTAATTTACTTTTTTGGACAAAATGCAAAAGGTAGTTGTTGACTATTATTGCTCATTCAATCTGAAAAGTGTTCAGCTTTAGTTATTTATTGCTCTGTTAGGCAGACACATCTGTACTCCATGCACTTCTGCACTTTGCACGTTGCACATTGACAAGTAATAAATATTATTGACTAGAACCTTCATCTAAGCTTTTTTTTTTTGGCTGTTGTGTGCCACTCAGTATCATGTGTCGGATATTCTCCACTGTGTGTGTTTTGTACTATTTATTATGTACTATTGGATACTCATACATTATCTAGCTGATAAATATTCAAAATAGTTTTATAAAAGGAGAAATAGGAAGTACAGGGACTCCCCCACTTACCCACAACATCTAGATTAAAGCTCCTTGGCTTCCCCCAAAGTAAGTCATCACCTCTCTTTAGAGCGATCTCAAAGACCCGCGAGTCATCCAGGCTGATCCTTTCGATCTTCACAGAGCAGTCCCCATCTACGATTCGCCCAATGAGGGATGTCCGGCCTTGGAAATCCCTGCTCACTTGATCTCTGTCCTCGCTGTTAAAAGCAGTGCTGCGGAGAGGGAAGAAGTGGCCACCACCTCTGAACCTCAGCCGGACATCCACCCTCTCCCTCCTGCCCTTGTGAGGATGAGGAGCTGCAGGAGTGAAGGAGCAAGGAATCACCACGCAGGAGCCCACCAGAGCATGGACACGCTCAGGGACTGAGGGTTCAGGAGATAAAGCCTGGACCCCCCTCCACAAGGCTGTTGTTGTGATGGAGAACAGAAAATGATTAATTCCAGGATCTGATGTAACTGGCGCATTGTTAATGGGAGACAGAGGGTTTGTTATTGAGCTATTCTGCCATAAAATTGTGCCTCATAATTGTGCTAATAATGTTCTTTGCATTTATATTTTTTCAGTTTGAATTTGACCACTGTGAAGCCAAAGACAATTTCCCAAATGCATGGACAATTAAAAAGTTTCTATTCTAAGCTATAGGGCTCTCACTTTCAGTCATGGAGATCTTTTACAAAAAAGAAAGAAAGAATCATTAAGAATAAATTTCAAGTCATATTAGACGTTAGACGCTGAAGTTCATGACGTGTTGCATTTAAATGCACTGTCTCGCAAGTATTTCGCAATATAAATATTTTTAGAAAAGGGAAGAGGGCAACTGCACTTTTGGCTCTGGAACTATCGCACTACTACAAGCTTTTTACTCAGTAGATATTATGTGGTTAAAAACTGAAATAAGAAAGATCGATTGTTATGTTATTTTAGGCACATTTGTGTGCCTAAATATATTTGCACATTTTCATCAACCTCATGGATAAAATAAATTAGCATCTGATAAAAAAACAAGCAACAAAACTCTAATACAGTTCTTATGTTGCAGAAAACAGAAGAAAGGACAACAGAGAAAAAAAAACAACCTCTCTTACAGTAATAATTATGGGAATAACAGTGGTATCCATGGTAACAAGTCATAACTTACATCAGTCAATGTTGAATGTCCATGAAATACATACAAAAATCTGAAGCAAATGCGTTTAAAAAAAACAAAACAACAACAACAACAAACAAACATCATAATGGATTGTGTTACTCACCAAAAATCAGAGGACACACAAGAAAGACAGTGTCCGCATGCATGACTGCAACCCTGCACTGCCAGCACAGACAGAGGGGAGATGAACAGTGGAAAGAAGAGGGGGAAGTTGTATTGTTTCATTGCGCTCCTGGTGCAATGTACTTCACTTTGATGCCTCCTCTTAACCATCCAATATCTTAGTATTCATTATATCCCATTTAAGTACCCCGCTGCCTCATAATGTAATTTCACAATCAATAACGATAGGCAACTTTTTAGTCATTTAAACATTTTAAAAGACTCAAATTATCGCTCATATGGTCAAACTAGGAATTGTTTGCTAGGGAAAGAAAGACCTCAGCAAGTATCTGTGAGACAACACATGACAATGGGTGAGTCACCCTCATGCTGTTAGCCATTTCCTCAAAGGCTCCCTGATTCCTTTTGTCTGTACGAACCGACCTCACCAAACCACTGCAGTGTGATAAAAGTGATGGTGACATAAGTTCAAAAGAAAGCTGAATAAAACAGATTAATGATTAACTTTTCTGCCTGATACTGATTCATTGCTGTTCTGTTGATGATAACTATCCCTCAACATAAGTGCTGTAAGTCATCAGTGGTGAAAATGATGAAAGTACAAGGGAAAAGTCTCATGCTAAAACATTTGTATTTCAACAAGCGATTGTATAGAATAGTTTACTGGTCAAACAATCTGTTTAAATACACAAAATACATAAATATCATAAATATATGGTTGTTATATGACAGACAATTTCATTTTTCAGGAAAGTTTGTCTTGAATATGTGTATTTTTCTTCATATTGTGTGTTATCTCCAACATGACACCTTGAGATTGGCATGTTTCTGCAAGATCAAACAAACCGTGTAATCAGAGACAGGGACAAAGACTTTTTTTCTTTGAACTATGGACCCTTTGAATTGCTACCTAAGTCATGCCACTCCTCCTCCCTGCACCTTAAGAGAGAACACACACAGCTTTCCTGCCAACACTCATGACTGCAATGGCAAAACAAGACGAGAGGGAAAGCAATACAGTATGCAGAGATAAAATATCCAGTTAAGGTAAGTATTAAAATTCAATTTGCATGCTGTTTGTTCAGAATTCGTTATTGTTTCTCTTTTAGTTTTCTGTGTGCGGGTGTGAGAACTGTAAAGTCAGCAGTATTCAAAGTTACAGTCTGCTCTTAAGACAGTGTGGTAATCCTTCATTTAAAGCTCTAATCATTATTAGAATAACATCTTGTACTTATTTTATTCTTTTGCACAGTCTAGCAGCATTTTCTGAAGCCATGAAATCAGCTCAGCAGCTGCTCCGGTCTCAGAGAGACTTGCTGCTGAACTGGACTTGCGACCACCCAGCACCCTTGCTGCGGTGGCTGCGTGATGCTGAGGTGCTTTCCTTTGACCACTACTTGTCTCTGCTGGAGAGGTCACCTTCCAATGCTGTGGCCCAGGCTCTGGAAACAGTGTGTGCCACTGAGGAGAGCAGCCAAAAATTCCTGCAGGTGCTGAGGGAAGTGCAGGATTATTACTGCAGGGATCTGCAGGTCTGGGTGGAGAGACACTGCATGAATGATACTGTCAGTAAGCCAAAGCCTGCACCTGTAAAAGTTGAAGGTGAGGCTGTTTTCATATGCTGGTGATGACTGGGCCTGATTAGATTAAGTTTTTATATAAACAGATGCAATTGCAGTTAAACTGGAAGGTGAATAACATTATATTTCAAACCCTGCATGTCCACACTGCACTGAAGACAACGAAATTTTTCTGCTTGAGTAACAGGAACATACAGAAGATCATTAACAGGGTGCAATTAAGTTACACAGTTACACTGTGATACCATGCCAAGTAATTTTTGCTGACTTTGGCTATGAAGCAGTATAAACACTAAAAGAATAAAAAATGCTCAGGCAACCTGTGAATAATTTTAAACAGTTTTAATTAAATGCATGGTCTCTTAATTTGTGTCTAAACAAAACTACACTGTGTATTATCACATATATTATATAATATGTTATTTACTTTACAAATCCAATGATATCCACAGACAAGAAGCCTAAAGGCCCCTTTGCTAAACTGTTCAAAGGAAAGAACAAGGGATTCACGGTGACTGCAGAGGTCACAGGTATGACTTTATTAAGTTGTCAAAAGCTGGGTTTTAAAATTTTTCTTTTCTAATGTGTTAACTTTCTATAATAAAAATACTTAAAATTTATGAAGGCAACTGTGTACCCAAGTAACTCATGTTTTCATCATTATCCAGCTAAAGAAGAACTTAAACATTGCAGGAGTGTAAAGTTTTCCAACACTCGAGGTATGTAAATATCTTATTTGAACTGACAGAAAAAGGTCCAAATATTTATTTTAGACAAAATTGAAGAATGATTAAATTCCATTTTTCTGATATGTTACTGTATCATCTTCGTGTCTTTCATTGCAGCTCCCATTTCTGCCCATAAAACCACCTTGCTGAAACGCACAGAGCAGTTAAAGTGTTACTCAGAGGGTGAAGGGGTGGCTTCAAACTCAGCCTCTCACATCGAGATCCGCTACACTGACCTTTTTGTGACAGAAGATGATGACTTAATCGGCAGCAGCCAACATGAGTACTTTGATCTGGCAAGCAGACGAGCTCGCATCTATGTCCACCAGGCTTGCCAACGTATCCGCCCTTGCGATCTACTGAGCTCCCAAGGAACATCGGCACGGCCACTGAAAAGGGTCAAAGTGAAGGGTATTGCTGGTATCGGAAAGAGTGTAGCAGTACAGAGACTGGTATATGAGTGGGCGATTGGGAAGAACATGCGTGAATTCACCTGTGTTTTTGACCTGCGCTTCAGAGAGCTCAATCTGATTGAAGCACCACTGAGTTTATTGGAGCTGCTTGAAGACCGGTTCCGGTACCTGAAGGAAGTTTTACCTGACCTTTTCACATCCCCAAGCTCTTTGCTCTTCATCTTAGATGGACTGGATGAATTCAAATTCCCCTTAAACTGGAACAGTCCTGGCAAAGACATTGATGTGGATTCGAAAGTGCCAGTGTCAGAGCTGATGGTGGCTTTGATAAAGGGAAGCCTTCTTCCAGAGGCCTCACTTATTCTCACAACAAGACCATCGACTGAAGCTCCAAAGCGTTTCTTCCAGAGATGCTGTGTGGTGCTGGGCTTTGAGGAGGACCAGGTGAAGGAATATACCACCAAGTTCTACAAAGACAGTAATGTTGCAGGAAAAGTCTATGATTACATCTTGAACAACGACAACCTCTTTGTGCTGTCCTTCATCCCTCTTTATTGCTACATCATCTGTACCGCTATGGCCGAGTTCTTCTCTTCAGGGCCTCAAGAAATTGGTGACTTAAAGTCTCTGGAGCTCAATCCACCCAGAACAGTCAGCGAGGTTTACTTCTGCTACCTGTTTACAGCAGTTAAGCACCATGCACTGAGGGGGAGAGCAGAAAGAAGCACCCCTAGATCTGAGGTTCTCTCACTAGCTAAGCAGCAACTGACCAACCTGGGAAAACTGGCTTATGAAAACCTTCTAAAGAAAAAGATCATGTTCAACAGAGGTGATTTGGAGAACTACGGCGTTACACCCGCTGATATTCAGAGCACCTTTCTCTGTCACATCCTCCAGTCTGTCAAAGAGGAGACAGTGGAGATGTTTTCTTTTTTCCACTTGACTGTTCAAGAACATCTGGCTGCCCTCTACTGTGCAATCAATCTCTTCAGCCAGGAGGACATAATCCAGGCTCTGGATTTCTGGTGCTTTGGAGTACATCCACCATCCTCTACTGCTGTACCCCTGCAGAACATAGACCTCAGCATGGACAAACTGGAGAGCCTCCAGATGTTCACACGCTTCTTCATGGGAATGCTTCGAGCACGGCTGGCAGGTCAGCTGGATGGCCTTGTTCTTCAGCCCATGGAGCAAGAGGATGACATCCCTGCCAGGCTGGGTTTGTGGTTCCAAGACCAGTTTAAACACAGGGAGCTGGAAAACCAGACAGCCCTGAATCTTCTACACTGCTTGATGGAGTTCCACATGGACGAAGCCACCAGCATCGTAGCACCAGAGATCAAGAAACTCAACCTGTTTAAAATGAAGCTGAGTGTTGTGGACTGTGCAGCAATACACTATGTACTGCAGTTCTCTCCACACAAGTTGCAGGAGCTCAACTTAGGCTACTCAAACATTGGCAACAGAGGACTCAACAGGCTGGGGCCAATCCTACATCGCTGTGAATCTCTCTAGTGAGTAACTGATTTGATCATGGACTGTCTAGATAAATAGGTAAGGATTACTATCTGACTACTGATGAAGTCAAAAATCGACTTGGGCTGATGCCTCTCTGTGTGGGGTTTGCATCTTCTCCCCTGTCTACATGTTTGTCTGTCTGTCAAGACTGGTCTCTGTCTTCTGCCCAATGCTCCCTCATAAGCTTGATTGAAAATTAATGAATGGACTGCCAAAAACAAAGTCAACCTAATCTTTCTTCTATTCTCTTTCAGTCTGAGATACAACTGCCTGGATAGGCAAGCAGCTATTTTAGAATCTGCAGTTCTGAAATCAAATGAGTGCCATGTGAAGCAGCTCTTGTAAGTCACTACAAGTATTTATTAAGATGATCATAATATCACTTTTAAAAATATACATTAAAGGCTCAGAACTATGAGGGCATAACTGCCATAAAATGCAAAAAGTAGCACAAAAAACTTGTAACTTATGCACTTACACACCTACCACTACTTGTATTTTACTGCAACATAATTCCTCTACTCATTTATGCAGTATGTGTGGCAATAACCTTGGTCCAGAGGGGGGTTTGGAACTATGGAATGCTCTGGAGCAAAATAACACTGTGGAGGAGCTCTATCTGGATATTACCGGCATCACAGAGAGAGGAACAGAAAACATTGTCAAATGCCTCAGCAAAAACACTGCTCTGAAAACTCTGACGTAAGATTAAAACACACTAACTTCTGCTCAGTGTCCTCAGAGTTATAATGTATGAAAACACTGCCATCTAGTGTGACCTACTGTCCTGTCCTAATAAAAAAGAATTACTCCTAACTGCTTATTTTTTCCTTCCTCAGTATTGTTGGAAATGACATCGGAGAGGTGGGAAGGAGGAGGCTGAGGGAACTGGAGCAATGCCGACCGGGACTCCGGATTATTACAAACTTTGTGGATGACCTTGGGTTACTTCAGGCCTACCTGGACTGGGTGGAGGAGATCCAGGCTGACCGGGACCAGATGGAATCTGTGAAGAACGTAGACGCCCTGCAGTCGGTGCTACAGGGGCTCAAAGTCGCAGGAAAGGTGGAGAAAGGAGAGAACGCAGAGAAAGCCAAGGAGCTTCAGACAAAGATTGAGGAGTTGCTGAAGTCTTCCACAGATCTGATTGGAGGAAGATGACCACAAGTTACTTGGCTTTTTTTTTGTTAGGGTAGGGCACCATCTGAAGATGCAAATGGTTTCCCAGCATCCACCATGAGTCGACTAACATTCTGACTTCAATCTAAAAAAGTGGAATTCACATTAACCCTGATGTTCTATTTGGATTCCTGAAGACCAGAGTCCTCTTTCACAACTCAAAAAACATACTTACAATTGTTTTATCATCTTGATGTTTCATGACTTTGCTTACTTTCATGTAAATTGCTGCTACATAAAACTACAAATCACTTCTGTTTGTAACCTCAGCTGTAAAACATGGTTAAATACAATTGATTTTCATATTCTATATATGTGCCATTGGTGTTGGCAGTACTTTTCATGCAGTAGTATCTCTCACAAATCCCAAATAAGTCTATAGATTCATGTTATTAGAATTTTTCACCCTTTTTCATGTGAGGTCTACAGGGATCTAAGTGATCCCAAACTTAACTAACATCACTATGTAGAATAGCATACTGTATGTCTTTTATGCGTGAATGGCTTTTTGGCAAAAAAAGATACATATACAGTATATATGTGTACCTTTGTTCATGCATACCCCATATAACATGGAAAATGTGAAATACTGTATATACTTTATGTGCAAGCCTAATTTGTGGCAAAGGGAAGGGTTACCATTACAATTCTTTTTTTTTTTTTAAATAATGGGATTTAATAAAGTCACAAGAAGGAAAACATATGTCCGATGTCAAAATCATTGTAACACACCTAGTCGCGCTTGTGCAATCTTTTCAAAACAATTCCTGTAAGCTATATGCAACCTCACTTCTAAGGAACTTTACTTCTCTTTGCACCTTTCATCTAACAGCTCAACAGACCTGATGAAAATGTAAGTCATTGAATTTCAATATTGATAGCATTCATTTATTAAAATATGACAGCAAAACACTGATTCATTACGCTTTAAATGATTATACTGTATATTTGCAAAATAAACTTTTACATCCTCAGTAGATTGTGGTTTTGAAAATGTAACTCCTAAATACTGTATGTTTGTTACCTAAAATATTAAAGATTTCAAACACAACAGTAAATAAAATAAATATACAGTAATACTTGTCACCTTTTTTTTTTAAGCAAATTTCTTCCTGTTTTCATCTTGTCGCCATGATCAAATCTTTTAGGAAAAGTCTGTCAAATCTGCAAGAATGTTTTAAAATTAGCACTTGTTAATTTCATTGTTGTTGTTTTTCCACCTTGGTAAAATCTTGATGTGTGAGTTCAACAAAAGGATTTTCCATCTGAGACCCTACTCTGAAAATCATGTTACTTAAAGGATATTTGTCTTTATTTAAACTCGAAAATCACGGAGGGCAAAGCCCCCCTTTACAATGACATCGAGCAAGAAAGAAGACAATCAATAAAACAAACATATAAATAATAGAGTGACAACAAAATCAATTAAAAACAGGTACAAACAGAAGTTAAAAGGTTTGAGACTGTGGATTTAAAATGACCAAGAGTTACCAATGAATTCTTTTTTTTTTTGAAAATTGTTTTTTTTTGATGAAATGTACCACACACAGACTGTTCCATCTGTAATCTCCAGACTGTTTTAAACTTGAGTTTCTGCCTCTCCTGAACAACAAAAATGGCCAGAGCTCCGAATCTCTCTCTAATTGGCTACCTGCTGCAAGGTGAGTTGACATTCATTCACTTATGGACTAATAAAAATCAAAACTCTAAACTGTTGCTCAACCATGCAAACTACAGTACAAAATAATTCTGTGATAAGTTTCTCAGTAAATGAACACATCTAAGGACCTCTGAGATTGAAGGCCATAATAGTTACAGTTATCACTTCCTATGATTTTATGGATATTCTATTGGGCCAAGATTTTAGAAATTTATTGCAGCAGTGAAATGGTCTCACTAGTGTTAAGTTGTACGTACTCTTCTTCATCAAGATTTGTTTTTTATGTTTCAGGTGCCCTGTGTCAGGTGTTTAAGGTCATTGTTCCACAGTCAATAGAGGTTCTGAGCGGATCCTGTGTGACCATCCCTTGCTCCTTTGACATAGAAAGCAGAGTTGAAAACGATTTAGATAACACATGTAAAGCAATATGGAAAAATCAAGAAAGGGATGTCGTGTTTGATAGTAGTGAACAAACTACAATTAATGGAAAATTGAGGGGAATACTGACAGAGAAAGACTGCACCACAACCCTGAATAACATTGGTCCTGATAAAAGCGGCAAACATTTCTTCAGACTGAACTGTGACAAACTGAGATATAATTTTGAAGACCATGGCGTAGATATTGTGGTCAAAGGTACGTTTTGATATCTGTGTACTGTGTGTACTGACTGTTTATGTTCTATGTTTTTAATCCTGTTTTTGAATTTACTGGAATTTTCAAATCAAATAATGAAGCATAAAGTAATGACTGTATATTTACATGTGCCCTCGCCAGCTGATCCTCCCAATCCGACTCTGACTCCGTCCACACTGGAGATGAAGGAGGGAACCTCAGTGAGTTTGACATGCTCTGCTCCAGCTCCCTGTCTGTCTCATCCTCCAACTCTGATATGGACCCCCAGACTGGGTGACAGTCTGGACACACTGCAGGAGAATGATGACAAAACTAAAGTCAAAACCTCTGTTCTGACCTTCACCGCTTCTCACCTCCATCACGGAAAGGAAATCCACTGCACTGCTGCATACAGTAAATCAGATGGTAGCACTCAGTCAACCAATAGTGGGAATTTAACCCTCAATATTTCATGTGAGTTAATTTGTCATCAGTGACAATTTGTGATATCAAGATTGTTCTGTAGGGTTGTGAAATTTATTTTTTACTTGTCTAATTTGTCTGTTTGGGAAACAGCAATCTACATGTCAATATGCCCACAGTAAATTATGAAAAGTAAAATCACTCATTGTGAAGAATGGATGTGTAAGCAGTACTTTACTGTACTTTAGGTGATGCCATTTCAACTTGACTAACTTTTATGATAGCAGGGAATATTCATGTATTATATATGGTTACTGAAAATTTCTGATTTGCATGTCTGAATGACCACAGGTAACATGGTAAGATTTTTCAGGTCCATTTTATAATACTCACATACCAATATGTAATTTGAAAGAGCATTGTTCATTGTACTCATTCCCTCTGTTAGCCATATTAAGTGGGTTATTTCCAAAGTATTTCTAGTATCTTTGAGTTTTGATAAGCTGTTTCCTTACTAAGCTGTGGCAGATGAACAGCAACAAAACAAGTCTACAGCCATGCTAGCGGCTCTGCATTAGTTTTAACTATTAACTTTACATTTCTGACAGTTGCTCCACAGATCCTGCCATCCTTCGGTTGCACAAAAGCTGCATCCCAAGTCAACTGTTCCTGTGAGACTGTGGGAAACCCTTTTCCCATATTGGAGTGGGATTTGGATGGGTTACCTGTCAACCACTCTGAAAAGTTTGTCGTGAGCTATGAGACTCTGATTCAGAATGTCACAAGTCTGAGGAGCATCATCTCTATGAAACAACCACAGGAGAGGGATCTTCACATCTTGGTCTGTCGCAGCTCCAGCTCTCTGGGATCTGACAGTCAGCAATTTTATTTCTACAGACTTGAGCCTAAAACATCTGCAGAATATCAAGGTTTGTCTTTGTGCTGAATGCACATTTAATTTATTAGTTGGAAACCATCAGGAGTTCTTGAAATTGTTTGAACATCTTTGTCTACTGACTGTCCTGTAAGCCCCAAGCAGTGACATATTTGCATATTTTATGTAATATGTAGGCTAGTTTTAACACTCTTAATTTCAGCATCTTAAAGTTAGCTTTTGTTCGTGATGGACTTGTCAAACTTTGATGCTACAACATGATTAGACAAGTTCTGAGTGACAGGGAAACACCACCAGTCACTATAGGATTATTAAAATATTGTATTGATTTTAAACATTTCATGTCCATAAAGGCATTTGAAATATAATAAAGTCAGTTTAGAGTCAGTCCACCCCAATCAGCCCCATTTTTTTGCCATTAAAATCGCTGCTTTGTTTTAAAACCCCTCATGACTTATAATGTCATCTTTGGCTACATTTTTTAAATATTCACATCATGAAAATGTATAAATATATTAAAAAAATGTTTAACATTTTCTTTTGTTTAAAAACTTTCTTTTCAAATCAAACATTTTTTAAGACATTATTGTGTGATTGTGTATGAATGTCTGGTATGATGGAGGAGGCCATTCATCAAGTAATCTCTTAACCATGACGAATTACCTAAAATACAGATCCATCATATTTATGTATTGTGTTTAACAACATGCACAAACCACCAAGTTACTTGAATGTCCAAACCTAAACCCCAAAATACCAAATATATTTCTGATTCTGATTAACCAATGTTACCTTCTATTCTCTCTTGTTCAGGTGGAGTGACGTTGCCAATCTTAATCGCCACAGTCGCTGTTCTAACAGCAGCTCTAGTGTCTGCTCTGCTGTTTGCCATCTGGTAGGGTAACAGCTTAGGAATGTTCAGACTACACATAAACAGTAAAATTAATGTTGTTAATTTAACTCTATGTAGTGTTTGCCAGAACAAATGCTCTGTCAGTGGACCAACCTGTCTCACAACAAGTCAGCTACATTAAACTGGCCCTGCAAAATTAACAGTTTACCAGAGAAACGCACCGTGTATAAACAAAATAATTAATATAAACACCTCATGAAAAAGAACAAAAAAAATCACAATCAATGTTTGACATTGCTTTCTATCAAGACTAGTTCATAAATGATCGCGCCTCTTTAGAGGTAATGTCAGGTGTGAAAAATAATGAGCTGTAGTTAATCAGTCCTAACTAGAAATTCACCTATTATAACCACATTTGGACTTCAAGATGTGCTGATTGGAGTCTGTCTACCCTCAGTTTTGACTTCCTTACTGATCACACTTATTCATTCTGTCAACTAATACATGAATAGGCTGAAAACCAAAGTTGAAATGAATATGTCTGTGTAAGTTGAATGGGGCTTCCTGCTGTATTTTTGTCAGGGCTCAGAGGACCTACTGCACAGGTGACGCCAGCATTGCTGTGATAAACCAAGGCCTGACAAGTGAAGAGGGAAATGAGGTACAGACAGATTTTTTTCATTTAGGTGTATTAAAAAAAAATAATCTGGCAGAATATATGTGCCGCTAATGTTTATTTTTCAATTTCAGGTGTCTGACAAACCAGAAGAGGACATTTATGACAACACAGATGTGCTGGAAAAGGCAAATGAACTAAATACCCATCAGGAACATGTACAAGTCACCAGTAAAAGCTCCAAGAAGGAGAATGAGGAGGAAGGTGATGATTTGACTTACTCTAGTGTGATTTGGAAGAGCAAGAGAAAGGGAGAACGCTGTGGGAACAGGAATCTGTCTGGTAGCTCCTTTCTAGAGGAGGAGAGGTGCATAGAGGGAGGCACATGTAGAAATTCTGTGACCAGCACCCAGGAGATGGCCAGCCTATATGGTAACATGGGGCCAAGAAATGACACAAACGAGGCAGTGGATACTGTATATGCCCAGGTTAAATTTAGAGATGAAAATACTATGCAATAATAGATAACGGATCTGTATTCTAATACTGTAGCTTCTTATAGATTAAACAGTAGCTTAAAGGATAGGTTCACAATTTTTCAAGTCTGTCTTGAAACAATAGTCCGGTGATCACATGGACATTGAAACAGGTTTTTGCTTGCTGTAATCATTCCTCCTGTTCATACTGACCATTTGACGGTCTCCTCAAATGTGTTCACAATGTAAGTGATAGGGGACAAAATTCACAGTCCTCATTTTGAGTAAAAATTTATTTAAAAATTTATCGGAAGATAACATGATACTTCAGCAGTCTGAGCTACTCATGTAAAGTGGATATCGGCCACAGTTATACTCTTTTAATAAAAAAAATCCCTCTTTGTGCCTCAACAGACAGTGTTTTCCTGTTTAGCTACAGCTGCAACAAAAAGAGGGAATTTGGCAATGACAAGACTGTAGGTCAAAGCCTATATGGCTGGACTGTGTATGAAACGCTAGAGGGTTTTTATTTTGAAACGATAAATACAGGAAGTGGTGACAATGAAGTGACGACAATGAAGTTACACCACTGGTCGGCCGACCAGTGGTGTAACTTCATTACACCATAACTTCATCAGTTACACCATCATCGCTCAGTCTGTCACTCAGTCAGTCAGGGACAGACTTAAATTTGGTCCGCTGCGGTCCAGCCAGACAGACAGTGACATAGTTTGTGTAGTTCACCTTACTCTGCATTTTTAAACTTTGTTTTATTTGAAGATCTTTGAAAAAAACAATTTCCCACAATCTTAAAGTTATAATTCACACAAACATTAAAATATTGTTTAAGTTAAATTATTTATTTAAAACTGAGTCAACTTAAAAAACACATCTGAATCATGCTTTTTTTCAATATTGTATTGACTTCATTGAACTTTGGAAATTTTTCATAAGAAGATGAATGTCTTTGGACTGTGGGAGGAACCCACGTAGACACGAGAAGAACATACAATATACAACTCCACACAGACCTTAGCTGTGAGGCAGCAGTGCTTACCATTGAGCCACTGTTTGAGAGAGATTTAAACTGTTGTTATCATTTGATATATTTCTTGTATTATATATTTTTATCTATATTTGTTGAGGCATCAAAGTTATTTGTATTTGTATTTGTATTTGAATAAAAGTGGAAAGAGACTTAAAATTCCTATTTTTGTTTTTGTTACACTTTTTATTCTAGAATATTAAAGTGTTACAAGAAGTGTTCATGAATAAACTACCTTACGAAGGAGCTCCCTATATCGGGTCTCGAACTGGAGTCTCCCAGATCATAGATGACTGCGCTGATTACTGAGCTAAAACTTTACTCATCGCCTCAATGCAGGCAGACCTCTACCTATTTATACACCCATAACACAGAGACAGTGCACCGTGTAACGTGTAGGGAAGAACTTCAAAGGTGATTCTTGCTTTGCATTTTTCATTTATTGCCTATTTTTTACAACCTAATTTTGTGGAAAGGAGAAGGGGAGCAACAGCTCAGCTTTATCTCTGGAGAACAGCCCCAACTCCGGGAGTGATGTCCAAATTAGGAAATGTGCGTCATGCAGCAGGTGGATGTGACACCCCTCGTTGAGACCCGCTGATAGACATAACAGTGGAGCAGAGGAGAGAGACTGAGATACAGAACAAATCATTTTTAAAATATTTGCATGAAACAAATATTCATAAAAAACCCACTATTTGCGGTTTGCTGAATAATGTATTTGTATATGCCCCTATTATATATGTTACAAATGTTGTATGTTTGCCTGAGCCAGTGGTAGGACAGATTATAGTTATGTACATACAGATTCTATGTCTCTTTAATGCCTTGATTTGACAAGCCTTTAGAGGATAGTGTTTGTTCTGCAATTCAATGTGCCAGCAATGTCTCTTTGTTATCCGATGTTGCTTTGGTCCACATTGTGTGCTGTCATTCTGGCATACATGGTTGAGAAGAAATCTTACTCCTAAACTAGTTGCACTCTTGACCCTTGTTTCTATCTGAGGGTTGTTCATTGACCTTTAGGTTAGCTATATTTATTTTTGATCCTGTACAGGGGCATTTAAGAACCGGCTGAGTGCCAACTCACCGGGGATAAAAGGTAATTCTAGGTGGTATGCGCTCTCTCTCAGAAATATGATGCATTGTACTTCTGATTGTATTATTTGATTACATTGTTTCAAAATCAGACAATGCTATTTTTGTGTGTTTATTAATTCTATTCCTCCACAGGCAATGGTAGAGTAGCTGCGAATTTTAGAAAAAATTAACAGCAATCACTGCTCCCACCTGTAAAAAAAACCCAACAATTCTTACCCTGGCGTTGGAATAAAGAGCTGCTGTTCTTGCTCGCACCATGGAAAAAACAGATGCAATACTTGCTCAGACCCTGGAAAAAGCTGCTGCAACCTGAAGAAGATTTGAATAGCTGTGATATAACAATACAGAGCTAGAAGCAGACCCAGCTCTGGGGTTAGTTCCTGCGCCAGGGCAAGAAGAGCTATTAACTCGCTGGTCATAGTGGAAAAAAAAAAAATGCAATTCTCACTCGGGCCCTGGAAAAAGCTGTTGCAGTTCTTGCTTGGGCTAGGTCAAAAGAAGTGTAAATCCTTTCTCTGGGCCAGAGGATAAAGGTGAATGTTGCTGCCCTGCGTATGGAAATAACAGTTGATTTGGCTATGAAATAAAAAGCTGCAATCTTTGCCTGAGCAGTGGACAGAACAGCTGTGGTTGCTCTTGACACTCTGTCTGCGGAATCTGGCTCAGGACTTCTGATATTTCCTTTGGTTCTCTCATACACGGAATTGGCACAAGACTGGCGCTGGAGTAGAGACAGGTTGCCAGAATCACTCCTGCTGAATATTGAATGGTTGCATACAGAGGTGCTGTCCTGCATTTCATCATTCAGACAGTCTAAACCTAAAGAATGGCTTTTGGCATCCTGATGCAGCAACCTGAGATTAGTGTAGCTTCCAACCTCAGAGCCTGACTGTGCTGTTGACACACACTCATGATATGCACCCGGTCTGTCGCTTTCCTGATGGCAAAATGTCCCACTGTGGCTATCTAGCTGTAATCGTTAATGTGGTCTTGTCACTTAAACAAAATATTCATATTTCCTTTGATTTGGCATGACCCACTCAAGTTGTTCGGTACTGCGTGCTGTCTGTACACCGACACAATCGATACCATGGACAGAGCTCACCAGGAGCCATGAACTAAACTGTATGTGCCCCAACTGTACTTTTTACTGTGTTATGGTCTTGTATTTTGCTTGTTTGATTCATTTTCATCATTAGCTCCACTGAAAGAGACCATTTCAAACCAATAAAGATGTGACATAACACACGTAAATGACACCATTGTCTTTATATAGCTTTTGACCTAACTCAATTATCATTTCCTGTATTCTTATGCCATCATTTCAAAATCTAAAACATTGGTGCTGAATGAAGGCTAATATATCAGACATTGTCAATGGAAAGTCCTTAAATGGACTCTTTTTATATTTTGTTGACTTACAATGAATGTCAATATAATTTAATGAAACTGATCAAGACAAGAACAACTTAACTATCCAAGTAAAAACAAATTAAATTTAATACATATAAGGTCCAAAAAGTGATGATAAAAAATGTGCATATCAGTGACAAAAAGACTTTCCAGACTAATCAGTGACAAGTTTATTGCAAAGTACCATTCTTGGGAGGAATGCAAGGCACCAAACATCCCTCAGAATACAATGACTTAAATGACAAAGTAGCAGTAAACCTGCCTGAAGCAAGTTGTCCTGACAATGTAACATGATGTCATGAAGGAGGCCACCATGAAGACTATTGCAACAGGGCAGGGTTTGTGGCTAAGATGGGAGATTCTTTACTGACAACAGCTGTTACCCAAGTGCTTCAGTAGCAGGTTTATGGCTGTTGAAAGAAAGTCAAATGACATCTGAGTTAGAGTTTGCCAAAAGGCTTGTGGGAGACTGAAACAAAGTAGAAGAAATAAGGTTATAAGGTCTGATGAGACTGAAGATGAGACTGAAATGATTGAGAGCCATGTTGTCTGTCACTAATTTTAAGGATTACTGCCATCACAGAGAGAGGAACAGAAAACACTGTAAACCTCCCGATTCAGCAAAACCACCTCTCAGAGGACACTGGCATAAGAGAAAAACATATCACCTTCTACCTAGCATTATAACATTAAGACATCGCCATCTAGAGTGACTGAATGGTTATTTCCTCCTTTATTAGCACTGTTAGAATAACCTCACAGAGGTGGGAGGGAAGAGGCTGAGAGAGCTGGAGCAATGCTGACCAGGTCTCTGGTTTTAACAAACTAAGTGGATGACCTTGAATTATTTCAGGCCTACCTGTGCTGGGTGGAGGAGAATTAGTTTCTGTCAGTGGAACTGTCAATTCAGTTTTAACATTGACTAAAAGACATGTGATGGCAAATCTTGATGTGTACTACTAATCCATTTGATTATCTGTTCTTAATGTGATGGAAACAAAGTAGCATCATCAGTTATTCAATTCTAAAACAAAGCCAAACAGTTTTAACTGTATGATTATGAACAGAGATATAAGTGCAGTAAGAACCACACATGTTGTGGTTCTGTTTAGTAATATCTAGCAAAAATTCTCACATACTTTCCACTTTTGCAAGTTCCTCGTTTTCAAGTCAGTTGTCAAAGATTATTTCAAAATACAGCCACACAACTTGTCTTTGCACCTTCGATCCATCTGCTCAACAAACCTGATGAAAATGTAGGCTACATCATAACTTAAATATGACACGACTTCATTAGAATTTAACAGATTCTATATAGGCCAAAACATTGAAAAATAATAAATTCAGAGCAGTATAAGAATATATTTATTTTATGGCACACACATACACACACACACACACACACACACGCCCAAACACACAAGAAATGTTGAGCAATAGAGAATGACTGGTTCAAATGTGCCTTCCTACCAGCTGATCCTCCCACACTCATTTTTTCACTCAGGCTTTAAATGGATGTAAAACAGATTAGTTCAGCAATTTATAATTATTTTCAACATTGACTAATTTGTCAGTGATTTTTCAATTAATGGAGTAACTATTTTTAAATGAAGTGATTATTTGTTTAAACTATATGTCAGAAAATAGAATGTAAAAATAGTGAAAAATGCCCTTTACAATTGATTGCTTTATAGTTGAAAATTTTGATGATATTCAGTTTACAATGATAGAAAAATGAGAAAAGGAGAAAAGCCTCATACTTGAGCAGAGAATGCACCTGAAATGACTTGAAGAATCAGTCAATTACAAACTTAATGATTCAATTTTCGATCAGCACTAAAACACAATTCAGAAAGGAAGATTAAGTTTTCATAAACATTGATAGAAATTTAATTTCATAGAATATCTCTATGTGTACAATTAGACTGATTATCAGTCAGTTTTAATGTGGTAGAAACATCATCAATTATTTCAACTCTACAAAAAAAGCCAAAACATTTTTCTTGCACGCTATTATTAAATGACTACAGTAACTTTGACAGCATATTTAAGAAAAACTCTGCGATACAGTTCAGCTCTGGGGTGTAATATGAGCTGCGGAGATCAAAGTAAGATATAGTGATTCGAGAGTTCCTCATTTTCAAGTCTAGTTGTGCAGGCTTTTTTAAAACATAACTTCACTTCTGAGGAACTTGACTTCTTTGCAGACATCAAGAAAACGTAAGTCATGACTTCAATATGGCAAAACTAACTATTAACACTGAACATGAAGACAATATGATTTTCTCTAGACATAAACTTTAATTCATAACTTTAAATATACTCCTCTGAGTATATTATTTACCTAAAACAAAGACAGGCTTCAAAACAGTTTGAATCTAATGTTCATCAAATGTCTCTCACTTTGTTGCATATCACTTCCCATTTTCATCTCTTTTGTCATTTCATGCTCTGCATCTTGTTAAGTATAACAGATGTTTTTCCGTATGTCATGAATGTTTTTTTCCATTCTATTTTATAAATATTACATATTAAAATAGCTGAACATTTATCTCTATGTTAGGATTAGATGGCAACATTGGTCTTCTCTTGAAACTCACCATGACCACAGTTACTAAATTAATCTTTCAATATGTCACATCAACACTTGTAAACTAATATTTACAGTGTTCATTTAAAAAGCAGTAATGTACCAGTGTTTTCTCCAGTGAGTGAACAATTAGTTTGCTGTATCATGAAGTTTTCAAGATCTGCATAACCACTAAATTTAAATTCATGAGATTCAGAATTGAGAATTTTGAGAATCCAAAAAAAAAATGCTCTGTGGAAAAACTTCAATATGGTAGATATTTATTTCCTTTAAAGCTACTGAAGATCAGTAATATATAAATATAAATTATTTTTCTGTGACCAACTTTCTTTCATTCATTTTCACACAGAACAGCACAGCAAACATCTATACATTAACCAATGTTTCAAAATGTGACATTTGATACTGAGCTTTAAATTAACCCTGCTCTAAGATTCAGAGGAAGTTACAGATGAAAAGGTTCATATATTTGGTTCATTTCATCCCTGTGTCTCCAGACTCTATCTCTCCAAACAAAGATGGTTCGAGCTCTGAATCTCCTTCTCACTGGCTGTCTGCTGCAAGGTGGGTTGAAATTCATTCACATCTAAAATTGACAGCTATTTTATAAGAAACTGAATTTAATGAATTTTTTACTGTTGGTTCTGCATCTAAAAATCACTCTGAAATCAAAGCAAGGTATAGCTTCATTCATTAACTTGTGTTGTTGTTGATAAACTGTATTGCCAAGATTTCAGAAGGCAGCAGTAGAGCACTAAAACTGCCTTGCTATGATAAAGTATTTCCTTGTTTTGTTTTTCAGGTGCCCTGTGTAGGAAATTTGAGGTGTTCATGCCAGAAACTATAAAGGTTCTGAGTGGATCCTGTGTGACCATCCCCTGCTCCTTTGACATAAAGGATGAATATGACAAAAACTTAGACAGCACATGTAAAGCTATATGGAAAAATAACAATGAAATCATATTTGATAGCAGCACTCCACAACAAAGTACCATCAAGGGAAATTTGACAGGAAATTTACTAAAGAAAGACTGCAGCACAATGCTCAATAACATGCATCCTGATTACAACGGCAACTATCATCTTAAACTGGAGTGTAACAATGTTCTGAAATTGAATTTTCAGAATAAACAACTGAAAATTCATGTCACAGGTAGGTTTTGATACCAATCTACTCCTGTAGAGCTGCTTTGACCTCATTGTATTTACTGCAGCTTGCAAATCAAATGGTGAAGCTTAAAAAAATGTATGTAGTGACTAATGTAGTGTTCAAATGTGCCTTCGAATCAGCTGATCCTCCCACACTAGCTCTGACTCCGTCCACACTGAAAGGGAAGGAGGGAACCTCAGTGAGTTTGACATGCCGTGCTCCAGCCCCCTGTCTGTCTCATCCACCAGCTCTGACATGGACCCCCAGCCTGGGTCACAGTCAGGAGACACTGCAGGAGAATGAGAACAAAACTAAAGACATGACCTCTGTTCTGACCTTCACTGCCTCTCACCTCCATCATGGAAAGGAAATCTCCTGCACTGCTGCATACAACAAACAAGACGGCAGCACTGGACCATCTATTAGCAGAAGTGTAACAGCTGATATTTCATGTGAGTTGTTTCCTCCTTTGTCAAATTGTTACATTACAACTGACTAGAACTATTGATTCAGTTTAAAGTCTAATTCATCAGTTTTAAACAGGAACCAGGAACCAAGCACATAATACCCAGCAGTAAACTGTAATCCAGGGTCTAAAGAAAGTGTACTCATTGTAAAGAATTGTTCCTTCCAGACTGTTACATTACTAATGATTTTATGTGGACACAGTAATTTAATGTTATATATATATGTATATATATATATTTATATATATATATATATATATATATATTTTAATCCATGTTGGTAGACATAAAATGCATCACTACCAGTGCACCAGTGTGGCAAAGTCACTACACACACCAGATTTAAAAACTTGAAATACAGAGAGATTTACCTGGTGGTGATAGGCTTAATCAGCATTTTGTGAACTTGTTTGATAAGGGCTTGAATGTAACAGACGTTCATATGTAAAAGTCCCGCACTCCAGCTCTAAAGGTTCTAAAGTCAGTGGCTCGTTTTTCTGCAAGGCTGAAAATAATCTTGGAGTTGGACGATCCAACAACAGTCAAAATGATGTTCAATGTATGTATCATGTATCTGAATATATTTCTATCTGAATAGGACCTTGCCTGAATTTACCACTATTATGCACTTTGTTGGCCATTTTAGGTCACCTACCTATTGATTTTTATTTTATTTTTGGACTTAATGAGTTGACATGAACAACATTATTAGCTTTGGTCTTTGTGAGGCTAAACCATTTCCATAGCAGACACAAATTGAGTATAGACCCTGCATTAATGACATGCATGCAAATTTACAGGTGGGAGAACGTGCAGAAACATACAAGCAATAAGTCTAGCTGTTGTTGTTTACTGTAACCCCTGTGAAATTCTAGTATCATGTTGGTTAACATGACTTGACTCTAAAGCTTTACTCGGACAAATGCTGTATAGGGACAGATATCAGAAAATGCAATGTAACACTAACCAATAACATGAATTATTCATATAACATACTATTCATTATCCGTGTTTCAGATTTGCCCCAAGACATCACAGTGTCAGTCAGTCCCTCTGGTTCAGTACCAGAGGACAGCAATGTGACACTGACATGCAGTAGTAATGCCAACCCAGCAGTGAGGAACTATACCTGGTATAGTGCTGACGGAGGCCAGGAGATTTTCATGGGGACTGGAAGTTTTTTAAAGATTAAAGCTCCTAAAGCTTCTTTTTTCTGCAAGGCTGAAAATGATCTTGGAGCTGGACGATCCAAGAACAGTCAAATAGATTTTCAATGTATGTATCACATGATTCAAAAGTTTTATTTTACGTAAAGCCAGGCTTATTTATTTATTATGTAAATTGATTTACAAATTCTACAATTAATATATAAATATGTCCATTAAATGTTTTATTTAGGTTTTTTTTTTTTTATAGATCTCTTGATTTGATATACTTAATCATAGATTAATTTATAAATTATATAAATCAATCTCTTACAAGTTACAAGGGCTACAATGGGAATTATCATTCCACTCAAAATCAAGATCACAATTTTCTCCCACGATTCTTAAGGACAGTATTTTCTTAAGACAATATAAATAAATATAAATAATAAATATAATAAATAAATAATACTAAATATAAATATGATCATTGGTCACCAGTAAAGGACATGCTGCTTTTTACTTAAAACAGACAGCTCAACTTCTCGTTAACTCTTTAGAACACTTTTCTATTGTGTTTAAAAAATAAGAAAAATTGTAACTAATAAACAGCACACCTGTGGCCAGACATAGCTTGTGCTTGGAACATGGAAGTCTAGTCCAGATATGAAGAGAGACTGTTTTCACCGTAGGGCTGGGCAGTATATCGAATTAATTTGATTCATTCATGTTGTTTTTGCACAATGTGTAAAATGTCTACAATGTGACGAGTTATTGCTATATACAAAAAGGTTATTTTTAGTCAAACATAGATGGTAGCTGGCTACATTAGCTGTTTTAAGTCACAACATTCCTGTAAACTGTGACCTGATTAGTTACACTACATCACGTAGGTCTATTGGAGGACTCGCAGTATCTACACGACACAACCATTTTAGTACATGACACACTCAGTTTGCAGGACTGTCGTGATTCAAGGTGGCTAGTTGTCTCTGGCTATCTCGTAGTGAATTTAACACTCACATATACAAGAGGGACAGACTGAAAATGAATCCTCACACTGGTTTATCTCAGTTTGTGTTTGTTGAGGAGGTATCATCTTTGGTTACAAGAGTTGAAGCACTGGGAGTCAACTGACCAGTTTCCAGTTTCTTCTTAGCAGACTGCAGATATCAGGCTGATGTCTAGAAACACAAACAGTAACAGATCAATTAGTGAGTGGGCTTTTCTGCCCTGTCTGTGCTGAAACTGATTATTAAAGTTGATGCCCATGCTCTACTTAGTTGAAGCATCTGGTACTGACAGTCTATAGCTGTATGGGATAACCTGTATTTTATGTATAATGATGATAGCCTTGCAGGTGGTGCAGGTCTTTTATTATTCCTGCACAACTATGTGAAAAAATATGATGTTTCAATCCTGTATTTTGTAGGCAAACAAAAATCAAGAAACAAAAATTGATTGAAATTATGAAGTGTGACCCCAAGCTTAAAAAAAACAACAAAAATCAAGATTTTATAGTTTGGCCATATCGCCCAGCCCATATTTCACAGTATTTCACTGCACTGAGTAGCATTTCTTTAGCAAAGCATTAATCCCTTGTTTTGCAATGGTGACCAGAACCATATCTGTGGCTGAGTTTAGGTGATGAGTCATAGCCTCTGTAGTCCTTTTATGCTAAGTGGGATGTTTAAGTGATGCATTTTCTGCCTACATTTTCCTAGACTTTTTAAGACATTTCAGGTGGTTGTGCAAATTTGTGATGGTACTTTTGGTTGAAAAGTAATGTTCTTTCCTTGCTAATACAAACAGAATTGTTGTCACATAAAATGAGATAACATAGAAGCCTGAATCAAAATTGTGATAATATTTCAATTAATAGTGTAGCCTACTAGTTACAAGTTAACCTACTTGTAAAACTAACCTAACCCTGGCTACAATCAATGTCTTAATTCCTGGTGTACAGGGTTATGGTATGAGCACAATGATGCCCCCCAGGGTGTCCCAACAAGAAAATTATGGACTTGGAGAAAACAGCCCTTTGCTTTGACACCCTCACCTGTAACTACCAGTACGCCTTGTAATTTATTTTTGTAAACTTGATTAAACATGACTTCACTTGACTCTTAACTTGTCTTTTATATTTTCATTGCAGTTGCTCCAACGATCCTACCCTCATCTGATTGTGCCAAACCTACAGGCCAGATCCACTGTTCCTGTGAGAGTATGGGAAACCCCTCTCCCAAGTTACATTGGTATTTGGATGGGTTACCAGTCAATAACTCTGATAAGTTTACTATCAGCATTAATCTTGTGAATGGTGCTCTGGTGAGAAGCATCATTATTGTGAATAAACCGCAGAAGAAGGATCTTTCCAACTTGGTCTGCCGTAGCACCAACTCTCTGGGATCTGCCAGTCAGAAATTTAGTGTCCACAGTGCTGAGTATCATGAAGGTGTGTGTTTAGCAGTTGTTTGAAATATGACTGAAACCAAATTACATTAGAGACTTTTGATTAATATGTAAATGAGCCAACACAAATGTTTCTTGGATTTTTTTTTCTTTAAAGGTGCAGTGTGTAGGATTTAGTGGCGTCTAGCAGTGAGGTTGCAGGTTAGAACAAACTGAATACGCCGACCCCCATCCCCCTACCCTTCCAAACATGTAGGAGAATCTAGGGTGGCCATGAAACTCGCAAAAAACGTAAAAGGCCCTATCTAGAGCCAGTGTTTGGTTTGTCCATTCTGGGCTACTGTAGAAACATGGCAGTGCAACATGACAGGCTCTGTGGAAGAGGACCCGCTCCCTATGTAGATATAAAGGGCTCATTCTAAGCTAACGAAAACACTTTTTTACTTTTTTTATTGCCAAGCTTAATACTTTATATAATATGTCTAAACATTAACCAGTAAAATGAATTATTTCTATATCCTAAACTCCCATTCAACTGATGCAAATCTTTGTGTGTTCTGTCTCCTTATTGTACAATATTATTATTTAATGTTCAACCCAGCAGTGTTTTGTGTATTATTTCTTATGTGTGTTTAGTGTTTTCAGACAATATCCACAACAGGGATTTGTAGTGTAAACACAACAGTTAATGATGGATATGATCTATATTATTTTGCTTCTTCTGACAAATCATTATGGACCTTATTTTACAGTCCTTCCCTGGGCTGTTGCTGGTGTATCTCTGACTGGGAATGTCTTCTGCATTATCTACATGATGTTGCTTTGGTATGTTGATACAATTTTATGATATCAATATACATTTATGCTATTAAAGCTATATAGTACATGTTTTAGGAATGAGAATTTTACATGACTTTCTCTGTCTTCTTAAAAGCAAAGCAAGAAAGAATGTGAAGCCAAAAGAAGAGGACAGAACTTACATGTCATTGGATAGAAGAGACATGTCTCCAGAGTATGATGTTATCGGACAAACTCCACGCCGATGATGGCTTCTGGCTGAAACACATTAGTTTCTCTCGTTTCTGTCCACAATAAAAAACAATAAGTAGATGGATCAGTGAGTGCCAGTGTTTTGTTTTGTTTCATCACTACTGTGCACCTGATACTCTACTCAAGATTTGGAGCTGTGAGCTGTGCGCCGCTTTGAAATAGGCCAAACTTCAAAATGACTGTTCCGATTTCTCTTTGTCATTCTCTATTTATACTACATCCAAAAATACTATTTAAAATTTCCACTTGTTTAGATCAGCTTTTCATGATGATTATTCGCAACATGGTGTGAGTAAAATGACATGAACAAGTACACAATGCAAAGCAAAACAGCACTGCAATAGATACTTCAATTCAGGAGGTTTCAGTGAAATTACTGTTGAAACTGAATTGTAGAAGTTTACTGTATGGTCATCTTTAGTCACAAGTGTATGTCTCCACATTATTGTGTAGTGCAGGTCTGTGCTATCGTTAAGTTTGTATTAATACCTGCCTTAAATGTTCTTATGGATGCTCTTCAATCATGTTCATGTGTTTTCATTAATTGTTGTTGTTGTATTTCCAAACTTTTAAAGATGAATGTGATGTTTATGTAGTTGTTGCATTTTTATGTCTAGCAAATTAGAAAACTGTGGTGTGACCTCTATTTCTATTATTCTGTGATTCTGCTGTTAATTATCTAGGGTAAATTGGTTGAGCATTTGACAATGTTACTGTGTACAATGTGTCACAATAAATGCTAATTCTGCTGGCCATCATGGCTTCTCAAGCTATTATTTCCTGCTGTTTGTTTTCAAAGATCACCTGGACAATTTAAGACTACAGCTCTCAGATGAGTTTTGAAAAGTCTTCATTACCACCTAATAAGTCCATTTGTTGTTGTTTCACAACTGCTAGATGTCACATGGCCGATGTCAGTAATTGCAATATATTTCTCAGGTCTCAAAGGACATGAGGACCTATCTTTTTGTTATATTATAATTATTTTCAGGTACTGTACATGTATTCATATCTATAACTGAGATTGTATGGTGTATTGTGTAAACTCAGGCATGTTGGCAGTAATTGACTTGGTACCAGCACTAGTAGTTACTTGATAGGCTTTGGTCTTTGTGCTCATGCTAAATGCTCATATCAACTCCTACTTAGAATTATAACATGAAGACATTGCCATGAATGGTTATTTCCTCCTTTATCAGCATTGTTAGAATAACCTCAGAGGTGAGAGGGAAGAGGCTGAGAGAGCTGTTGAAATATTCTTTTGAAAAATTTAGAGGATTACTTTGGATTATATCAGGCCTACCTGGACTGAGTGGAGAAGATCCAGTTTAAGAAGCAAGCACAAGTATAACAAATAAAAGAAAATACCTATGAAAATGTAACAAAGAGAATTATGTATCTAAGAAAACATGGTTTCTTTGTTTTCAATTCCGGTCAGGGCAGTTATTTGCAATTATTTATTATATTTATTATACGGTTGGCTTCTCTCACCAAGTGAAGCAAAAATGTCATGAAAAAAATTACATCCTAGCAAGAATGAAAATAATTTACCCTAATGTTACGAAAAATTGTGCTTCTTAAAAACACCAAATTTCTATGAGAGCATGTTAATACATCAAGTAAAACATGACATCTGACTGAATAAATCTGCTGTGAGGTTCTTGCTAAGTTATTATGAATATCTGACCTATGTAACGACTCAGAACCCAAAAGCACGATACCAGAGACAGGAGCAGAGTCCAAAACACT